>NC_141697.1:418581515-419949515 GCF_964263255.1 Lissotriton vulgaris | reverse complement strand
GGTTTGTATTGATTGATGCTCCGAGAAACGTGGATATCGGAGCTAGTACTAGCTGTGACTTGTCATGATTAATTCAAAATCAGGTCTTGAAACAGTGAATGATAAGTCTGGGTGTGCTGGACTGCTTGTAAATAAGAGCGAGCCCTTATTATACAGTTGTCTCAGTAATGATAAATTTAAATGCCTTGCAGACGTAGATAGGCTGCCACTGGTGCCAGCATCTATGTAAAGACACGTGAAACGGACCTAAATCCAAGAGGTAGGACTTCAATTGAATAAGTTCTGTACCTATTGTAAAGCGTAGCCACTTCCTGTGCTTAAGAAGGATTGGCACATGAAAATGGACATCCTGGAGGTTGAGAGTAGTTATAAAGTCGTTCTGGCATAAGAACTTTAGGACTGTCTTGAGGAACCACATTAGTAAAGTTTGCGCAAAGATCAGAATCATGCGCTACTTCCCTTATTTGCTTGTTGATCAGGAACTGAAAGTAAACCCTAACGCTGTTGGAGATTCGGAACCACTCAGACGGTCCCTGATTGTATCCATATAGACACTTGCGCAAACGACACCCATAGAAGAGAAGGTGGAGGTCCCTTTGGAGGTGTAGAAAGAGGGAAATTTGACTAATTGGAATAAAATTGAGATATTAGACCTCCGACGTTTTTGGAGGGAATAAAGGTGTGTTACAGGTAATCCATTGTTTCTAGAAGAGTTGCCTCGGCTGTACGATGATGGTCTATGTAGGACCTGTTGGTACTGTGCCTATATGACTGCGTTTGATTTGCGTAACGCAGTTGGTTCCGATTGCAGGAGCCAATACTGGATGGAACTCCCTTGAAACAAAGGACGCGGAGCTACGTTCTCGGCACCACGAAAAGGCTGCCATTCTATATCCCGAAGGTGCGGGCAGTATCCGTGTCCTTTAAGATGGTCTGCTGTGCCTCATCAACATGCTGGCCAGAAGGGATCCTTAATCAATAGAACAAGTGACGTATTGAAGTCTGAAAATCCCAGCGAAAGACGTAGCATTGAAGCAAAATTGTCTTTGCCAGACTGCCCCTACAGCGAGCTGTGGAAAACCTGCACACGCAATGTCCGCTTCACAGTGTATCATTTCTGATGCACTTTGTCTCTCCTGCAGGATCTTCAAAGCGTGAGGCTTGAAGGATTCTGGAATAAGTTCTACTGGCGCCAACGTGTCAGAGCACATCTGGCAGCATACCTGCCCAACTGGCTTGCAAGATAATCGCTGTGCCGCCTGAGTAATGACCGAGTCAGGGTAGACTGAATAGTGGGGAGCTTCACATTTCTTGTCGAGGCGTGGAAAACAAACCGCCGGCACAGAGTTTGGCCTCTGTATGAGTCTAACATCTTCTTGCTAAATACAGTCTATGACAGGAACTGAACAAACTTGTTTCTGTAGCTACCCCAGGACGAGGGAAAAAAGGGAAAACGATTTGTCGCTCTCTTCATAAGGAAAGGAAGCCTCCAATAATCACTAGAGGTGAATGCAATAGAACTCCAGCTATAAGAGAAGACGTAATACCGCCATGGTACAGGCCGTGGAAGCCTTGCTGTCAGAAATACATATTTCTGATCTGAAGAAAAAACATGCTCATACGGCTATGTGCTGCCCAAGAAGAATAATGGCAGGAGTAAAAAGCCATCACGCAGTCACGTGGATGTAGAAGAAAGCTGCAGTCGACTAGATAAATAGTCTACCAAAAAACATTGTGCATAAAAGTCAACAGTGAGTGAAACCAACTGTCAACCGGCTACAGAGCTCACCGGCTACAGAGCTCACCGTCGACAGAGCTCACCGTCGACAGAGCTCACCGTCGACAGAGCTCACTGTCGACAGAGCTCACCGTCGACAGAGCTCACCGTCGACAGAGCTCACCGTCGACAGAGCTCACCGTCGACAGAGCTCACCGTCGACAGAGCTCACCGTCGACAGAGCCTACCGTCGACAAGGCCACCGTCGACAAGGCCAACTGTCGAAGAAATGTACCATCGACAAACACTCCCAGTGGTCTACGAGCCTGTAGACTACAAGAGGGCATTGTCATCATTGTCGTCGAGGCATGCCTGGAGGCGTTGTCGTTGCAGAGCAACAGAGACGGCGGAGATTGTCGTCAGAGGGTACATTGACCGTATCGTCGACAAGCTGGCACATTTTCACGTAGAAAAGTGCGCAGAGTGAGTCTAGACGCCTGAGAGTAAATCTCGTGGGCGTAGATGTGGGAGGCAGACTCAAAGAAGGCCAGAGACCCCTAATTGTGATGTTACTTCAGCTGGTGAAGTAGAGGAGAAGCATCACTTAAAATCTTAATGTGCAGGACACACAAAAAAAACCTCCCACATCAGAAGGGGGGTACAGTCTCAGCACAAGAACAACCCCTTCTCCCCTTACCATGTCAGAGACCAGCAAAGTGTTGTCCATATACTTTTCATGAGGGTTCACAGGAAAAGGTCTCAGCTTCCCACAAGTGACACAGGGTCTGAAGGAAGACTTCATCTAAGAAGACATTACAAAACTGATATTAAGAAGAAAATAATTGAAGAAAATTTGAAGAAAACTGAGCAGAGCTCAGGGAGACTCCCTTCACACGACGTGCGGTAGAAAATTTGAGGTGCTGAGCTCTGAGGAGAAGGTTCTAGAGGGTTGCTGGCGCCTGATTGGCTGTGGTTTGGACCAACATAATGACAATGATAGACTGCAAATGTTTTTTTCCTTTTCCATGCATTCCTATGTAGAAATATGTGTAGGCTTGTTATGCCCTTTTTCTATTACATATTTCAGGTTTCATGTTGTTACATATATATATATATATATATACACACACATGTGTGTATATATATATGGCTAGAGGCGAAACGCGTCATGCAGGACAGCTTGGGTTTTACTCGTTGACAATAAAGAACACTTAATTTTGCACGAAGCTTTGGGTCCGACTTGTTTGTTTTTCCAGTGGAGTGGAAGAGTGATGCCGTTGGCATTAAGCGATAGAGGATTTTTTATATATATATATATATATATATTTTTTTTTTTGCTATTTTATTTACCGTGGGTCTCCCACTCAGACGACGGGAGATATTCAGGCATGTGAATCTATGAAAGACACCCTAATACTGGAGAATGCTGCTTCTGATTATGTTTTTCCGTTCTCCCTCTGTGTTTATGCTTGTCACAAGAGGAGGGCACTTTGGAAGGGGTATGAGACACCCCCCAAAGCCACTTCAGGGTGCTTCTACTCTCTACTGAAGGGCATATAGACATCTGTCCTTCCAAGTTCTTTTGGACAAGCCAACAGTAATAGCATGTGTCTGGTAGGTGAGACGGGTAAACATGCTATACACAGTGTGGGTCAGATTTTGACATCTTTTTGCCACATGAATGGCACTTGTTAAAAAGGGATGGCAGTTTGTGACTGAGAAAAAAATATTTTCTGTCAGAAAAATAGTTAAAAGCACCAAGGGTACTTAAAACCATCAAGTGAAGACCAATTCTGTTCAATTGGAAGAGGAAAATCTGACAAATAGGTCCAAAGTTAAAGAGCTCAATGCTCAAGGATCCTCACTGAAGAAGCCGAAAAAAGTACGGACCTTATTGTCACTTGCGGGGCATGATGGGATGCAGGAGGTCTTAAAGACATGGTGCCAGTTTTCTATGTTGTGGTTTTCAATGCAGCCTATTGAATAACAAAGCCTTTCATTCGATTGCTGTTTTATTTTCAAATATAGGATATGTTTTACACTTTAAAGTTTTCATCTTTGAGGGGAGTGGCTTAGCCGGCTGCAAGATGGTCGCACTTTGAGTGGGCTCTGCCAGCCAAGCCTAATATCCATCAGAATCCTGCAGACTACCCCATCGACCCCGCCTGGCATCTGACGATCCTGACTCCGCTTGTTCTGGTATCACACGCTGCTCCTGGGCCGCGCTCTGACTCAGAGCCTAATCCTCGAGACAGGGCCCCTCTGCTGGTGCGGCCCGTTCCTCCTGCTTCTCCTACGCTGCAGCTTTTTGCGCCCGGAGCGCCAACCTGCGGATTGCCTTCATCTCCGACACACCAGAGCCTGTGAGTGCAGCCACTGTTGGGGGCATCCCACGGCGCGATCGGGGGCGCACGAGCAGCACCGTCTGGCCTGGACCGTTTCTTAGAGCAGGTACCATGTTCCAGGCTGCTGGTGCCTTCCGCGATGGCCCACTTACAGAGTTGGTGGACGTGGGTGGCTTGCCCTGCGACTCCATGTTGCTAGTTGCCTTCGGCTGGTGCGGCCCCCGCCTTCAATTCTGCATTGCGGTGAAGGCCCTACCTGCTAGTGTCTGGCGCCGAACCTGGAGACAGTTTCAGCCTTTCTGTTGGGCCCGGCGCTGGCTGGGGGGGTTCATCCTTGAGGGCACTCAGGCCCTTGGCTACTTGGACGGCCCGGTTGCTCACCACGCTCTTCCGCCTGTGTGAGCTAGCTGGGGGCCTGCCTGTCACTTGCCTCCCAACGACTAGGGTGAGCGCCGTTGCTGCAGGGGTTTCCGGGGTTGGGGACGTGCGTGCCATGCCACGGGCAACACTCCTTACCACCATTGCTGGGATATTTTTAATGCTCCTCAGCCTGCTTGCCAAGCTGCTTAGGCCCCGCGTTGGAGGCTGCACGTGCCCCCCCCCCCCCCAATGCCGCCTTGCTGTCACCATCCCTGAGGCAGTGTTCTCCTCTGCGGTGACCACAACCGGAAAAATACTGTTGAATCCACCCCTTGCTGGGTAACACCCGGATCTGCGGACGTTCTGCTTTTCCTTGCCTGCCCACCTGCTTGGACGTCCTGCCCTCCACAACATCCTCCTGATTACCCCCACGGTCCTGCCTGGCACCCGCTGCAAAGTGCAATTGTTAGGGGTGTAGTCTGCTATTTCTCCCTGCCACCCCACGTCTAGCCTGCCTGATTCCAGTCCACTGCGGGCCTACACCATTGCCTCCTCGCCTTGCCTGCCTGCTCCACTCTCCTCTCACCTGGGACGCCTCCTCCACGCCCTGGGGCACTGCTATTGTGCTTCCCAGCTGCAATCTCCTCCCGCTCCTTGGCCACTTCCCTCAACTGCCTTCGCCTGCCATAGGGAAGACTGCACCCAAGCAGCCTAAGATCGCTTTTGACCAGTGCTGTTTTACTCTGACTACACCATGGTGGTGCAGGCTGCCCGCCGTGAGTTCCTTCCTGCGAAACAAATCCTCCAGAAGCATGAGGTCTCATATTGCCTGGTGTATCCTGCTAAACTACGAGTCAGGCAAGGCTTTAAGACACTCGTTTTCCCTGATCCCAAGGACGCTCTGGCCTTTGCAAAGAAACTAGACCAATCACATTGATGCACTCCTGCGAACTCTCATTTGATCATCTGTTTTGACTTGGGCCCCCTTCACAATTCCTTTCTCCACGGGACACATCCTTTCACAGCAATGCTCAGGAGCTAGGGGCCTCAACCTTGGACGTCCTTCCTTCAGCTGTCTGCTAGGACATCTGGCTTGGCCACCCTGCCTCTTCAGCAGGGGTGAATGCTGAGCGACGCCATGCCTCCACGGGATGATTCCCTCCTTGGACATAAACTTCCCCCTTCCCAGTTGTGGTCCCCCGGTGTGGGTGGTCTCCCCGCCTCATTGGGGGGGTTGGTGTGGGTGGTAAGGTGGGGGCATCTGGGTGTTTGTGGCCTAGCTCCGAGGCCTTTTTGATTGTTTTTGTGTATGTGTTTTTTTTTGCACTTCCAATGCTGCTGCACTGTTGCTTGCTCCTCCACAATATATTGCATTGTTCCCTGCACCTACTTGAGGTTTGTCCCTCACGTACCACTGTCCTCAACATTAATCGGATTAAAATAGCACCATGACAGACACCACTTTCTGCACCAGGAAATTCCGCGGTCTTAACGACCACCGCAAGGCGCGCCTGGTCCATGCCCACCTTACCAGGCATAGGGTGGACATTTGTTTTTTACAGGAAACTCACCTACTACCTGTGACTTCCTCCAGACTTCCTCGGCATTGGGGCGAGATACACTCCTCTTCTAATTATTCTCAGGGGTTTCCATCCTTAAGCACAGGGGGCTCCCTTGGCAGACTTCCCAGGTAGTTATCGATCCTGGGGGCGTTTTGTGATCCTCTATGGTACCCTTCATGCCTAGTTATGGACACTCGCTGCACTGTATGCGCTAGCTAACATTGTTGTAGATGCAAGAGGTAACAGATGATTGTGAGAAATTGGCTCTATATACACTGGACCAAGATAAGGTACAGTGTGTGTAGAGTCCACAAACCCCAGAGGTATAACAGAGGTTAAAGCCAGGTGTGACCTTACTCTCTAAAGTGGTAGCTTGGTCGATCAGTAAGGCAGTACCAGAGGGCAGTGTAAAGCATCTATTGTACACACTCAAGTCGGCAAAAGGTTTCACACACTCAAAGACTGAACTCCAGGCCAATTGTTTTTATATCATAGATATAGTTTTATTTTTTTTAGAACCAACAGGTATCAAAATATACTGTTCTCAATATGAGAGGTCTCAGATGAGTACTTTGCAGAAAGGCAATAAACTTTGTAAACACAATAGGTACAGGGGTTGCAGTAGGCAACATTTCTAAGCACAATTTAGCATTAAGCTCAATTGGTTTTTCCATATAAATACAGCTGATTACTTTGTAGATTACTCTGATAGTTCCGGGACTGGATCCTAGATTCCGTCCTGGGATCCAAGCTGAAAACAGTTTAGTAAAAACGTCTTAGTTATTGCAGTGATTTTTAAGGGATATAAAGCTATTTCAAAAGTTCACACTTAGAAACTTTTCAATGAAAATCTGGTAATGTTATCCGATGGGAGAAAATTCAGGTTGCAGTTAAAGTACGATCTTGTTACTTTTGTAATCCAGTATTGGGCTCCTAGCTCCAGCACCGGGGTCTCAACTTAAAACAGGCAGGTAATAACGTTTCAGTATTTAGTATGATTTTTAAAGAATATTTCAAGTTTTCAAAAGTAGACACTCAGAAGAAATTTCACAGAAAAGCACACAATGGATTTCTGTGGAGAAAATTCAAGTTACTAGTAAACCCATCTAGGATTACTTTTGAGGTTCAGTACTATGCTACAAGATGCAGTACTGGCTTCTCTCCTGATCACAGGTGAGTACTTCAGAATTTGGTTGATTTTATGGGAATATTTTAAGTTTTCAAAACTTCACACTTAGAAGATTTCGAGTTAAACCCGTCAATGTTATCCCATGGCAGGTAAGTGAGTTACCGGTTTCCAGGTGAGTACTCGACTGGTGAAGTTACGGTTCTGGGTCAGGTCCAGGGTCAGGGAGGTACAGTTGGTTCACCCTCAGCGGCACAGGGGCAGCCGGGTGCAGAGGTAGTAGGCCCAATGTTATGCAATGAGGGGCAGGCCACGCGGCTGTGGGAGCTGGGCTCCTGATCACTTGCTCAGGGCAAAGGGGGAAGTAGGATAGGACAAAGGTGGCACAGCCAGAGGCACTCGGGCGGCTGGGTGCAGGGTGCTTTTGAGCCATCGGGCGCTCAATGTTATTCAATGGGAAAGGTTAAAAGGGAACAAAGGCTGCAGACCCTGGAACAGGGATTCTTCAGGTGCAACCACCACTTCGAGAGGTAAATTGGGATCTTGGAGAAGAGGTAGGTACCCCAAAGGAAGGGGGCTGCAGGGAGCCGTGTGCAGGGGCGTCTTTTGGTGTCGGGAATCTTACCCTCAGCTGGTCGCGGTTGGGAGGGGGGGGTCTCTGGTTCTGAGGCTGCAGTCGTCGAGGAGGGTCTTTAGGCACTGGACTTCGGGCCCCACTCTCCGAGGGGAGGGGGGGGGGTGGGGGGTTCCTCGTGGTCTTGGCTCGGTAGGTGCAGAGTGGGTTGGTCTTGTGCTTCCTGACTGGCACCAGGAGTAGGGTTGTTGAAGCAGAGCCTCTGCTTATGGGAGTCCCAGTCTTTAAGAGGGTCAAGGCAGGAAGGTCCTCCGGGTGTCCTAAGGTTGCTGTCCGCAGGAGTCGCCGGGATTAGGCAGGAGCAGGTTCCAGGATCGACAGGCCGGTAGGGCTGGGGTCAAGTCAGTTGGTGTCGTCCTGTGGGTTGCTGCTGCTCGGCGGGTCTTCTTAATCTTCCTTCTTTTCGGGATCTCAGGAAGGAAGGTTCAGGGTGCCCCTAAATACTAGATTTAGGGGGTTACAGGTAGGGCAAGGGCAGGGACCAATAGGTCCCTGTCCTGGGGTGGGACCACCCCCTAGCCTGCTCCTCTCCTGTGTGAGGGGGGCGGGAGCCTAGCTGTGATTGGACAGGGCTCTCCATCTTCAAGATGGCCGGAGCCCAGGATCGGGCTTCACCTCGCCTCTCCCACCTGAGGGGTGGGGTTGGCACAGGCTGGCACACCCCCCTTCCTGATGTAGGGTTTCCCGCCAGTCTTCCAGCCACAGTGGGGGTTAGAACTGGTGGGGGCCAGTTGCTGAGTACAGCAAATGGTCAAGAGAAGCTCATAGAGGCGGCATGCCGTTGAAGCTTCCCCTTGCCCATCCTGGGGAGACCTAGCACCTCGCCCAGGATGTGCATTGTTGCAGGCCCAGGAGAGCGGGGGCTCTCCACCTAGGGGTCCAGCAACATGTCTGCTGTGTGGCAGCCTCTGCAGCCACTCAGACCAGACGTGGATTGTAGGTTAGGTTTTCAGGGAGCATTTCTAAGATGCCCTCTAGTGCATTTAACCCCACACTGGCATCCGTGCAGGTTTAATCCCCGCCCACGTTCGGGGACCCCGGAGCATATATGTGTATGTATGTAATATATATATATATATATATATATATATATATATATATATATATATATATATATATATATATATATATATTTCTCTTTTTTCTCTCCAACACATTAGTTTGCTTCAACGAAAGTAGACGGCACTCGTGAGCTGTGATTTTCATGGCAGACCCTTTGTCTTGAGGGCAAATTTTTTTTTTATATATACACACACATATATACATATATATATACATACATATATACATATATACATACACACATATACATATACATACACATATATACATATACATATACACATATATACATATACATATACACATATATACATATACATATACACATATATACATATACATATACACATATACATATACACACATATACATACATACACATATATATATACATATATACATACATATATATATATACATATATACATACACATATACATACACATATACATATATATACATATATACATACACATATATATACATATATACATATATATACATACACATATATATACATATATACATATACATACACATATATATACATATATACATACACATACACATATACATACACATATATACATATATACATACACATACACATACACATACACATATATATATACATATATACATACACATACACATATATACATACACATACACATATATATATACATATATACATACACATACACATATATATATATATACATATATACATACACATATACATACACATATACATATATACATACACATATACATATATACATACACATATATACATACATATACACATATATACATATATATACATATATATACATATATATACATATATATACATATATATACATATATATACATATATATACATATATATACATATATATACATATATACATATATATACACATATATATACATATATATACATATACATACATATACATACATATATGCACACACACACACACACACACACATTAGCGCGGGGACACACTGTCTTCTGTGTAGCCAGGCGCTTTAACCGCATCGCTGCTGCGGCGATTTTTGCGCTGTGCGGCAATTTTTAAATTACCGCGATACATGACGAGCTCAGCTCGTCATCAGCACACGCCACCCGTGGGTGATGACGAGCTGAGCTCGTCATCAGCATCGAAGGGGTTAAAAATGATATATATATATATATATATATATATATGCAGCTCGATTTAAACATTGCAGAGACCTCCCCAGTGGGCGTGGCCACACCTGTGGCCTTCTGGTTTCTGAAGTTGCACATTTTAAAACCTCAAGTGAGTCAGTCCTGAAATGCCATGATTTTCTCAATTAAAAATCCCAAGTGTGCTGATGCACAATGCTGTCAAAACGTGCTTCTTTTCCTTCCGCTCCTTCCCTGAAATTTTGGGGGTGATTGGTGAAGCGGGGTCCGAGAAAATAACGGGGGTCCCAAAACATGTTTTCCCCATGCAATTTTCCATAGGACCTTTAGCCAGGGCTACAGCCCAAACGGCTGAACGGAATTACACCAAAGATGGCAAAAAGGTAGAGTTCGGTTCGCAGATCACGCATTTGGTTAAATGGTGTAAATCTGTTCAGTAGTTCGTGAGAAAATCATAAGTAAAATCATAAGTATATCTATAGGCGCGTACGGTACACGTACGGTACGCGTACGGGTCCGCGTAACTTTACGAGCAAGAGCTGCATGCTGATTGGTTGTCAACTGTCTGTCAACACTCCAAACCAGAAAGTGTTGGCAGCCATCTTGTGCCTCGGTAGACAGGCACAAGAAAGCAGAAAAACAAAGGTGTAGAACTCAAAAAAGGGGCAGGGTAGAAACACCTTGACCCCCTAGGCCTGCTCAGGGGGTCCCACAAGGACCCCCGAGGCCCCCAATTTATTTTAATTTTTTTTTTTAAATCGCAGAGTACACGTACGGTACGCCTACCTTTCCGAGCACGAGCTGCATGCTCATTGGCTGTCAACACTCTAAACCAGGAAGTGTTGGCAGCCATCTTGTGCTCGGTAGACCAAGGCACAAGAAAGCAGAAAAACAAACGTGTAGAATGCAAAAAGGGGGCAGGGTAGAAACACCCTGACCTCCTAGGCCTGCTCAGGTGGACCCACAAGTACCCCCAAAACCTAAACATTTTTTTTTTTAAACCCTGTCTGCTTTTTTTCAAATTACCCCCCGGGGGGACAAAATCCCGGGGGCATAGTAAAAAAGAAGTGTGGGGGGCCCCAATCCACCCCACACTGCCCGGGTACCACCACCCTCCCGGGGTAAAGCAACGCAGCCCCCTGGCGCACACTGTAGGTTCCAGGTGGGCAAATTGCCCCCTATGGGACCCCCAGTATGCAAGGGGAATTGGTTCCCCCTCTGCAAACACGGCAGGGGGCTGCGTTGCAGAGAGGTGTAAAAAGGAGCGCAGCCTCATTACACCTCTCTGCAATGCAGCCCCCTGGCCATTCTGGAGGTTCCTGGTGGGCTTGTTGGCCCCCATGGACCCCCAGTATGCAAGGGGAATTAGTTCCCCCCTCTGCAAACGTGCCCGGGGGCAGCGTTGCAGAAAGGCGTAAAAAGGAGCGTGGCCTCATAACACCTCTCTGCAATGCAGGCCCCTGTCGCATACTGGAGGTTCCCGGTGGGCCAGTTGGCGCCCAGGGACCACCAGTATGCAAGGAGACTTAATCGCCCAACTTTGAACACTCTACAGGGAGCGTTAGCACAGTGGCGAAGATAGGGGGCGGGGCTTCAGGTGATGCGAGTGCAAACATGCCCTGAGGCGCGTTTTAAGTTGGGGAATTAATTCCTGTTCAATCCAGAGGTCCCCTAGGGGGTAACTAGTCCAACAGGTACCTCCAGTAAGCGCCACAGAGCTGTGTTGCAGAGTGTTGTAAAAAGGGGGCGTGCCCTTTGAACACCTCTCCGCAACACAGCTGCCTGGCGCATACTAGAGGTACCTGGTGGGCTAGTTGGCTCACAGGGGACCTCAGGATTGAAGAGGAATTAATTCCCCAATCTAGCTCACTACTATTCCTGAAAAGTAAATTTAACTGTACTTACCAGTAACTTGAATTGCCTTCCATAGGATATCATTGCCTGATATATATATATATATATAAATAAAAAATATTAACATTTCAATATTTTAAAAACTCTCAATTTATATTGAAAATATGTAATGCAATTTCAAAAATAAAATATCTAAAAATAGTTTAAAATAATGTAGTAAATCAGTATAAAAAAAATATAACAATACATTTAAAAATTATCATTTACAAAACCTTTGAAATTCACTGAAAAAACCATAGGTTTCACACGTTATAGTTAGCTGGACATTTCACTCATACAAAACCATTGAAATTACCCCGTTATAGTTAATTCAGCTAACTATAACTCGCGCGCCCGCAATGCACTGCTGATGAGGTCACATTTTATCACTCATTACATGGTCAGTGATATCACTCATGACATCACCGATGACATCTCAAATGACATCACTGATGACATCTAGTGAATGTGCGTCTTTCTGAAAAATAAATGTTTTATATATGTGTTTCTAAAGGTCGATGGAAGAAAAAATTTGTAAATAAGTGTCTAAATGGATGGTTTTTTGTAAAAATTATTGTATAACTGACTTAAGTGTATCTTGGTGAATACATGTATAAGCGAGTAATGTTTAAATATGTAAATATCTGTATCAGTGTCTCACTTTGTGTTTAATTGGCTGCATGGGTTGGTGACTAGCTACATGAGTGTCAATATGGTTTATTAGTTGGTTTTTAGAGTATCAGTACGAGTGTCTGTATGGTTTGGTGGGGGTATTACCGCATAGATGCATGAATGGGTGACTCACTCTTTGTATGTGTTTTGAAGACAGCATGTGTGCATTACTGTATGGGTGGATGAGTGTGTATGGGTGTGTTAGTGAGTGAATCACTGTCTCAATAGTATATTTATGAGTAACTACATATGTAGTTGTGAGTATTGATGTATATAAGTGAGTATATGTGAGAGCGAGAGATTGTAAGAGTTCATGTAAAAATAAGTATGTGTTTCTATAAGTGATTGTTTGAGAGTAAGTCTATGTACGATTCTGTAGAAGTAAGTAGTGGTGGGTGTATAGCTGTGTATGCAAGTAAATGAATGTTTGATAGTTTATTGTGTGCGAGTAAATCTATAGAGGAGTGTCGGTGTGTAATAAGATGTATAGGTGTATGAGTACATATGATGAGTGAGTACATGTTTGAGTGCCTATATAGAACTGTTAGTGAATGACTGGATGTGTATGTCGATTTTGGAATTACTGAATAGGTTGTTCTAACTGGAATTGTTATCTCCATTTTTTGAAAATTTTAGTTTCTATTTTTGAATGTGTGTATCAAGGGTTATATTCTGCTGAGAGGTCTGCCACTCTTTCACAAGGATGATGTCATCAGTGATGTCATGGTGTTGTCACTGACCATGTCATGAGTGATGCAATATGTGACGTCATCAGCAGTGCATTGCAGGCAAGCGGGTTATAGTTAGCTGAATTAACTATAACGGGGGAATTTCAATGGTTTTGTATGAGTGAAATGTCCAGCTAACTATAACGTGTGTGAAACCTATGGTTTTTTTCAGTGAATTTCAAAGCTTTTTTTAAAAGCTAATTTTTAACAATAACGTGGCTGAAACCTATGGTTTTCAGTGAAAAAAGTAATAATTATCTCTCTCTCTCTCTCTCTCTCTCTCTCTCTCTCTCTCTCTCTCTCTCTCTATATCTCTATATCTCTATATCTCTATATATATATATATATATATATATATATATATATATATATATATATATATATATATATATATATATATATATATATATATATATATATATATATATATGTAGCACAACTCCTCAAACCTCCGTGCTGGCAGCGCGGCGAAAGAAGAAGGCAGACCCCACGTTTTACAGGCAGGATGAAATTTTATTGAAGACCCTTCAAGTATATATATATATATATATATATATATATATATATATATATATATATATATATATATATATATATAGCGAATACATTCATATCTGTGCATAGATCGCCGCCTACTGTTGGGTCCGGATGATGATTGTTGTCCTGGAAGAGTCTTCGAAGTATCAAGAGATAGGTGGCTCCTTCCCTGGACTACAGTGCGCATGGGCATCCTCTCCATCCTCAGATTGTTTTTCGCCATTGTGGCAGAGATGGAGTGTAATACAGTGAGTGATGTCCATGCTACATAGTAATTCTGAATGCTACAGCTGCTACAGGCACCGGGGAGGAGGGTGGGCAATATGAATGTCAGCAGCCTTACATGCCAAGAACAGATGCATACTGGTAAGTAGCATATTCGGTTAGAAGCATGTGGGCTTCTGAATTCATATCTGTGCATAGATTACATAGCAGTCCCTCCTGTTAGCGGCGGCTGCCCGTGCCAGCTGCAGCAGTCTGAAAAAGAGTTTTGAGAACAGCCTGTCCTACAGCTGCCTGCCGTTTAGAATGCACATCTACGCAGTAGTGTTTCGTAAATGTATGTGTGGTGGACCAAGTGGCTGCCTTACATATCTCTTCTAAAGGAATATTCCCCAGGAAAGCCGTGGACGCTCCTAACTTACGTGTGGAGTGTGCTCGTGGTGGAATGGTTAGTGTGCGTTTAGCCTTAGCATAGCAAATCTGTATAAACTTAACGATCCACCGGGCTATCCCTGCTTTGGAAATGGGGTTGCCTGTTGTGGAGAAAAGGCAACAAAAAGCGGTTTTGTTTTTCTGAAATCCTTTGTTCTGTCTATATAGTACATTAGAGCCCTTTTGACATCTAACTTGTGTAGGGATCTCTCAGCGACATTTTCTGGATTAGGAAAGAAAACTGGCAGTTCTATGGTCTGGTTCATGTGGAACTGCGAAATCACCTTAGGCATAAATGTAGGGTTGGTGCGTAATACAACCCTATTTGAGTGGACCTGTATAAATGGCTCTTGAATGGTTAGTGCCTGGAGTTCACTAACTCTCCTCAGTGAATGGCTACTAGGAAAGCAACTTTCTAGGTCAGAAATTGAATCTCACAAGAGTGTAGAGGTTCAAAAGGTGGTCCCATCAATCTGGTGAGGACCACATTCAGGTTCCAGACTGGTGACGGTGGGTGTCTGGGAGGGATCACTCTGTTAAGTCCTTCCAGAAAGGCTTTAATGGCAGGCACTCTGAATAATGAGAGGTGCTGCCTGTTCTGAAGATAGGCTGCTATGGCGGATAAATGTATACGAATGGAACTGTACGCTAGATTACATCTGTATAAATGCAACAAATAACATGTTTTGAATAGATGCACCCAGTGGGTTAATGTCATTGTTGTTACAATATATGACAAACCTTTTCCATTTAGCCACATAGCATGCTCTGGTTGTGGGCCGTCTTGCCTCCTTGATGATATTCATACATTCTGGCGGCAAGTTGAGGTAGCCAAATTCTAGGACTTCAGGAGCCAGATTGCCAGGTTGAGCTGTTGCGGGTCTGGATGCTGAATGTCGCCATGGCTCTGCGTCAAAAGCCTGGGTGTGAGGCGTAGCCTTTGATGCGGTACCACGGATAGTTCTAGAAACGTGGTGTACCGTGGTTGGCGTGCCCACATTGGAGCAACCAGGATGAGGGTCACGAAGTGTTGCCGTAGTTTGCGTGCCACCAGCGGTATCAGAGGTGCTGGTGGAAAAGCGTACGCAAATTTGCCTGACCAGTTCATCCATATCGCATTGCCCTGCGACTGTGGATGTGGGAACCTGCTGGCGAAGCTTTGGCATTTTGCGTTTTCCCTTGTGGCGAACAGGTCTATCTGTGGATGACCCCACTGCTGGAAGTACGGTTGGAGCACTGATGGATGTATCTCCCACTCGTGCATCTGGTGGCTGTGTCTGCTGAGCAGATCCGCCATCTGGTTGTCCTTGCCCGGGAGGTGTTCCACCATGAGGAAGATGTTCCTTTGAATGGCCCACTTCCACATGCTCTGAGCCAGATGAGAACTGTGGAGAGTGTGTTCCTCCCTGCTTCTGTATGTAGTACATGGCAGTCATGTTGTCCGTTCGGATCAACACGACCTTGTTGCACAAGTGTACCTTGAAAGCTTTCATCGCCATGAAGATTGCCATCAGTTCCAGAAGGTTGATGTGCATCTTTTGCTGTGCTGTCCATAGTCCCTACACTGTGTAGTGGAGTACACGAGCTCCCCATCCCTGGAGAGACGCGTCCGCCGTCAGTACTATCTGTGGCACAGGCTCTTGGAACGGTCAGCCCTTGCAAAGGTTTCATGGGTTCCACTAATGCAGAGAGTTGAATGCCCGACAGCTCACCAACACTAGGTCTTTTAACTGTCCTTGAGCCTGATTCCACTGACGTGCTAAGCACTCCTGAAGCGGACGCATGTGTAGTCTCGCGTGCGGGACTATGAAGATGCAGGAGGCCATCATGCCGATCAACTGCATGAACACTTTCGCTGGAAGCGAGTGTTGAGCTCTAAATTTTTGTATTAGCAATTGCATGCTGTTTATTCTCGCTTAATTTGGCTGAGCTTTGGCTGCCAGAGTGTTTATTGTCGCGCCCAAGTACTGTCTCACGTGGGCGGGCTGAAGATGTGACTTCGGATAATTCAGTGAGAATCCCAGACTGTGAAGAAGATGAATGGTGTGGGACATGTGGCTGGCACACTGCTGGGCCGACTTTGCTTGAATAAGCCAGTCGTCCAGATAAGGGTAGACATGTATGTGCTGTCTCCTGAGGTGTGCTGCCACTTTGTGAACACCCTGGGTACCGTCGTTACTCCGAAAGGGAGGACTTTGAACTGATAATGTTGATGTTGAATAGTGAACCTGAGATACTGTCTGTGTAATGGGTGTATGGGTACATGGAAATACGCATCTTTTAGATCCAGTGTTGCAAGGAAGTCTCCCTGACTGAGTAACGGCAGAACTTGCTGTAAGGTGAGCATATGAAAATGCTCCGACAGAATGTAACTGTTTAGAGGCCTGAGGTCCAGTATAGGTCTGAGACACCCGTCCATTTTGGGTATTAAAAAGTACAGAGAGTACACCCCTGAGCCTTGGTCTTCTACAGGCACGAGCTCTATGGCCCCTTTTTGCAGCATGCTGACGACCTCCTGCTGCAATAAGAGTAAGTGCTCTGCGGACATAGGACGGTGTCTTGGTGGGATGTTGGGTGGAGTGGACATTAATTCCAGACAATACCCGTACTGTATAATGTCTCTCACCCACCTGTCTGTGGTGATGGACTTCCAGACTGGCAGAAACTGTTGTAGTCCCCCCCCCCCCCCCGACAGGTGTTATATGGTCGGGGGGCAGTGACAGGGCGTCACTGGTATTGGCAGAGGATCTGGAACTGTTGTTTCCTCTGCCTCTGCCCTTGATGTTGTTTCCACGATATCCACCCCGGTTGTTCTTATTGTAGGTGGATTGTGTACCTCCCTTATTGTATTGTGTCTGTTGTGTTGACTGGCCTCTTGACGGGCCCCTACTATTGGAGCAACAAAAGGAGCCACCCCGAAACTGCTGCGACTTCAGAGCCCCCAGAAACTTTGCAGTCTGTGTCTTTAATGTTGTCAAGGGTGGTGTCAACCTAAGGTCCGAATAAAAAAGTCTGGGTTAACTGGCTGATTGAGGATAGAAGTTTGTATTTCAGGTTTGAATCCTGAGATTCTCAACCAGGCGTGTCTCCTTAACATAACGCTAGTATTGATGGCCCTGGCTGCAGTGTCAGCTGCGTCTAGAGCGCACTTGATGGAAGCATTGGTTATCAGTTTCCCCTCCTGGATGAGTAGTTCTGCCCAGTCCTTGTACTGTTCAGGTAGGTGTTGCAACAGTGTCTCAAGGGTATCATAATGGGACCTGTCATATCTGGCCAAGAGTGCCTGAGTGTTGGCAAAGCGCCAGATGTTAGCTGCCTGCACAGCCACTCTTTTTCCTGAAGTTTCCATAACTTTTGACTCTTTGTCCGGAGGAGGAGCATCACCTGTAGTCTGGGAGTTTGCTCTCTTACGTGCATTAGAAACAACCAATGAGTCCAATGGCAACTGTCCCCTTATATAAGTAGGGTCCGCAGGGGCCGGTCTATATTTCTTCTCAATCCTTGGGTTTAACACCCTGGCTCTAGTGGGGTCTTTAAAAATGTCACCAGCATGCTTAAGGACCCCTTTTAGCATGGGTAGGGTTTTGCCTGCCCTTTCTGAAGTGGAACAGGTGTCGACCAGAAAGTCTTCATCCACAAGGTCAGCATGTAGCGCGACGTCATGATTACTGGCTGCCCTTTCAATAAGGGCGTTAAAGGCAGTTGTGTCCTCAGTAGGGGATGTTTTCACACTGTACACATGAGTGTCAGGGCCAGTCTGTGGATCCCTTGAGTCAGCAGGGTCCGCCCATGGTTGGGCTTGATCATCGGGATCAGTGTCCACATGATAGAGGTCATCCTCATGTTCATCATCCCCTGCATCCACATCTGAGAATGTTGGGGAAAAATGTTGAGGTTCCTTTCCATAGTGATGGAGGGGTTCCACAAGAGCTGGAGATGTTGAAACTCTTCTTCAAGGGAATCTTATACGATTCCATGGGTGTTTCTGGTATTATTTTTCTTTTGTATATGGACAGTCTACCAGTTTCCGAGTCGATGAATTGCCTCGGCTCCTGGTCTTCAGGCTCTTCTCTAGCCTCCATTTCCGCCCACACTGGTTTAGCAGCGCCGATAGCTTGTTTCTGCTCGAACATCTTCGGACCCACCGAGGGTGGCAACCCGAATTTGCTAGGTGTCGACGCGGTCTGAACTTGTCCGACCAGCTTCGGCGTCGGGGCCTTCTTTGGTCCGACCGCTGTAGCCTTATCCTTGATGCGTTGGAGTGACTCCGACACTTCCTTGGCTATGAATGGACTGGGGCGCGTCGACTCGACAGGGTCCCTGGAGCCAGTCTTCGACTTGTCCGTAGGCCTCGACCGAGGATCGATCCAGTCTTTCGGTTTGAGCCTTTTGTGTGAATCTACTCCCTTCGGCATCGGCCTTGGTGGTTTGACGGCCTTGACCTTGGTCTTCGGTGCCCCAACCATCGGCTCGATTACCTTCTTGAGCTTTCCGGCATCGACGGCCATTTTCTTTTTCTTCGGCTCCGAGGGGTTTGAGGCCTTGGAGCCAACCAGAGTCACTTGCACTTTCGGTTTCGGCAATGATGCTTTCGGTTTCGATTTCTTTGTATCGACCGATGACTGTTTCGAAACCGAAGGCTCTTTAGTAATGTTCAAAGCCGGGCCTTTATGCGGGGCTGCAGAACGAGACTGTAGATCTTGGGTAAGGCCTAGTGGCGATCCCTCGACCTGAGCCTTATTGAGTGTGTCATCGTCGGCCCCCGTATAGCCGGTTGGGACTAGCTCCTCGCCTGAGCTATCTTCTACGGCCCCAAGGGCCTCCACGTAGTATCCTATCTAATAGACAACTTTTAGTCTTGTTCTTGCACCTCTTAGTCTTCGGCGTCATACTCTGAGTCATGGCCCGAAGCCGGATCGGAGCAGTATTCCTGATCCTCCAGATCAACGACGTCTTCGGTCCCAAAGATGTTCACGGGAAAAGGCGCTGACTTCTTTGACTCCAATCGAGCCGCGCGTCGAATCCGAAGAGTTTTTCGACCTGAACCGGGCACAGGCCATACAGTTGTCTTCGTTGTGGTCTGGGGACAGGCACTTGTTGCACACCGGGTGGACATCGATGTGCGGGTATTTTGCGACACCTCTTGAATGGACTTCTTTCCATTTGAGATCGAAGATCGGGTCGAGTGTGGAAAGAAAAACCTGTTGAGTCCTCGATGTCCTCTCGAAACAAAGGCACCGATACCCAACGAAACGATACCGACGCGGTCGAAAGCCTTTTGGCTTCGTAGAAAGTTTTCCTAACTTGAGCTAAGATAGTAACATCCGAACCCAATGGCGGACAAAAACAATCTGAGGATGGAGAGGATGCCCATGCGCACTGTAGTCCAGGGGAGGAGCCACCTATCTCGTGATACTTCGAAGACTCTTCCAGAATAACAATGTGCAATCATCCGGACCCAACACTAGGCGGCGATCTATGCACGGATACACACACACACACACACACACACACACACACATATATATATTCCAAAACTGCAGGCTTCCAATTTTGTGAAGAACCCCGCAGACATTTTTCTTAAAGCAAAAATTCATTTAATGGCAGCATGCTGACAGCAACAGCTTCAGAGAAGCAAAACAAATCCGCCAAAGTGGTAGCCAGACGCGTTTCAGGACAGGTGTCCTTTCTTCAGTGGCTTCTAGGGAGGCAATGGGGAAAAGCGTTTTCTAGCACACCTGCTTCTTGAACACCTCTCCGCCCCAAGGGGCGTGGCCTCGCAGCATTGTGAGAGATGCAGTCCGTGCCTTCTTACCTCAGTGGGTGCTGTTTCCCCAAGCGCAAATGTCATGAATAAATGGCATGCTTCTTTTGAAAGATACTGTCCTGCTTTATTGTTGCCATCTGGAAGTCTGCAGTTTTGGAATTTATAACGGCCTGTCCGGGTCGTGTGAAGAGCCTACTGCTGTTGTCAGCGGGTCCAGGGCTGTGCTACACAGTGCGGCTACAACATGGGACGGACTCGGGCTTGCACCTTGCAGAGTGGTGTTTTTGCTCGTGCAGATGGCAACAAAGCAGGACAGTAACTTTCAAAAGAAGCATGCCTTTTATTCATGACATTTGCGCTTGGGGAAACAGCACCCACATAGTAAAAAAATGTACTATAATTTGCACTGTTTCCACAGGTGTAGTGCTTTAATAACTGCAGAGGCATCTGATAACGAGAACAAACCTAAAGCATGTACTGCCAGATGTATGTGCCTTACCTGTGGTGGTGGAGAGGGCACTCTGGGCTGCAACAGTTTTGGTACCTAAAAGTTAAGATCAAGAAAAGAAAAACTTTTAAAAAAATCACAGGAAGAAAGCAACATACATTTGGTTGTAATTACAGCAGAAGAACAATTGTTACTTACCTGTAATCTGTGGTTCTCCAGTATTGGTGTCTTTCATATATTCACATGCCTGAATCATTCCCCGTCGTCGGAGTGGGAGTCTCACGGTATATAAAATAGCAATAATATGCAATAATATCCTTAGAAAAACTTGGTAATAACCAACCAGGAAGTAAAGTAGCCCAAGCTACTAGAGTAAAAACTTCCACCCTCATGACTATTCTAGTCATTTTGCATAGTCCAAAATGCAGCCAGTTAGGCGACCGCACCCACCAGAATGTTCTCCCCAGAGGCTCAGGCTCTCAGGTTTTCTCGCACAGGACTGAAGCTAAAAACTTCCCTAGCCTAAGAGACTCTGAGGGGAGGTGGGCGGGTTGCATGTGAATCTATCTAAGACAGCAATACTGGAGAACCACAGATTACAGGTAAGCAACTATTGTTCTTCTCCAGTATTAGGGTGTCTTTCATAGATTCACATGCCTGAATCAGAGTAGATAGCAGTACCGAAATAATGCTTGGAAGACGCTACATCAGTTTGTACATAGCAAGTATATACATTCATATAATACAATGCCAACATTCATATATGCATGAAAAAACTTGCAATCACCTGAGAATGCACTCAATATTAGGCATGGAATGAGCGTCTGGAAGCAGTACAGAGGAGGAGGGGAAACAGAGGCTCACCTTATCTGAAAAGATTGCGTGGAACCGCTTGACCCACTGATGTATCAGTCTCGTTGGCAGCATCCAAACAATAATGCTTGGTGAAAATATGTCTGCTGGACCAATTCGCTGCTCTGTAGATTTGCTAAAGGGAAACTCCAGCGAAAGAGCAGTCGAGGAAGAAACAGCTCTTGTAGAGTGAGCTCTTGGAGTTGTCTGTAAAGGTCTCCCTGCTTGTATATGGCGAAAGTCAATAGCTGCAGAAATCCATCTAGCTATGTTTTGTTTAGACACTATTTGTCCTTGCCGTATCTTTCCATAGACAACAAACAGTTGATAGGATTTGCGGATGGCAGACGTCCTTTGCAAAGCACAAGTTACTACTTGTGTAACGATATATCTGTAAGAGACATTAGTTAGTGATAGATTCCTTACCTTAGAATATCCCCAGGCGTCAGACTGGATCCAGAAAATGATTGCGTAGCAATGCCCCTGCTCGCCGGCAGTCGTCGTCCGCGGCTTTGCGTCGGTCAGCGTCGCTAGCGCCGGAATGACGTCGGAGTACTTAGACGCCGCCCACGCGCGCGGACGTCAGTTCTGATAACCAGCTTTTCCGTGCCAGATACGCAGAGCCATGATAGAACCAACACTGGTGCCATGAAACTAGGGCCCTGAAAGGGGAGTACCTTAACCCTAGATATCGGTTCGCAGAACGGGGAGGATGGGTGTGTCGGTAAGGAATCTATCACTAACTAATGTCTCTTACAGATATATTGTTACACAAGTAGTAACTGTGCATCTGAAAGAGACACGTTAGTGATAGATTCCTTACCTTAGAATAGATACCCCAGTAATACCAACCCCGGTGGAGGGTCTGCGAACCAATAATCACACCAGAAAGTCCTGAAGGACGGAACGGCCAAAGAAGCCATCCCTCCGGACTTGGCTGTCCAGGCAGTAGTGTCTTGCAAACGTGTGCAGCGAGGCCCACGCAGTTGCCTGGCAAATGTCCTGCAAGGGCACTCCTCGGCCCAGGGCAGTTGTAGTCGCCGTGGCCCGAGTAGAATGAGCCCACAATCCAACAGGGGGCTCCTTTTTAGCCAAGGAGTAGCATGCCTGGATACACAAGATGATCCACCGCTAGATGGTCCGCTTATGCATCGCCTTTCCCTTCTTAGCGCCCACGTAACCAACAAAGAGTTGGTCATCCACCCGGAACTGGCGTGTGCGATCCAGATAATAGGAGAGCGCACGTTTTGGGTCCAGACGGTGAAGCCTCTCTTCCTCTTTCGAGGGATGCGGAAAGAAGGTGGGCAAGGTAATGGACTGCCCGATGTGGAAGGCCGTGACAACCTTGTGCAGGAAAGAGGGTCTCGTCCGCAACAAAACATTGTCCGGATGGACAGACAGGAAAGGAGGTGTAGAAGAAAGAGCCTGGAGCTCACTCACTCTCCTGGCAGAGGTGATGGCCACCAGGAAAGCAGTCTTCAAAGTAAGAAGACGGAGAGGACAGTTATGGAGCAGCTCAAAGGGAGCACACATTAGGTAAGTACAAGATTTAAGTCACACTGGGGCATCACAAAGGGAACAGGAGGGAACATGTGTGTGATGCCCTTCAAAAACCTATTTACAATGGGGGACTTGAACAAGGTAGGCTGATCAGGTAGCCGTAAGAAAGCGGAAAGGGCAGAACGGTACCCTTTGATAGTGCCCAGAGCAGAGCCCTGCTGGGCAAGAGAAAGAAGAAAGAGGAGAACCTCAGAAAGGGGTGCAGAGAGTGGGTTCACAGCCTTTGCTGTGCACCATGCCACAAATCTGTTCCACCTGCAGGCGTATACCGACTTTGTGGAGGGACGCCTGGCTCCCAGAATGACATCACAGACTACGGGAGGCAAGTCAAATGGCATAAACTGCCGCCGCTCAATCTCCAATTATGTAGGTGGAGACTGGACAGGTTCGGGTGTAGAACCGTCCCCTGCTGTTGCGACAGAAGGTCCTCCCGAAGAGGCAGACAAATCGGGGGATCGACTGACATGCTGAGTAGCTCGGGATACCAGTATCTTTGTGCCCAGTCCGGAGCCACAAGAATAACCTGGGCCCGGTCGCGCCTGATTTTCAGCACTCTAAGAAGTGGTATAGACGGAAAGGCGTACAATAGACCGCAACTCCACTCGCGCCGAAAAGCGTCTCCGAGCGAGTGCCGCCTTGGAAATTCCAACGCGCAGAACTGATGACATTGCACGTTCTCTTCTGTGGCGAATAGATCTAACCAAGGCTCTCCCCATTGCTGAAAGAGGCCGTCCGAGTTCAGACGCTATTCGTGATCCATCATGCACCGACGGCTGAGTTCGTCCGCCCTGGCATTCCGAGAACCTGCCAGGTGTTGAACCACCAGGTTCAATTAATGTTCCAGCCACTGCCAGAGGCAGAGAGCCTCCTGGCATAGGGTCCATGACCCCACCCGCCCTGTTTGTTGCAGTACCACATGGCGGTGGTGTTGTCCGGGAACACCTGCACTACACTCCCCCGGACAGAGGTGAGGAATGCCTTCAGTGCTAGTCGGATCGCCCACAGCTCCAAAAGGTTGATATGGAGCCGGGACTCCGCCGGAGACGAGAGGCCTCTGATCTCCGCCTCTCCCATGTGGCCTCCCCAGCCCTGGAGGGACGCGTCCGTAACAACCACGTGCTCTGCCACTGACCCAATCGCGGTCCGTGAGCCATCACTTAAACTGTCTTGCAGTGCCCTCCGAGATCAAGACCTGATCGGACAAGTTGCCCTGATGCTGGGCCCACTGAAACTTCAGGTCCCACTGCAGAGCCCGCATCCGCCACCGGGCGTGATGCACCAGAAGGATGCAGGAGGCCATCAGCCCCAGAAGCCGCAGCGTCAACCTGACCGAGACTCGGGGGGGAAAAAGGCTGAAAGATCGGAATCAGAGCCTGAATATACCGAACCCGCTGTTAGGGAGGATAAACCTGAAACTGCGCCGAGTCTAGAAACGCTCCGATGAAGAGAATCTTCTGAGAGGGACACAGGTGCGACTTCGGCACGTTGATGGCGAACCCCAGCAAGTGCAGGAGGTCGGCCGTAGTCTGGAGGTGGCTGACGACTGTCTGGGGCGAGCCCGCCTTTAACAACCAGTCGTCGAGGTAGGGGCAAGACTGACACCCCTAACCTGCGAAGATGAGCTGCGACCACCGCCATCACCTTCGTGAACACCCGTGGGGCGCTGGTAAGGCCGAAGGGGAGCACGGTAAACTGAAAGTGCTCGTGGCCTACTGTGAACCGCAGGTAACGCCGGTGGGCAAGCAGGACGGGGATGTGAAAATAAGCGTCCTGCAAGTCCAACGCTACCAGCCAGTCTCCAGGGCAGCTAAGACCTGAGCCAAAGTCAGCATCCTGAACTTCTCCTTCCGGAGGAAGCCGTTGACGTTCCGCAGGTCCAAGATAAGTCGTAGGGCCCCTTTGCCCTTCTTGTGTACCAGAAAGTAGTGGGAGTAACAACCACACCCTACTTCTGGCCCAGGAACGCGCTCGATAGCCCCCTTGGCCAAGAGGGCTGTGACTTCCTCTTGCAGAAGTTGCAAGTGATCCCCCGACACGCGGTGGAATTGCGGTGGCATGGCTGGAGGGGTTGCCTCGAAGGGGAGGGAGTAGCCCCTTCGGACGATCTGCAGCACCCACCTGTCCGATGTGACAGTGCGCCAGTGGGAGAGGTGAAGGTGAACCCTGCCCCCCACTGGAGTCACATGGGCCTGAAAACTCGGACTAGGAAGTGTGATCACTGTGTATCATTCCAAACGACCCTTATTGATGATTGGTTGTAAGTCAAGCTTATAGACCAGCTATCCTAGTAGCATGGACAAGAGCAGTCTTTAGGCTAAACTCTAGAGCAGGGGTCTCCAACCTGTCGATCGCGAGCTACCGGTAGCTCGCCGAGACTCTGCGAGTAGCTCGCCGAGTGCTGCTCAATTTAGTAGCCCATTCGTTTTATTTTGGGCTATTTAGGCTTATTTCCGTGTCTGTTGCCCGCCCTCACCCAACGCAGCTGCTCCAATTGGCTTGCGCTTAGATGTGATGGGGCGGGCCGAAGAGGATGACGTTCCTTTGCTGCAGTCTGGCGGTGGAATGGTGACAAGGGCCGGGTGCACCGAGGGATACTGAGTGGTGTGGCTGTTGGAAATATGCTTGGGCCCAGTAAGGGAGAAACAATGGGCAGGGGAGGGTCAGTGCTGCGAGAGGGTCAATCAGCGGAGTTCATTGAGGAGGGTCAACTGAAGCGGAGGAGGGGACTTTGCAGCCAGTGCAAGAGTTTTGCACCCCTTTCCCCCAACCCCCCCCCCCCACACACCCTCTTCCCCCATTGCACAGGCCGGGCTCGGGCACTATCAGCTCTGCGACCACAGCATTGGGGGGCAGAGCCAGAGAGGGGCCGGGGAACCAGAGCGAGGCTGGAGCAAAGTAGGTCTTTGCTCTCAGTTCTTGCCATCTGGGTGGTGACCTGATAATCTCTGGTTTTGTGACTACGAGATTGAAGGCGGTGTTAAGAGAGGGGCTGGAAAGAAAGAGAGAGAAGGGATGGGCAGAAAGAGAGAGGGAGGAGCTGGGGATGGACAGATGAGCTGGAGAGAGACAGAGAGGGGCCACTGGAGAGACACAGTGAAGGGCAGGACAGACAGGGGCAGGAGGAGACAGTGGTGCTAGGGAGAGACTGGGGTGCTGGAAAGAGAGTGAGAGAGAGGGGGGCAGCTGTACTGAAAGAGACCGCAAGGAGCAAGAGAGAGAGGGGCTGGGTAGAGACAGTTGGGGCGGAGAGAGACAGTGAGGGGCAGACAAGAGAGGGGCTCAGGAGAGACAGTGGAGGCGCAGAGATACTGTGAGAGGCAGGACAGAGAGGGGGCCTGGGGAAACAGTAGGGGTAGGTGGAGAGAGAGGGGCTGGGGAGAGACAGTGGGGATGGAGAGAGACAGAGGGTTCGATGAGAAGATTGTCGAGATGTCACTGACAGACTTAGGGCATGGACCGGGAGATAGGGGGGCAAGGAAAGAGTGAGGGAGAGCCAGAGATGGTGAACAGGGCTCAGGACAGGAGCAAGGGCAGGATAAGGGCAGAGTAGGTTTAGAGAAGGGGCAGGGAGCATAGGCAAGGTGCAGTAACAGAGAGCGTGTCCGGGAGCCAGGACAGAGTGTAGGGGTTGGGACAGGGAGCAGTGGCAGAAAGGCAGACATGTTGGGCAGAACAAGGGACAGGGGGGAGTGCAGCAATAGAGGACAGTGGTGAGCAGTTCAGGGACAGGGTAAGGGACCTTAGCCATGGATATGCAGTGAGTAGGGAGTGGGACAGAGGCAGGGTCCTGTGGCACAGAACCGGACAGACAGGGGGTACCAGAAGCACAGAGTGAGAGCAGCGGAGGACAGAGCAGAAACAGGAGACAGGGTGCAGTGGGCAATAGCATGGGCTTAGAGCCGGTCTTGAAGAGGGCACCGGAAGTATGTGGTGAGAGTGGGCAGGGAATATTATGGTAATCACATCACCATTACGAGCAGTTAACATCATAATGGTGGGTTTTATCCTGCATCAGACTGGGCATGGTCATAGTCATGGCCCTACGAAGGATCACATGAACATTCGCACAAGACCACCCCCGAGAAGGAGCAGAGCACCAGTGTGCGAGCTGCCTTCATTCATGTTGTGGGGGGCCTGGTGCAGAGCGTTGGGGTACTGGTGGCTTCTTACATCATCTACATCCAGCCAGAGTATAAAATTGTGGATCCTATCTGTACGTTCCTCGTCTTTTCCATCCTGGTCCTGGGGGTCACACTATACTAGCCATACTGAGGGATGTGCTGCTCGTACTGATGGAAGGGACTCAAGGGACGTAGAGTAGACTTCAGTGCTGTGAAGGAATCTCTGCTGCGCATCCCGAGACTGAAGGCGCTGCACAGCCACCACATCTGGGCACTAACTGTGTCGCAGCCAGTGCCATCTGTGCACATTGCGATCAATAAAGATGCTGATGCCAAGGTATTGCTCAAAGAAGCCAGCACCCACTTACATAGCAAATGTAACTTCCACACCACGACAATCCAGATTGAGAACTACTTGGAGGATATGAAAGACTGCTCTGAATGTCGAGACCCCTCTGACTGAAGACTCCCTGTTCGCCCTTAGCAAAGAGGCTCGATTGATGGACCTGTGAAACACAGCTGTGTGTGGGAACAAGTCAGAGGTGCAGAAGGCTATTTGAAAAAAAAAAGTTTGTTGTTGTTACACTGATGCTAGCTTTCTGACTCCTGCCTTCACTTCAATATGACATCCAATAGTTGTCACCAACCTCCACTGCCATGCCCCATTTAAGCTTCTATCTCTCAAGCCGGTCCATTCTGAGCCTGTGCTGACTGAACCAGAGGTGGGCTGGACCACAATGTGCCTTTTCACTGGCCTCTGTGTGCTCTTCAGGGACACAGGCAGCTCTGGCTTCCCATCTCTGGCCTTTCCAAAGTGAGTCCTTGACTGTTTCATGGTGTCGTGTGGCCACTCAGGATGTTATGCATGGTTGTTTTGTGGTCTGTTTGTGTGACAATTTTATAGGTTGGTAGTCTGTGCCAATGCTTGTCTGTTGGGTTTTGGCTATTTGTGTGCCGATTTTATTGGCTGGTGGGATGCTTTTTATTGTAAATTTTTCTGATAGTACCAAACATTGCCTGCTGCAAGCAAAAATAGCCAAGTAGTCTTCCATACCTTGAAAACACCGTCCTACAACATGTCTAAGTTTGACTTATTTTGCAAATGTGGGCCACTTTATTTTAGCTATTTCATTTGCCTGCCCTATATTTAATAACATAACAGATCTAGTTGCAAAGCGCATGATTACCTGAAGGTGTCCTGGGGCTGAATAACAGATGTTTATTGTTACCCAACTCAAGGTTATTCATTATATCGACCTCAAATGGATGAAAGGATGAGTGGACCTGCTGGGATTTAAACCTGTGTCCATGAGGTCAAGCACAGGCCCCTGCAGTGGCTGCTTCAGTGCAGTAAGCCATCAGACCCAGCTTATGGGGCTGCTTTTAGTTTGGTGCCAGAGCCTCTTTTATGTCCCATTCCGACAAGCATCAGCCTCCGCTTGCACGGCTTGTGCTTTTGTTGTGTCACTGTTGTGGCTTGTGCTTTAGCATTTTGTCTCACTGTGCTGCAGAAGGCAGTGCACATGTAAAAAGGGAAAAAAGTTGTTTCTTTCAGTGTTATTGTGTTGAAGACACAGTATAGGGCCCATGGGCTCTGAACAAATAGGCTTAACGTCAATAAAACTGCGCGGGGGAGGTTGCTCGAAAAATGCTCAAGTTGCTTGGGGTTTAGTAGCTCACGGCGATTTTCACTGACCAGAAGTAGCTCACACTACACAAAAGGTTGGAGACCCCTGCTCTAGAGGGCGTGTTAAGCCAGCTGTTATACCATCACATATACCCCTTAAACACGTGAAAGGACACCACACAAGTTGTTATGAAAATAAAAGGATATTTATTTATAACAAGTCTACCCTGATCTCTTTATGAGTCAGGGAGCTAAGCACACAACAAAACTCTTAAGAAAATACTTCAAGTTGCACAATTTACACAAATGCCCGAGGGGCACGAAAAACCATATACTACAAAAGTGGAATGCAAAATACAAGCAGGTAAGTAACAGGATCCAGAGGCTTTAGGATCGCTACGACTACACTACTGAACCTTCAGGTTAGGAGCAGGAGGCCTAGGGGGATCGGGTGCAGAGTGTGCACTCTCACGCGGGATGCGGGACAAAGTCTATGGATGCTAGATTTCGTAAAGTTACAGTTATCGGACGAATCCGACTAGTTAATCTGAAAACGAAAAAGGATCTAGACACTTAGATAGCCAACCTATGTTGGAGCACCGAAATACTCAAGTTACCTAGCCCAGGGGCTGCGGCTGCATAGGGTTCAAAAGACGTCGGGAATCCTCGTTACAGTTTATGGAGCCTGAAAGAAGAAGTTGCTGGCAGGCGACCAGTGATGAAGTTCGATGTGATCCAAGCCTGGATCGAAGATGGAGACGACCTGAAAGCAGAGGGGACTCAGTTCTTAATCACTAGCCAGTGATCAGATGGGCACCAGGATGGCACCGGATGAAGTCACCTCGACCAGGTGAGTGGGCGACGCTTGGCTCTGCAGTCTCTCGGACCAGGAAGCATTGTCGGCGACCAGGATGGAGGTGCGAGCTGTCCCACGAAGGTATCTGCTGTCGGCGATGCTGGACCCAGGATTGGGGCAACAACTCTTGGCAAATGCAAGCCCACGCGGTGGACTCAAGATGGCGTCTGGAGTGGACCAGGAGGGTCCGGGGTGCTCCTCTGTTGGAGGGGAGCAAGGGCCAGTCTGGAGCAACCAGACCAGCGATGGAAGTGTCGTGGTTCGTCGTCAGGAGGGCCACAAGCCAGCAGGCAAGTAGCAGGACAACGCAATGAGCAGCAAAGAGCAGAAGGGCCCCACGCAGATCTTGTGGATGCTGGGAGGCAGGACTTCGGTGCTGGAGCTGCTCAGGGTCAGGGCTTCTCAAACCCCAAAGCACTCACTCAAGGATCCCTCGGCGGTCGTGCTGGATAAGCGTAGTGCAGTTCTGAAGATGGCCGGTCCCTCAAGGTCTCGTCACACCCACGGATCTCAGCTGGGCTGATTATGTAGGTAGAGGTCAGAGGTGCCAGGGAAGCCGGGTCTCGTCAAGCTGGGCAGTCTTGATCCGGAGGATGGACGTGCAGCAAACCGCATGCGCTTAGATGGTGCCCGCTGGTGCAGGGTAGCTACTCCTTAGCCACAAGGGAGAGTCTTCAGAAAGGTTCAAGAGTTCTTTTGTGGAAAGTCATCAAGATTCAGAATTATCCAATTTGGGAAGGGGGCCCGCTCCTACCTTTATACTAAAGAAAGAGGCTGGCACGCGACTAGGTCCTGCCCATGGGTGGGACCAGGAAGGGGGTGGTTACACCCCTCTCCGGACTTTCCACAGCTCAGGGGCTGGTGTGCCCCTGGAACTGGTTCAAACCGGCAGATGCATAGTGAGCACCGGGGTGCCACTTGCAGTCACCTTCCTTCTCAGCCCTGTCTACCTGGGATACACAAAACCCTGTCTGGGAGGTGCTAGCACCGCCCCTGACAGGAAACCCTTTGTCCAAGCTCTCCTCGCTGGAAGGACTCCCAGCAGCAGGAGGTCAGACTTGTGTCTGTGGTGGCAGCATCCATTTTGTGATGCTGAGGCTCGAGTTAACTTTAACCGAGGTTCACAGTTACACATGTCGTGTCCCTCTAGAAGGGTGGAATGCTAACCCCGTCGCCAGAATTGATTATAATGCACTTAAGAGTATATGGTACGCGTTATCATAGAACAGCTATTAGGACTTGGTTCCGCAAGCTGCAGACGGGCTCAGCTCATGCCAGAGCACCATCTCACATAATTCCAAGCACTCTGCCTTCAGGATTGTTAAGGCCTGCCATAGGAGTGACTGATAGGAATACATGTGTCTATTTTAGGGTTAGATATAGGGATACTATATCTAAAGCAAAGGGTGTTTACACCACCTTGCCCCAGCTGTCGTGCAGCCAGTTGTGTCAGATTTAGATGGCCAGCCAGGGGTGGCATAATACATGCTGCAGCTCCTGGTAGGCCCTGGGTACACCTATGCCCCGGATACCTAAGGTATACTGTACAGGGACTCTTAAGGTGGCCCAGTACCAATTGGTAAATGCACCTAAGGTACATGTGAGCCAATTTAGAGAGAACAGCTAGGCTGTGGGTCTGATTAGCAGGCCCACAGCCAGGGAAAGCCGTAAACCAGTGAAGCAAAAAGCAAAAATCTGGGGTGATCATAGGATTGCAGACCCTACTCTCCTACAGGAAGGTTTTGAGGCAGGTGCTGCGGAGAGAGGTGTGGACTGGCCTCGCCGTTGTCCCCGACACCGCCACGGCGGTTTCCACGGCCGCCACCGCGCTGTTGAACATTCTGCGGTGCGTGGCTGGCAGCACGTGTGGGGGCGCCCCTTCCGTGGCCACGAAAGGAGCGAAAGGCAACCGATTGCTGGCGTGTGGCCGAGAGGCCCAGGACTTGGCCGTAGCCCTGGAGTCCTTAAAACGCTCAAGCGCTTGGTCTGCCTTGTCGCCAAAGAGGCGACGGCCATCGAACGGCATGTCCAGGAGTGTGGCCTGGACATCGGCCGAGAAGTTGGCGGACCTCAACCAGGCGTGGGGTCGAACGGCCACTGTCGTTGCCATCGCCCTGCCCAGTGAATCCGTGGTATCCAGCCCACACCGGATGGAATATCGCGCTGCATCTCGGCCCTCCACAAGGGCTTGGGGGAGTTGAGCCCGGACCTTCTCCGGACATTGTGGCAGCACGTCAGCGACCGTGTCCCACAGGGTGTGGGTGTAGCAGCCCAAGAGACACGCGGGATTGGCAGACCGCAGCCCCAAACTCAGGGACGAGAACACTTTCTTCCCGAATTGTTCATATCTCTTGGATTCCCAATCGGGCAGAGCCATCGGGAATGCGGTCTGGGAAGTAGAGGCCTGGATAACCAGGCTCTCGGGGGTAGGATGGGTGGACAAAAAGCAAGGGTCGCCCGGGGCCGGGTGGTAGCGTCTGGCCACGTTCCTATCCACAGGCGGACCAGTGGCGGGCTTGGACCAAGTGCCCACAAGAACGTCACACAAGGCCTCATTGAACGGCAGTAGAGGCTCACTGGAGCTTGCCTGCGGTTTGAGTACCTCAGTGAGGAGGTTAGTCCTCACGGCCGCAACAGGGAGCTCAAGGTTTAAGGCCTTGGCCGCCCTCGTCAACACTACACTATAAGCAGCCCCCTCCTCCGTAGCCACGGTGGGAGGGGAGACAAATCCAGTGTCTGGCGAAGTGTCAATACCACTGGCCTCCCCAAGCTCATAGGTCCAGTCCTCTTGAGACTGGCCAGAGGGTCCTCAGACCCCTCCCAGTCACCCTCATCACCAGTTTCCTGTAAAACAGGTGCAACAGACTGGGCCTCCTCATGGAAATAAAAATCTCCAAAGGCTGTCGGAAGCGGCGCCCAGCGGCGCCGTTCTGGCGCCAGAGTCAGATCGAAGGAAAGATTGGGGATGGCGTCCACAGTGGGCGCCAGCTGCAAGCCCGGCGCCTGTGAGGTCGACCGGCGACGACCTGGATCCGGAAGCGGATCCGGTGATGTCCTGCAGCGTCGGGGCCGAGGCACCCGACGGCGTCTGGGCCGAAGCACCCGACCCGCTAGGGCCTCCAGCCGGGACCGTCAGGCCCGGAGGTGCCGCAGAACCCGGCGGAGGAGGGAGGGACCTCATGGCCATGAGGTACCGCTCGTCTCCTCCGACGACGCGCCGTGCCCAGGGACCCAAAGGTGTGTGGCAGGCGGCGATGCTTGCGACTCCGTCGGAGCCGAGTGGGTGGGGTCGCCCGAACCCCCGGCCGCATCGTGTGAGCGTCGGGGTGGGTCGGAGGAACAATGTCGTCTCTCCGACCTCTTATGCATCTTACCCGAGGACTTGGATCCTGACGACCGATGTCCACTCCCGGAGCTGCGATGACTCAGACCCCGCGACCGGTCCCTCGACCTCCCGTGGGACCGGGACCTGGAACGGCACGGGCCGACTGCCGGAGCTCGAGTCGCTTGCGGGACCGCTCCCGCCTAGCTTTAGAAGTCAGGGCCCAGCAGTCTGAGCAGGTGCGGTCGTCGTGGTCGAGGCCTAAACACTTCAGGCACCGGCGATGGGGGTCGGTAACCGACATCAGTCAGTCGCACTTCGAGCAGGGGTTGAACCCGGGCATCCCTACCGGCACCGTTAGAGTCGAAGACTCTAGTAGAGAAATGATCTAAAAGATCAAAAAGTTTAGTCAAAAAATGACTAGGGGTAGAGCATCTCCGGATCTGCGCTAGCTGGCGCGGAAAAAAGAAGAACTGACGTCAGCGCGCATGGGCGGCGTCTAAGTACTCCGACGACGGCATTCCGGCGCTAACTGTAGGAAGGTACATCCTGACTATGGTTGCCCCCAACTTTTTGCCCTGTGTTTTAGCTGGTTTTGGACATAGTCGACCTGGGATCCTGCCAATCAGGACCCCAGGCCTACTGCTCTCTCTTTAAAATGGATTCCATGTACCCTAGGTACATTTCCAATTGGTACTGGGCCACCTTATCAGACCCTGTAACTCAGGGCATAGGTGTACCCAGGGCTGCCAGGGACTGCAGCATGTATTATGCCACCCCTGGCTGGCCTCCTAAATTTGACACAACTGGCTGCATGACAGCTGGGGCAAAGTCGTGTAATCACCCTTTGCTGTAGGTGTAGTATACCTATACCTAACCCTAAAATGGACACACAGATTCCTATCAGTCACTCCTATGGCAGGCCTTTACAATCCTGAAGGCAGAGTGCTTGGAATCGTGTGAGATGGTGCTCTGGCATGAGCTGAGCCTGTCTGCAGCTTGCGGAACCAAGTCCTAATAGCTGTTCCATGATATCGCATACCATATACTCTTAAGTGCATTATAATCCTCGCGGTTAAATGCTAACTTTGGTATTGCTTTATCAAAACATGTCGAGTAAGGTGTCATACGAATTGGAATACTAACCCCTCGCCAATTCTGGCGACGGGGTTAGCATTCCACCCTTCTAGAGGGACACGACATGTATGTAACTGTGAACCCCGGTTAAAGTTAAGCAAAGCCTCAGCTCCACAAAATGGATGCTGCCACCACAGACACGAGTCTGACCCCCTGCAGCTGGGAGTCCTCCGAGTGAGGGGAGCCTGGACAAAGGGTTTCCTGTCAGGGGCGGTGCTAGCAACGTCCCAGACATGGTTTTGTGTATCCTGGGTAGGCAGGGCTTTTCAGGAAGGTGACTGCTGAGTGGCACCCCGGTGCTCACTACGCATAGGCCGGTCTGAACCAGTTCCAGGGGCACACCAGCCCCTGGCCTGGGGAAGTCCGGCATGGCAGAGGGGTGTAACCACCCCCCTCCTAGTCCCACCCATAGGCAGGACCTAGTCACCGGGTCAGCCCCCTTTTTTAGTATAAAGATGGGAGCGGGCCCCCTGTTCAAATTAGATCATCTTTGGAATCAAGACACGACTTTCTTCGAAAGGACTTCAAGATTTCTTCTTCAAGATTCTCCCTTGTGGCTAAGGAGTAGTCACCCTGCATCAAGCGGGCACCATCCTAAAGAACACTGCGGTCTGCTGCAAGTCCTTCATCACGAATCCGACGACCCAGCTCGACGAGACCCGGCTTCCCTGGCACCTCTGACCTCTACTCACCTCTACAGCAAAGCTGAGAACCGTGAGTGCGACGAGACCTCGAGGGACCGACGATCGCCAAGACTGCACGACATCTTTACTGCAAGCCCACCGTGTCCTCCACTGGTGAGTGCTTTGGGGTCCGAGAAGCCCCGACCCTGCACAGCTCCAGCACCCAAGATCAGCCTCCCTGCATCTCCACGATCTGCGTGGGGCCCTTCTGCTGTTTGCTGTGCACCGCGTTGTTTGGCTACTAGCCGGCTGGCTTGTGGCCTTCTGAACAACGCCCGACGACATCACTGCTGCTGGTCTGGTTGCTCCAGACTGGCCCTTGCTTCCCTCTTGAAGAGAGGCACCCCGGACCCTCCTGGTCCACTCCAGACGCCATTTTAGGCCCACCACGTGGGCTTGAATTTGCCAAGGCTTTGTTGCCCAATCTTGGGTCCAGCGACGCCGACAGCTTCTATCTTCGTAGGACAGCTCGATCCTCCTTCCTGGTCGCCGACAACGCTTCCTGGTCCTTGTGATCTCTGAGCACAGCGTCACCCACACGCCTTGTCGAGGTGGCTACCATCCGGTGCCCTCCTGGTGCCCACTGACTACTGGCTAGTAGTCTCGAACTTGGTCCCCTCTGCTTTCAGGTGTCCTCTTCCATCGATCCAGGCTTGGATCCACCGAACTTTCTTCACTGGTCGCCTGCCAGCAACTTCTTTATTCCAGGCTCCTGGTCCGTCAACGAGGATTCCCGACGTCTTTTGAGTCCTCTGCAGCTGCAGCCCCTGGGCTAGGTAACTTCGGCATTTCGGTGCCCCAGCATAGCCTCACTATCCAAGGGTCAGAATCTACTTTCGTTTTCTCCCTACCAGGTCGGGTTCGCCCGAGAACACTAACTTTGCAATTCCTAGCTACCATAGACTTTGTCCCGCATCTCGCGTGAGAGTGCACACACTGCACCCGAGTCCCCTAGGCCTCCTATAAGTAATCTGAAGGTTCTATAGTTAAGTCCTAGCGATTCCTAAGCCTATTAGTACTGTACTTACCTGCTAGTAATTTCGCATTCCACTTTTCTAGTATATGGTTTTCCGTGCCCCTCGGGCATTTGTATATACTGTGCTAACTTAAGTATTTTTGTAAGAGTTTTGGTTTGTGCTAAGTACCCTGTCCTCATAAAGAGTACAGGGCTGTTGTGATCTTTAATAAATAACTGTTTATTTTCATAACACTTGTGTGGTGTCCTTTCACTTGGTGTTCAAGGGGTATATGTGGTATAACAGCTGGCTTAACACGCCCTCTCGAGTCTTTAGCCTTAGACTGCTCGTATCCACGCTACTAGGATAGCTGGTCTATAAGGTTGACTTACAACCAATCATCAATAAGGGTTGCTGGACTGATACATAGTGTTCACTAGAATAGTGAGCACTGCATATCAGGCCAACTTCTCACATGGTGTACCAAGCGGTTGGGATTTGAGCTTGCTGTTTTACCACACGTATCCTAAGAATATCTTGTTGAAAGATCACATAAGTACTGTTAGTACATATAACTAAGCTTAGAATACTCTGAGTTCTACTGAACCAGCTGTTGCAGCTCCTCAAGGCTTAGCACACATTGGCTGCAACTCTTAGCAAGGGATCAGTAGGTAAACACATAGTGTAGGTAGGTGCATCACTTACACGACACTAGAAACAGTATGTCGGACAAAGGAGGAAACTCTGAGTCTCCCCTTGTGTCAGCTGACCCTCCACAGGTCATCCCTTCAAGATATACTGTGCTGAGCTTCAAGGAGTTAAGACAAGTGTGTCACTCCAGGAAGATCAAGCAGGGGTCTAACCCCACAACTTCCTTTCTGATTGGTCTCTTGGAGACTTATGATGCCAGAAAAGCTGAGACCCTTCTTAGCTCTTCTAATCCAGAAGGAGGTATGCCTCCCCTTGAGGGAACCAGAGGTGACCCTGACCTCATCCACCTCTCAACTGAGAACGAAGATGTGGAGGATGATGAGGATGAGGATCCCTCTGGGGATGAGGCAAATAAGGGACAGGTAGAAGTCGTTAGACTAAGCAGGTCCAACTTAAGCAAACATGACAGTGGTACTGGGGGACCCCTGGGGCCACTATCAGGTCAGCTTAACATTGGGAATGGACGAGTTAGGTCTCTATCAAGAGGCTCTAACAGATCCTTTCGAACCAATGGCTCTCTCAACTCTTCTCACAGAGGGATGTCTTCCCCCTAAGAGGAGAGTGTATGAAGCAGAAGAAAGGGCAGTCAAACTGAGGATTGAAAGGGAAGAACTTGCCCTGCCAAAGAGAGACTTGCCCTTGCTAGAGAGCAAGAATTATGTGGGCTACAGCCCACTGGTGGCAGCAATAAACCTAGCAATAGGGAAAGGAGTTTTGATACAAAGCACCTGAATAAGATAGTGCCCCCCTTTAAAGAAGGGGATGACATCCACTAATGGATTACTGCTTTGGAGAGAGCCTGCACTGTGCAGGGTGTTCCCCAAAGTAAGTGGGCAGCTATCTTGTGGCTCTCCTTTGATGGTAAAGGTAAAGATAAGCTCCTCACCACAAGGGTGGAGGATGCTAACAATTACCAAATCTTGAAGAATACACTGGTTGATGGGTTTGGTTTAACCACTGAACAATACAGGATGCTGTTCAGAGACACCCAGAAAACTCAGTCTCAAGATTGGACTGACTTTGTTGATTGTGCCACTAAGGCTTTTGAAGGCTGGCTACTGGGTAGTAAGGTTACTGATTTTAAAGGATTGTATAATCTAATTATGAGGGAGCAAATCTTAAATAATTGTCAGAACCAGCTATTACATCAGCACCTGGTAGACTCTGAGTTGACCTCTCCACAGGAATTGGGTAAGAGGGCAGACAAATGGGGCAGAACCAGGGTTAGGCCTAAAAACCAGGGTGGTGACCAGAAAAAGGAATCAACCAAGCCTCAAGAGAAGGGTGGGGATAAATCCACAGAGAAGACTTCCCAAGGGCCCCAAAACTCCAACAAGGGTGGTGTGTCCCAGAACACTCCTTCAGAACAGAAGAAACCTTATTGCCATACCTGTAAACAGGTGGGCCATTACAAAAGTGATGCCAGTTGCCCTAAAAATGGTAATAAGGGAAATATACCCCCAGGTAATACTCCTAAACCTCCTGTTACCACTAGTGGTAATCCCCCAGGTGGTGGGAGTGCCCCCAAGAATGTGGTGGGCATTACTCTGGGCAATCAGGAGGACTATGGCCTAGCCAGGTTCCCTGACCACACTCTTGTCTGTGAGACTGGCATGGGGTTTGCCAACTTCACTACTGGACCCCACATTTTGGGAAAGTATAGACAAGAAGTTTTATTGAATGGTCAGAAAGTTGAGGCATTCAGAGACACCGGGGCCAGCCTCACCATGGTGAGTGACCATCTGGTCCCCTCTGCTCAACTGACCCCTGGTTTTACTTATCAGGTGACAGACATTCATGGAGTGAAGAGAAGGCATCCCATGGCAGTAGTCAAGCTCAGTTGGGGTAATGTCACAGGGCCCATGAGAGTGGCAGTGACAGATAACCTACCTGTAGATTGCTTACTGGGGAATGACCTGGAACTCTCAGCATGGGCTGAGGTGGAGCAAGAAACTCACTCCAGAATGATAGGCCTATCCAGACAGGTTAGTGGGGCAGTAATAGCTACAGCCCCAGTCCAAGCACCATTCCTCCCTGAAAAGGTTGGAAGGGCAGTGGTAGCCACTGCCCAGGCTCAGACAGACTTTCCAGAACAGGATAGGAGGGCTGTGACAGTCACAGCCCAAACACAGACTGAGTGCCCTCCTGAAAAGGTTGGCAAGGTTGAAATGGTCTCAGCCTCTACTCAGACAGATAGTGAGGTTGTGAAGCCTGAAACAATGGATCACTCCACTCAAACAGAGAGCATTAAGAAGGAAGAAGAGTCTTCCCCCTCCCAGACACTAGGTGAGAGCCAGCCTCCTCAGGGAACTGACTCTACCCCTGTTGAAGGAACTGCCCCAGAGGTAGTCAGGCCTAGCCTGGCAGAGCCCCTGATGGCAGTGGACCCTTCCCAGGTGGGACCCAGTCTGGAGCAGGTAACCTGCACCTCTCTACCCTGCCTCAGTCAGCCCAGGGCTGTGGAGGTCAGGGAGGCCAGTGGTGGACCCCAAAGGGCCCCCTGTCCAAAAGAACCCCTTAATCAACAGATTAGGATCACTGAAGCTGGTAAACCTAGCCAAGTGAAAATAAGTCAGACTCCTGAGGGATCCCCCTTAAAAGTAGTTAGGGACCTCCCACAGCTGGACACTGTTGGGCACAGCCAAACATGGGGCCTAAAAACCCCAGACCTGACCTGTCCCTCCAGTAAGCCAAACAGAGGGACTCAGCCTCCAGCTTTAGGTAGCCAGAGGCTGACCCTGAGAGCTCAGTGCATCTCAGCTAAAGAAAGAAAGGCACACATGATGAATGGTGATTGGAGGAAGTTGAGCCCAAAGGTAGAGGAGCCTCACTTCAGTACTCCATCCCAGCATCAGCCTTCTTCTTTCCCAAGACACACCAGAGGCAGGGATTCCCTATGGTGGAGACCCTCAGATACCCTTAGGGTGAGGGGTTGCCTAGTGGACCATGACACAGGGGGAAACCAAGCCAGAGCTGGTCCTTCCTTATATGGCCACTTAGGTAATAGAGGCTTACCTGGACAAGGATAGCCTTATCTCCTTTCGTTTGGGGGGTGGTTGTGTAGGAAGGTACATCCTGACTATGGTTGCCCCCACCTTTTTGCCCTGTGTTTTAGCTGGTTTTGGACATAGTCGACCTGGGATCCTGCCAATCAGGACCCCAGGCCTACTGCTCTCTCTTTAAAATGGATTCCATGTACCCTAGGTACATTTCCAATTGGTACTGGGCCACCTTATCAGACCCTGTAACTCAGGGCATAGGTGTACCCAGGGCTGCCAGGGACTGCAGCATGTATTATGCCACCCCTGGCTGGCCTCCTAAATTTGACACAACTGGCTGCATGACAGCTGGGGCAAAGTCGTGTAATCACCCTTTGCTGTAGGTGTAGTATACCTATACCTAACCCTAAAATGGACACACAGATTCCGATCAGTCACTCCTATGGCAGGCCTTGACAATCCTGAAGGCAGAGTGCTTGGAATCGTGTGAGATGGTGCTCTGGCATGAGCTGAGCCTGTCTGCAGCTTGCGGAACCAAGTCCTAATAGCTGTTCCATGATATCGCATACCATATACTCTTAAGTGCATTATAATCCTCGCGGTTAAATGCTAACTTTGGTATTGCTTTATCAAAACATGTCGAGTAAGGTGTCATACGAATTGGAATACTAACCCCTCGCCAATTCTGGCGACGGGGTTAGCATTCCACCCTTCTAGAGGGACACGACATGTATGTAACTGTGAACCCCGGTTAAAGTTAAGCAAAGCCTCAGCTCCACAAAATGGATGCTGCCACCACAGACACGAGTCTGACCCCCTGCAGCTGGGAGTCCTCCCAGTGAGGGGAGCCTGGACAAAGGGTTTCCTGTCAGGGGCGGTGCTAGCACCGTCCCAGACATGGTTTTGTGTATCCTGGGTAGGCAGGGCTTTTCAGGAAGGTGACCCCGGTGCTCACTACGCATAGGCCGGTCTGAACCAGTTCCAGGGGCACACCAGCCCCTGGCCTGGGGAAGTCCGGCATGGCAGAGGGGTGTAACCACCCCCCTCCTAGTCCCACCCATAGGCAGGACCTAGTCACCGGGTCAGCCCCCTTTTTTAGTATAAAGATGGGAGCGGGCCCCCTGTTCAAATTAGATCATCTTTGGAATCAAGACACGACTTTCTTCGAAAGGACTTCAAGATTTCTTCTTCAAGATTCTCCCTTGTGGCTAAGGAGTAGTCACCCTGCATCAAGCGGGCACCATCCTAAAGACCACTGCGGTCTGCTGCAAGTCCTTCATCACGAATCCGACGACCCAGCTCGACGAGACCCGGCTTCCCTGGCACCTCTGACCTCTACTCACCTCTACAGCAAAGCTGAGAACCGTGAGTGCGACGAGACCTCGAGGGACCGATGATCGCCAAGACTACACGACATCTTTACTGCAAGCCCACCGTGTCCTCCACTGGTGAGTGCTTTGGGGTCCGAGAAGCCCCGACCCTGCACAGCTCCAGCACCCAAGATCAGCCTCCCTGCATCTCCACGATCTGCGTGGGGCCCTTCTGCTGTTTGCTGTGCACCGCGTTGTTTGGCTACTAGCCGGCTGGCTTGTGGCCTTCTGAACGACGCCCGACGACATCACTGCTGCTGGTCTGGTTGCTCCAGACTGGCCCTTGCTTCCCTCTTGAAGAGAGGCACCCCGGACCCTCCTGGTCCACTCCAGACGCCATTTTAGGTCCACCGCATGGGCTTGAATTTGCCAAGGCTTTGTTGCCCAATCCTGGGTCCAGCGACGCCGACAGCTTCTATCTTCGTGGGACAGCTCGATCCTCCTTCCTGGTCGCCGACAACGCTTCCTGGTCCTTGTGATCTCTGAGCACAGCGTCACCCGCACGCCTTGTCGAGGTGGCTACCATCCGGTGCCCTCCTGGTGCCCACTGACTACTGGCTAGTAGTCTCGAACTTGGTCCCCTCTGCTTTCAGGTGTCATCTTCCATCGATCCAGGCTTGGATCCACCGAACTTTCTTCACTGGTTGCCTGCCAGCAACTTCTTTATTCCAGGCTCCTGGTCCGTCAACGAGGATTCCCGACGTCTTTTGAGTCCTATGCAGCTGCAGCCCCTGGGCTAGGTAACTTCGGCATTTCGGTGCCCCAGCATAGCCTCACTATCCAAGGGTCAGAATCTACTTTCGTTTTCTCCCTACCAGGTTGGGTTCGCCCGAGAACACTAACTTTGCAATTCCTAGCTACCATAGACTTTGTCCCGCATCTCGCGTGAGAGTGCACACACTGCACCCGAGTCCCCTAGGCCTCCTATAAGTAATCTGAAGGTTCTATAGTTAAGTCCTAGCGATTCCTAAGCCTATTAGTATTGTACTTACCTGCTAGTAATTTCGCATTCCACTTTTCTAGTATATGGTTTTCCGTGCCCCTCGGGCATTTGTATATACTGTGCTAACTTAAGTATTTTTGTAAGAGTTTTGGTTTGTGCTAAGTACCCTGTCCTCATAAAGAGTACAGGGCTGTTGTGATCTTTAATAAATAACTGTTTATTTTCATAACACTTGTGTGGTGTCCTTTCACTTGGTGTTCAAGGGGTATATGTGGTATAACAGCTGGCTTAACACGCCCTCTCGAGTCTTTAGCCTTCGACTGCTCGTATCCACGCTACTAGGATAGCTGGTCTATAAGGTTGACTTACAACCAATCATCAATAAGGGTTGTTGGACTGATACATAGTGTTCACTAGAATAGTGACCACTGCATTTTAGGCCACCTTCTCACACTAACGACACAGACTACGGACGCGGAGCTGCAGACGACGCCTGCCGGCGCGAAGGGGTATTGCTACGCAAAAAATTTCCGGATCCAATCTGACGCCTGGGGATATTCTAAGGTAAGGAATCTATCCATAACATGTCTCTTTCAGATTAGAATTTAAATCATCTTCTGATGTCAAGGGTATGCAATGCCCTCTCCGCAGGGGATTGCGAATTTTGAAAAAAACTTCAAGATGACTGGTTCGTTCAGGTGAAAATCAGACAGCACTTTAGGCATAAACCTTGGGTTTGTACGTAGCACCACAGAATTGGATGTGAATTGTAAGAAAGGTGAATTGACGGTGAAAGCTTGAACATCACTGACTCTTCTAGATGAAGTCAATGCCAGCAAAAGAGAAACCTTCCACGTTAGGAATTTGAAATCCACCCTGTGAATTGGCTCAAATGGGTGGTGCATGAGCTGCGCCAACACTATATTAAGATGCCATGATGGAGGTGGACGACGTATAGCAAGAAACATTCTGAATAGTCCCTTAAAGAACTGCTGTATTATTCCTGCAGAATTAAGCGAGATGGACCCATCCTGACAATACCTTGAAAAGTCTGCCAAAAAGACCTTCAAAGTTGCATGAGATAAACCTTGGACGTGAGAGCGAGTAGGAGGGAAACTTTCCATGTTAGAAAATTCAAATCCATGAAATGGATTGGTTCAAAAGAAGCTTGGAGAAGCTGGGCCAATACGACGTTGAGGCGCCAAGTAGCAGGGAACGCCCGATGGGCGGGCACATCCGGTAGAGGCCCTAAAAGAACTTGCAAATGATCTGGAGGAATAGATAGACGTGAATCAGTCATGGTGAAAACGAGAAGTGCAGCCAGTACTTTTCAAGACGAAATGAGAAACGGGCTGACTTTGCCAGAAGTAGAAAGACTGGTAGGATTTGCTCTGGTGTAGCGCGCAAGGAATTGATGCTGACAGACTCGCACCAGATACCAAAGCGTTTACATTTTAGTTTATAAGTCTTAGTAGTGGAGGGGCTCTTGCGTGCGCGAGAAACCTCCCTTCAGTCTGAGGCAATGCACAAGTGAGCAAATTCAGAGTGCTCAGGTTGAAGCCGCAAGCTTGAGGTCTGAGGAATGCGGATGGTAAATCCGTCCGTACTTCACTGTCAGAAGGTGCGGCAAAGGGCGAAGCATGATAGGTTCACTGCAAGGGAGTAGGAGGAGACCCGTGAACCACGGTCGGCGAGGCCATCGGAGCACAATGAGTAGGATGTGACATGGTTAGAACCTCATTTTCTGCAGGAGACGAGGCACAAACTGAGTCGGCAGAAAAGCGAATGCAATACTGTTGACAAGTTCATCGAATGCAGTTACGCACGATCTTTTGTGGGGAAGCCAGATTGCATAGTATAGGCATTTGCGGTTGAGAGGCGTCTCAAACAGATCCAGGTCTGGTTGGCCTCCCAGGCATAAGATGTGGTCCATGGTCTGTTGGTGGAGATCCCACCTGTGGTTGTCCTTGGCGGATCCGCTGAGGGAGTCCATCATGACGTTCGAGACCCTTGGAACATGCATTGCAGAAATATTAACATAATGGTGAATGGCCTATTTGCAAATGTGTTGTGCTTGTTTGGGCGACAATGATAGCGTACTTGCTTGTTGAGATAGTGTATAGTGATAGTATTGTCTGTACACGCTAACACTGATTCCTCTCGCACTAGGAAGCGGAAGGCTTTCAGAGCCAGGAAACTGGATAACTACAAACGGTTAATGTGTGACGTGCGTTGGAGAGGCGTCCATCTGCCTTTGATGGAAAAAACCCTGAATGTGCGCTCTCTAACCTTCCAGAGAGGCATCAGTGGTAAGGGTGAGCGTTGGAGCGTCCGATGAGCGAGTAGCCTGCTGCGACACTGGGAGCATGGGCCCACCAGCCCAGCTGTGTCCTCATTCAAAAGGTAAATAAGATGTTGTCGTTGAATGAGCCAGATAGCGGTCACCACTGCTTGCCTAGCTCTTCTAGCATTTTTCTCATGTGTAATCTGCAGTTGGGAACCAACGGGATGCAGGTGAAGGCCGAGGCCAGGATGGACTTTGAGGACCTACTAAAATGGACCTTTTTGTACGTAGGAGAACCACGAAGTGGGAGATGCAGGCCTGTCGTTTGTGTGAGACAAACACCTTTGCTAGGTTTGTATTGATTGATGCTCCGAGAAATGTTCATATCGGAGCTAGGACTAGTTGGGACTTGTCATGATTTATTGAAAACCAGGTTTTTAATCAGTGACTGACAAGTCTAGGTGTGCTGGACTGCTTGTTGATAAGAGCGAGCACTTATTATACAGTTGTCTAAGTAATGATGCATTTGTATGTCTTGCAGACGTAGACAGGCTGCCACTGGTGCCAGGATCTACGTAAAGACACGTGGAGCGGACCGAAGTTGAAAAGGTAGGACCTAGAATTGAAAATGTTTTGTACCTATTGTAAAGCATAGCAGCTTCCTGTGCTTTAGAAGGAGTGGCACATGAAAATAAACATCCTGGAGGTCGAGTGTAGTTATAAAGTCGTTCTGGCATAAGAACTTTAAGACTTTCTTGAGGTGCAACATTTGAAAAGTTTGCACAAAGATCGAAAATCAGGGTCTACTTTCCTGACTTGCTTGTTGATGAGGAACTGAGAGTAAACCCGAACTCTGTTGTTGGAGATTTGAAACCACTTAGACAGTCCATGTTTGTATCAATATAGACACTTGTGCAAACGACTCTCGTAGATGAGGAGGTAGAGGTCCCCTTTAGAGGTGTAGCAAGAGGGAATTTGCCAAATTTTAGAGTGTGCCCTTTCGACACAACTATTAAAACCCCAAACAGACAAATGGCATCTTTGACCAAATGGAATAAAAGAGAAATTCCACCTTCAGCCTTTTCGGGATGGATTAAGGGCGGGTTCTAAGGCAAGTAGTTGTTTCCTACAAGAATTACCTCCTGTATTCGATTTAGAGTGGAATAATGTGGTTCGTTCTGACTGTAGGAGTGATACCGGGTGGAACGCCTTGGGAAAGAGGATGTGGAGCTGCATCCTCTGGCACCACGAAAGGGCTGCTTTCTATACTGGAGAGAACCGAAGGCGCGGGTAGTGTCAGCTCAACATGTTGGCCAAAGAGGTATTACCCATAAAAGGTGCGTCCATTATTTTAGTCTGAACATCTGGGCCAAAATCAGAGCGTTCTGCCAACCTGGTCTTTGCAATACTGCCGCTGCTGCGAGCTGTCTAAAACTTGTAGATGCAATGTGCACTACATGGTCTATTGTTTCTGATGCACTTCTGCCTGCTGAAACAGTGGTTGCAGCCATTGTGGAGAACTTTTTCCTCCAATAAAACGAGTCATCGACCTTCCCGGTCGGGAGAAAAACGTCAAAGGAGAAGCGGGATTGCGAGGACGTCGCTGGGCCGCCGGAGAAAAAATGAGTCATGTTGTTGTTGAAGACAAGACAAGCAGGTGAATGGTCTGGCGTTTTAAATTTGTGTTCGAGGCGTGAAAGAACCGCCAGCGCAGATCTTGGGCTCAGGAAGGGTCAAAGACCTCTTGTCAAAGAAAAGGTATCCACCGGAGGGTAATGTAATGAAAATTAAGGTGTAAGAGGGTATAATTTTGTCATGGAACAGGTCATGGCAGCCTAGTCGACAGAAAAACATAATTCTGATCTTGAGGAACCAGAGGCTGAGAGTCTGGCAAAATTTTTAGCCAGTCCAAGGAATGATGGCATTGAGTAAGGAGCCATCACGCCATTACCTTGATGTAGCGGAAAAGCAGTTTACAACTAATATATAGGCTTCAAGAGCACTGTGCATATAGCCAACTGGGTTAACCGTAGAGTATAGGAAAGTATAAGAAAGTAAGAGATGACCAAGTAAATGTATGTAAGAAAGATAACCATGCAGCTGTGACAGGCACCGGGGAGGAGGGTGGGTATAAGAATGTCAGCAGCCCTACATGCCAAGAACAGATGCATACTGGTAAGTAGCATTTTCCGTTGGAGGCATGTGGGCTATGAATTAGCATAGACTGTATAGCAATTTCTCCTCTAGCTGTGGTCGCCTGTACCAGCTGCAGTGGTTTGAAAAAGAGTTTTAAGGACAGCCTGCCCTACAGCGGCTTGTTGCTTAGCTTGCACGTCAACACAGTAGTGTTAAGTGAAAGTGTGTATGGTAGACCATGTAGCTACCCTACATATGTCTTTTAAGGGAATATTTCCTAGGAAAGCCATGGATGCCCCCATTTTACGCGCGAGTCTGATTTTGGGGGAACTGTTAAAGTGTGCTTTGCCTTTTGATAGCGTATTTGAATGCATTTAACTATCCATTTGGCTATTCCGGACTTGGAAATGGGATTGCCCTTATGTTGTGTTGAAAAAGTTACAAATAGTTGCTTTGTCTTTCTGAATGACTTTGTTCTGACAACGTAATATGATAGAGCTCTTTTAACGTCAAGTGTGTGTAGAGCTCTTTCAGCCACGGATTGCGGGTTTTGAAAGAAAAATGGCTATTCTATGGACTGATTGATGTGGAAAGTGGATATGACTTCAGGCATAAGTTTAGGTTTTGTACGAAGCACTACTTTATTGTGGTGTATTTGCATGAAAGGTTCCTGAATGGTTAGTGCCTGTAGCTCACTCACTCGCCTGAGGGAGGTAATAGCAATTAAGAATGCCACTTCCCATGTTAAGAATTGTAGTTCACTTGAATGAAGTGGTTCGAAGGGTGGTCCCAGGAGTCTGGTAAGTACTAAGCTTAAGTTCCAGACTGGAGAAGGTGGATGCCTTGGAGGGATAACTCTTGAGTCCCTCCATAAAGGCTTTGATGGGTGGGATTCTGAATAGGGACACATGTCTGTTTTGAAGATATGATGCTATAGCCGCAAGGTGTAGCCTTATGGATGAGTATGCTAGGTTACATCTCTGACGATGCAGCAGGCAACAGATTAAATTCTGGATGGAGGCATCCAATGGATTGATTTGGTTATTATTACAATAAATTACAAATCTTTTCCATTTAGCTGCGTAGCATGCTCTTGTAGTGGGATGCCTTGCTTCCTTGATAATGTTCATACAGTCTGGAGGCAAGTTAAGATATTCGAACTCTAGGACCTCAGGAGCCAGATCGCTAGGTTCATCTGATTGGGATCTGGATGTCTGATTTCTCCATGGTTCTGTGATAGCAGTTGTGGCAAGAGGCACTGTCTTTGGTGTGGACCAACTGAGAGTTCTAGGTGCGTTGTGTACCATGGTTGTCTTGCCCATGTAGGAGCAACTAGGATCATCCTGAGTGATTGATGTCTTAGTTTGCGCGCCACTAATGGGATCAGTGGGGTTGGTGGAAAAGCGTGCGCAAATCTCCCTGACCCGTTCATCCATATCGCATTGCCTTGTGACAACGGGTGTGGGAACCTGGAGGCGAAGGACGGGCATTTTGTGTTGGTTTGTGGCAAACAGATCTATGTCTGGATGTCCCCACTTTTGGAAGAATGGCTGGAGAACTGGAGGATGAATCTCCCATTTGTGTACTTGCTGACTGCCGGCTTAGTAGGTCTGCTATCTGGTTGTCTATTCCCAGGAGGTGTTCTGCCAGGAAATAGATGTTTTGGGGATTTTCCACTTCCAGATGCTCTGTGCTAGGTCAAATAGTTGCAGAGAGTGTGCCCCCTCCCCCTCCTCCTCCTCCATGTTTTTGGATGTAGTACAAGGCTGTAATGTTGTCCGTTCGGATTAGGACAGTCTTGTTGTGCAGGAATTTCTGAAAGGCTTTCATTGCTAGGATAATTGCCAGTAACTAAAGTGATTTATATGTAGTGTCTTTTGTTTGACTGTCCAGAGACCTTGGATTGTATATTGAAGTAGATGGGCTCCCCAAACTGTCAGTGATGCGTCCACTGTTAGCACTACCTGTGGAACCGGCCCTTGGAAAGTTTGTGGGTTCCACCACTGCAGATAGCAGTAAGTGCGACGGTCTACCAACACTAGGTCTTTTAATTGTCCTTGAGCTTGGTTCCACTTGCGTGCTAGACATTCCTGTAAGGGGCGCATTTGAAGTCGAGCATGGGGGACGATGAATATGCAGGAGGCCATCATGCCTATAAGCTGCATGAACACTCATGCTGGCAGGGAGTGGTGTGGTAGAAATATTTGAATAAGACTGAATGCTGGCTATCCTGGCTGGATTTGAATATGCCTTTGCTGTGGAGGTGTCTATTGTTGCTCCCAGATATTGGTGTATGTGGGAGGGTTGCAGACGCGATTTTGGGTAATTTATTGAAAAACCTACACTGTGCAGTAGCTGGATTGTCTGTGAGGTGAGGTATGGTATGGTTTTTCTCTTTTACTACTATTGTGCCCACTATTGTGCTCACTGTGTGCTAGTCGTGCCCTGTATTTTCCAGTCTTGTGCCTCCCTGCCGCCTGTTTTCCCGCTGTTCTCCCCGCTCCTGCTCCACCGCGGCCCCGCCCCCCTTCTTCGTTCTGTATCATCGCCCCCCTCCTTGCCGCCACCCCGCTCCCGCCTCCCAGCTGCTCCTCCCTCCCACCTAGCCATAAATGGCGTACGCGCAGCGGGCGCGCCGATTGTGCGCCGAAGGCAAGCCCGTCTGTGCCCGTCCGCGCATGGCCTTGTTAAATATTTCGTCCGCGCCTGGACAGCGCCCAGCGTCAGGACCCCTGGCCCCCACCGACGCAAGACGACCCGACAAACCTACGACGCCGCCGCCTTCAACGCACTCAATACCGGCCGGAGGCCCACCTGCTGCTGGGCCGCCACGAAACGTTTCCACGGACCCTTCACCCGCACAACCTGCAAGTTCACCTGCCTCCGAACAGGCACCGCAGCCGCCAAGCCAAACTCCAGCAGCGACCTCAAGTGCATCCTGCTCAACACCCGCTCCGTCCACAGACACGCCGTCGAACTCTGGAACCTGCTCGACACAACCTCACCAGACATGGCCTTCCTCACTGAAACATGGATGAACGCCTCCTCAGCCCCCGATATCGCCATCGCGGATGGATACAAGATCAGGAGGGACTGCGTCAACCAGACCGGAGGAGGAATCGCCATCGTCCACAAGAACACCATCCGCATCACGATCGACGCCGACGACACCTTCCCCGCCGCCGAACACCTCCACTTCCAGGTTCACACAAACCCAAAGACGACCCTCAGAGGCACCCTCATCTACAGACCCCTGGAACCACGCGCACAATTCAGCGAAGACATCACGGACTTCATCAGCCCACACTCCCTCCCCTCCGCCGATTACATCCTCCTAGGGGACCTCAACTTCCACCTGGAGAACAACAAGGACCGCAACACCGCCGCCCTGCTGGACAATCTCGCCAACCTCGGACTCAAGCAACTGGTCAACACCCCCACCCACTACGCCGGCCACACACTTGATCCAGTCTTCTCATCCAGCAAGCACATCGCCTTCAGCCACTCCACCGGACTTCACTGGACCGACCACAGCTGTGTCCACTTCAGCTTCAGAAAAACCACCACCCACCACAGATCCCACACAGAAGCTGGAGCAAGATCACCGCCGACCAGCTCAACACCTCCCTCAGCCAAAACCCACGAGCCAGCACACCGGACCCCAACGAAGCAGTCCGCAACTTCACGCAGTGGCTGACCGCCTGCGCCGATGACCTCGCACCACTGAAGAACCCTCCCAGCAAACCCAGAAGCAAGAAGGCCCCCTGGTTCACCGACGAACTCAAGGACTCCAAGAAGACCTGCCGCACCCTCGAGAAAGCCTGGCTCCTCGACCAGACCACTGACAACATGACCGCCCTCAAATACGCGACCCGCAAGCACCACCAGCTCATCCGCATCACCAAGAAGAAATCACTAAAGGATCGACTGGACAACAACGCCCACGACAGCAAGGAACTCTTCAGCATCGTCAAGGAGTTCTCCAACCCCAGCACCGGCAACATCGGCATCACCCCTTCACAAGATCTGAGACTCCCTCGCCTCATTCTTCCACCGCAAGATTACCGACATCCACAACAGCTTCGGAGCACCATCCACGCACCCAACCGTCGAACCAACGCACCCCACCACCACCCTCCGCACCTGGACCACGGTGAGCACCGAAGACACAGCCCGCGCGATGAACACCATCCACTCCGGATCCCCGACTGACCCCTGCCCCCACCAAGTCTTCAACAAAGCCGACTCCACCATCGCACCCCAACTCCGAGACGTCATCAACACCTCCTTCGACACCGCCACCTTCCCGGAGAGCTGGAAGCACGCCGAGCTCAGCGCCCTACTGAAGAAACCAACAGCAGACCCCACCGACCTCAAAAACTTCTGCCCTATCTCGCTCCTCCCTTTTCCTGCCAAAGTCATAGAGAAGATGGCCAACAGACAACTTGCTGCCTTCCTCGAGACGAATGGATCCCTCGACCCCTCGCAGTCTGGTTTCAGAGCCAACCACAGCACCGAGACCGTCCTCATCGCAGCCACCGACGACATCCGAGCCATGCTCGACAACGGAGAAACAGCGGCACTCATCCTCCTGGACCTCTCCGCAGCGTTCGACACTGTCTGCCATCGCACCCTAGTCCAACGCCTCAACACCGGCATCCAAGAGAAGGCACTTGAGTGGATCATCTCGTTCCTCGCCGGAAGAACACAGAGTCCGCCTCCCCCCGTTTCGATCCGAAGCCACTGAAGTCATCTGCGGCGTACCACAAGGATCATCACTCAGCCCCACCCTCTTCAACATCTACATGAGACCTCTCGCCACCATCGCACGCCAACACAACCTGTAATGCAGACAGGAATGTCCACCAGGCACTGGTACTCCTTGACCTGTCTGCTGCATTCGACACGGTCGACCACACCATTTTGGTCGGCCGTGTCGGGCAGGCAGGCCTCAGAGGTGCTGCCCTGAGCTGGGTGGAATCATTTTTGTCTGACCGGACTCAAGCAGTGAGACTGGGCACCTTCACAGCCCCTAGAATTAAGAACGACTGCGGTGTCCCTCAGGGCTCTTCCCTGTCCCCCCTTCTATTTAATATATACCTGCGTCCCCTCTTGTACTCCTTGAGGAAATTCAAAGTGTGGATCTTTAACTATGCAGATCTGCAATTGATTTTCCCCCTAGGCTCGCCTGACGCTGTTACTGAGTTTAGGGAGGTCATGGCTCACATCCAGAGGTGGATGGGCCTTAACCACCTAAAACTCAACCCAGGCAAGACTGAACTGATCTTGCCTGGGAAGAGTGAACTCAGTTGGGGACCTCAATTTTGGCCTCCGGAGATGGGGAATCCCCTTCCAAATCCCACACGGTCAAGAGCCTTGGAGTCCTTTAGTGAAGACCTCTCCTTGAAAAGTCAGGTAGGGACAGTTGTCTCCGCCTGCTTTTTTCAGCTGCGCAAGATTAGAAAGATTGCCCATCTCCTAACCCACTCTGCCCTGATACAGGTGACCATCGCCCTTGTGCTGTCTAGGCTGGACTACTCAAATAGTTTATATTTGGGTCTTCCAGCCGGGCAGCTCAAGAGGCTGCAGCTAGTTCAAAACCAGGCGGCCAGGCTGGTCTGCGGGCTTCCTAAATGGCAGTCCATCAGGCCAGGCCTGGCAGATCTGCATTGGCTGCCGATAGCCCAGAGGGCGGCCTTTAAAACCGGCTGCATTATCTTCAGGGCACTACAAGGAAAGGGCCCCAAATTTATCATCAACTTGCTTGCTAGATATGTCCCCTCTCGCAACCTTCGGTCCAGTCATAAAAGCCTGCTCACAGTGCCTGTTAGGAAACAACGTCAGGGCGGCAGCTCCTTTTACTTTCTTGCTGCCTCCCTCTGGAATTCCCTGCCAGCTTCTTTAAGGTCACACGAGGATATTCTGGCCTTCAGACAAGCCTTTAAGACCTGGCTCTTTAGAGAAGCCTATCCTTAGATGTTTCAGGCTGTCCTTCTGTTGTTGTGTTGTGTTTCTGGAAAACTTCCTACAGCGCCATGAAGCCTACGGGCGTACGCGCGCTTAATAAATCAAATTTAACATAACATATCATCTCCTATGCCGACGACACCCAGCTGATCCTCTCCCTCACCAGAGACCCAGACACTGCCAGAACCAGCCTCCACGAAGGGATGAAAGACGTCGCCGAGTGGATGAAGAACAGCCGCCTGAAACTGAACTCAGACAAGACAGAAGTCCTCATCCTGGGACCATCACCCTCCGCCTGGGACGACTCCTGGTGGCCCCCAGCCCTGGTCACCGCCCCCAAGCCTACAGACCACGCACGCAACCTGGTATTCATCCTGGACTCCTCCCTCTCGATGACCAGACAAGTCAACGCCGTCTCCTCTTCATGCTTTGACACCATCCGCATGCTCCGCAAGATCTTCCGATGGATCCCGACCGAAACCAAGAAGACAGTCACCCAGGCCCTCGTCACCAGCCGACTGGACTACGGAAACACCCTCTACACCAGAACCACAGTCAAGCTACAGAAAAGACTCCAACGCATCCAGAATGCCTCCGCCCGACTCATTCTGGACACCCCCCCCCCTCCGCCCCCCCCGAAGCAACCACATCTCCGGCCACCTGAGGGACCTGCACTGGCTTCCCGTCAACAAGAGGATCACGTTCAGGCTCCTCACCCACAAGTCTCTCCACGACCTGGGCCCCAAGTACCTCAACGACCGCCTGACCTTCCACACACCCACCCGCCAGCTACAGTCTGCTAGCCTCACCCTTGCCGCCGTACCACGCATCCGAAAAGCCACCGCCGGAGGGAGATCCATCTCCTACCTGGCGGCCAAGACATGGAACTCCCTCCCCATCCACCTCCGGCTGACCCAGGACCACCTCTCCTTCAGGAAGCAACTGAAGACCTGGCTGTTCGAGCAGTAGCGAACCTCTTCCCCAAGCGCCTTGAGACCCTTCCGGGAGAGTAGCGCGCTATACAAGTGTCATGATTGATTGATTGATTGTATGAGTTGGCTTTTATGAGCCAATCGTCGAGGTAGGGAAACACATGGATGTGTTGCCTCCTGAGGTGTGCTGCTACTACTGCTAGGCATTTTGTAAAAACCCTTGGTGCCGTAGTTACTCCGAAAAGAAGAACTTTGAACTGATAGTGCTGACCCTCTATTGTGAACTTGAGGTATTTCCTGTGAGCTGGATGTATAGGAATGTGAAAGTATGCATCCTTGAGGTCTAATGTGGCGAGGAAGTCGCCTTGCTGGAGAAGTGGGAGTACCTGTTGTAGAGTGATCATATGGAAATGATCTTAGAGTATGTATTGGTTCAAAGTTCTGAGGTCTAATATTGGTCTGAGGGAGCAGTCTTTCTTGGGGATGAGGCAGTATAGAGAGTATAACCAGGTCCCTTGATGTTGCAATGGGACTGGCTCTATGGCACCCTTCTCGAGCATGGATAGCACCTCCTGTTAAAACAGCGTGATGTGTTCCTTTGACATTGGACGGTGTTTGGATGGTATGTTGGGTGTAGTAGCAATGAGTTCCAGGCAGCAGCCATACTGGATAATTTGTCTCACCCACCTGTCTGTAGTAATAGCGTCCCAGACTGGTAGGAACTGTGTTACTCTGCCTCAGACTGGTGTTAAGTGGTCTGGAGGGAGTGTTCAGTCACTGTTTGGTGGCGGTGGAGGCTCGATTGTTATTACCACGGCCTCTGCCCTTGTTATTGTTTCCTCTATAACCTCCTCTATTGGAGCGTTTATTAAAGGTGCCTTGTGTAGAGGTCTTGAATGATGATGAAGTTTGAGATGTGTTGCCTCTACCAGAGTTTCGAAAGGAGGAGCGACGAAAGGAGCTTTTAGACTGTTGAAATTGAAGTGCCCTCATGGACTTAGCGGTGTCAGTATCTTTTTTCATCTTTTCTAAGATGGTATCCACTGCAGGGCCAAATAAGAAATCCTGGTTTATAGGTTGATTGAGAATGGTAGACTGCACTTAATTTTTTAAACCTGAAATGCGGAGCCAGGCATGCCGGCGTAGCAATACACTAGTGTTGACAGACCTAGCGGCTGAGCCAGCTACATCAATGGCGCATTTTATGGATGCGTTAGTGATGAATTTCCCTTCCTGTATTAGGTCATTTGCTTTAGATTTATGGAGTTATGGCAGGTGTTGTAATAATCCTTCCAGTTAGTCGTAATGTGCTCTGTCATAGCAATCCTCCAGGTACTCGCTGTCAGAGAGGCCACTCTTTTCCCTTTTGCTTCTAAGATTTTAGACTGCTTGTTAGGAGGGGGACCATCACCTGTTGTCTTTGAATTTGCTCTCTTCCTAGCATTAGATACTACTAGGGAATCTAGTGTAGCTGAGTCCTGATGTGTATGATGGGTCTGTGAGGGGCCGGTTTATACTTTTTCAATTCTTGGATTGAGGACGCGCGCCCTGGCTGGGTCTTTAAAGATGTCTGGTGCATGCTTTAGTACTCCTTTTAGCATAGGGAGTATACGTACACTCTTCTCGGATGTTGGGAAGGTGTTAAATAGAAAATCCTCCTCTATAGTGTCAGTGTGCATGTGAACTCCATGAAACGGAGCTGCTCTGTCCGCTTGTCCACTTGTTGGTTAAAAGCGACAGTGTTGTCAGTAGGAGATGGCTTTGTGGGGTATGGAGAGGGATCAGGTATGGGTTGTGTATCATATGTCATCAGTATAATTATTGTCCCATTCGTGGATGCCCCGTCCCCGGTAGTTTTGTCGGTGGACCTGGAGAAGGCGTTTGATAGCCTGGAGTGGGACTACTTAGACGCGGTATTGCGGAAATTCGGCCTCTGGGAGGGATTTATCAAATGGACAGCAGTTCTTTACGCTTCTGCTTCAGCCAGGGTTAGATCGGGCCCTTTGATTTCATCGCGATATCCGGTGGAGCGTGGCACGCGGCAAGGGTGCTCCTTATCCCCGCTTCTTTTTGCACTAGCGGTGGAGCCACTAGCGATGCATCTTCGCTCGGGAGCCCACTATACGGGCTTATGGACAGCGGCGGGCCCGCATTACGTTTCGCTCTATGCGGACGACCTGTGGTCTCTTCCTGGAAGATCCGGTCGACGCATTACGGGGAGCGGAATTAGCGCTAACGGAGTTCGGGGAAGTCTCAGGCCTACGAGTGAACTGGTCTAAGACCTGCCTCTTCCCGATGCGTAGGGGTGTCCCCACTCCGGCGCTAAGTAGGGAGATCAGATGGGAACCCGACTGCTTTAAATACCTTGGGGTATTTGTGTACCACGACCAGCCCGACCTCCTAGACGGAAACATTGCCCGTTGCATACGAGCACTCCGAGGCAGCATGGATTTTTGGGCCACGCTGCCGCTCTCCGTGGCAGGACGCATCGCCCTGCTCAAAATGGTGGCGCTCCCCCGACTATTGTATTATTTTCGGACTTTGCCGATCTGGGTCCCACCGGCTACGTTTCGCCGCTTGCGTTCTATGGTGATCGGGTTCCTTTGGGGCACGGGCCGGCGGCGGGTGGCCCTCAATACCCTGATGAGGCCGAAGGACGAAGGGGGGCTCGCTGTGCCGGACTTTGAGAAGTACTACCTGGCGGCGCAGCTCCAGACATACACCCAGGAGATAGCCAGGGAGTTCAGAGGCCCGGAAGACGGTAGAGGGACGGGTATAGCCAGGCACGTCCTCTCCTTTATCGCGCTGCGACAGCGTTTAGTCCTTCGGGACCTGTCGATGGAGGAGCGGACTATCCGACTCTGTTGGAATCGGGCTCATAACAGAGGTCACCTGCGGACCCCATATGCACCTGAAATACCATTGGGGATGCTGACGGCCCTCCCCCATGGAGGAGACTGGTCGCGACTGGCGGACTGGGAGGATTCGGGTTTACAGCTCGTCGGGGACCTGTATGAGGACGGAGTGCTCCTGTCCTTTCAGGATCTCATTGACCGCTTTGGGATCCCCCGGGGCGACTTTCTGCTGCACTCGGCCATTGTGCGAGTGATCCAGGCGTACTGGCAAAACGGACTAGAGGAACCTCAGTTGTCTCGGGTGTGCCAGTATGTAATGATGTCGGCGGGCACAGTGAAGGCGGTCACTTGCCTTTACGGCAGGCTGATTACCGAGGGGTTGGTCCCTCTCACCACACTGAAGTCCCGCTGGGAAGAGGACATCGGTAGGGAGATCCCGGAGACGACCTGGTCCCAGCTGGTGAGGCGAGCATGGAAGGGTACACGTAGCGCCCGTTTCCAACTGGTCCACTACTATGTTCTCCATAGGGCGTACCTGACCCCGGTTAAGATCAGGCGTTATTTTGCCACAGCCTCGGCGGAATGCCCTAGGTGCCCGGCTCAGGAGGCGGACCTCCTACACATGCTATGGGCCTGTCCCGGATTGACGTCCTACTGGCAGGAGGTGGCGGCGACTTTAGAAGAGGTGACGGGGAGGCACTTATCGTTCGATGCGGCGGTAGGGCTACTGCACTGGTTCCCCCATACCCCCCGGAATAAAATCACCAGTAAATTTATAGACCTGGGGCTCCTACTGGCTAAGCGAGAGGTGACCAGGAACTGGAAGGCACGTGCTGGTCCTACGGGCAGCAGATGGCACGGTGAACTTCTGAAATGGGCGGCGGGTGAGAGCGCGCTGCGATATCAGTTGGCTTGGAGGCAAAGCAATGAGAAGGCGCAGGAGGCCGCGTTAGAATGGGAAACGTTGGTGCAGGCCCTCAGGGATTATTGTACCCCCAGCGACTCCGAAAGCGAAGAAGCAACTAGACCCGAGTCCCGTTAGACACTAGCATTAACAGCACTATTACCTTCCCCGTGGGTCAAACAGTGGATCCTACAGTGATAAACTCCCTGGCGCTGATGGTGGGGGGGGGGGGGGGAGGGGGGAGTTTCACAATGACTGGTAGTTTGAGGGGGGGGGTATCTTTTTGGGGGTTGGGGTTTGTTTAGAAAAGCAGATGACGGACAGTGTGTTATCCGGACCAGCTCCAGCATCCTACTGACCCCAGCTACATTCACCGCCCAACCCCAAGAATACGGGCCGCTTGGCTGTATAGCAATGCTATGGAAGGGGGTCGGTGGGCTGTATCTTGTAAGAGTTGGCTATAATATGATGCTGGTCGTTACTGTATTGTTGTACTGATTCCTGCAATAAAAATATATTTAAAAAAAAAAAAAAATCAGTATAATTATTGTCACCCCATGTGTCATCCTGGTTTCCTGGAACGTCAAACGTGTAAAATCATCCAGAGGATCTCCCCCCATGTCTTCTTCCTCATCATAATGTGTAGGTGAAGGAGAATATGGAACAAAAGGCATTTTAGGAGTGAAAAGAGGGGGGGTGTAAGGTCTTGAAGGGTATGTGCCAAAGTCCTTTTTTTTTTAGGAGTAACAGAAGGGGCTTCAGTGTTCAGTCTTCTCTTGCGAGTCTTGTAGACCGATATATGTCCTGTAACAGGGTCTATATACAGTCTGTGGTGTTCTGTGCTCACTGGATCTGGATGAAAAATTTCTTCCTCCACTGTCCGTGGCTCCGGCGCCGAGGATTTTGGCTCGGTCGCCTGCTTGTGTGGAGCTTTTTTCGGCTCGACGGATTTGTTTGGGTAGAGTGTCTTTTTAGGGTGGACGTTTGTGTAAGGGGCGGCCTTCTTTGGCTCTGCGGCCTATCTCGGTTCTGCTGCCGGTTTTGAGTCGATGGCTTTTTTGTGCTCGACTACTTCTTTCGGTCTTGATATTTTGCCGGGTCCTGAGGAACCGGAGGGCTTGGGTGTGGTCTTCAAAGCCGAGCCGGAAGGCGCAGCTTCTGAAGCGGTGTTTCGGTCACGGCTAAGGCTTTTTAACCACATGACTGCTAAGGCAATTCCCCTCCTGTGCTGGAGAGCCTTGAAATACATTTCATGACGAGCTCAGCTCGTCATAAGCACACGACCAGTGTACTGCATGACGAGCTGAGCTCGTCATGAGCAGCGAAGGGGTTAAGCGATGCTTTGACCGGAGCCTTCGGTGGAGGTGGAGGCGGGGTAGGGGCTTTAGTACTCACGGTTTGCCCCAGTGTGATCTGGTCATCGGAGTCCAACTGGTCCTCTACGGTGACAATCTCCAGGTCTTCGGAGCCCTCCGCCTCTGGAAGTTCATGTTCGGCGTCTAATATGTTTTCCAGAACTGGTGCCTGGCGCTGCATCTCTTGTCGAGCAGCTCTTCGGTTCCGGATAGTCTTCTTGGACCCGAACTGAGCACAAGCTGGACAGTTTTCTCCGTTGTGCTCAGGAGGTAGGCACCTGTTGCATACTCTACGCTTATATCTGTGTGGAAGTTTGGATCCACACTGTGGGCATCTTTTAAACGGGGTCCTTTCCATCAGCAAGAGGCCCACGTGAAGTCCAAAACGCCCAACGACCCGCGTCGACGATCGGAGAGAAGTGAAAGTGTTGTTGAGTCGAGGGAAACCGAGCGGAAGACAATACCGACGAATGTAGAGGGTTTAGGCCTAGAAAGAAGGGAAAACTTCCGAACCTGGAGCTGTCAAAGTGCATCCGAACCCAATGGCGGAAAAAAACAATCTGAAGATGAAGATGCATGCGCACTGTAGTCCAGGGGAGGAGTCACCCATCTCGTGATACTTCAAAGACTCTTCCAAGACAACAAGGTGCAATCATCGGGACCCAACTCTAGGCGGCGATCTAATGCTAAGATATGAATTCAAGAGCCCACATGCCTCGAACCCTCTGCTGCCACCAGTTAAATCTTATAGGAACCCTATGGTACAGTGTCCAACTGGTGTTTCTTGGCTGTCCAATATTCTGACCTCAGGACACCAGTGGTGACGTTCGGATACTGCCCAGAAACATCTGACTGACAAACTCCAATAAACACTGCAAAGCCTATAGGTCTCACCTTTGGGAATAACTGGTTTTGCAAATGATTTCTGCCATGCAGCACAGCATTCCTGATACTGTGCCACAGTGATAAAGAATGGTAAAAATTATTTTCAAGGTTCAGGCACCATGGATGTGTGGACCTATAAAATGATGCACTTTTTTTGTTTTTAGTTACTGATCTTCCTTGGATCAGTAACAAAAAGAAAAAACATGCAAGAGTTTTTTTTTTTAAGTGGTAGGTGGAGGCAACTTGGAAGTCAGGGGTAGAAGCGATAGGCTGAGACGGGGGAAGTAACGGGCAGAAGCAACACAGGGATGATGTGCGGAAGCAACTCAGAAAGATGGGGTAGAAGCAACAAGGGGCGGCGAGATCAAGTGGGCTTAAGTGCAACCTGGATTTGACAGAGAAAGCACAGGGGCGAGAAGGCAATGCGGGGAGAGTGGGGGAGATTTTATCGCATCTACTACTTTTTGCATTAACTCATTTCTAGCAACAACGAAGGAAATGAAAGATGCCAACTAATCTTGAGGGTAAAAGGAAACAAAGAAACGAGGAGTGCTAAACTAAACCCCGAAAATCCTTACCTCCGAATAAAAACAGCATTCTGCTTTCGATGGAATGACTTATTCAATACCAAGAAGTTAATGTTACCATGTCTTTTCAAGTTGTAAGAGCAATTATCTCAAGTTATAAAGAGACATTCATGAATACCTTCATAACTGGGAGAAATGGGAACCTTTAAATTCAATTTTCTATTACTTTACTATTAGTGTTATTTCACTATTACTTTACTGCTATTTCCATACAAGAATTCCCTTTTGAAAATAAACCACTTTTTCCGGACTATAAAAAAAGCCCAGAATCCTGCTCCCCAAGAATATGTTTCCGAGGACACAGCATGGTTTTGTGGCATCAGACACCGCCAACTACAGGCAAAGAGACTAAATTTCATATAGAATGAATCCATATGAAACTGCAAAAATGTATCCTAGATCACACATTTACAGGAAAATCCCTATGGGATGGGTTCTGGCTTCCCATGCTCCATAGGATTGCCTTTCTACGTATGCTATCTACCTGCTATTGCAAGTGCGCTGGTGGCAAAAAATCAAAGCAAAATTCTTTTGTTGAACGAGTTACTTACCTTCTGCAACGATGTATCTGGTAGAGCCATAGTCTAGCCGCAGATTTATAACTTAGAATATCCCCAGGCGTCAGACTGGATCTGGAATATTTTTCTGCAGCAGCACCTCTGCGCGCTGTGGGCGGCGCCGCACAGCTCTGCCCAGGCGTCGTCCACGGACGTGACGGCAGCGGAGCCATATGTGCCTCTCCCAGCGCGCGGACGTCAGTTTTCATTGGGAGAAACTTTTCTGAGCCACAACACGGAGCCACCACCAAAAAACTGTTAGAACATGGGAACAGGGTGTGAAATTATGAAAAGACAGAATGGTGAAAAACAGCAACGTTAAAGACAGTGCCAGGCATTGTATATTGAAAACTAGTAAAGGGAAAGACCAGAGTACTGCTCTGAGAATCAACCCCACAAAAGAGAAGGCCAACCACCCTTGGAAGTAAATGAAGATGTAAACAACATCATGGCAGATGACAAAGTCTGCAACCTTAATGAATAACCGTGAAGGAAAACAAGTCCGGAACACAGGAGCTAGGTGAATTGATCACAAGATGTCACCAGAAAGAGACGATGTATTCCCAAATAAGAGATCTATAAAATGTGGCAGAGCCAATAGACTTCAAACAAATGGAGCGCAGGGTGGTAGAGACCCCAAGGCGATAGAGAAGGGGAGAGCGGGGGGTGGGAAAATACATGAATAGATCCCACACTGTACAACCCCGGGAGTAGGGTTGGAAAGGATACATGACACGAGCATACCGTTCAATCATGAGAATGGGCAGAGTAGAACAATGAAAGCAGAATGAAGCATTCTGTGTCGGAGTGAAGTGAAAACGTCACCCTGCAGAAGGATCAAGTCACCCGGAGGGAGGAGAGTGTAGAAAGCCCAACCTGAAAAGGTCATGGTAGAACAGGCAGGATGGGTGGGCGTTAATAAATCTGCGGCTAGTCTATCTCTCTACCAGATACATCTTTACCGAAGCGAAGTAACTCGTTCATCTGATAGAGACGTCTAGCCACAGATTCCTTAACTTAGAATAGATACCAAAGCCATACCCACAGACGAGGCGGGTCTGCGACTGAACCCCAATAAGTTGCTGAGGCAACGTAGCAGTCATCAAGGAGGAACCGCAAGCCAGCACAGCCACACCAGACCATGACTCTCAGAAAGAGCTAAAAATATTGGGAGGCAAAGGCACCACAAACCGTCAAAGGACAGCATGAAAACTCCCGCATTTACACCGGGTGAGAGAAAGAAAACATATGCTAGATATGTCTGTGTGTATGGGAAGGTCTAGACCTCGCAAGAAGAGGAACTAAACCCAGGGACTGATGGATCCGCAGGATCTGACGTTCTGACCGTAAATAAAACCCAGAGGGAAGACAAATGGTATGACAGAGTCAACACATACCGGTCCAGTATGTACAACAGTAGAAAAAAGCACTGTGAAATCCTGTACCAGCCAAATACGTGGGACAGTATAGGCAGGATGCTGATCCATGATCCGAAAGTGCCAGTAGTACTAGAAACAGAAGACATGCCTTCGGAGAGTCGCTCTGTTGCCAGACATGTGAAAAGGCAGACGGCAACCAGCAGAAGCACCCAAAACAGGAGTACAGTAAAAATGATAGCCAAGTGGAAGACTGGACGAAACAGAAGCATACCATGTGGACGATCGAACCACACGAAGTATAACAAGAACCCTTCTGTAGGGTTACATGAGCAGCCCGATGCAAGATAAGCCACAACAAGCAGGCAACTGTCAAAAAAGGGGTACCAGGCAAGCTGGACACCCACTTAAGAGCTTGTGGGCGAGCATACCGGGCCAATGACTGCGGACACCGAATGAAGAAACGTTGACAGCACGATTTTGCTGTGTAACAGCATAGAGCAGGTATAGAAGCAAAATAAATATGCTCAAAAATGAAGCGTCATACAAGTAGACTAGGGAACGCGAAAAGTACCAACAGTCATGAGGAAGCAAAAGTGGACAGAACATTGTCCAGACCATTAAGCTACAACAGCCCCTCGCCTGGGAGGAGCAACAGTCCCCCGCAATATAGAGGAGGAGACGGAGCTAGACAAGACAGCCGGAAACATTCAGGACCAACCGAATGTTCCAGGGGTCCAAAAGCAAGTTTCCTAAAGAGAACACTCCCCTTGAGAGTGGTGACAGCAGGAACCCAAGCAGAAGTGTTGAAAACACCTGTGCGGAAAGCAGCAGGGAATGTGTAAAAAACTCTGGTTAGGAAAGTGCCCAGAAAACGAGAGCATAAGGCAATGTACACTAGAGAGGTACAGGGCAACACCGTCACCTTTAAAGACAAACCCAGTAAGGGCAGAAGTACGAAAAACTTACCGGAACCCCTAAAGGGGAGGGAAGAACCAGCACCACAGCAGTGGAAGAAACAACGCAAACACCCTATGATAGCAATTATACCACGGTGCATTTCCAGGTTATGCCCACACGAAGGGTGCCACACAGTGGTTGTATCCTGTCACTAAAAGAGGATAGGGCGTCAGTGGTGAGAACTGCGCCTGTACAGAACAGAACAAGGCCCTAAGATAGTGACCGGCAAAAGAAGAGCAGACATCAAGGGCAAGAGGATCACAATGAGGCTGAAAAACACCCCGGTGAATACAGGCGAGGCAGAAGCCCTACGGTAAGGAACCCATACTGAGGCAGTGAAGAATTACCAGGGCAAACTGCACCGAAGGTGCAATGGAGAGATGCTAACGTCAGGATCGCAGAACGGCATAAAAAAAGCCCACAACAAGATTGTGGCGAAAAACTCCATAGGAACGTGCTAAGGCAGTCATAGCCTATAAATATCCCACATAGGGTAAGTGTCAACCCCTGCTAGGGGGAGACCTCTTGGGCAAAGCACACATTCAGAGAACTGAAAGGAAAGACAGAACCAGCCGTCTGGCTGCATGTAAATAATACTGAGACGGGTTAATAGGTATCCGGGTGCTACACAGAGTACCAGGACATGTACAAAATCAGACCAACAAGGAAACATCGCCTACGCAGAATAAAAGAATACTGATAAGGCAAAAAGGGCGTAACGCAAGAGTCACGGCAGCCCTAACATGAGGCGGGAGACCGCTGAATCTGCGTGGCTATCAGAAAGGTCCACGCCATTGAACGGCAGATCCCCAAGAGCATCTTGAACATTGTCCAGGAAACGACTGTCCGCAGCCAAGAATGGTGGCGCAAAGCCACCGACCAAGAGCTCATCCTACCGAGTCAGTGGCATCAAGAGAAGAGCGGAGGGAGAATTGCGCCATTCCCCTGCCATCATGCAGAAGGCTGAATAATTCAACCCGCGAGCCTTCTGGAATTGAAGGTAGAAGAGCCTCGACCAAGTCCCAAAGGGAAGAGGATGTGCGTGCGAACATGCAAGCTGTATTCAAGGCGCGGATGGCAGCACTGGCAGAGGCGAAAAGCTGGCAACCACATGCATCTAACCACCTAGACTCCCTGGTGGGAGGCAACAGAGAAAGGGCGGAGGAAGACGTTGAAGGCTGCCTGAACAACCAGGCCCTGAGCCCTAGGGTGAAGGGACAGATAGAGTGGATCATTAGGGGCAGGACGGTGTTGACGAGCTATGGCCCGATCAACAGGGTCACCCAAAGAAGGCCTTACTCACGTGCCCAGCATGATCTCAAACAAGGATGCCCCAAGGGGCAGCAAAGGCTCCACTTCAACCGGCTCCATATGGAAAAGATCCAACAAAGGATCCAAGGTCCGAGAAACCATAGGCTGAAAACAAAGAATAGCAGCCGCCCTGTGAATAGCCAGTGCATAGGTAGCACTAGCCTCAGTTGCCATGCAGGGAGGTGACAATAACCCATCCGTAGGGGATGGCTGGAAACTAACCCGTTCCACTAGACAGCAACAGTGGAGGAGGCAGGGGCTGATCCGGAGTCCACGCAACGGAAGGTACCTGCAACATGGGCCGAAATGGCCACAGCTCAGGGGAGTCTACAAGAGCGACAGCGTGTGGCATAAGACTAGGATTAATCCATGGCTCCAGGAACCCGGGGTGGTTGTCTGCTCTGGAGCCTGTAACTCACTGATGTCTGCCTATGCTGAACCTGCTGCTCGGCCTCTTCTCTGAGCTATGGAGAGAAGCGTGGCCCCGCACCTGTACCAACCCACGCGCCCCCGCCCAAAAAAGATAAAAACTGTATACTGATGGTGCAAAAAAAGCTTTAGAGGATCAAGAGTTAGAAGGGGCTTACCTGTTGATTCAGCAAATTATTACGGTCAGGAAAAGTCAGATTTTTACTTTTGTTTAGGTCCTTTTTTGATCTATCCCGAGGCTGCTCTTCAAGGGGGAAATTGTCAAAAAAAGACACCGGGGAAGTGAACCAATGAAGTTAAAAAAGAGGGGGAGCGCCGTTTCTTAAAATCAGGTTTCAGCAGGTGAGGAAGAGTGAGCTAGAGACACAATGAAGGGAGAGAGAAAGAGCGAGAGAAAGAGGGGGAACATTTGTTTTTTCTTTTTAAAGGAAAAAATGTGGGCGAACTAGGGTCAATTTTTGTTTTGCTTTTAAAAAGAAAAAAACATTATTTGCCACTAAAAGGACGCTAAATTTAAATTTGTGCCGCTAAATTAATGTTTTTGTGCTGCTAAATTTACAAATTTATGCCGCTATATACTGGGGGTCTGTCTATGGGACCCGAAGGCGACCCAAAATAAGAGCGGAGCGTTTCAGAATAAGCCTCCATTTGGGCTTGTGTCGCTCCGGCACCCGGAAAGGGGGGTACGGAGGAGATGACCAATGGTTTAATCTGCTGACAATCATCGCTCTCTTTGGAGTTGTGGTGCACCCCGAGGCACCACATACAGATGGCGTGCAGGTCCGTCATGGACCTCTGATGTGCACAGGTCTCACCCCTTAAAGCCCAAAGGCATCGCACACTGGTCTGGGACCCCGAAGGTGTCGAAAAGAACCGAATAGCAGGTCAAGAAACCACTGGTTTTCCAGGATCCGCGTTGGGACGCAGAAAAGAAAACAAACTGACATCAGAGCACCGGTAGGTGCATATATGGCTCCGCGGACGTCACGTCCATGGACGTCAGGGCGGAGCCGTGCGGCACTGCCCCCGGCGTGCAGAGGTGCTCGGCGGAAAAGTTTTCCGGATCCAGTCTGACGCCTGAGGATATTCTAAGTTAAGGAATCTGCGGCTAGACGTCTATCCGATATTTATATATCTATAGGTAGCAATCTGGTAACATGATATATATCAGGATCTCATGACTTGTGAGAAGTAATGTATAAATATGGGCCTGCCAGACTTGCATTAATTTACAGTTAGATTTTTGTTGTTGTGTCATTTCATGCAAAGCTTATGTACGTTCAATAGATTTGAAAAAGTAATCTCCAAGGAAGTGGAATAGACAGTTTATTCACTCAGTGGAGTATGCTTGAAGATTTTTTGTCTGCTAATTCTAGTGTGGGAATCGTTGAATGAAGGGTGAGAAAGTGCCATGTTAGAGCAACTTAGCACACCAAGTAAGACATAAATGTCCTGGTATGATTTCTTATTTAGGAAAATGGGGAGGTGGGTTTGGTTGGTCTGTCTGAGGTAGTTGCGTACAACATTGTTATCTACTTGTTGGGCAAATCATTAAAAGGTAGGACAATAATGGTCTCACATCTTTCCCTTCCGCATTCACACCAATATTATATAACCAAGAATTAATTTGAGCTGAGCACAGAGATGCACTAGAAGTAGTAGGTAGAAGAAGGTGGAGTGCACAGACAATGTCTTGGTAGAACGGAATAGATCAAGGCCTAGTATTAGGACTCCGCTGTCAAACATTGCCACAAGGACATTCTTGCCATTTGAAAGATTGTTTCAATCCTCCACTTCAAAAATACGACTGAAGAATAAGTTACTCACCTCTTTGTTAACTCTTTCAGAAAGAGACTATGTAACTGCAGATTCCTCACCATATAAATACTTCCCCTGGTGTCAGACTGGATCTGGTTATTTTTTTAGTAGTACCCCATATGCACCAGTAGATACGCTGACAGCTCTACATCAAAGTCATTCTACGCCGGATGTGCGCAGGACTAAACAGAAATCACTTATGCACGCTGACAGGCTATTTCAGGCAACTTCTGTGCCTGCAGACACAGAATCAAACAGATTGGTTGTGGTAAATGTGAAGGTACCTATATTGGGAACTTTAGTAAAGAGACCTGTTCTTGAAACCGGGAAATTGGAGGGTCAGCGAAGAATGTACAGTTAGACAAAGTCTATACCAGAAAGCATATAGCAGAATTTCTGGTAGAGACTTATAACCAGATTCCTCACCTTCTGAACAGATACCCCTAGTAATACCTCCTAGATGGTGGGTCAATGAACTACCTCAAACTACTAAGTCCTAAGGGACCAAAAGGCCAAAATACCCTTTTATGCAGACCTGGCTGTCCAGACAGCGACTCATGAACTTAAGGAGGGACGCCCAATAAGCAGTTAGAAAAATGTCTAGAATACGAGACAAGGGCTAAAGTGGTGGTAGCAGCCTTGGCTGTGGTCGAATGAGCCCACAAGACCGCAGGAGGCTACTTTTTGGCACTGGTCTGACCAACATGAAATGGAGTCACTATCTTCGGAAGGAAGAAACTCATATCCAGAGGACTAGCTTGCACGGGTAGAACATGGTAGAAGGTGAGTAGACCGAAAGAGCCTGCAACTCGCATACCCACCTCGCCAATCTTACAGAGACAAGAAAGACAGTCTTGAAGTTAAGGAGCCTGCGAGGGTAATTGTGGAAGGGCTCAAAAGGTGCATACACAAGTGATGCGAGGACCAAATAAAGTCACACTGAGCATGAATGAAATGAGGAATAAGAAACATGTTGCAACCCTTCAAGGAACTGGATATTTAAATAACGGAGGTTAGTTCAGGAACCTTAAAAAGGCTGAAAGAGCCTACAAGTACCCTGTAACTGTGCCCAAAGCAAGGAACTTGCTGGGATACGGACAACACAAACAACAAAACTTAGGACATCTAGGCAAGGAGTGAATCAATCGGTTTAGAAGTGCACCAGGCCACAAACTTTTCCAACAGCGTGTGTATGCAAATTTGTTTGAAGGACTCCTGGCTGCCAAGATGACCCCAATCACTTCTAGAGGAAGGTCGAAAGCACTCAACTGTTGCTGCTCAATCCCCAAGCATGGAGGTTGCACAGGCCCTGTGCAGGACCCTGCCCTGCTGCTGCAACAGGAAATCCTCCCAAAGGGGTAGGCTGATCAGAGGATAGATCCTCCTGCCCAGCAGGTCCACATACCATACGCATGGCCAATCGGGGGCCACTCAGTTTATTTGGGCTCGGTCAGTCTTGATCTTCAGAACTAGAGGCAGGAGAGGTAGCGACAGAGCGGTACAGAAGCCCCGAGTTCCACTCTAGGCGGAACACGTATCCGAGCAAGAAACCCTTATAAACTACAGAGCAACCCTGCTGACATTAAGCATTCTAATTGGTGGTGAAGAGATTGAGGCAGTGTTCTCCCCATTTTTAGAAATCATATTGCGCTACCTTTGGGTATAACTGCAATTAGTGATAAGCAAGGCATCAATGGTTAATTTGTCTGCTCCGCGTTCAAGGCACCCAACAGGTGACACCAGCACAACATCCCTTGGCAGTCTTTGGGACCCAAACCCTCCTGGCACCACCCCGTCCTACTTGTTACAGTACTAGTGCTACATGGTGGTGATGTTGCCCGCAAGCACTTGCATCAGCTTATGTTTGATAAAGTATATAAAAAGTGATGAATGGAATGCTTAAATGTATTCCTCAGGCTTATTCTGCACATCATGCCACCTCAGTTATACCCAGCCATATGCAAATCAGTCTTAAGCCTGCTCCAATGTGACTGTCCAGCCCAAATGGCCAGGTCCTCCCTAAACCAAACACCCAACCTAGGATATATTTTGCCCTGATTAGTGCTCATTAGTTGGGTCCAGTGACAGTTTGCACTTGGCCCACATCTGGGCAAACAACACCAAACTGAGGTGGGATGGTGTGCAAAATAATGCACCGAGATGAGACTTCAGTAATTACCATTGGCAGAGAATAAATCAAGCATTTTTGTTGTACTGAGTGTGTCTCCCTTTGATGTAGGATAGGAAGAATTTAAACACAAGCAGATGGCCCTCAGCTCAAAAAGGTTGACATGGAGTTGGGCCTCTGCTGGAGACCAGACTTGTGTTCTCCACCTCTTCCAGATGGTCGCCCCAACCCAAAAGAGATGAATCTGTCACCACTGTGAGCTCTGGGCGGGATATGGAGAGAGGTCCGCAGCGGGACCCAATCTCAGGCATGCAACCACCACCAGATATTTTGCAGTCTCCTTCAAAATCTGGACCAGATCGGAGGGATTCCCCTAGTGCTATGCCCACTTGGACTCCAGATCCCACTGCAGAGCTTGTAAATGTCATGTGGGATGCTTCACCAGCAGGATGCAGAAGGCCCCAGTCCCAGCAGCCTCAAAGTCATCCTCACTGAGACCCAGAACAGAGGTTGAAAGATCGGGATCATAGCCCAATTATCATAGACTCTTCTCTCGGGGATAGGGGCAAAACTGCATAATGTCCAGAATGGGAGTGTCTGAAGGAGCTGGTGTCACTTAGCATGTTAATAGTAAATACCATGATGTTAGAAGGTTCGCTGCAGTCTGGAGGTGGGAGAAGACTACTTGGGGTGAGCCCACATTCAACAGTCAGTCATTGAGAAAGGGGGAAGACTAGGACCCTCTGACCAATGAAAACATGCTGTAACCACCATCACTTTTGTGAATAACCATGGGGCACTAGTAAGGCCAAAGGGGAGCAGAGTGATCTGAACATACTCTTGAACTACCATTAATTGTGGGTAATACCAGTGATCCTGCTACCAAGACGTGAAAATAAGTGCCCTGCTGTTCCAGCTCTACCATACAGTCTACGAGGTCAAGTTAGACAAGACCTGGGCCAGGGATCTGTGTCTGTTGGTGCGGAAAGAAAGGAACTGATATCAGCATGCATGGTTGGCGATTATACAGGCCTGCAAGTGTCACATCCTGTCCGGATCTATGTCAAAGTGAAGCTGCCTGCACCACTTGCTGGTATACAGGTGTATTGCTGACAATTCCAGATCTAGTCTGAGGTCTGTATCTGCTGTTAGACGTCTAACAGATAGAATTCTATCAGAATATAATTTCCATTCTTATCTTTCAGAACATTGGTTTCAAGTTAATTGATGAGGCCTGATCAGGACGGCTAAATAGATGGCAAAGACTGGACCATCATGTGCATCAGGATCCATAGTCATACAAGCGTGATCAGGTAAAGGAATACATGTATATATTCTTATGTAGACATTATACCCCTTTAAGGCTTCCACATGATTAACCATAGAATGTGGAAGGTGCTGCAGAGGTGAGAAGACTACAATGCATTTGTGTCAAAGCAGCAAACTAATGCTACACTGTGGGTTGAATCAGTGGTAAGTAAAATGCTACTTACCTAGTATGCATCTGTTCTTGGCATATAGAGCTGTAGAGTCATATGATGTGCGTTGATCGCCATCTAGTGTTGGGTCCAGATATTTGAACTTTGTTTTTCTTCAAAGAAGTCTTTCCAGTCACGAGGTAGGGGACTCCTCCTTTCGGTGAAAGTGCGCATGGGCATCTACTCCATTTTTAGATTGTTTTTCCGCAGAGGGTGATAATGGAGTTAGAAAGATTAGTAAAAAGGAGATGTACATGAATGTATGTATCTAAGTAAGATGTTACTGCAACAGGTACCAGAGGAGGCGGGTGTGCGCATACGACTCTACAGCTCTATATGCTAAGAACAGATGCATACTGGTTAAGTTGCATTTTCCGTTCGAGGCATATGAGCTGTAGATCATATGCTGTGCCTAGACTATATAGCAGTTATCTCCCAAAGAAGTGGCTATCTCTTGCAGTGGCCTGAAATAGTGTACGTAAAACTGCCTGGCCCACTCTAGTTTGTTGTCTTGCTAACACATCTACACAATAGTGTTTTGTGAATGTGGGAGGTGTAGACCATGTTGCAACTTTGCATAGGTCATCTATGGGTATATTTCCTAAGAATGCCATAGAAGCCCCCAATTTGTTTGCAGAGTCTGCTCTAGAGGGAAATGTTAACATTTGTTTTGCATAGCGGATTTGAATGCACTTGACTATCCACCCTAAAATACCCGATTTTGATATGGGATTGACTGTGTGGTGGAGCAAAAGCAACAAAAAGTTGATTTGTGTTACGGAAAGGTTTTGTCCTTTCTATGTAAGGAAGCAATGCTATTTTCACATCTAATGTGTGTAGGGCACGTTCTGCCACAGAATCTGGTTGAGGGAATAACACGGGTAACTCAACAGATTGATGGATATTAAAAGCAGAAATTAGTTTTGGAAGGAATTTAGGATTAGTCCGAAGAACCACTTTATTTTTTTGCATGTGTAAAAAGGGTTCTTCTATAGTTAATGCCTGCAGCTCACTCACCCTTATGAGTGATATTATAGCAACGAGGAAAGCAACTTTCCATGAGAGAAATTGCAGTTCACATTATGTCTCAATGGCTGTGTGTGAGGAGATTGGGTGTAAGACGTAGTTTTTGGTGAGGAACTACTGAGAGTTCCAATAGGGTTGTGAAACAAGGTTGATGTGCCCATGTGGGAGCAACTAGGATTAGTGTCAGGGACACTTGTTTGAGTTTCTGAACCACTAATGGAATGAGTGGGAGAGGCGGGAAAGCGTAAGCAAATATCCCTGACCAATTCATACATAGTGCACTGCCTTTGGACAATGAATGTGGATACCTGGACGCGAAGTTTGGGCATTTTGCGTTTAGATGTGTGGTTAACAGGTCTATGTGTGGGTATCCCCACATTTGGAAGAATGAGAGTTGAACTTGAGGGTGTATTTCCCATTCGTGGATTTGCTGTGTCTGACTGAGCAAATCTGCCATCTGATTGTTTACTCCTAGAACGTATTCGGCTAGGAGATATATATGGTGATGTACGGCCCACTTCCAGAAGGTCTGTGCTAGCTGCGACAGCTGGAGTGTGCGTTTCCTTCCCCGTTTTTGTATGTAGCACATGGCGCCAGTTAAATCGCTAGCAGCTCTAGATGATTTATATCAAGCTGTTTCTGTTGCAAGCTCCAAATGCTCGGAATTATGTGGGTTTGGAGATGCGCTCCCCAACCGGTGAGTGATGTGTCTGCTGTCAGTACTATCTGTGGAAACGGGTCGCTGAAGGGCCACCCTTTTAAAAGATTTTGTGTGTTCCAACACTGCAGAGAGTGACGGGTGCGGTCATCTACCAACACTAGATCTGATAACTGACTGCGAGCTTGGTTCCACAAATGAGCTAAACATTCCTGTAGCGAATGCATTTGAAGTCTTTGTGTAGGGGACTATAAAAATGCAAGACGCCATCATTCCCAGTAACTGCATGAACACTGAATCCTAGCTCGTGGAGCAATTGCACAGATGTGTGTGGCATAGACAGCTGTTGTGCGAGCTGGCCTTTATGAGCCAGTCGAAGTATGGGAAGACCTGAATATGTTGCCTTCTTAGATGGGCTACGACTACTGCCAAGCATTTTGTGCAAACCATGGGTGCAGTTGTTACTCCGAATGGGAGTACGTTGAATTGATAGTGCTAACCTGCTACCACAAACCGGAGGTATTTGCAGTGCACAGGGTGTATTGGAATATGAAAGTAAGTGTCCTTTAAATCCAGAGCGGAGAGAAAGTCGCCTTGCAGAAGAAGGGGCAGCACTTGTTGGAGTGTTACCATATGAAAATGGTCCAACTGAATGTAGAGATTTAGTTCTCGGAGGTCTAATATAGGCCTAAGAGAGCCGTCCTTTTTGGAATTAGAAAGTAGAGGGAGTACACCCCTGCTCCCTGGTATGGCAAAGGGACTAATTCGATTGCACGTATCTGCAACAAAGAGAGAACCTCTTTCTTTAGAAGGGTGAGATGTTCTTGTGAATATGAGGTCCGACATTAAAGGAATGTTCAATGGAGTACTTGTAAGCTCCAGGAAATAACCAGATTGGATAATTTGTAGAACCCATTTGTCTGATGTTATATTCCAAATGGGTAGAAATTGGGAAAGACGTCCCCCGACAGGAGTGGCATGGTCAGGGGGTATGGAAAGGAAGTCACTGTTTGGTGTTTGCAGGGGAAGTGCCTCTTTAGTTACATCTGCCTCTTCCCTTGCATTCCTCAATATCCACCTTTAAAATAACCTCTTGAAGAGGGCGACGGACTGTTGCCCTTGTAAGAGGAGACAGCATTGTCTGTAGAAACATTTTCGGAGCCGCCCCTGTAAAATGAGCAAAGAAAGGACCCTTTGCTGGAAGGTGATTGTAAGGCCCCCATGGACTTAGCAACGTCAGTATTCTTTTTCATCTTTAACAGTGATGTATTGACAGTTGGACCAAAGAGGTGTTCTTTGTCAAAGGGTTGGTCAAGAATAGAGGCTTTTACCTCCGGCTTGAATCCTGAAATTCTTAACCAAGCATGTCTACTGCCAGAGCTGCTATGTCTGCCTGATCTAGACCACACCTGATAGAGGTGTTAGTTATTAATTTACCCTCTTGAATTAGGGCACTAGCTCTAGACTCATGCTCATCAGGAAGAAATTCAATGAGCTTTTCGAGCTCATCATAATGAGCTCTGTCATACCTTGCCAACAGTGCTTGAGCATTGGCAATATGCCAATGATTAGCTGCTTGTGACTCTAACCTTTTGCTCGAAGAGTCAAGTAATTTGGACACTTTATCAGGAAGATGGGCTTCCCCGGTTTGCGAATTAGCTCTCTTACGAGCGTTAGAAACTACTAGAGAGTCCAAAGGCAACTGGCATTTGATATATACAGGGTCATTAGGTGCCGATTTGTACTTTTTCTTTACATTGGGCTTGATGATTCTAGCTCTTACAGGGTCCTTAAAGAGGTTGTCCGTACTTTTAAGCACACCTTTTAACATTGGTAATGTCTGTGTAGCCCTTTGAGATGAAGGAGTAGTTTCTGTCCTGTAACTCCAGTTCTGTAGTAGGGGCATCTCTGTTATAGTCATAATCTAGTGAATAGACCCGCCCATGTGCGTGGACCCCAGAGCAATCAAAAATAATCTCTTAAGTCGTCAAAAATTGCAGACCTGCACAGACACTTAAGAGAGAATGTAGACAGATAATGCAGCTTATATCCACAGGCTACACTGTCCAGTACTTCAACTAGAAATTCCACCAAAAATCCACAAACCGCACAGCCTGTCCAGTGTTTTCCACAGAGAAAATCCTTCCCCTACCAGCAGAAGCCTCTGGAATGATAGAGAAAGTGGTGGACAGACAAGCCCCATAGGCTGCCATTATGTGGCTCAGAACAGGATACTGTGCCTTTAAGAGAAACTTCCAGAACACTCAGTATCCCAGAATGCACAGCAGGTCCCTTTTACTTTCAGATCTTTTTGAAGGCGTAACACGCCAGACCTGTAGCATTCCTTACATGAATATGACTCTCCACCGGGGAGGAGGGCGGGCGCTTATAACTATAACAGAGATACCCCTAATACAGAACTGGAGTTCCAGGACAGAAACGACTCCTTGTGTAGTAGGGGATTCTCTGTGTTTAGTCATAATATAGTGAATAGAACGGCAAGCCCATCCCCACACCAAAGCGGCGGTGGAGAGAAGAAAAACAACACCACTACTGAGCAAACAGATTTTGCAGCTAAGCCGGCCCAACCTGAGCATCTGTCCTGGCATCAGTGTCCAGACAGTAATGCTTAGCAAAGGTATGGACCGACTTGCAAGTGGCCACCTTGTAGATCTCTGCAATCGGAACATTACGTAGCAAAGCAGTCGTAGCAGCTTTGCCCCTGGTGGAATGAGCCTTAGGTTTACCCCCTAAGGTCTTATTAGCCTTCTGGTAACCCAATTCTATACAGGACACAATCCACCTAGAGATGGACTGTTTTGAGGTAGCAAGACCGGTCCGGACTGATCCATAGTTGATAAACAATTGGTCTGACCTATGAATATCTTTGGTTTTATCCAGATAAAATTTCAACACCCTCCTAACATCCAGGGAATGCAGAGACCTTTCCGCTGGAGACGAAGGATTCTGAAAAAACGTAAGTAAAGTTATGGTCTGGTTAACATGGAAAACAGAGATAACCTTTGGAAGAAATTTAGGGTGAGTACGCATAACCTTAGCAGCATGAAATACAGTATAAGGTTCTTGGCAACACAACGCCTGAATTTCACTCACCCTACGGGCCGATGTGATGGCCACAGGACAGGTGCTGCAACAAAGCCTTATGAATAGGTTCAAAAGACTCCATCAATCTGGACAGCACCACATTCAATTCCCATGAAGGCGAAGGAAGCCGGACAGGAGGGAACACTTTCTTCAAGCCTTCCAAAAAATCCTTGATCACAGGGATCTGGAAGAAGGAAGTCTATGAAGGGCGTTTCCTGTAGGCAGTCAGCGCAGCGAGATGAACCTTAATGGAATGGAAATTAAGGCCAGACTGCGCCAAATGTAGAAGATACAGAAGGATGACATCTTCCTTACATGTTGTTGGATCATAGTTCTTGGACTTGAACCAGATGCAGAATCTCTTCCACTTATAAGCATAGGAAGTCCTAGTGGAAGGTCGCTTAGCCTCCTTCAGTATGTCCATACAATCTTCTGGTAGATTCAAATGGCCATATTGCACTATCTCAGGAGCCATGCCGCCAAACTCAAAGACGAGAGGTTGGGGTGCACCATCTGCCCCCCGAACTTTGTGAGACGGTCCGGCCAGCACGGCAGCCGTATGTGAGGAAGGAGAGACTGGTGAAGCAGGTCCGTGAACCACCACTGCCTGGGCCATTCTGGGGCGATCAGGATCATCCGCGCCCTGGAGTGGGCCAGCTTGATGAGTACCGCCGGAATCAGGTGAATGGGTGGAAAAGCTTACAGAAAGCTGTTCGACCAGTTGATCCATAGCGCATTCCTCGGCGTCCCCTGCTGGTAGTACCTGGAGGCGAAGTCTTGGCATTTGCTGTTTTCAGCGGTGGCGAACTAATCTACGTCTGGAGTCCCCCACTTTGCGAAGACTTCTCCTAGTACTTCGTCGTTTATGACCCACTCGTGGTTTTTCTGAATCAGTCTGCTAGGTGCGTCCGCCTGAACATTCTGCACACCTGGTAGATGGGTAGCAGTTATCAGTCCTCTGGCCAGAAGCCAGCACCAGATCGCCTGCGCCTCCTGAGACAGAGTGTGTGATCTCGAGCCCCCCTGCTTGTTGAGGTAATACATCGTGGTCGTACTGTCCATCTGTACAAGCAGAGAGTTGGTCTGGAAGGACGGATGAAAGGCCTTCAGTGCCAAATTAACAGCTCTGAGTTCCAGGAAATTGATGTGATACGTGGACTCCGTCGGGGACCACGTTCCTTGTATCTAAGTCTCCGGAGTGTGCCCCCCAGACAATAGTCTGCGTGGGAATGTCCTTGTGGAAGGGAACCCCTCTGAGGAGATTCTCCGCTGAACACCACCACTTCAGAGACTGAAGAGCATGCAGAGACAGTCATATCTTGTCGTCCCAAGACCCTTTCCCCCGATCCCACTGATCCTCACTGTTGTAGATGGAGCGGTCATAAGAGCCTGAGCCTTCCGAAGGAGTGATAATCGTCTCTCCTCCGAAGGAGACACGCTTGCTGACAGGGTATTGATGGAGGCTCCCAAGAACTGTATGCACTGGACCGGAGTCGTGACAGACTTGGACATGTTGATGTACAACCCCAGCTTGTTCAAGAGTACGCACGCCTTCTGGAAGTGCGCTTGAGCTTCCGAGAATGAGGCCTTGATCAACCAATCGTCGAGGTATGGGTAGACGAACACCTCAGGTGTGCCCCTACCACTGCCATGCACTTCGAGAATGTTCTGGGCGCAGACTTCAACCCGAATGGCAGTACTGTGTACTGATAATGATTGGCGCCGACTTGAAATCGCAGGAACTTACTGTGCTTTTGTGCAATAGGTGTGAGAAGTTGGCCTGATATATGATGCTCACTAGTTCTAGTGATCACCATGTATCAGTCCAAACAACCCTTATGGTGATTGGTTGTAAGTCAACCTTATAGACCAGCTATCCCATATGGTAGCATGGACAAAGCAGTCTTAGGCTAAACTCTTTTGGCATGTGAAGCCAGCTGTTTTACCACATATACCCCCTTGAATACCAAATTAAAGGACACCACACAGGTAGTTCTGAAAATAAATACCAAATAAAAAGGACACCACACAGGTAGTTATGAAAATAAACAAGCTATTTATTAACTAACATACACCTCTGAACTCTTTAGGAGGTCAGAGGGCTAAGCACATGACAAGATTCTTAAGAAAAATACGTTAAGTTGCACGAGTTACAATGTTGCCCTAGGGGTGCAACAAACCATATACTAAACAAGTGGTATAAGGAAGAGTTGATAGAAAGAATGGAGCTGTCCAGAGGCTGTAGGATTCCTGGGACCACACTATCCTAACTTTAGGTAAGTAATAGGAGGCCCACGGAACGTGTGTGCAGAGTGTAAACTCACACGTGAAATGCGTAACAAAGTCAATGGACAGTACAATTTACGAAAAAGGTAAGTACGGACAGTTCTGACTAGTTAGGACAAATACGACTGGAAATCTGGACACTAGGAGAGTCAATCTACCCTTGAGCACCGAAACGCTCTTGTTACCTCACCCACGGGCTGCGGGTGCATAGGTGTCAAAGTGTGTCTGGTTTCCGCATTGAAAATCTATGGAGCCTTGAAGAAAGATGCTGCAGGCGACCAGGAGGAAGCTGTCGGAGTGATCAAAGCGTGGATCAAGGAAGATGAAGACCTGAAAGCAGAGGGGACAATGTTCAAAGCCACTAGCCAGTGACTGGAGTGGAACCAGGAAGGAACCAGGTGCTGTCGTCGCGATCAGGTGAAGAGTGGACGCTTGACTCTGCAGCCACGTGGACCAGGAGGTGTCTTCGACGACCAGGATGGAGGCACGAGCTGTCCCACGCAGGCTCTCTGTGTTGGTTCCGGATTCGGCGTCAACAGGCCTTGGCAAAGGCAATCCACGCGGTGGATGAAAAAGGCGTCTGGTGCGGACCAGGAGGGCCAGTCTGGAACAACCAGACCAGCAGTGAGGTTTTCAAGTATCGTCGTCAAGGAGGCCACTAGCCAGCCGGCAAGTGACCAGACAACGCGTCGAGCAGCAATCAAACAAAATGGCCCCACGCAGATCTCGTGGATGCTGGGGGGCTGATCTTCTGTGCAGGAGCTGCTCGGGGCTGGGGCTTCTCAATCCCCAAAGCACTTCGTCGAGGATACCTGGAAGAGACGTGCAGTTTCTTCAAGATGGCCGGTCCCACGTGTCTCGTCGCACCCACGGATCTCAGCGGTGCTGCAGATGTAGGTAGAGGTCGGAGAGGTCTGGAAGTCCGGGTCTCGTCGGGCTCTGAAGTCTGGATCCACTCGGGAAGACGACAAAGTGAACCGCTGGAACGCTTGATGGTGCCTGCTTGTGCAGGGTGGTCACTCCTTGGCCACAAGGGAGATTTCTTCAGTCTTCTGTGGAGCAGAACGTCGAAGTCCAGAGTTTCTTCTTGTAGATTCAATTCAGGATAATCTAATTTGGAATGGGACCAGCTCCTACCTTTATTCTCCTAAAGGGGGCTGTACTATCACTAGGTCCCTCCTATGGGTGGGACCAGGAAGGGGGGTGGTTACACCCCCTATCCTTTTTCCGGTTTCGCGCCAGAGCTGGAGCTTGAGTGCCCCAGCAACTGGTTTGAGCTGGTGTATGCACAGGGCACCTTGTGTGCCCCAGGCATGTCTCATTCCTTTCAGGCCTGTCCTACCTAATACACAAAATCCTGTCTGGGGTGGTGCTAGGACCTCCCAAGGCAGGACACCCTTTGTCCATCCCTCCCTCGCTGGGAGGGCTCCAAGCAGCAGAAGGTCAGACTTGTGTCTGTGGTGGCAGCATCCATTTTGTGATGCTGAGGCTAGAGTTAACTTTAACCGGGGTTCACAGTTAGGTGCATGTCGTGTTCCTCTAAAAGGATGGAAAGCTACCCCCGTCGCCAGAACTGGTGAGGGTGTAGTATTCCAATTCGTATGACATCTTACTCAACATGTTTTGATAATGCTATGCCAAAGTTAGCAATAACTGCGAGGATTATAATGCACTTAAGAGCATATTGTATAGCGTTATCATGGAAACAGCTAAAGGACTTGGTTCCGAAAGCTGAAGACAGGCTCAGCTCATGCTAGAGCACCATCTCACATAATTCCAATCACTCTGCCTCCAGGATTGTTAAGGCTTGCCATAGGAATGACTCAGGAGTATGTGTCCATTTTAGGTTTAGATATTAGGTATACTATATCCAAAGCAAAGGGTGATTACACCACCTTGCCCTAGCTGATTGATCAGCCAGTTGTGTCAGATTTGGTTGGCCAGCCAGAGGTGGCATAATACATGCTGCAGCCCCTGGTAGGCCTTGGGTTCAATTTTGCCCTGGGTACCTATGGTACACTGTACAAGGACTTACAAGAGTGACCCAATACCAATTGGTAAATGCACCTAAAGTACATGGATGTCAATTTAGAGGGAGAACAGCTAGCCTGTGGGTCTGATTAGCAGGCCCACAGCCAGGGAAAGTCGTAAACCAGTGAAGCCAAGAGCAAAAATCTGGGGTGACCATAGGATTGCAGACCCTACTCTCCTATAATGGGCACATGGAAGTAAGCATCCTGTGTAGGTCTACAGCACATAGCCAGTCTCCCTGTTGCAGCTGAGGATAAATCTGATGCAACAACAGCATGCGAAATTTCTTTCTGCGAATCCACTTGTTTGCTTGTCGCAAATCCAGAATGGGCATGAACTCGTTCTTGTCCTTACTGCGAACCAGAAAGAACTGTGAGTACAGACCTCTTCCCCTATGAGACCGAGGCACGTCTTCTATCGCCCTTTTCCTTAACAGGGTATCTGCCTCCGCCTGGAGCTCGCGCAGTCGAAACTGAGAGCTGACAGGTGGAATGGCTGGAGGCGGGCTGGTGAACCGAAGACTATCCATTGCAAACAATATTCAGCACCCACTTTTCCTGAGCAATTTTTTCTGGCAGAGTGGAGAAAAATTAAACACTCCCCCCCCCACCGGAATGGGTAACGGATGCAGGGGAAGTAACCGCTCAGGGCCTAGACCCGGCCGGGCCTTTGTTCGCCGCTGCGGACTGCTGCCCGCCTCTGCCCTTCTGGCGCTTCTGGAAGGGCCTCCGGAACTGCTGCTGCTGTCCCGAAGCCTGTCCTCGCCCTGCGCCCCGAACCGCCTCTGGAACAGGCGGTAGGTCTTCTCCTTTGGCTTCTCCAGCCAGACGGCCGTCAGGGTCGCGGCCTCCGCTTTCATGCGGCCCATCTCGTCGCTCGCATGCTTGCCAAACAGGGTTTAACCCGAGAAAGGCAGGTTGGCCACCCATTGTTGAGCCTCTGGCTTGAGAAACGCAAGTCGAAGCCAAGCGTGGCGCCGTTGGTTGACACCATGGCAGTACCCATGCGCCGCCAGAAGGGACACATCAGCAGCCGCGCTGATGAGCTGGTTTGACACACACATCCCCTTATTCAGGATCTCCTGAAAATCTTCTTTATCTCGAAGAAGAAGCTCAGCGAATTGCTGGAGGGACTCCCATAGGGCTCGATCGTATCGCCCTAGCAAGGCCGTGGCACTGGCCGCCTTCATCGTGGTAGACGCTGTCCCACAGACCTTCCTGCCAGCCGAGTCTATCCAGCTGCTCTCCTTTTCAGGAGGCACTGTAGACGACGGGGTGGTGGCGTGCTGCTTCCTGGCTGCCGTCACTATGACAGAGTCCGGTGTTGGATCCATCCTAAGAAAAGCCGGGTCTGAATCCGGAGCCTGGAGGGGGAGAAACAACTCATTGGCGGGCTCTACCAAACCTGGTACTAGAGGCAGCTACGGTCGAGACAGGTGCTTTTTATGTAGCGCCTCGAAAATCACGGACGTCGCAGGCGTAGGCACCGTCACCGTGATTCCCAACTTAGCCGCACCCCTCAGCAGAACGTCTTGGAATGAGACTATGTCGTCTACAGGTGACACCCTCGTCCCTGGAGATTCCGAGTAAGTCGGCGAGTATTCCCTGGTCCCAGAAAAGTTTGTGTGGGATCTGGATCTGCGCCTCCTGTGGCGTCATCTTGATCTTGTCGACGACCGGTGACGACTCCACGATCTCCCCCTCCGGTTGGAGCGAGAACGCGATCTCCTCGGCTTCGGACTCTCCAGAGGCCTCACAGGAGCAGGCGACTGCGGCCTGACCGGGCGCCTCAGTTGAGGAGTCCCCTTAGGCGGCATCGGGTACCGGTGTAGTGAAGCCGTCCTCGGCGGAACCACAGGCGGTCCAGAAGGAGGAAGCAGAGGATAAGAATGAGGAGGGGGCGGTGGTGGAAGCGGAGGCGGAGTGCGAGTCCGGGGCGGAGGGTCCTTGGGCAATGGAGGAGGAGGTGAAAGCGTCCTCGGCTTAGGAGGTGTATATACCTCGGAGTACACAGAGCCCTGTGACTCCCTTTTCTTCTTAGGTAGTTACAATAGCAATGGTCAGAGTCTAATCGATTCACTGGAACAACAAATGTTAAGCAAATAATAAATCAGGTATGGAATACAGAATAATTACATCCAAAGTGTGCTATACTATTTAATTCATTTCTTCAGCACATATTTAATCAGGTACCTGGCTCAAATCCATGGGTACCTAGATTCAAGAGGTATCATTACATTGAAACATAGAAAATACAATATTCAATTACATCATTGAATCATATATATGCCTGTGGGCATTGCTCTCAAATAAAACTAACACTTTAGAGCTTCATATGGAGGAACAAGACAAACATTTTTCGCCAAATATTGACATTTACGATGCGCTCAAAGTGATAGAAGAAGGGAGACAGTTAAGTGGGATAGGTGTGATGGGAAACACGTGAGGACTGGGTAAAGTGGTTGTGACTAGGTAAATCACAGTGTTATAAAATAGGCCCTTTACAGTCTGTAGTTCGATCTGTAGTTCCAATATGCTCCTATACATAGGAATCGTTTTACTCTGTTAATTAGTCCTATGATTGGAGAGTGGTTGTAATCTGGTCTACGTTTCGACCCCCTGGTTAAAGGGTAGGTTAGGTCCTCATGCTGGGGTCTTCTTCAGGACAGGGAAAAGCAGGAGCGCCTATGGATAATAATTCTCAATGAGTGTATCATGTTTTAAAGAGGCTTGAAAGCACACTAATGGGACACATCAAGTTTGGAAATTGCTTACTTTGGCAGAGGCCCTTACGTGGCCATTGTGGTAGGACCATCAAGGGTTCCTGTTCTTTTGAAGTGGTTATCCCGCATTCATCTGAAAGGGGAGTATTAATTACTAACAGCGATTGAATAGGTGTGTGTACGCATTAATTGTCTAGAGATCCTAAGGGGGTACTTACTGGGATAGAAAGCCTTCCATCCAGACGGTTCTATCTTCTTTTTCAAAGTTCACAGCTAGACCAACGTTTGTGCGGTAGGAATTCACGCACCCCACGCGGTTCTAGAGGGGGAGGGAATGTAAAATAGCCGGGTATTAGTGGCAATTGCCTAGGTTAAATGGGATTTACATTGTTTAGATACTGGTGTAAGGTATATAATATTAGCCCATTTAAACAAGCATTGGAAATGCAATAGGTCTCGCAGCATTAGAGTTAGTGCTTTTAGAATTGTTTATGGGTTTTTTTGTAAATCTTTAGCATTTTTGTTTCCTGTAGCCAATGCTAAAGAATTACAAAAAAAAAAGCCATAAACATTTCTAAAAGCTCTAACTCAAATGCTCCGAGACCTATTGCACTGTGTGAGGGTGAGGGGTTGAGGGTGAGTGAGGGTGAGTGAGGGTGAGGGTGGGTGAGGGTGGGTGAGGGTGAGTGAGGGTGAGTGAGGGGTTGAGGGTGAGTGAGGGTGAGGGGTTGAGGGTGAGTGAGGGTGAGTGAGGGTGAGGGTGAGTGAGGGTGAGTGAGGGTGAGTGAGGCTGCCCGTCTTAGCGTTCTCCTTCCTGTCTGCCCGCCTACCTCGCCGCCCTCCGCCTTCCCTCCCCGCTTCCCGCCACCACCGCTGACCCCGCCCCTTTTTCCCTTCTGTTCCCTCCCCGCTCCCGCCTCCCAGCTGCCCCGCCCACCAGCGCACTTCGCCTTATATGGCGACCGTGCGAACGCGCAGCGGGCGCGCCGAAGGCGTGCCAAAGGTAAGCCCGTCTACGCCCGTCCGCGCCCAGCGCCAGGACCTCGAAGACCCCGGCCGACCCGCCGGACGTACTCCGCCGCCACCCTCATCGCACTCAACACCGGCCGACTCCCAGAGTGCCACCAAGCCACACCACGACGCACCCACGGACCTTTCAGCTGCCACGCCTGCAAATTCACCTGCATCCGGACCTGCCTCGCACCAACACCCGCCAAGTCGAACACCAGCAGCACCCACCTCAAGTGCATCCTGCTCAACACCCGCTCAGTCCACAGACACGCCATCGAACTCTGGAACCTCCTAGACACCACTGCCCCCGACGTTGCCTTCCTCACAGAGACCTGGATGAACGCCTCTTCAGCTCCCGACATCGCCATCGCTATCCCAGAGGGCTACAAGATCGTCCGGAGGGACCGCAACGCCAACCAGATGGGAGGAGGCATCGCCATCATCCACAGGAACACCATCCGTCTCACGACCAGCACCGACAACACCCTGACCACCGCCGAACACCTGCATTTCCAGATCCACACCGACCCGAAGACCACCCTCAGAGGCACCCTGATCTACCGACCTCCGGGACCACGCACCCAATTCAGCGAGGACATCGCCGACTTAGTCAGCCCGCATGCCCTCCCCTCCGGTGACTACATCCTCCTGGGGGACCTCAACTTCCACCTGGAGAACAACAACGACCGCAACACCAGCACCCTGCTCGACAACCTCGCCAATCTTGGACTCAAGCAGCTGGTGTCCACCCCCACCCACCTCGCCGGGGACACACTCGACGCAGTCTTCTCTTCCAGCACAGACATCGACTTCAGCCACGCCACAGAGCTTCAATGGACGGACCACAGCTGCGTCCACTTCACCTTCAAGAGAACGACGACCCACCACCACCAGCAACAGGCTGCCCGCAGAAGTTGGAGCAAGATCACAGCAGACCAGCTAGCCACCTCCCTGAGCCAGCACCCTCCTGCCAGCTCAGCGAACCCCAGCCAGGCCGCCGACAACCTCACGAAGTGGATCAGCAACTGCGCGGACGAGCTCGCCCCGCTGAGGACCCCGCCCAGCAGACCCGGCAGCAAGAAAGCCCCATGGTTCACCGACGAACTCAAGAGCTCCAAGAAGAACTGCCGAGCCCTCGAGAAAGTCTGGAGAAGGGAACCTACACCGGACAACAGGACCTCCTTCAAGCTTGCCACCCGGAAGCACCACCAGCTGATCCGCGCCGCCAAGAAAACTGCATTCAAGGACCGGCTGGACAACAACGCACACAACTGCAAGGAACTCTTCAACATCGTGAAAGAGCTATCCAACCCCAGCGCAGGAAACAACGACATCACCCCATCGCAAGACCTCTGCAACTCCCTCGCTTCATACTTCCACAACAAGATCGCGGACATACACAACAGCTTCAACAACCAACCAACGCACACCAAGACCGAACAACCACACCCCACCACCACCCTCCACGCCTGGTCCCCGATCAGCACCGAAGACACCATCCGCACGATGAACTCCATCCACTCCGGATCACCGACCGACCCCTGCCCTCACCACGTCTTCAACAAGGCTGACGCTGTCATCGCACCCCACCTGCGAGACATCATCAACACATCCTTCGACACCGCCACCTTCCCTGAGAGCTGGAAGCACGCCAAACTCGGCGCTCTACTCAAGAAACCCACAGCGGACCCCACCGAACTCAAGAATTACCGCCCCATCTCGCTCCTCCCGTTTCCAGCCAAAGTCATCGAGAAGACCGTCAACAAGCAGATGGCCGCCTTCCTCGAGACGAATGGATCCCTCGACCCCTCACAGTCCGGCTTCCGAGCCAATCACAGCACCGAGACCGCCCTCATCGCCGCCAACGATGACATCCGAGCCCTGATGGACAACGGAGAAACAGCGGCCCTCATCCTCCTAGACCTCTCCGCGGCATTCGACACTGTCTGCCACCGCACCCTAGGACAGCGCCTCAGCAACGTCGGAATCCAGGAGAGGGCACTGGAATGGATCATCTCCTTCCTCGACGGAAGAACACAGAGAGTCCGCCTACCACCGTACAAGTCAGAGGCCTCCGAAGTCATCTGCGGCGTCCCTCAAGGATCATCTCTGAGCCCCACCCTCTTCAACGTCTACATGAGCCCCCTCGCGGCCATCGCACGCCAGCACAACCTCAACATAATCTCCTACGACGACGACACCCAGCTGATCCTCTCCCTGACCAACGACCCCGCCGCCGCCAGAGCCAACCTGCACGAAGGGATGAAAGAGGTAGCCGAGTGGATGACGACCAGCCGCCTGAAACTGAACTCGGACAAGACGGAGATCCTCATCCTGGGCTCCTCACCCTCCGCCTGGGACGACTCCTGGTGGCCTCCCGCCCTGGGCACCGCACCCAAACCGACAGACCATGCACGCAACCTGGGCTTCATCCTGGACTCCTCCCTCTCCATGACCAGGCAAGTCAACAACGTCTCCTCGGCGTGCTTCAACATCCTACGCATGCTACGGAAGATCTTCTGGTGGATCCCCACCGAGACCAGGAAGACCGTCACCCAGGCCCTCGTCACCAGCCGACTGGACTACGGCAACGCCCTCTACGCCGGTACCACCGCCAAGCTCCAGAAGAGACTCCAGCGGATCCAGAACGCCTCAGCCAGACTCATCCTCGACATCCCACGAACCAGCCACATCTCCGGACATCTGAGAGACCTTCACTGGCTCCCCGTCAACAAAAGAATCACCTTCCGCCTCCTCACCCACGCACACAAAGCCCTACACGACCAAGGCCCGAGCTACCTCAACAGCCGAGTCAACTTCTACGCTCCCAAACGCCACCTCCGATCAGCCAACCACGCTCTCGCCGCCGTCCCCGCGCCCGAAGAGCGACTACAGGAGGAAGGTCCTTCTCCTACCTGGTAGCCAAGACCTGGAACTCCCTCCCGACCGACCTGCGCCTGACCCAAGACCACCTCTCCTTCAGGAAGAAGCTGAAGACCTGGCTGTTCGAGCAGTAGCGGCACCCCCCCCCCACCCCCAGCGCCTTGAGACCCTACGGGTATGTAGCGCGCTCTATAAATGTCATTGATTGATTGATTGAGGGGTTGATGTTGAGGGTGAGGGGTTGAGGGTGAGTGAGGGTGAGTAGGGGTGAGTAGGGGTTGAGGGTGAGCGAGGGTGAGGGTGAGTGAGGGTGAGGGTGAGTGAGGGTGAGTGAGGGTGAGGGTGAGTTAGGGTGAGGGTGAGTTAGGGTGAGGGTGAGTTAGGGTGAGGGGTTGAGGGTGAGTGAGGGTGAGGGGTTGAGGGTGAGTGAGGATGAGTGAGAGTGCAAGAAAGTTGCAGTTTGGCTTTGAAACGGATCTGAGAGGTGTCTGCGTGATAAATGAATGATGCATAGGAATGGACAGAATGGAAATGTGTTTCGAGGACGTGCTCGGGGTGTGCATACTGGAAGCAGGGTGATGGATTCGAGGCTATGAGCGAGGGTGATGCCGAGCTCACCTCAAGGAGAGGGGGAGAGGCCAGGGCAGAAAGTAGGGAGGGGAGATGTAAGTCGGCAAAGTCACACGGATCGAACAAACGATGAGTAAGGGAAGAATTGTTAAATAGGTTTAAAATGGAACAGGAAAAAAGAAACAAACTGGGGAAGGAAAGAAACGGAATCTGAAAGGAAAGAGAAAAAGAATAAAGGAAAGAGCAGAGGGAAAATAAAGAGCGAGGAAGAGAAATGGACGGAAAGGAAAGAAGGCTGAAACAGGCAGAGAAGGGGAGGGGGGAGGAGAAATGCAGAATAAAGGAAAGAGCAGAGGGAAAATAAAGAGCGAGGAAGCGAAATGGACGGAAAGGAAAGAAGGCTGAAACAGGCAGAGAAGGGGAGGGGGGAGGAGAAATGCGACACGGCGGGCAGGGGAGGGGGCGGAGCGGGGAGAGGGTGTGAAAGTAGCAGGGTCCCAACAGCTGCTGCTTCTCCTGACCCTGGGCAAACCGCTGAGTACAATTCCCTGAAAAAAAGCTTCATCAAGGTACCATGCGTGTATCCCATAGGCATGCGCAACATGAAATACTGATCGCATGCGCACAGCGTGATTCGAGGGAGGAGGCTACACTGTGATGAACTACTCTTTCAGACAAGCGCGCAAATATACTTTACTCTTTTGCACCTGCGCACAGCTTAAGACACTGCTCACCTAGCCCTGTATGGACGGAATATAAGTGGACAGGGCCCCAAGGTTTAATTTAATATAAACTCGAGACTCCGGTGAAGTAAAATGTAACTGTTAAAAACATAATGAAACTTATACAGGTCCAAAAATCTAAAACACCGATTGAATCCAGAGGAAAACATTTGAAGCTGACGACAACTGAATCGCTTTTGGGCCGACTCTCAAGACAGACCCATTAGGTGTGTTCTCCCGACACCCATTATACGTGTTGATACACGACGAACTAACTGAGCACGAGCTTTTTGGTTACATTAGTTTGTCAATATACCGTTTACAGGCAGAGCAGATTAAAGAATGATACAGACTAAAAGAATGCCGTACAATACGGGTATCCTTGACTCGAGCTCCAGGCTGCGGCAACACGTGTGCGCCGTCCACTGGATTTAGAGTCTTGTTCCCTGATGTGGGTTTGACGCTACACCTGTTCGTACACGTGTCGTGATGGTTTGTCACGGAGTCTGGGCATGCGCAACTCTTGGTTGCAAGTATCTCTGGATCTGGGCATGCGCAGTGCAATGGCGGGGGCGGGGCATACTACGAGTCCAGGATTTCTCTTCCCGTCTTCCGCTCTGTCGTGCAGAGCCAGAACCTCAAAAATATTACTGGGGAAGGAAGCTTCTCCAAAAATGTCACAGCAGGCCTCATGCGAGGTGAGCTTACCTTCCCAAAACACGAAATTTTAAACTGTAAAGGGTACTCCGTGGTAGCGTTTCACAAAATACACTTTTATTTTTAATGAAGAGTACAAATTATTTTATGTTGCAAGGATAATACCACTGTTTAGCCAATACTCAATAATTAAGTTGCGATCATTCAATACCAGATAAGCCCTTTCCATGCGACGCGACATGGCAGGCAGGGGAGGGGGCGGAGCGGGGTGTGGGAGGAGTGCGGGAACAGACGGCGAGGGGAGGAGAGTAGGAGGAGGAGAGTAGGGGAGGCACGGCCTAGCGGCCGTGCAATCAAGAAGTGAGGGGGCGGGAGAGTAGGCAAGGCAGGCGGCTGGGGGCATGTGCACGCGCTTTTAAGCTTAATGCGCATGCGCATTGAGCTTAAAAGTCACGGGCACTGCAAGGAATCGCCACGATTCCTTGCAAGTTGGATAAAGAGTGGATAAGCCCCCATAGTCTCGCTTGCTCGATGCGCATGCGCATCGACAGGCGAGACCTAAAAAAATCAAAGGGGGACCCCCTTAATGAGTATGAGCGCTGGCATACAGCGGTAGTCATCGTAATAAGTAAAATAAGCACAGTTGTGACCAGAATGGAGAGCGGGTCGTGCCTCCGTGGCCTCTGTTACAGCCCATTTGTAAAATCAATAATGAATATGAGCGCTGACATACAGCGGCAGTCATAGGGAAAAGCAGAGTAAGCACAGTATGGAGAGCGGGTCGTGCCTCCGTGGCCGCTGTTACAGCGGCGAGGGGTGATTGAATTGCCCAGGTCTAAAGATCGCTCACCGTTAAATTTGACAGAAGTGGTTGTACAAGATGCTTCGTGCTCGCTCAGCCGGCCGTGTATGAGCTGCGAGGTGCAGCCGCCGGATACTTCTTAGGGGCTCGTCTGATTCCAACCAATCAGAGAGCATTATCATTAGGGAGCGTGTAGAAAGCTCCGCTGTTCGCTGACCCAGTTAGGGACTGTGGCAAGGAATTAGTATATATCGCTCTGATGGACAGAATGTCGGTTTGTATTAATAGAGCTTCCGCATTATATAAAGTATACGTTTACTGGAATGAAGCAAGGCATCCTCAAATTGGGATGCATATGTCTCCATGGACACGATCTTATCGTAGTTGTACCGTGATTCTGTTAGGTAAGGACAGACAAAGATTAACCTCGTTGAATGCATCAAACCAAATGTTATAAGGGGTATCACATACTCCGTATAGTAGCATCACCTCGTTAAATGCTTATAGTTAAATGCTTATGGAATAGATGTTATCACATACTTAGTACAGTAACAGATTTAAGCAAAAACATTATATATAACAGGTAACGTTATGCAGTTAGTCTCTGTGGCAGAAAGTTAAGAAGTAACTTAAGCTCTTAAACATTGGAAACCCAAGTGTGGGAACAGACAGCTGAAGTCCACATCTCTGCATATATTGTACATATTAGCTAAGTAATGCCATTTGCGAGAAGGTTGCATCCTGTTCATTAAGGCCATTTTGGACAGAGTCAAAAGACTGCATTCACGTAAATTCATAATAGAGTCTAGGTCTCCACCTCGGGCACCCAATGTGATCTTCTCAATGACCACCCATTTGAGAGATTCAGGTGTATGAGCCATTGTCATTAAATGTTCAACTAGGGGTGCTCCTGTAGTTTGACACCTTATCCTGCTGCAGTGTTGCAGTATCCGGTTTTTTACCCTTTGTTTAGTCTGTCCAATGTAGATGTGCCCACATGGGCAGAAAATGGCATAAATCACACCCTGGCTGTTGCAGTTAGTTAATGTCTTCAGGTTGACAGTTAGATTATTGTGCGTGATCGCCTTAGTTTCCATACACATAGCGCAGGCTTTGCATTTGGTGCACTTGTAGTTACCCACTACAGTAGGTAGATTCCACATGGTCTGTATACTTGGTACCGGAGGGGTGTCGAGTAATGAACGGACAACGTAGTCCCTGATGCTTTTAGCTCTTTTGAATGCATGCATCGGGGGGTTGGGTGTTTCTATTGTCTCTGCTACAATGTGCCAATGTTTGTTAATTACTTTACGAATCTCATTACTCTTACTGCAGTATGTAGTGACACAAATCAGGAAGTGTTTTCAGGTGATGCACGATCTTTGGGTGTCAATAGGGTTGCTCTATCACTGAACCAAGCTCTCTTGCGGGCTCTCTTGACCAATCTCTTAGGATAGCCTCTATCAATTAATCGAGAAATAAGTTCATCAGACTCAGCAAAGTAGTCTTTCATGGTGCAGTTCCTCCGGATTCGGAGGAACTGTCCGAAGGGAAGGTTGTCTCTTAAGGCCCTGGTATGGTGGCTTGAGTATCTTAATAATGTGTTGCGTTCTGACTGCTTCCTGTAAAGTGTAGTATACAAAAGTCCTTCCTTTTCCTTAATGCTAATATCCAAGAAATCAATAGAGTGATTGCTGCTACTACTGGTAAATTGGATATCTTGTGATTGAGTATTCAGCCATCCTGTGAATTCATCAAGGTCCTCCTCCTGTCCACTCCAGATCATCAAGATGTCATCGATGTATCTGCGGTATTCCATGATTTTGTTGGCAAACGGATTATGGGGTGAGAGGATGTATTCTGCTCAAAGTCACTCATGTATATAATTGCTAGGTCCGGGGCGAATGCTGCCCCCATCGCCACTCCCTTACATTGCATGAAATATTTGTCCTGGAATATAAAACATTTTTTAGTCATTGCGATCTCCAAAAGGTCAATCAAAAATTCTGTTGGTACCTCCGCTGGTTGAGGCCTAGTAGACAATGCTCTTCGTATAGTTGTTAATGCTGGTAATTGTGGGATACTCGTGTAAAGTGACACGATGTCCATTGTTACAAGGAGTGGAGTGTTCTTATCAAAGGGTCGTTGATCCATAAGGTTGATGACCTGCATTGTGTCCCAAAGGTTCACAAAAACCCCAACAAACCACCGGGAAGACCGATCATTTCAGGGTGTGGATCCCTCCTGGAACCACTCTGTAAATACATTGACATTTTTTTGAAACCCTTGGCGGAGGCAACCCCCACCTACTTGAGGGACACAATGCAGGTCATCAACCTTATGGATCAACGACCCTTTGATAAGAACACTCAACTCCTTGTAACAATGGACATCGTGTCACTTTACACGAGTATCCCACAATTACCAGCATTAACAACTATACGAAGAGCATTGTCTACTAGGCCTCAACCAGCGGAGGTACCAATAGAATTTTTGATTGACCTTTTGGAGATCGCAATGACTAAAACATTTTTTATATTCCAGGACAAATATTTCATGCATTGTAAGGGAGTGGCGATGGGGGCAGCATTCGCCCAGGACCTAGCAATTATATACATGAGTGACTGAGCAGAACTACATCCTCCCACCCCATAATCCGTTTGCCAACAAAATCATGGAATACCGCAGATACATCGATGACATCTTGATGATCTGGAGTGGACAGGAGGAGGACCTTGATGAATTCACCGGATGGCTGAATACTCAATCACAAGATATCCAATTTACCAGTAGTAGCAGCAATCACTCTATTGATTTCTTGGATATTAGCATTAAGGAAAAGGAAGGACTTTTGTATACTACACTTTACAGGAAGCAGTCAGAACGCAACACATTATTAAGATACTCAAGCCACCATACCAGGGCCTTAAGAGACAACCTTCCCTTCGGACAGTTCCTCCGAATCCGGAGGAACTGCACCATGAAAGACGACTACTTTGCTGAGTCTGATGAACTTATTTCTCGATTAATTGATAGAGGCTATCCTAAGAGATTGGTCAAGAGAGCCCGCAAGAGAGCTTGGTTCAGTGATAGAGCAACCCTATTGACACCCAAAGATCGTGCACCACCTGAAGACAAACTGATTTGTGTCACTACATACTGCAGTAAGAGTAATGAGATTCGTAAAGTAATTAACAAACATTGGCACATTGTAGCAGAGACAATAGAAACACCCAACCCCCGATGCATGCATTCAAAAGAGCTAAAAGCATCAGGGACTACGTTGTCCGTTCATTACTCGACACCCCTCCGGTACCAAGTATACAGACCATGTGGAATCTACCTACTGTAGTGGGTAACTACAAGTGCACCAAATGCAAAGCCTGCGCTATGTGTATGGAAACTAAGGCGATCACGCACAATAATCTAACTGCCAACCTGAAGACATTAACTAACTGCAACAGCCAGGGTGTGATTTATGCCATTTTCTGCCCATGTGGGCGCATCTACATAGGACAGACTAAACAAAGGGTAAAAAACCGGATACTGCAACACTGCAGCAGGATAAGGTGTCAAACTACAGGAGCACCCCTAGTTGAACATTTCATGGCAATGGCTCATACACCTGAATCTCTCAAATGGGTGGTCATTGAGAAGATCACATTGGGTGCCCGGGGTGGGGACCTAGACTCTATTATGAATTTACGTGAATGCAAGTGGATGCAGTGTTTTGACTGTCCAAAATGGTCTTAATGAACAGGATGCAACCTTCTCGCAAATGGCATTACTTAGCTAATATGTACAATATATGCAGAGATGTGGACTTCAGCTGTCTGTTCCCACACTTGGGTTTCCAATGTTTAAGAGCTTAAGTTACTTCTTAACTTTCTGCCACAGAGACTAACTGCATAACGTTACCTGTTATATATAATGTTTTTGCTTAAATCTGTTGCTGTACTAAGTATGTGATAACATCTATTCCATAAGCATTTAACTATAAGCATTTAACGAGGTGATGCTACTATACGGAGTATGTGATACCCCTTATAACATTTGGTTTGATGCATTCAACGAGGTTAATCTTTGTCTGTCCTTACCTAACAGAATCACGGTACAACTACGATAAGATAGTGTCCATGGAGACATATGCATCCCAATTTGAGGATGCCTTGCTTCATTCCAGTAAACTTATACTTTATATAATGCGGAAGCTCTATTAATACAAACCGACATTCTGTCCATCAGAGCGATATATACTAATTCCTCGCCACAGCCCCTAACTGGGTCAGCGAACAGCGGAGTTTTCTACACGCTCCCTAATGATAATGCTCTCTGATTGGTTGGAATCAGACGAGCCCCTAAGAAGTATCCGGCGGCTGCACCTCGCGGCTCATACACAGCCGGCTGAGCGAGCACGAAGCATCTTGTACAACCACTTCTGTCAAATTTAACAGTGAGCGATCTTTAGACCTGGGCAATTCAATCACCCCTCGCCGCTGTAACAGCGGTCACGGAGGCACGGCCCGCTCTCCATACTGTGCTTACTCTGCTTTTCCCTATGACTGCCGCTGTATGTCAGCGCTCATATTCATTATTGATTTTACAAATGGGCTGTAACAGAGGCCACGGAGGCACGACCCGCTCTCCATTCTGGTCACAACTGTGCTTATTTTACTTATTCCGATGACTACCGCTGTATGCCAGCGCTCATACTCATTAAGGGGGTCCCCCTTTGATTTTTTTTTTAAATGGGCTAATATTATATACCTTACACCAGTATCTAAACAATGTAAATCCCATTTAACCTAGGCAATTGCCACTAATACCCGGCTATTTTACATTCCCTCCCCCTCTAGAACCGCGTGGGGTGCGTGAATTACTACCGCACAAACGTCGGTCTAGCTGTGAACTTTGAAAAAGAAGATAGAACCGTCTGGATAGAAGGCTTTCTATCCCAGTAAGTACCCCCTTAGGATCTCTAGACAATTAATGCGTACACACACCTATTCAATCGCTGTTAGTAATTAATACTCCCCTTTCAGATGAATGCGGGATAACCACTTCAAAAGAACAGGAACGCTTGATGGTCCTACCACAATGGCCACGTAAGGGCCTCTGCCAAAGTAAGCAATTTCCAAACTTGATGTGTCCCATTAGTGTGCTTTCAAGCCTCTTTAAAACATGATACACTCATTGAGAATTATTATCCATAGGCGCTCCTGCTTTTCCCTGTCCTGAAGAAGACCCCAGCATGAGGACCTAACCTACCCTTTAACCAGGGGGTCGAAACGTAGACCAGATTACAACCACTCTCCAATCATAGGACTAATTAACAGAGTAAAACGATTCCTATGTATAGGAGCATATTGGAACTACAGATCGAACTACAGACTGTAAAGGGCCTATTTTATAACACTGTGATTTACCTAGTCACAACCACTTTACCCAGTCCTCACGTGTTTCCCATCACACCTATCCCACTTAACTGTCTCCCTTCTTCTATCACTTTGAGCGCATCGTAAATGTCAATATTTGGCGAAAAATGTTTGTCTTGTTCCTCCATATGAAGCTCTAAAGTGTTAGTTTTATATGAGAGCAATGACCACAGGCATATATATGATTCAATGATGTAATTGAATATTGTATTTTCTATGTTTCAATGTAATGATACCTCTTGAATCTAGGTACCCATGGATTTGAGCCAGGTACCTGATTAAATATGTGCTGAAGTAATGAATTAAATAGTATAGCACACTTTGGATGTAATTATTCTGCATTCCATACCTGATTTATTATTTGCTTAACATTTGTTGTTCCAGTGAATCGATAGACTCTGACCATTGCTATTGTAACTACCTTTACTGACCCGGGTCAGAGAGTTCTTAGGGCGTACCCCATTGTAACTCATTTCCCTTTTCTTCTTAGGCGGAGGCGATGGTGAGGCAGAGCCTATCGACGCACGTCGGCGCGTCCCAGCGGACCCAGAGGAACTCCTGGTGCCAGAACTACTCGTGCGCTTCTTTGGCGTCAAAGAACGCCGCCTCGACGGCGACCGTCGTTCTCTCGACTTCGTACGCCTCCGTCTCGACGGCAAACGACTCCGTCTCGACGGCAAACGCCTCCGTCTCGAGTATCCCCTCGACGACGACCTCCTCCTCTTCGCTGACGGCGAACAGCGGTGTCGCCTTTGCGGCGAGAGCAGACGCCGGGCCGCCTCTCGACGTTGAGGACTCAACGACGTTTAAGATATCGTCAAAGGCGATCGACTGCGGTCTAGTCAGATCCCTAGATGTCGCCTCGACCAGAGCCCTGGGGAGACTGGCAACAGACTGCAGTCATCCCTCTCGACGCCGGCGGAGACCATGGACGTTTGCTGGTTTTCCTGCCCCTGGAGAGCCCTCCAGAGACCTCAGCATGGGCACATGAAGTATGCCCAGACCCACCTTGTGCCTTCAGTCTATCTTCTATCTTCCAGGCCTTGGAGCCTGATCTTCATCCTATCTCTCAGGGTCCTGCTTGAGAAGGACTGGCAAATGTCACACTCCTCCAGGACATGAGATGAGGGAATGCAGATGATGCACACCTCGTGTGGGTCCGACTTGGCCTTCTTCCTCGCAAACTCTGGGCATTTGTCAATTAAAGCATGCATTGTGACAAATAAAAGAGTGCTCAAAGACATACACAAGGAAGAAAGCACCCAAACACTTGAAAAGTGAAATAATCTGTAAAGAAACCCTAGAAAGGGAGAGCTCAATGCTCCAGGCTCCTGCTTGCAGGAGCCGGAAAAAAACTGAAAGTAAAAAGGGACCTGCTGTGCATTCTGGGATACTGAGAGTTCTGGAAGGTTCTCTTAAAGGCACAGTATCCTGTTCTGAGGCACATAATAGCAGCCTATGGGGCTTGTCTGTCCACCACTTTCTCTATCATTCCAGAGGCTTCTGCTGGTAGGGGAAGGGTTTTCTCTGTGGAAAACACTGGACAGGCTGTGCTGTTTGTGGGTTTTTGGTGGAATTTCTAGTTTGAGTACTTGACAATGTAGCCTGTGGATATAGGCTGCATTATCGGTCTTTAAATTCGCTCATAAGTGTCTGTGCAGGTCTGCAATTTTTGACGACTTAAGCGATTATTTTTGAAAGCTCCGGGGTCTACGCACATGGGCGGGACTATTCACTAGATTATGACTATACACAGAGATCCTACTACAGAACTTAGTGTGTCAAACAAAAAATCCTCTTCAAAAGTCTCTTTATGAAGCTCCACTCCATGATATCGTGCAGCTCTGTTAACAAGCTCAATATATCCTACAGTATTGTCTGGAGGGGAGGGTCTGGATGGATATAGGTTGAGATCATTATCTGGTTGAGGGTCAGCATTATAATTATTCCATAGGTCAGTATACTGTGGTGTGTGATTATCTATATCCCCATCCCCTGTATCCTGTGGGTAAGGTGATGTTGTTGGAGGACACTGTAGGTGTAATGAGTACATTTGGATCAATTGTTGAAGGAGGTGGAGAAGGATTAGTACCCACATTTTTCTTCCTTTTTAGAGTAAAATTAAGTTTGGCATGAATTTGTCCAGTTTCTGGAGTAATCACAATCTCCTGTTTCGCATCCGAAGATGAAATATCGGTCCGAGGCTCTTTATCTGAAGTACTTTCTTTAGATGCCGGTTTTGGTGCCGAAAGTTTCGGTTCCGAAGTATTCGGCTCAGAAGATTTAGGTTTGTAGACCGATGGCACAGAAACCAGGTGGTGTTTGGATTTAAAGGTGTAAGGTTTTTGGTCGGCACCGGCGTGGGGACGAGTAGACCTGGAACCGGAATGCTGTTTATGTTTCGACGCCGAGCTCCGAGAGGGAGCGCTCGAAACCTTTTCTTGGTGCCGACCTTGGCCCGTAGGCAGAGGAGGGACCAGAGCCTTTTTATGGAGGAGATGGTAGGTGAAGGAAGTCTTTTTACTCATGATCCGTTGTCCCGGTGTTGTCTTTGGCATCTGAGTCAGCTTCACACACTGAGATGTGCTCCTCCATTTCGGCTTCCTGCGCTTGCGATTCTTTATGTTTGGAATAGTCTCCGAGGAGATCCGGCGTGGGGCCACTTTGCTGGTACATTTTGTGACATCGATCCAGACGGCCAGGGGATGCTTTCTTTGATCAAAAGGACCAACACGAGTCGCAATCCTTCTCGTCGTGTTCCTGCAATAGGCAAAGGATGCACACTTTGTGCAAGTCGGTGCGCAAAAAACTTAGCGCAACACCCTTGACAGAACTTGAATGGAGTCAATTCCATTGACTGATACCATTCCCGGCGTGGGTAGGCCAAACAGCCTTCCTCGAATGTTCCGATCAAAGGTTTGCGAATAAACAATATACAGAGAATGGTAAACGCGATCGATAAATAATACCGTCGAGGGTAGTGGATTGCGCGTCGAAGGGGGCCCGAAGAAACTGTGCTGAACCAGAGCGCAACAATACACATCCAAACCCAATCATGGAAAAAAATAATCTAACAATGGAGTTGAAGTCACCTACCTTGTGACTGGAAAGACTTTTTCGAAGAAAAGTAAAGTGCAAACATCCGGACCCTACACTAGATGGCGATCTATGCACAGCATATGATCTACAGCTCATATGCCTCGAGCACATTGTTCTGCTGAGAGACCCTAATCCATCTGTTGCTGCTTTGGGTGGTCATTAGTTACTCCTGATGTATAAACCAAGCCCTGAAGTCGATACAAGCAGCTCAAAGAAAGAAAAAAAATGAAATAAAACATTTCTTGGTTGCAAAATTCTGTGAAAGATTTCTTAAAATGTGTTCTGCTATTCATTCAAAGCTTTTGGCTGGGATCAGAAACCCAGTGTTCAAAGAAACTCAGTTTTGCCTCATAGCAACTATACCGAGGTAATTAACTTTGCTTTGTACTCTTATGGGGCACAATGACAAACATTGACAATTATCGAAGGAAAGGGCTGGAGGTGGATTGGTTTGGGGGATTATGTTCATTGTAAACATCAACTCAAAAATCACAAAAATGGATGTCAACACAAGTACAAAGCATACTAAAGAGAAAGAAGTATGCAACAGATCACATGAAAGGACCAATTTTGTCTGCAAAACAAATGTCCTATGCCATCAGCTAATTCATTTAATGTTACCAATAGTATTATTACCTACATGACATGCAATACTTACTGAGAAAGTAAAAACAAGAAAAAAAAGCAAACCTCCATTCTGACAAATAAAAATTTGTCATGATGAGAAGTCCTGTCTAATCAATATTACACAAAGCAATGTGTAAATGTACATTGGGGAGGGGAGCTAGGTTCTGTGAAACGAAAATACTTACAATGGAATGGTGTGAAGTGACACTGTGACTTAACTGGTGGGTGGCATTTTCAACACAGCCCTAAAAGGAAATTCAAGATAGAAGCAAAGGGTTTCAAAGATCTTGTGTGCTGCATCTGGAATTTCAACTAACTGGGTTCCCTATACAACAGTCAACTTTATTATCAATACAGAAGGTTTAATATTAGAAAAAAGTTTACAGGGTGTGTTAAGATTCTATTTCTAATAGGAAATATTAACATGATTAGTTAGGAAGTTCATGAAAAATCTGATATGCTACAATGAAAATGCTTCCACAATAACTGAGAAAAGAGCAGTAGAATACCTCTTTTTTAGAGTCCTTGTTTTGATCAGTCTCATTATCTACAGCGTTATTTCCATTAGCTTCGTCAATTTCTTCATCACTGGAAAACAAAAGCAAGGTTCATAACAGTGATTTGGCACTACTCATTTAAAGCGGAGGTAGTTGTAGTTAAATATTTTAAAACGTATGGTTCACTTGGACCTCTTTTTTGGTTTGAATTTCAATATAATGCTTGGTAAATGGTGAGTAGATGACTAAGTAGCAGCTTTACAAATATCAAGTGTAATATTACCAGGAATGGCGATAGCCGTGCCTTTTTTTTTTAGAGTGGACTTGGTTAGTGCAATGCCTGTGAGCTGCTTATGCATACATTCATAGCACATTCAAATGCATTTAACTATCCATCTAGCCAGGCCATCTTGGTCTTGTCCTGAATATGCAGATCCAAAGGAAATAAATGGTTGTTTTGGGTTGCAGATGGATCTATTTCTGTCTGTGTAGTACTTGAGTCCGTATTTGACATCTAGTGAATTTGGTTTCCTCTCAGCCTGGCACGTTGGGTTTGGGAAGAACACTTTAACTTTGATGGGTGGTTAAAATGAAAAGGAGATACAACCTTTGGATGGATGTGTTAGTAGGACAAACTTGTTTATATGCGTGCAGTTCACTGACTCTGCAGAAGTACAGGACTATGACTAGAAAGGCAACCTTCCCAGTTAGTACGTCTAGTTGGCATTAGTGGAGTTGCTAAAAGTCTGAATCAACAACTCAAAAACAATACCGTGATCCCAGGTTAGCACCCTGAGAGCTCCAAGTGGAATGACCCTTCTTAGCCCCTCTATAAAGGTTTGATTACATGAATTTCCCAAACAGAGATAATCTATTGAAAATTAGTCTTTGCTCTGCTGACCTCGATTTTGCCTTCTGTGTTCTCCTTTCTCCCCCCATCTGCTGCCTCGTTTTTCTCCTTCTCCCCCCCCCCCCATCTGCGGCCTCGTTTTGCTCCTTTCTCCACCCCCATCTGCTGCCTCGTTTTGCCTGCTGTGTTCTCCTTCCCCCCAGCTGCTGCCCTCCCCCTACCTGTGTGCTGGTCCTTCTTCAGCCGGACGACCCAGCCGCCGCTGAGCCGCCCTCGGACCACCTTCCCGCCACAGACCTCCGGCGACTCCGCCCCCCTCCTGCCCATTGGCCGCCCTGCTCCCGCCACCCAGCTGACCCGCCCTCCCGGCTCCTCACTTAAGGGGACCGCGTGCAGGGGTAGGGAGCGACCGCTGAGCCTGCTTCAGGCGAGGTCGCCCCCACACATCGCTGCTCCTGCCCGCCGACTGCCTGGACTCTGCTGACCTCGATTTTGCCTTCTGTGTTCCTTTCTCCCCCCCATCTGCTGCATCGTTTTTCTCCTTCTCCCCCCATCTGCTGCCTCGTTTTGCTCCTCCCCCCCCCCCCATCTGCTGACTCGTTTTGCCTGCTGTGTTCTCCTTCCCCCCAGCTGCTGCCCTCCCCCTACCTGTGTGCTGGTCCTTCTTCAGCCGGACGACCCAGCCGCTGCTGAGCCGCCCTCTGACCTCCTTCCCGCCACAGACCTCTGGCGACTCCGCCCCCCTCCTGCCATTGGCCGCCCCGCTCCCGCCACCCAGCTGACCCACCCTCCCGGCTCCTCACTTATGACGCCCCCGGAGCTACCGCGCAGCGGACGCGCGCAGCGGGAGCACCGATTGAGCGCCGAAGGTGCGCCAAAGATAAGCCCGTCTGCGCCCGTCCGCGCCCAGCGCCAGACCCCCTGGCCCCCGCAGAGGCCACCCCACCCGCCGGACGTACGACGCATCCGACCTCAACGCACTCAACGCCGGCCGGATCCCCGGATGCTACTGAGCCACCCCAAGACGCACTCCCGGACCCTTCAGCTGCCACTCCTGCAAGTTCACCTGCATCAGGACCTGCACTGCACCAGCACCAGCCAAACCGAGCACCAGCAGCAACCACCTGAAGTGCATCCTGCTCAACACTCGCTCCGTCCACAGACACACCGTCCAACTCTGGAACCTGATCGACACTACATCCCCAGACGTCGCCTTCCTCACGGAAACCTGGATGAACGCCTCCTCAGCGCCCGCCATCGCCATCCCGGACGGATACAAGATCACCCGGAGAGACCGCGTCAACCAGACTGGAGGAGGCATCGCCATCGTCCACAAGAATACCATCCACATCACGACCAACACCGACGACACCCTCACAACCGCCGAACACCTGCACTTCCAGATCCACACCGACCCCAAGACCACCCTGAGAGGCACCCTCATCTACAGACCCCTGGGACCGCGCACACAATTCAGCGAAGACATCGCCGACTTAATCAGCCCGCACGCCCTCCCCTCCGCTGACTACATCTTCCTCGGGGACCTCAACTTTCACCTGGAGAACAACAACGACCACAACACCACCACCCTGCTGGACAACCTCGGTCTCAAGCAGCTGGTGACCTCCCCCACCCACTACGCCGGACACACACTCGACCCCATCTTCTCATCCAGCAAACACATCGCCTTCAGCCACGCCACCGGACTCCACTGGACGGACCACAGCTGCGTCCACTTCAGCTTCAAAAAGAACACGATTCACCACCACCAGCAACAGGTCGCACGCAGAAACTGGAACAAGATCACAGCCGACCAGCTCACCGCAGCCCTGAGCCAAGACCCCCCCACCAGCTCTGCGAACCCCAGCCAGGCCGCCAACAACCTCACGAACTGCGCAGACAACCTCGCCCCACTGAGGACCCCGCCCAGCAGACTCCGCAGTAAGAAAGCACCTTGGTTCACCGACGAACTCAAGAGCTCCAAGAAAAACTGCTGTGCCCTCGAGCGAGCCTGGCACAGAGACCCTACTCCAGACAACATGACCACCCTCAAGCTCGCAACCCGAAAACACCACCAACTGATCCATACCACCAAGAAAACCGCATTCAAGGAACGACTGGACAACAACGCAAACAGCAAGGAACTCTTCAACATCGTCAAAGAGCTCTCCAGTCCCAACGCCGGAAACAACAACATCACCCCATCACAAGACCTCTGCAACTCCCTCGCCTCCTACTTCCACAACAAGATCGCAGACATACACAACAGCTCCAGCACACAACAGACGCACCCTATGACCAAACCAACGACCCCCACCACCACCGTCCGCGCCTGGACCCCGACCACCACCGAAGACACCATCCGCACGATGAACTCAATCCACTCCGGATCCCCAACCGACCCCTGCCCTCACCACGTCTTTAACAAGGCCGACGCTGTCATCGCACCCCACCTGCGGGACATCATCAACACCTCCTTCGACACCGCTACCTTCCCAGAGAGCTGGAAGCACGCCGAACTCAGCGCTCTACTGAAGAAACCATCAACGGACCCCACCGAACTCAAAAACTACCGCCCCATCTCGCTCCTCCCGTTTCCGGCCAAAGTCATCGAGAAGACCGTCAACAAGCAGCTTGCCGCCTTCCTCGAGACGAACGGATTCCTCGACCTCTCGCAGTCCGGCTTCCGGGCCAACCACAGCACCAAGACCGCCCTTATCGCAGCCACCGATGATATCAGAGCCCTGCTCGACAACGGGGAAACTGCGGCCCTCATCCTCCTGGACCTCTGAGCGGGTTTCGACAATGTCTGCCACCGCACCCTAGTGCAGCGCCTCAGCAATGTCAGAATCCAAGAGAAGGCACTGAAATGGATCACCTCCTTCCTCGCCGGAAGGACACAGAGTCCGCCTCCCCCGTTCAGATCAGAAGCCACCGAAGTCATCTGCGGCGTTCCTCAAGGCTCCTCGCTCAGCCCCACCCTCTTCAACGTCTACATGAGCCCCCTCGCGGCCATCGCACGCCAACACAACCTCAACATCATCTCTTACGCCGACGACACCCAGCTGATCCTCTCCCTCACCAACGAACCCGCCACCGCCAGAGCCAACCTACACGAAGGGATGACAGACGTAGCCGAGTGGATGATGAACAGCCGCCTGAAACTGAACTCAGACAAGATGGAAGTCCTCATCCTGGGCTCTTCACCCTAAATCGCATCCTTATTTGCGATTAGCAAATTGCTAATCGCAAATAAGGAATAACTCCCCATTCATTCCTATGGGCCTAAAGGCCAAGGCCCATAGGTAAATGGGGAGTTATTCCTTATTTGCGATTAGCAATTTGCTAATCGCAAATAAGGAATGTGTAGGAATCGCAATTTATTTAGCGATTCCTACATGAATCCCGTTTTGCAAGCCTTAATAGCGATTCCTTAATAATCGCTATTAAGGACTCGCAAAACGGGACAATGATGAATCTAGCTGTATGTCCCTTATAGGACACAGGAAATTCTGATTTCTGCATGGCAGCACCGTGTTTGGTTTGATGGCGCCCTTCACCAGTGTAATGGTGGCTAGATTGGGTCCTTGTCCATTTCAGGCGCTATCTGGCCGGTTTTGGCTGGATTCACCCCGCATCCTCGTGCGGGGCCGGTCACCGTTGCTGAGTTATGGACCCTATATGAGTCTATTAGTGTCATTTGGGCCCTAGTTCAATATATTACTCGCAATTTCCAGGGCGGGCCCCTGGTGTGGCCCCTCCAGCTGGACCAAGCGGAATTAAGCTTAGTCCTGTGATGGTCAATGCAGTGATGGTCAAGCGTGCCCAAGATTAGGATGATATGCCTTTTTGGCTTGCCGAGAAGTTTGAAAAGCTGGAGGCAGTTTTTCCTAATTCGAGTCCCGTAGAAAAACACAGGCTTCTCACAATTAGTTTACCAAAGGATTTGGTGCCGGAGGCCGGTGACTGAGTCATGGGGTAGAATTTTTGCAGCGGTGTACACGAGGTGCTTCGTCAATGGCAGTCCTTCCGACGGTCATTAAGAATGTTCAGGACGAACACGGCCCGAGGCTGCGGTTGAATTGGGAATGAGACTTGTGGGCTCATTTGATGTAGTTTCCAATCTGGTCCTTTCTAATATAAAGGGTGATGCAGTAAACTTTCAAGTGGCTAATGCCTTTCGCGAGGTCCCCGATGCCGAAAAGCCCCAACAGTTACCGAGAATTATTACGGCTGCGTATAAAACAATTGGTTCCAATAGTTTAAGGTCTAAGCCACGGCCTTAACCTCAATATCCCATCCGACGTGAAGCTAAGGATTCCGTTGCGGAAATCCTTGAACAATTGGAATATCAAGGTGTAATTGAAACTTGCGTGTCACAGATGAATAACCCACTATTTACTGTAGCCAAGCCGGAAGGTTCGTACCGTTTGGTATTGGATTACCGGCATTTGAACTCGCATTGCCGTACCTGTGCAGTACAGAATACCCACAGCTCTGCTCTAGTGGATGGTCTTGTGCGAAAACAGTTTAAAACCACGCTTGACATATCCAACGGTTTTTATGCCCACAATTTGGATGGTCTAAGTTCCCAATGGACCAGTTTTACCTGTGGCGGCAAACAGCGCCAATTTAAACGCCTGGCGATGGGCTAGAATAGTCCAGGTGTGTTTGCGGCCCGTATAGTCTCTTAGAGAGCAAGTACTCCTAGAAAAGAGACTTGCTCTGAAGCAATCCGCTCCTTTAACCCCTTTGCTGCATTTGTCGGCCAACGGCCGTCGCGAGCACTACCTCCGTAGTGCTGCACACATTCGTTGGCCGCCGCGGCCCGCCCACTCCGCTAACCCGCTGCACCGCAACAGAATTGCTGCCGCGGTTAAGCGGTTAACTCACTAACAAGTTATTAAAATTGTTTTGTATAAAACTAATGCACACCACACCAATACGCGGGTTAGTGAAGCTTGCTCATATGTTTGCCAACAAGAACAACCTGAGCAAAGGACTAAAACTGCTTTAAACGGGGAAATCTTTATTGCGCATGCTTCAAACTGCATCTACGCAGTATGACGAACTGTCGCTTAGAGGGAAATTCTTGCGCGTGAGCAGCAGGTACTAAAATGGAGTCATGAAGACTCGCGTGCATGGCATCTGTCTGCTTGAACTAAATCAAGGGTTTTTTTCTATAGTTAATGTGGGGATAAGTCTAATAAATAAACTGCGATAGAGTAGAAGTGGGTGGTATACAGTGAACCCATTTATATTTTCAAGTAACATCTGCCTTTCGGAATATCACTAGTGCGTATTTGGGGCTCATATATAACTGAAGTAAGCAGAGTCATGTGACGCCTGCGCATGGGCACAGAAAGCTAACCTGGAATGATGACTTGGATATTGAACGAAGGCCACAGTCGCAAAGTGTCCTAGCTTGGGAACGGATGGTGAAAAGTTAAACTATGTGGAATGGCATTTAAACTGTATACAATTTTGTTGCAAATAAAATAAATGCGGGTGGGAAATAAAATTATGAATAAAAATTAAGGGGATGGGTTTGTGAACAATGGGCAAACTGAATTAGAGGACATGTAAGCAAAGCATGGTGTGATCTCCCCCGTTGCCTGGCCAATTAGATTCCATATTTTGATTTTGAAACTTTAGTGGGTGGTACATAAAGAACTAAAGGTATAATTGAGCTAACTTTAGATTGGAGGAATGCAAAGAGATTTGGGAGTCCAGATACTGTGAGCGGGAGAGATGCGGATGACGAATCGAATGCAGAAACTTCTATCCTAATTTGAGTTAGATAAGAGGATCGCGGAAGAATCTAGAGGATGAAGAGTGGTGATAAGCAATCGTCTGTATTCTAGAGAGGTTCATCCATCCTATATTGATTCCTGTCCTGAAGTCTTTGTCGCCTGATCTATCCCGGGGGACCCTTACCAGCCCTTTGGCCAGGGGGTTAGTTTTCACACCATTCTTGGTAAATGTATTTTCACGCTATTTGCAGATGTTCTTTTCTCTCTGTCCTCTCCCTTTGAGCATTGATATTTGCACGAGTCCAAAATATTTGATGAATTAATTTAATTTTTTTCTCTCCTAAGAATGATGATGACTGCACTGTGTATTTAAGAAGGTTCACATGCGTTCGAAATTTAGATAAAAATTGAAAACTTTCCTAAGTCTGTGGGTATTTACATTGATTAAAAGAAAAGTTGGCTTATTTCATTTTCACCATCAACTAGTTCAACTAATGGTCCATCAACCAGAAGAAAAAACTTTTTGATTAGTGAAAGGTTAGTTAGGAATAGTAAATAACTAATATTGAAACTGTGGAAAAATTTAAACTTGGACTACAGCGGTTTACTCAACTAAGTGTGTGTTTATGGGCCCAGGTGAGTATACGGTAGTGGAGTATCTGCTGTTGCTGGTACGCCGCTGGATCTGTACGATGTAGAAAAGCCTTAACTTATATAGGAGTACAAAAAAATATGTAAAGGCAAAAACTGGTAGCATACACCTGGCCTTTATTGACCCAACGTGTGTGACACCGTTCAATGGCTCAAACTAGGGGGTATTATGGAGGAAATGGGAATGATGGAGCCATTGTTTATTTACTCCATGGGTTACATGTACACACCTCAGCAAGGATCCACTATAGTTGGTAAGGCAATTTCATCACCCAAAAGAAACTCTGTTGTGGGGCTCATAAAGGTTGTGCACAGTCTCCTTGCCTCTTTCTATTATTATATCCATGGCTTAGAAGAGTATGTGGGCTCTAGAGAAAAAGACCTGTCTAAGGTTCGTTCTCAATTGGTGCAAGTACTATTGTACGCAGACGATGCAGTACTTATAGCCACGAGAGCAAATAGGTAACAGATACTCCTGGATGCTTTTAATACTTAATGGCTGAATTGGGGATAAAGACAAATTTAACTAAATACTTTATAATGAAATGCGACCATAGGCTTTAAAATTTAGGCTTGCTGGGGCAGAGATTGTTAAAGTCCCAAATTTTACTCATCTGGGAATCTCATTTGATTTGGCCTTGAATATGAAGTTTTTAGTAAATAGTACAGTTCTAGAATTTGAGCAATCTGTGGACGCCATTTTTTGGTTTGATAAAAAAAAAAAAAAAAAAAAGGACAAACTCACAAAAAAATTCAAATTTTTAAAAGCAAGTGCTTATCTATCAGTACCTTTGGTGTAGGTGTGTGGGGTTACACTAAAAGCATTTTATTTTTACAGATGGTGGAAAATAAATGTATTAGAAGACTCCTGGCTATACCTCAATCAGCCTCTACAAGTTTCTGCCATACTGAAGTGGTGCTCAGTTTGTAGGAGATTATATTAAACTACAGATTTTGTTATTATAGCTTAGAATATGGAGAAAGCCTGAGGCACTTCAATTGAGTTGTTTTGTCTGATTGCCTTGCCCTGGACAACGCACTAGATATCCCTTTGCTGACACATGTAAGAAAGTATAAGTGATCCAGGGCTACCAGAGCTTTTCTCTCACTCAGAGGACTCTTTGCACCTCACTACCCTTACACAAAGAACGGTTTTATGAGCGTAGTCCATTGGTGCGCTTGGTAAATTTGGATACCCGGGCAGATGCATCTGCCCTTTGGAATTTAAATTTGAGCCATATGCCAGCGCGCTATCTGCAGTTAATCACTAATGAATGATAAATTCATGCTGACTAGGTTTCACCTCCGTCTACTTAATTTTTTGCTGGCTTTCCAATGTGGTTCCCATACCTTCTTCCCCCGTGACAGCAGCTCAGAACAAAGCACATTGCACTTTTTTTTATTTTGCCCATTTTATATTATGCAAAGGAGACACTTTGTGCTCCCACTCTTGAAAGAAGCTAATATCACATCCCACAAGATGCATTTCACTTATATACAGGGTCTAGGCAGCATAGAGCTGTGTCATGTTACACTTAACTTTATAACAAGTGTTCTGCTGACCAAAATGATATTTTGCATATATGGTTCCACTAAGGATTATAACCTTTTAATGTATGTATTATCTAATCTGTTTTATCCGCAGTTTGTCAGAGGTTTTTTATAATCTTGTATTTGTTTTTACTATGCACTTTTATGGCTCATTGTAGTTGATTTTAGAATTATTGACTGACTAATCCCCAATAATCGCTGGATTAATCACGAACCTTGGGCTCTACGTGACGTAAATTGCTTCACAGCTATGGTGGGACTTGCAGGGGAGCAGGACACCCGCACAGCTTCGCCCAAACTACCCCTTCAAACAATGGACCATGAATGTGTGCAAGGGAGGGCAAATAACTTAATAGAACGGATAGGATAGTCAACAAGAACAAATTGGGATGGTTAACAGTGGCAAGACCTAAGACATCGTAAAAGAAGCCCCCACCACCATCTACCCACGGGGTGGGAGGGTTAAAAACAGATTTATAGGGTAAAGGGGTGAGTAGGGGGGGTTTATTGCCAACTCTAATTAATCACACAAGTTAAAGGCTGACATCTCTGGGCCCAAACCTGCTTCTCCCACCAAGGTGTTAAAAGTCTTATTCGGAATAACAAGACAGAAGCTGGAAATGTGCTCTTCCAGGGGCAAGACTGAACAGACTGTTGCATATGAGAGCAGACTGTTGCATATGAGAGAGCAGAGCGATGTGCAAATCAGATGTGTGCACAGATGGCAGTGACATAGCTGCAATGCAGAGGGGCAGCAAAAAACACAAAAAAGCACAGCCTATTACATTACATTCTAACACAGACATTTTGCCCAATAGCTAATGGAGCAGTCTCCTCCCCTGACAACTCTACCTATGGTTAAGCTTAAAACAAAGAAGGATATTCTGACACAGCAGACCCCTAAGTCGAGAGGTACAACAGACACCACTGGGGAGTGTCAAGAAGCAAATAAATACCATTGTTAGGAGAAAATGAAAGAGGCGCAGAGTCTTTGTTAGACCATCTAGCTACAACCTGTGATTGAATGTTAGGTATGTACAACAAGCCTTAAGATGGCTGCCACGTTAGTTACCATTGTAAATAGATTAGTGTGGAGATTTAAAATCTCGCAGGACTTGAAATCTCAAGCCGCGAGAATGCGCTTTCATCTGCGTACTTCAATTTGCCTGTGTGAGGTGAAATCTGACTTTTGAATTGCTCCGTGAATTAGTATTTGCAGGAGCGCAACACTTAGTTTCCGGAGTCCGTTTGGGCACCTGTGCAGAAACTACATTCCCGAGAGGTCTCCCCTTGGTTTCCGAGTTTCCAGAAGAACAATTCTCCAATGAGGAGAATTCTTGGAAGTCACGTCTTGTCTTCCAGTCAGCTCACCTGTTAGGAGCCTTGTAACCTAGTGTCTGTTTCAAATTCCTAATTTACGAAGATTCCAGAGTCCGAAGTCCAGTAAGATGATGCAGCGATATTATTGAACTTCAGTGCAAATATTCCTTTCTGCAGTATTCCAGTAAGACTCATCTAACTTAGCTCAGCAGCACCAGTCAGGAGCTTAAACTAGTTCTCAGCGCGGACTCCACTCTCGCGTTTCAGTCCCTTCCTGTTCTTTCCTTCCTTTATTCCCTCCCTTTTTCCTTTTAGCGCAAACTCCCTTCTGAAGCAGCCTGGACTCTGCATTACACCATATTGTTGGTTTAGTGAGGAACAACGCAAGAAACAGTGACTAACAAGTACTATCAGCAATTAAATAATCAACTGCAGTCAGGGATACTTTCACTACTGTACAAAGAACCTTGAATTTAATTAATAGGTAGGAATTGTGTATGCTGTCACGTACTATTGAGGGAAGGGGAGGATGAGATGTACTTAATCCAGAAGATGTGTTTCCTTTGTGCATTAGGTATCCTTGACAAAAAAAGAATTACAGAAACTAAAGATACTTAATGAATAAAGGAGAGGCAATGCTCTTGCAGGTTCTAGCTTCAATGCTCTAGGTGTTCAAGTAAAAGAATGTGTAGAGTAGATTGAGAGAGTTGTTTTAAGTTTTGTCTTCATTTATGCATTAGGAATTCTCCTGATCTCACCAGTGGAGTACTCCGTGAAGACTTTATTGAAGAAGAGAGAATCCAGGATCAGTCAGTCTCTTCTCGGTCCCTACCCCCTTTCTAGAGCAGCTGCATTCTTGGAAGTGTGTTCTGGGAAGAGGGTATTGGGACTTAGCAGCATTCTGCCTCTGTGGAGAATTCAGCGCTTGACAGGGAGCATGGGAAACAAGCAAGGGCAGGCCATGACTCACAGGACCAGCTTGACTGTATATTAGGAGCCATTGAGAATTTTAGACCTGCCCTTGAAACCAAATTTGATGCTGTTGCTTTACACATGGGACTGATGAGAACAGACCAGAGGAAGCTGAAAGAAGGGGTCAGAACCGTGGCAGCAAATATTACAGTGACAAAAAGATTACCAATGAATGGAAAGAGATGACTGACATGTTGGAAAGGGTGCATCTCCTAGAGTTCATAGCAGAAGAGGTAGCTAAGAGAGCAAGAATAAGCAACATCTGCATCTTTGTATTCATTGCCCAGGACATACTTCAATTGTGCACCTGGAGAGGTGTTCATCCTCAAAAGGAATCATCAAGCATGGATTCTGCCACCAGGTGCTCATCCTGTGATAGCAACTCTTGCATTATAGAGGCAGAGAGATTATATTGCTACGTGCCTGGGTGCATGGCCTCTACCAAGTGCAAAAGACAAATGTCTTTAATATTTCCAAAACACAGCACTATAAGCACAAAGGCACATGCTCCTTGATGTTATGGGAAAGTTGAGGGAGGATTCATTCAGATGCATTCCCCTGTTTACAGCGAAACAAAGTAATGTATAAGGTGTGAGCCTACTAGTTCATGGTGGCCAAGGTGTCAGATTGGATGGAAGAGAAAAATATCCAATAAGGGAATGGCTCTCACAAGGGCAAAGGAGGGAGCTAAGAAATGGCTAATGAAAAAGAAAATGCACACTAATCTCATCAATGAAGGAAAGAAAGCGAGGCAGCAGTGGAGGCGCTGTGGGAGGTGGGCCATGGGTTGAAGGAACTGGGAGGGGGAAGGGGGGGGGGGGTGGGGGCGGATCTGGCAACCTCACAAAATGGGCCATGGTTACTTACCAGTTGAAAGTAGTTTGGAAGCCTGAAGAGTTTTCAGGATCCACATGCTGCGCATTAGTCCGCCATCTAGTAGTTGAGTCTACAATACTTTAAGTCTCTTTTTAGGTCAAGCCAGGGAGGGCAGCGCATGTGCTGCTCTGCAATACATGTTGTATTAGGAATATGGACTTAAAGCTCCGCCCATATTTTTCATTGGCTTGTGTCATTGTTCTTTATTAAATGCTGGCTTCTGATTACTTAATAGGCTTGTTAGTCCCTCCTTGGTACTGCCTTGTCTACATTTGCCATGAACACTAACATTTTTCAGAAACATACCAGGCCATGGTTTCTTAAAACTAAGAGTGGAGGCGTAATCTGGGTGATTTAAGAGTGAAACATGCTTTTAAAACCACATTTGACGCAGATGTGAGCACATGCTAACACTCCGCTGCAGAGGTTAGTCGTCCAAAAGAAGACAGGTGCTAAAATCATCTCAGATTAACAAGAAAGCATACCTTTCCTCACGTTCCCGTTTTTGCTTACGAGCATGGCGATCCATCACACTGGTTTTAGTTCTCGTCTTTTTCCAAGAATAGTAAAACTTGACTAGGCTTGCAATTGATTTGTCAGGAAGCTTGGGGAAAGAAAATTATACTTTAAATAGGAAAATCATGAGAAAGGAAGATTTCTGTACATTTCTTTAATACTTCATGCTTTGTAGTTACACCAACTAAGGGTTACACCACCTCACAGCCTAAATCAGCACACCATGTAACCATCTCAATCTACGACTGGATAAGAATGTATTAGCAGATCAAAGAAATATATACTTGTGTATTCTGCACCCAGAACTGACAGATTTTAACAAAGGTGAACATCATAGAAAATTAAGCTGACCCCATCCACTAAGCCTGTATATTCTCCATTAAATTTACTCACTTCAGGTTTTGAGCTCCCAAAGTAACCTGGTAAAATTCAACCTGCAAGCAAAAGTCAGAATAGCTACATCAAGCTATGCAAGATTATTTTTCTTCAGTGGTGCTCATCTGAATTAACCCCTTCGATGCTCATGACTAGCCCAGCTCGTCATGCAGTACACTGGTCGTGTGCTTATGACGAACTGAGCTCGTCATGAACAAATGGCACCAGGGATTTTCCAGCACAGGAGGGGAAAACCTCTAGCAGCCAAGGTGTTAAAATGTGCTCAACTTTAGTAAAGTTAAGTTTCAATTCTATTAAGAATACTGCGGGGAGGAGTATGCTTTTCTTCCTGCGCTTTAATCACATTTATGTAGAGCAGTCATTTTAGAGCAATATAAAAACTACTGTTCCCAGAAACACAAGGGAAAAAACACAAGTCCATTATCCAATCAATGCAGCATGGCCTCAGCAGTTAATCATCGCTGCAGAACTCCCTTTCTTCGTATGAATCGCGCCTTAGTGAGATCACGCATCCTTTTTAAACTATCATTCCCTGCAAAAGATGAACTTTCTAAGTGACCGTTCTGAACAACTAGTATTATCAGAAAGTAATGTTAACAATAGAATCAATGAACAATTAGCTCAAGCCAACAGGAAGAGAACACAGCCACAAGGGAACACAGCCACAAAGTCGGCACCATTGTAATAACGGATTCATTTAAAATAAACTGATTTACTCAAAATGGGCATGGTGAGTAGCTAATCTTGATCACTGGGTGGGATAATTCTAGTCTCCATGTACTTAATAAAATTGAAAATTAACCTTCACTAAAGCTAGACAAATTTTAATTCTATGTCCGGACGAGAGGCTAGAATTATACAGTTCAAAGCTTGCTGACTACTGAGCCACTTACAGCACCAGCTTAAAATAAAACATTTTCAAAGTGGAGTCCAAGGACCAGTCAGCTGCACGCATTAGGTCTTTTGATTCTTGTTTTATGCATTATGTTTTATATTTTACAAACTTTGTATTGACTGTCAAAAGTATTGAGATGTGTATTCCTCTACGTTTTTGATGCACTTAGAAACCAAACTGTATGAAATAAAAATAAAAAATTTGGATAAGTCTTTTAACAAAAACTCTTGAGAACAGCTTCTTTAATCTACTTTGCAAAATTTGCATATAAGTTGTTACAAACTGTGGGACTTCAATAACATTGGGGTACCAGCTAGACCAGAACCTCTTACCTCTGCCTTTCTCGCACCTGAGCAATTTCATTCAGGTTGCCCCTTGTTTTGATATGTTCACGACACTTCCTACTTAGGACTGCGAGTTGAACATTGGTATTTGTACTGTGGGACACCACTAATTTTCTTCGTTATATTTAGTCTGCCTACTAACCGTAAAAGAAACCCTCGCCAGGTGAGGAGCCGCGCCAGCGACCAAGATGGCCGCTTGAGCCTCTGCTCCGCCGGCCGCCACATCCTGACCAGCCATCCGGCACATTATCCTGAACCCCGTTCCCACCATCGGGAGGGGGGACCAGCACCTGAGTCACTAGGTGAAATTCTGGTTCGCTTGGGTGCTTCAGCGACAGATTATCGTCGTCCGAAACTTTGGGGCCTAGGGCGTGGACACCGGGACCCTGAGTTTGGCACTGTCCGCAGCGGAGTGCGACAACATCGCCTCTGGGACCGGAAGTGACCGGTCGGAACCTGGTTTATCGCAGGTGAGCCACGGCTGGGGCGTTCTGAGTCCACTTATCCTGATCTGAGGTCGCATTTCTGAGGAAGCTGTCTGGACCGGATTGGTGGTGGCAATACCGTTGAGAGGAGACTCTGAGAAGCCCCAGACCAAAATCGACGAAGAATACTCGTCAGGTCCAGTCTAACAAAATGGACAAGTAAGCCATCTCCAGGGGGTCCCCAGCTGATGCGAAAAGTACCCCGGCGGGGGGTAGGGATGATGATTCAGTCGTGGAGGATCCTACTATGAAAGACTTGATGGCAGCGTTCACCGGGGTCCAATCTTCCTTGGGTAAGATGGACACTAAACTGGTCTCAGGGTCGATTGAAGTGGGCCTCATAAGGGTTGACCTTACTAAAACGACAGAGAAAGTTAAGAACTTGGAAATTAAGACGACGAGTCTCATCGAGGATGTGTCTGAGCTACAGAAAGAGGTGCAAGAGCTTAAGGCGGCCCGGACTCAATTTGACCGAAAGCTCAATGAATATGAAGGACGGGGGCGCCGCAATAACGTCTGCATTCTTGGAGTGCCGGAGAGGTCGGAGGGGTTGACTCAGGATCTCTGTCGAGGAAATCGTTCTGCAACATCTCAAGCCTAAGGGCTTCAGTAACTTTTTTACAGTGGAGAGGGCCCATAGAGTTCCCGATGGTCGTCCGAAGACGGGGGCGCCTCCTCGTCCCATAATTGCCCGGGTCCTGAACTTTCAGGACCGAGATGCTATCCTGCAAACGGAAAGATCCTCGGGCCCGCTGGCCTATGAGAACACTTTGCTGTTCTTCCCGGACTTCACCCAGATGGTACAGAAACAGCAGCAGAGCTTTATGTCCATCAAACGGCGGCTGAGGGACCGGGATGTGAAGTACTCGATGCTTCCGGCTCGTCTTCAGATTGAACATGACGGGAAGACTGTTTTTCGATAATCCGATCCAGCCAGTCCGCAGCAACCACAGGATCGAGGGTTCGGACTCCGGGGCTCAGGCCCGGACAGATAGTGAAGAACAGTGACTGGTCGTCGTGTCTGTCGAATTAACATTATTGGTGGCGTAGTGGGGCTGGTTGGGTTGTTCTTCCCCCCTGGACTATTTTTGTTGGGGCCTTTTTGTAATTTACAGTGCAGGGGCACAGTGGTTGGTTTGGGGTGGTGGGGGCGGGTGGCCCGTTGTAAGGTCCTCCTCAGTTTTTCTACTTTTAGATACTTGTAGTTAGTTGGGGGTGACAGGCACACTGCGAGTTTGGGATGTGCGTATGCTACCTGCAGGGGGGTTGGGTCGGATTGGGAATGGGGGGTTTTTGTTTGTTGATTTGTTTGTTTTGTGTGACCAGAGTCTGCCATGGGTGCCTATGGATATCCTGTTCTTTTTCAGAGATATGAATGGCTTCCGCTAGGTTGAGTTTGGGGATTTCCGTCCTCAGCTGGGACGTGAATGGCTTGGGCGATAAGATCAAACGTACCATGGTGAGTCAGCTGATTAGAAGGCACTCGCCCGACGAGGCGTTGCTGCAGGAAACACATCTCATGGGAAAACGTTGTATGGCGCTTCACAGAGGGGGATACAAATTAGTGGCTCATGCTGGCTTTACTTCTGGCTCTAGAGGAGTGGGGATCTTGGTGAAAAACTCCTTTCCTCTCACTATCCAGTCGACGTGGTCTGACAACAGAGGCCGATATGTTGGAATATCAGGGCTTTGTGAGGGTAGAACTGTCACGTTTCTGTCTATTTCCCTCCAGAGTTACAGGTGGATACTTTCCGTGATTTGGGCCGGGTGTTTCTGACTCTGCCCATCGGTACAATGGGGCTGGGCGGAGACTTCAAAGCAGTACTGGATGGTAAACTAGACAGGCACCCTCCCGTGTGCTTTTGCCTTCCCGTAGATGGCTGGCGGATTTTATCTCCGCGTCGGGTTTGGTGGATGGATACACACGCCTCTGCAGCGCACCACTCTCTTTCTAGGAAAGACTGTTTTATTACCAGCGTCCCAGGTGGCCTTTATTCAGGAGGTGACTCATTTTGCACGGGGAGTGTCTGATCATTCGCCGATTTGGCTTCGACTGCGGATGGGACAGGGTGATGTGTGTAGGGGTGCACCGATTAATGCGTGGCGTCTGAAGGAACCTGCTGTCAGGAAGGAACTTGTATGTGTCACAGATTGTTATTTTCAGGAGAATGAAGGGTCGGTTACGTCGAAGTGCTCCCTGTGGGAAGCGTATAAAACTGTTGCAAGAGGGGGGGGGGGGGGGGGGGGGGGAGGTTCTTTCCCTAGTATCTGGGCAGAAGAAGAGCAGGGCGGAAATAGATAGGGTGGAGGCGGAGCTATTGGTCTTGAATGCTGCTGTCTCCTCGGGGAGCGACCCTGGGGCGGGGCACCGCCTCGGGTTGCTCTGGGATGAGTACAGGACCCCGACACGTGACAGAGCAAAGACACATGCTACTACGCAGAGTAGAATATATGAACATGGCGACAAGGCCGGGAAGTTGATAGCATGGTTGGAAAAGAGCGATTGGGGGTCTCGGTTGGTGCCGGAACTGCGTATTGCGGGTGCGGCGGCGTCAGATCCTCAGTTGATTGTGGATGAATTTGCCTGATATTTTGAGGAGGTCTATACCTCGGCAGGAGACTTTACGGAGGGAGAAAATGCCGATATGATTCAGGACATTCCGATGCCGGTTCGGTCTGTCGAGCACAGGGAATTTCTTGACTCTGCCCTCACGAACGATGACGTGGCGATGGCCATTAGGAGGGGTTCACTCCGGCAGGGCTTCTGGCCCGAACGGTCTCCCCATTGAATTGTTTAAGCTTCATGCCAACCGCTTGGCCCCGCACCTGAAAGATATGCATCTTGAAAGTAGAGACCGTGGCGAGTTGCCTTATGATCAACGCCTTGCGAACATTGTGGTCATTTATAAGGACAGTAAGCCGCGTCTGGAGTGTTCGTCGTATCGTCTGATTTCCCTTTTGAATGTAGAACCTAAAGTGTTAGTCAAACTGCTTGCCGCCCGTCTAGTGAAGGTTATCACAACGCTGGTGCATCCGGACCAGTCCGGTTTTATGCTGGGTCGGAACACTGCCCTTAATCTCCGTCGGCTCCACGGAGTGGTTGCGGGTGCGTCCCGCATCCATGAACTGGCGGTGTTGTTGTCCCTGGATGCCACTATGGCTTTTGATCGAGCGGAGTGGCCATACCTCTTTGCGGTCCTGGAGAAGTTGGGGTTTGGCCCCAAATGTATTGGTTGGGTTCGCCTGCTCTACTCAGCCCCCCTGTCTTGTGTGGTCGTAAACAAATAAACAATCTTAGGTCCCGTGACTTTTTACTTGGGAGGGGCACTCGTCAGGGTTCCCCTCTCTCACCACTCTTGTTCGCCCTTGCCCTGGAGCCGCTCGCGGCCTGGGTACGATGGGACCATTCGATTAGATGACTGCATTGGACGTCGGAATGGGAAGATAAGAATTTGCTGTATGCTGATGACATCCTGTAGTATTTGACCTCCCCTCACAGTTCCCTGTTGGTTTTTATGGATATTGTTGCAGTTTTCGGGAGGCACTCGGGCTTCGCTATTAATTGGGTGAAGTCGGTCCTCTTTGTGTTAAGTGGTGAACCACCCAGAGTGCCAGTGAATTGCCCGGTGAAGCTGGAATTGGTCAGTTTTTGTTATTTGGGGATCCAGATATCGAAGGACCCCAAGGTACGCTTTAGTTTGAATTTATTACCCCCATTGGCCAGACTGCGAGGTGATGTCGCAAGGTGAAAAGCATTACCACTCTCCTTGTTGGGCCGCGCAGTCTTTTTTAAGATGCTGGCCCTCCCGCGCTTTTTGTATGCTCTGCAGAATTCCTTCGACCCGGTGCCTCCGTCGTATTATAACGAGATTGAATCTTTGCAACGCAGCCTTCTGTGGGAGAAGAGACTGTATCGCATTGTCAAAATTGATGTTGCCCTGGTATGACGGGGGTATAGGTCTGCCTAATATCAGGAAATACTATTGGGCGTCCCAGTTCGCTCCTATTAATCATGCAATTGAAGGCTCGCCGGTAGACCCGGCCTTTGCGATGGACCGTGGCCAAGTGCCCAGGGAAGAGTATACTAAAGTGGTGTATGCGAAGAGTGGTCGCTTCCCTTTGGTGGGTCCTACATCGACAAGGGTATGGCATGAGGCTAACAGGGCCCTTAAATGGGCGGGGCGAAAAACACTGGCTACGCCTTTGTGTAGCTCGGAGATGTTGGGTAATCTGTGGAAAACGAAAGGGTTTGACCGTTGGGATTTGATTGGAATTACACAGGTGCGAGATGTGTGGGGTAAGGATAGGGTGTTGACATTTGATGAGTTGCAGGTCAAGTACCAGCTGCATGATACTGAACGGTTTAGATAACTTCAGGTTAGTCATGCTATACGTGCCGTTATCCCCAGTGGCGAGACATCTCCGGTGGCCTCCCCGCTGGAGGACCCACTGTTGGATGGTTATTTGCCTATCAAAGCAATATAGTTGACCTACAGAAAACTCCGTAACCATACTGAGGATCCCCTGTTGCAGCTTAGGGAACAGTGGGTGGCGGATGGATTAGTTCTGGATGAGGAAGATTGGAGGGAGGCGGTGTCATCCCATAGAGTAGTGGCGGTCCCAATGAGACTTTGTTTGGTCCAACTCAGGATTCTGCACCGTTCCTACACCACGGGTCCTGGATTGTTGAGGATGGAGTTGGCCGTTGTAGGAGAGTAGGATCTGCAATCCTATGGTCACCCCAGATTTTTGCTTTTTGCTTCACTGGTTTACGACTTCCCTGGCTGTGGGCCTGCTAATCAGACCCACAGCCTAGTTCTCTCTAAATTGACATCCATGTACCTTAGGTGCATTTACCAATTGGTATTGGGTCACTATTGTAAGTCCTTGTACAGTGTACCATAGGTACCCAGGGCATAAGTGAACCCAAGGCCTACCAGGGGCTGCAGCATGTATTATGCCACCCCTGGCTGGCCATCCAAATCTGACAACTGGCTGATCAATCAGCTGGGGCAAGGTGGTGTAATCACCCTTTGCTTTAGATATAGTATACCTATATCTAAACCTAAAATGGACACATATCCTCCTATAGGTCACTCCTATGGCATGCCTTAACAATCCTGGAGGCAGAGTGCTTGGAATTAGGTGAGATGGTGCTCTAGCATGAGCTGAGCCTTTCTGCAGCTTTCAGAACCAAGTCCTTTAGCGGTTTCCATGATAACGCTATACCATATACTCTTAAGTGCATTATAAACCTCACGGTTATTGCCAATTTTGGTATAGCATTATCAAAACATGTTGAGTAAGGTGTCATACGAATTGGAATACTACCCACTCGCCAATTCTGGCGACGGGGGTAGCATTCCACCCTTCTAGAGGGGCACGACATGTACCTAACTGTGAATCCCGGTTAAAGTTAAACTCGAGCCTCAGCATCACAAAATGGATGAGGTCACCAGACACAAGTCTGACCTCCTGCTGCTGGGAGTCCTTCCAGTGAGGGAGGCCTGGACAAAGGGTTTCCTGCCTTGAGAGGTGCTAGCACCACCCCAGACAGGATTTTGTGTATTAGGTAGGATAGGCCTGAAAGGAATGAGACATGCCTGGGGCACACAAGGTGCCTCTGTGCATACTGGTCAACAAAGGGAGAGATAGGGTTATAGGGCACTCTTAGACCCCAGTCAATTATCAGATAAACAAAGGAAGAGTGTCCCTCAGAGAAGCGTTTTAGCACGTAGGATAAGAGGCCAGGTGGAAGTGGTCCAAAAGTTTTTTCAGGAAACCGTCACTCACCCTAGTGGTGACATGCTTCATCATCGGGTCCACCGGGAGAGATCGAATACCTCCCCGGTGTGCTGCGACGCCAGGAGACTGCGGAGCAGGTTTTGTGAAGGAGAGATGTGAAAAAAGTGAGGTTTAAAAATGCCAAGAGTTGTACCAAAAAATAATTTATTAGCTGGTCAACTTGACATAATAAAAGCTAACTATGTGAAAGGAGAACTAGCCAAATAAATTATACTGGTGTCTCCCTATTACAGAGAGGTCAACATGTTTCTGCCCATGGTATGTGTGACTTTACAGGGCTTTCTTCAGGACCAGTAAGCGAGTGTTACCTTAACAGGAGTGGGCGCGCTAAGGCTCACCCTGCTAAAGGCAGTGAAAGTTAAAAATAGCACTATGTGTAAAAAGGTGCAAATAAAAAGAACAAACTAATAAGTTGGGGATTTACCTCTCTTTTGAGGAACCTAGAAGTCTGTGGACCAAAAAGTAAGACAAACAGACAAGTAAACAAACAAATAACATGAAATCAATGAGTATTGGTCATTAAGCATTATTATTGATGCTTTTCAGTGGCGTGATACGTGCTGGCATACTTATCAAAGGCCGTTGCCGAGATGCTTGGGAAGTAGAGAAATAGTTGTGCCGCAAGCCGGAGTGGTGGGCCTCAACTAGCGCTAAAAAATAGAGTCCAGCGCGATCTGTTGTACGTGTGGTGAAGCAACAGATTGTCAAGTGGAGACTTAAAGTGTTAAGTCTGACCGTGAGAGAAGCCAGGAAATGGCTACCCGTAATAAATCGCTACCTATAATAGGGCGTCGGAAGTTATCCCCGAAGTGTACAGCGGAAAAGCAGAGCTGCAATGTGAATAGCAATTGCTCTGCTGGCCGTGACTTGTAGTTCTAATCAGGCACGCAAATGTGAGCGAAAAAACTAAACACTTCTCACTTGTATAAAAAGTGAACCACGCCCCATAGAACTCAGGAGGTGGGTGGGAGCGACAATGGCACACCCTAATTAGGGAAGGAAACAACAGACAAACACAAAGGGTTTTTAGAAATCTGGCAGAGTTTGCAAGAAATAGACTTATCTGATCAGGAGTATCAAAAACGAAGAATTCTTACGCCCGCAACGCTCAGCACCCTCTCGGTACCTAGCTGTTCCCTCGCTGGATCTCGTGGATCCTGAGCGAAGGGCGAGCCCGGTATTATGAGGGAGGTGCCTGAGCGCGGGCCTGTGGGAGCTGTTAGTTCATAGTGAGGCTTGGAACTAAAGTCGCGTAGTCCTGCGAGTGATGGTGTCAGCGTGGGACTACGTAGTAAGAATATCATATAGAGGCTTGGGAGTTGTGAGGCTTGAAACGCAAGCTGAGGGCGTTTTGTTCAAGCGGTTGACATACTCACGAATATAACAAGAGCCAGCCTGAGGTGTTACAGAGGGTGACGTCCGACACCCGCTTAATCAAGGTACAAGACAAAAAGAATAAGGATAAAGATATTCAGTAAATTATCCATATCTTGTCCAGGTGCTGGGGGCGGCAGAATATTCTGCGTGCAGTGTGAATTAACCATTAATAGTAATACTGGAATGGAACACAGAGACCAGTCATATGCCCAATGGTACAAGGGGTCAAGCTCGACTGACAGTGAGTACACGGGGGCAAAAGGCGGCCAGTAAGGCAGAGTGCATAATAATTGAGGATGATAAATACTAGACCTGGGCAAGGCTAATGTTTTAAGACATTAGTCCAAGGTATTTGGTCATTAAGCCCATGAATGTGGGTGCTGAGTCTATAGACCCAGCGCTGTTCTTTCTCAAACAGGATGCTGTCTCTGTTTCTGGGGCTACTGACTTGCTCAATAATTGTCCAGGTCATATCATTGGGAGTGTGATTTGCCTGCAAAAAATGTTCACTGAGTTTCATTGTAACTTTTTTGCAACGAATGTTGCTACGGTGTTCGCCAATGCGTGTTTTCACTTTTCGTGTTGTCATGCCAACATATTGTTTTGCACAGGGGCATGTTATCAAGTAAACAACATTGGCAGAGTTACAATTAGTGTGAGATTTTTGAATCCATACTTTGCCAGGTTCCAAGTTGAGTTGTTTAGTATGGGTGGTCAGATGGCACACACTGCAGTCAGTACAGGGAAAATGCCCAGTAATGGGTGGTAAGTGCCATGGTTCTGTAACAGATCTGGTGAGTATGGATGAAATGCCTGGTAATGGTCTGGTATGTACCAAGGCGTCTTTCAGGCTCCTACCCTTTTTAAAGGAGAACAGGGGTTTTTCCCAATCGTTCTTGTTACTTGTGATTATTCTCCAATTTTTGTTGATGGATTTCTTTATCTTATCTGACAAGGTGCTGTATGTGGTTACACACGTAAGAGGCATCTCTATGTTAGTTTTTTCAGTCTCTTCAAGAAGGGCATCGCGGGGTTGGTTGCGTGCCCGAGTCTGGCCTTTATTGAGAATTCTTTGTGGATATCCTCTTTGTTTTAATTTTTCTGTCAAATCATTTGCCTGGATTTTATAGTCTGAGATGTTACTACAATTCCTTCTCAGGCGAAGAAATTGTCCATAGGGCAGATTCTCTCGCAGAGGTCTCGGGTGAAAGCTGTTAAACTCCAAGAGGTTATTTTTTGCAGTGGGCTTGTGGTGGGTCACAGTTGTAAGACATGTGCCCTCTATTTTGATCTCTACGTCGAGAAAGACAATAGATTCCTTGCTGTGATTATGAGTGAATCTCAAGTAAGGATCAAGAGTATTGATCCAGCTCAGAAAATGAGTGAGGCTGTCTTCATTTCCTGTCCATAGGAGGAGAATATCATCAATATACCTCCTCCATAAGCCTATGGAGGAGGCGAAGGGGTTTGTTGTGGGCAGGATATGTTTGGTTTCGAAATCATATACATACAAACCCGCTACGCTAGGAGCGAAGGTACTACCCATTGAGGCCCCTGTGCTCTGTAGGTATAATTGTCCTTTAAATTCAAAGTAATTTTCTTTGAGTGCCATCCTTGCACATTGTAGGATAAATCCTTTCGGGGTGGTGTACTCCCAATTGACAGTGTCTACTGCTTCAGCCAGTACCCATAATATTTCTTCCTGGGGGATGCTGGTGTAAAGACTCTCTATGTCCATGGTGACCAGAATTACAGAGTCTTGTGCAAATGAGATGTCGTTGAGTAGCCTGAGTAGACGTTTTGTGTCTTTAAGGTAGGTACTCGAGTTCTGCACTATTGGTTTGAGATAGTGGTCACAAAAAGAAGATAGTGGCTCCAATACTGAACCGATTCCAGACACAATCGGCCGACCTGGGGATGGTAATATGTTTTTATGAGTTTTTGGCAACGTGTAAAAATATGGAATCGTTGGACCTCCTGACATCAGATATGCCGCTTCATGTGGGGAGATATGTTCATTAGTCTCCGCATCACGTACAAAATTTGCTATCCGTGTTTTCATTTCTGCGGTGGGATCTCTCTGGAATCGGTTCAGAGTCTTTACACCAGCATCCCCCAGGAAGAAACATTACGGGTACTGGCTGAAGCAGTAGACACTGTCAATTGGGAGTACACCACCCCGAAAGGATTTATCTTACAATGTGCAAGGATGGCACTCAAAGAAAATTACTTTGAATTTAAAGGACAATTATACTTACAGATCACAGGGACCTCAATGGGTAGTACCTTCGCTCCTAGCGTAGCGGGTTTGTATGTATATGATTTCGAAACCAAACATATCCTGCCCACAACAAACCCCTTCGCCTCCTCCATAGGCTTATGGAGGAGGTATATTGATGATATTCTCCTCCTATGGACAGGAAATGAAGACAGCCTCACTCATTTTCTGAGCTGGATCAATACTCTTGATCCTTACTTGAGATTCACTCATAATCACAGCAAGGAATCTATTGTCTTTCTCGACGTAGAGATCAAAATAGAGGGCACATGTCTTACAACCGTGACCCACCACAAGCCCACTGCAAAAAATAACCTCTTGGAGTTTAACAGCTTTCACCCGAGACCTCTGCGAGAGAATCTGCCCTATGGACAATTTCTTCGCCTGAGAAGGAATTGTAGTAACATCTACGACTATAAAATCCAGGCAAATGATTTGACAGAAAAATTAAAACAAAGAGGATATCCACAAAGAATTCTCAATAAAGGCCAGACTCGGGCACGCAACCAACCCCGCGATGCCCTTCTTGAAGAGACTGAAAAAACTAACAGAGATGCCTCTTACGTGTGTAACCACATACAGCACCTTGTCAGATAAGATAAAGAAATCCATCAACAAAAATTGGAGAATAATCACAAGTAACAAGAACGATTGGGAAAAACCCCTGTTCTCCTTTAAAAAGGGTAGGAGCCTGAAAGACGCCTTGGTACATACCAGACCATTACCAGGCATTTCATCCATACTCACCAGATCTGTTACAGAACCATGGCACTTACCACCCATTACTGGGCATTTTCCCTGTACTGACTGCAGTGTGTGCCATCTGACCACCCATACTAAACAACTCAACTTGGAACCTGGCAAAGTATGGATTCAAAAATCTCACACTAATTGTAACTCTGCCAATGTTGTTTACTTGATAACATGCCCCTGTGCAAAACAATATGTTGGCATGACAACACGAAAAGTGAAAACACGCATTGGCGAACACCGTAGCAACATTCGTTGCAAAAAAGTTACAACGAAACTCAGTGAACATTTTTTGCAGGCAAATCACACTCCCAATGATATGAACTGGACAATTATTGAGCAAGTCAGTAGCCCCAGAAACAGAGACAGCATCCTGTTTGAGAAAGAACAGCGCTGGGTCTATAGACTCAGCACCCACATTCATGGGCTTAATGACCAAATACCTTGGACTAATGTCTTAAAACATTAGCCTTGCCCAGGTCTAGTATTTATCATCCTCAAATATTATGCACTCTGCCTTACTGGCCGCCTTTTGCCTCCGTGTACTCACTGTCAGTCGAGCTTGACCCCTTGTACCATTGGGCATATGACTGGTCTCTGTGTTCCATTCCAGTATTACTATTAATGGTTAATTCACACTGCACGCAGAATATTCTGCCGCCCCCAGCACCTGGACAAGATATGGATAATTTACTGAATATCTTTTATCCTTATTCTTTTTGTCTTGTACCTTGATTAAGCGGGTGTCGGACGTCACCCTCTGTAACACCTCAGGCTGGCTCTTGTTATATTCGTGAGTATGTCAACCGCTTGAACAAAACGCCCTCAGCTTGCGTTTCAAGCCTCACAACTCCCAAGCCTCTATATGATATTCTTACTACGAAGTCCCACGCTGACACCATCTCTCGCGGGACTACGTGACTTTAGTTCCAAGCCTCACTATGAACTAACAGCTCCCATAGGCCCGCGCTCAGGCACCTCCCTCATAATACCGGGCTCGCCCTTCGCTCAGGATCCACGAGATCCAGCGAGGGAACAGCTAGGTACCGAGAGGGTGCTGAGCGTTGCGGGCGTAAGAATTCTTCGTTTTTGATACTCCTGATCAGATAAGTCTATTTCTTGCAAACTCTGCCAGATTTCTAAAAACCCTTTGTGTTTGTCTGTTGTTTCCTTCCCTAATTAGGGTGTGCCATTGTCGCTCCCACCCCCCTCCTGAGTTCTATGGGGCGTGGTTCACTTTTTATACAAGTGAGAAGTGTTTACTTTTTTCGCTCACATTTGCGTGCCTGATTAGAACTATAAGTCACGGCCAGCAGAGCAATTGCTATTCACATTGCAGCTCTGCTTTTCCGCTGTACACTTCGGGGATAACTTCCGACGCCCTATTATAGGTAGCGATTTATTACGGGTAGCCATTTCTTGGCTTCTCTCACGGTCAGACTTAACACTTTAAGTCTCCACTTGACAATCTGTTGCTTCACCACATGTACAACTGATCGCGCTGGACTCGATCTTTTAGCGCTAGTTGAGGCCCACCACTCCGGCTTGCGGCACAACTATTTCTCTACTTCCCAAGCATCTCGGCCACGGCCTTTGATAAGTATGCCAGCACGTATCACGCCACTGAAAAGCATCAATAATAATGCTTAATGACCAATACTCATTGATTTTATGTTATTTGTTTGTTTACTTGTCTGTTTGTCTTACTTTTTGGTCCACAGACTTCTAGGTTCCTCACAAGAGAGGTAAATCCCCAACTTATTAGTTTGTTCTTTTTATTTGCACCTTTTTACACATAGTGCTATTTTTAACTTTCACTGCCTTTAGCAGGGTGAGCCTTAGCGCGCCCACTCCTGTTAAGGTAACACTCGCTTACTGGTCCTGAAGAAAGTCCTGTAAAGTCACACATACCATGGGCAGAAACATGTTGACCTCTCTGTAATAGGGAGACACCAGTATAATTTATTTGGCTAGTTCTCCTTTCACATAGTTCGTTTTTATTATGTCAAGTTGACCAGCTAATAAATTATTTTTTGGTACAACTCTTGGCATTTTTAAACCTCACTTTTTTCACATCTCTCCTTCACAAAACCTGCTCCGCAGTCTCCTGGCGTCGCAGCACACCGGGGAGGTATTCGATCTCTCCCGGTGGACCCGATGATGAAGCATGTCACCACTAGAGTGAGTGAGGGTTTCCTGAAAAAAACTTGTATTTTTTCATGAAATTGGTCCACCTTTTGGACCACTTCCACCTGGCCTCTTATCCTATGTGCTATAACGCTTCTCTGAGGGACACTCTTCCTTTGCCTCTGTGCATACACCTGTTCAAACCAGTTGCTGGGGCACTCCAGCCCCAGCTCTGGCGCGAAACCGGACAAAGGATAGGGGGTGTAACCACCCCCTTCCTGGTCCCACCAATAGGAGGGACCTAGTGATAGTACAGCCCCCTTTAGCAGGATAAAGGTAGGAGCTGGTAACATTCCAAATCAGATTAATCCTGACTTGAAACTTTACAAGAAGAAACTCTGGACTTCGACATTCTGCTACAGAAGACTGAAGAAATCTCCCTTGTGGCCAAGGAGTGACCACCCTGCACAAGCAGGCACCATCAAGCGTCCAGCGGTTTCACTTTGTCTTCTCTCGAGGATCCAGACTTCAGAGCCCGACGAGACCCGGATTCCCAGACCTCTCCGACCTCTACCTACATCTGCAGCACAGCTGAGATCCGTGGGTGCGACGAGACACGTGGGACCGGCCATCTTGGAGAATCTGCACTTCGCTTCCATCACGATTTCAGAGGCATCCTCGACGAAGTGCTTTGGGGATTGAATAGCCCCAGCCTCAAGCAGCTCCTGCACAGAAGATCAGCCCTCCAGCATCCACAAGATCTGCGTGGGGCCCTTTTGCTGGATTGCTGCTCGACGCGTTGTCTGGTCACTTGCCGGCTGGCTAGTGTCCTCCTAGACGACGATCCACGACATCAACATCGCTTGTCTGGTTGCTCCAGACTGGCCCTTGCTTCCCTGCAAAGGAGAAGCACCCCAGACCCTCCTGGTCCGCACCAGATGCCTTTTCCACTCACTGCGTGGGTTGCCTTTGCCAAGGCCTGTTGACGCCGAATCCGGAACCAACACCACCGACAGCGAGAGCCTGCGTGGGACAGCTTGTGCCTCCATCCTGGTCGTTGAAGACACCTCCTGGTCCACGTGGCTGCAAAGTCAAGCGTCCACTCTTCACCTGATCGCGAGAACAGCATCTGGTTCTTTCCTGGTTCCACATCAGTCACTGGCTAGTGACTTTGAACTTTGTCCCCTCTGCTTTCAGGTCTTCAGCTTCTCTGCTTTCAGGTCTTCAGCTTCCTTGATCGAACCGGACATCTTCCTCCTGGTCGCCTGCAGCATCTTTCCTTTCAGGCTCCATAGACTTCAACGCAGAGACCCGACACGACTTTGCACCTATGCACCCGCAGCCTGTGGGTGAAGTAACAAGAGCATTTCGGTGCTCAGGGGTAGATTGACTCTCCTAGTGTCCAGATTCACAGTCATTTTAGACCTAACTAGTCAGGATTGTCCGTGCTCACCTTTTTCTTGAAATGCACTGTCCATAGACGTTACGCATCTCGCATGCGAGTTCACACTCTGCACACGCGTTCCGTGGGCCTCCTATTACTTACCTAAAGTTAGGATAGTGTAGTCCCAGCGATCTTCCAGCCTCTTGACAGCTCCATTCCTTCGACGTCCTTATACCACTTGTTTAGTAAATGGTTTGTTGCGCCCCTAGGGCACCATTGTAACTCGTGCAACTTATCGTATTTTTCTTAAGAGTCTTGTCATGTGCTTAGCCCTCTGACCTCCTAAAGAGTTCAGAGGTGTATGTTAGTTAATAAATATCTTGTTTATTTTCATAACTACCTGTGTGGTGTCCTTTCATTTGGTATTCAAGGGGTTATATGTGGTAAAACAGCTGGCTTCACATGACAAAAGAGTTTAGCCTAAGACTGCTTTGTCCATGCTACCATTAGGATAGCTGGTCTATAAGGGTGACTTACAACCAATCACCATCAGGGTTGTTTTGACTGATACAAGGTGATCACTAGAACTAGTGAGCATCATATATCAGGCCAACTTTCCACAGCCGTGTCTGCAGATTGTCGAAGAGGGTGTGGCATGCCTGGAACGTTCCTTCATATTCTGAGGGAGTGTGAGAAGGTCCGCGATTTTTGGACGAGGATACATTTAAAGATGAGTGAAGTATGGGGTGTGCGGATTGAGTTGGAGGCACGTCGATGTTTGCTGAATGTTTGGGAGCCCTCAGACCTCTAGAGTCATGGCAAACTTTGGGTCACTCTTGCTTGTGCGATAGCCAAACGTAATATTGCACAACTCTGGGGTGCTGTTCGGGCACCACAGGTTGGGAAGTGGATGGAGGACCTCGACTGGGGTATGTTCCGGGAGAGGTCTGTGTATGTGTTGAGGGGGCGACCCCGCAAGTGGGGTAAGATCCGGGGAGTTTGGAACGCTTATCGTGGGGACATCTGTACACCACCTGAAGTGGATCCTGCCAGTGTGGAATCGGAAGACGCCTAAGCCCATTTTTTACATTTTGCTTTATTTGTCTTATATGGAGGTCTATGTTCTCTATGTGTATATTTGCAGTCACTCCATGAGCTCTGGTAAGTTTTGAGTTGTATAATGTCCCTTTCTTTTGTTCAATAAAATGTTTAAAAAAAAAGTTTAAAAAAAAATAAACCCTCGTCTAGCTTTGCCTGTACTCTGCCACACCATCAGATGCAGGAAGCCCTCTGTCACCAACTGATGAGGCATGAAATCTGGACTCATCAGAATGTGAGGAAAGAGGCTGAAAGTCAGATTGAAGAATCCCAGGAAAGTTGTAGCAGAACTGAAAACCACACTGGAGAACTTCATATGGGTGTTATAGTGACCACCTCCGACCACTGACATCGCAGCTATGACGAAGCTCGCGTGATCGAGAAGGGAGGAAATGCACAGCCCTTCCCATGAATCTAATTTTGGAGGAACGCGTCCAGAGCCGCCATCTGAGGGTCCAGCCTCCAGCTGAAGAACCCGGTAGTCTAGGTGGGAGGCAAACAAATCTATCAAAACCAGACACCACCTGTCCGTGATCATTTGGAAGACTTGGGGGTCCAGTTTCCACAGACCAGAGTCTTGGGAGATGCAGAGTGTGCCAGATCACCACCTGATTCAGCCAGTTCACCACCTGGTTCTCCTGGCCTGGAATATACTCCGTGGCAGATACATAATTCTCCAAACAGAAATTCCAAAAGTTCTTCACAAGGTCTGCCAGGATATACAATACCACAGATACGTTGTCCATCTTCAGGAAACAAGACTGAATCCGGTCCTTTGTCCAACACTGAACTGCGAACGAACTGGCAAGGATCTCCAAACAATCTATATGTAAGCTATTTTCTTGTGGTGACCAACTTCTAGAGAACTCCCCACACCTGGCGAACCAACTCGACATGCTGGCGTCTGACTATCACCCAGACGAAAGTGGAACTGAAAATTGCCCTCCCGTTCCATGCGTCCATGTGGGTAAGCTACGAGTTGATCTCTTCCCTTGCCACGTCCTGTAGCGCCATCGGCTGGGAGTATGTTTGTTCTTTCCACAGGTGGTGAGCTTTGAGGCGCTGGAGAGCCCGATAATGGATAGGAGAGGAGACCACTAGACTTACAATTGGTCTGAGCAAGGTGTGAGGTATGGCCAGAATTCAACGAAGTTTGTGTCTAATCTTTACTATCTTCTGAGAAGGAAGACTAAGAGGACAAAGTGAAGTATCACAAACCCCAGGATGGTTGTCCTCTGAGAGGGGGAAAGAAGAGACTTCATTGTTGATTACAAACCACAGGCCGTGTAACAGATTCACTGCTGTCTGGAGGTGCAGAGTAAGTTTCAGGGGGCACGGGCCAGGAGGAGCCTATTGTCCAAGTAATCAATTAGCCTTACCCCCTGTGCCCTGAGGTGCTCCAACGCTGGTTTGAGAACCTCCGTGAAGCACCAAAGTGCCAATGGAAGGCCAAACGGGAGGGAGGCGAGCTCTAAGGTCTGGGAATGCCAGGTGAACTGTAGAAACAGAATGGTGTGGAAGGAAGACAGGGACCTTCCAGTACGCATCTTTTACATCCAGGCATACCATGAGTATGACTGACTGAAGCAAAACATCTGAGCAGGTGAATGCCTTCTATCTTGAAGTGGTGGTAAACTAGCCACTTGTTGAAGTCCCTGAGGTTGATTGCTTGTCTGTCCACTATCGCTTTGTTGACCAGAAGAAGCTTGCCAAGAAAACCACTGGGGTGTGTTACTGACCTGCAGAAGCCCCCTTTCTTTAGGGGGGCTACGACCTTGTCGATCAGGACTGCATTGTGCTGGGAAAAACACGTAGGCCATGGCAGAGAAATTTGCTGAGGGTTCTCATAAAACTTGATGTGGAAACCTTTTTCTGTTTGTAAGACCCATTCGTCTGAGGTGATGGCGATCAATGCAGGGAGGAAGTGGGCAGACAGCCCCCTACCCCTTGTTGGGAAATAGGGAACACACTTGCCGCTTCCAGAAGGGCCACTAGTATGGCCCTTGTATACGCAGCGTCCACTGAATCAATGGCTTCCCGTGGGGTAGAACTGTTGAAGTGCATGTTACTTTGCTACCTGCCTGTGCTCAGAGCCTTGTCCCCTGAGGGAAGCTGGAGATGGGAAGTGGCCGGCAGTGGGGTGCCCCAGCCACAAACTTGTGGGTTGAAAATGCATTTAATATTGGTCTGCATCTTGTAGAGTGGCTCTACTGTCGCCACAGATTTGCCTAGCTCCTTCACAAAAGGACTGCAAAACAAGAGTCACAGCACCCACCTCAGATGAGGAGATATCCCCAGACTTGGGATCGACCTTAATCAGTAAAGAGCCACAGTGCACCATAAATAGCGCACAGTTTGCGTTCCCTAGGAATATAACCAGAATCTGTGCCAACCCTGGGAGGAGCTCAAACTCAATGAGAGAATTAAAGACCATGACCTCCTCCACCATATCAAGGATTTTCGCAATAGAACCTACGGCATCTAGCAGCTGGTCTTCACTTCTCCAACATCAGAAAAAGGTTTAAGATCCTGAGATCCAGGATTGGATATAACCTGTCATCCTTCTTGGGTATCAGGAAATACCAGGAGTAGCATCCCTGACCCTTTTCCCGCTCTGAAACCACCTTTAACGCACCTTTTTTCAATAATGTTAGGACTTCCTCCTGCAGGAGAAGGTGGTCCTCCGAGCAAGCACCCTGGCAAGGAGGGTAATTTGGACGGAATTCCCGAAAGGGAAGAGCATACCCATTCTCTACAAGATTGAGAACCCAAAAGGTCTGTAGTGACCGATTCCCAATCTCGAAGAAAATGATTAGGCCGACACCGCCCACAGGATCAGCATGATCCAGAATGGTGGATCTAGGGCTGCTTTGCTGTGGTAAGAGGAGGGGAGGTGGAGGAAGAGGAGGAGGAGGGCTGACAGCCTTGTGGGCGACCTCTGTTCTTGCCCCTGTAGGATTTGTAGAAGGTATTTTGCTGCTGCTGAGGCGGTCCATAGGTCCAAAAGGACAACCTCCCAAAACCTCTGTACCTCCTGAACGAGGAGTCTCTAGATTGAGTCTGAAGACCCTGAGACTTGGCTGTTGCTTTACTATCTTTCTGTTGCTTTACTATCTTTAAACCTTTCTAAAGTTGCATCTGCTTTTTTGCCAAAAAGTCCAGAACCATAAAAAGGGAGGTCCAAAAGCGAAGTCTGAACATCTGTGGAGAAACTGATGATTTAAGCCATGCACTCCTAGTAGCAACAGAAGATCCCATATTTCTGGCGACAGAGTCAGCAGTGTCTAAACCACTTTGAATGACTTGACGTGCAGCCGCTTGAGTATCTTGTAAGACCTCATTAAAATTGTGTGTCTTCTTCGGACAACTTAGGTGCAAGTGGTTTAGCAGAGTCCATTAAAGCAGGGATATAGCGACCCAAACGACAGGTGGCTTTAGTGGACTTTAGGGCCATATTTTCCAAAGAAAACACTTAGGGAATCGAAGAAACTCGACCAGTCTGCTGTCATCTGGAACTTGAGGAAAGTGACCAGAAGATCTTTTTGAGCAGGCAGCTTGGACCACTAGGCTCTCAGGAGAAGGATGGGAGGCTAAAAAGGCTGGATCCCATGGAGCTGCCCTGTATCTTCTGGCAACAGATTTAGAAACTGCCGGAGTCGAAAAGGGCTCCATTACAGACTCCGTGATTGCCTCATTATAAGGCAGTAGAGGCTCTATTACTGAAGGCGGCGAATGAAGAACTGTCAAAATGTTAGATTTAAATTTAGTAGTAGGAAGCTGAAGATCTAAAAGTTCTGCTGCCTTTTTTATTACTGTGTGGTAGGGAACCACATCCTTTAAAGGAGCATCAGATGTAGGCGAAAGTTCATAGTCTGGAGACATCAAGGCCACTTGCTTCCCTTAATACTCCAAAATAATGATCTGAATCTTGAATCTCCCCTTCCTCCATTCCCTCCAAACAAAACCTCTGCTCCTCTAGAACCTTCTCTCCAAGACCTCATTCTGGGAACCGGCGTCGGTAGAGCCACGACCGACTCCGATGGATCTGGAGCTGGCATCGTACACGGATCCAGAGGCACAGCCTGCGCCAACCGAGTTTAAGCTGACTGAAAAGGCGTTGATGTCCTTGGCACCGGGAAATGCCATGACCGCGCCGCTGGAAGAAATGGCATGAAAGGGGCCTGGACATAGGCCTGAGGAACCCCCAGAATAAACGCTAATGGACCCATGGGTCCTGAAGGTGCTCCAGAGGGGTACATAGCCCAATGGAAGACTCCATACATAGCATTAAGATAATGCAAGGGATCTTGACCCGGGCCAGGGAAAAGATGATAGGCCCCCAGGACAGATTCCGGTGTAGGCGTTAATGTTCGGGCCAGCCGGCGCCTGAGCCAATGGAATCGCCTGCTCATCCGGCACAGGAGCCGGAGAATGTACCGAAGTCGGTGAATGAACCGGTGGAGATCGAGCAGGAGAAGCTGCAGGCGAAGCCAATCTTGCAGGAGAAGCCCGAGTCGAGGGATAAGGAGATACGAAGTCCTAACGGTGTCGACGAGCTGGAGAGGTCGACTTCGGCACAGTTTCTCTATCAAAATGGCGTTTCTTATCTTCGCCATGAAGAGTTTTGCTTCTCTTTCCTTCCACGTCTTCGGATTAATTTTCCTACAGCAGGCACATCCCTTGATGTCATGATCAGACGACAGGCACCAGACACAATATTCATGCGGATCTGTAATGGAAATCTGTCCCCCGCTCTCCCTGCAGGGCTTGAACCCGGACATCCTCGGCGACATCCTGGAAAAGGAAACAAGAAGCAGCAGAGAAATACAAACAGAAGCACAAAGTAGCAAGTGAAACTACGGAGAGTCCTAGAAAAACCGTTCGCGTCGACGGCACGGAAAAAAAGGAACTGATGTAATCACGCCGAAGAGGCTCTTATGCCTCCAGTGACGTCAGCGGAGTTGCGAGCGGAGCCATGGTTCTTAGACGTAGTCCTAGTCGGCGTGGAGAGCTACAAAGAATGTGCGACTGCTGCTGGCGTAGGGGATATTCACAAGGTGAGGAATCCACTGGCCGATGTATCCATCTGAATGATCCATCTTAAACTTTGTCACATGGCATATTACACATACATTTGGCTGTTATGAATGCGGAGGATGGGTGACAATCACTGTCGGCATGGATGCCAGATAAGGAGCACCCCGACTAGCACATTATGGGACTGTACGGAGGTCAGGGTTTATTGGGAGTGTATAGGGAAGAGGTTGCCTGGGGTTTTGAGATGTAGCTTACAACCAAGCTGATCTCCTTGTGCATAATAGGGGTGGGGGTGGGGATCCTTAGATGGGTACGCACTGTATTTTTTTAGCACTTTGGCCTTGATGGTAGCATGAAGGGATCTCCTTAAACATTGGGAGGGGGGAAGACATGGCCATCCATGCCGGAGTGGGACGAAGGTGTGGGTTGTTGTATGGAGGCAGAAAGGTTTGTGTACTGTGCTAGGGGATACCCAAGTAAATTTGAAATTGTATGGGGTCCATGGATGGGAGCCACGAGATAAGGCGGAGTAGAGTTCCAGGGGAGAAGGAAAACAAGGAGGGGGACTGTACTGGACACTTGATGGAGCTTGAGAGCCAACAGGGAGGTCAAAGGGTCTACAAAATACCGCAGCAGAACACAGTCCTGTCCGAGTCTGATGGATTGCATTGCATTGTATTTTGGTGGATGTATGACATGCCTTTTGCAGTTGAGGGATTGTTTTGTCGCCTGTTTCTGTCAAAATACAAAGTTTAAAAAAACAAAAAGGAAACATGGTAGACAAATGGTTTTGGTCTTATGAAGATTTCCAGTCAAAAGGATTCATATCAGCAGTTCAGTAACCAAGCAAGCTTGGGAGGAGGAGTAGAGGAGAATAAGTGTTACAAACAATTCTACCCATATTTGGTGTTTTAATAGCACGCACCTCTAAACCAGAGCCTGCGAACAAGTAATTATGTTATGTATTCATCTTCTTCAAATGCTCAAAACACTTTTTTTATCTTTTAGTACCTACATGGAAGAGAAACTGGCATAAAAGTCTAATTTGTCAAAAGAATAGCTATAGTTGTAGACATAAAATGAAACCTTGTTTAGCCATTCAACAATCTGCTTCAACCCCTCTAAAGAATTTGATTAGCCCTGAGTTCACTTTACCACAAATAAGAAAATGCCAAACAGGACACCACCTCCCTCTAAAATATGTGTTCTGCAATACAAATTTATAGGTGTCTAAGTCAAATACTTACCATTTGTTGTATTCTATGAAATGTTTTGCCATGAAAACTAAAGGCTTGCTCAAATAAAACCTTGTCTTCAACAGTCCATTCATCTGGAAACGGTGTAAAATTTGGCAGATCTGCTAAGGACTTCTCAATATTGTGTTTATGCCAAAAAAGCATGCCAAGAGCCTGAAAAAAGTAAATGAAAACAAATTAACTAATAAATGCATGTTAATTTCAAAGTATTCAAAATGAGTCGGTTGTAGTTTGACACTACTTGTTAGCAACAAAAGATCGAAAGCTTAGGGTATTTGTGCAGGATGAACCTTTTTACACAATTTTTGATGAGAAACCTGCGAAAAGATAAAAAGCAGGAGCAAGCATTAGCAATACAACAAGATTAGCTCTTTATGGTTTGCAGGAACTCCAGCAGTCTTTCAAACAAGGCCCCTAAGGACTTAGAAATCCTAAAGATCAACTTCACTCCCTTCAGACTAAAGTTAGCAGCTGATGCACATGCCAGTTAAAGTCAGGTAAACAATCCATACGTTTTCAGGATCAGAAGCCACCCTTCAGGCATTGCTAAGAACAAACATCTATACGCTTATGTGATTTATTTAAAAGGAAGCAGCTCTTTGAGGGTGCGAAGTGCTACAAAAGGTGAATACAGCAATAAACCCCGAGTAGCTGCAAATTATACTTGTAGAGTATTTATTTATTTTATTTATCTAGAGAAGTGGCTCTTAACCATTTGACTTCTGAGGACCCAAACTTAATCATAACTAGAATGCAAGTAGAGCCAATGAATCCAAACTAGAATCCGGGGATCCCCACGGAATCATTAGATTCTGTGGACCATAACTGAATCTTTATTGGAATCCAGAGACTGTCTAAGCAATTTTCAATGATTTAAATTGTATTGTATCAATCGTAAGATGCCAATGTAACGTTTATCCTACAATTTTAAAATCCTTCTTCATATATTTCGAATGTTTTAACATTTTCGATTTGACAGTTTTTTTTGTATGTGTACACACTTTAATATGTAAATATTTATTTTTCAATGCATTCACATACTCTTGAAGTAGTAATCGCTGACCCCAAGGGGTCCACACGAGAGGTTAAGAACCGCAATCTAGAGCAAGTTTAAATGGTCAGAGTTTAAGAGCAAGAAGACTCAGTTTGGTTAAGAGTTAAGCAGAGAAGGTTGATACAGCGCTAATTACACAGTAATTTCTCAATACAAAACCTCATCTACCTCAATTTTGCCTCTGGAAAGGTGTTGGGCCCTTGACACCATGTATTACCTTCAGGAGACTTTACATAAACATGAACAGTTAAGAATGCTATTATTTTTTAAGTATTTTAAAGGGTTTTATTTTCTAGTCAAAACAATTAAGGTTTTCGCTAACCCTTTATTCATTAATTAAATAACAATCAGGTTACAGAATTTTGAAAACAGGAAAAATAACATTAACATAGAACATATTACAGTCTGCATATAAGCATCACATGTAGAAAAGAAAATGTGGCACAAATGTCAGTCAAATCTTAGAGTTTCTAAAAAAATTTTTAAAAAAAGAGTCTTACAAGGCTAATCAATAATTAATAGGTGGGAAAAAATCTCCAAGACAAAAAAATCTTTTTAAAACTAATTAATTAAATCAAAGCATTAACTTAGAATTTTAGCATCTAAACCTCCTCTAATCAGCTGCACTCTCTGCTCTGGTGATGCTAAATCTGTCTCCCTCCCTCATCAGACAGAAAGGCTGCTCCTTGAAAATGCCCCTCTTTCACAAGTCCTCAGAGGAATGTGATGTGCCTTGCCAAAAATATGACGTGTAAGGACTTTTCGGAAAAAAATGAGCAATAAACCTCCCCTCTCCTCGTACACAATCTCCTCCCAGGCTGCAGCAATCTCCTCCTGCAAAGTTTCTCGTACCTAACCCATATGATGTCTGATCTCATCTGCTGCCTCTCCTCTCGCCTCCCTCTCTGACAGAGGCCCCCTGGATTAAAGAGAAGAGCCCACACGGCCCCCTAAGAGGTCATTATTTATACTCTAATTCTTGGCAGACTACACAAAAATATTTCATATTCAGGAAAGCTTGTACCTGATTGGTTTGCCAATGGCATGAGTGTCTCACCATCCTGATCTCATTGGAAATTCCAAACCATACTGGTTTTAACAAAAGAAGCATTAATGATTAATACATGTATATGTTTTAGCAACATTTACTAGGAAACATTTTCATTCTATTTTCCTCCTTCCTGTCACATCGCAGGCAGGAATGATACTTTGACTAACTGGTACATTGGCACAACAACAAGAATGTACAGTACACAGTGGCCTCGACTCCTTCTGTACTTGAGGCAAGCTGGTATAATCTGCGCATGCTCTCTTCTTTTTAATGCAAGTCACAGCCTTGCTGGATTCACAGGCAGCCATTTTATCTTAGGCCCAAAAACAAAACACACAAAAGAGTATTAACTTTTTGTAAATATACCCATTATGTTTTTCCATCCCATACAAATACCCTTTATAAATGATCACCTAGCAAAGCTATTAGTTTAAAGTAGCTTTTCTAATTGTTTGTGCACAACATGAACAAAAAAAAAAATGAATACATACTCTGACACATGCGTTAATGTTTTAGATAGCTTTTCATGCAAAAAGCGTTTTGCCCCATTTGAAGTGTTTGGTGCATTGTTAATTAACACACATTATAAAAAGGTGTTATACACTAAAATATATTTTTTTCTAAACATGCAACAAAGCCAAATTCTCTTAAGGCAGGAATAGTGAATGTAGATCGCAAGGAAAATGAGCTGGAAATAGAACATATTCTATTAGTATCTTCAAAGCTAAAAAGGTCACAAATCACAAGTTTTTCTCTACACTGCAAAAACACATTTTAATTCAGCATAAGCATTTCAGACAGACTAGGCCTCATTTCATTTCTTTCAAGTGCTTTCCCTTGCACCAAAATGTGCTTGTCAATTTAAATGCAATCTGTCTGAAGCACAAGTTACTTACCTTCGGTAACAATATATCTGTAAGAAACAGTAGTTAGTATTAGATTCCTTACCTTAGAATATCCCCTGGCGTCAGACTGGATCCGGAAACTTTTGCGTAGCAGTACCCTTGCGCTTCGGTAGGCGTAGTCTGCGGCTCCACGTCAGTCGTCGTTGGCGCCGGGATGACGTCTCCGGAGTACTTAGACACCGCCCTCGCACGCTGATGTCAGTTCTTAGACAGCTTTTCCGCGCCAGAAACGCAGAGCCATGATAAAAACCAACACTGGTGCCATGAAACTAGGGCCCTGAAAGGGGATGACCTTAACTCTAGATATCGGTTAATAGAACGGGGAGGATGGGTGGGGTGGTGGGGAGGATGGGTGGGGTGGTAAGGAATCTAATACTAACTACTGTTTCTTACAGCTATATCGTTACCGAAGGTAAGTAACTTGTGCATCAGAAAGAAACAGGTTAGTATTAGATTCCTTACCTTAGAATAGATACCCCAGCAATACAAACCCAGGCGGTGGGTCTGAGAACCAGAAAGTCCTGGAGGACGGAAAGGCCAAAGAAGCCATCCCTCCAGACTTGGCTGTCCAGGCAGTAGTATCTTGCGAACGTGTGCAGCGAGGCCCACGTAACTGCCTGACAGATGTCCTGCAAGGGGACTCCCCGGCCCAGGGCAGTAGTAGCCACTGTGGCCCGAGTGGAATGGGCCCTCAGCCCAACAAGAGGCTCCTTCTTAGCCAAAGAATAGCATGCCTTGATGCACAAGACGACCCACCGAGAGATGGTCCGTTTGTGCACCGCCAATCCCTTCTTAGCGCACACGTAACCAACAAAGAGTTGGTCATCCACCCGGAACTGGCGTGTGCTATCCAGATAGAATGAGAGCACACGTTTTGGGTCCAGACGGTGGAGCCGCTCTTCCTCTTTAAAGGGATGCGTAAAGAAAGTGGGCAAGGTGATGGACTGCCCGATGTGGAAGGCCGTGACTACCTTGGGCAGGAAAGAGGGTCTTGTCTGCAACACAAGCTTGTCCGGATGGACAGAAAGGAAAGGAGGTTTGGATGAAAGAGCCTGGAGCTCACTCACTCTCATGGCAGAGGTGATGGCAACCAGGAAAGAAGGCTTAAGGTTAAGGGTAAGAAGACAGAGAGGACAGTTATGAAGTGGCTCGAAGGGAGCGCACATCAGATAAGTAAGTACAAGGTTCAAGTCCCACTGAGGCATCACGAAAGGAACAGGGGGAACATATGAGTGATGCTCTTCAAGAACCTATTTCCAATCGGGGACTTGAACAAAGAAGGCTGATCAGGTAGCCTTAAGAAGGCGGAAAAGGCAGAAAGGTACCCCTTGATAGTGCCCAGAGCAGGGCCCTGCTGGGCAAGAGAAAGAAGGAAGAGGAGAACCTCAGAAAGGGGGGCAGAGTGGATTCACAGCCTTTGCTGTGCACCATGCCACAAACCTGTTCCACCTGCAGGCGTATACCGACTTTGTGGAGGGACGCCTGGCTGCCAGAATCGCATCACAGACTTCAGGAGGCAAGTCAAATGGCCTCAACTGTCGCCGCTCAATCTTCAAGCATGGAGGTGGAGACTGGACAGGTTTGGGTGGAGGACCGTCCCCTGCTGCTGCGACAGAAGGTCCTTCTGAAGAGGCAGACGAATCGGGGGATCGACTGACATGCTGGGTAGCTCGGGATACCAGTACCTTCGTGCCCAGTCCGGAGCCACAAGGATGACTTTGGCCCGGTCACTCTTGATCTTCTTCAGCACTCTGGGCAGAAGTGGTATAGGCGGAAAGGCGTACAACAGACCGCAGCTCCACACGCAACGAAAAGCGTCTCAGAGCGAGTGATGCCTTGGAAATTCCAACGCGCAGAACTGATGACATTGCGCTTTTTCTTTGGTGGCGAATAGATCTAACCAAGGCTCTCCCCACTGCAGAAAGAGTCTTGCGCCACGTCCGAATTCAGGCGCCATTCGTGATCCATCATGCACCGTCTGCTGAGTTTGTCCGCCCTGGCATTCAGAGAACCTGCCAGGTGTTGAACCACCGGGGTCACGCCTTGATGTTCCAGTCACTGCCAGAGGCGCAGAGCCTCCTGGCAGAGGGTCCACGACCCCACCCCCCCCTGTTTGCTGGAGTACCACATGGCGGTGGTGTTGTCCGTGAACACCTGCACTGCACTCCCACAGAGGAGAGGAATGCCTTCAGTACAAGACTAATCGCCCGCAGCTCCAAAAGGTTGATATGGAGCCGGGACTCAGCCGGAGACCAGAGGCCTCTGATCTCCACCTCTCCCTTGTGGCCCCTCCAACCTTGGAGGGACGCATCAGTCACAACTACGTGCTCCGGTTGGGGTAGGCAGAGGGATCTGCCGCTGACCCAATCGCGGTCCGTGAGCCACAACTGCAGCGGTCTTGCAGTGCCCTCCGAGATCAGGACATGGTCGGACAGGTTTCCCTGATGCTGGGCCCACTGAAACTTCAGGTCCCACTGCAGAGCCCACATCCGCCACCGGGCATGATGCACCAGAAGGATGCAGGAGGCGATCAGCCCCAGAAGCCGCAACGTCAACCTGACAGAGACCCGGGATAAAGGCTGAAAGATCGGAATCAGAGCCCAAATATCCCGAACCCACTGTTCGGGAGGATAAACCCGAAACTGTGCAGAGCCGAGAACCGCTCAGATGAAGAGGAGCTTCTGAGAGGGATACAGGTGTGACTTCGGCACATTGATGGAAAACCCCAGCTGATGCAGGAGGTCGGCCGTAGTCTGGAGGTGGCTGACGACTGTCTGGGGCGAGTCCGCCTTCAACAACAAGTCATCGAGGTAGGGGAAGACTGAAACCCCTAACCTGCGCAGATGAGCTGCGACCACCGCCATCACCTGGCGCTGGTAAGGCCGAAGGGGAGCACGGTAAAACTGAAAGTGCTCGTGGCCTACCATGAACCGCAGGTGGGCTGGCAGGACGGGGATGTGGAAATAAGCATTCTGCAAGTCCAACGCTACCATCCAGTCTCCCGGGTCCAGGGCAGCCAAGACCTCAGCCAGTGTCAGCATCTTGAACTTCTCCTATCGGAGGAAGCAGTTGACGTTCCGCAGGTCCAAGATAGGGCATAGGCCCCCTTTGCCCTTCTTGGGTACCAGAAAGTAGTGGGAGTACCAACCACACCCTACTTCTGGCCCAGGAACGCGCTCGGTGGCCCCATTGGCCAAGAGGGCCTTAACTTCCTCTTGTAGAAGTTTCAAGTGATCCCTCGACACGCGGTGGTAGTGCAGTGGCATGGCTGGAGGGGGTTGTAGGAGAGTAGGGTCTGCAAACCTATGGTCACCCCAGATTTTTGCTTTTTGCTTCACTGGTTTACAACTTTCCCTGGCTGTGGGCCTGCTAATCAGACCCACAGCCTAGCTGTTCTCTCTCTAAATTGACATCCATGTACTTTAGGTGCATTTACCAATTGGTATTGGGTCACTCTTGTAAGTCCTTGTACAGTGTACCATAGGTACCCAGGGCATAAGTGAACCCAAGGCCTACCAGGGGCTGCAGCATGTATTATGCCACCCCTGGCTGGCCATCCAAATCTGACACAACTGGCTGATCAATCAGCTGGGGCAAGGTGGTGTAATCACCCTTTGCTTTAGATATAGTATACCTATATCTAAACCTAAAATGGACACATATACTCCTTTAAGTCACTCCTATGGCAGGCCTTAACAATCCTGGAGGCAGAGTGCTTGGAATTAGGTGAGATGGTGCTCTAGCATGAGCTGAGCCTGTCTGCAGCTTTCGGAACCAAGTCCTTTAGCTGTTTCCATGATAACGCTATACCATATACTCTTAAGTGCATTATAATCCTCCCGATTATTGCTAACTTTGGCATAGTATTATCAAAACATGTCGAGTAAGGTGTCATACGAATTGGAATACTACCCCCTCGCCAGTTCTGGCGACGGGGGTAGCATTCCACCCTTCTAGAGGGACACAACATGTATGTAACTGTGAACCCCGGTTACAGTTAACTCGAGCCTCAGCATCACAAAATGGATGCTGTCACCACAGACACAAGTCTGACCTCCTGCTGCTGGGAGTCCTTCCAGCGAGGGATGCCTGGACAAAGGGTTTTCTGCCTTGGGAGGTGCTAGCACCACCCCAGACAGGATTTTGTGTATTAGGTAGGACAGGCCTGAAAGGAATGAGACATGCCTGGGGCACACAAGGTGTCCCTGTGCATACACCGGTTCCAACCAGTTGCTGGGGCACTCCAGCCCCAGCTCTGGCGCGAAACCGGACAAAGGATAGGGGGTGTAACCACCCCCTTCCTGGTCCCACCCATAGGAGGGACCTAGTCATAGTACAGCCACCTTTAGGAGAACAAAGGTAGGAGCTGGTCCCATTCCAAATTAGATTAATCCTGATTTGAAACTCTACAAGAAGAAACTCTGGACGTCGACGTTCTGCTCCACAGAAGACTGAAGAAATCTCCCTTGTGGCAAAGGAGTGAACACCCTGCATCTGCAGGCACCATAAAGCGTACTAGCGTTTCACTTTGTCGTCTTTCCTGGTGGATCCAGACTTCAGAGCCCATCGAGACCCGACTTCAAGACCTCTCCGACGTCTACCTACATCTGCAACACAGCTGAGATCCGTGGGTGCGACGAGACACGAGGGACCGGCCATCTTGAAGAAACTGCACTTCGCTTCGCTTCCAGCACGACTTCAGAGGCATCCTCGATGAAGTACTTTGGGGATTGAGGAGCCCCAACCCAGAGCAGCTCCTGCACAGAAGATCAGCCCTCTAGCATCTACGAGATCTGTGTGGGGCTCTTTTGCTTGATTGGTGCTCGACGCGTTGTCTGGTCACTTGCCGGCTGGCTAGTGGCCTCCTAGACGACGATCCTTGAAATCCACACCGCTGGTCTGGTTGCTCCAGACTGGCCCCTGCTTCCCTGCAAAGGAGAAGCACCCCGGACCTTCCTGGTCCGCACCAGACGCCTTTTTCATCCACCGCGTGGATTGCCTTTGCCAAGGCCTGTTGACGCCGAATCCGGAACCATCACCGAGAGCCTGCGTGGGACAGCTCGTGCCTCCATCCTGGTTGTTGAAGACACCTCCTGGTCCACGTGGCTGCAGAGTCAAGCGTCCACTCTTCACCTGACCGCGACAACAGCATCTGGTTCCTTCCTGGTTCCACTCCAGTCACTGGCTAGTGACTGTGGACATTATACCCTCTGCTTTCAGGTCTTCATCTTCCTCGATCCACCCTTGGGTCATTCCGGACATCTTCCTTCTGTCCGCCTGCAGCATCTTTTCTTCCAGGCTCCATAGACTTCAACGCGGAAACCCGACACTTTGACACCTATGCACCCGTGGGTGCGGTAACAAGAGCATTTCGGTGCTCAAGGGTAGATTAATTCTCCTAGTGTCCAGATTTAGTCCTAGCTAGTCGGAACTGTCTAATACTTATCTTTTCGTAATTTGTACTGTCCATTGACTTTGTTACGCATCTCGCATCCGAGTTCACACTATGCACAAGCGTTCCGTGGGCCTCCTGCTACTTACCTAAGGTTAGGGTAGTGTAGTTCCAGCCATCCTACAGCCTCTGGACAGCTCCTTTCCTTCCATCGATTTCCTTATACCACTTGTTTAGTATATGATTTGTTGCGCCCCTAGGGCAACATTGTAACTTGTGCAACTTAACGTATCTTTCTTAAGAGTCCTGTCATGTGCTTAGCCCTCTGACCTCAAAGAGTTCAGAGGTGTATGTTAGTTAATAAATATCTTGTTTATTTTCATAACTACCTGTGTGATGTCCTTTCACTTGTGCGCCCCTGTCCCAGAGGAGCCTGCGGGAGGGATTATCAGAGCGTGTAGTTTAAAAAGTGGGAGGGCCTTTTGGGGCAGTTGTGCCAAAGGGCTTTGCTGAACCAATGAATCCAAGTCACAGGGATAACATTCTGGGTGTCCTGGACTTTCATTCAACAAATCAGCACATTCTGGGCGCTTACCTAAACCTAATGGAGTAATGCATCTGATGACCACAAAGTGAACAAGGAAATTAGCTCCTAACATATGAAAATGCAACTGCATCACTTAGTCTTAGAACAAGCATTGGTTGCGGGGGAGGGGGGAGAATCTGGGAAAATAAGCATTGGGTGCAAGACGTGATGGGGGAGAGGGGGAGAAGCGGGTGTTACAAGCATTGGCCGCAAAACGTGGTGGGGAGGGGGAGAAGCAGGAGTTCGCTGCACGCGTTCACGCGCACATGCACGTAAGCTTTGGGCCACATGCACGCAAGCTTTAGGCCAGGTTAGCACTTCCAAATGCCCCTTACTAAATGTCGAGCAACCGCGCATGCGCTGCTGTAGGCTCAACCTAAAAAGGGTGAATAACCTAAAACACCAGAATTGAGTAAAAAGAATGAATCTGCTAGCATACCCTAATGCCTATTATACCCAGTTTTCTTTAAGCATAGGCTAGATTTTATTACATACTATAGGGAATAAGAATGCAACATGGGGGCACTTTGAAAATAATGTACACTGGAACACAATGGAAAATCTAGACTGTTTCTGCACAATAAGCAAAAACTGAAGTTATAACTTAGAAATTGACAAATGTTAACATTTTAACTGGTTATAACAAACTGAAATCCAATAAATCTAACTGACGTTTCAGCTGAGAAAGCTCTAATTATATCAAACAAGCAAACCCTGTTCTATAAACATTAATGCAATTCTTAGCCATACGTGTTGTGTACAATGATATAGTTTTTACTAACAAAACAGTTTACCAAAAATATTTCACAGCACTAGATAAGGCAGCTCATTACCTGCTCCATGTTGTATCCATGTTTCTCTTTAGCAATAGAAATATATTCATCAACTGGGAGAAAACAAATTTATATAGATGATGTATATTATTTATACATTTAAAAACAGTGTAATTATTCACAGTTCTTTGAAATGAGCTAAACTGAAGTCAGAACTCCTATTAGGAAACAATTTACACATTTTATGTTTCTGGGAAACATTCCTGGCAACATTTTGCAGCTTTAGATCACTAGAAAACTGGGACGCCATGGCAATTCTAGGAATATTCCAAGTCACTTTTGAGAATTTAATTTGCAATATTAAGATACTTACTTGTAATACGGACTGATTTTGTCCAAAAAATAACTATCCAAATTTGTGCTGCTGCTGATATTTGGGTTTCAATATCAAGAGTTTCTGGCAAGAATGATTGTAAAGGCACCATCCATGAGAGACTCAATCAACCAATGTGTTTTAACAGTGGATGTCCTAATACTTTGAATGGAGGTGACTTGCCACATTAAACAAGCGTTTGCAATGCAATATGTCTCGCATTTCTGAAAGTTAAGATCTTTTGATGTTGAAAATGACAGTGTTTTCTAACTTTTTTGTTAGTAATGATAATATTTGCATAGAGTTAATGCCATTTATAGGACCTTGCGACGCTGGAGAATTTGGAAATGGGAAATCGGGTATAAGGGAGGGAGACAAACTTAATATGCTAGCTGGGAAAAAAATTACAATTGCTCAGGAAAGGGCTGCATTTGAGTGTGTGAATGTTGCGTAGAAATGGGAGTTAGGAATGTTGCCTCAAAGTAAAATTAAAGCGTTGACAAAATAAAAGCTGCACGTTCTGATTTAAGTGATGCCATGTTTTTGCAGGTGCGTGGGCAAGCTACTTAAAGAATTTAGAAGTGGGAGGAATGTTTCAAGCTCGCTGCCTAGGCGAGACAAAGAGTCCGGACAGTACTTTGCAATGCTGATAATGTAAAACTACATTCATCATAACTGAAACCACTTGCAAAGCAACACTAACTGTTTTACGTGCGCCAACCGCCCCACAACTCGTTACATCCTTATTAAAAAGCAAAACATGCGACACGCGCTTCACGCTATTAACTTGCGAGGTTCCCTCGCTTTTAAAGAATTGTGTTTTAGAAATATTTTGTTGTTGCTTTTAGGTGTGTTACTTTATTAGGAAAACTCCCACAACTGCTGTATATTTGTTTAGAAAACTACCGATCGCATACCTGCACTAGAATTGTACTTTCACCGCTGTTTAGCGGGTCCTCAGGTGCTGACACACTGCGTGAGCCATCTTGGGGGTAGGAAGGGACGGGTGCGGGCACCATTTTGGTGAGCATTGTAGTTGCAGGCTGCCACGCTCGGCCCCTATTTAAAACCTGCCAATGCAAGCGCGCAGCGTACGCACCGTGGGCACGCCAGAGGCGAGCCAATCTGTGCCCATTCGCGAACAAACCAGACCAGGGGCCATAAACCCTGGTCGGTGTATTAAATATAACAGATGGGAGCTGTTGGAGGCAAATCATGGGAATCCAAAACCCAGTCAGTTGTGCCTAACCAAACTGCGGCAGGAAGGGATGCTTAAACCCCTTGGTAGGAATTTAGGGACCGAAACTAAGCACTTAGTAAATGATCTGTATTATGGGCTCCTGAACACGCGCTCACTACAGAAGCACAACTTAGAGGTCTTCTCTCTACTACAGGATGGGGAATTGGATATCCTAGGAGTCACCGAAACGTGGCTAGAGGAGTCCTCTATGCCAGACGTAGTAGCTTCCTTACCGGTTAATTTCATGGCAATCTCCCATAATCGAGCAGGCATTAAAGAGGTGGCGGTGTTGCTCTTTTGCACAGCAACCGCTGGAGGCGAAAGTTTATGCTGAAAGTGTGGGGGGTGCGGATGTGCTGGGTGTTAAATTTGGGGTGGGGATAGATTGTTTGGTTATACTTCTAATATATCGTCCCCCGTGGGCCACACCGGATTTTTGGGACCTGTTCCTGGAGTTGGCCCAAGATTTCCTGTCGCGCTACAGTAAACTGATTTATGGGAGATTTTAATTTTCATTGGGAAAAGTCCCCGAAAGAGGGTCAGGCCGACCAGCTAGAAGAAGCACTTCCGACCATTGGTTTTATCCAACAGGTGATGGGTCCCACACACGACAGGGGCCTTAGACCTCATCTGGACGACAATCCCGGAGCAGGACCCTGTAGTTATTCTGCCCTGCGCATGGTCAGATCACTATCTACTGAAGGGCAAGATTTCGGTTCGTGAACACAGGGGAAAGCCTGGAGGTGGCTGGAAAGTAGTGAGGAAATGGAAAAATATAAATGAGGAGAAGATGGTAGCTCACCTTCAAACCTCTACTCCGCTCAGTAAGACTGAAGAGAACGCAGAAGTCATCTGTAATGACCTGACAGATAAATTAAAGAAGGCAATTGATGTTGTCGCACCAGCACGGAGGGTGAAAATTGTGGATAAAGGGCTAGGTGCCCCATGGTTTAATGAAACCCTTAGGGTCAGGAAGAGGACTCTACGAAAATCTGAGAGAGCCTGGCGGAGAGACTACAACTTGAATGCACAGAGCCTATATGTACAAGAGCTTGCTCTCTACAAACAGGCTATCCTGTCCAGGAAGAATTTTATGAAGACAGGATTGCGAAAGCCAGGGACCCACAGTAGGAAATCTTTAAAGTCCTAACGGAATTAAGGAAGAATAAAGAGCAGAGCCCTGAGTTCACGCAGGAGGACTGCCAAAAATTTCAGGATTTCTTCTCGAACAAAATTGAAGATCTCCTGTCAGAAATCACGCTCACTCCAATCCTTGACTGCCCCTTACAGATCACCCCAGCTATCTCGTCGGTTAATTTTCCCCTGGATACTCTGCCATTGATTACTGAGGACAGACTGGCTAGTCTCGTGGGGCGAGTAAAGACGGGTTCACAGGCGGACCCTTGCCCCCCTGGGGTGTTTAAGGTAGCGTTGCCAGGGATTGAGGAAGACGTTCTTACTCTCCTCAACAGGTCGCTGCAAACAGGAGAGGTTCCATCAGCCTTCAAGGTGGCACGTCTGATCCCTCTGCTGAAGAAACCTGGGGCGGATGTGAAGAATCTGAAGAATTTCAGGCCCATTTCTCAGTTACCGTTTTTAGCTAAGGTGTTAAAGCAGCATGTTCTTACATACCTCTCAAGCCATCTGGAAAACAATGACCTACTTGAACGGAACCAGGCAGGTTTCCAGGCGCATCACAGCACTGAGCTGGTGATGCTGTCCATCTTGGACGAACTAAGATGTAGAGCAGATAAAAAAATTCCCAGTGCCCTGGTGCTGTTAGACCTCTCCGGGGCTTTGACACGGTGTGTCATAGTCAATTGTTGTCGCGGTTGAGGGACTTTGGCATCCAGGGCACGGCACATGTCTGGCTCTCCTCCTTCCTAAAAGGGAGATCACAGAGTTCAGCTGGCGGATCTGGTTTCAACCTCAGCGGCCATCACTTGTGGTGTGCCACAGGGCTCCGCCCTCTAACTCTTTTATCTAACATTTATTTGCAGCCACTGATCTCGTCCCTCAACCAGATGGACTGTCAAATTTACAACTACGCTCACGATACCCAGATCGTCATCCAAATTGAGGATTGCCCGTATATGCACGCCAGACTGCATAACATCTTAAAATACACAGCTAACTGGATGTCTGCCAATTCCCTGAAAATCATTCCAGACAAAACCGAGGTGTTGCCAATTACCATCTCTGGCAACCCATGAAATGAACTGTTCTGGCCAAGGGAATTGGGGGCACCCCCAGAACCTGCAGTAGCAGTTAAAAGCCTGGGCATTCACATTGATGGCAACCTGACGATGGAAAAACAAGTCTCTTCGGTGGTGGGCATCTGTGTGGGTCTCTAAAGACAACTAAGAAAAATCTCCCAGCTTTTGTCTTTTTCCACCTTGAGGCGCGCGGTCTCTGCCATGATCCTAGCCAGGATGGACTATGGCAACTCGCTATATGCAGGGCTCCACCCAAAACAACTGACTAGACTGCAAACGGTCATGAACGACGCAGCGAGACTGATTTTTAAAAAGCCTAGGAGAACGCATGTTTCACCTCTCTTGCGCGAACTACATTGGCTGCCAATCAGAGTGATGTTTTTGGGGCTCTGTATCACGCACAAAAGCCTATACGGCAATGCACCAAGCTATATGAAAGCACGCATGATCCCATACACCCCTAGAAGGGTGTTACGTTCATCTGAGGCTACCCTCCTGGCCCGACCACGCTCCAGATTGGCCACTATAGGCGGCCGCGCCGCGCCTTTTCTAACGTTTTTCCGACAGCCTGGAATAACCTACCAATCGAACTTCGTAAGGAACCCAACCTGCTGCCTTTTCGCAGGATGCTAAAAACTGTGCTCTTCCGGGAAGCCTGGGGCGTGCTGTAATTCGATGACTGGCCCTATGAATTTTGGTGTGTACCTGAACAAGCGCTTAGAGACCCGGGGTGATAATGCGCTATATAAATCTAAATAAATAAATAAATGCAAATACCCAAACTGCGCTTTACCTTAAGCTTGCTTTATATATTGTGGGAGGTTGAAAGTATTTTTTCACACGCTAATAAAGTTGGATAAAAACCAAACAAAATAAGCTCCAGCGGAAGAGATGTAATAGGCAGTCTCGCACTTGTATCATGTAGACTTCCGTTTCTAATCGCTTTGGCTACATGATTTCTAGTCTTTCCTTCCAGCTGCTTTTTCTGCCGATGTCATGAGCAGTGGGAGGGCGGCCGGGTTTCGAGTGGTCTTAATGGAGATGGTGCCTCTTCACAAGTGTAGAGTACTTCCTACTGGCCCAACCCAAGACCTAAGCCACAGGAGCCACTTGCGATCCAACCTCGCCCACACTAAGACAGAAGCTGCGAGGGCGATAAAACAAATAAAATCCATCCTCCAGCATTCCCCTGACAGGACCCATGACCAACCGAGACTGGGCAAGTTAGCCACCCGCTACCTTTCCAGCTCCGAAGATCAGCCTCAGACGCAATTGTTAAAGATCAAATGTGGAATGCCAACTGCAAAAAAAGCCACATGAGTGGATTTAGGCAAGCCGTGAGCAACAAAAGTAAATATGCGCACCCACAATTGATAAAGATCAAGCTGCAAACGGGAAAAACACAGTGAGTTGGGCGAGCCCACAACAAACAAAAATACAAGCGGCCACCATTATTATCACCTTCAATGCTAAGGCAATTCCCCCAGAGTGCTGACATCCCTTGAATCCCATTGTTCATGACGAGCTCAGCTCGTCATAAGCACAGCTCAACCGTGCCTCATGACGAGCTGAGCTCGTCATGAGCAGCGAAGGGGTTAAAGAAGCGCGGCGAGCTACCACTTTATAACTAGAGAACTAGTGCTTACGTAAAGCGCTGCAATAGCTTCTGATTGGGTTTGCGCTACAACTGCAAAACAAGCAGTTGCAGGAGATAGTGTCCTGACTGCAACAGCAGGTAGGAACCAGTAACAGGCAAAAAGAAGATTCACAAACCTACAGGGACTTTGGTAATATTCAAAGTAGGTCGAGCAGATGAGCGCGTGGAGAGACTTCCCACGCCACTGTATAAACAGACAAGCTCAGCCACGCTTATTAAAAACACATGGCCCCAGCACGCCGCTGCTGGCTCCCGAGCGCAAAACGCTCTGGGAGTGAACATTTCCCTAAAAGCTGGGACATCCACACGCCTTTTGCCAATTGCGTGCTAAAGCCAGACGCAAAGGGCAACGGTGTGTGAGCACCACATGCACAAGCTTCTCCTGAAGCTGAAGTGATTCCAAGAGGTCGATTTCCTATGCTGTGCATGGGCGCTGCCATAGGCTCAACCTAAAAATGTGCAGTGCCTTTAACTTCATCTGTGGGGGTTGGTGTTTGCATTAAACCTGCCATCTGATCGCCAAATCATTTCTCATAAACTAGGACAACTCCAGTGTTAACAAATCCTCAAGGTCACTGCAACAGGTTGGAAAGGCTTTTTCTGCCCAGATTCTACATACTTGCACTCCATTTTTGGAGGTCCATAAGACATGGCTATCAAAAGACAAACAGCCCTTTTAGCAGCAAACAATCACTAGCCTTGTATTTCATTTCAAGTCTTCTTGGACAAGATTGAGCTCAAGTTTTCTCACAGTAACTAATCAAATCAGAGCCTGGCATTACATGCTACATGATTTGAGAAAGCAGGATTTTAACCCCTTCAGTGCTCATGACAAAGCCAGCTCGTCATGGGCGTTACCTGCGCCGCGCGCATGACGAGCTGGCTTTGTCATGTAACGCAGGTTTTTTTTAAATTTTCAGCGCACAGCGGGAAAAGCTGCAGCACTCATGCGGTTAAATAAATCAGTGGCTTTCTAGAAATCTACATAAAAGAACAAATACTGTCAGTAGTTCTTGCTTGTGTTTTTGGGATGTCAGGAGATAAAGGGCAAGCCAGTCTTCCCATTCAGACTCAAGATATGTGGCCACCCGAGTTGAAACTTAACTGGAGCCATGTATCCCAGAATGAGGAAGAAAGCATGCTCTTCATAAGAGGCAAGGAGCAGGGGAGTTAGCTCCTAATAGTTAGGGACTCACGGCGAATGCATCTTTTAATGTATGCGGTGTATGCATGTTAATTGAGGCTCCAGGACTAGTGACTTTGCTACAGTGTTTCCTCAATAATTAAGGAAGATCCTCAAGATAGAATTTTGTGGTGTGATTGGTGTAAAGTCAAAAACCTAGGTCTGAACCAAAATGTTTGGGCACTGATGATGAAGCCGGGGGACAAAGGTAAGGCAAACTTCTCAAAAAGGCAACTTGGGTCATTAAAGTTAAACCTGTACAAAAATGTTGGCAGGGGGCGATCCCTCATTTTATTACAAGGTGTCATTTTTCCCTTTATTGACAGCTACCCGCTAGGAAGAGAGTCTAATTAAGTACACCAGTATGTTGTCAAACATTAGATACTTCCTGTGAGCAGGATGTATCGGAATGTGAAAGTAGGCGTCCTTTAGATCGAGTGTTAAGGAAATCGCCTTGTTGCAGCAGTGGGAGCACCTGTTGTAAAGTGATCATATGAAAATCATCTGATTGTATGTGATGATTGAGGGGCCTGAGGTCGAGAATTGGTCTTAGTGTCCCGTCCTTCTTGGGTATTAGAAAACATAGCGAGTAAACCCCTGCTCCTTGCTGTTGTAAAGGAACTATTTCTATTGCGTCCTTTTGAAGAAGCGAAAGAACTTCTTGTTCAAGCAGAGTACGGTGTTCTGCAGACATTGGACGCTGCCTGGGTGGTATGTGTGGAGGGGTTGCTATAAATTCGAGGCAGTAGCCATACTGGATAATTTGTCTTACCCACTTGTCTGTTGTGATGAAACTCCAGACAGGTAGGAATTGTGTTAATCTGCCCCCCACAGGAGTGGAATGCTGTCGGGGAAGCTGAGGGAAGTCATTGTTTTGTAGTGGAAGAGGCTTGATTATTGTTGTTACCCCGACCTCTTCCTTTGTTGTTTCCTCTATATCCTCCTCTAAAATATCCCTTGTTAGAGGATGTTTGGGAGTTAGATTTGAAGGATGTTGTATCGTCTGCTCCAGTCTGTTTGAAGTCTACTCTGCAGAAGGAGCGCCAAAAGGAACTTTTAGCTTGTGTGGACTGTAAAGCTCCCATAGATTTGGCAGTATCTGTATCCTTCATCTTTTCAAGTACTGTGTCTACCTCTGGTTCAAATAGTTGATTTGGATTAAAAGGTTAGTTTTAAAATGGTAGTTTGCACTTCCTGTTTAAATCCTGAAATGCGTAGCCACGCAGGGAAGAATTTGAACAGACCTTTGCGATAGACACATTTGAACAAACAGAATATCTTCCTCTGCCTCGTCAGAATGCATAGTGACTCCATGGTAACGAATAGTTTACCTGTCGGTGTAGTTTTGCAGCTTGAAGATCTTTCTAGATTCACTATGCTATGCATTATTCCGTGGTCTAGTGGTTGGGTCCGGAATCTTAGTCTTTTTTTTTGTAGCCAAGGTGGGCGTCGACATTCCACCTCTTGGTGTCCTTCCGTGACGTTGGCACGCTTCCTGCAGAAGCTCCCACCCTTGGGCGCCATCTTCGGATTATTTTTTCTCGTTTTGTGTTTTTGCGAATCCTTGGCAATGTTCAAGTAAGTTACTTAATCCGCTTTGTCGTTTAAGGTATTCGTTTCAGTATTGTCCTTGTTTTTTACCACCTGATTCTACAGCCTCATCTTTCTGGCGGAGGTGTGTGGGTTCGCTAGTGAATCCAGAAAGATCTTAAAGCTGCAAAACTAGACCGACAGATAAACTATTCGTTTTGCAACGTGAATCTTTCTGGATTCACTATGCTGTGCATAGACTTTGTAGTGGTTTGTTACTTTTGTGGCGGCTGGGTGGAAGATGAGCGTTGGTTGTTGAATATATGTTGAAGCACTTTCTGTCCTACTTGTGCTTCCTTGTTCATTTGTAAATCCACACAGTACTGCTTAATTAACTTGTGCACTGAAGCCCATGTTGCCGCCAGGCATATGTCTTGAATATGTGTGTTAGCCAGGAAGGCTATCGTTGCTCCCTTTTTCCTAGTTGAGTGGGCACGTGCCCCCTCCGCTAGTTCTTGGTCTGCTTGTTTGTGGCAGAACTGAATAGTTTGTTCGATCCATCGTGCGATGGTCCCCTTTGTTACTGGTCTACACAGGAAACTGCTTGCAAAGGACACAAAGAACTGTTTAGTCTTCCTGTGTTCCTTTGTTCTTTCTATGTAGTGCATTACTGCCCTTCTAGCATCCAGAGTGTGGAGTGCCCTCTCTGCGCTTGTGGTTGGTTTTTGAAAGTAGCTTGGTATTTGAACTGTTTGGTTGATGTGAAACCTCAACATCACCTTTCGCATGAAGTGTGGGTCTATTCTCATCACCACCCTATCATTGTGAATTTGGATGTAGGGTTCTTGTAGCGTTAGCGCCTGTAGTTAGCTCACCCAGCGCATGGAGGTGATAGCCACCAAGAAGGCTGTTTTCATTGTTAGCATTTGTAGGGAAGCCTTCTGAATCGGTTTAAAAGGCGCCTTCATAAGCGCGGTCAGGACTAGATTAAGGTTCCATGCTGGTGGCAGCATCCTCTTTTAGACTCAATCCTTTTTGCCCCTCCCATGAATCTCTTTACTATCTGTGACGTAAAGTAACTCTTTCCAGTCTCTCCTCTGGTGTAGGCCACAATTGGTGCCATGTGTACTCTCAGCGAGGATGAGCTTAGCTTTGCCTTCAGCAGGTGCGTGCGGCACCTTAGCACTGTTGACTCCCTGGACATCTTTCTGTGTAGCTTCTTCTTGCTGCACCATTGTGTGAACCTTTTCCATTTCGCCAAATAGCACCTTATTCTGTGCTAGGCCTCCTTGCCTCTCGTAGTATTCGCAGGGTGCTCTCCGGTAACCTCAGGCGGCGAACTCTAGGTCTTCTGGAGCCATGCTGCTAAGCTGAGGCTCTCTAGTTCTGGGGGTTGTACCTCTCCGTTTTGCATGGACAGTAGGTATTTTCTTCTCCCGAACTTGTGGGGTGCACCTTGTGCCATTTCCATTATCTGCGAGTACCAGGTCTGCCTGGCCCATTGTGGTGCCACCAGGATCAGAGTCATGTTGGAGGTCCTGCACTTGTTGAGTACTCTGTATCAGAGGTAGCGTAAGCAAAGGTCCTCGACCAGCTTATCCATAGGGCATTCCCAAGGGAACCTTCCCCTGGTTGCCTGGATGCGAAGCTTTGGCATTTTGCATTCTGGTGTGTTGCAAATAGGTCTATTGTCGGTGTTCCCCACTTTCTGAATAGCCTAAGCGTTTCCTGTGCATTGAGCTCCCACTCGTGAGATGCCGATGTCCTTCTGCCAGTCTGCTTCCACATTGTCTTTCCCTGGTAGGTGTATGGCTAGCAGGTCTATCTTTAGTGGAATGGCATATCTCCTGTGCTAGGTGCGATAGCGGCGGAGATTGCATTCTTCCCTGTTTGTTGATGTAGAGCATAGTCGTCGTGTTGTCCGTCTGGATCAACACTCTGGCTGTACAATTTTGTCTGGAACGCTTTCAGGGCGAGGAACACTGTCTTCAGTTCCAGGTAGTTGATGTGTTTGACCGTATCAGCTGGAGTCCACAGACCCCTCACACTGAGCTTGCTCATGTGTGCTCCCCATCCCTTCTGGGATGCGTCTGTGGTGATGGTCACTGTTCGGGGTCATTGGTGTTAAGAGGCTTTCCCTTTGTTATGTTTTCCATGTTCCATCACAACATCTCCTCCTACACTGCGTGCGTTACAACCACTAGATCTTCCCAACTCCCTGTAGCATGTGAGCATTGTTCTTGCAGCCATTCTTGGAATGGTCTCATGTGGAGGCGTACATTTGATACTAGATGTATGCATGAGGCCATCATGCCCATGACCTTGCTCGCTGTCCTCACTGTCAGAGCTCACCCCTTCTGGCAGAGGCGCGTCTCCTTCAGTAGCGCCAGTTTCCTCTTGTCGCTGGGGAACACCTTGCTCTGTATGGTGTTGATCTGTGCCCCATGGAAGACTTTTACTTGCTGATTCCATAGAGGATTTCCCCCAGTGAATGGAGAATCCCAGGTCCATCAAAGTCTTTGTCACGCGCTGGACATGTTCCTTGCATGTCCTGTGTGAACTTGCCTTTATTAGCCAGTCGTCCAGGTAAGGGTATACATGGATTCCTTCCCTTCTCAGGTGCGCTACCACTGACAGGAAGCACTTGATGAAGACCCTTGGTGCCGATTTTAGGCCGAAAGCTAGGGCTGTGAATTGGTAGTGATGCTTGTCGATGGTAAATCTGAGCAGATGTTTGTGCCGCCTGTTCATCGGGATGTGCAGGTAGGCGTCTTTGGGATCAGTGGTGGCCATGAAATCTCCATCCCCTATCTGGGAATGACCTCCTGTAGAGACGTCCTTTTGAATTTTTATGTTTTTATATATTTGTTCAGGAAACTGAGGTCCAGGATGGGTCTTAGTGTTTCATCCACCTTTGGTACCAGGAAGTGGGTGGAGTATACTCCCTTGTTCCTTTCTTGGTATGGTACTGGTTTGATGGCCTCCTTTTGGAGCAGTTCCTCCGCTTCCTTTTAAAGCAGTTCCAGTTCTTTTCCAGACTGCGCCCTCTTTTTGGTTTTCTGTTTGGCGGTGTCCTTTCCAGTTTTATACAGTATCCGAACTGTATGATGTTCAGTATCCACTTGTCTGTGGTTATCTTCTTCCACTCTCTGAAGTGACTTAGGCTGCCTCCTACAGGTGTTACATGTTCTATGATATTTGGTCACTGTAACCCTGGGTTGGTCCTCTTGTGCTCCACCCTGGGAAGAGTCGTGCTGGTGGGCACATACTGTGCGACGGCATCACTTAGAGGTGGCTTGATGGCCTCTTTTGTTCTGGCCACGTCAGTTTCCTCTCCAGCAAAAGGAGTGGCCCCTTTGCTGGTTGTACCAGTTTTGTTTTTGGTGTCCCTGCTGTGCCTGGTTATCTCCCTGGTTGGACTGCTGGAAGGTCTGGTGTGACGTTTCTGGCTGGTTTTTCCCCTCTTCCATTCAGTCTCCGTGACGGTGTACCCCTCTTCATTCCTCTGAATTGTAAGGCCCCCATGGACCTTGCAGTGTCGTTTTCCTTTTTAAGCTGTGTGAGTTTGTCATCCACCGGCGCTCCAAACAGTGTCTCCCCATTGAATGGGGTGCCAAGAATGTTGTGCTGAACCTCTGGTTTGAAGCCTGAGATCCTGAGCCAGGCTTGCCTTCTTCCAGTGATTCCCATCATCAGCCAGCTGGAAGGGTCTGCTCTATCCAAGGCTGTTTTGAGGCAAGCGTTTGCCACATTTTTCCTCTCCTCCACGAGGTGTGAAGTTCTATGTTGGTACTCTTCTGGGAGGTGCTTCATCAGCTGCCCAATTTGGTCCAGGATTTGGTACTGCTGCCTATTCAGTAGGGAGTTTGAGTTCGCCATGCGCCAATGCATTGCTGCATTCCTTTCTATCTTTCTCCCAGTCAGTTCCATCCTCCTGCTTTCCTTGTCTGGAGGTGGCCCTGATGTCGTCGGCACATTTGCCCTCTTCCTTGCGGTCGCCGTGATAGAGTCTGCTAGGACTGTCCCTCTGATGTACGGGGGATCTTTCGGGGAGTGTTTGTATTTCTTCTCAGTCCTCAGCGTAACGGACCTACATGTCGCCGGTTCCTTGAACGCCTCCTTCCCCTGAGCCATGACACTCAAGCATTGGGAGATACTGGCTCCTGGTCTGCGTGGGGAGTAGGGTCTCCAATAGGATGTCAGACTTTTGTTTTTCTCTGTCAAGTTCGACTCCAAACGTCGTTGCCGCGTTCTTGATGACCATATTGTACGCCCTAATGTCGTCTGGCTGCGAAGGCCTCCAAGTGTACGTGTCTACACCCTCTTCTGGACTTTCGGTGTCAAGGTCCTGTCATTCCAGGTCCTGCGTCCCAGAGGATGCCGACCTGAGGATCGTCCGCTGGTCGTCGTCACCCTCCTCCTCATAGTAGAAGTCTTCATCCTCTTGATGTTCTAGAGTTTCGGGGCTTTTCTGCAGCTCTTCGGCCTCAAAATCCTACTCTTCTAATTTGTTGATAACCGTCATGAACTGCTTGAGTTGTTCGTCAAACTCCTTTCTTTGTAGGATGCTATCCATTTCGGCCTCGAGCCGTCCTTTCTTCCTTTCCAGTTCGGCAGCCTGTTCGGCTGGTCTCTTTGCCGTGTATTTCGAAGTCGAAACGGGCTTCGGTTCCTTTGTCGACGTGACCTTTGGGGCCTTCTCTTTTAAAGACGAACGTTCCTTTTCAGGGACGTGCTTCAACTACCTTGGCTTTTCACCGGTCTTCGCCGCCTGGGAGTCCTTCTCGAAGGATCCGCTGGGCTCTCTGTCCTTGGATGCAGATGCGGGCGTCGAGGTTTTCGGCGCCAGTGCTCCCTTCGAGGACTTTGACTCAGTTTTTCGAGAGTCTGATTCAGACCTTCAATGGTCTGTCTGGGCTTTTGGGGTCGACGACTCTCCTACCTCTTTAGAAGTTTTCTTATTGGTCTCTACGACTGTGTAGTCGTAGTCTTCTCCGGCGACGTGGTCTTCTTAGTCGGTCGAGAGTGCCAGGTCTCGAAGGGACGGTGGTTGGCCCTTCCCCTGCATGGTGTAGTTGGCCCTTCTCTGTCGCTCTCTGACGTGGAGAGTCTTCGGTGTGAAGGTAGAGCAAGAGTTGCAGTCCTTGCTCTCATGGTCGACCGGTAAGCAGAGGTTGCAAACCGGGTGCTGGTCCTTCTGCGCGTACTTGTGGTGGCAGTTACAGCAGAATTTGAAAGGTGTGTTGTCCATTTCTCGCACTCAGGGGGGCCCCCTATATGCGCATTCTCCATTGGACGTCTAATTTCTCGAAGTTCTCCTTTTTCGTCGTCCCTGTTTATTTGTATTCTTCCTCGTCGTCTTCAGTCTTTTCCTGCAAAATTCAATTCTTCTGTGTCTCTTCCCGTCCAAAACTCTGGAGCCGCTCGGGAACGATCCAGACCCAACGGCGGAAAAAAGAATCTGAAGATGGCGCCCAAGGGTGGGAGCTTCCGCAGGAAGCATGCCGACGTCACCGAAGGACAACTTGAGGTGGGATGTTGACACCCACCTGGGCTACAAGAAAAAAAAAAACAGACTACGATTCCGGACTCAACCACTAGACAGCGGAATAATGCCCAGCATAGTGAATCTAGAAAGATTCACGCTGCAAAAATGGCAGCTCTAGTCAGCAGGTGACCCAAACCAATGTTATCTTCTGGGGGAGAAGGTTTCGATGGATAGGACTGTGGGTCAGGGACATCTGGCACATCCTGTGGGTTTGGGTACTCCCAGTCTGTATCATCTACAGGGTATGAGAAAGGCTCATCTGGGTCCAGCCCTCTCCCTAAACTATACTCATCATCATTTTGAGGTGAGTGTTAAACAGAAGAGGAGAATATGGAGGAGAAACCGAGGAACAGGGGATGAAGAAGGAAGTATAGGAGAAGAAGGGTGCATAGGAGATGTGGCAGAGTCCTTCTTGGCAGGTACTACAGGTGTGGGTGTTTTATCTGCCTTCCTCTTCTTGTGTGGTGTAGTGGATACATGACCTGTCTTTGGGCCAATGTAGATCTTCTTTTGCAGAGGATCTGGTTGAAAAAGGTCATCCCCTTGTGGAACCTTAGTCAGCGCGGATGTTTTCGGTTCTGGACGAGGTTGTTGCCTGTCTTTATCCTCAGGAGGTGTTACAATGTCCTTTGGCGTAGTTTTCGGCACCGACAATGTTTTCGATGTCGTAGGCTGTTTCGAGGCCTTGGGCGCATCGGAATCAGGCCTTATCTGTTTCGGTACCAAAGACGATGGCTTCGGAGTGGAATCTGGTCTCGTCGGCTTCGAGGCGTCGGACGCTGGCTTCATACCTTTGTCTTTAGAAGTCGACTGTTTCGGAGCCGAGACTTCTTTCGGTTTCGAGGGAGCTGGTGGGATCGGCAAGTGCAGCTTGCTCGGTGCAGAGCTCCCGGAAGGCTTAATTACATTCTTCGGAGCCGGGCTCGATGGCAGGGCTTTCGAAGTGGTTTTTCGGTCGCGACTGGGCCCCGTAGGTAGAGTGTTGTCCTTTGCCTTCGATTTGGGTGCTGTGTGTGGTGCAGGGGCAGTAGTACTCACGTGCTGACCTATGGTATGGAGTCGTCTGAGCCTCTGATACTATTTGGAGATCAGAATCTTCTTCGGGAACGAGCGGAACCTCCTCGAAGATATCCACCAGTCATGGAACTGATCTCTGCATGTCGTGTCGATGGGCTCTCCGATCTCGGATGGTTTTCTTGGATCAAAAGGACGCACAGGCTGTACAGCTGGATTCGTCATAGTCTGGCGATAAGCACAGGTTGCAGACCTTGTGGTGGTCACTGTAAGGAAACTTTGTTCCACACTGGGAGCATCTCTTGAATGGCGTCCTTTCCATGAGGTGTAGACCTCATGGCATGGATAGGCCCAACGGCCCGCGTCGACTACCGGAATTGAGCTGATGGAGTCGAATCGAAGGTAGTTCGTCAAGTTTTAATACGTTTTTTGCGCTGCAAAGTGCTTGAAAAGTCTATTTCTAGCCGGAATGGAAAAAGTTCATCCGAACCCTGTGGCGGAAAAAAACAATCTAAGGATGGAGCCGATGCCCATGCGCACTATCGTCCAAGGGAGGAGTCACCTATCTTGTGATTACAAAAGACTTCTTCCAAGACCACAACAACATGCAATCATCCGAGCCCAACACCAGGTGGCGATCTAAAGCGTAGTATCTGCAGCTCTTATGCCTCGAACACATTATCCGTTTGAGGCATGTGAGCTGTAGATCACATGCTTTGTGTAGACTACATAGCAGTAAACTCCCAAAGCGGTGGCTAACCTGTAGCAGCTGTAGTGTTTGAAATAAGAGTTTTAAGTACTGCTTGGCCTACATTTGACTGTTGTCTTGCTAACACATCTACACAATAGTGTTTGGTGAATGTGTGCGGTGTAGACCATGTTGCTGCCTTACAAATATCAGCTAAGGGAATATTTCCCCAAGAAGGCCACAGTAGCCCCTATTGTGCGAGTAGAATGTGCTTTAAGGGGTACTAACAAAGTTCTTTGCTTTAACATAACATGTTTGGATACATTTTACAATCCATCGTGCAATACCTGACTTAGATATAGGATTGCCCTTTTGAGGTGGAGAAAAAGCAACAAATAGTTGCTTTGTTTTCCTAAAATCTTTGGTTCTTTCTATGTAGTAAAGTGTAGCTCGTCTAACATCAAGTGTATGTAGGGCTCGTTCTGCTACAGAATCAGGATGAGGAAGTAACACAGGTAACTCAAATAATTGATATGAAAAGCAGAAACCACTTTAGGGAGACATTTAGGATCGGTGCAAAGAACCACTATCTTTGTGAAGTTGAAAGAAAGGCTCTTGTAGAGTTAATGGCTGAAGTTCACCAACTCTCCTTAGTTAAGTTATCGCTATGAGGAAAGCAAATTTTCATGATGGGATGTGTAACTGACATTAGTGCATTGGTTCAAAAGGTGGACCCATTGGCCTTGTAAGGACTGTGGTAAAGTTTCACTCTGGAGCAGGGGGAATTCTTGGTGGTATCACCCTTTTTAATCATTCCATGATGGCTTTAATCACTGGAACGCTGAATAGAGATAATGGTTGTCTATTTTGAAATGATGCAGCTACCGCTGCTAGATTTAAGCAAATGGATGTGTAAGCTAGCCCACATTGCTATAAATGCAACAGAGAACAAATTATGTTCTGTACAGAAGCATCAAGTGGATTGATGTCACAATAGCCAACAAACCCTTTCCATTTTACTGCATAATATGCTCTAGTAGAAGGTCTTCCAGTTTCTTCGAGAATATTCATACAGTCTGGTGACAGTTGTAAATATCCAAACTCTAGGACTTCAGGAGCCAAATCGCTAGGTTCCGTTCTCTGGGATTTAGATGTTAGATTTCTCCATGGCTCAGAGTGAGGAGACAAGGTGAGAGATGTAGCTTTTGATGTAGAACCACAGAGTTTTAAGAAGGTGGTGCACCAACGTTGACAAGCCCATGTGGGGACTATTAAGATCAGTGTGCTGGACGTTTATATGAGCTTTCGAACCAGCAATGAAATTAGTGGGAGAGGCGGAAAAGCGTAATTAAATATCCCTGACTAATTCATCAATAGAGCATTGTCTTTGGATGCTGGGTGTGGGAACCTTAATTCGAAGTTTGGACATTTTGTGCAATGAGTACTGTGGCAAACAGATCTATCTGTGGAAAACTCAATTTTTGAAAGTAGGGAAGAAGAACTTGGGGGTGAAGTTCCCACTTGTATACTTGCTGCCTGTGTCTGCTGAGCAGGCCTGCAATCTGATTGTCTACGCCTTGCATGAGGTATGATTGCAATTCAGGATGCCATCATTCCCAGCAGTTACATGAAGACTCTCGCTGGTAATGATTGGTTGGGTTGGAATCGTAATAGTTTGGCCTGAATATTGTGAATTTAGGCTACATTGGGAGTGGCTAGAGCTTTGAGTGTTTAGAGGGAAGCTCTCAGATACGATTGCACTTGTGCCAGGCACAGGAGAGACTTTTGTGCATTTATTGTAAAACCTAACTGGTGCAGTAGGTGCACTGTTGTCGGAGTGTAGAATACAGTTCTGGGAAGTGCCTGCCTTAACAAGCCAGTCATCCACGTAAGGGAAGGCATGTAACATTGTCTTCTGAGATGAGAAGCTACTACTGCAAGACATTTGGTGAACACTATGGGGGCTGTGGTGATACCAAACTGAAGTACGTTGAAGTGGTAATGTTTGCCTGCTATCACAAACATGTGGTATTTGCGATGAGCAGTATAAATAGGAATATGAAAGTAGGCACCCTTTAGATCTAGAGTAGACAAAGTTGCCCTGCTGCAATAGAGGAAGTACTTGTTGAAGAGTTACAATGTGAACGTGTTCTGACAATATGTATTTAACTCGCCGAGATATAGAATAGGGAGAGGTCATTTTTGGGAATGAGAAAGTAGGGGAATAAACCCCTGACCCTTGGTACTGAAGTGGGACTGGGTCTATAGCACCTTTCAGTAATAAAGATTGCCCTTCTTTTTTTTTTTTTTAAAACCTTTATTATATCGTTCAACACAAGATGCAAAAGTAGCCCTGCAACAGCAGGGGCCGGTACCATAGGTATGCAACACGGATCAGTAATGCCAATGACACAGCTATTCAGCCGACAACCCATGGGTCCGGCAGCGGTAAAGGATAGACTGAGTATCGGAAACATTTCGAATCAAGGATATGAATAAGGTTTCATTTTATATTTAACCCCCCCCAAAATACAGGATATCCGGAGCTACCCACTCGGAGGTACAAAAATGCGGGTAGGTGTTAAAAGCAGTCGTGAGTCATAATAGATCAACAATATAAATGCAAGAGCCAATTAGTACACTAAGAGTAAGGAACAAAGCTACCTATCTATCATCGCAGCCACCAACCCCAGACCACGCCCACTCATCTACTTCAGGATGAAACCAAAAGTTATCGCTACCGGACCCTGCGAGAAAGAAAAAGAAAAAGGGGCCATAGAACACAACAAAGGCAAAATAACAAACCCCCCTCACACCCCCACCCTGCTGCCCCGCAATGGCTACGGCCTACCCCACTAGCAGCGCGCCTGTCGCCCAGAGGAGAACCCGAAAGAGAGAAGAGAGAAGAAAAAGGGGCCATAGAACAAAACAAAGGCAAAATAACAAACCCCCCCCCACCACCCTGCACCCCTGCAATGGCTACGGCCTAACCCACTAGCAGCGTGCCTGTCGCCCGAAGCATCCCTAAAAGAAGAAAGTAGCGGAGGAGGATAAACAGATAAACACTCCCGGACTCCCCTACCCCCCCACCAGATGTGACCCCCCGGAAGCAAGTTCAAAATAAATGCAGCGAAATACACTGTCAATCCGGGGAAGCACCAAACATACCACCCGACTCCCGCAGTTAACAGGTCACAATCCCAACAGCAGAGTAAATTGTTGTCCCGTATCCTGAAAAGCCCCACAAGTTAACCCTGGCCAGTACGAATGTTCACTGGAGCACTTATAACCCAGGCCACAGCAACAGTGAGAGCGATAATGCTTGCATGAAAATTCAAGTCAGTACGAACAAGCCAAGTAAAGGATAGGAGTTCACGATCCACACAAAGCAAGCGAGAAAAAGCGTGGCAGAATGATAAAACTCTCCAATAGTCACAGGTGATCTTGTTAAGGCAGTCAAGGTTGTCCATAGTGAAATTCGGTGAGATAGGGTTCAAGCAGGGAACGCAGACAATGTTCATGGGCGCTCGATCCGTAGTATAGGAATCCGCAGGGCCAAGGGATCCGGCGTCTGCACAGGGACCTCGAAGTCAGATAGACAATGTTCCGTTGGCGCCAACGCCGGCTGCAATGATGGCAAAAAACCGCTGTCCGGTCTCCGGCAAAGATAGTCTATTGTTACCGACAGTGCCTGGTAGTTGACGGTGAACTGTGAGTGGAGCGCTCTAATGGCCGCCATTACGGTGTGCAGCGGTGGCGAGTCTTCTGTCTCCTCCATCTCCCCTCGCAAGCCACAGATCAGGATGCAAACCCCGGAGGCCGGCTTCTCCGGGGCAGCAAGCAAATCTGGAGCGGACACCAGCAACGGGCACTCTCACCTCACGACGTTACTCCTTTGCCGCTGATCAGGGCTCCCGTCCTCACTCCCACGACAAACTTACTGTGTCTCCAAACGTAGGATACGGGGCCGCAGCACACGATGTGGCACGCCGTAGCGTGTGTGTTGCAGGCAGGAAATGAAATCGCCGTCAAAAACGGGAAGATTATATCTCCGTTCGGGAGACCGGACAAAGCCCAGGGTTCACAGCCGATGTTGTTTAATTCCAGCACGGATGGGTTAGAAATCGAGGCCCCGGCTTCCGCTCCGGGGTAGGCCGAGAATAAAACACGGCGTATCTTTGTCACCCGGTATGATAGAAAGTTCGGGATTGCGCCTTCAGAATCAGTTACTCCTCATACATACGGGAGTTCGGTGTGAAGTCAGGATAATTTACAGGATATACGAGCTGCTGGCGGAGGTCGGCGGAGCCGTGAGTTTATGCGGCCATCTTGGTTGCTAGCGTAGCTCCTCCTCCAAGATTGCCCTTCTTGTTAAAGCAAGTGCTGTTGGTTTGGTGATAGTTTGTGAGATTAAGGAGAAATGTTTGGAGGATTGTTGAGAAGCTCCAGGCAATAACCAAGTTGGAAAATTGCAAGCACCCATTTGTCTTATTGATTTCGAAATGGGGAGAAAGTTTTGAAGTCTTACTCAGACACGTGTGGAATGGTCGGACGGAAGTGTTGGGAAGTGAGAGGTGTGTGGTTTTTACCTCTTCCCCGGGGACAGTTTCCTCTATAACCTCCTCTAAAAAGTCCTCTTGTAAAAGATGACTGGGAATTGCCTCTGTAGAAGGAAGTGTTCTGGTCAGTGCCTGTGGACTTGGACCCTCACCTATAAAAAGAGACCCCCGAAAGGAACCTCTAGTGGAGGGAGATTGAAGCGCTCCCATCGATTTTGCTACATCGGTGTCCTTTTTCATTTTTTCGTGCGCTAGATTGAGGGCCAAAGAGATCTTTTTTATCAAAGGGTATAGCCAGGATAGTTTGTTAGATTTCAGGTTTGAACCCTGATATCCGCAACCATGCAGGTCGCCGTAGTAAGATGCTAGTATTTACTTCTCTAGCTGCTGTGTCGGCTGCATCGAGAGTGCACCTGATAGAGACATTAGAAATTAGTTTGCCTTCCTGGACTAAATACTGAGCCTTTGCCCTATGCTCCTCTGTGAGAAACTGAAGTAATTGTTCCATTTTGTCCAAGTGGGCGCTATTGTATCTTGCTAGTAAGCCTTGCGTGTTAGCGATATGCCATTGGTTAGCTACCTGCGCAGCCACCCGTTTACCGGAAGCATCTTTAAGGATTGATTCTTTATCTGGGGGAGGGGCATCCCCAGATGCTTGAGAGTCAAGCCCCCTTTTTAGCAATTGATACCACTAAAGAATCAAGTGGTAACTGACCATTAATAAAAATGGGATCTGTGGGGGAACATTTATATTTTTTGTCTACTCTAGGAGTAAAGATTCAGGTACGGACAGGATCTTTAAGAATATATTCTGTGTTCCTTAACATACCCTTGAGCATTGGCAGTGTGACTAGACTTATGGGATCCTAGAGTGCCAAAGAGGAAAGCCTCCTCTAAAGACTATGTAGCTCCACTCCATGGTATTCTGCTGCTCTAGCAACAAGCTGTTGGTAAGACAGAAGGTCTTTAGGTGGAGATGGTCTGGCAGGATAAAGATCTGGGTTTGTGTCCTGTGGAGGACCAGTTGTGTAGTATGTCCAAGGATCTGGCAATTGTGCATAGTCAGGGTCACCTGTGTGAAAATGAGGTAGAGGAGACGGACTCTGTGTAATGGATCAATTTGCGGTAGAGAGGGAGGAGGAGATGGAAGTTTTTTTTTTTTTTAACCCCTTAAGTGCTGCTGACGGCCAATGGTCGTCAGCAGCGCTACCTCCCCAGTGCTGCGCACGACCATTGAACGTCCATTCAGCACTAGTTCTAATGGACAGCGCAGCACAGGGGAGGAATGTGTAATAGCAGCTATGAGGTTAAAGGTTTTATATAGGGCGAACAAGACCCTTGCGGGCATCAGTGCGCTTTACAGGGCCAATATAAGTGAGAACAGCACGCATAAAAATAAGGAGCAGTTTCTGTCCTGTAACTCCAGTTCTGTAGTAGGAGTATCTCTGTTATAGTTATAATCTAGTGAATAGTCCCGCTCATGAGCGTGGACCCCGGAGCAATCAAAATACTCTTAAGTTGTCAAAAAAATGCAGACCTGCACAGACACTTGAGAGAATTTAAAGACAGATAATGCAGCCTATATCTACAGGCTACACTGTCCAGTACTTCAACTAGAAATTCCACCCAAACCACAAACAGCACAGCCTGTCCAGTTTTTCCCCAAAGAGAACATTTTTCCTTTTCTCACAAAAGCCTCTGAAATGATAGAGATGAATGGGTGGACAGAAAAGCCCCATAGGCTGCCATTATGTGGCTCAGACAGGGATACTGTGCCTTTAAGAAAACTTTCCAGAACTTTCTCAGTATCCCAGAATGCACAGCAGGTCCCTTTTACTTTCAGTTCTTTTAGAAGGCGTAACACGCCAGACCTGTCGCATTCCTCACATGAATATCTTTTTCCACCGGGGAGGAGGGCGGGCGCTTATGACTATAACAGAGATACCCCTACTACAGAACTGGAGTTACAGGACAAACTACTCCTCCTGTAGTAGGGGATCTCTGTGTATAGTCATAATCTAGTGAATAGAATGGCAAACCCATCCCACACCAAAGCGGCAGCGGAGAAAATAGAAATAACACCACTACTGTGTGAACAGATTTTGCAGTGAAGCCTGCCCAACCTGAGCGTCTGTCCTGGCATCAGTGTCCAGACAGTAATGCTTAGCCAAGGTATGGACCGACTTTAAAGTGGCCACCTTGCAGATTTCTGCAATTAGAACATTACATAGCAAAGCAGTCATGGCAGCTTTGCCCCTGGTGGAATGAGCCTTAGGTTTACCCCCTAAGGTCTTATTAGCCTTCTGGTAACACAATTGCATACAGGACACAATCCACCTTGAGATGGACTGTTTGGAGGTACCAAGACCAGTCCTGACTGACCCATAATTAATAAACAATTGGTCTGACCTTCGAATATCTTTGGTTTTATCCAAATAAAATTTAAAAACCCTCCTAACATCCAGGGAATGCAGAGACCTTTCCGCTGGAGATGAAGGATTCTGAATAAACGTAGGTAAAGTTATGGTTCTGGTTGACAGGGAAATCCGAGATAACCTTTGGAAGAAATTTAGGGTGAGTACGCATAACAACCTTAGCAGCATGAAATACAGTATAAGGTTGTTGACAACACAACGCCTGAATTTCACTCACCCTGCGGTCCGATGTGATGGCCACGAGGAACGCCGCCTTCCAGGACAGGTGCTGCAACAAAGCCTTATGAATAGGTTCAAAAGGCTCCTTCAACAATCTGGACAGCATCTCATTCAATTCCCATGAAGGCAAAGGAAGCCGGACAAGAGGAAACACAATCTTCAAGCCTTCCAAAAAATCCTTGACCACAGGGATCTGAAGAAGGAAGTCTGTGAAAGGCACTTCTGTAGGCAGTCAGTGTAGCGAGATGAAACTTAATGGAATGGAAATTAAGGCCAGACTGCGCCAAATGTAGAAGATACGGAAGGATGACATCTTCCTTACATGTCGTTGGATCATAGTTCTTGGACTTGCACCAGATGCAGAATCTCTTCCACTTGTAAGCATAGGAAGTCCTAGTGGAAGGTCGCTTAGCCTCTTTCAGTATGTCCATACAATTTTCTGGTAGATTCAAATGGCCATATTGCACTCTCTCAGGAGTCATGCCGCCAAACTCAAAGACGAGAGGGAGAAGGTCCAGCCGGTACGGCAGCCGTATGTGAGGAAGGAGAGACCGGTGAAGCAGGTCCGTGAACCACCACTACCTGGGCCATTCAAGGGCAATCGGGATCATCCGCGCCCTGGACTGGGCCAGCTTGATGAGCACAGCCGGGAAACTGGGAATGGGTGGAAAAGCGTACAGAAAGCTGTTCGACCAGTTGATCCATAGCGCATTCCCCAGCGTCCCCTGCTGGTAGTACGTGGAGGCGAAGTCTCGTCATTTGCTGTTTTCGGCGGTGGCAAACAGATCTACGTCTGGAGTCCCCCACCTTGCGAAGACTTCTCAGAGTACTTCATCGTTTATGACCCATTTGTGGTTTTCCTGAAGCAGTCTGCTCAGTGCGTCCGCCTGAACATTCTGCACACCTGGCAGATGTGTAGCAGTTATCGTCAGTCCTCTGGCTAGCAGCCAGTGCCAAATCGCCTGCGCCTCCTGCGACAGGGTGCGCGATCTCGAACCCCCCTGCTTGTTGAGGTAATTCATTGTGGTCGTATTGTCCGTCCGTACAAGCAGAGAATTGGTCGGATGAAAGGCCTTCAGTGCCAAAGGAACAGCTCTGAGTTCCAGAAAATTGATATGATACGTGGACTCCGTCCGGGACCACGTTCCTTGAATCTGTAATTCTCCGGAATGCTCCCCCCAGCCGTGGAGAGTCACGATAGTCTGTGTCCGAATGTCCTTGTGGAAGGGAAACCCTCTGAGGAGATTCTCCGCTGAACACCACCACTTCAAAGACTGAAGAGCATGCCGAGACAGTCGTATCTTGTGGTCCCAAGACCCTTTCCTCTGATCCCATTGATCCTCCAAGCACTCCTGCAGCGGTCTCATGTGCAGCCGTGCGTGTGGCGTGAGAAAGATACAAGAGGCCATCGACCCCAGAAGAGAAGACACCATCCTCACTGTTGTAGATGGAGATAGATAAGAGCCTGAGCCTTCCGAATGAGTGATAATCTTCTTTCCTCCGAAGGAGACACGCTTGCCGACAGTGTTGATGGAGGCTCCCAAGTACTGAATGCACTGGACCGGAGTCGGGACAGACTTGGACATGTTGATGGGCAAGAATAGTTACTTACCTGTAATCTGTGGTTCTCAAGTATTGGTGTCTTTCATAGATTCACATGCCTGAATCATTCCCCGTCGGAGTGGGAGTCCCACGGTACATAAAAAGCAGTAATATGCCATAATTACATTGGAAAAAACACTATTCCCCAACCAGGAAGTAAAGTAGCCCAAGCTACCATAGAAAAAACTTCCACCTTCGTGACTATCCTAGTCATTATGTATAGTCCAAAGTCCAGCCAATCCGGCGCCAGCACCCACCAGAACCTTCTCCCCAGAGGCTCAGGCTCTCAGATTTTCTCGCAGGAGTGTAGGTAAAACCCTTATAGCCTAAAAGCCACTGAGGGAAGGTGGGCGGGTTGCATGTGAATCTATGAAAGACACCAATACTGGAGAACCACAGATTATGGTAAGTAACTATTGTTCTTCTCCAGTATTAGGGGTGTCTTTCATAGATTCACATGCCTGAATCAGAGTAGCTAGCAGTACATATCCTTGCTGGGCAGACGCTAATGAAGCCAAGCTTGTCAGCAAGTAACGCATATAACAATGCAAAGTGAAAATACACATATCGTATTAAGCATAACATAATGCAATCATGGAAATGTGTGAACAGAACATAAGAAGTGTCTGACAGCAGAAACAAGGAGGTGGGAAACAGAGGCTCACCTTAGTGAAACAGATTCCGTAGAACAGCTCGACCCACAGAAGTATCAGCCTCGCTGATAGATTCTAGACAGTAATGTCTGGTAAAGGTATGGCGACTAGCCCAAGTAGCCGCTTTGCAGATCTGCTGAAGAGGGACTCCAGCAAATAAGGCCGTAGATGAAGAGACCGCTCTTGTAGAGTGCGCTCTGGGCGCTGACAGTAAAGGTCTCCCAGCCTGTGCATGGCAATCCATCTTGAAATAGTCTGTTTTGAAACTGCCTGCCCCTTACAAATCGCACCGTAGGTAATGAACAACTGGTCAGAAGTGCGTAGAGTAGATGTTCTTTGTAGGTAGAATTTAAGACATTTTTTAATGTCAAGCGAGTGTAACGCTCTTTCCGCAGGTGTTTGCGGGTCTGGAAAGAACAACTTAATAGGTTCGTTGAGATGGAAATCCGAAGGTACTTTCGGAATGTATTTTGAATTTGTGCGAAGTATCACAGAGTCACTTGTGAATTGCAGGAAAGGATGGTGCACAGTGAAAGCTTTGATATCACTAACCCTCCTGAAGGATGTTAAAGCCAAGAGCATTGATACTTTCCACGAAAGGTACTTCATGTCGGCCTTGTGGATGGGCTCGAATGGGTGACGCATGAGTTGAGCTAGGACCACATTTAGATGCCACGAAGGAGGCGGACGGCGTACAGGAGGAAACATTCTAAAGAGGCCTCTGAAGAATTGTTGGATAATCGTTGCAGAGTACAGAGAATTGGTCCCATCCTGTCGATATCTGGATATTGCAGCCAGAAACACCTTTAGGGTAGCATGAGACAGACCTGTTCGTGCTAACTGCAGGAAAAAAGGAAGAATTTCCTCACGTTTTGCTGAAAAAGGGTAAACCCCTGCTGAACGGCACCAGATGCAGAAGCGCTTCCATTTCAGACTGTACGTCTTGATGATAGCAGGTGCTCTAGCCTTGGCCAACACCTCTTTACAGTCCTCCGGGATGTTAAGGTGTGCGAACTCACGGTGTTCAGGAGCCAGGCCGCTAATCTCAGAGATGCTGGGTCCGGATGGAAGACTTGTCCTTCCTGAATGCTGAGCAAGTTCGGGATTGGATGTAACTGAATTGGCTTGCACTCTGACAGTAGGAGGAGCTCGGTAAACTAATATTGGCGAGGCCATCTGGGCGCAATCAGGATGAGTCGGCAAGGTTCCTTCATCTTCCGCAGAACCTTGGGGACTAGTGGAATCTGTGGGAAAGCGTACGCAAACGTCAGAGACCAATTATAGAGAACGCATTTCCCAGAGAGTTCTTGTGGGGATGCCAGCTTGCGAAGCTTTGGCATTTGCTGTTTGTCCTTGTCGCAAATAGATCTAGGTCTGGCCAACCCCACTGATTAAATATGTATTTCACTGTCTCCTGGTGAGGCTCCCATTCGTGGGTGGGGACCGTTGTTCTGCTGAGCGCGTCCGCGAGGACGTTTTGTCCCCGGAACATGCACTGCTTGCAGATTTACATTGTGGTGAAGAGCCCATGTCCATAAATCCTGCGCCTCTCGATACAGGAGAAGAGATAGTGTTCCTCCCTGCTTGTTGACGTAGTGCATGCTTGTTGTGTTGTCTGTTCGTATCAACACATTGGCATCCTGAATGATGGCACAAAACGCCTTGAGTGCAAGAAAAATGGCTCTCAGTTCTAAACGGTTGATGTGCCACCGTTTTTGCTGCGCAGTCCATTTGTTGCTGATCGCGAGGCTTTTAGAGGAGCCACCCAGCCCTCGAGGGACGCATCTGTAGTAATGGTTAGACTCGGTGCTTCTTGAAAGAACGCGCACCCCTACCTCAGATGACTCATCTGTGTCCACCAGAGAAGAGACTTCATGAGTGGCGTGATTTGAATGAGGTCCTTGAAAGTGCCCGAAACCTGTTGCCACTGTAAGGTCAGTTCCTCCTGAAGAGGCCTCATTCGGAGCCGGCAATTTGGAAGTAATGGAATACAAGCCGATGCCATCCCTAGAAAAGACTTGTACAGTCGGACTGAAGCGGACTTTCTTTGCATCAGATCTTGTGCTAGCCGACTTATTTTTATCTGTCTCTCTTTTGAGACGAAAGCTCTGAGTTTTTGAGTGTCTAGAGTCGCTCCTAAGAAGGCCCTTCTTTGAGACGATTGCATTTGGGATTTGCTGAAGTTGATTGTCAGGCCTAGAGACTGAAATAGGTGCAGACACTGTTGTAGGTGTTGATGAACTATTTCGTGAGAACTGGCAGTCGTCTAGGTATGGGAAAATTTGTATTCCCTCCAGCCGGAGGTGAGCAGTCACTGGAGCTAAAACTTTCGTAAATACTCTTGGAGCTGACCGTAAACCAAAGGGAAGGACCTTGAATTGGTAGTCCCTGCCAGCCACCCTGAAGCGAAGGAATTTCCTGTGGCGCGGTAGAATGGGGATGTGGAAATATGCATCCTGGAGCTCTAAGGTGACCATGCAATCTCCTGCAGGTAGAAGATGTAATATTTCCTGAAGCGACAACATCCGGAATATCAATTTCTTTAGATATTTGTTCAGAGCGCGAAGATAGAGGATCGGGCGCCACTCCCCATTCTTCTTTACCAGAAAAAACCTGGAGTAAAACCCCATTCCTCATCTTCTGCGGAACGCTCTCGATCTCTCCTTTTTGTATCATCACCTTGATTTGGGCAAACAGCTCCTTCAGGTGAGCTGGAGGCGGTCCTTTTGGCGGAACATTTGGAGGGAATTTTTCGAATTCTAGGGCATGGCCCCTGGCCATAATATCCAGGACCCATTTGTCTGTTATTGACTGCCAGTTGGAGTAAAATTTCAATATTCTTCCGCCACGTTTTTTGTGAGGGTGGAGAATTGGTGGTGGCAGGTGAAAAGACTAATTGGCGCTTGTCTTTGCCGTGGTAGTTTGTCTTACCCCTGTTCTGGGTGTAGGTTGATCTTTTCTGCCCATAAGACTGGTAGCGCTGTGTCCGATAGCGCTGGTTACTTTGTATGTGGATTGTTGTTGGTATCCACCTCTATTGGAGGACGTCCCTCGTCCTCTTGCTCCTCGAAAGTGCGGCTTGCGGAAATGCAGGGTGCCCAAGGATTTTGCTATTTCAGTATCCTTTTTAATTGTTTGTAATGCTTCCTCTACTTTGGGACCAAATAAATATTCGCCATCAAATGGCATGTCTAAAACTCTGTTTTGGACTTCTTGCCTGAAAGAAGTTGAATGTAACCACCCCTGTCTGCGCAGGACAGCAGCTCCTGCTAACTGTCGAAATCCTGTAGATGCGACATCTATAGCTGAATCGATAATCTCTTCAGAGATTCTTTGGCCTTCTTGAAGAATTTAAAGTGCTTCAGCTTTGGATTGCTCAGGGAAGAGATCGATAAATGGTGCGATGTCAGACCACATTTGGCGGTCGTACAGCCCCAAAATGGCCAATGCATTAGCAGCACGAACAGTTGTTGCAGCCATGGTGGAAACACGCTTTCCGATTGAGTCTAGGCGTCTGCCATCCCTGTCCAGCGGTGCCGTTAACTGCAGAGAATGGCAGCCTGGACAATTACTGAGTCAAGTTTTGGATGTCCGATCAGACATGCAGGCGATTTTTCCAGGAGCTTTATACTTTTTATCTATGCGTGGCAAGACCGGAGGAATGGAGGCTGGCGTTGACATTACCTTAATCCCTTCTTGCCAGATGAAATCAATGATGGGTATTGTTTTTATCTGTCGTCTGGGCTGATCCTTGAAATCGTACAAGAAACAGTCTTGCTCCGTCTGTTCCATCTGTATATGAAAGCGTTTGGTTGCACGCTCCATTAGTAAGTGAAAACTAGCCACATCCATCGGAGGGGAGGCCAACGTAGTCTGAGGAGATGTTGAAGGAGATTGTACTTGATAGTCATCCCACTCCGACAAATCTTCCACTTCTCCTTCTTCCCTTTGGTCTTCATCCTCCGAAGACTGCGGAGCTCCTTCTGGAGTAGGTTGTGATTGTGAAGACGGACGCACCGGTGGAAGCACGGGTGGAGGTGCTTCAGAAGTTGGAGTTGTCGGCCCAGAACCTGCAGACTCTGATGGTGGGAACCTCCTATAGTAATCGTCCAACATATATTGTAAGTTGGATAGCCAAGTTATAGGCACTTGAGCAACAGGGTTATCTTCCACTGGTGTCAATATATGAACAGGAGATTGAGAAGCATCATATTCTTCTTCTTGAAGTTTGATATGCAACTCCGATGGGCTAGTTGCTTGTCCAAATGTATTCTGGAGCATCTCATCCTCAGTTTCAGTGTCCAAAAGTTGGTCTGGCACTTCAGAAGACACCTTTTGAGGTGAAATACGAAGGGGTGAAAACTGCAATGCTGTTTCACGCATTTGCCCCGATGCTTGTTGTGGTGTTAGAAACACTGTCAACGGAGACCAAACCTGTAGTGCCGTGCATGATGATAATTGCGGCGTCGACGGAGGATTCCCTTCCGATGGTTTTGTCGTCGACGGGACACCCTTAGTCGACGGGACACCCTTAGTCGACGGTGTTACCTTCGTAGACTGTGTGGAGCCCGTCGACGATTTCTTTTTCGTCGGCGGTAGAGCCTTCAGAGGAGTCGACGACGAGGCGTCGACAGTACAGGCTTCACAGAGACAAATACCATAGTTGGAGACGACGTCGACGATGACTTAATCATGCGAGGTTTAGGTGAGGAAAAAGTTACCGTCAATGTCACTGTAGTCGTCGCTCTCGTCGACGAGGAGGTTGAAGTGGACATCGCCGTTAGAGGAGATGAGGTCTGTGGTAAATTCCTCTCAGATGACTGAGGAATCTTGATGGGGATTCCCTTTTGAAGGTCAGAAGTGCTCTCCATGCCTTTGCTTGTGGGGACAGCCTTGGATGTTGAAGGCTTATCCAGTCCCTTAGTAGGTGGTTGTTTTTTAGTCACCTTTGCCTTAGGTGATGACATTCCTTCAGGCGCAGGCCTCTTCCTAGAGGCTGCAGTTGAACTAGAGGCAATGCTGCCCACCTCAGATGCAGGATTAGAAGAATCGTTTAGTCTTTTCAACCACAGAAGTAAACGACCCTCTCTATCCCCGAGTGTCTTTTGAGGCATGGTTCTGCAGATCTTACAGTCAGAGGCCTGATGATCTGGGTATAGGCAATAGATACACTTTTTGTGTGGATCTTTCTCAAAAAGCCGAAGCTTACCACAACAATCACAGGCTCTGAAGAGAGACTTCTTAAAAGACATCCTTGAAAGTAGTTCAAATTGAAGTTAGAGTTGAGAAAATTGAGCAGAGCTCAGGGAGACTCCCTTTCACACGACGTGCGGTAGAAAATCTGGAGAGCCTGAGCCTCTGGGGAGAAGGTTCTGGTGGGTGCTGGCGCCTGATTGGACTTTGGACTATACATAATGACTAGGATAGTCACGAAGGTGGAAGTTTTTTCTATGGTAGCTTGGGCGACTTTACTTCCTGGTTGGGGATTAGTGTTTTTTCCAATGTAATTATGGCATATTACTGCTTTTTTATGTACCGTGGGACTCCCACTCCGACGACGGGGAATGATTCAGGCATGCGAATCTATGAAAGACACCCCTAATACTGGAGAACCCCAGTTCGTTCAAGAGAACGCACGTCTTCCGGAAGTGCGCTTGAGCTTCCGAGAAGGAGGAGGCCTTAATCAACCAATCGTCCAGGTACGGGTAGACAAACACCTTGTTCTTTCTCAGGTGTGCCGCTACCACTGCCATACACTTCGAAAACGCCCTGGGCGCAGACTTTAGCCCGAATGGTAGTACTATGTACTGATAATGATTAGCGCAGATTTGTAATCGCAGGAACTTCCTGTGTTTCTCTGCAATGGGCACATGGAAGTACGCATCCTGTAGGTCTATAGCACATAGCCAGTCTCCCTATTGCAGTGAGGGTAAATCTGATGCAACGACAGCATGCAAAATTTCTCTCTGCGAATCCACTTGTTTGCTTGTCACAAATCCAGAATGGGCCTGAACTCGTTCTTGTCCTTCTTGCGAACCAGAAAGAACCGTGAGTACAGACCTCGTCCCCTTTGAGACAGAGGGACGTCTTCTATAGCCCTTTTCCTTAACAGGGTATAGGCCTCCGCCTGGAGCTCGTGCAGTTGAAACTACGAGCTGACCGGAGGAACTGCTGGAGGCGGGCTGATGAACCGAAGACTGTATCCATTGCAAACAATATTCAGTACCCACTTGTCATGAGTAATCTTTCTCCACTCTGCCAGAAAATATTGAACGCTCCCCCCCCCCCACCGGAGAAGGTAACGGATGACAGGGAAGAAAACGCTCAGGGCCGAGGCCTTTGGACGCGGTGGCAGATTGATGACCACCCCTGCCCTTCTGACGCTTCTGGAAGGGCTTCCTCTGGACAGCAACAACAGCAGCAATTCCAAACTGCTGTCCTCGCTCTCTACCTTGAGCCCCGTACCGTCTTTGGAACGGGCGGTAGTTTTTCTTCTGTTCCTTGGGCTTCTCCAAACCCACCGCTGTCAAGAGTCTCGGCCTTCGCCTTCATGCGGGCCATCTCGTCATCAGCGTGCTTTCCGAAGAGGGTCTCCTCCGAGAAGGGCAGATTGGCCACCCTCTGCTGGGCCTCGGGATTTATCGATGTCAATCTAAGCCAAGCGTGACGCCTCTGGTTGATATCATGGCAGTAACCATGGGCTGCCAGGAGAGACGAGTCCGCAGCAGCACTGATGAGCTGATTTGACACCAGCATCCCCTCGTTCAGGATCTCCATAAAGTCCTCCTTCTCCCGAGGGAGGAGGTCTGCGAACTGTTGGAGGGACTCCTACAGGGCCCGATCATAGCGCCCCAACAGTGCTAAAGCGCTAGCAGCCTTCACGGAGGTAGCGGCCGTCCCACATACCTTCCTACCCGCTGAGTCCAACCAGCGACTCCCCTTGTCCGGAGGCATATTCGACGATTGAGTAGTGGCGTGCTGCTTTCTCGCCGCCGTCACTATAACGGAATCCGGCATGGGATCAGTCCAGAGGAAAGCTGGGTCCGTATCAGGTGCCTTGTACTTTTTCTGTAGCCTCGAGGGGGCTGCCTTCGTCACTGCCGGAGTGAGAAAGATCTCCATTGCTGGTTCCAATAACCCCGGAACCAAGGGCAATAGAGGCAGAGACAGGTGTTTCCTGTGAAGCGTCTCAAAGAGGACAGAGGGCGTGGGCACAATCAGCGTGATACCCAGCTTGTTAGCACCCCTCAGCAAGACCTCCTGAAAGGACACCACGTAGTCCACCGGGGATACCCTTGTCTGAGGGGATTCAGATAAGGTCGGAGAATAGTCCCTCGCACTGGACGACCCCGTGCTGTACCAAGACAGACCCCTCCTATGGCGTCATCTGGATCTCGATGATAGCTGGCGACTTCTGGCTCTCCCGCTCCGTCCGGAGCGATATCTGTGTCTGCTAGGCCTTGGGCGTCCCGCGGGTGCCTGTGGAGCATCCAGTGGTGGAACCTGTGGCTGCAGCCTGACCGGGGACCTCGGCCGAGCTGCCCCCTTAGGCGGCGGCGGAAGGTGCGGCAGTGACGTCTACCTCTGAGGCCGTGGTGGTGCACGTGGCGGCACAGGAGGAGGTAACCGTGGCGGTGTACGTGGAGGCACCGGAAGCGGCAACTGTGGCTGAATAACCAGAAAAGGAGGAGGCGAATGAGTGAGCGGCGGCGGATCCTTCTGCAGTAGAGGATGAGGACTAGGCGACCTCGGCTTAGGAGGAGAGTACACCTCAGAGTACACCGAGCGCAGTGTTTCCGTCTTCTTCCTGGGCGTAGGCGATCGAGAGGCAGAGCCCCCTGCCGGTGACCGACGTCGCTGTCTTGCCCCAGATGACCTGGAAGGACTCCTGGCTTCAGAACGCCTCCTGGAGGGAGATCTCTTCCTTTTCGGCGCTGAGCGCCTCCTCGGTGTCATAGAATGCCTCCTTGGCGTCGACAAACGCTGTCTCGACGTCGACAACCTACGCCTCGACGCTAATGACAGTCTACTCGACTTCGAACGTCTTGTCCGCTTCTCAGCCGGTGACCTCCCTCGACGCTGACCTTCGAGTCGACGTAGAATGAACGGCGGTGTCGCCTCGACGGCGAGCGCAGACGCCGGCTGGAGTCTTCTAAGTCGAAGATGACGACGAAGATGATGAAGTCTTCAACGGCGATCTCGACGGTAGCCTCGTCAGTCCCCTCGACGTCGAACGTTGGAGTCGTCTCGACCCAGAGCCCTGGGGAGAAGGGGAACAGACCGCCGTCATGCCTCTCGACGCAGTCGTCCTCAATGCTATCGACGTCGACAGAGAACGTCGACGCTTTCTGGCCTTCTAGACGCTGGGGGTCCCCCCACAGGCCTCAGCACGTGCAGATGGAGCAGATCCAGCCTTTCCAGACCCACCTAAACTCTGCAGCCTTCTTTCTTCCAGTCCCTGGAGCCTGATCTTCCTTCCGTCTCAGGGTCCTGGTGGTGAAAGATTGGCAGATCTCACACTTCTCAGGTAAATGAGAATAGGGGAGACATAGGATACACAGTTCATGTGGATCAGACTTGGCCTTCTTCCTAGAGCACTCCGGGCATTTATCAAATAATGCAGGCATATTTGACAAAAATAGAGTGCTCAGATGAAACAAAAAGGAAGAGGGCACCAAAATACATTGTGTGAAAACACTTAAACACTTAAAAAGTGCAAACATTCTTAATAAACCCAAAAAAGGGAGAGCTCAATGCTCCAGGGTCCTGCTAACAGGAGCCAGAAAAAAGAACTGAAAGTAAAAAGGGATCTGCTGTGCATTCTGGGATACTGAGAAAGCTCTGTAAAGTTCTTAAAGGCACAGTATCCCTGTCTGAGCCATATAATGGCAGCGTATGGGGCTTGTCTGTCAACCCCTTCATCTCTATCATTCCAGAGGCTTTTGTGAGAAAAGGAAACGTTTTCTCTGTGGGGAAAAACTGGACAGGCTGTGCTGTTTGTGATTTTGGTAGATTTTCTAGTTGAAGTACTGGACAGTGTAGCCTGTAGATATAGGCTGCATTATCTGTCTTTAAATTCTCTTAAGTGTCTGCGCAGGTCTGCATTTTTTGACAACTAGAGATTATTTTTGATTGCTCTGGGGTCCCCGCTCATGAGCGGGACTATTCACTAGATTATGACTATACACTGAGATCCCCTACTACACAAATAAGCATTTAGTAGCTATTACAGATAGGCAAATATATCAAACATATACATGGATGTGTGAATAGCTCAAGTGAATTTGGCCAGAAGAATCGATTTCACTTCCTTTTTGTACCAGTTTCTCAGTTAGGTATCTCGGGGTATTGTGATGTAATGCCTTGTGCGTCATACAGGCAATTTTCAAGTGAATTCTAGCCTCAAAAGGAAGCCAGTTGGGGGCGTGTCCAAGATGGCGGCGTGATCGGACGCAGGTCTCCGGAGCTCCCTGCCCGATCCCGCCATTTCGCCGTCAAATCGCCTAAATCTCCCATTAATCTGCACGAAAACGCTGGGACCGAGTGCCTGTCGGCGAGAGCTCTACAACGCGCCCGCTTCCCCGGCGCCCGCGGCGGGGGCACCGAGAGACCGGGGCCTGGCGCTCTGCGGTGGAGGCCGTGCCGGAGGGGGTACGGATCAGCGGCTGCTGTCGGCGCTCTGGAATACAGAGGATTTGAAGCATTCGGCGGCGCCCTGCCGGACTCCGCCGCCTGGCTTGCGGAGCCTCCGGTGGCCAACCATCCCGCCAACGCCCCCGCCCGGGGCTGGGTGCCTCCCTGACCGGTGGCCGCGAGACGCGAGGCCCCGGCTTCGGGCCTACCGGCGACGCATCAGCACTCCTCCTCGCAGCCTCCCGGGGCGGCGAGCGGTGGACCGGACCGCCATCTTCAGCGAGGTGCACGCTGTGTGCCCCCCCTGCCGACACGGCTACCAGGGGTGGAGTTGACTGCCACCCAAGCGGCCTGGTGGATATCGGGGGAACCCGGCCGGCGCCCATGAGGCTCGGGGCCCCGGCTTGAGGCCTACTGGCGGAGGGAGCATCTACCCCCCTGCAGCGAACGGGGACCTGGACTACTGCCCCCAGCGTGGTGCAGGTTGTGCGCCCCCCCCCCCCCCCCTGCCACAACAGATACCGGGGGAGAAGGCGGCCTAGTGGATGTCGAGGGGGGCCCGTCCGGCGGCAGTGAAAATCGAGGCCCTGGCTTTGGGCCCGTCCCTCGTCCGCCTCGAACACTTTGACCGGGAGACTGGCCTGAGCACCTGAGAGGAGGCAACGCCTGCGGGGCCCTGATACTGCTCCCCTGCAGCCTCTGGAGGCCCCCACCGACCCGGAGCATACCTGCTTGGCCCTGAAGGACCCGCCGCACCGCCCCTGAGGCTGCCTGGTGAGCGAAGGCCCCCGAGTGCGCTGGGCTCCCGCAGGTGAGGAGAGGGGCGAGGGGCACGGGGAAATACTCGGGGGGCACATTCGAGCTCCCGGGGACGAGCTAACTAAGGCAGACGACACTGCATGGTACTAGCGGCTGGTGGCTGTGCAACTCGAGGCCCCGGCTTCAGGCCTGGTCTACTCCTCCACCTACCTCAGATTCCTGCTGAGAGCCAACCTGAGCCCAGACAGGCCCCGCTACCGGAGGGGTCCTGGACGCTGCCCCCTGGATCTCCTGTTGGCCCCCAGCAACCTGGGGCAACACAGCTGGCCTGGCGACAGAAGTCTCTGAGCACACCGACCTACCACAGGTGAGGAGAGTGGAGAAGGGAGTGGGCGAGCTCGGGGGGCGCAATCGAGTCCCCGGCGAACGGACATCCCTGTGGGCCCCCGCCACAGATCACTGACTGGTACCTCTGGAGCGCCTCCTCGGGGGGTAAGCCGCACTCCACTCACTGCGGTCTGCCGCCGGCCGGGCGGAGGCCGCTTCCTTGCCCCCCCCCCCCCTGGACTTGCGGTCGTCTAAAGACATTGGTCCCTGCCCGTGCACAGGCATATATAGCCGCCTGGACACTGCCATACCCTCCACTCTCCGTCCGCCTCCTCGCTGGTCCCTCTTAGAACACGCGCTCCACTGCCCTACTGCCTGTCAGGGCCCTACGCCCTCACACGTCGTCATGGCAGGACAACGAGGCAAGAAAGGATCACAGACTCTCCCTGAACTATTGGCTAAATCGCAGCCCAAACTTGGCAAAGACCCGCCGTCCCCTGGGACTGGGAAGGCATCACCTGCGGCCACGGATGACCAAGTGCCCATCACCAAAGCCTTTCTGGAGACGCTCTTCAACTCGCTACGGGAAGACTTCAAATCCCTGAAACAGGAGGTGGCGGGGGAAGTAAAGGAACTCCGGCGGGATGTGGAGGACCTCGGCGAACGGGTGGTCGCAGTCGAGGAGGCTGATCAAGCCAGGAGCTCCGAGATCGAACTGCTCCAGCAAGAAGTCCTGCGGCTCACGGACCAGCACCTTGACCTCCAGGCCCATACGGAGGACCTGGAAAACCGTTCCAGACGGAACATACGGGTCCGGTGGGTCCCTCAGAAAGACGAGGGGGCTGATGTCACCGCGTACCTGCAGACCCTCTTCAGAAGCGTTCTGGGAGAGGCAGACTACTTCCACATCCGCATTGACAGGGCACATCGCGTAGGACTGCCCCGCAGAGCCCCCTGCCCCACCTCCGGACATATTGACCTTTCTTCCGGACTTCCTGCTAAAAGAACGGATCCTCCGGGAAGCCCGGAGAGCTCAGCCCATCCAGTTTCGAGGCCACTCCATTGCCCTATACCAAGATCTTTCCGCCACAACTCTCCAGAAAAGGAAGGAATTCAAGCCAGTCACGGACTTCCTGCGGGGAAAAGAAATTTCATACTCCTGGGGGCACCCCTTTCGGATCATATTCAAGTGGAACGGACGGCTACAGCAGCTACAATCTCTTAAAGACACTTGTGATCTCCTGGGTCTAGACCAAGTGGATACTGAGCCGGTTTTCAGGAGCTCGCAGGGCTCCTCCAGAGGGGGTTGGCAGACTGTACACCGCAAACGATCCCCTCCTCAGCGCTTCAAGCCCGATGCCTCTGTCATTTCCCGGGAGCGTGAGACTGCAGTGGCAGAGGTGATCAAGGAAACCTCTTCCCCAGAGTGACAATAACTCTTGCTATGGAGAGATTGTGTATCGCACCTGCTCAGCCCTGAAGGCGGGTGGGTCGGGCGGGGGGCCCGGAGGAACCGCCATCGGAAATGACCCCTTCATTGTTCTTTACCACGATCCTGTGTGCCTTGACAGGATTGGGACTACAGGTTTCAGTTTGGTTGGGATTGGGTTGGGGGGAGCTGGGTTTGGGGTTTTGTTATTATGCCGCTGCCTACTACTGTCCTTATCTGCATGTCCTACGTTGCATACTTTGGTGGCTGTGGGCTGTTTTTGGGGGGGATGTTGGGTTAGGGAGGGATCCAGGGTGGGGACCAGTGTGCCACGCTAATTCTGCTCTCTCGCGGAAAGACCCTTCACCAAGATGCATGTGTCGACTTCGAGTATTCACCCACACAAAAGGTTCACACCCAGACACAACTAGAGGCCATACCATAAACTGTTCGCCAAGAACCGCCACATGCTCCTTTGGCATGCCTATAGCCCAATCAGCGCTGCATCACACACCCCTTGCGCGATGACAGATAACACCCTTAAGGTTATTACGCTTAATGTGAAGGGGCTTAACAACCCGATCAAGAGGAGAGCTGTTCTCTCTTACTTGGAAAACTCTGGTGCCGCTATTTGCCTGCTACAGGAGACTCATCTCCTCCAGAAGGACTGGCACAGAATGCGCTCGCGAGCCTTCCTACAGCAATTCTTTTCCTCCCTTCCAACAAAGAACGCCGGGGTTGCGATCCTAATCTCTAGCTCCTTTAGAGGGAGGGTGGGTAGCAAGGTGGGGGAAATCAAAGGCCGCCTCCTGGCGTACACCCTTACTGTGGGTGACAACACTCACGATCGGCTCCCTGTACGCCCCAAACACAGGTCAGGAAGCCTTCTTAAAAGGCGCCATATCCGAAGCCCTCCAGACCCCACATACACCCCTACTCCTGGGCGGGGACATTAACATTGTTATGGATACACATGCCGATCGGTCTGGCCACCGCTATGGAGATACTGGGGCCTTGTCATCTGCCGGACATGAATGGCTGTCCGAAAGGGGCTTGGTAGACCTCTGGAGGGCCCGTCATCCGACTGCCTCACAATTCACATTCTACTCACATGTGCACCACACCTACGCCAGGCTTGACCACTTCCTGGGTTCTTCAGACCTCCTTACAACCCTTGAGGACATTACCATCACGCCCGCAGCCCTCTCTGACCATGACGCGGTGGAACTCTCCCTCGCTCTCCGTGCACCCCGCCGCCCCCGGGGCCCATGGCGCCTCCGCGAAACCTTGCTACAACGCCCTGATGTCACTAAACGTATTGGGGGCTGCATAGACACTTACCTATCTACCAACGACACACCGGGCATCTCAACGACAGCTCTTTGGGGGGCTCTGAAATCGGTCGTGCGGGGCGAACTCATAGCTATTGCGGCTGCGGAAGCTAAAGACCGCAAAAGCAAGAGGGAGGACCTTACGGCGCGGGTGGCGGAGCTGGAACGGGTACACAGTCGCACATGTGCCCCTCGAGTGTGGAAACAGCTAAAGGCTGCTCGGGCCCAACTCGCCAGTCTGGACACAGACAGGGCGGAATTTGCAGCTCTCCGCCTACGGCATACTTACTATGTCGGAGGGAACAGAACGGGGCGTCTACTGGCCAGTGCTCTAAAAGCCAAGACCCAACGGGCCAAAATCACCACTTTGGTTGGCACCAATGGTGAAGCGCTCACAGACGACGCCCAAGTGGCCGAGGCGTTTCGTTCATACTACGCCTCCCTATATGGGGGGGAGGAAGTCTCATCCAGGGATATTGAGGCATACCTAAATACTGCAGCTATCACCACGATCCCTGAATCTACTGCAGAAGCTCTCGATGCCCCCATAAGCCAGGAAGAAGTCTTGGCTGCCATTTCTCGACTGCGCCCACTTAAGTCCCCGGGACCAGATGGCTTCTCAGCAGGCTTCTATAAGCTCTTCCATCGGCGTTTGGCCCCGGTGCTTGCTCGCCTCTTCAACTCCTTCGAGGGGGCGGCAGCCATACCTCCGGACATGCTAGCCGCTGAAGTGGTGGTGCTTCCTAAACCCGGGAAAAAACCCACGCACTGCTCTGCGTTCCGCCCCATCTCGTTACTGAACCTAGACCTAAAGCTTTTTACAGGTATCCTTGCTGCCCGCCTTGGCCCGTGCCTTCCTGGTCTTTTGGAACCAGACCAATCTGGCTTTGTTCCAGGCCGCCAATGTGCAGACAATACTAAACGGGTGCTCCACCTTATTGATAAGACACATTCTCGAGCTTCGGACTCTGCGCTTCTTGCCATCGACGCGGAGAAAGCGTTCGATCGCGTGAACTGGGATTATTTACAACACATACTCCGCCGGTTCGGTCTCAGTGACCGTTTTTGCTCGCGCATAGCGAGCTGCTATCATCACCCGCAGGCCACGGTCCGCCTGGGGAGCCTGCGCTCGCTCCCGTTTGAGATCCAGCGAGGCACCAGGCAGGGGTGCCCCCTCTCCCCCCTCCTATTCACGATGTATATCGAGCCGTTAGCACAGAGAGTCCGCGATAACCCGAGAATAGAGGGCATCGACTTCGGGCGCGAACCCCATCCTATCAGTTTATACGCGGACGATGTCATAGCCACTCTACACAGCCCTGATACTTCTATACCTGCCTTCATGGAGGAACTTGACTCGTTTGGGGCTGTTTCAGGCTTCCGCATCAATATCGCAAAATCCCTCATCTTACCTCTAGGCAAGCATGCGCGCCCGCAGGCCCCGGCAGTGGGTCACCACAGCGGCCTACAGGTGGCCGACTGGATACCATACCTCGGTATTACCCTGACTCCCTCAACCGACCTCACGGTCTCCACTAATTACGCAGCTCTCATCACCCAGATACGCTCAGACCTGTTGAGATGGTCCAAACAACCTCTTTCTCTGTTGGGGAGGGTGGCCGCTATAAAAATGTCAGTCCTGGCGCGGATTTTATATTTGTTTCAAACAATCCCGATTATACCCCCAACGGGCACATTGAAAACCCTACAAGACTTACTGTCTGGCTTTATCTGGGAGGGGAAGAGAGCCCGACTTCACAAACTGCTTGCGCACAGGAGCATGGACGAGGGCGGTCTCGGAATCCCGGACTTGGTGCGATACTTCCAGGCATCCCAACTCCGGTACCTGGTGGAGTGGTACAGACCCGAATCGGAGAAGAGATGGCTCTTCCAAGATAGAGCCATGGCTCAGACACCGCTGTGGCGGGTTCCATTCCAGGCCAAACACCACAGGCCCAAATACATGTCACGGTCCCCAATCACTCGCACGACCCTACAGGTGTGGAATCGGGTAGCACTTAAACGCGGACTGACTACTTTCCCTTCCCCTTTCACTCCCCTTCTGGACAACCCTGACTTCCCCCCAGGTGAGGGCCCGGGTGCATTTTCTCAGTGGCGGGGCTCAGCGTGCCGAGCTGCGGGTCACCTTTTTGACCTGAACGGATTTCTTTCCTTCGACGACATTAAACAAGGATACGGGATAGAACACCCCCACTTCTTCCAATACCTTCAGCTCCGACACTGGCTCACTGACCCGAACGTCATTACCCTAGTGGGCCGCCCCATGACGGACTTCGAGAAGTGGCTGCTTACTAAAACCACAGACAAGCGCCTCATCTCCGAACTCTATAAAATGCTTGCCCCTTCACCCTCCCAGGCTAAATCACCCGGTCAACGGCGCTGGGAGGCTGAACTTGGGAGACCCTTGTCATCCAAAGAATGGGGGTACATCTACCACAGAGCCTCACACACTACACGAAACACCAAAGCAAGAGAAACTGCAGTCAAACTCGCCATATATTGGCACCTTACTCCAGCCCGATTACACCAAGGAAACCCGAAGCGCAGCGATCTTTGCTGGAGAGGGTGCGGGGAACGTGGTACCTTAACTCACATCCTCTGGGAGTGCCTCGAACTGGGAGACTTTTGGAAACAGGTCCTGGATGACATAGACTCCACTTTCGAAACTGAAGTCCCGAGATTCCCTGCATACACCGTGCTAGGCCTGCCCAATGCCTTAACGTTTCCCCTCAAATCACTGCGAGGTCGACAGATGGGCATCACTATGCAGGCAGCCACACAACACATCTTGTCACTATGGGGCACTACGACTAAACCTACACACACGGGATGGCTCTACAAACTGTGGTTCACCCTTGGGATGGAGCGTATCCACGCCACTCTCACCAGCTCCACAGACGCCTTTCGCAAAACGTGGCTTCCCTTGCTGACCCTCTTATCCAAGGAGTTCAATGAAGTCACCTGCCCCAAATATCTTAGGGTTTTACGCCTCAGTAGCACCACCGATTACTCCCGGTGACTCTACTCTTGGCATCGTCGTACTCCCGCGACACATTGCAGATGCCACTGACCTTCCTGGGCACACTGGTCGGGGTGGAGGGAAGGGGGATTTTGTGGGGAGGGGGTGGGGGTTTTTGGTTCGTGTTGTTTTTTCCATGTCAATCTTTTGCCCTTCCAAGCATGACGTCAAATCGCTCACTGAGCTTATCTTCATTGCTTATTCTGCTGCACAAGGGAAGACATGCTTGTCTGTCCCGCCCGCAATGTATGCTCCGAGCTTACTTTTCTCACAGAGATGTCTTACTATATGCCTGTTACAAATTTCAATAAAAACACTTTTGAAACTAAAAGGAAGCCAGTTGCCCGCACGCAGGTTGGGGAGATGTGACAGGTTCTTTTGGAGCCTTTGATGAGTCTGGCTGCTGCTTTGATAGAGGCTCGTAGGAGGCTGTAGCCCATCTGGGAAGGCCGCAGAGAGCGACATTCCCATAATCAACTCTATGAATTGCTAGAACAAACTGCCCGTTGGAGTCATTTACGGGCAGGAAGGGTTTCAGTTTTCTTAAGGTGTTCATATGGAAATGTGCTCCTTTTGTTGAAGCGCTGATGTGTTTCTGCATGCTTAGCTTATTGTCCAGGGTTATTCCCAGCGATTTTGCTGAGTCGATGAGAAGTGGACCGTTGAGTGCTGTTAGGTGCCTCATCCACTCGAGGATGATGGTTGATTGGCTGGGGGGAGCGATTAGGAGGAATTCGGTTTTGAGGGTTGTGATAAAGTGCCATGTTTCTTGCATGGGTAAGCCCCCACTTTTTGCTGAATTGCTGATGTGCTTTGACTGAGTGTGCCCTGGGCTCCTGCCAACCAGGTGCTCAGGGCCTGTGTTTCTTCCCTAAAAGTGTGTTGAAACTAAAACCCAATTGGCATCTCTGGCCACCTGTCTGCCCCTAGTAAATGGTACCCTAAGTACCCAGGGCATGGTGACCAGAGAAGCTGCAGCACTTATTGTGCCACCCTTAGGGGCCTTGTACCTCGACACCCACACACTGCCTTTGCAGGCTGAGTGTCTAAGTACAGAACCAAACAGAGTTGACATGGCACACATCACTGTGTGCCACGCCCACAAGCTCACTGCCCTGGCATCCATTAGTCACCTCTCTAGCTGTGTGCCCTATGCCGGTGGTGTGGGCACAGGTGCATGAGCCATGTGCCCCTACAGTACTGAGGTCCATTCCTGGGCACTGTAAGTGCAGTGCTGCCATTAAGAGTGTATGGTGCTGGGAGGTCGTCATTACGAACTCACAGCACCATGATGGCTTCACTGAAGACTGAGAAGTTTGATATCAAACTTCTCAGCACATTAAACCCGCACTGATGCCAGAGTGGGATTTAATGTAAAATGCACGACAGAGGCAATCTTAGAGATTCCCCCTGAAACCTAACCAACTCCCCATGTCCCAACTGTGTGGCTGCCTAGGCTGCCACCACCAGATATGTTTCTGGACCCCTGGGTCGAGAGCCTACTGCCCTCGGGGCCTGAAACAATGCACATCCTGGGACAAGGTGCCAAGCCTCCTCCCCCAGAATGGGCAGGGGAAGCTTCAAAGGCATACTGCCTTTGTGAGCTTCTCCAGGCCACTTGCTGTACTCAGCAACTGGCCCCCACTGGTTCCGACCCCCACTCTGGCGGGAAGAACGACGGGAAACCCTAAGTGAGGAGAGGGGGTGTACCAGCCTATACAAAGCCCACCCCTCAGGTGAAGCCTGACTCCGGCCATCTTGAAGATGGGGAGCCCTGCCCAATCACAGCTAGGCTCCTGCCCCCTCCCACAGGAGAGGAATAGGCTAGGGGGTGTACCCACCCCAGGGCAGGGACCCATTGGTCCCTTCCCTTGCCCTACCTGTAACGCCCCTAAATTTAGTATTTAGGGGCACCCTGAACCTTCTTTCCTCAGATCCCACTTGCAACAAGAAGAAAAAGAAACCAGAAGACCTGCCATGCAGCTGCTAACAAAAGGACGACGCCCACTGACTTGGCCCCAAAACCCTACAAGCCTGCTGATACTTGAACCTGCGAAACTCTGGCGTCTCCTCCGGACAGCAACCTCAAAAACCCTGGAGGACCTGCCTGCATTGAAACTTCCAAAACACTGGGACTCCCACGAGCTGTGGTTCTGCTAAAACAGCAATACCCCAGGTGCCAGCCAGGAACAGCGAATCCAGCCCACTCTGCACACACCGACATCCCCCCGGCAACTAAGACCCGAAGTCAAGTACCCAAAGACCAGCCTCGACGAACCAGATGACGCCTGCAGGCTCAGAACCAGGGACCCCCCCAACCGCGACCACCTGAGGGTAAGATTTCCCGACGCCAAAAGACACCCCTGCACCCAGCGCTCCACGGCCCCTGTCCCTTCCTCTGGGGTACCTATCTCTTCTCCAAGATCCCAACGTACCCCTCGAAGTGGTGGTCGCACCTGAAGAATCTCCGTCCGCGAGCCTGCAGCCTTTGTTCACTTTGTAACTTTCCCATTGGATAACAAAGCGCCCGACTGCTCAAAAGCACCATGCGCCCAGCCTCCTGAGGGCCGTTGAAAGTGCAACTACTACCCTACACTACTTCCCCTCTTGCTCAGAGGAAGTGACCAGGAGCTCAGCTCCCACTGCCACATGGCCTGCTAGCTTGCAGCCACCAACCCAAAGGCCCCCTACACTCAGCTGCCTATGTGCTGCTGAGAGTGTAACTACTGTATCTTTTCGACCCTGGGAGACCCGAGTCTATGCCCAGAACCTTAACCCCACCAGTCGAGTACTTACCTAAAATCCGATAACTCACTTTCCTTCCGTAGGTTAACATTGACTGGTTTTCCCTTGAAATTTCTTCTAAGTGTAGAGTTTTGAAACTTTAAAATATTCCTCTAAAATCAGCCTTATAATGAATTCCGAATTACTCACCTGTGATCGGGAGAGAAGCCAGTACTGTACCTTTTAGCCTAGTACTGAACCGCAAAAGTAATCCTAACTGTACTTACCAGTTACCTGCATTTTCTTCCATAGGAAACCATTGACAGTTTTTCTGTGAAATTTCTTTTAAGTGTCGATTTTTGCAAACTACAAATATTCTTTAAAAATCGTACCAGATACCAAACCGCAATTACTTACCTGTCTTAGGTAGAGGACCCAGTGCTGAACAGGAGTCCAGTACTGGATTACAAAAGTAACAAGAACCTTCTTTACCTGCGACTTGAATCTCCTCCCACAGGATAACATTGCTAGTTTTTCAATGAAAAAGTCTGTCAACCTTGAAAATACATTTATATTCTTTAAAAATCACAACTGTAACCAAAACGCTTTTACTTAACTGGTTACAGCTTAGGTCCCAGGACTGAATCCAGGATCCAGTCCTTGAGTTAGAAAAGTAATCCTTAAAGTAATCAACTGCTTTTATGTAGAAAAACCCATTGAGCTCAATGTTAAATTGTTTGAAATGGTGTTGCCTGTTGCAACCACTGTAGCTATTGTATTTACAAAGTCTATTGCCTCTTTACAAAGTAATTACCAAAAGTCACTCATATTGAGTAGTGTATTTTGATACCTGTTGGTTCTAAAATAAAACAACTATCTTTTGATATAAAACAATTGGCCTAGAGTTAAGTTCTTGAGTGTGTGAAACCTTTTGCTGACTGAGTGTGTACAACGAATGCTTTACACTGTCCTCTGATACTGCCTTACTGCTCGACCAAGCTACCACTTGAGAGTAAGGTTATATCTAACTTTAACCTCTGTGATACATTTGGAGACTGGGGACTCTATACACACTGTACCTTACTTTGGCACAGTATATGTAATATATATATATATATATATATATATATATATATATAGAGCCACTTTCTTACAAGGGTGTTTAAATTGAAGTGGTTTTGGCTAACGAGGTCTGCGTTATTTGGTGCGTTGAATTAAAGAGATTTGATGTCTTCAAGTGAATGAATCTTTATGTAGAGTTGTGTGTCAACTGCGTACATGTGATAGTGGACATTCGGAGAACTGAGAAGTTTGGCGAGTTGTTCCATAAACAGATTGAACAGTCTGGGGGAAAGGATGATCCCTGTGGTACTCCTAAGGTGACTAGGGTGGACTTGGATAAGGCTTGATTGATTGATTTTGAATCTTTGTGATCGGTTATGAAGAAAGGAGGTGAACCAGTTTAGGAACGATCCAGATGGTCCCATTCTGTGTTTCAGGAGATCTAGTAAGATGTCGTGTTGGACTGTCGAAGGCCGAGGAGAAGTCCACCAGGATTAGTACACAGGCTTCGTTTTGGTCCAGGATTTTTAATGAGTCATCAATTATGTGGGTCATGGCTGATTCAGTACCATTTCTAGATTTGGCCAAGGTGGGGATGTTGGATATTGGGCGATAGTTATTCAGGTCTGCCGGGTCGGCTGATGGCTTCTTTAAGATGGGGTATACCTGGGATGCTTTAAGGAGGTCTGGGATGGTTCCTTGAAGGAGAGAGGTGTTTATAATCTTGGTCCACAAAGTCACTAACAATGGAATTAAATCTTTTAAGTAGGTTGCTGGGAGAGGGTCAGAGTAGTGATTGAAGGGATTTAGGGCTGTGAGTGTTTTTAGGATAGTTTCTTCGCTGTAAGTGTTGGAGGCCCAGGTTGCGTAGTTTTTGAGGTCGAACTTTGCAGAACAGCTAAGAGGGGTCCCTAGCAGGGACAGTGAGGAGATCAAGTTAGGGTAAGTATGGGATAAAAGATAGTTATGCAGGTCTGTTTTTGTATAGAAAGGACTAATGCCTACACTTTTTTCTTGAGAGGAATTTTGCATGGGCTACCATCCTCAGAAAGCTTGTTCTTGGATGGTGTTTTAGCATGGATATGCCCTGTGTCAGGGTGAATGTACCGCTTTTTCTGTTTTGGATCCAGTTTAGGAGGTACAGTGTCTAAGTTTGGATCAGGTTGTGTTGTAGGCAAGTTTTTACTTTTCGGCACCGAAGCTTTTGGAGTGGAGCCGGAATGTTCTTTCGGTGCCAATGGTTTCAACTCCGAGGGATGTATCTTAATTTTTAGTGCCGAAGGTTTTGGTTCAGAAGGTTTCAGTTCGGAACCCATCCTGGATTTCGAGCTGGAAGATTTCGAAGATTTCGGCTGGGAAATGAGCTTCGGGAATGGGAATCGGTCCCGAGCCAGGAGGCTTTTCAGAGTGTTTCGGTGCCGAGCCATGAGGCGGAGCGTTGGAAACCTCTTCTCGGTGCAAACCTTGGCTTTGAGGGGGAGGTGGCGGCGAAGCCTTAGATTTCTTAGGGATGATGGGAGGAGAGAGAAGGTGTCTTCGGTACTCACATCCCCTTGTCCGTGCGGCACATTATCGTCCGAGGTCGATCTTTAAGTCTGATCCGGAGTCATACACCGCTGAAGCCATTTCCTCCTGTGCTGCGCATACCTCTTCTTGTTCGGAGTCTTTGCCAAAGAAATCAGGTGTGACATCGTACCGCTGCATCGCTCTACATCGAGCCAGATGATCACGGACAGTTTATTCTGATCTGAAGGAGTGGCACACGTCACAGTCTTGCTCTTTGTGCACAGAGACAAGCCCAAATTACACACGTGGCCAAGGAGACAGAATTTAAATGGAGTCCGTTCCATCGATGAGGAGCCACACGGACGCGGTGGGCTGGAAAGCCGCCCGCAGATTTTCCGGTCGAAATGTTGAGGTTTTTTTTTAAGTTCGAATCAAACCTTGTAAAGATAGAGCGCATTCGAAAACAATACCGTTGAGGTAGAGAAAGTACGCACCGAGGGGGAACAGGAAACAACCTTTACAATGCAACTTTTACAACGCACTACCATTACAATGAAACTTTTACAACGCAACATCCATTACAACGCATGCATTTACAACTCAACCATTACAACGCATGACACTACAACGCATGACACTACAACGCATGACACTACAACGCATGACACTACAACGCATGACACTACAACGCACACCACTACAACGCATACCGTTACAACGCATACCGTTACAACGCATACCGTTACAACGCATACTGTTACAACGCATACTGTTACAACGCATACTGTTACAACGCATACTGTTACAACGCATACTGTTACAACGCATACTGTTACAACGCATACTGTTACAACGCATACTGTTACAACGCATACTGTTACAACGCATACTGTTACAACGCATACTGTTACAACGCATACTGTTACAACGCATACTGTTACAACGCATACTGTTACAACGCATACTGTTACAACGCATACTGTTACAACGCATACTGTTACAACGCATACTATTACAACGCATACTATTACAACGCATACTATTACAACGCATAGTACACTTACACTATCCAACACTTACCCTACTGTTGCACCCCCTGGAGTTAGAATAGTAATTTTAACCCCTACACTATCCAACACTTACCTTACATGTAATGTAATGTTATGCGTTGTAATGGTATGCGTTGTAATGGTTTTATGCGTTGTAGTGGAATGCGTTGTAAAGGTAGTTTCAAAGAATTCGTTGTAATGGCATGCGTTGTAATGGTATGCGTTGTAATGGATGTTGCAGTGTAAAAATTGTGTTGTAAAGGTAGGTGATGTAAAAGTATGTGTTGTAACGTCATACATCCAGGGAGAACCAAAGGATTGATTTTGAAGCGGAGCGCACCAATACCCGTCCCAACCGGATGGAGGAAAAACAATATTTAACAAACGAGTCTATGCCCATGCGCACAATCACCGAAAAGAGGAGTCACCTACCTCGTGACTGGAAACAACAACTTGCAAACATCCGGACCCAACACTAGCAGGCAGGAGTATGCAAAACATGTGGCCAACAGCTCGCATGCCTCGAACACACCTTTTAGACCCTTTATCCAAACTATACATTCTTACCAGATCTGCCTATTGACAATGCACACCCATTAACCACATTGGATCTACTTTTGTACTATCCGATTAGAGCCTCCTGCTGAGCACTGCATGACACTTTCCAGCGCGACACTACCAGCTCTGGAACATAATTACCATGACGGCATCACAAATTGTTAACGTGATTGTACTCCACCGCCTAATGTAGCTCCTAGACACAGCTCCATTGTGCTAGACGGCTAGAGGAAACAGACATAGGGCACGATTTGACAGATGCACACAGGTCCTTCTGCTGCGGACAGATGGAAATGCTATCACCCAATTACAAACTTTTAGCCTAATACATTTTAAAATTTTACACCGGATTTACTGTTCCCCCTCTGCAATTTCACAAGATGGAGCTAACACGCGACTCTTGTTGCCTTCAATGTGTGACACCTCAAGCGACCTTCCTCCATTTAGCATGAGATTGCCCCAAAGTGGCAGCATTTTGGATAGAGGTTTACAGGGTAATACAGTGCACACCGGAAACACACATTCAATGCGCACCATTAAATGCCTATTGGGATAGGTCAAGGATATTCGGGTAGATAAGCGTAAACTGTCTGCGATGCGTCTCCTTCTGGCTAAGCGCAGGGTGGCCATAAATCGGAGCAGAAAGCCAGCGCCAAGAGTGAAAGACTGGTTATTGAACGCAGCTTATTGCTTTGACCAATTGTCGCAATACTGGAGCAGGATGTCTCCAAGATACCGTCTAAGGAAATTTGGGAACCCCTGCTGGGATATTTAAGACAGAGGGATGCTACAGACTAACTACCACCAGTGACCCAGTCCAATGAATAGTAATGCAAAGATTACTTACCGCCACACATGTTTTCAAAATAAAGAACGCGCTTCTCCTATGGACAAAATCACCTAAACCTCTGTACCTGATTAGTAGAAAACGGTTAGAATGTAATAGCCTGTATAGCAATGTTGAATAAGGAGCAGTATAATGTATATACGCTGAATATTGGATGAAGGGGTCCCCCCCCAGACACACTGTATGTCAGACAATATACCTATTAAAAGATGGAACATCTCACTACCTGGTTTACTATGAACTTTCTCCCCTTCCGCTATTGGCCGGGACTGAGAAGTGCTTCTTTGTAACTAACATTTCTCTGAATGTTGCCGTTTGTATGCTGCCAAACGCTAACAAATAAAATAATCTGGTCTTGTGTTATTCAGCCACACAACAGTTCCTTGCGTCGCCTGCTTTTGTGTGTCACACTTGTAGCCTCTTCGAATTTTCACTTAATTCCATCTACTGAATTTGTGGCGCTACAAGCTAACGCCACTAGTTGGATCACAGTAGAAAGCACATAGCCTATCTAGCACCAGCTATCCAGCACGGATCACGTAGTTCCCTTCATGCTAATATTCATGTTGCTTTAACTCGTCATTGCATTCACTTTACAATACCGGACAACCTCTTTATCATCTTGTTTTTCTTGGGTGACAACCAATTTAAAGTACAAGCAATGCTGTCTGGTGCTTGCCCACCACTCCCAGGCCTCCCCGCTACAGGATTCTTCCGATTTCTACTGCCCTCTTGTCCACTGGAAATGCTTGCCCTCCTGGTCGGGTGTCAGTGGGATCCTGTACGGTTGATCAGCTGGAGTATTTCTGCATGCACCCCTATTCGATAGACCTTGGCCTCGCTTTCAAAACCACAGCCATCGCCAGTCATCCATCTTACTTTCTGCCTAGTCTTGTAGCATTTCTTCAATGGGATTGGGTTGGTATGTGTTCCATACGTAGTGCCTTATAGGAGCCAACACCTATGCTGCTCTTCACCAGGCTCTCACAGTGGGTCTGAATGAAGCCACATTGCAATGTTGTCACGTCTTGGAGGAGGAACTCCTGATTCTTTGCACATTTTTGTGGGCCGTAGTGAAACATAAAATAGCTTCATGGTGGCCCTGCAACCATCACACACCAGCCCAGGGTGCTAGTAGTGTCAATGGTGGCATTTTTAAAGGATATTTTAGAATTGGTGGTACCAGTCTAGGTAGCCTCGTGAAGGTCAAGCCTTTCTCCAACAGACCACAGTCAATGATTGAAACTGCAATATTAAAATCGCCACGGACTAGAGTGGTTCAAGGTGATTTTCATCAAAATCAACAGCTATACCTTTTTAGACGTTTTTTGAGAGACTGCATAAACTCTGAATGTTCAGTTTGTTATTTTAGTATGTGTCAGTTTTAACAGTTTGGATAGAATGACCCAGATGTCAGTGTCAGTTTGATTGGTGAAGTTTCCAATTGTAGTTACAGGATAGTTGCCAATATGCAAAACGTCTGTCTTTTCTACATATAGGTCTGCATGGTAGCTGTGCCTGAAGCACTATTATTTTTTTTTTACACAAAATCAAAGAGGCCTGCCTTTAGTAAAGTATCCTAGATCAACAACCCTATCTTCTTACACTAACAGGCAAATTGCCATCAGGGTGCCCAATGATCTTCAGCTGCGCACTTAAGCACCACTGGAGAACTAAAATATGAGCCAGTCAGAGAGAACACCAGTGCCAAAAGTGCACTACTAGATACATAAAAACGTGTTCTACCTTGGAATGCTGCAAGATTAACTGGAGAAGTAGAATAGCTTGGCCAAGTTATGACCCATAGTACATTTATTGGATCAATGGTACCCAGCAAAATAGACTACTGAAGCCCATTTCCACAGCTGGTCAAGGTGTAAAAAGCCGGACTACTGTAAGGAATATATTACGAGGACCTAGTCAGCAGGCTAACCACGTGATGGCAACTCTAGTTTATGCTGTGCCTGAACAGAAAACAGAATGATAATCTAGTTTGGGCAGAAGCTATCCTGGTCAGAACAAGAAATTATCAATACGCCCAGCTAATGAACTGACATTACTGCTGCAAGAGTCAGTGATCCGAGTGTGTAAAGCAGTGGTTACCAAACTGTAGTCCGTGGACCCCCAGGGGTCCGCAAGCAACAGTTTTATAAGCACGGCAAAGTTCCTCGTATAAATCAGCAGTTTCCGGGATACAATAAAAGTGACAAGATTCGGTGGTTAACATACCTGCGGTAAAGAGATGGGAGCTTTTTTCCAGTGGTAGCTTTGACTCATCTAAGGAAGATCTGAAGATTAATATGCCTGTTGCAAAGAGCGTGTACCACGCATTTAAAAAAACAATATTTCATGTTCAAAGCTCAGTGGGTTACTGCTTTTGTCATAGATTCTATTGTTAATTTGCAGTTCATAAATTACAATTGCAATCCAGCACAGTGATCTACCATCTGCCATCAAAAAACTGCATGTAAACTGCATGGTAAAAGTTAATCAGTTATGTTTTTTTCCGAGTCTTTCCTTACCCTGATGCTGCTAAAAAAGGTTTGTGTAGAACTAAATTCTTATTATTTAGTCAAAGATAACCACAGCGTTTTGTTCTGAATCCTGAATTTATGCTTCTCCAGGCCAAGCACTCTTAAAAAATGTCTACCAGTATGGGTAACACGCGTGTCCTACACCTGGTTTGCTCCTTTCCCCTATGTATCATTTTCTATATGGAATATGCTACTTACCAGTATGCATCTGTTCTTGGCATAGAGGGCTGCAGAGTGGTACATTATGAATAGATCGCCATCTGGTGTTGGGCTCGGATGATTGCACTTTGTTTTTCTCTTGGAGAGTCTTTTGTATCTTGGTGACTCCTCCCTTGGTTGGTAGTGCGAATGGGCATCGGCTCCATCCTTAGATTATTTTGCCATAGTAGGGTTAGATGGAGTAGTATAGTAGAATACAGATAAGAGTGCCCATGTAAGTGTATCTAAATAAGATAATGTTGGAACAGACACAGGTTTCCGGGGAGGCTGGGAGGGCATGTACCACTCTGCAGCCCTCTATGCCAAGAACAGATGCATACTGGTAAGTAGCATATTCCGTTCGAGGTATATGGGCTGCAGATGGTACATTATGAATAGACTATACAGCAGTTCTCTCCCTAGCGGTGGTCGCCTGTGTCTGTTGCAACTGTCTGAAACAATGTTTTTAATACTGCTTGTCCCACTCTAGCTTGTTGTGTTGTGTGCACATCTACACAATAGTGTTTTGTGAAGGTGTGCGGTGTAACCCAGGTAGCCGCTTTGCATATGTCATCTAGTGGAATGTTTCCCAGAAATGCCATAGATGCTCCTAGTTTACGTGTAGAGTGAGCTCTAGGAGGAACAGTTAATGTTCTCTTTGCTTTTAAGTAGCATATTTGAATGCATTTTACAATCCATCTGGCAATGCCCGCTTTGGAGATGGGATTGCCTTTATGTGTAGGAGAAAACGCAACAAATAGCTGTTTTGTCTTTCTGAAAGTTTGTGTTCTTTCTATATAGTACAATATGGCCCTTCTAACATCCAATGTATGTAGGGCTCTTTCAGCTACTGTTTGTGGTTTTGGAAAGAAAACCGGTAATTCCACTGACTGATTGATGTGGAATGCTGAAATAACCTTCGGTAAGAATTTTGGGTTTGTTCTAAGAACCACTTTATTTTGGTGTAGCTGCATAAATGGTTCTTGAATCGTAAAAGCCTGCAGTTCACTTACTCTTCTAAGTGACGCAATAGCTATGAGGAAGGCCACCTTCCATGTGAGGAATTTTATTTCACACCTATGCATAGGTTCAAATGGTGGCCCCATTAGTCTGGTAAGCACTATGTTGAGATTCCAGACTGGGGAAGGTGGTCTTCTTGGTGGAATGACTCTTTTGAGTCCTTCCATGAAAGCTTTAATTGCTGGTACTTTAAACAGTGACAGATCTTGCCTGTTTTGTAGGTACGCCGCTATGGCTGCGAGATGAACTCTGATAGAGGTATATGCTAGGTTACATTGCTGTAAGTGTAATAAATAGCAAATGATTTGTTTAGTGGATGCGTCCAGAGGGTTGATGTGCTTACTGTTACAGTGTATAGCAAACCTCTTCCATTTTGCTGCATAGCATGCTCTGGTGGTAGGACGTCTTGCTTGTTTAAGGATTTCCATGCATTCTGGTGGTAAATCTAAATACCCAAACTCTATGACCTCAGGAGCCAGATCGCTAGGTTCAGTTGTTTGGGATCTGGGTGCATTATTTCTCCATGGTTCTGTGTAAGATGCATGGGTAATAACCTTAGCTTTTGATGTGGTACTTGTGAGAGTTGTAGCAGCGTGGTGAACCACGGCTGTCTTGCCCACGTGGGTGCCACTAGTATCATTGTCATTGAGTGTTGCTGCAGTTTCCGAACCAGTAATGGAATTAGTGGTAGGGGAGGGAACGCGTAAGCAAATTTGTTGGACCAATTTATCCACAGTGCATTGCCCTGGGACCGTTGGTGTGGGTACCTGGATGCGAATTCTTTGCATTTTGCGTTCTGATGATTGCCAAACAGATCTATCTCTGGTTGCCCCCATTTTTGGAAGAATGGCTGTAGTATTTGGTCGTGCAGCTCCCATTCGTGTACTTGTTCTGACTGTCTGCTTAGGATGTCTGCTATTTGATTTTGAACTCCTGGTAGGTGTTCCGCTAACAGGTAGATCTTTTGAGGAATGGCCCATCTCCATATGTCCTGTGCTAGTCTGGACAGTTGGAGAGTGTGTGTCCCCCCCTGTTTTTGAATATAATACATTCAAGTCATGTTGTCTGTTCTGATCAGGACTGCTTTGCCTGTTATCTGCATTTGGAAAGCTTTTAGTGCTAGAAATATTGCTAATAGTTCTAGGTAGTTGATGTGCAGTTTCTTTTGCTGCACACTCCACTTCCCCTGCACTGTGTATCTGTCCATATGCGCTCCCCATCCGGAGAGCGATGCGTCCGCTGTTATTATCACTTGTGGAATTGGCTCTAGGAACGACCGTCCCTTGGAAATGTTTTCTGTGTTCCACCACTTCAGAGAGCGATACGTCCGGTCGTTTACCAACACCAGATCTGTAATCTGACCTTGAGCCTGATTCCACTGTGTCGCTAGACACTCTTGTAGTGGGCGCATTTGTAGTCTGGCATGTGGTATTAGCAGTATGCAGGAGGACATCATGCCTAATAGCTGCATAAACACTCGTGCTGGTAGTGAGTGTTGTGGTTGAAATCTTTGTATTAACCCGACCATTGTCTGTACTCTGATTGGGTTGGGGTATGCTATTGCCTTTTCTGTGTCTACTGTAGCCCCCAGGTATTGCTGAATCTGGTTTGGTTGCAGGTGTGATTTTTTGTAGTTCACCGTGAACCCTAGGTGGTGCAGCAATTGAATTGTCTTCTGTGTGTTGTGAAGACATTCTTCCTTTGACTTGGCCTTTATTAGCCAATCGTCCAAGTATGGGAAGACATGTATTTGTTGTCTTCTTAGGTGTGCTGCCACCACAGCTAGACATTTTGTGAAAACTCTTGGTGCTGTTGTGACACCGAACGGAAGGACTTTGAACTGATAGTGTTGTCCTTCTAACACAAACCTTAGGTATTTCCTGTGGGCTTTGTGAATTGGGATATGAAAGTAAGCGTCTTCTAGATCCAGTGTAGAAAGAAAGTCCCCTTTCTTCAGTAAAGGGAGTACTTGTTGGAGCGTGACCATGTGGAAATGCTCCGAATTTATGTAAGCATTGAGAGGTCTGAGGTCTAATATTGGTCTTAGGGACCCGTCCTTTTTGGGGATCAGGAAGTATAGAGAGTATACTCCTGTTCCTTGTTGATCTTTTGGGACCTTCTCTATTGCATGCTTTTGTAGAAGTGCTAGAACTTCTTCTCTTAACAATGTCAGATGATCTGGACTCATTGGACGCTGTTTGGGGGTGATGTTTGGTGGGGTAGCTGTGAGTTCTAGGCAATAACCATGTTGGGTAATTTGTCTCACCCACTTGTCTGACGTGATGTTTTCCCAGACAGGTAGGAACTGTGATAGACGTCCCCCGACCGGTGTTATGTGGTCTGGGGGGAGCTCTATGAAGTCACTGTTTTGGTGTTGAGGCGTTGCGGTTGTTATTATTTCCGCGGCCTCTACCCTTATTGTTGTTACCTCTGTAACTGCCTCTTGAATTACCTCTGGGTGATGTTGGTGTGAAAGATGTGGATTGCTGATTCGTTCCTGTGTTCTTTGAGCCCCCTCTATAGGTGGATCTACGAAAGGAACCTCTGTGTGTTGGCTGTTGCAATGCTCCCATTGACTTAGCCGTTTCCGTATCTTTCTTCATTTTTTCTAATGTCTCGTCTGTGCTTGAACCAAACAATGTCTTCTGATAAAATGGTTTGTTCAGTAGGGCTGTTTGTACTTCTTGTTTGAATCCTGAGATTCTAAGCCATGCATGCCTTCTTAGCATGACACTGGTGTTAATAGATCTTGCTGCAGTGTCTGCTGCGTCTAATGCACACTTAATGGAAGTATTGGTTATTATTTTACCTTCCTGTATTAATTGATCTGCCTTTTTCTGATGTTCTTTTGGGAGATGTATGAGAAGTTTTTCTAACTCATCATAATGTGCCCTGTCGTAACGTGCGAGTAGTGCTTGTGTATTGGCTATACGCCAGCTATTCGCTGCCTGTGATGCTACTCTTTTGCCTGATGCCTCTATTAGCTTCGACTCTTTATCTGGTGGAGGAGCCTCTCCTGTAGATAGTGAGTTTGCTCTTTTACGAGCGTTTGAGACCACCAGCGAGTCTAGAGGTACATGCCCTCTAATAAATATTGGGTCCTTTGGAGCCGCTTTGTATTTTTTATCAATTCTTGGGTTTAACACCCTGGCTCTCACTGGGTTTTCGAATATTTCCTCTGTGTGACTAAGAAGACCCTTCAACATAGGAAGAGTACCTGATGTTCTCTGTGCATTAGGTAGAGTCTCTAACAAGAAATCCTCTATTTGAGGTTCTGTATGCATATCTAGTTTGTGATATTTTGCTGCCCTATTAATGAGCTGCACAAAACCTGTGTTATCATCAGGTGGTGAAGGCTTTGAGGGATATAGCTCTGGGTCGTTGTCCTCATCTGACCCTACATCATAATTTTCCCATGGGTCCTCCTCATCTGGGATAGTTTCGTCATCCCCTTGAGGTTCTCCCTCCCCTAGATCACGGTCTACATCTGACTGAGGTGTAGCTGGTCTTGGTGTGGAAGGTGTAGGAATATTTGGCCTATTGTGAGGAATAGGAGAAGAGGGTGTGACCCTAGGACGAGGAGAAGCAGGAGGAGTTATATTCGTCCCCATTGTTCTCTTTTTTGAAGGAAGAGGTTTATCTTCTGACTGTTCACTCTTTCTCATCTTCGTGACCACTTTACCAGTTTGAGGATCAATAAACAAGATCTTTTGTTTGGGATCTGTCTGTTGCTCCTGAATCGGTACCGAAGGTCCTGGTTCCGAGAGGTGCTTTTGTTTTCGATCGTCAGATCTTGTTGTTTTCGACACCGAATGTCTGCTCGATTCCGACTTTCTGGGTATCGAGTGTATCTTGGGCGATAAGTCATATTTATGTTTCGACATGGAATGTTTCGATACCGAGCTCTCCTTTATATGTAGCCTCGGTGCCGAAGTCGATGTCGCCCTTTTCTCGGATCCGACATGGTGGGAGTCCGAGTGTTTCGGTTTCAGTTTCGGTTTCGTTGCCGGGCCTGAGGGCGGGGCGTCGGAAACTTTTTTCAGCGGTTTGACCGGGCCCGAGGGCGGGGTCGTTACCGCGCGGGGTCGGTTTTTCGGTAAGGGGACGTCGTCACTCACGGTTTGTTGCTCGATGAGTTCTTCGACCTCCGACTGGTCCCCTTCCGACCCCAACTGGTCCTCTTCTTCCTCGATCTGCTCGTCTCCGAACAGCTCCGGGATCGCCTCCGCCTGCATTCTGGAAACCTCGTATCTTCGAGCTCGATTTCTAATCGTTAGCTTGGAGGAGAATGCTGCACAGGCTTCGCAGTCCCTGGATTCGTGTTCAGGCGATAGACAGAGGTTGCACACCTCGTGTAGGTCCTTGTGTGGGAACTTAGCACCACACGTTGGACATTTTTTGAATGGAGTCCTTTCCATGGACTCCGGGCTTGACTGCGTCGAGAAAGGCCTCTTGTTCTTCGACGTAGATCCAAGTTTTTCTCTTCGATTTTGAATTTGTAACGCGTCGGAATGGAAATGAACGCGTTCGAAAACAATACCGTCGAATTGGAAAGGGAATACGCGCCGATAAATCACTTTCTTCTGAAGTTGATCTGGAGCGTCTCGATCCTCATCCGAACCCGATGGCGGAAAAAAACAATCTAAGGATGGAGCCGATGCCCATGCGCACTACCAACCAAGGGAGGAGTCACCAAGATACAAAAGACTCTCCAAGAGAAAAACAAAGTGCAATCATCCGAGCCCAACACCAGATGGCGATCTATTCATAATGTTCCATCTGCAGCCCATATGCCTCGAACACCGATTTACACATTTGTGATTCATTATCTCCAATTGTGAGATGTAAAGTGCTGACACCCTACACTGGTCTGAGAGGTGCTATAAAACAAGTGAAATACATATGGCAGAGGGGCTATGAAGAAATAAGAGGTGTTGGAGGATGGCAGTGAGGTAATCATTGAAGAGCCTTTACAAAGATTGTCGTATCCTGGTGCACAGTAAGGTCATCATTTACTATGCTTTAAAAGCTAATAAAACTCCAAACAATGATAAATGTGTTGTATAATGCATAACTTTCCCCCTAAATTTGTTGGAGGGAGAGCCCTCCAAAGCCGCCTAGGTAGTGGTCAGGTCCATTCGCTGCACTTGGTGAACACCGTATGGGGACTGGTCTGACAACATTTGCCAGGGCTGCTTTGGATTTCCAGTACAGCCTAGGCAGGAGTAGGAAGGAGCCTAGTCCCCCGAAATAAAACCAAACATTAAAACCTTAGTCGCTGAGATGCAGCACCAACCTTCCCATTAAAAATGTTCAATATGAAATAATAAAATCTTTAGTAATTCGATTAGTGGTTTGGAGTTGAACGTTTCGGAACCACTGGTGTAATAATAATAATAATAATACCGATATTTATATAGCGCGAACAGCTACCTCGCAAGGAGGTGTCCCGGCGCTGAGTGATCATTTTTCCAGGCAGAATGGGCGGAGAAAGGGGAGGGAGTGTTTAGTTGTTCTGGGAAAAGAGCCAAGTCTTAAGCTGCCTCTTAAAACTGGCTTCCGTTGGAGCCGATTGGATGTTGGCCGGTAGGGCGTTCCAGAGTGTCGCCGTGCAGGCAGAGAAGGATCTGCCTCCGAGTCTGGCTCTCCTGGCGCGGGGGATAGAAAGCTGGTGTCGTGAATTAGAACGCAAGCATCTCTCCTGATAGTATCTGGGGAGTCTAAGCTTTAAGTAGTTGGGACAGGTCCCCTTTTGGGCTCTAAACGCCAGAGTTATAGCTTTAAACTTGATTCTGCAGGCTACAGGGAGCCAATGCAGATCTCGCAAGTACGGAGAGACATGCTGTTTAAAAGGAATGTTTTTTAGTAGTCTCGCAGCCGCGTTCTGCACGATCTGCAATCGTTGCACCAGATATTTGGGAAGGCCAAGGTAGAGGCCGTTTGCGTAGTCCAGTCTGGAAGTGACTGTAGCATGGACCACCGTCTTGCGACAGTCTTCAGGTAGAAGGGACAGAAATTTGCGTAGGTTTCTTAGTTTATGGAGACAGCATGCAGAGACCTGCTGTATATGTGGAGAGAAGGAGAGACTCTCATCCCATCTTACTCCCAGATTTTTCGCATTGGTGCTGGGTAGAGGAGGGGAACCCATTTCGGAGGGCCACCACAGGCTTGGGGGGGGCCGAGTATGTTTGCCAAAGAAGATGACCTCCGTCTTACTCGCATTCAGTTTTAGTTTGTTTGTATTCATCCAATTGGCAACATCTCGCAAGCATCCCTTCATATTGCTGAAGGCTGCCTCTGAAACATCCGAGAAGGGGAAAATTAGTTGTGTGTCGTCGGCGTATGAAATCGCCTTGACGCCCCATTTAGCAATAAGAGAAAAGAGTGGAGCCAGATAAATATTAAAAAGTAATGGACTGAGGGCCGAGCCCTGAGGGACACCACACCAGAGGGGTTTGGGTTTTGAAGAAAGGGGGCCCAAGGCTACTTTCTGGGTACGATCAGTGAGATAAGACTGTAGCCAGCCCAGAGCTTTATCTTCCAGGCCTGTGCTTTTTAGCCTTAACAGTAGCCTCCCATGATCCACAGTATCAAAAGCGGCAGATAGATCCAGGAGCACCAACATAGCCAATGCTCCTGAATCTAAAGACCACCTGATCGCCTCAGCCACTTCTATCAGAGCGGTCTCGGTACTAAAGCCCGCCCTGAAACCTGACTGGGTTTCATGCAGTATGTCTCTTTCTTCTATGAACCTATTTAGTTGGCGTTGTATCAGTTTTTCAAGCATTTTGCCGGGGGCTGCCAACAGGGAGATTGGCCGGAGATTACTAAGATCATCCGGGGCACCGTTTGGTTTCTTTTTTAAAGGCAGGAGTGTGGCATGTTTCCAACAATCGGGGAATAGACCTGTTGCTATGGATGTGTTCCAGATGTGTAGCAGTGAGGTGGTAATTGAGTCCGACATCATTTTCCAGAGCTTGGGCGGGCATGGGTCATCAGGAGCCCCTGATTTACATTTTTGTAGTTCCCTTGTGGCCTCGGCGGGGGAAATAGGATGGAATTGAGCTAAGGCAGGGAGGGATGCCACATTATCATTTGTGTCGGACATGATTGTGGGTTCGGGACTGGTGAAGGTGTCGTAGACTTTCTCGATCTTTTTATCAAAAAAGACCGAGATGTCCTCGCAGAGTTTCTCCGATGGAGTCACTTCAGTTTCAATTGCCCGAGGTTTAAAGAAGGATTGAACAATTTTAAAAACTTCTTTACTAGATTGCTCAGCTTGCTGAATGGAAGTTGCAAAGAACAGTTGTTTTGCTTTTTTTATGGATTTGTGGAAAACACGCAGGGCTTCTTTGTAGCAAATTTTTGCTGATATGGAGTAGTTTGTTCGCCAGAGACGCTCTAGTTTTTTGCAATGACTTTTTTCAGCCAATAGCTCGGTCGAGAACCATGGGGCCGAAGGGGATTCTCTGCGTGATGTAGCGATTTTTGCAGGCGCGATGGTATCCAGTGTATTACCTATCCAAAGATTTAGAGCCACAGCGTCCGCGTTCACATCTAATGACAGAGTTGGAGTAGTGGCTGAGAGAGCAGGACAGAGAGTCTCTGCTGATATATTAGCCCAGTTTCTGCGAACATAGGATCGTCTCCCTTTTGTCTGGTGGTGGGAGGGGAGGGAGAGAGAAAAAGGGATTAAAAAGTGATCCGTCCAAAGCAATGGTTGTGCGGTTTTAGCTGAACAGTCAGGGATATTGGAAAATATCAGGTCCAACGTGTGGCCTGCCTTGTGCGTTGGTCCCGAGATAATTTGGAATAGGTTCGCCGCTTCCAGTGTAGAAATAAGTTGGGTGGCTAGAGGGCAGACTGGACTGTCAATGTGAACGTTAAAATCGCCAACTGCAATAAAGTGGGGGTGAACTATTGAGCTTTGGACTATAAGGTCCATCAGTTCGGCGGTATAGTTGGTATGGCAATCCGGAGGCCGATAGATAATCAGGCCGGCTAGGGACAAGTGGGGGTTTATTTGAAAGCAGAAATGAAGCCCCTCAATGCCTGGGATGGAGGTAGGCGTTGAGGATGACAGTGTATATTTGTCTTTGAAAATAATCGCTACCCTATCTCGGTGTAAAGCATGCGAGAGGTTCATTGCAAGTCTGTGGTCTCAAAGTGGACACAGAGCGATTGTTTTGATCAAATCTGGCTGTGACCAATGCTTTCCAGATTTCACAATGCAGGATGAGTTTAGACAATCTGGTTATAATGATTAGAGTTAGGAAAAATCCCTTTGACTAGTTTTTCATGTACCCAGCAGCCACGCTAACCGAAAAGAAATGAAAGTAAAAAAAATTAAAAATTGATAATTATCGTCTGTTAGACTAGCACAGAACACCGAACCGGAGTCGACCACTAGATGGCAGACAATCAACAGGAAAACCACAGGCACTTGCTACCATAAATGCGTCATCGACAAGATGTCAGAGAAACGGGCCAAAGGGCAAGGTTGCCACCGAAGTGAATTTTACCTCTTCCTCCATACTTATGCGATTAGAATACCAACTGAGAAGGTGCAAAGTACTCATTTTCAGACCTAATAAAAGCTTACACTTAGCACAATCACACAAGCTTGCCCGGCTACCATTTCACCACCATGAAAGGTCCACCGGCTTCCTTGCCTCAGCGTTTCCCCCTTAGCATTCAAGCAAACATGCAGAAAGAAAGTAGGACGATCAAACCAAGAGAAACGGGCTGTTGAACAACTGTAAATATAGTGATCGAGCACAGATTTAATAGATCCACACTTTAAAAGATCCACACCTTCAGGCCGGTGAACACATGGTTTAATAAGCCTATATAAATGGAAGATTGTGCAAATCCATACAGAACAGCTTTCTCTCAAATAAATGGGTTTTCTTCTCTTAAAGGCCTTGTCGACCCAGTAGTCTACCCCATGCCATCATCTTAGCCAGATACAACTAATTGGCGTGTTGGGTAGGTAGGGATTCTGTCTGTGAATTCATACGCGGAATAGCTCCATGGGTATGGGTGGTCCTAGAGCATTTTAAAAATGTTGGTGGTCAATCAAAAACGCATTAACATAGAAGACCCGCCTAAAAGAAGCATGAAAATTAGCCAAATAAGTGAAAGTACATTTGCCTAAAAGCACCACAACGTTTCACATATTAAAACTGAAAAAGGGGAGAGTGTAGATTTGAAAAATAGGGCGACCGACCTTTAAGAATTTCTGAAGCTGTACCATCCCATTCACGTGGCAGGAGCTGCATGATCACTCAGGTTCGAAAAGAGGTATCGGGCAGAACAGAGACCTGAAAGTGGAGAGCAGACTGGAAGTCTTCACATGGAAGATACTGTATAAGCACTTCCCAGACGACTGTAACATGTGAATGTTTGAGGGCCTTTCATGGACGCTGGAGAGAAAGGCTCAGCGAAGAGAAGAATACACAGGATGCCCTGCTGAATTCGCAGCAGGATTTGACCACTGGCCAACTGGAAAAGCAGGAGCAACAGATATTATGGGGCTGAAAGAAACAAGAAAAGCTCCAAGGACGGGGCTGGCTGACTGCCGTTTTGCAACTCAGGACACTGGAGGCTCCTTGTGGATTAGCATACTGCCACACCTGGAGGCGTAACCCCCAAAACTCCAACTCCAAACACATGGGAAGTCACACAACCCCCAGGAGACTGTGGCTGCCATTTTGAGGATCCCTAACCGATTCTTGACCACGACCCCTACTCAACCTCTAACTTCCACTTTGCTTCACACTACAAACTTTACAGACCAATGTTATGGGTGACAGTTCCGTGGTCTTTCCCCACTTGGTCCTCCATCTTCCGGCTACCATTTTATGACAAGATCCCCTTTTCCTCAAACCACCTTTCTCCCTAAACGAGATCTGGGGCAGCCTGCAGTATCTCAGAATGGGTGCTAGAGGCACTCTCCCTGTTTGGGGGCTTTGTTAGACGACCAATTGCAGAGACCAATAAGATCATATACCTTCAAACTTGGTTGTTTTATCTAGGAGAGGCTACTTACCAGTTTATAAAAAGTCTGTATGAAAAAGCATATCTAAATTAAAAAAAACACTCGCTAAGACAGATTGTTGCAGCACCTCAGAAAGCAGTGCATTAACAGTTAATTTAAAAAGGCAAAATAAAAATCATCACTTCAGTACTTCTGGTTAACCCAAAAGGAAGACTTGCTGCGTATGAATTTAAATAAAGACATCCATGATGAAGAATTTGGATCACAGAATTCTGTAATCTTAGTTGTTCTGTTCATTATGTTCAGTTTATGAGAATAATCTGAACCCTCACTCTAGGATTGTCAGATGAAACAAAATAGTTAAACAACTGCACAGTTCAATAAGTAACAGAGAGAATCCCACCTATGTCCAAGAACTTTAGTATTAAGGAAATCAACTGGGCTGGGCACAGAGAGGACTTAACATGAATCTGCAGTCCAACATAATACAATAGGATAAACTGAGGAGTCTGAGACACTTCTCCTTAAGAACAACATTTAAGGCTTTTAAAATTTAAGATATGCTATCAAATCTCAAATTTCACACGAAAGCAAACAGCAAATAACTCGAAACATGCAAAACGTTTTATGTCCCTAAATAGAACGAAACCCTGTTATAACAATTAGGTTTTGAGGAGATTCAGTAAGACAAACATTTAAAGAAATTCCTGTGACTATGCGTTTGTGGGATGAAAAATAGAATTTCAAAGAGAAGAGTGTGAAGTTTGCACACCTTACCAGCCAACGTAACTGCTAGAAAAATAAAAGTACAATTAACTGGAAATCTAAAAAAAAATCCACAAATTTAATCAGTGCTCCAGATGAAAATGATTCAGACTGAAACGCATACACCTGGAACATACCAAGTAGACAAGTTTTCCTTTATTTGAAGTTGAGCTACCAATACCGAGACAGTTAACCTCCAAAGAAAAAGGACTGATAAATACACTAAAACTGTACGCTTTGCTGGATGTACCTAAATTAAAAGAAAAAGTGAAAGATCTACTTTGGTACGGAAAAGGCATTCTAGCAGTACCAGCTGTAGTGTAGTTCCTATATCCCCAATAGGCTCTGTGCATTGGAATAATATACACTATAGTTTTGACATATGACTGAGGTCAGTATGTCCATTGAGTATATTAAACTTAATTGTGTGTGCCAGCTAACTCAGAGGTCACTAGAAACTCTCGACTTAACAAGAAGGGATTAGTTTCTGACAACCGCATAAACATGCCAACTTTGTTTCCCTTAGAGACAGAACAATATCTTCGGAGTCGTGGAAACAATAGATAACCTTTTCACTCAGTCAATCATGCATGCTTCATTTCTACAGAGTTGTTGCACAGAAATAGGGAGACGGGTGTTTCAATAAAAAGGGTTTATTGAACAGTCTTCTTTCTCATTCAAGAGATATGAACTGCTACAATCGTGAGACAGAATACAAATTATAATGTGTACAGCGTTAACAGGAATATGAAATAATACCGTAATAGCATGGTCTGTAGCTATGACATATGAAAACACATACATAAACACAGGTTAAAATACTCAAATGGTGCTTCTAAAATAATCCTACCCCAGTGTACCTAACCCAAGTCTAGTACGAGGGAAGAAGTAGGTGCTGTTTTAGCTATAGTTTAGTTGTGCCAAGAATTGCCAAGTTTCTCTAGGTTCTAATCAGCTCGACACCTTTAGAATGAGAGAGGTTGGTATCTCTTTCCCGAGACTATCTCCAACACCCCGCAAGGGAAGTCAAACACTGGAGCTGGTTTCTCAGCGAGGACGATGACAGAGTCTGGTCAGTGCGTCAGTTGGGGACTTTACTTCATTCGGCACTTGCTGTGTCGAGCTGTGTCGAGCTGCGTCGTGCAGTAGGTAGCCGAACCGCACAGTGCCTTGCCATAGCAAGCAAAGATTATATATATATATATATATATATATATATATATATATATATATATATATATATATATATACACACACACACACATACGTAAAAGTCGGGCATAAGAACGTCATAAATGAGCCCCTAAAGAATAGATGTTCATGCATAATAAATGAGTTCTTGGAGAAATCAATATCCAAGCAAGGGGAAGTCCTAAAGGCTTAAGAGTCTGGTATTCCAGGAACTCGTACGGGGTTTGGGATGAATGAGAGAGTGGATGTAGAGGATATATTGATAGAGATCTAGGGTGAGAATAGGTTAGTGCATTGGAAAGAGTAGTAGAAAGAGGTTTGAGATGAGTCGGGAGTTGAGGTAGAAGATATACTGAGAGAAGCATAGGGTGGTAAATAGGGTAGTGCATTGGATATGCTGAATTAGAAGAAAGTAAATATATAGATCCACAAGTACATGGAAATTATATGCATAAAGGAAGTAAGTACATGTAGATTAAATATATATTGATAGAGGTATTGGGTGAGAAATAGGGCTGTGCATAGAATATGCTTTTTTAGGAGAAAAGTAATATATAGATCCAAGTACATGGAAGTTATATAGATGCATGAAGTAAAGAAGTATATGTAGATTAAAGATGCATTAGATTAACTCTGATTTTCAAGTGTTGTTTTACTTAAAAATTTGTTCATTTATTTTTAAAACATGATTATTCTACATGTTTACACAAAGCAATACACATATAGGTACATTTCTATAGTACAAATAAATGCTTATATACAGATGGAAATGCTGTATATTTTTGTTTGTGTTTGGTGCTCATGTGGGGAAGAGCCAATTCTTGAGTCGTCTTCTGAAGACAAGGTAGTTGCCCATGGATCTTATGTTGGGGGTAAAGAGTACCATCGTTTGGCTGCTTGAACAGTGAAGGATGTGCCACCCATGCTTTTTTTCTTGGGATTTTGAGGCTAGGGGCCACTCTAGAGCGGAGGTTCCTTTGTTGAATGTGTCTGGTGATTTTATTCCCGATGAAGAGTGGTTCCATTCCATGTATCATTTTGTGGGTTATACAAAGCAGCTTGAACGTGATCTTCTGGCAACCAGTAACCAATGTAGGGGAGATGTGGTCTCACGGTTTGATAGGCAAGAGTAGTCTGGTAGCTGAGTGCTGAATCCGTTGTAGTCTTTTCATGGTCGTTAAAGGGGATTCGTGGTAGAGGCTAAATTGAGTTTGGACAGAAAAATTAAGATGGTAGCTTGGACCTTGTGTGGAAATCGCAAATGGGGTAAGATTCGCCACAGAGTTTGTATAGTAACAAAGCTTGATCTTGCTAGTTGGCCCACTTGGGCACTCCTCGATAGCTTAGAGTCCAAGGTTTCTTACTTTCTTCAATACTTAGGCGGTGATCCCAGTTCATCATGACAGGCGGTAAGCAGGTCATAATGTTTCCAATCGCCACACGTGAGTATTTGCGTTTTGGAAGCATTCAATTTGAGAAGGCTCCAAGTAATCCATTGAGCCACAGATCTGAGACAACTGGAAATTAGCAAGTTTCTAATGTCTTTGGGTCATTCCAATTAAAGGCGTATTAGTGTGTCATCTGTATGGTTCTAGCATGTGAGGTGAAATTGATTGATCAGTACTGGATAGAGCCTGGTGGGACCCCTGCTTTGGTGGAGTATGATTTGGACAAGAAAGGTGGGGTATGGATGACATTAGTTCTGTTTTGAAGGTAGGAAGCGATCCAGTCTACATCAGTTCCCTCTATGCCGGTTTCGTAGAGTCTTTGAATCAGAGTGTCATGGTCAACAGTGCAAAGGCAGCTGAGAGGTCCAAGAGGAGTAGCGCAGCAACCACGTTGCTGTCAACTGTATTCTTCAGCTAATCCCAGATGGCAAGGAGAGCAGATTATGTGCCTCTTCCCGGGTGGAAACCTGTCTGGAAGTCTGAAAGTATGGCATTCTCTTCAATGAACTGTGACATCTGGGCACATTCAGTGAGGCCCGGATTTCAGGTTCTAGGTCTCTCCAATGCCAAGACAGTTGCTTTCTTAATCAACATAGTTTGTACTATTATACACAATTATTTACAGTTTTAACATCCTGCTCTGCTAGTTTCCTCTACTCCATTACAGGGTTGCATGCACTGCATAACATGGGTATACATATTCTCTTGTACAAATAAAGCAGTTAAAAAAAGAAAGATAGATGAAGATGTAAAATGGAGCTGTGGTCACTTGAGAATGTTCATATGGACTGGAGATGGAAACAGGCTTCTATACTATACAATCACAGAAGCCAATGAAACAAGCACTGGCGTTGCCAATAGGTCTCGCAGTAGTAAAGTTGGAGCTATTACAATTGCAAATAACAAAGCCCTTTATGTTTTTTAAAATGAAAACAAAAATAAAAGGCATTGTTATTTGCAATTGTAATACCTTCAACTTTCCTACTGCGAGACCTATTGGCAACGCCAGTGCTTGTTGTAAAGTACTTTCTTTTTTAGGTTGAGCTCATTGTCCAGTTTGTTAACAGAACAAACGTGGCTGCGTCTGCCCCCTCCTATGCACTCACCCACCCTTTTTTTTAGGCAAAACACGATCTACCAAAACATGTGAGACAAGGATTTGTGTACAAATATAACACCTTTGGAAATACAAGCGTTTAACTTGGAAATGTTTTCATTTCTCCTTTCTTGTCTGTCTTTGCATGTGCAAAGTTGGAAAAAATTTAGAAGTTGTCTAGGCATAGTATTTTGCACTGTTGGAAAAGTTTCAGAAGTTGTCTAGGCATAGTATTTTGCACTTTTAGACACGTTTTAGAAGTTGTCTTTACGCATAGTACTTTACACTGGAAGGTAACCCTTCCAGTACTAAAGATTTGCTAGACTCTCACACACCCCTGCACTTTGGTGCGAAGGTGTGTGCTGGTGCAGGGCAGCAAAATTCTGCAGGCGCTAGGGAGAGGGGAGAGCCATATTTCTGTAGAAATGGTCACTTTGTCTCCCTCCATGTCACCAACAGAGCAGCATTTTTGGCTGCTGCGCTGCTTGGGTGACAGTTTATGAAGTGCCCCTCCACACACCGCCTTTTTTTTTTAAACGATTGATAATATTGGAAGTCCACACTGTAATCAAAGGGGAAGAGTGGGCTTGCTGATTCTGCCTGTTTGAATTAGTAGCCAGGCACTTTGAGCCTCGTGCTTTCATTCGGTGCCACCCGCTATAGTATGCTTCTAAGCACTAGCACTGCCTCTTGGCCCATAGATGCCTGTGTATGGTGGACTTTTCCGAGAGAGCCAATCATGCGGAGGGAGCGTACGGTAAACACACACGCAGAAAGCGCTGCAGCCATCGAGAGAAGGGGAAATAATCCGTCCAAAGACAGCGATGAATTAATGACGCGCAAAAGCCAAAACGTTTCAGGGGGACATCCGTGCTTTGCCATAACAAACACCCGAGTGTCCGAGTGAAAAAATAAAACAAATAAAAAAAAAAAAAAAAAAAAGAACAGGGGTCAGACACAAATTGTGCAATACAAATTCCGCATAGATAGCGGGAGGTACACAGTCAGTAGGCATGAGATAGTACGTAGAGATGACGACGTTAATAAGGAAATGTTTCTAACATCTGAGAAGCTTAAGGGAGAAAGATAGAAAACACGACAATAACTGGCAAGTGAAGATGCAATATAGAGCGCCTGAAAGAGTGGCATGTGCTAAACTGATGACTACTTGACTGCCTATTTTTTAACCCTTCGTGTGTCCCTTTGCCCATTTACGGAAGGCGCTCTAAAATGCCATACAAGCGGCGTGAGGCGCAAAGAAACCGCCTGTCACTAAACAAGGCCACAAAAGTAAACATGTACATTTTCAAACCAAAATCGGTTTTGTGTCGCTCTTTCCAGGAGTACCTGGTGGTATCCACGGTGAAAAAAATACAGCAGGGAATCTTTCGGCGTTTGCCTACAATGCGTTTGGGAGGTGGCAGATGCATTCTGAGACACTGGTTAGAGCTTAGCATTTTCCAGGCGTTTCTTACTTCTGTTTCTGCGAAAATAAAAGTCCGTTCACGTCGTCATTGTTGAGACTTGTCATTTCATGTGTCCTTAAGTTAGCATTAAATGAGAACGGATAAACATGTAATTATTTTCAAACCAAAATCGGAGGGGAGATGGAATGGACGGACGAAAGATGGAATATGGGAAAGGGGCAGGCGAAACTAGAGGTCGAAGAATGATGGAGCTAGAAAAAGAAGGCAGAAAGAGTGAGGAAGACAGAAAGAAGAGAAAAAGAGGGAGAGAGAAGGAGGGGGTGAAAGAAGCCGAGGGACTGTGCAAGGGCGACGTGTAGGAGACGGATAGAGAAAGAAGCGAGAGAGGCTGAGACTGCAGAAAGAAAGAGTAGGTGGGAGCAAGAGAGAGAAGGGGGGTGTTAAGTAAGACAGACGGCCGGCCATGAATAATTAGGGGAGGAGAAGCCCTCCGGGAAACTGAAAGTACGGCCGGCCTGTGGCTGGCCATGAATAATTAGGGGAGGAGAAGCCCTTTGATGTGCTGGGCTGGCCGTGAATGCGCGTGCTTGTTTGCTCACGTGAACTTCAAGAAAACCGCAGGAACGAAGCCTTTGGCTTGACGATGATTTTGGCTACTTGAATTCTCGCTCCCTCAATGCGCTTGCGCGCATTGTAGGTCACGAGACCTAAAAACCTTAACAGTGACGGTCAAGTAGACTGGTTCCAGATAGCAAGTCCTTAGACAAGAGTCCGATTTTCTAAGTTTCATCCACTGAGGAATAAAACAGGTCTCAACTCACAACAGGAGAGACCATTTCAACTGAACTGGACAACAATTTTACAGAGGCCATTGAAACTTAGCTTTGGGGCAGGCCTACGATACAACAGAAATAGAGGAAAGAGAAAATTCTAAATCCCCACCCCAAAAAGGGTAAAAGCGGGTGCTGTGAGAGCTGTGAATTCTAACATGTCACCAGCTGCAGTCACAGAGAAGGCTAAGTAAGAAATGTCCGATTAACTCTTTAAAAATAAAACCGGTTTTAACGGTCTGCAGAGAACTAGTGAGCAAAAAAAAAATGCAACCCGTACAAACGTCCAGCATGCACATTTTCCAGTCTAGGTGAGAAAACCTATCCAAATGCAAATCTTTGGACTACTAGACGAAGGCACAGTTTTTGTACTTCAATGTGAAGATCTAAGGTCTCAATTCGGTCTGGTTCATGTAAAAAGAAAGTGCACAGAGAGCAATCACTGAGCATACCTCCCTATCCAGTAAAGTAATTTTCAATTCCAAATCTCCAACAATTGAGAAAAGGCCGTTTTGGTGAAATCTTGTTTAATCTCTCATCAATAGATACTCGAACAATACTATATTATCTTGGTAGAGGGCAGTGCGTTTTTTTCCAGGCCCAATACTCAATACCTACGGTCAACAAAGTATGTAACAATATTTACACAGCTGGCCTCTGCAACTCTACTCTACTAAATACAAAGATGTCGGAACTCATTAAATTCCATCAAAATATCTAGTAGCCCAAAATGTAAGTGTTCAATAAAGGTTTGGGCAAAAAGCTTTCCCTAGAGGGAAAACATGTGGCAAACTTGCATTAAAACATCAATTACACATCATTAAGAGTTTGAACAAAATACAACTTACGTTTTGCTTCAGACAAATTAGGGTTAGGTGACCAGACCAGCATACCAAGATTCTCTCTTTCCTGACATGACTTGGCAATTTCTGTCAAAGAAAAGAAAATGGTAAATGTCAAAATAGATTTTCAATTTACATTCATCTATAGGAAGCATCTTCCTTACACAGCTATAACATTGCTAGAAGATAATAGCATAAAGGGGTATGATAGGAGGCAAACCGAAGATAAATAAAAAATAAAATAAAAGACTGTAAATAAATTAAAGAGCAGGTCTGCTAAAGTTAGCAAATGTGAATACATGTAAAAATATTTTCTAGTAAAGTAACTTCACAAGATTAAATTTATTAGCCGCAACACAAAATGAAGTATCGGGTGAAGAAATGACCAACGAATTGCCCTTTGAGCAGCAGATCAAATGTTGTAGGTAGGATCCCCACTAATTAGATTGAGCAATCATCTGAAGCTCCAAGAGTGAAATCTGAGTGTTTCGCTTGAGAGTCTTGTCCAGGATGGTTAAGCGATATATGCTAAGCTAATATTCACTAGGATCATGTCAAAAATTAATACACTAGTTGATATTAAGTAAAACTAGAAATAATCTGGCCACCTTGTAAAAAACAAAAAAAATGGCAAAATCCTGCTAGCAAATTGGAAAGGGGCGACCACTCGGTCCCCCCGAACGTATGGTCGGGGGCCCGGATCCTCCCGGGAATCCATTTTGGGCGGGGGGGCATGTCACGGCTGGTATGCGCGAAGCGGCGTAGCCGGGGCGCGCCTTTTTCCCGCCCAAGAGAGATTGTCCTAGACACCTACACCGATGGCCACGCCCAGTAGGCGTACCAGCGGAGGGTCCACGCCCTCCCGAAGAGGAATAAAGAGAGCGGGAATCCGAAGAAGCATCCTCTTGTTCCTGTGCTTGGAAGCTGCACCCACTCGTTGCACGTGAGCCCTCGACGGAACAAGGAGCAATTTTGAGAACTTGTAATTCTTGTGTTTCTCTTTCAGCGACTTCAAGGCTAAGGATCCAGGACCGTGTTGATCAACTTGGATCGAATATTCGATAACAATGCCTGGCAAAAAGGCAGGAAAGAAGTCCGGGACTGACCAGATGCTTCGCATGCTGATAAGAGATATGGCGAGCATGAAGAAGCAGATGGCTGCGATGAACAATACGGGTAAACCAAAGAAGGTAATAGGCCCGGCATTGCCTGGAGTTATCCCCGCGGGTAGTTGGAAACGGGTCAGGAATAGGGCGGCAGGGGAGGAGGTCCCGGTTCCCGAGGTACCCCCGGCAAGCCCGGACATTCCAGTCGAGGCCCCGGTACCAATCCCGGACACGGGTCAACCGATTCCGGTTGTTGTTACGCCCGCCAACGAGGAGGACATGCCTCCAGAATTAGCCGCCCAGTTGGCCGCATGGCTCGGCAGGAAAACAGGGGGTGCTATGGCACCTGAAGATACGGCCGAAGAGGCCAAGTTACTAATGCAGCAGTTGCGGCAGTCGCGAGATGCCGCAAAGGCAAATCTCCCTCTTGTCCCCCCACAGGTGACCTTGGAAGGACCGGCAGCTGGCGTCGGAAAAACAGCGGGAACGACAATGGAGCCGGGTAAGCAGGCATTGCCAATGGCGAGGGAGGGGTCTTTGCCCTCAAGACGGGAGACTGTAAACGCCTGTAGAACAAGAACAGGTGAACAAATGCACTTGCAGTGTAATTACCAACAAATTTAGCAGAGGTTCCAAAAATGTTGAAAGGTGTTATTTACTGATTGCGACATAGTGCTGACTGCTTAAATAACTGGTAATGTGGAGCATCTGAGCAAAATTAAGTTTAAGGGGAAAATTTAAAGGGATCTTGTGATCAATCTTGAAGTATCCTGAAGGATATTAGAAACATCGTTACTATCTTAAGCAATAAAAGAAAACATTGGTAATCTGGTTCAGCTAACAAAAATATGCTTCTAATGGGCACCTGAACTCTTGAAGGAAATTGCAAAAATAAAAATAAAAGTTAAAGCTCAGAAACAAAATTCTTATATTATCCAGTCTTTTAAGTATTGCCCATTTCAATGGATTAGTTACAACGGATTTGGCAAGACACATCCTCTGAATTATGCAGACAAGATGTTGACAACTCTGAAGTAGGAATCCCAGCAATTCGGCATCAACACCCTGCTGATACTAAAACAGGTCCTAGTGGTGCTCATTTTGAGATGAACCAAATAGTCGTTGTAGCTCTAATATTTGCTATTTGAAAAGGTCAGAGAATAAGAATATAAACAGAACCTAGAACAATTGGGATTGATATCTCGTATACAGGTAAATGAGAAAGACACTGAGGATTGAAAATTTAACTGGATAATTAAAGCAGGACAATGATCATAGTGAAAAATAAGTTAGGATGGGGTGTTCTCATGAAATATTGTACCCAAGGTGAGATCACAGTTTGTTCTAGAGTCTAGTCAACAGGCATCCTCCTAGTGAAATACAAAGTTATTCAATCAAAAGTGCGTGAAAGGGAAAGCAAGCCTGACTATTTAACAAAGACTACTGATGTCCAAAACTGCAGAAAGAATGAAGAGGGAAATGAGGTTATGAATAGTCAGCTAATTTTTAGGTCTTGCTTGAGAGGATGCATGCGTTATAACTTGCAAGACATTTTGTTGGCTTACAACAAAATGGATGGCTTCATTGTCACTCACTTTGCTTCTCTTTAGTCAGCATGCGCTTGCTTCACACTGTGTGGCCTTCCATTGCTGCCATTTTTTGTAGGTACACCAAATGAGTGTACACGTTTGCAGGTAGTCTCCCTCATGGGCTTCTCTCCCATCCCCACTCATGTTCTCTTACCCTTCTGCTTTTGTCCCCCTCTGTATTGTGGCTTGTCCTCACCCACTGTCCATGTTGCTTGCCCCCTACCACCCTCTGTGTAGTTGCTTGCCCCGTCCCACTCAGGCTTGTTGCTTGCCCCGTGCCGCCTCCTTCCGTTGTCTGTGTTGTCCATGTCCCAACCACCATAACAAACAAGCATTTGCAATGCAATAGGTCTCGCATTAATAAAGTTTGAGCTTTTGGCATTGTAAATGGCAATGCCTTTTATTCATTTGTTTTTAAAACCTGCAATTGGTGCATAAACACGCACTTTGAACGTATAGTCCTTGCTTTCGATGAGCAAGGCTGGCAGTAAAAGAGACTGCCAGCTTTGCTTCCTATAAGCATGGACTAGAAGTACAAAGTGTTTATTTACGCACCGATGTAAATGAATAAAAGGCATTTTCATTTTCAATGCCAATAGCTCAAACTCAAATAATGTGAGACCTGCTGTATAGTAAATGCTTTTTTTTTTTTTTTTTTTAGAGCATCCATCACATTTGCCAAGTAAATATAAGACAACAGGGGAGCAAGTATGAAGCTCTGTTTAAAGCCCTGGTCCGTAAAGAGCTTCTCTGATACCACCCTTTCTTGGATTAAGAGCATCCTTACCCATGTTCTCATGTACAATGAAGTGATAGCAGTCAGCAAAGGCAACGAGATTTCCCATTTTAGCAGTTTTTGCCATAGTCTCCCTTTGTCTATGCTATCAAAAGCTGTTTCTAAGTCAATAAAGGAAGCATAAAGAGTTACTTTTCGGTGCAGTTGATGTTAGTATAATTAAAGGGAGTGTTAGTTATCTTCTATCTCTCCATTTTCCTTTTCCATCCAACTAACAGACTCACATGTCCACCACTCAAATGAATTCATATTTACTTATACTAATTCACCACTAATCTTTTTTGGATTTCGGAGTAATGTGATATTCTCCGAAGAGCGCTTCAACACCTCACCAACGGTAGTAAGCTGTATAGGAATACAATTACAATACAATCCGGGCTCCCCTTGAAAAACTACAGATACAGATGTCAGCTATGGGGCATATTTGTGGCGCTGGCAGCAGCTGCTTGATAAATCTATTGACATTTACCACCTGCTGAAATGCAAGTGGGGGGGGGGGGGGGGGGGGTCAATTAAGGTCAGCGGGTGGTTACAGGAAGAGCATCTGAGCTGAAGGGGGAGCCTGTGACCTGTATTTGCAGCGTTCTCTGCCCCCAGGTGGTGCTGAAGGGGGGATGCAGGGATCAGGTTGTACCACTGCCCTCAACCCGTGCCTCTCTCCAGGTATGTTTTTACCGGGTGTGAATGCGAACCTGGTGAAACAAGATCTGGTGCTTTCAGACCCAATAATTTCAGGTGCGGAAACATATGACAGTTTGTAGTTTAGCGCCAATATTCATAACGAGGGTTATCATTTTAAGAGTGGTAATCCAAGGTGGTTAATAATTACCCTCTGCTACTGACCACTCGCCACTAACAGGAGCGCGCACAGCGATCGGCTATTACTGGATTAGTAAAAGACTGTAATTAACACTTGAAAGCCACTATGCTCCAACCTTAAATTGAAAGACCTGCAATTTTACCTTAGGTGAGTTCAATTATGCAGGTCTACTCTGAACTGAATGGTGTGATTATTGGTGGGTGCACGTACCTGAATCCTATTCATGAAATGCATTGATTAAAGGTGCATCCTATTTTCCTTCACACTCTTGAACTCATACAGTGTACTCAGCCCTGATTGTGCACTTAAGAGAAGGGTGCAATCATTAGCTTCGACCTACTCCTTGTAATGAAAAACCATTCAAGAATGACTATTAGTGTTTCTGCCGTCATTGTTTTAGACATGTAGCTCGAATTATACAGTAAAAGAGTAGGTACTCTCTTCCTTTATATACTGGTCTGAGGAGCAACGGAAATGTGAACTCTACAACCCTCAGTGCAGAGCCTTGTCACGCGGCGCGCGCGCGCACACACACACACACACACACACACACACACACACACACACACACCCACACACACACCAACCCAACCCAACCCACCCCACCCCAACCCACCCCACCCCACACAAACCCACCCAAGCCCACCCCACCCCCCACCCAACCCCACACACACAAACCCACCCACCCACCCCACCCCCACCCCCCCACCCAACCCCACACACACACACCAACCCATCCACCCCACACACACACACACACACACACACACACACACACACCAACCCATCCACCCCCCCCCACACACACACACACACACACACACACCAACCCATCCACCCCACACACACACACACACACACACACACCAACCCATCCACCCCCCCCACACACACACCCACACCAACCCATCCACCCCCCCCACACACACACCCACACCAACCCATCCACCCCCCCCACACACACACCCACACACACACACCAACCCACACACACACCAACCCATCCACCCCACACACACCAACCCACACACACACCCATCCACCCCACCCCACCCCCCAACCCACACACCAACCCACACACACACCCATCCACCCCACCCCCCAACCCACACACCAACCCACCCACACACCCACCCACCCACCCACCCACCCACCAACCCACCCACCCACCCACCCACCAACCCACACCCACCCACCAACCCACACCAACCCCCACCCACCAACCCACACCAACCCCCACCCACCAACCCACACCAACCCCCACCCACCAACCCACACCCACACCCACACCCACCCACACCAACCCACCCACCCACACACCAACCCCCACCCACACACCAACCCACACCCACCCACCCACACACCAACCCACACACCAACCCACACACCAACCCACACACCAACCCACACACCAACCCACACACCAACCCACACACCAACCTTTGTTTCCAGTGATGGACACTCAAACTATGCGAAGAGGTACACACACTGACTTCTCCCTGAACTGGGGGTTATAACAACACTCACACACACGCTGCGCTTTGGGGACAGGTGAACAGCTTCGTATCCTACTGGTACCCATTGCTTCTCCTCCTGCTGGCCGAACTCAAAACAAACTGCCATTGTTTGGCTGCGTGCACTAACTTCCTGGGTCACACACAGCGATCACTCGACTAAGCATCACAATGCAACGCATACACTCCGCTTCAGACAGCATACACTCTACATTATTGCCTACTAGAGGAACGCAGGCGAGGCTGCTCTCGCCTCGCTCAATACACTGCTTCCCATCCCGAGGAGCCCACGCGTCTCAAAAGGAGGGCACACGCGCAAGCCACGCATCAATCCAAACTTGCCTTTCTCCCCCGCTCATCCCCATGGTCACACGCCTCCCCTCAGCGGATTTTACCTGCATACTCTTCAAGGCACGCCGCGAACAAAATCCATTTTTGAAGGAAGACAGCCAGACTGTCACTAAGAGGGAGCTGTCTTTTTAATGAGTATATCCTCTGTTCTCAGTCCACTCCCTGATGTCCCTGAGAATAGGGGGCCTTGCTCCTGAGGGGGGAGGGGCCCTCGGAGTGAGGTTCCCGGGCAGATTTACGAAGTAAGGCCCTAAGGTGAGGTTTGGGCGTAAAATGGTGTGCTAGTGTCCGGAGGGTGATTATTTAGGGTAAACAGAGGAGGGTGAATCCCTGAGGTGAAATCTAAACCCTCACTGTGTAGCAGTACATTTTGGGGCTGGGCCACAGTTCATCACTGAACCCCCACACCCCATCCACATAGCCTTTCATGATTGTCGCAGGCAGGACCAGTACGGGGCCTGCTCACAAGCCTCTAGGCCCATTTATGGGAATGGAAAAAAACTTGTGCCCCGACTGGCAGAGAAGTAAGTGTCTCTTCATCTTTCTCTCCATACAAAGGCTGCCAGAGCCAGCAGGCCCGGGCCGCTTATTCTCACAGCAGACAACTGCGGAGGCCGGTGGGAGGGAGCGCAGTCATCCGTGTGCTCCGGGAAGGAGGAGGGGGGGGGGGGGGGAGGAGGTGCACGGGCAATGTTTACTCGCATAATGGATGCATAATGCACAGGACCTTGTTTTGTGGTGCATGCACAAGAACTCCTCCCGAATATTCTGGGGAGGCAAAAGGGAAATGATGGTTCCTTGTGGGAGTGGATGAGTGCCAAGGAGTTCTTTCGAAAGGTCATATGGTGTTAGGTTCTCTCTGTTGGGGGCGCATAAAGGCCAGGGTGCTCTCTTGTGAAGGTGATGGCCACACAAGGACCACTGCCCTCTCCTCTTGGTGGAAAAAGCAAATGAGCTACAGGCTCTTTCGTAGGGGTGCACAACAGCCAGGTTGTTTTTTGTCTGGGTATGCAGAGGGGCAACTGTACTTTTAAGATATATATATTGTAGGAAGGTGGCTACCCGACTATGGTTACCCCAGATTTTTTGCCTTGTGTTTAGCTGGTTTTCGACTTAGTTGGCCTGGTTCCCTGCTAATCAGGGTCTCAGGCTATCTGCTCTCTCTGTAAAATGGATTCCATGTACCCTAGGTGCATAACTAGATTGGCTTGGGTCACCTTATCAGCGCCTGTACAGAGCACTATAGGTGCCCAGGGCATAGGTGCATCCAAGGCCTACCAGGGGCTGCAGCATATCTTTTGTCACCCCTGGCTGGCTATCTAAAATTGACACAACTGGCTGATCACTCAGCTGGGGCAAGGCGGTGTAATCACCCCTTGCTTAGATATAGTATGCCTATATCTAAACCTATCTGGACACATATATACTTATCAGTCACTCCTCTGGCAGGCCTTAACAATCCTGGAGGCAGAGTGCTTGGTTTTATGTGAGATGGTGCTCTAGCATGAGCTGAGCCTGTCTGCAGCTGTCGGGACCAATTCCCTAAGCTGTTCCGGGATAATGCCATACCATATACTCTTAAGTGCCTTATAATCCTCGCGGTTATATGGTAACTTTGGTTTGGCTTTATCAAAACATGTCGTGTAAGGTGTCATACGATTTGGAATACTACCCCCTCGCCAGTCCTGGCGACTGGGGTAGCATTCCACCCCTCTAGGGGGAGACAACATGTTACTTTGCTAAAACGCGGTTGATTTTAGGAAGAGCCTCAGATCCACAAAATGGATGCTTCTGCCACAGACACGAGTCTGACCTCCTGCAGCTGACCGAAACTCAGCCAAGGAGGCCTGGACAAAGTGTTTCCTGTCACAGGGAGGTGTCACACCACCCCAGACAGGAGATAGTGGATTGTAGCAGGGAGGTTTTAAAGAAACCAGACACTGCCTGGGGAGCACAAGGCTGCCCCTTGCATAATCCGGCCAAACCGGTTCTGGGGCACACCCGCCCCTGTCCCAGCGCGGCCTGGATCAAAAGGAAAGGGGTGTATCCACCCCCTTCCTGGGTCCCACCCATAGGAGAGGACCTAGCAGGTAATCCAGCCCCCTAGATTGGTATAAGAATGGGAGCAGTGCCAACGCACTCAGATTATCCTGATGGCACATTTGAAACGAAACTCTGGACCCTTCGACATCCTACTCAACGTAGAAGACTGAAGAATCTCCCTTGTGGTCAAGGAGTGACCACCCTGTGCAAACAGGCACCATCCAGCACCTAGACGTCTGCTTTGTTGCAGTTCCCGCCGGAACTCGAGCGACAGAGATAGACGAGATTAAGCTTGCCTGCCTTCTTACAGCTCGATCCACAGTCCCTGCAGAGCTGAGACCCGTGGAGGCGACCGGAAGCGTGGGGCACGCCATCTTGAAAAGACCACGAGACGCTGACCGTGCAGCCCACGAGTGACCCTCGAAGCTGTACACCGGGGTCTTAGAAGCCCCAACCCTGAGCCACTCTTGCACCAAAGCTCACCCCTCTACACTCAACGAGTGCTGCGTGGGGCCCTTCTGCTTTCTTTGGCTCGACGCGTTGGCCCGGTCACTTGCCAGCTGGCTTGTGGCCCCTGTGCCGGCGAAAACCTAAATACGACTTGCGATTCTAGTTGCTCCAGACTTGCACCAGCTCCTCTGAAAAGGAGCACCCGCTCTGACCCTCCTGGTCCGAGTGAGAAGCAATCTTCCAGTCCTGCGTGGATTGCTCTTGCCAAGTGTTGTTTGCTCCGATCTTGAAGCCGACAGCGCCGACAGTGAGAGCCTGCGTGGGACAGCTCGTGACCCGCTCCTGGACGTCGCAGATGCCCCAGAGCCCACGTGGCAGCGGAGAGAAGCTCCTCGACAACCACCTGATTGCGCCCGACATTGCCTGGTTCCGTCCTGGTTCCACCCTGGTCACTGCTGAGTGACCCAGACTCTGTCCCCTCTGCTTTCAGGTACTTTTCTACTCTGATCCACCCTTGGATCACACCGGACACTTCTCCTTCACATCGCCTGCAGCATCTTCAGCTTCAAGCACCAAGAACCTGCGTGACGAAACCCAACGCCACTTCGACCCTATGCACCCGCTTCCTGTGGGTGAGGTAACATTGCAACGCCGGTGTTCCCACACTGGTACACACCTCTAGGGTCTGTGTCTAAAGTTTTGTCCATCTAGGTTCAGCGGAAGTAAACTAAAACTCGATCTGTGTAACTTTTACGCACCATTGACTTAACATTGGTGCATGCGTGTGCTTTAAGCGCTGCACCCGAATCCCGTGGGCATTGCTTGTCCCGACTGCTCCCAGCGATTTCCTAGGCCCTAGGCCCTACCACTGTTCGATTGGTATCTCTTATACCACTTTTTTAATATATGGTTTGAGTGGCCACCCACCCTCATCCATAATTGTGCAACTTTGTATGTTATACTGTGCTTTTGATTTAACGCCTGTGCCCCTTTGCTCATAAAGAGTACTGGGGATTATATTAGTAATAAACACATTTTTATAATATATACTTGTGTGGTGTCCTTTCATTTGATATTACAGGATTGTGATTGGTAAAACAGCTCGCTTAACACGACCTCTTGAGTTAAGCCTTTAAGGCTGCTTAGTCTATGCTACCATTAAGATAGCTTGTCTAATAAGGTTGACTTACAACCAGACACCATAAGGGTTGTTTGGACTGATACAAGGTGGTTCCAGAATTGGAAACATCATATATCAGGCCAACTTCTCACATATCGGCTAGGGTTCTACCTTCTGGTGATGCAAGGAAACACAGCTGATTACAGAGGTGTTAGTGGTGTGTCACTGTGCAAGGATTAGGGCACCTGAGGGTCAGGGTACTCTGGAAGTGTATGTGTCATATGGCCTTCTTAAGCGAGAAAGAAAAGAGTGCTAAAAGGTGAAGAGGGCTTTCTGCTGGGGGGGGTGGGAGTTATAAGCAGTGACTGCTCCAATCCCAGGGCCTTTGACACTCGAGCAATACAGAGGCAGGCACAGGACATACGTAACGGCAAATCGTAAAGGGAGGGGGGACTGCAGCAAATCTGACAGCCAGGCAGTTGACAAAAAGCAAAAAGCAAAAAATAAAGCTGAGCTTGAGTTATGAGATCACGGCTCAGCGCACACCAAGTTGTTTCGCCGTGAAATGGATCCCAAAAAATACAAGCAGCTTTCGCGATCGCTATAGTAAAACAAGCGAAACCGCGGTGGGAGCGCACGAGACGCCGTCGCAGTGAGCGTGGATGCAATCAAGCTGAGGATCGCCGACGAAGACACGCAGAGCTCCGAGTCTGTGAGACCTTTATACGCTTTATGCAGAACCAGGGGCATTCAGTGCGCGGAGGGGGGTTCGGGGGGATGTCTGTCTGTGCGCGCGCGTCTGGGTGCCCGCGCCTGTGCGCGCGTGTGTGTGTGTGCGCATGTGTGTGTGTGCGCATGTGTGTGCGCATGTGTGTGTGTGCGCATGTGTGTGTGTGCGCATGTGTGTGTGTGCGCATGTGTGTGTGTGCGCGAAAGCAGGGGGAGGTGTGGCTGTGTGTTGGAGCTTCCCAGGAGACAGGAGATGTGCGCGCGCGGCCCGCTCCGATCCCATTCTTGAAGATGCCCGTGGCCATCTCTTGTCTCCTGGGAAGCTGAGCCAGTGATTATAGGTCTCTGACGAGACCTAAAAAGGCACTATGATGTGGCCAGCGCGGGCTGCGCCAGTGTGTTTTTTTTTTAATAAACATTCCTACCATGCACCATTTCCTCTCTCCCCTTATCGCTGCTTTCCTCCCTGCCCACCAGCCATAACAAAAAAAGTGCAATGATTCAGACACTGCTGGCCACTCTACAGCGCCTCCCCATCATAAACACCCTCCTTCGCTCCTAGATGTGTCACATCACTGTCCTGCAAAAAAAACACGCCCCACGTGGAAAAGTGACCAAAAAGCCTACAGTGCAACAACTGAACAACAAGGAGCGGTCTTCCAATACCATGAACTCCAAAATTATAACACTAACCTTTTACTCTCTCTCATCTGATTTAGGTGGTGATCAGGGCAAAAACAACTACCCTTTGGGTACAATAGTGTAGGGATGTCCACCAATTCAGTGTTAGGAAAAGTGGTCAACACCACAATTTTCTCAAACCGATTTCACCAGAACGGATTAGACTTCATTTTTAACATCCAATAAAGTCATCCAATAAGCAAATGAATAAAGGGTAGCCAAATTCAAGATACTATTCCATCTTGAAGCCTCAGCTGCATACGGCCAGGCTGCACTGGAGTAGTCTTCAACTTCAGCACTACTTTAGAACTACTTTAGAACAGGGAGACTTTTGGTCCCCAGAAGAAATTTAAATTACAGGAGAATCCAACACTACCCCTATGAAACAAGGTCCGAGAAAGTAATACATTTGTTTATACATTTACTAAAAAAAAACTGTAGCTCCAGCAAAAGGATAACAGTACTTTTCTGCTCCTACAAAATCTACTCTTTAAACGATGCCTTTATTAGACAATCATCCAAATAACTGTACCCCTTGATAATGCAAATGTGCCCCTATCACTACTAGGATGTTGGCGAACCCCCTTTGTGCCAAACAGAACACAAAGCAAAACAACAAAACGAAAAGTCGCCCACCACAAAACAAATAGCTTATCTCTCTGTGCTGTAGGAATATAGAAGTGTACGACTTGCAAACGGAGGAAAACACTCCAATTGTTTAGTCAACGCTTGCACAACATTGCAGAGTCTTCATTTTGAAACGTTAGTTGCCAAGGAATCTGCTAAAAAAACAGGCCTGAAATTGCTTATTTGGCATGATAAAGCACCACGGAGTAGAAAGCATTCCCTCTTTGAGGCAGGGCGACTTTCTCAATTGTACTTGTCAATTAACACAGCAATCTCCCTCGTCAAAATGTTCATGGTGGGGTTGGGTTGAGGACGGAGATGGAATGTGTAAAGGTCTTGTAAGCGAAGAAAATGTCATTGTTGGAAATATTCTGTAAAAACATCTGGCCTCATAAATCAAATGCAATCTTTAAAAAATCCTCTCTCGCATCCACCAACTGGAGAACAAAAGGTTTCTAATCTAAGGTTTCAGAGAGGCTCTAGAGCAACTGGAGTAGCTAGGGAAGAAGAGAGCAATTGTGTTGGTGTCATTTTGTTATCACCTCTGTGTCCAAAGTGCCTAAAATGCTGTGGTATAGGACTTGAAGTTGTGGATACAGTCTTGGGTGATGGCTTTAACCTCGAAAAACTAACGTATTACTCACAAACCTTTCTTTGGAGAAGAGGCCAAACATAAAATCTGTAACAATAGCTTTACTTTCCTTGAAAACTTGAAGAAGTAAGCCATCAGTTTTCGCTCAAAAACGTTTCCATGAAGAGGAGTAAAGGAGAATCTACGTTAGGTTTGGACATCACTAGAAAATCCTGTAACTCATTCAAGCATGCATTCTTATGACCACACCTTTTCCCATTGGGAGTCCAGCAGCATCTGTAACGTACAAACAAATATGCACAGACTGGCAGCCTCTACCGTATTCAACGAATCCATCATAAGCTCTAGGAGAATAGGTACCACCAGTCATCAATGAATCCATCATAAGCTCTAGGGGAATAGGTCCCACCAGTCAACTTCTCCCAAAGAGCATGCACGTTATCTGGCTAAAAAGACAACTGGCATTAGTGGCCAAAAGAGCAAAACTCTCAGAAACACACTTCTGTACTTTAAGCATTCATCGTCTTGGACTCTTCGTTAGGTAGCAGAGTTTGGAAAAAGTGTTTGCTTAAACTCTGAGGAAGAAGTCTAGGCCAACAGGCTTCGTGAGTCTGAGAGGGAAAAATGTCAAGTCAGTAGAAGCAGGCTTTTACTTTTACGTTCCTGCAACCCAGGGAGCAGACTGGAGCTTGTCCTGGGGCTTCTTAACAAGAGGCAGTAAGGACTCATTAAGAAAAAATGCAGGTTCAGAGGCGTGGTTAGCCTCTAAAATCTCAGCAAAGAGTGTATGCATATGCATTAGAATCATGAGGATTACAGTAGCTTTTTAAATTATAATTAGAGTAATGGCCATGTTCCGTTACTGCGCTCTCCTATTCAGAAAACAGTTTCTATTCAAGTGTCCAAAGCGCTGGCACTTTGCAAATCAGCCATTTAACCTTAATCTACCTGAAGAGGTGGTAAAATACCATCATGATCACTTTCATCATCAAGATCTACTGATTTACAAAGCCCAGAGCATCCAAATCAGACAGGAAACGTTGGTGCATATTTTAAATATCTCTTGCTTAGAATTCATCCACATTTGAAGATATCCCCTTCAAACATGAAGTATCCCACTTTTGGCTGTACACAATCAAATCTGTCAATTGTGTTGTAAGAGTCAATGAACATCTGCTGCTTCCAACACACTCACACCTCTTGAAGCTTGAGGTAATAGAAATTTTCAGGTAGCTAATGTGTCCCCCACTCGCACCCTATCCATGCACCCATGTTCCTTGTAGGTTGTGTAACTTCCTTCCTGTACATGCTAGAAAGACGCATATGCATTTGCGTCCATCCTTAACATGTCAGCTATCCAGTCCTGCAAGAAAATCCCGTTAATTAGGCTTCTAGGCCTATGGTGCCAACGTCTTTACATGGTACACTTTTGAATCTCGCACACGTTTTCTCCATGTTTCCTGGCTCAGTCGAGCTAGGCCCTTAAACGAGGCCCCGAATCTCATCTCTCCTGTCTCTGAAAGCTGTATGCATCCCTGACCTCTGCCTTACTTCCTGCCCAGCGAAGCGGTGCCCGGCTCGGCCTGGACTGCCTGCCAAAATCGTATTTTGCCTACAGTTATCTGTTCAGCCTCCTCGAAAACACATTCCAGTCTAGTGAAATAGGTAAACATATTCCCGGCTACAGAGCAAAGGGCCCGGCCTTCCTGTCCTCCTTGCAAGTGATTTACTGAACCCGTTACCATGGTAGGCCCATGGCCCCGCGCATTGCACCAAGACACGTATGCACGCACTAGCATTCAGTATTGAACGGCCTCTGCCCGAGAGACCTTTTACTTCAGACACTACATCCTCCAAACATGAGATACCAGATATGTTATAGGTACAGGTTGCCCTGACATCCCAGACACCAGTCTCCTCTACTAGGGCTAAAGTCAAAGCCCCCAGTTCTCCCCAATTACACGTCATGCTCAGTTGCGCGCGCATATAGGTCATAAGTTTCTGCTGATCCTGCAAACTTTCTCTATGCATCCACCCACGTGACGTTTGTGACGTATCTCTGACATGTACAGTGCACGCCCATGTGTACGCCCTTTTACACGCCTTCTGTTACGCACATGTGTTCTTATCCCTCTCTTTTCACCTGTTACGCCTACTGCATTCATTTCAATTATACTGTTTTACTATATATAATGTGTAATGCTAATAAAACGTTGAATGTCCCTTCCTGAACCTTAGCGGTGATGGAACATGATATCCTGCAACTCGAGTCGCATAATTAAAGCCCGTATGACTCAGATACCACGGACTCTGCCTCTCATTTGATGGAGCTGTCCTTTATTGATAAATTAATTGTATGGAAAAATGATACGGTAAAATTATTTACCACATAATTTGGCGCCCGAACAGGAACCCCCCTTCCCCACTCGCCGGCGATGTTACGCAGGCTTTGACCCCTTCTACAGCCGCGACGGAAACCGTGCACGCCTGCGGGTTTTCCTGCTTTCTCCCTCGGCCCACGGAGGAGACAGACTGCGGTCCGTCATCCAGACGAGGCGGTGAGGAATGCGGAGGATCCCGTCCAGAGCCCCGAGTCGAGAGAGCAAGGTCCGAGGTATCCGGAGGCCCCCCTGTTCCGAAGCGCATGCGTAGGAGTAATCGTGGCCTGACGCAGTCCAGTCCAGTCCAGTTTCCGAGGCCTTCAGTTCTTGCTTCCCGGTGAGTACCGTTCTTGGGAACGCATCTAGACGGGTTCATTAATTTGTGCCCGGTCAAGACAGGTCTGGGTACACAGACCTGGTCCAGACGTGTTAACTTAGGTGAATACGGTCCGACGTGTCTCTTTATGGGACCGGTATTGTCTGTACTGTTTTAGCAGTGCATCTAGTAATCCAGTATTCTAGTATCTCGAGATTTTCAGAATTTGTGTTTTCTATGTACCAGGTAATTTCAGTCTGATAAGTTTCAATGTGTTTTAATGTTGTGGTATGAATGATTGTTTGCTGTTCCTTACTGTGTTTACTGTGCTCACGTTTAAATCAGTTCGAAAATGCCACTGTTCTCAAAATTACGTCAGATAGGAACTAGGAAAGGGATACTCGAAGAAGCAGTTCCCGTCCCACCTAGGGACACTCCTGGACATTTTATGTACAATAAGCATGGCTTAGATGCCATACTGTGTCTAGATTTATGGGTGGACTATACCAAGGGTCTGGAAGAGAAGTATAGATGGCCTGTTTCAGGGACATGGGATGCTGATTGCATCATGAGAGTAGAAGAAGCATTGTGGAAAAAGAAAGCCAGACAATCCCAGAAAGATGCCATAGAATTGTGGCGTGAAGAAGCTCATAGAAGAACTGAAAAAGAAATCAGGAAAGCAGAGAGAAGTAGAGAAGAATCCGAAAAAGCTAGAGAAAAAGAGTTACTAGAAGGAGAACGAGTCAGAATAGAACAACAAGACAGACAAAGAAATGCACTTATTACAGGACTGTATCCAGTTCTTGCCGAGGGCCTGCCCAAGGCGACCCCGGAAGTATCACGTAACTTGCCACCACCATTGGTTCCAACTAAGCTCCGTCACAAACAGACTGCAGCAGACATTTTTCTTTCTTCCTATTTGGATGATGTTGCTCCAGCATATACTAATGTACCCGTACCATCCGTTAATAATGTACAGCAGCCTGCTCCGTCTGTTCATTCCACTGTTCAAGCCACGACCCCTCCACGTCTCCAAGACGCGCTTCCCGCGCCGGTTGTCACTTCCCCTACTGCTGCTGCTACTGTTACTGTTCCCCCTACTATTGGTCCTCACAATCCTTTTGCGACTGCTGCAACCCAGAGTCCACCCCCAGTACATATGCCTCCTATACACGCTATGACATCAGCAGCTTCAACCCAGTCAGTTCACGCCCTCGCTTCAGGAGGTGCCGTAGGAGGTCACCTTCGCACCCCACCACAAGTGAAACGAACGACGCTTAGAGAGTTAGCATTACAGCGTACCCCCAAAGCAGCGACTTTCCAATCCCTTAAACAGTACCTTCCTGATTGTAGATATGATCCAGTACCTGGCGAAGAAGAGATGATGTTATTCTCGATACGTTTACGACGTGTTACGAACTATCTGATTCTTTTACCAGAAATGACTAACCATCTAGACAATATATATCATTTTATTAGAACAGGGGAGAAACCAGAATGCATTCGCGAGGCCATGGCACATCAAAAGGTTGAGACACAAAAAATGATCTTACGGTTTCTGATAAATTGTTTGATAAGGGAACGAGATCGGCCAGGTACAAGCAGAGAAGAGATTGACATACTGATAAATTGGAGTAACAACATAGCTGATGGTAAACATGATAAACAAAATTGCATAGACGCCATGTACAAAAAGATCCGCAAAGAAATAGTAATAATACACGAAAAGGAAAAAGAAGCTAGGGGAGCTGAGAAAGAGAATGAAACCGAAGATGAGGACGAGTTAGTAGAGACAGAAGACAGCCAAGGGATGATAGCGTACGTAGGTAGAGCGAGACTTCCTAAACAGTATGCTATTGATAGACCTTTTGACAGACCCATTCGTCTAGAAAACAAGAAACGTTTTCTTTCCCCCATACCAGAACAATGTTCTCTTGAACATGTATTTCAAGACACCGATAAAATCCTGAAAGAAAGAATAGGTTACAACGAACTTAGTACAATGCGTGATCAGGAACTAGCACGGTCAGCAGTCCAATGGGCTGGAAATGAAAGCATATATAAAGATGATTCAGTAGCGCAAACGTTTTTGAGTCTTACCCCAGACGAACAGCGACTAGCTGGTATGTACATGATCCAACATCTCATTACACTATATGAAAGTCAGCATTCTGATCCAGGTCCCCTATATAATATATTGGAAGAATTACTCCTGAAAAGATGGAGGCCTAGGTACCGATTTAATTAATACCATTCTAGAACAACGTCACAAATACAGAACTTTCCTGACTCCACATTTTGTTCCTGTTCCACCCCCAGTAAGACAACCATTTCACATAGACAGACAGAATCCCTTACGAGAAGTTCATCCCGTCCAGATTCCAGCGGGTGCGCTTCAACGCGTATTCATATACACACCCTTAAGCAAAATGGAATTATAGGAAATGAAGAAAATAGTGCCTTGTCACGATAAAGATCCAGCAGGTTTTCACCGCGAATTAAAAGACATGTTACTCATGGGAGATTACACATATCCCGATATTCTTAAAATGTTAAAAGTACTATTGCCAGCCGGTATTTACGAGAAACTTAAAGAGAAAGAATGGGAGGTGGGAGATAAAAAGATTATCTGGACTGAATTAGAGGACGAAGAAAATACACGTATTCCAGGTACTGGTCTCGGGACCAAAACTAAAGCATTACCAGGATTACTAGTACAGGTTTTGCCTAGGTTATTGACAGTTAAAAAGGAAGACTGGGATGCAATCTCAGCCTGCAAACAGAAACAAGAGGAAGACACTAGTGATTTTTATTCTAGATTCGAGAAATGTTTTATTATTAATCGTGGCCTGAAAACAAGTAGCGAGTCATATCCACATCTTTTTGTGACCAAATTAGTCGAGAATTCCTTACCCCAGGTTAAAAACAGAGTATTGAAAGTCGAAAGCACATGGCAAGCAAATACGCCTTCCCAAATGTTGCAAATGTTACAGTATCACCAGAACAGAATTAGAGAGGAACACGATCATGAACAGAGACGTATGAAAGATACGAAAATGAAAGTACTAGTTGCCCAGTCCGTCCCAGCAGATGGTCAGAAGAAGGGTAACACACAGACTAGTCATTCTGCAGCTCCTGTTAAAGGGAATTGCAATTACTGTAAACAGCCAGGTCACTTCATAAATGAATGTGCCGTTCTAAAATACAATATTGCCACAGGTAAAACGAAAGAAAGACCGCGTCCGCCTAGACCAGAACACGTTCCACAGAATATTCCACAGAATACGCAACCTCCACAGAATGTACAACAACAGACAGTAGCTGTACCCCAGCCCAAACCCATTGCCGCAACGCAGCATGTCACACAGCAAATGTACCAGTATGCACAGTCCGATTACCCCGATTATCAGCAGTATACATGAAACAGCCTAGAGAGGGAGGTTGGCTTGCCCCTTATCGAGGTTCCTGTAGATCAAGATGGTCCCTATGTACATAGTCCGGTATTAGCGAAAGACAGAAAATTTTTGATTGACACAGGGGCGAGCAGAACTACCATTAGTCATGACGAGGTTCCAGGGGCACCCCTCTCAGGCTCACAGAATGTTTCCCTTGGATTTTCAGGAAAGCCTATTGTTAACGAAGTATCAAAGCCAGTTCCCCTTGCAGTTGGTCCATTGTCCCGTACTACAGATCTGTTACTTACAAAATCATGTCCTGAAAACTTGCTTGGTATTAAAACGTTGAAAGCTCTAGGAGCAGTAATATGTTGTTCTCCAGAAGGAGTGAGATTGTTTTTACGTGACTTTAAGGGTCATTATGTGTTGAGAGATTTTGATCCAAGATTGAAAAATGTTCCACAGCATTTATGGGCACAAGGTCCAACTGATGTAGGTTGTATGCACATTACTCCCTATCGTGTCACACTCAAGCAAGGTGTTGTACTGCCCCGAATCCGACAATACAAATTGCCCCCCGAGGCTGTAGCAGCCTTACTGAAAATTATTGACGAACTCATTGCCCAAGGAGTAGTTGTAGAAACTGTCTCCAATGTATGTAATTCTCCAATCATTCCGATTCTTAAACGAACTGACCCAAATGCACCTCCAGTCTACAGATTAGTGATTGACCTTCGAGAACTCAATAAATGTATAATACCACAGTACCCAGTAGTCCCAGGTATATCATCACTATTGACTGCCAATGATTCCGAAGCTGCGTTCTTTACTGTAATCGATCTTAAGAACGCCTTCTTTAGTGTCCCCATTCATCCCGATAGCCAGTACCTTTTCGGGTTCTGTTTAAATGGCCGAAGCTTCAAATTTGCACGTGCACCTCAAGGGTTCACGGAAAGTCCTAGTATTTACAGCCAAGCACTGAAACGACAACTAGACAGTATTCACATGCCTACCGACACTGCTCTACTGCAATATGTTGACGACTTGTTAATTACAGCACGGACCGAACGTGACTGCGAACGCGCGTCACTGACAGTCTTGTATTTTCTGGCCGAAAAGGGGCATAAAGTGTCCCCTTCGAAGCTGCAATTCTGTGCCCAGCAAGTGGTATACCTTGGACACTTGCTGTCCAAGAGGGGTAGACAGTTGAAACCAGATCGTATCCAGTTAATTGCACATCTGCCACAGCCCAAAACACAAAAGGAAGTACGGGCCTTCATTGGCCTCACTTCTTACTGCAGACAATGGATTCCTCAGTATGCATATCTAGCCAAGCCACTCATACAGTTGACAACACAGGAGGCAGCGACTTCGACTGTCCTCCCTTGGACTCAGGAACATACACAAGCTTTTAATGACTTGAAGAAAGCTTTATGTCAAGCACCTGTTTTAGCGACACCATGTTACAGCAAACCTTTTACACTTTGTCACAGAACGCGATGGCACAGCATTATCTGTTCTCACACAAGATCAAGCAGGACACCATAAGCCTTGTGCTTATTTTTCTAGTACATTTGATCCAGTAGCCCAGGCTCTGCCTGCGTGCCTGAAATCAGTTGCAGCAACAGCTCTAGCTATCAGACAAAGCGATTCCATAGTGTTAGGACATCCCTTGACAGTACAGGTTCCACACTCCGTGGAAGTTCTTCTGAACCGAACCCAGACTCAACACTTGACCTTAGCACGACTGACAGGTTATGAACTGACACTGTTCCAGCCACACATAGAAATCAGACGTTGCAACATACTCAACCCTGCCACATTGTTACCCTCGAGTACAATTGATCCAGCACCACATGACTGTGTAGAAGTCATTAATACAGTGACAAAGCCCCGACAAGACTTGACAGACATTGCATTGTCCGACCCAGACCTGACACTTTACGTGGATGGTTCATGTATGAGAACAAGCACAGGAGAGTTAGTGGCCGCATATGCAGTGACCACTGAAACTGAAGTCATAGAAACACATCGTATTGACACATTATCTGCTCAAGCAGCAGAGCTCATTGCTCTGACCCAAGCTTGTATACTAGCCAAGAACAAGAAAGTAAACATATACACAGATTCACAGTACGCATTCGGAGTCGTTCACGACTTCGGTGTTCTTTGGGAAGAGAGGTTTTTTTAACTTCTCACGGTGCCAAGATCCAACACGGTCCCCTCATTCAAGCCCTGTTAGAAGCAATACACTTGCCTACAGCCATTGCCATTATGAAGTGTAAAGCACATACTAAAGTCACCGACACTATTTCCCAGGGTAACGACCTGGCAGATCGAACAGCCAAACTCACAGCTCAGACAGACATACCGACTGACATGACAAAGACTGAAGTAACTTCACTGACACATTGCCTGACAGTTAAGGATCCCACTCTAGAAGTACTCGACATACAGACACATGCAACCCCAGATGAAATCAAGAAATGGACTGAACAAGGAGGGATCCAGACAGATCAGGGATGGATGACCAAGGGAAGAGCCACATGGTTCCTCCCCGACTCTATGGTTCCAGTTATCATTAATACAGCACATAGTCCAGCACACTTAGGAGAGAAAGCTATGTTAGACAGTTTACAGAATCTTTGGTTCAACAAACATTTACGAGCAGCAGCGAAACAGTTAGTGCGTACTTGCATGATCTATTGTCAGTTCAATCCAGGCAAAGGTATTCCCGTGGAACAAGGTGGATTTCATCCTCCTGACCATCCTTTTGAAGTCCTCCAGATGGATTATATCCAGATGGACAGATGCCGAGGATTCAAGTATGTCCTCGTAGTCGTATGTGCTCTTTCCCGATGGACAGAAGCATATCCAGTCCCCGATTACACTGCTGTAACAACTGCCAAACAGCTGGTCCGTGAATTTTTCCCACGATTTGGTTTGCCCCGTGTCGTGTATTCTGATAATGGACAGCCATTCTCGTCCGAGCTTATGAAACAGGTATCACTCCTGTTAGGTTACCAGTGGAAGTTCCACTGCGTACGACACCCTGAAGCCGCCGGTCTCGTTGAGACATAATCAAACCCTGAAAACACGCCTAGCAAAAGTCTGTGCAGAAAAAGGTGTCGATTGGATAGTAGCCCTGCCAGTTGCCCTTTTTTACATGCGAATGGTAGCTCATTCTAGAACAGGATTATCCCCGTATGAAAGTGTTTTTGGTCGTCCCCCGAATATGTGGGGTACGCCTATGCCCCGAAAAATCACAGATGTTGAAAGTAATATGCTGACAGATTACTTGGCTTCCTTGATGTCTGCACTACAATCTTGTAGTTCACAGGCCGCGGCTGCCTTCCCAGACAACACCCAAGTAAAACCACATGAAGTCGTTCCAGTCGAGTTTGTGTATGTGAGAAATTTCGACAGGTCAAGTCCGCTGGAACCCAGATGGAAGCAGCCAAAGCTGGTGTTGATGACAACGAGGACCGCCGTAAAGCTGGAAGGTCGCAAGGGGTGGCTGCACTCCAGTCATATTAAGAAATTTCACGGACTGTGTCCAGAGACTCCGATTAAGGACTGCCCCCTTTCAGACACTGACTCTAAACTCCCCCTGCTAGAGAAAACTCCTCAACAGGAGTATCGTTCCAAATTAAGGTCTAGTAAGTCAGACAGCGTTTAATTGTTTAAGTCCCCCTCGGGTGAAGCGGTTAGACAGGTTTCTGACATACTCCCTCCCTATCAGAAGTACAAGGGAGCTCTGCCCCTCTTTCCTTATCCGTTCACACATAATGGTTCGTGTGGTGCATGGTTTACTTTAATGTCTTCCCTAGATAGTAAGTCCAAGGTTTCCCAAGGCAATTGGATATGGGGGAACCTGAATACAGTCATGAATAAAATATGTTTCCCAGACAAGAAAGGTCTTCCCCGAAGGGAGATAGACGTGATAAATTCCCAATTAAAAAAAAAAAGGAACAGTTCCAGATGCTGTGCCCGAGAAGCATGGGAAGGAAAAGAAACCATGTCACCTGGCGACAGTGATGTGGTATTGCTGCATTTTTTTCTGGATTCAGTCTGGAATCAGGGAACCGCTCACAAAAGGGGAATCCGCAAGAGCCGATATACACTAGAAAGATCAATTCACAAAAAGGTAGCAATTATGCAAAGAATGATACCTTGCAAACTGCGGACCTGTTTGAAAAAAAGTACGACAGATGGTTTGTGGGTGACAAAAATAAAACGCAAGCTTTTCGAATATGGATCGTTGGGGATTTTTTTTTGTTTACTAAAGATCGAGGTCGAGCTAGCAGCTAATAGTACTCCAGTTATTTTGATCCTTAGCTTCCATACCGGTTCTGGGATTTTGATCAATCGCCAAATGTGGGTAGAACCATAGAGCCTCTGGCCAGAATAGGACCATCATGTACACTTTCCCTGCATACGGGCCTGCAGCCATATCCATGTACTATATAAAAAGGCGTACTTTTAACTCAAGGTTTCCAAACGAGTCAATCAATCAGGGTATCGGTCTCAAGTTTGTTTTACTCAATAAATGTAAAGTACACCATGAACCCGAACTGCTGCAGAAGTGCTGTTAAAGGGAGCTTTTCTTCTCAGACACTTGATTTTTCACAGATTCACCTGCTTGAATCAGTCAATTACAATGCAACAGTTCGAATCAAATTACAAATTAAAATGTCCTTCAGCATAGAACAAAGTAAATACACTTTATACCCAGATCATTTAAGCCAATGTATTTTAGTATTTCAAGTTTAGTGTTCACAGCTGGAAGAAGGGGCAGTCGCAAAAATGTAGCCCTTTCTAAGTTCAAATAAAATCTTCTAGGGAATTTGATCACGAAGTCTTCATGGTTTCTGAAATGTGCAGTAATTTCAATGAAAAGTAAAAGCACTGTACCATTCTGCACGTTGAGTCACTATTAAACTAATATTCCACAAAATAAAACCAATCATAAATAATGTATGTAAACACTTACGCATGGAACAATTTACTTCACACTCGTTTCATAAAGTTGATGCTGAAAGATCTATTCACAGAGTTGAGCCGCTGCTACTTAAGGCGTGTGAAATTAATGGAGGTCAACGCATTGCATGACCCAGTCAAACAGAACACGAATAAGGGGTCTTGTTTTAGGAATAAGAAGAATGGTCCCTACCAACTACCACTTCCAATTATGTATGTGTACTTGTAGTACATTCAAAATCCATTGGGTGGCAGGATGCCCCAATACTCTCCGCACGAAATTACATTAAAAACAACGTGCACGTAGAGTCAGGTTTGTGTGGCACCTTTCCATCCAATGTGTATTGAGTTAGGTGGAGTTATATCCCCAATGATGCGTGACCAACTTTCCCGAATGCTACAAATCGCAATACGTCATACATCGCACTCGGTCCAGAAAATCGGCTGATCGGCTTGGATCTACTGGTAAACTTGATGAAACTGGTTACGAAAGGCGGTACAACGTCGAGACATTACGAGTCATCTACCTTCCTTTCACAGGATGTTAAATGATCAGAAGTGTACAACTTGTTAAGATACATTTAGGTTGAGGTCTGCATTAGATAAAAAATGACATGTTGCTTTCAAAATATTTTTTAAAAAAATTACTTTTAGAAAGAATTAGTTCCCATAATATAGGGATTAATTTAAACAGTGGAAGAAAAATAACAATAGGGGGCATGGCGCGACACCTCACTGCGAGTGGTGGATTCCATTAAGCATTTTAGGTTTGACAAAACACCCATTTTAAGTAACAACTTGAGGCATTTACGGGATGGACACAAATGTCTATAGTAAGATGTGTTCCACAGATGTAGTTCACAAACGTACGATACCACTGATGTTCCTAGCCTTTATTACTCCCTAGGTCAGAATATCAATGTTAAGGATTCGAAAATAAAATATGTATTACAATCGGTCTGCCCTTCCCATTTCTAAACTGTGTCGTTGCTGAGAAGAAAACAACTACAAGAGCAATTGGCAAGAAACTCAGCTCTTCCTCCAAAAAGAGTAACCTAGTGACAATGGGTCTGTTGGAGGTAGGGAATGATACTTTCACTAAAATGCACAATTCACAGTGGAAGAGGACCCTCCCCCCCCCCCAATCTCTCAATATTGAGGACCTCAGCTGCACCCCACCCTCATGTGCACCCCAGGAGTCTCAAATGGCCCCTCACTGGTTCTCCTCCAACAGAATGGCCATCTCCAGATTCCAAAAAATCCATATTTCCTGTAGAGTCCACAAAAGTCCTATTATGTTGTTTGTCATCTTCTAGATGGAGCCGCTGGGTGCTCTACTCGCTGGTATCCGCATCAAGATTCACCAAAATGCTGATATACAACTTTACTTGAAGGTCTCCTCTCCTTCAGACATGCAAGATATCAAAAACAGACTGCAAATCATCAAGACCTGGTTGTCGAACATCTACATGAAGCTCAACACAACTAAAAGAGACTTTGTAATTTTCCGATAACCAACAAATAGTACAAAATTAGCTCAATAACACGAACCTTGACAGCATTCTTCTCCAACTTTCACTGAATTTCACATCACTTGCCAACTTGGACACCAATATCACCCTCAAACCGCATTGGCTCTCCTTGCCAGCCCACACCATCTTCAAAACCAGCTTCATCACTTACAAAGTAATCACCAACAACCTTATTTATATTGCATGCAAGCTCACCCTTCTCTGATGTTTCTAGAAGGCTGAAGGCTTTTTTAATCTTTGTGCATCCAGGATCTGTAACAGCCCGGTATTTGTAGAACCGCTCCAAGGCAGCTCCAGTTTAGGAAAGACTTGAAGACTCTCTGCATGAAAGAACACTACAGCATAATCCATTAACCGTCCACAACCTAAATACCACGTACAAACATAGTGCAAAAAGGAGTCAAAGAAAAAATGTTGATGCAATCTATAATTTGGGATGCACCCAGATGCTGGAGCCCAGGGCTGCCCGTTACTGCCTGAACTTCCAACATCACAAAATGGGACAATGAACTTAAAATGCAAACATATGTTTATCTATACATGTAAGAATGCAAATACATTGGAAATACCAATCGAAATCGTAAATTAGAATGTAGCAGGCATTCACAACTGTTTAGAAATATGGGTTTCATTTTTAGGTTTTGTCGAAGGTTTACTGCAAACAATACCGATATTTGCAGCAGGATTTGGATCAGTCCATTGTTTAGTATTGGTTGGCTTTCTTGCTCCATGAGCATGCATGGATTTTCGTGCGCTCTGCCCAGTGTACTGCTTTCACCTCTCTTCCCTACCCAAAGCTTCCATTGCTTTCCCATCCTGCTCGGCTTTTGTCAGATTTTAAATTTAGTTTTGCTTTTAAACCCATATCCTCTACTGGGCACCTCTGCCCATCATTTTTCTTGACAAGGTTTACTATTTACCCTGCCTGCTCCACAGCTTTCCCCTTTGTGTAAATTTAATAAACAATTTTAAAAAACAAAGAAGCAGCTACAGCTTGCTGATTGGCTAATCATTTTCAAATACATGTTTTGCACCCTTTAAAAAAAAATTCTTTACCGCCCCAAAACGGTCCTTTTGGAACAGTAAATATTTAAAAAAACAAATTGACAGTTGCGTCATGACCCATACAAACATGAGCCACCGTAGCGTCTTGATTTATATGTGGATATGTGAAGTCGCATGCACAAATACACATTATCGCTCTGCCTTTTGCAGAGCTGTTCAGCATCGCAATGATCCGCGCCGATGCTGAATAGCATCTGTAAACAAAAATAAAAATAAAATAAAACACATGCACACCAACACTTGCTAAGTCAGTAAGCTTGCATTGGCAAAGCCAAATGGTAAGCCGTTGTTGGCTTTGCCAATGCTAATTTAGGCCTGGTTTGACAGCGCAACTGCCTGAAAGACCTACTGTTACCAACTGTGTAAAATATAATGTGGGCTTTGAGGAGTAGTTCTCTCCCACTTTATGCCACGCTGATGTATCATTCATTCTGCTTCCTTTGGACTGCTTGCATCAAAATCCACAGAGTACTATTTCACTCCTCCAAGGTACAATGAATCATCACACATTACATTTACATTTCATAGACTGTATATAGACAGTAATTATTTTTGAAATCTGTCTTGAAAAAAGCATATAGGCACCCCAAAAAAACACCAGCTTCAGCAAAGAGTATTGCAGGAGGGTATAATGCTCAGTTCATATTTCGATCCGTAAGTCTACAAGTCTGAATGGGCAGAAAGCATGTGCTTCCACCGAAACAGTGCCCACGTTGTACTGTGGGAAAGCTTATGCCCAATGCAGGAGACCTGAGCTGGTTATGGTGACTAGCCAAAGATCCTAACTGAGGTATTTATTATGAAGTGTTTTGACAAATGAGCTGGGCTAGAACTATTTATGCCGAACACCATATTTTAAAGGAAACAAGCCTTTAAGGATGGACTATTTTTCACTCTGTGCTAAAGCTTCTAGACAGGTTTGTCATGACCTGGAATGTCACAGACTACTAAATTAAATCTCTTGGTTTTGGTTCCCCCTTTGACAAACCCGGGGAGAACAAGACCTACATTGCGATAACGGTTAATGTTGTATATTATTTGACAAATTCAATTAAATACATATTTTTTATTTTATGACTGCCTTGTGAGAAAGCTTATTCTCACTTTAGGCCCAAGTTGGTTATTGTGGCAAATCAATGATCAAGGATACAGGCATAGTTGGCTCAGAGGGAAAGTTACGCGAGAGGCTAGGTCTTATATGTTTAACATGAAGTTACAAAGGCAGTAGACCCAACTTCTTCATAATGAAAAGCATTAGTTGAAGGTGGCAAACATATTCTTGCGTACAGACATGTATTTTATTACATGGAAGCTCAAAGGCAATTGCAGAAGTTAAGTGTGTTTGGTATTATTTCTGCCTCTAATAAACCCTGGGGGAAGAAGACGTGAACTGTGACAATCCAGGTTCGGCCCTCTAAGGATTGACTGTATATCGTTGTGCGCACTGTAACTTTGTACATGTTTGTAATTTATGATTGTTTGTCCAATTGTGCATTGTGGAAAAGCTTATTTTCAAAATATGCTTGCGGTGGTTACAGTGACAAGTAAATGATAAGCGATACACGTTTGATAGGTTCATCAGAAAAAGTAACGCAAGATGCCAGGAATCTGATCCATTAGGAACAGTGAAGACACAGGCAGTAGGGCAGGTGTTTAGTGTGAAAAGCAGGTTTTAAAGAAGTGTGGCTCAATGGTTAGAGCGGCAGACCCTGATGCAGAGGTCTGGCCCCGGACCAGGATTCAATTCCCCGCCTCGGCGGGTCTTGGGCTCAAAATTCCATGGACCTGATAATTCTCGCCTCGGTGCCTATTCCAATCACGGAGTCCCACTCTGCAACTCTGGGCAATAGCTTGCTTAATTAATCGCCACAATGGACCCCACAACGCTAAGGATGCCTGGCCTCCACCTTGGGGGTGCCCAGGAGTGGACACCTCGCAGGGAAAGCCAGGATGGGTTCCACAGCGGTATTCGTACAAGCGCCTTGAGACCCTTGCGGGTGAGTAGTGCGCTATACAAGTATCAATTTAAATTTTTTACATTTTAAGGTGCTTTGAAGGTGGTTTGGTATTTCAAAGTTTAATATTGTGCAGCGATGACCCCGCACTAGGTTTAATTTTTTACTTCAAGCAAACATCTACCACGCTTAGTTAGTGGTACTTTTTTGAAGGTCTTCGTAGATTAGGGTTTTGGCTTCCGATTTGTATCGGGGCAGGCTGATTTTTTAAATATTATTCATGTAAGGAAGGAGCAGATCCAGTTGAGTGCAGGTCCTTGGAATCCCACTTAATGAAATCTTCGAATGAGGGTTGAGTGGGAGACCGTGTCGAAGGCTGCCGAGAGGTCGCACAGGATAAGGACCCGCTTCTCCTCAGTTGAGGATCATGCTGATGTCGGTAGCTGTTATGAGGCTGTTTTGGTGCTGTGATTAGCTGTGAAGCCCGATTGGGTGGCATCCGGGAGTTTGTGTTGGTCAAGGTGGTAAGTGAGTTGCTTGCTGATAATGTTCTCCATAACTTTGGCTGGGTATAGAAGGGAGATCGAGCAGTAATTTGCAAACTTAGAGGAGTCAGCTGAAGGCATTTCCAGTAGTTACATTTCCACTGCATGTTTCCAGTACTCTGGGAACGTTGTTGTGGTGACAGAGCTCAGGATGAAAGTGAGAACTTTGCTGACTGGGAAGAGACCCGTGTTGACGATGTGGTGGGAATTACACTAGAGAGGTGGCCCCACAATCAAAGGGAACAGGGCTCTACTCAACCGTAGAAGAAAAACCTTTTCCCCTTGAGAACGGAGATACTTACACACAATCATTCACCATAGAGTTGCACTCCACTGCACTGGGATAGATCTGTTTACCGGAGCACCCAACTAAAACACTAATATGCCACCAAATTAGAGATATATCATGGATTTTAATTTAAAAAAATGTATAATTTCATAAAAATTCAATTGTACACATTTAAAAAAAGACATTCAATAATAAAACAATTCATCTATAACATGCACTGTAAAGACCTATGTATGAATAAATAAATATAAAAAGCAGTTAAAAAAAAACTTGAGCGGGGCGTGTGGCTTGGCGGGCGAAGATGGCGGTCGCAGCCTTGTAGAGCTCCCGCCGGCCCGGACTAAATCCGATCATTTATCCTGACCCCCGAGCCCACTGTTGGTGCCCAGTGCCTGTACTCGATCCGGTGAAGTCTCCAGTCTGCATTGGTGTGTAGATCCTGTGATTCCTCCCTTCCTGTGATCGAGGGGAGTCGGCGGCAGAGCGCGGCCTGGTGGCCGGCCGGATCCGGGGTCCTCGAGTTTCGCGACGCCTGGTGGCAGCTGTGACCTGGCGGGCGCGGGTGGCATCCGCTACGCCGTCCTAGGCTTCTCTCTCCGCCAGCGATCGCCTGGAGTTTGAGGCGGAACCAGCGACTCCTACCCATCGGCTCTTCCCCTGCACGACCGGCGAGTGGTGGCGGCGTGGCCGGGCCCTGCGACAGTCTGGTGGCGGGACTCCTTGTGCCCGGGGGCGACCGGGGCTGGACTGGTGGTCGGCTGGCCCCCCTGATCCGCCTTCCCTGGCTAGGCCCGCTGGATACGGCGACCCATGGACCGCGGACCCGCTGATTTTTCCGGATATATCCTAGACGGCTGCCCGTGAGGACGAGTGTGGGTGCGGCCTGTCCTGCTGGGGTGACGCCGGGGCCTCGATTTTCGCGACATCCGATCGCAGCGTCCCTCCCCGGGGCCTCATCTGGGCCGCCCCGTTCCAGTTCTTGCGACAGTGCCCGAGAGTGGTGTGGGCCCTGCCCGGCGCTTGCCATGACCAGGGACAGAGGAGGTGGCCCGCCCAAGCATGGACCCATAGATAAATTCACAGGGCCGAGTGGTGGCGCTGGGGTGACAGGTGGCAGCGGCGGCCCCGGGCCAGACAATGCAGCTATCCTAGCGGCCATAACCCAGTCTCGGGACATGCTCGATGCCAAGATAGGCGCGGTCGGGGCGGATGTCACGCTCTTACGCCAGGACCTCCGCAATGCAGTGGAGCGGATTGCTGGGGTCGAAACCCGTGTCACGGAGACTGAGGCGGACATTAGTGGCCTAAAGAAGCGCCTTGCGGAGGTTGAAAGCGTCCAGAAGACACTGGCGGCCCGCGTGGAGGATGCAGAAGGGCGCGCGCGGCGCAACAACCTCCGCTTCATTGGTTTTCCGGAGCGGTGCGAGAAGGACAGCATGGAGAGGTTCCTGACCGGGTGGCTGGAGAGCTGGCTCCCTGAAGGGGCGTTATCTAGGTGTTTCGTGATCGAGAGGGCCCACAGGGCCCTGACCCAGCGGCCGCCGGAGGGTGGGCGCCCGCGGCCGGTTATAGCCCGCCTGCTGAACTATCATGACCGTGATGTTATCCTACGGGAGGCGAGGAACAAGGGCTCCCTTGCCTTTGAGAATCATACCATTATGATTTTCCCGGACTACACAAAAATGGTGCAACAACAGCGGCACTCCTTCATGGACGCTAAGGCTAAGCTCCGGGGCCTCAAGCTCCAGTACTCGCTCCTGTATCCAGCTCGATTGCGGGTCATATACCAGTCTCGTACCCACTTCTTTGACTCGCCAGAGGAGGTGTTTCGCTGGACGGATGAGGCAGTGCGACTACGTCCCCACGCCCAACCGGGACTGGACCCGGGCAGGTCTCCAGGTTCGTCGCCGGAGCGGACACAACGCCAGCCCAAGAAGGGCCGACATCGGAGGTCTCGCTCCAAGAAAAGGTCGGCATCCGCCTGTGCGTCGCAATCGGGTGGCACCAGGGACTCTGAACACTCCGATGCGGGCAGCTGAACACTGTTGGGCCTCCATACATTCTGTCTGCTGCATATGGACAGGCTCTGCCTTGGCTGGTGAGACTGTTTTATTTTGTCCTTGATGTGCCAGCCGGCTCCCATGTGGAGACTTCAGCTATAGACATGGGGACACAGTGTGGCTCGGAGGGTACCTTATACGGGCCTCAGACCCTCACGGATGTGAGTGTTGTTGGGGGGGTGGTGAGTGTGCGTCTTGGTGGGGTTTTGGGGATCCATTGGTATGGCGGGCCCTGAGTCCTCTGTTTTGGGCTCGGGTCTCTCCATGCCGCGACAGGTACTTCACTGTTTTCTGAGGTATTGGGGTGGGGGGGGTGGGGTATGGGGGGGTGTTTTGGTGTTGCACTTGTTGGGGGGGCTCTGGGCTGGAACGGGGGAGTTGTGTTTGCGGGCTGGGGGGGTGGGTCCACACGTGTCGGGGGCTGTGCTTTTTGTCGTTTTGCGGGTAGCACCTGGGTGGGAGGGTGGGCCAGATCTTGAACTTTGTGTCGATAATGGCTAGTGCTGCGAGTGTGACTCCTTCGAAGACCCTGCAGGTGGTGACGTGGAATGTGCGGGGTGTCCTGGATAAGATTAAGCGGGGGGCTGTGCTGCGGTGGGGGAAAAGGGAGATGGTGGATGTTCTTTTGCTTCAGGAAACGCACATGCTGGGATCCAAAGCCCTTAGCCTCCAGAGGTTCGGCTACCACCAGGTCTATCATGCTGGCTTTACGAGGGGCTCGAGGGGGGTGGCCATACTGATTCATCGTAGGGTGGCCTATGTCCACGAGAAGCAATGGATTGACCCCCAGGGCAGATTTGTTTTTGTTAAAGGCCTACTGGGTTCCGAGCCGGTGGTTTTTGGTAGTGTCTATGCCCCTCCCCCCCTGCAGTGGGCACTGTCTGAACGGCTGTTTGCGTTGTGGGACGAAATCCCCGAGGTCCTGACTGTGGTGGGGGGTGACTGGAATGAAGTCATGGATGTGGGCCTGGACCGCCAGCGGCGGGCGTGTGTGGTACCTAACCCCCCCCCCCGCGGCTGTATGGGCTGGGTCGATGTGTGGCGGCATTTTCATCCCGCAGTACAGGCCTTCACGTATGTATCGGCGGTGCATGGGTCATTCTCGAGGCTTGATTACTTGTTTGTACCCGGGGCCTGCCTGAGCCGTGTTAGGGACGCCTCGATACTCCCCAGGGGCCTTTCGGATCATTCCCCTGTCCTGGCCACTCTGACCCTCCCCGTTAAACGGCAACCTTTTCGCTGGCGTATGTCCGCCTGGCAGTTGCAACGGCCGGACTATGTGGCGCACCTACGGGTGGCAATCGACCACTTTTGGCGCGAGAACTTGGTGGGGGGAGCCGATGCTGTTGTGGTGTGGGAGGCGCTGAAGCCCACGATCCGGGGCATCGACATAACTTGGTGTGCGGCCGCTCGGCGGAAGCACCGGGAGGCCATTGTGGCTGCCGCGGCCCGCGTGGAGGAGCTGGAGCAGCGTGGTCGACTTGGAGGTGAGGAGGGCGTGGTGCGCCAGCTCCTGCAGGCCCAGCAGACTTACTCCTCGGTCCTACATGAGGAGGCCCGGCAGGCGTGGCTCGCCACGCGCAGTAGGGTATATCAGTGGGGCGATAAGTCCTGCACCATGTTGCATAGACTTTGCCAGGCGACCTTCCAGCCCCTGGAGCTCCCCGGTCTCACGGCGGGAGATGGCTCCGTCATAACCGACCCGGACCAGTTGGCGGCCAGCTTTGCCCGCTACTACGAGGCACAATATGCCCCCCGCGATCCATTGGGGGAGAGCGGGATTGCCCCGTACTTGGATGCTTTACTCCCGCAGGCGGTCCCGGAGGAGACTAGAACGGCCCTGGAGGCCCCACTTACGTCCGAGGAGCTAGGGGAGGCCCTTGGCCAACTGAACACTGGGAAGGCGCCCGGCCCTAGTGGCTACCCTGCCGAATTTTATGCGAAATTCCACGTCCAGCTGGGACCCCACTTTCGCAATGCGCTGGAGGCAGCGCGGTCCAGGGGCGAGCTGCCACCTGACTGGCGTCATGCTGAAATCGTGGTCTTTTTGAAGCCTGGTAGGGCGCCTGACCGTCATGATTCATACCGGCCTATCTCCCTCCTCAACATCGAGGCCAAGATATTGGCGAAAGCCCTGGCGAACCGCCTTCTGCCCCTCATAGCCGACCTGGTCCACCCCGACCAGGCCGGGTTCATGCCGCACAGGGCCACCCGACACAATATCCGGCGGGCACAGGCAGCGATTGACGCCATGAGTGCTAGGGATGAACAGGCCGCACTTCTCCTTGCGGACATGGACCGGGCCTTTGACTCGGTGAGCTGGGCGTATCTCTTCACCTTATTGGCCCGCCTGAACCTCGGGCCGGTCTTTCTGTCCTATATCCGCCTCCTGTATACCAATGTCACGGCGTCGGTCCGGGTGGCAGGCGCGGTCTCAGGACGCTTCCCAATCGGCCGCGGTACGCGCCAGGGTTGCCCGTTGTCCCCATACCTATTTGCCCTGGCCATGGAGCCCCTCGCGGCGAGGGTGCGGCTAGATGCCCAGTTGCGTGGCTTTGTCTGGAACGATACTCTTACAGATAGAATTGCACTCTACGCGGACGATGTCCTCCTGTTCCTTACGGATCTGCGGCGCTCTGGCCCTCGAATCCTGGAGATCATGCGGGGGTTTGGCGAAGTCTCCGGGCTTACCCTTAACCTATCTAAGTCAACCCTGTGGGTTTTGCATGGCGGAGTAGTGGCCGACGATTGGGCTGCTGATCTACGAGTGGCGACAGACGGCCTGAAATACTTGGGTGTTTTCCTCTCGACTTCGCGGGCCGTGGCCTGGACGCATAGTGTCCTGCCGGTGTGGGAACGGGTCCAGACGGATGTTAAAACGTGGTCCAGGATGCCGCTTACTATCTTTGGGAGGTCGGCCATCTTTAAGATGGTGGCGCTGCCGAGACTGCTGTACCAACTCCAACATTTCCCGCACCCTATCGGCATGGAGTGGTTTCGCCAGGTGAACTCTGTGCTGGGCCGCTTCCTGTGGGAGGGCGGAGCAGCCAGGGTGGCCCTAAAGACATGTTTTCTATCCACCTACTGTGGTGGCTTGGCCACGTCTGATCTCCTCTCCTACTACCAAGCATCACATCTGCTTGTTCTTAATGATTGGTGGTACGGGGATAGGAGTGATCCGGCATATGCCCTGGAAAGGCATCTTATGGGTGACCATACGCTCCACACCGTTCTATACTCGGCGCGTATACGCCGTGGGTTGCCATCGGTGACAAGGGTGGTCTTTGCAGTGTGGCGGCAGTCCTTGCGCCGCATGGGATGGTGGGGCAAGTTGACGGCGGAAACGCCGCTGTGGCACAACGGTCTGCTCCCAGAGCTGGCGACTCTGGCTGGGTTCGAGGGTTGGGAGACTATTGGGATTACTCAACTGGGTCACGTCGTGGCCGGCGCGACCCTCAAGTCCTTTGCAGACCTCCGAGTGGAGTTCCAAATGCCTCAGTCCCAGTTTTTCCGTTACTTACAGCTGCGCCATGCCCTCGCCCCAAGCATTGCTGGCCTTGACTCCCTTCCGGAGTTTAGCCCAATTGAGGCGAAAGTCTTTATGGGCGACCTGGGAGACAAGAAGGTTTCCGGGATCTACCAGACTCTGGTTATTCACTGCTCGTCTACTCTCAGCTCCCTCCGGGAGGCCTGGGAGGTGGACGTGGGCACCCTGGACGAGGACGACTGGAGAGAGGCCCTGGAGTCTCCTCGTGGCACCGCTATCGCGGTTCGGCTCCGTCTCATACAATTCAAGTATCTGCATCGTGCCTATTACACACGTGAACGACTGTGGAGGGCTGGTTTGATTGAGTCATCGGAGTGCCTGCGCTGTGGGGAAGTGCCTGGCACCTTGTTGCACACAGTGTGGTCATGTGGTCGCCTGGCTGGCTTCTGGAGGGGTGTTTGGAATTGCCTGGCTGAGGTCCTGGGCTGGGATCTTCCCCGTACTCACCGGCTGGGCCTACTGCACGTCATGGACGGGGTTGGGGGCAACAGCTATAAACGTCACCTATTGCTGCTGGGCCTGGTGGTGGCTAAGCGCGACTTGGCTCGGGCCTGGAAATCAGTGAGGGCCCCCCCCCTGTCGGCATGGAAGGCGGGACTGGACTATTTTATGGGTCTTGAGAAACCGATTTTTGAGGCGCGGGGCTGCCCACGCAAGCACTTCAAGATCTGGAAGCGGTGGGCTGACTACCGTGGCCTATCCTTGGAACCCCCGGCGGAACCGGAGGAGGACATTTGATCGCAGCGCTGTCTCTGGCCCTAAAGGCACATCCCAGGTTGCTTCATGCCTGCTTCTCTTATATGTACCATCTCTGTATTGCCTCTGTACATGTGTGGAAGGGGGGGGGGGGGGGGGGATAGTGGGTACGGGTGGGGGTGTAGTTGGGGTTGGGATGGGTAGTTGGGATTTTAAAGCTGAGCTTCATTGATACTTGCTTAGTATTTCTTGTGTATGTGATCCATACATTGATTTTGATGTGGTGACCTTGGTGTGGGAAGGTGCCTCATGCTTGTCATTCTTTTGCTCAATAAACTTGGTTGTGAAAAAAAAAAAACTTGAGCATCAAGTTAGTATCCTTGTAAGTGCAAGATTCAATTCATTCCATTGATTTCTCGTGGTCGGATCCAGTAAAACTTGGCGTTGACTCATTTCAGTGGATTTTGCTAGATAAGCCCCACCTTCTTCAGGACAACTAGATAAGGAATTGTTTTCACTCCCACATCAGAATAATACATGTATGAATAATCACTATCTGCGGTGTACACCCAAATATTAATACAGTAATGTGAATTTATGAACCGTATTAACGGCCTCACCACCTTATGGAAGAGCCTCTCTTACGTCTTTGTTAAAAAGTAAAATTGGACCTCTTCACATTTTGGACCAGGTGTCCACTGTAATCCCAAGAATATAATTCTTCCACTTTAGGATTTTATTAGGATACCGATAGCTGGGGGTTTATAATCCTACCTCTTCCTGCTCATATGCGGTTCCAGGTAATCCATAGTCTACTCAACACATCAGGTATTCTTCCATGGTGACTGTTTTTCAAGCGGTCAGGGCTTTTCCATAGTTTATTGGGTAAACTGGCAGCAAGGTTGGTGGGTTCCAGCCGATCGTTGAAATTGTAAATAGTTGCGATTTTGTTGCGGAAGAACTCTAATAGGTTAGTGCATAACTCTTTTCAAGGGGGTGATGTTTGTGGATGGCAGCTGGTGTGGTAAAGTCCTGGATGATTGTGAAGATCTTTGCATCAGAAGGTGTAGTTTTCGATGCATTCCGCTAGGGTCTTATTTTTGGTTTCTCCGATCCGCCAGTGATAGTGTCTTAGTGAAATATTTTTCCCAGTTGTTTGCAATGTTGTAGAGTTGTTTGGAGTTAGTCAGTGTACCAACTCTTGTTTTTTTTTTTATCTGTTTATTTTCATTTATGAATACAAAACAAGAAAAAACGCATTTGGCACATCTTTACAATCAAAATATCGCTGTGTGTTTTTGCGAGTGGTTACACATTATCTGTACTGTTCAATAGAACGCTATGTCTTTACATACGGATAGTTCGTGAACAGAATCTGGGCGCTCAAACGTGCCTTACCAGGGAGGAACAGGAGATAACTTATCCCCTCCCTTGCAGGGGGCGGACCGGGTTATGTGTAGTCGTTCCAGCCTCCAATGAGTGCCATGTGCGAACAGACAAAAAAACTGTAACTGAGACACTGTCACCAATATACATCACTACATGCCCCGCTTCCCAATCCCCCCAGGCCAGGGTCCCCCCCCGCTCACGTGACTTATGCGGTATCCCGTGAGAGGCCTCCCCACTACCATGCCGTGCAGTGTATCCGAGCACGCGTCATGTGTGGCGGTCGCTGCGCCCCCGTCCCTCCCCTCTGTGTAGTCAGCCTAATCTTCCACCGCTCCTTCTTCCGCAGTGTCCCCTGGCTCTTTTAGTGAGTCTAGTATATGCTTCCACTTTTCTGCCATAGGTTCCTTCCGGAGCCCCATAGTTTCCTCCCTCCAGATGGCTGTCCACTCTGCACGCGCCCAGGATGAGAGCGACAGAACCCACGCCTCTACACTAGGCAGGTCCCTCGACTTCCACCTCCTGGTAAGGAGCCGTACTGCCGTCACCATCCCAAGGTCAAGAAATCTAGACGACGCCTTGACCTTAGGTGGTCTCTTGAATTGGTGCAAGAGGTATTCGGGCCAATTGCAGGGAAAAACGCAACCAGTTCTCCGCGCAAGTTGTGCGTGAATATCGCTCCAGTAGGTTCCGAGGCCCGGGCAGCGCCACAGAATGTGGAGAAAGTCTGCATTCACTTCCCCGCACCTGGGGCAGGACGCGTCCGCTCTGTGAAAGTATTTATTAGGTCTGGGGTTAGATAGGCCCTGTGCACTATGTACACTTGGATCTGATGGAATCTCGCGTTTCTAGGGATGCGCACCGGACTTTTCAGGACCCATTCGCACTCCTTGTCTGCCAGCTCTCTTCCCATGTCCCTCTCCCATTTCGCCCGCAACGGGGTTAAGTCGTGTTCCGTATGGATTCGCAGGGATGCGGCAAACCATTTGATTAGATGCCTGCCTCTACCCATTACGTGTAGGTACTGCACCGTCAGGTGCTGCATTGGCTCCTCTGCCACGTCACGTCACCCCATGCGGCTGCCATGCGTGTGGTGAGGGACCTGTGCAGCAGGAAGCCCCTGGTGGGAGCCAGTGTTTCGTACGGTGCCAAGACTCCCTCCTTGTACAGGTCGCCTATCGTTCGGACATCCACCTCATGCCAGCGTTCTAGCATGGAGTTCGTGAGTGTCCCCCCTCCCCCGGGCGAGCCTTCCAGGGGCACCGCAGGTGCGTAAGGGTACACCTTTCTCGTCAAGAACAGTGCCCTACGGAAGCATTTAAGTGCTACCACCAACAGCAATGGCGATGGGGCAGGAGGGGTCTGTCGCCAGTGGGTGGAACAGTGCAGTGATCCGCTCCAGCGTGTACGATGGTTCAGCCGTGGTGGTATCCTCCCACCCTCTGTCCGCTAGCCAGCGGGCGATCCACTGGAGTTGTGCCGCCAAGTAATAGTGCTCGAAGCAGGGGGCAGCTAGCCCGCGCCTGTCAATGGGCAAATATAGTTTCCCGAGCGCTAGTCGGTGTCTAGACGCGCCCCATATAAAGTTCCGTAGCATCTTGTTGAGGTTAGAGAAGAAGGGCGCAGGCAAGAAAAGCGGTAGGTTTGCAAAATAGTAAAGGAGGCGGGGGAGCATCACCATTTTGGCGAGGGCCACTCTGCCTGTGGGTGAAAGCGGGAGTGTGGACCAGAAGCCCATCTGGGCCCTGAGCGCCGTCACCGATCTTCCCAGGTTCCCATCCAATAGGTGCTCCTGCCGGCGGTATATCTGGATCCCCAGATATTTGAAGGTATCCGCCTGCCATTTGAATCTCGTGCCCTGGAGACTGTACTCCGGGTCTGCCACCCAATCTCTGAACGCATAAAGACATGACTTGCCTGCGTTAACTCTGAGCCCCGAGACATCCGCGAAACGAATTAGCAGTGGGGCCAGGAACTCAGGTATGTGGTGCGGTTGTATGTCTAAACAACTACTGCCTTAACCACGACTTCCTGATCCACGAAAGCTTTACAACAAGCTATGCTAAGCTACTACTTTTTTTTACATCGACTTCCTAAACCACGAAAAGTATCACCTCGTGCCTGTCCAATAGATGGCAGTATTGTAATAACAATACTTCCACAATATATTTTTAAATTGCTCTTTACCCATTTCTTTGATATTTTATTCTACGTATTAACGAACTTCAAATTATTTCATATTATACACATATTGTATATTATATATTTATATTACCTGAGTGCAACATTGAGACAACTTACTCACTTCAATAAGGGACCCTTGCTCCCTTGTTGGAGCGCCGAGGAGATGACAAGCCTCCAACGTAAAAGGGGTGGGGGCGGAGAAGAGGAGAAGAGTGACATGAGCAGTCCTGGTGGCTGTGCTGAATGTCAGACTAGGTAATGTAGCAGCATTTAGGGTGGGTGGGGGGCGGGGGGGGGGGGGGAGGAGTGACCAGTGAATTGTCAACTGCCTTCGGGAGTGCAGTGTCATCTCCTTTTAGTGAATAATATTGAGGGTGGTCTATTTCCCCCAATGAAGCCACGGCAGCTAGAGTGCACCGTATGGAGACCACTTTGTGAATTAACTTTTATCAACTGCATCGACTTCATCGCTGTGGCTGAGACTCTCCAAGCAATATGGAGAGTAAAAATGTATTGCCCGTAAAGCACCGATGTGGCCCGTTATTGCTAAGTTGGGAGATAGGGCCCAGAGTCTGGTAGGCATTTCTGTGCTGATATTCTGTATAGTTTTTAATGCTGTATTCTTATGGGGACATGAAAATTAAAGCACTAAGCAGAATCAAAGACAAAAATAAAACTCCCATAATACGCGCACGTGTATAAATGGTAATTAGCACAACAAACAGTAAAGGGGTGGGGGCGGAGAAGAGTGACATGAGCAGTCCTGGCGGCTGTTCTTAATATCAGGCAATGTAATTTAGCAGCATTTGGGGTGGGTTGGGGGGGGGGGGGGGGAGGGGGGGGAAGTGATGTGCAACGCTGAGAACGGGGACGGAGAGATGCCACTGCAAAGTTTTGCATTGCAGTCCGGGAAAAGTTGTTGTTCAGGTCTTCGTTGTTCCAGACTTCGTTGATCAGGATTTATCGTTGTTCTGACTTCGTAGTTCAGGTGATTCGTTATTAATACTTCGTTGTTTAGGATGTTTCCCATGTGGTGCACGTTCCGGACGAACTACCAACTCTTGCTTCTTGATTCTATTTTTGCAGGGTGCCAAGGTGTTGGCGCAGTCTGAGATTCATTTTCAGAGTTTTTTGACGTAGCAATTCAGATTACTGGTAAGGCTGGGCTGGCTCATGCAGAGTGCAGGACCATTTTGATTTTGTGAACCTGCTCCAGTTCCAACAGGCTTGGATGGTAGTGGCGGGTTTCGTATGGTGAGGAGTATTGATTTAGAAGTGGAGAATTGTGTAGTCAGGCAAAGTGAGAGGGATGCTTGAAGTGATTTTGATGTTGAAGGTGACAAAGACCAGTTCAAAGGTGTGTCTGCCAGTGTTGGTCCGGTGACGTTTCGAGCGACTGAGGTTTTGCCGGCATTCAGGTGCAGCAGAGTTTGGATTGCTCCAGCTTTAAGGTGGGAGTGGAGGTCTCAAAGGAGGATGTAGGCTTTTGCATCAATTATGAGGAGCAATGAAAACTGCAATGTCAGTGAAGCGGGCTCTGGGTCCCGGCGAGCAGTGGAGGAGGGTTCCTTATAAGGTGATGGTTGGCCAGATTTGCAATTTGAAGTGTAGGTACTCCGTGCTGCGTCCTCCTTGGCCGTGGTGCAGCTGACAGTTTTTGAAAATGATCACTATTTCTCCTCTTGGTTTGCGTAGGTGATCTTGTATCTTCCCAGGACAGCTGAAGCGATGTCTGGTGCCAACTCTGTGGACACCCTAGGGCATCCATTTTGTTGGATGTAGTTGCCTCACACACCCAGAAGGGTGTCATGCTTCATCATAGGCGTTTGCTCCTCGTCAGGGAGGCGGTGCAATCCCCGACGGGCTCACCTCAGTCACCCGCGATTCATCAGGACCTTACAAAAAGTGCAAAGAAGAAGAAGAATTTCAACAACATGCTTGTGTCATGTGTGTGGTGTAAATTACCTCTATGGAAGCTCCTATGCCTAAATACAGAGACAAATTAAATAAAGAAACAAGTAATGGTTATAACGTTTTCCTGTAAACCACAACAAGTCAAGTCAACGCCAGGACATGTACATAATGCGGCATGCTGGTGGTACTGTGAACCATTGAGCACAATCCATTTTGTAAGGTCCTGATGAATCGCGGGTGACTTTACCCTGAGCGAGAAACATGTCGACCAGTCTCACTTCTAGCCTTCTCTAGGGTCACTCGACCTAACTTGTTGATACCTAGCGAGCTAGTTCCACCTTTTAATTGCAGCCAGGGGACCCCCAGAATAAAGTGAATTCCGGTACCCCTTGCTACATTTTATTAACTTCACTATACAACATAACATCCCGCCCACACACCCCCACTTCACCATAAGGCTGTTGGATAAAAAGATCTCCGCCAAAGAGCCCCTCTTTGAGGTGAGCCCTAGGGTGTCTCTTATACACCTTGGTCACGCCAGTCAAATCTCCCTAGTCTGTCTAAAGGAACAGTTCAGCAACCCCTCTATTGCGCCAATTGTACCAGACACGGACACATGCTGATACTGGACCTTCCACCATTCAGAGTGGTAATCTGTGTCCGTTGATCAATTGATCTATTCCCCTCCCTCTTTTGAAAAAAACTCTGTGGACAGCCATGTTTTCTGTGAGGAAGAGGATGTATTGTTTTTTTTTGGGTATGGCTGTCCCAGATTTGCATGGTGTATCTGCTGAGTGGTGTTGAGGAGCATGCATGATCATTTGTGTCTGCTTAGTGGCGTGGGGCTTGTGTTCTTTGTTGGTCGTGGTGTGTTCATGCACGCAGCTTAATGAAGTTTATTAATTTGTCGATCTCCCTTTATATTCAGAAGAAACTCCTTATGTACAGTAAGGAAAATTGTACTCTCCTACAGCAGCACATTCTCACCATCTACGATTCCAAGACACTCGTAAATAACCCTTTTATACATTTTACTAACATTTACCACCAAAGAAGGGGCCAACATGTTCATTTGAGCCTCTCGCTACCAAACTTCACTTTCAATTGGAAGCAACGTTCTTTTTCACTACACAAAATGAATGGAGTGTCTTTTCTTGGCTTAAGAAATGGCCGCCATGGTAGAGTCCGGGCCAATTGCTAAGGCATGAATTACTTTTAGCCATCCTGTCCCAAATTGGTATCAAAGCACAAATGACAAATTAACTAGCAAACATAACCTACATGCTTCAGTATGGTAAAAGTGTAAATGTTGTTCAAAAGCAAATAAATAAAAAATCTAAAAACATTTTAAAAAGCACATTCCGTTGTAGGTAAAACATTTGCCATATAAAAACTATAAACGGTTTCTTTTAAAAAGGATTTAAAAAATGCATCCTGATTAGAACATATCCATCGTATTATGAACTGTTCAGTTTTTTTGCTTTAACCCCTTCCATGCTGATGACGAACCCCAGCCGTCATGCACTACGGTGCTCGTGTGCTGATGACGGCTGGGGTTCGTCGCGGCCCGCCCCTGTTCGTGCTGTTTACAGCACACCAGGGGAATCGCGGCCGCATGGAAAGGGTTAAAAAGTGTTGTCTTTATCATGCTCTACTGCCCGATCAAAGAACTTCCCTGCCACACTAGTGTACACAGACCGAGTGGACCACAATATCTGCAAAAAGTGCTAATCAACAGATCCTAAAATTTCCAGCATTTAATATAGAAACAGTATCACTTTCTGTTCCCGACCAAAATTCACAAAATAGAAATATGCAGTTAAAGTGTATAATGTTTTTTTCACAATTATCACTGCAGCAAACTTAAAGACCAGACATAACAATGATAATCAGATATAGGATGTTATTAAAGTCCATCCCAGCATCTCTCCACCAGGTTTCCATCCAACCTATGAACGTGCAGGACCATAAATTATTAACAAAATATCTCAGAAGGGTCCACTCAGTAGTAACTAGCAAAGTCCACTAGGGTTATATAGGAAATATGATAAACTAACCAGCAGAGTGGTTCAAATCGGACAGCTTTATGAAAGTCATGAATGCACATGTTCCTCACACCTCTTCATCAGCCACACTGCGTCTCAGAACATTACAGCATCTCAGGGGTCATCATGTACAACATGGGAACACTGCCCATTTCCCCTCTCAGCCCTCCCTCACTGTGCTCTGGTCACTATTTTTTTACCGCTGCTCCCGCCCCCAGCTGCTCGTTTCCTCCCATCTCCCCTACTTATGGCGACTGCAGCGGGGAGCACGAGCTAGACTCCAGACCCTCGGTCCGAGGCCTGCTCTCTCCCCCACAGCTCCGCTGTACACTGCTGCGCCTCGAGCCCCACACTGGTAGGGTTCGATATTGCTGTATGCCACTTCTGTGATAGTGTTTCTCTCCCCTGCCTTTTTGCTCTGTATTTTATTGTAACCTTGCCCCAGGTGGTTTTATTGTGCTTTTAGTTCATTTTTGTCCCTTATTGTGGTTCTCTCCTTGCTGCCCGTGCCCATCTCAGCCCCCTCACTGTGCCCTGGTCACTGTCAAGGCTGATTCTCGCCCCCGCTCCCACCTGCTCGTCTCCTTCCGCCTCCCCTACTTATGGAGACTGTACCCATGTGCCCTTTGTGACCCCCGCCCTCTCACTTCAGTGTCTCCCGCCACTGCGGCCCACCCCCTGTACTTCCATTCGCCACCCTGCTCCCTCCTCCCAGCTGCTCCTCCCTCCCACATCCCCTCATATGGAGGCCACGCAGCGAATGCGCGCAGCCTCCAGCCGAAGGAGCGCCAAAGGCAAACCAGTCTGCGCCCGTTCGCGCCTGGACCGCGCCCAGCACCAGGAACCCTGGCCCCAGAACACACCACGATGCCCTCCTCAGCTAAGACTTCAGCACACTCCGAGCACTCAACACCGGACGATCACGCACCTGCTGCCTGGCCGCCCGAACCACACCCAAGGACCCTTCACCTGCTGGAACTGCAGCTTCACCAGAAACCGGCCCAAAAAGGAACCCAACTTCCTGCATCCTGCTAAACACCCGTTTCGCCCGCAAACACGCTGTCGAACTCTGGGACCTACTCGACACCAACGCCCCAGACGTCGCCTTCCTGACGGAGACCTGGCTGACCCCTTCTTCAGCACCTGACATCGCCATAGCCATAATGGAAGGCTACAAGATCGCCCACAAGGACCGCACCAACGGAATAGGAGGAGGAATCGCCATCGTCCACAGAAACACTCAAAATATCGACAGACGCCGACGACGACACCCTCAGCATCGCCCAACACCTGAACTTCCAGATCCACACAGACCCCAACACCACCCTCAGAGGCACCTGTACCTACAGACCCCCCCGGACTCCGATCGCAGTTCAGCTACTCCATCGCCGACTTCATCAGCACACACGCCCTCGCCTCCAGACTACATCCTCCTTGGGGACCTGAATTTCCACCTCGAGACAAACAACGAAGACTAACTCCTCCACCCTGATCGACAACCTCGGACAACTCGTCACAACACCAACGCACTCCGCCTGCCACACGCTTGACCCCATCTTCTTAGCAAGCACCCACGTCTTCTTTGACCGCACCACCAAACTCCACTGGACCGACCCCCGCTGCATCCACTTCACCTTCCGGAAACCTACCGCACCCAGCAGACGCCTCGCCGCAGCAAGATCACCGAGGACCAGCTAGACACCGCCCTCGCCCGGCCAAACCGCAGATCTGACCGACCACAACGCCACAGCCCGCAGCCTCAGAAAATGGATCAGCGGCTGCGCCAACACCCTTGCCCCGCTCAAGAAGCCCCCCAAAATCCACATCAGCAAGAGAGTCAGCTGGTTCACCGAAGACCTCCAGGCCTCCAAGTGAACCTGCCGAAAACTTGAAAAAAACTGGACCCGCGAAAGATCACCGGAAAGCCACACAGCCCACAGGAACGCCAGGAGGACCGCCTTTAGAGACTGCAAAGACAACAACGCACACAACAGCAAAGAGCTCTTCAGCATCGTGAAGGAACTCTCCAACACCAACGACATCCACAGTCACAAGACCTGTGCGACTCGCTGGCCACCTTCTTCCATCGCAAGATCGCAGACATCCACGACAGCTTCAACGCAGCCACCACACCAGCAACCGCCGACACCCCCACTTCCACCACCCGCACCAACTGCCTGCGCGCCTGGACCAATATCAACGACACCATCAAGATCTTGAACACAGTCTACTCCTGATCCCCGGAAGACCCCTGCCCACACCACATCTTCAACAAAGCCAGCAGCACCATCGCACCCCACCTCCAGAAAACCATCAACATCTCCTTCGAGACAGCGACCTTCCATGAGAGCTGTAAGCACGCAGAGATCAACGCCTTAACCGCATCGCTGCAGCGGTTATTTTTCCGCTGTGCGGCATTTTTAGAAATACCGCGTTACATGACTAGCTCAGCTCGTCATCAGCACACGACCACCGTGGCTGATGACGAGCTGAGCTCGTCATCAGCATCGAAGGGGTTAATAAAGAAAACCAAGGCGGACCCCCAAGGACCTCAAGAACTTCCGACCCATCTCCCTGCTCCCGGCAAAGGTCATCAAAAAGGCCGTCAACAAACAACTGACCAGCTTCCTCAAAGAGACCACCACCCTGGACCCATCCCATCCCATTCCCGGTTCCGCAGCAACCACAGCACGGAAACTGCCTTCATCGCCCCCACCGACATCAGGCTCCTGCTTGACAACTGAGAAACCGCGGCCCTCATCCTCCTGGACCTGTCAGCCGCTTTCGATACAGTCTGCCACCGCACACTAAGAGCACACCTCCATATTGCCGGAATCCAAGAAAAGGCCCTGGACTGGACCACCTCCTTCCTCTCCGGAAGAACCCAGAGCGTCCACCTCCCTCCCTTCCGCTCCGAAGCCACCAAGATCATCTGCGGCGAACCCCAAGGCTCATCCCTCAGCCCAACGCGGTTTAAAGTCTACAAGGCACCACTCTCCCACGTCGCCTGACCTAAACATCATCTTCTAAGCCGATGACACCCAGCTGATCCTCTCCCTCACCAAGAACCCCCACACCGCCAAAACCAACCTCCACGAAGGAATGAAGGCCGTCGCCGACTGGATGAGGAACAGCAGGCTGAAGCAGAACTCGGACAAGACAGAGGTCCTCATCCTCGGTTCCACCCCCTCGGCCTGGGACGACTCCTGGTGGCTGACAGCACTAGGAGCACCCCCCACACCCACCGACCACGCACGAAACCTAGGTGTCATCCTCGACTCCACACTCTCCATGACGAAGCAGGTAAACGCTGTCTACTCCTCCAACACCCTCTGCATGCTTTGCAGGATCTTCAAGTGGATCCCACCCAAACTAGAAGGACGGTCACCCAGGCCCTCATCAGTAGTAGACTGGACTACGGCAACGGACTCTACGCAGGAGCCCCGGCCAAACTCCTGAAACTGCTCCAACACATCCAGAATGCCTCCGCACGCCTGATCCTCGACACCCCCCGCCGCAGCCACATCACACCCCACCTGAGACCTGCACTGGCTCCACATCAACAAGAGGATAACCTTCAAGCTCCTCACCACGCACACAAGGCACTCCACGACACCGGACTGGAGTACCTCAAGTCACCTCAGCCTCTACATCACCGCCCGCCAGCTCCACTTCGCAGACCGCGCCCTCGCCACCATCCCCCGCATCCGAAGTTATCCACCGGCAGCAGATCATTCTCCCACCTCACCGCTAAGACGTGGAACACCCTACCCATCAACCTACGGCAGACCGAAGACCTCCTAACCTTCAGGAGACTCCTCAAGACCTGGCTCATCGAACAGTAGCAGCGTCCACCCCCCCACAGCGCCTTGAGACCCTCACGGGTATGTAGCGCGCTATACAAATGTTATGATTGATTGATTGATTCCACTGCAGAATCAAAACAAAAACACACTCCCAACCAGACACTATACATAGTATAGGCTGCTACTCACTAGGACATGTGAGTCAGAGCCCCCAAAGGGATAGTAGGTGCTATATAAATGTAATTCAATGCTATACAAAGGAGGATGAAAGGTTTCAATGCAGCATGCAAAGTAAAGTATTTTCTTCCCTTTTTAAGTTCCTTGTGTTCACAAACGCTCATCCAAATCGACAAAAGGACACTTTGTCCTATAAATGTTATGCATGTTTAAGGTAATTTGGGTCCTAATGTTGATCAAAATTAACAAATATTTACAAAATCACATAGGTCTGGAGTTGGATGCCAGACTTTGCCAATGCGGTTTTGCCAAGTTTTTGCAAATTATATTTTTGGAGAAGCCCCTGCAGTAAAAAAATATATATACATGTTAAAGCAAAGAACATGGTTTCAAAATGTACATATTACCATAGCTGACCTTGGCATAAAAAAGGGGAACTAGTTTGTGTGTGGATGTGCGGTGTGTGAAAGCGCACAATTTAGTTGCTCACTGAAGTTGACCATCTTCATCCACTGGTATATTTTTGTGCCTTTCACTGCTTACAATAAACAAATCATTTCTTCTTATCTGTAGGTGTAGTTTTGCAGCTTGAACAATTCTCTCGATTTACATGCTGTATATTATTTCGCCGTCTAGTAGTTGGGTTCGCAATTTGCTACTATTTTGTAATACTTTTTCTATTTTTGTTGTTGGGTGTTGATTCCCATTTTGATGCTCCCTGTGATGTTGTACACCCTTGCCCTAGATGTCCCCACTCTTGGTGGCCATCTTCAGATTATTATTGGTTATTTTTTTTTAATTGGTCTGTAATTTCTCCTTCGATCATCTTGGTTGAGGTGGATGGGCTGCTTGTGAATCAAGAAAATTCTTCAAGCTGCAAAACTACACCTACAGGTCAAACTATTTGTTTTGCAGCACAATTCTTTTCTGGATGCTCATGGGGTTAATCGATTATGTAGGGGTTTTATTAGTTTAGCCGTGGTTGCGTTGAAGATAAACTTAGATTTCTTATCAGATGTTTTAACACTTTTTGTCCCACTTGAATTTCCTTGTTCATTTGAATGCTTATGCAGCAGTGTTTCTAAGACGTGTGGGCATGACAACGTTGCTGGTATACATATATCTTGTAAAGGTGTATAAAGGCAATGGCTGCTCTTTTTTCCCTTCTTGAATGTACCTTTGGGGTGGAGTATAGTTTCGCCCTGCACTTGTATGGACAGTTAAATAGTTTCTGTGATCCATCTGGCAAATGTGCCCTTAGTTACAGGTTTTCCTATATTGTTGTCTGCAAATGAGGCAAATAGGTGCTGGTCTTTGTCATGTAGTACACTATGGTGTATCTTGCATCCAGCACGTGTAACTCTCTCTGCTTGATTTTTTTGGGTTGTTGGAAAAAATGTGTACTTTGTATTGTTTGATTTATAGGAAATTGTGGACTTATCTTAGGTAAGAACAGTGGATCCGTCCTCATTACAATTATGTCTTTGTGAACCTGCAAATATGGTTCTTGAATTGTGAGTGACTATTTCACTCACCCTGCGCAGAGATGCTATGGCTGCCAGGAATGGTCTTTAGAGTGAGCATGTTTAAAGTGGCTTCGGGTAAAGGCTCAAATGGCAATTTCATTAATTGAGTGAGTTCCACATGATTCTATGTGGGTGTATGTACCTTTCTTGGTGGTGTAATTCTCTTGCCACTTCTAAGAACAGTTTTATTACATGAGCTGTGAAGAAGCTTCTGTCTATGTGACCTCTTGTGTAGGCCACTATTGCAGCTAAGTGTACTTTCAAAGATGCATATGTTAACTAGCAGTCTAGTAGGTGTGTTAGATATTGTAACGCCTTTGCATCCTTAATAAGCCATTGTAAAGACACTATAAAGAGTGCCTCTTCCATTTAGCAATATAGTACTTCCTGGTTGGCTTTCTTGCTATTCTAAGAACAGCAATTATATTCTCAAGCAGTTTTAGATAACTGATTTCAAAGTCTTCAGAAGCCATTCTACCAGGCTCAAGGACTCTGGTTCTGGATTGAACATCCTTCCTGCCTTCTTCCATTCACTGCACTATGTTCGTAGTTTTAAAAAGGTTACCATGTGCTATTTCTACCAGCTGTGAAAACGATGCATGCCTGGCCCACTGAGGGGCAATTAGTAAGAGTCATTTTGCTCCTCCTGCATTTATTGATCACTCTGTAACTTTGGTATTGGGGTGGATATGCAAATATCCCTGACCAGTCTATTGACAGAGCATTCCCTAGGGATTGGTGGGATGGTTGTTTTGACAAAGGTTTGGCATTTTGAGTTGTAAATAGATCTATTTTTGGTTTCCCCACCTCCAGATCTTTCTGAGTACTGCTTCATTGAGTTCGCATTCGTGAGAGCATTATGCTTGTCTGCTCAGTCTTGCCACTTCTACATTGTCCTTGCCTGGTAGATCAACTGTTATTTCCATTTTCCTCTATATTGTCCACCACCAGATTTCTTGGGCTATCTTCGATAGGGCAAATAATTGCCTCCCCCCTCACTTGTTGATGTAAAACATAGTTGCATTGTCTGTATGGATCAAATTGTCTCACACAATAGCTCTTTCTGAAAGGCTTCTGAAGCTAGGAACACTGTCTGTAGTTCGAAAATATTGATATGCTGCACAGTATCCTGGTCCTTCCAGACTCTTCATACTGCGAGCGTGCTCATTTGAGCAGCATCTGATATGCTTACTGATGGAGTTGGTTGTCCAGTTTTCTTCCGTATATTACGTGTGATCTGTTCCACCACACCATCTCATCCTATAGCTTCTGCGTGACAACCAATAGATCCTCCCAACTCCCTGTGGCTTGTGACCATTGGTTCTGTAGCCACTCCTGAATTGACCTCATGTGTAATCTTGATATGTAATCAAAGAAATGCACGAAGCGTTCTTCCCTAACAATTTCCTCACAGTCAGAGCTTGCCCCATCTGGTAACGGAGAGTTTCCAGCAATAGTGACTGCATTCTCTTTTCGCTGGGATATACTTTCCCCTCGGACGAAGTTGATTCTTGCTCTGGTGTTGGTGAGGACTTCTTTAGGTTGATAGAGAAACCCATGTGAATAGTGTCCTCATTACCTGCTGTATATGATCTTTACATTTGCTGTGCGAGTTTGCTCTTACTAACCAGTCATCCATAAGTGAGCTGCTACACACTTTGTAAATACTCTTGGCGTGGATTTTACCCAACATGCCAGCATTGTGAATAGGTAGGGAGCCTTGTTCACTTTAAACCTCAGGCATTTTTTGTGTTTTGCTTTCATTAGGATGTGCAAGTAGGGGTCTCTTAGGTCCATCGTTGCCATGTAATCCCAGTTTTGAAATAGTGGGATGATTTCCTGTAAGGGGGTCATCTTGAATCGTTGGTTTTTATATACTGGTTTATGAATCGAAACTCTAGAGGTGGGCATAGAGACACCGCCTACATTCGGTTTCAGGAAATATGATGAGTAATTTCCTTTGTTCATTTCGGTTCTGGACACCTTTCCTATTGCTCTTTTTTCCAGCAATTCCTCTACCTCCCTGAGCAGACATAAGGTTTGTTCCCTTGAAGGGGCCGTCTTTTTTGTTCCCCTTGATGGAGGCATCTTGTCCAATTCTATGCAATATCCAAACTCTAGGATGCTTAAGATCCATCTGACTGACGTCATCTTCCTCCACTCATGAAGGAAGTTCCTTATTCTGCCTCCAACTGGTGTGTGTGAGAGAGGGTGTTTTTTTTTTACGCAAGTTACTGGTTTGCAGGGGTTGTGCCTCCCCTGTGAGACTATCCTTTTTGCTGTGTTCTTTGCAAGGACTGTCGTCCTTGCTGCTGGTACTACTAGTGCTGCTTGGATGCAAAAGATTGGTGCTTCCCTGGAAGGCCTGGTGTGATGTGCCAGTTTAGAAGCTGCTTCTCCCCGTAGGCCTGCATGTTGGGACTGCCCTGGTTTGCATATTTCCGATGAACTGCAACACCGCCATGGACTTAGCAGTCTAATTGTCTCTTTTGAGTTGATTTTAGGCGTCACCGACAGTGCTCCTGAACAACTGTTCTCCATTGAATGGGGCATTTATAATTATTTGCTTGTACCTCCGACTTGAATCCTGACTGCATAGTGTGACACCTACAATTATTTGCCTGCTTGCTGTGTCCACTGCATTCAATGCGGATTTCAGGCATGTATTGCCAATATTTTTTTCCCTTTTCTTCCAGGTGAGCAGCAGCTCTTTTTGGAACACTGGCAGGTGCTTCATTTGCTCTGTCATTTCCTCCAAGTGCTGGTAAGCATGTCTGTTCACGAGGGGGTTTGAATTTGTAATGCTCCATTGATTGTCTGCACTGCATTCAAATTTCCTTCCCATGAGGTCCATCCTTGTGCTCTCCTGGTCAGGAGGTGGCCTAGATATTGACAGAATGATGGCCCACTTCTGTGTTATGAAACTCTGGAAGGTCCTTAATGTAGGAGTATTAAAACTTGAACACCAACATCACTGGGGAGTGAATCGCGGAGTGCCCGTGGGTGGTGACTCTTGTAGCCAAGTAGTGTGTTGTGCTTAGTTGGTTTTCTATATAAGCTGGTTATCAGTTGGCCATTGTGATGTTGAATTTTGAGGTCCAGGAAAAGTATAGTATCTTTACTCTCAGCCAAGGTGAATTTGAGTCCACTACAGCTATTGTTAAGCCAATGAAGTAGTTGATGCAGTGTTTCTTGCGATTCATTCCATTTCATGAATGTCTATATAACGCTTCCACAGGGCGATGCCACTGTGGAAGGGGTTAGTTTGATTGAGGATACAACTCATTTCAAGGTCATCCATGCAAAGGATAGCTAGGTTGGGAGCAAAAACTGCTCCCATCGAAGTACCCCTCACTTGGCCATAAAATTGGTCTTTAAAAAGGAAAAAGTTTTTGGTAAGGCAGATCTCTAAAAGTTGCAATATAAACCTGCCTGGTACCGCATGTGAGCGTGGGCGCTTATTCAGTGTCCTTTCAATGACAACCATTGTATCGATTTGAGGGATGTTGGTGTAGAGTGACTACATCCAGAGTACACATTGTGCTGGATGTAGGGTCAAATGGATTCTCGTCAATCAAGTTAATCATGGCCATACTGTCGCGTATGTAGCACTCAGTAATGGGCACGAAGTCTTTAATGAAATGATCGATGTATTGGCCAAAGGTTCCAAAATCGAGTCGCAGCCAGATACAATCGGGCGGCCCGGGGGTGTTTCCAGGTTTTTATGGATTTTGGGCAAGGTGTATATCACCGGGATTCTTGGTGATTTGGTATTCAGAAACTGGTGTTCCTTTTTGCTTAGAAAACCAGCTTCAAGGGCTTCATTAGTAACCTGGACGATAAGCTTAGTCATTTATTTGGTGGGGTTGCAAGGGAGTTTACAATAGTGATCAGTATTGTTGAGCTGGCGTAGTATTTCATTTTTATATTTTTCAGCATCCTGAATGACAATACCCCCACCCACCCTTGTCCGCAGGTTTAATGACCAGGGAGTTATTCGATTTAAGTGTGTACAAGGCTTTTTTTCTCATTAACCAAGATGTTGTAAGGTATAAATGTTCTTTGGTTTTCTAAGTTCGTCACTTCATTGAGGACCAACTTCTCAAAAGTGATGATTTCACCGGGGATCATACCACTTGTCGGTGAAAAAGTTGATGGTGGTCTAAATGGAGTGTTGGTATTACACAATAAGAAAAGGCACTGGCAGAGCTACAAGAATGGGTACAGTAATTTAAGTGAGAGACTTGTTAGCTTTGCCTAGATTTATTAGACCGTAGGCATTGTGCTGATAAAAGCTTGAAGAATAGCGTTATCTGCAGGTATGACCAGGGTTTATTTTTTATCCACACTTGGAGCAACCAGAAAGCCTTCCGCAAAACGACCTCCAGATGAGAGATACATAAAGTGAACAGAAATGGAGCCAAAACATCTTAGACCCATCTTGTATGAGTGCACGCTTTCTGAAGGTTCTGACTTGGTCCCATATTTTATTCTTGTCATTAGTGTGAAGAGCATTTATTTTAATATATAAAGTAGAGTAGGGTCCATCTCCCCACCCAAACAATCAGCTCTGTGACATTTAGCCCGAATAAGTAATTGACTTGTGGAGGCACATATTTTGTGAACAACGGATTCTGCCATTTTATAGTTGTACGTCATTTTGCAGTTCAGGTTATTACATGGTTCTTTCGCTCTCGGTCTGTGCAGAGAATGGGACTGTATGTGCTGTTGAGGACATCCAAACAGATGGAGGATGTTTTTAGCTTATGGGCTTTCTCAGAATGTGCTTGCAGACAATTTTGGTGCATCCTTGGTACATCTTCTGGTTATCGTCTAACCACAATGATTTATTGTTTGTCAACTGGCTTCAGTGAAATCTTCTCCTACGTGGCTCGAAATGTATACAAATTTGCCGATTGTAAGACCCAGCAGAACAGTGCAGTTGGTCGCAGGCTGTTCTGGCTTCAGCTAAAGCAAATAAACTTTGTTTCCCGACGGCTTACAACGGTTTTATCTGTGCTTTACTTTAGCAAATGGTGTTGAAACCTGGGATTCCCCAATGCGGAGCCCAATTGGAGTAACTGCCTCGCTTGGAGGGCCGGGAGATCCGGACAACTCAGAAGCTTACGCCTGCAAAGGGGAGCCCAGTTTCTCACAGTCCGAGTCCCCGGAATCTCCTGGGACACCCTACAACATGCAGCCCGGCTGGCTGAACCCCACCAAACCAGAACCAAACTGTACAAGTAAAATACAGTCTTCTATGAAGTAAGGAAAACGTTAACTGTAGATATCTATTAGTGGATTCAATTCCCCAATGAGGATAGCGATATGGGTGGTTCAAGTCCCCAGTCCAAATATGTCTTTAAAGAGTTTTGTGGGTGGTTCGAGTCCCCCACTGTTCCAGTGCATTTACAAGAAAAGTGTGGGGTCGTGTCAGTGAAAATAGTTGTATTAGCAAGTGTTGTCGGAATAATTATCTGGACGCAGCCAAGGCGACCCAGACACCAGATGTCCGACGTGCTCTGTTATGAAGAAAAAGAGTCTGCAAGAAGATCTTTCTAAAACAGTGGCATGAATGTACTAAAGACAATCCAGATTTACAATAGCCAGAAATAGGACCCTTTGACAAACTTAAGTTGAATTATTTGCAACAATGTTTAAAATGGCTAGGGAAAACTTTGATTGTTACATTAGGAGGTGATAAATTGTTGGGATGAATAAGCATGGGCAAGAAATTCTACTACAGGGTCCACTTGGAGGAAACAGAAATGGGAAAAGCCAGAGCCTATGAAAAGAAAAAGAACAAAGAAAAACTGGTAGAGACGGGACACGAAGCAGGAATGTCTGCTCATAAAGCTTTAGTTCATAAACCTATAGATCATACATCAGTTGTCTCCTCAGCTCCCAGCTGCAACTAGGACCGCCTTATAGAACATACTTTTTTTTTTTGCAGAGTTTTATGTAGCATGAACTTGACCCGAATCAGGTATCAAAGCGCTTTACATAGCACCAGTTACGTTACATGAGGGGACACATTCATTTTTGTTAGGCACGGGGATATTATGTGATTTGCCCAGAATCACAGGATGTTTGGCGTCGTTACTGAGACTCGAACCCAGATCCCCAGGTACCAGGAACAGATACATTAGTAATGTGACCCTCTCCGTCATCGAGATCCGTTATCTTGGTGGTGGCATTTTTTTTTACTGTGTAAAATATAACATTCGCTACTTAATTTACATTTTAATTACAGCGTTATTAGTGGTTTAAACAATGCATATAAAAAATGAAAACAAATTAAAACGTATTACTATTGAATTCATCAATTTAAAATACACCCGTGCAACCATTATTATGTTTTACCTATTTAAAATAAGGTGAAAGCTCTCTCAAAGAGTAACACTGCCACCTACTGATTATTTGAGCTGAAAAGTCTTGGGATGTAAAGACTTGCGTACCAACAGTCATTTTGCTATAAAAACGTGTGGAAAATGCAGTACGATGTTAAAGCTTCAGAGTAAAGGCTGTTTCCCCAAATTTGAGGCAGGAAGGAAGATAGCTCAGAATTTGAGATAGATTGAAACTCCTTGACAGAGAAATAAGACGACGGGAAGGCCGGGATCGAACCCCATGAGGATATTCGGAAATGGACTGGTCGCTTAGTTATGAGACTAGAAACTAATGTGCCCCGCAAAAAGATATGCTAGCATATAGCCTTATAGCATCCAAACAGGAGCCTGAAGAGAAGGCATTCGTCTATTTTTCTAGGATATAAAAGGTTTGCGCACCACAGCGGCATACCGATGGATATGGAAAGTGCACAGTTCGCCTCGAGTAGCTGTTTTGTGAATGGTTTGAGGGACGATACAGAATGGCCATACAGACTTATGAACCTACATGAAGACAAGCCGTTGGCAGACGTGCTGACGATGGCTAAGCATTATGAGAAATTAGAGCAGAAGTAGGATGAGATGAAGGAGAAGAATCGTAAGGAGTTAAAACAAAGTACTAATACGACAGATGCAATTATATCAGAATAGGGGGGAGAGGGAGGGGGGCTCAGATGAGGACAAGTTCAGCGCCTACCTGACTGGGAAATATGTTTCTTCCAGGTACATGTCGTAACTGTGGCAGCCCTGACCAATGGATTAAAACATTTCGTCCACCCCCCACCCAGATGGAGAGGTAGCAGTAGGGGCAGAGGTAGATCACAACCATAGTTTTCCAGTCATATTCAACAAGGGGAAAATGGCCCTAGGCAGAATAATAATTACTTCGACACCATGCGACAACCACAAGCCCAAATGACTGGTATGATGATACAAGAAATACCACGCTATGGCGATTATTTTAGGGAAGATTAGGGTAGGGAGGCCAGAGAGGGTTGGTGAATAGAAGTGTGTTGCCCCTAGATTTAAGCAGCCCATATAAGATGGGGGGGGGGGGCATGGGGTAGAGAGCACCCCAACAAATTTCTACTAGGCACATGGGCCACTAACTCTTCACTAAACCTGTAAGTGAGAATTTTATTAGATGATGGTCTGACCAAGTGCACCGGGACAGTGAGGTCGGACAGTGATAAGTGCATGGACCAGACTTGGTCTAATGCGTGACCTTTGAGGTGCGTGGGGATACGCAATTTGTTGTTCAAGATTTGAATTCCTAAAGTGATCAGAGAAATCTGGGGATAGTTGTCCAACCTTCTCATTATTTGCCCAGTAACTAAAGTCAGTAGGATTTTGGCATGGTTGACAAAAAATGGGGGAGATGGACTCGAAGAAGGGCTGAGAGAAATGCTGCATTTATTCTGGGGGTCGAAAAGGTGATGGAACAGATGGGCGGTGGGGCAGTGTGAGATTCCAGTTTGATTGTCAGGTTGTCTACCGCAGGAATATTTAAAAAAATGAGTTTAGAAAATTCCAGGAGTTTAATTACTGAAGCTGCGCAACCACCTGCTTCACAGGGGGCGGGGGGGTGGTAGGGGGTCAGTTAGCTTGGAGAATGTAAAAGTTGTCAGATAGTGAGGTTGAGGATATCCTAGGAGAACTCCTCTGTAAGCCATGTTTCTGTTAATAGCAGAATGCCTGGAGATTCACACTCAAGTAAATGAAAAATGTCCGTTTGATGTTTCACCATATGGAGTGTGCATCTAAATAGTAGATTGTTATTTTGACAGGGTTGGTTATATGGACGCTGTTCGTGGAACAAGGTTTCATATTGGATGGGGAGTCTACTGTATCTCCAGCAATTAGCGAGGTGGTGGCAGTGTAAAGATTACTGGAATGGAAGTGGATTTATAGGGCGCATAGCTACCCTTGGGCATCCCAGCGCTGAGAGGACCTAGTATTTCCAAGTGGAGGCCAGAAACAGGGAGGTTTTAGGGGAAGAGCCAAGTTTTTAATTGTTTTCGCAAGGAGAGTAGATTATGATCTCTCCTCATGGCTAGTAGGAGGGTGTTCCAGAGCTTTGACGCATTGTAAGCGAACATGCGGCCGCCAGATCTTGCCTTTTTTATTCTGGGGATGGAGGCCAGGGCAAGTGTATCAGATCTTAGATGTTTGGTAGACTGGTGTGGTTTCATCAGGGATCTGAGTATTGGGGGGCCCTTATCATGCAAGATTTTGTGCGATATGCAGAGCGTCTTGAATGTGATGCGCTCCTTCACTGGGGGCCAGTGTAGGCTTTTGAGGGCTGGTTTCGCCGAGCTCTGTGCTTTGGTTCCCGTAAGGACTCTAGCTGCGGCGTTTTGGGCCACCTGCAGTTTTTGAATGACTGATGCAGGGGCTCCCAGGTACAAAACGTTACCGTAGTCTAACCTTGAGTTAACCAGTCCCTGCATCAGTAACTTCCTGGACTGGAAAGGGATCAGGTGGAGGATCTTTCGGGCCATATGGATTAAGCCGAAGCAGGTCTCTGAGCTTTTTCTGGCCTGGGTTTTAAAATTAAGGTCCTGGTCGAGCCAGATACCCAGGCTTTTGACCTCGGTTTTAGGGTAGGTTCCCATGCAGGGTGGCCAGGAAAGATTTGTAGGTAATTTGTTCCGGTTGCCCAGGAAAAGGATCTCCGATTTATCGCCGTTAAGCTTGAGTCTTGAATCAGACATCCATTGTGAGATACCTTCGAGACATCTGGCGAGGTTTTCTAGGCTAGTGTTTGAGTGATTGATGGACACTACCAGCTGAGTGTCGTCAGCGTACATCACTGTCTTGATGCCAAAGGGAGTGATAACGCCTTCGAGGGGGGACATGTAAACATTAAAAAGTGTGGGGCTAAGGGAGGAGCCCTGGGGAACCCCACACTGCATGGTCATGGTTTTGGACGTGGAGAAACCATCAGACACCTGAAAAGATCTACCCTCAAGAAAGGATTTAATCCAAGCAAGGGCTGAGTCGGTGATTCCCACTCGACTTAGCCGGTGGACCAAGATGTTGTGGTCCACCGTGTCGAAGGCGGCACTTAGGTCGAGGAGGATCACTGCCACTGATCCTCCTGCGTCTATGATGGCTCTCGCCTCTTCGACAACTGCTAGTAGGGCGGTGTCGGTGCCTTGCCCCGGTCTGAAGCCGGTCTGGGAGTCGCGTAGTAGGTGATTAGACTCCAGAAAAATGGATAGCTGCTGGTTAGCCATTCGTTCGGCCACTTTGCTGATCCCTGGTAGGAGCGAAATGGGCCTGAAGTTGGAGGGATCCGTGGAGTCAAGGTGGGGTTTTTTCAGGAGAGCTTTGACAGTAGCCTTCTTCCAATTGGCTGGGACGGTGCCCTTCCTAAAGGAGGAATTTATGAGATTGGTGAAAGGTTGAGCTACAATGGGGGCGACCAGTTTTAGCTTGTTGATGGGAGCAGGGTCAGCAGGCGAGCCACTTTTCACAGTTTGCAGGATATCTAAAAACGTCTCCGTGGAGATCTGGTCAAAGGCTCGTAGGTAAGGAGCCTCCGGATGAAGGGGAGGAGAGGTGGTGTGGAGAGGAACGGAGGGAACGGGAAGTGAAGTAAGTATTTTGTCAATTTTTGCGGAGAAGAAATTGGCCATTTGATTGCATCTAGCACCCTCTGGGTCTGGAGGGGAGGAGGAGGGAGGGGGGGGGGGGGGGGGGGGGTCCTGGGTTTTTGTAAGGAGCCGTACTATGCGGTATGTTTCCTTCGCGGAGTTGGCCGCTGCAGCAATCTTTTTCTTGTAGAGCTTGATAGCTGCTCTGTATTCACTTTTGGAGGCTGTTGACCAGGTTTACCTCCATGCGCGTTCGAGTTTTTTGCAACTCTTTTTTAGGATGCGAAGTTCCTGGGTGAACCAGGGTGATTTGGCCGTTTTATTCCTGCTGGGCAGTTGTTTGAGTGGCAAAGTGATTTCTAAGGATTGATGGATCCAATCCTGTAGTTGAACGTCTGCAATAGAAGGGTCATCGTCCAGGAGAGGTGAAGTGGAGGACAATGCCTGGGCCCAGGCGTTGTTGTCCAGTTTTTTCCACGGACGGTCGGGGGGTTGGTTTACCAAAAGGTTTAGTTTATGTCATTCTTGAAGGACCGTTGGGATTAAGTAGTAGCTATTAGAGTTAAGATTTTTGATGTCTTTTGGGGAAATTACGAGTTTGTGCATAGAGGCTGGCCCCTGGCCCCCATAGAGCGCAGACAGGCTTGTCTTTGGCATGCCTACAGCACGCCCTTGGCTGAATGGAAATTTAAAGTGTCTGGGAGCACATAGCTCCACCCACAACTGTAAAGGCGAGTTACGGATCGATTCCCCCTGGTGCAATGCAGCCAAGTGATCAGGCAATTTTAAGTAAAAGCAGATTACTTTAACATTTCTATGTAACCCTGTATTTTAAACAAACAAGTAACTTAAACATCTTTGTGCTATGCCACAATTGCCTTGCTTGTCCAGCAGTCATTTAAAGCAAAATGTACCTGTTAATACATCACAATTCTCCCTTTTAATAGATATTAACATTTAAGAATGATTAACAAAAGTAGAGGGGAAAAAAAAAATGAAAATATAAAAAAAAAAACACCAACAGTTATTGAATCGATGTCCTCTAAAGAGTAATACATTTGAACATCAAATCTTGAACATAATAAATACAAACAGCAAGACAAACAAAATATTCTAGATACCCACAACACCTTTGCACTCTTTCACTTTTCCTTTCACCAATACCAGCCTCATTTGCACAATGGTCAATAAAACTCCTATCCACCATGGTATGCCTTTCCATCCACTGTCTGTCGCTATGGTTGCTGCCCGACAAAGGAGACTGCACCTTCACTTTCTAGTTTTTCTTCAAGACACGTCCATCATATGTTTTTGTGCCATTTTTTGAAGATCTTCATTACCCTAATAAACTGCGACTAGCCTTGACAACCAACAGGCACGCTGACCTTTATCTAATCTAAATTTATCTTCACATTTGCAACTCACTGCCTGGCAAAGTGTTCCTTCTTTTTTGTTTTTCATGTTCATTTTTTATTCACACCTCTTTTTCAAACCTTTATTCCTTTTCATCAATCCTGGACACAGTTTTATACGTAGCACCATTTCTTTGAACAATTCAAACGGAGACTTTCCTGTGGTGGAGTGTGGGATTAGAAAATACGCAGTGACGCACTATTGCAACCTTTCCAATTCAAATGAATGACTTTCGCTAACTGAATGCAGTCTTTCAATGTTTCGTTCATCCTCTCACAAGTAACATTTGTCTCCGGATCATCAACCAAACTTCTCTAGTGCTTTATCCCACACCATTTAAAATACTCTTTAATGGCACTTGAACAAAACTGGGGATCATTCTTGGATAAAATAATTTCAGAGTAACTTTCCCATTTAGACACGTCTTCTAAGAACTTTATCAGACTACTGGAAGAAATGTTTCACATACTCGACAACTGCACCCACCTAGAGTATGGGTCAATCAAAACTATCAGAAAAAACATGTCAGGCTCTCCCTTTCAACGGTCCTACCAAATTGATTGTCATCTCCTGCCACAAATAACTTTGTGACCTTCAACATACCATAGGCATACATCTGGTCTGTTTATTTGTGTCACTGGGCACCAAAAATGAGCTCTAATCTGTTCCTTCGTCTGGACTATGCCCTAATGACCTTCATGTGCTAGGTTCACGAGTTTGTACCTCAAACTCTGTGGGAAAAATAATCTGGTTCCCCTCAACAGACCACCACCATTGTCCATAGACTGCTCATCTTTAATCATATTCCACATTTTATTCAAGCCTGCAGATTCACCAGATTGCATTACTTCCATAATCTTAGACAAGTCTGTGTCCTTCTCCAACTCTGCTTTACACTTGTTTTCTTCCACCACCCAAGTGACACCTCATACATTTATTTCTTCATCTTCATCCAGGATTTCAGAATTATTTTCAACTTCAACCAATCTAAAACAGACAATCTGTCAAGTGATTTCTTATCTTGAGAATATACTTTAGGCCAAAGATTTTAATCATGTAACAGTATTACCCACCTCCTTATTCAAGAAGCGATAGCATCCAACCTTGCCTCATAACCCCCCCCCTTCAATGGTTTATGATCACACTTTGAAGGAAGTTCCCCAAAACAAGTTTCTCTACTTGTCAAAAGCCCAGAAAATAGCAAAAGCTCCACTGTATCACAGAATAGTTGATTTCAGAGCCTCGCAAACATCTTGAACAAGCAATTCATTTTTAATTCTCTTTCCATAATAGTTCAGCACTCTAAGGTATGAAGTTACCTCTGGTTATTTTGTTCTTACATTCTAACTATTGCATTAACAAAGTCTTTCTGCGGAGTACTCACTAGATCAGATAATGAACAACCTTGATGGGTCACTTTGCAAACTGTAAATTTGTATTTCTCCAATTTCATTGTCAGACCAGCATCTATCAACCTTTTCAGAACTTCACAGTCTTGTATATCATGCTGTTGAATTGTATCAACAAAAATTAACAAATCATCTTGTTAACACTGTACTCCATCAATAACCTTGAATATATTCACTATGTCCTTCTGGAAAACTGAAGCTGCCATGACAAGATCGAACAGCATCCTTTTGAACCTAAAAGTAACAATCGTAATTAACGTGTTTAGATCCTGCAAGCTCTCATCTAATTGGTGATTTGCAGACACCAAATCAAAGGCAGTGACATACCTTTCATTCACAAGAGTAGAGAGTAATTCATCAATATTTGGTAACTGAAATCTATCTACTACCACTTCCCTGTTCAAGCCACTCAAATCTATGCACAAACTTATACCCCCATTTGCCTTCTTCGCAACTACAATTGGCACCAATCACTCTGTTCTATTCACAGGTTCTATAATCACCAGGTCCATCAATAGCTTCAATTCCTTTCTCACACCCTCTTAAATACTCAATGGAATTCTTCTTACCTTTGCTTTCACAGGGTGCGTATTCCAATGTAATCTAATCGAACATTTAAAACCTCAAACACCAGATTATTGTGTGAATACCTGAGAAAACTTAACCAAACTTAGATTCTTGATCTACAATTTCTTTTACATGTCCTTCAGGTTCTGTATTTAGATTCAAAGTGACTTCCAACAGTTCTTGTGTGGCCACCCAATCATATCATCGCCTTTTACTGCGACATACCCATTTCCAACCGCGTATCTATCATGCAGTTTCAAGGCTATGAAATACCCAAAAATATTAATGGAAACACCCCCATAACCTTCAGGTTTTACATCCATTTTTGATAACTTCACTTTGTTGTTGAACTCTTCTTCATACGTATCTTTTGAAATACTCATCAAGTGTGAGCATGAATCAAACTTCATACCAACTTTAACATTCTCCATTAATATTATGTTACAAGGATGTACCACCCTCCTTGTTTTGGTTTCTCATCCACCCTTATATCCTGGCCATCTCTATAAATTGTCTCCTATGCAATCACCTGTTTTTCACCTTCTTTTCTTCAACATTAAGAAATTCTCTTTTTTTTTTTAACCACAACATTGTACTTGTGATGTGGCACACACTTTCCCATTTGCCCTCTAGCCATAACTTCCATATCTATACACCGTTCACATGTACTATGCTTTGACTTTTTTTTTTTACCTTTTTTGCCACATACATTACTTCCACTGAGGAACAGTGCTCCGCATTCATCCAACGCTCTTCCCATGTCTTTTCGCCATCATGCTTTAAAAAAACTAATCTTGAATAATTTCTCCAGTTGTGTATTGAAATTTTCAAGTAGAGGCTACCTTACATAGACTTGTGTAATCTTCCACCGTTTCATCAGAGCCTTGTGCCATGAAACCAAAAAGGTAATGCTCCACAATTGTGCTAACCCTCGTCAAATAATGTTCGCTCCATATAAGGATGCATATTTTATATTTAACCCTCTCACTTCTTCCATGCCTAATTTTTTTTTGTACAAGATCTCCTGGCCTTTATCCCCAATGCAGTGTAACAATGATCAGTATTTCCTTTCTACACTTAAGTTAATCCCATAAAACCCTGGTATAGTTTTAAAAACCTTTTTTCACTTACTTCACCTCAGTGCAGGTTCTCCCAGAAGAAGAGAAAAAAAAAAAAAGAAAAAAAAAGTGGTGTTATGTTTTGCATGACGCTAGCTAGATGGTATTATTCAGATACCATACAGAAAAAAAACCCTGAATATACTTCCTTAAATAGCCTCAAGTTTGTAATATTAGTTACTTTACCTTACAAGTTATAGAGATGTTGCCTTACTGTCATTTTTCTGCTAATGAACAAACGTCAACAGTGTGCCCATCAATGACTTAACACTACAAATACCAGTGTGTCATCAAAGTTTCTCCAATACACAGGCCTCACAGGTGTGCCGATCAATGTTCTTTTTCTAATAGACTTCTTACTCCAAACTACCCATATGACTATTATCATGTTCAAAGATTAACAGGCAGTCAAACTCATTAAACTTTACCACTTCGGTCCCAAAACTTCCATCTCTTTCCACTGTTGGATTGTATAAAGATTGTGTTATTCCTCAAGTTTGCCCCAACTTGCCAAGCAGGCCACAACGAAGTCAACAAACGTTTCTTACAAGCACCCGGACTGGTTTAGTGGCCCAATCCAAATTGGCTCTTAGTGCGTAATTTTTTTAAATATTCGGCTGGGCAAAGTCTGCGCCCTACAGCATTGTCTCTATAGGAAGTGGAGTCTGCGGAAATTAGCTTAAAATGCAAATGCATTTCACAGCTTGCGCATGCACTACTACAAGAAGATTCTTAAATTAAATTCCCATTTGTGCTAGGTCAACCTTAACTCACTGTGCACTGAGGTATTAACACGGCACGTCCCTACTTTTTCTGCGTAGCTTCTTTACCTTTTAACTGGTCTTCAACTGCAATCAGGTATATATTCTCACCTAACACATACTGGAGGTTCTCACCCACAGATCCTCCCCAAATTGGGATGCTGAGAACAAACTAAAAATCACTGAAAGAAAGATGTACTGTAGATATACTTCATTCAACACCTAATCCGTGCAAACAACATAGCCAACTGCCACAACAGCTGCTTAAAGTCCCCACATTCTAAACATTACATAGATGTGTGGTATCAGTTAAAGTAACATGTACCTGTCAATACATCACACACAGTTGGATTCTCAAAACTTTATTCGGTTACACAAGTACCCATATCACACTTAGTCAAAGTTGCATCTTAGAGCCTGCCTCAAGATGCCAATGTGCTACACCACTCCTAGAATCTGGAGTACTATCTGCTAGCCGAGCACACACAGTTAAGAGACGTTTTAAGCTATTTGCTTTTGCGCTCCTCTGTGCTCTGCAAATAGATAAAACTACTATAAAGATAAAATCAGACACCTGGCAGTTGCTGTAAGGCACCCTATGCTAAGTTTTTTTTAGTGCACTTGAGTACATTTTAGGGCCACAAAGGGTCTTACACAATGTTGACAGGAACTGAGGCCATTTAAAGGTGTAGGGTTATCAGAAAAGCATTTTATACGCCAAGTGGATTCCAATCCAGCCCTGCATACTAGCGGGTCCGAAAATAGTGTGGTTTGGTGCAGCCTATACGTTACAATGGAGAAGAGTAGTAGAAAACAGGATGATTAACTGGAGTCAGTGAGCTTGGAGATCAGATCTCTCTGCCTGCAGGTGCTCAGGGGTGTGGAATTTAATAAAACATCTACTTGTCCATGAGGCAGTTACTTCATAAATCTACTTGTCGTGTAACAAAATCCACTTGTCCCTTTGGTGCCATGTACTGCTGCGATAAATTAAGGCAGTAATCTCATTATATAAGAACTCTGATATAGCCTCTCTGATTATGCCAGGGCTCATACCACAGTAGTGTTTGAATACTAGCAATCCCCTTATGTTACCACCTTTCCACAGATCTACATACTAGGGCTGAAATGAAGTGGTAAGCAATAGCTCCAGGGTTAGAATGCCCTTTTGAGTCTGTCCAAACCTACTTGTTTTAAGGGTTTTCAACAACTCTTTTCTAAACTGCTCTCATACTAAGTAATGTTGGCAGTTTACTCCTGAGAACAGCAGACGTAAACCTTCTTCCAGCGTTGGGGAAAAAAGTGGTTGGAGGGAAAGTGAACATGCAAACACTCAGATTTTCGCATGAGCAAATCTACATATGCAACTTTTGCTCATGCTAAAATGCAGTTCACAAATATTTTCTAGGAGTACTATTTCTTGTCCTACTTCTGTAAATTCTTGGGAATTCACGTAAGCCGTATAGCTGCACTTAATTCAAGGACATATACCAGGGGTGCACTTTGGAGACTTTCTTCAATAATTGGGCCCCTAATTTGGTCTGGCGTGGACCGCGACTGAGTTTATTAACACCTAAAGTGCTGCCGTCGGCCAACAGTCGCCGCGAGCACTACCTCCCCAGAGCTGCGCACGACGGGCCAGCATTCGTTCGAACGTTCAGCACTGGGCGCTGAAAGTTCGACACTCTTAAGGTGTTAAAATACTGTCTCCCACTGTTTCGTCTGGCTTCACTGTGAGTGACAGCATTCTGCTTTTTCACAAGGAACATATCGGCACACAAAGTAGTTTTGTTCAGTATCAGTGACTACTGTGGCTGTGTGCTTTTTGAGACCAAAAATAACTTTTGCTTTTGCCAATGCTTGTTATAATGGTGAGGGCCGGACAGCTACTACACCAGTGAGGTTTTACAAAAACCATGCCAAAACAAGTCACACAATGACAAAACTAAAAAGCTGACCACCAATTTCAGACCTACTGGCTTTGCCAATGCTTGTTTATTTTTGTTTGCCATAATCTTATTGAAACTGGTTACACTGATTTTCCATTATGAATATTTTTGATAAATACTAGCATGCATCAACATGTTACTAAATTATGCTGCAAAGAAATTGTACCTAAAATTTTACAGTGGTTTAGAAAAATGTTTTCTTATCTGCTTTCATTTTTTATGAACATTTTATTTTTAAAGCACAGAATCATCAATCTTGCTTTCAAGCTTCTGCGAATATTTGTATCAAATCAGAGCATTCTGGGAGCATTATAATAGCCTCATATTGCTAAACTTTGAACACGTGTGTACACATTTTAATACTGGAACCACTGTCAGTAATTCAGTCAGAGCTTACAACATTAATTGGAGCACTCACCCTAATAATAGAGGCTCTTAAATAATAACCATAAATACAAGTTTGAACAGCATTAGCATATGGACAGCAATATTACCTAAATTGCAGACAGTGCCCTTCCCTGATCCATAATGTGGTACTGCAAACTGGCAGCCAAAGGGTTTCTGCTGCAGGGGGTTGGGCCTACTTGTCCCAAGGATAAAATACACATGAAAACTTGTTGCCCTTGACCCCAAACAATATGTCCTGGGCGTCGGGCTAGAGGAATTCTACATCCCTGGGTGCTTCATTGACATGGGGATGATACCTGCTAGGGGCATTTATACAAGTTTAAATACAAATCACAGGGCCATTTTTGTGGAGGCTTCATAGTATGGGAAAACCCAATGAGCATAATATGGTCCAAAGCGGAAGAAATCACCTGTCAACTTGAAGATCTGTTCAGCACAAAGAAAAGGCAACTGGCAGGAAATCATAAACCTATGATTATAACACTCCAGGAGTGTGATACAGGGCATGCTGTCGAATATTTGGATCTAGCTAAGATCCTAGCTACGGATAACTTTGTGCAGTCTATTGCGACTGTCCTGGAAACAATTTGGAGATTAAGAAGAATTTTGGAGACACAGTGAGAGGAAGAGAAAAGAAAAAGAGGATGGAAGACAGAAGCATGCACTTACCTCCATATCCACCAAGAAACCAGCCCTTGGAAGAGAGGGTTATAGTTATGGAAGAAGTCTGCCAAAACCAGTTAGATGAATCTTCCCACCTCTACTGACACAAAATGCAAAAGAGCAGTTCTTGTAGTTCACAACCAATCAGAACGGTCTACCCTGGGGCGGCGGATTTACAACAAAAATAAAAAATACCAGGTGGTATAATCACAATCTTTTTCAGACATTCCATTCCCTCTTGCAACAGTTTGATGAATCAAAACTGATTCCCAGAAAGAAATGGACTCTAGGAGGAACTAAGGCTGTAAAGAGACAAAGAAATTTAGGTACAAATCCAACCAGAAGTATGAGGCCAACAATGACAAAAAAAAGTTAACCACCTAACTTAGGAAGTATACATCTAATCTATGTTAGCATGAAAAGGGATAATCTTCAGTGGGTCTTTGCTGCCTCTTTCCGCAGAGGGACCCCCTCAATAGCAGAGTATGTGCACCAGGGGTGTGGAATGTAATAAAATATCTACTTGTCCGGGGGCAGGTTGCTTCATGAATCTACTTGTCCTGTAAAAAAATCCACTTGTCCCGTAACAAAATCCACTTGTCCCTTTCGTGCCATGTAGTGCGGAGACAAATTATGGCAGCAATCTCATTATATAAGAGCTCTGATATAGCCTTGCTGATTATGCCTGGGCACATATATGATTAAGTATCAAGGCCCCCTGAAAGAATGAATGGACCAGTCCTAGGTCAGGGAAAAATGAATGAAATAAAGCAACCTAGGCACTATGGTATTGAAAATTGTCAAACTTAGAAATAACAAAGAGGTGGTACTACACAGGATCAGTTTCTAACATGTAATAATATTCATATTAAAAACCGACAAAGCTTTGGACAGAATAATCTGGATTAAAACTTTGAAAAAACACATCACAATACATGACAATACAAACTAAAAATGAATCAATTAGCAATACATTATCAAAAATGACAATTATAATTTTCTCACAAAAATCACAAATATAAAAAGTGGCAAAATTAATGTTTTTCTCGACGCGCGTTTCGGCGCCGAAACGCGCGTCGATATCGCCTCCCGTTAATCCACCGGAATCCCTTTCCTCGCATTCGGGCGCTTGAACAAACTTACTATTCTTTATCTCGAGAATTCCCCATATCAGGAGGTCTTTTCTGGAAATCTAAAAGTATCGTCGAATTTTTATATAAGATTTTAACACGTCAGCGTTCCGAATTGCGAGTGAGGCTGAATTCAACAGCCAATCAGAATTTCAGCTATATAAAATATTCATGAAACATCTCAGTTACCACTGCCGTATTTGAGAAAATTTCCGGCACAAAGAATGTACTGCACTTAAACCAGTCCGTTTTCGATCAATTGAAGGCATTGATCCAAGTGATTGTCCAAATATACTGTGGCTCCCCCAGAAGAAGGCGCTGGTCGCCGAAACGCGCATCGAGAAAAACATTAATTTTGCCACTTTTTATATTTGTGATTTTTGTGAGAAAATTATAATTGTGTCATTTTTGATAATGTATTGCTAATTGATTCATTTTTAGTTTGTATTTTCATGTACGGTGATGTATTTTTTCAAAGTTTTAATCCAGATTATTCTGTCTAAAGCTTTGTCTGTTTTTAATATGAATAATATTAAATGTTATAAACTGATCCTGTGTAGTCCCGCCTCTGTTATTTCTAAGTTTGACAATTTGCAATACCATAGTGCCTAGGTTGTTTTATTTCATTCATTTATGCCTGGGCACATACCATAGTAGAGTTTAAATGCCTGCAATCTCCTCATCTTGCCACGTTCCCGCGCATCTACATACCAGGGCTGATGGTAGTGGTAAGCAATAGTTCTAGGGTTAGAATGCCCTTTCAAGTCTGTGCAAACCTAACTTAGATGATTTAAGGGTTTTCAAAAACACTTCTCTAATCTTTTCCCATACTGGAAAATGTTGGAAATGTACTCCCGACAATGGAAGATGTAAACCTTCTTCCAGAGTTGGGAAGAAAGTGGTTGGAGGGAAAGTGAACTTGCAAACACTCAGATTTTCGCATGATTAAATCTTCACATGCATATTTGCTCATGCTAAAATGCACTTCACAAATATTTTCTAGGAGTATTAATTCTTGATCTACTTCTGTAAATTCTTGGGAATACACCAAAGCCATATAGCTGCACTTAATGCAAGGACATATAACCATGGGTGCACGTTTGAGATTTTCTTTAATAATTGGGTCCCTAATTTGGTCTGGTATTGACCATGACCTTTTGAGTTTATTCAAATTCTGTCTCTCTCTCTCTCTGTATCGGCTAGCTTGACTGTGACAGCATTCTGCTCTTTCACAAGGAGCATATTGTCACACAAAGTTGTTTTGTTCTGTGCCAGTAGCTACTGTGGCAGGGTGTGCTTTTTGAGACCAAAAACTATTTTTGCTTTTGCCAATGTTTGTTATAATGGTAGGGGCCCAGCAGCTACCACACCAATAAGGTTTTAGGAAAACCATGCCAAAACAATTCACATTTCCAAAACTAATAAGCTGACCACCAATTTCAGACCTACTTGCTTTGCCAGTGCCTTTTTGTTTCCCATAATCTTATTGAAATTTCCATTATGAATATTTAGGGGAAATACTAGCATGCATCAACATGTTACTAAATGATGCTGCAAAGAAATGGTACCTGAAATTTTACAGTAGTTTAGCTGATTTTTTTTCCTGCTTTCGTTTTTTTATGAACATTTTATTTTGAACGCAACGAATCATCAATCTTGCTTCCAAGCTGCTGCAAATAATCAGATAGCATTATTCATAGCCTCATATTGCTAAACTTTGAAAACGTGAGCACACATTTTTATACTGGAACCACTGTCAGTAGTGAAGTCAGAGCGCTCATCCCAATAATAAAGGCTTTAAATTCATGAACCATAAATACAAGTTTGAACAGCATTAACATATGGACAAAACTATTACCATAACTGCAGACAGTGCCTTCCCCTGATCCATAATGTGGTACTGCAAACTGGCAGCCAAAGGGTTTGTGCTGCAGGAGGTTGGGCCTACTTGTCCCAAGGACAAAATACACATGAAAACTTGACCCCAAACAATATGTCCTGGGCGTGGTAAGCAACAAATCTCTTACTAATGAAGCATCCTACAAATCTCATCCTCCTGCTTCAGGCTCAACCAATGGCGATGGGAGTTAAGCAAATTCAGCCTGCAAGTGGATCCCTCCAGTCCCACAAATCTATCCCATATACACTATGCTTCTGAATATAATGGCTCCAGATTTCTTCTCAAAGCACCATCAGCTTTCTGAGAACATCTTAAAATTTACAAAGTTGAAATGATTTATGACAAATAAAACATTAAATCAACAATGTTCCAAAGTTTTCTGGTTAAGAACCTGGTGAAAGCCTACAGAACAAAGCAATGGTTCGGCTGAAGGACAAAACTCTGTCCAGTCTCGTTCTGCAGCTGGACTTCAGGTAATTTATAAAATGTTATTTACCTTTTGAAATGGCAGGAAATAACGAGTATTCTCAATGTCTGTGAAAATTAAAATTTGGAAGAAGCACAGAGAAGGAACAAAAAAAAGCCACATATGCAAAATCACCACTGCCCTCTTCCAGTGCATCACTTCTCCAAATGTAAAAGCAAAAATATGTGGTTTTCTCCCACCTTATGAACAGAAGCTTCCTCAGAATAATCCACATCAGAATTAAAATGACCTAAAAGTAACATTTTCACATTCAAGTTTTGCTTTATCAATGCACTTAAATTTTATCCCCCTTTATGACACCCCAATAACTCCCATTTCATAGCAATGTTGTGTCGCTAGCAACATTTTTGGTCCCAATGAAAATCCAAAAGCTCCTCCCTGAATACCCGTTTACTATGTTATCTGTGATAAGTTTTTTGCATCCAAGGCCAAACTTGGCCATTATTAATTTTCATACTGTAACATTATAGGTGGAGTTAAATTTTTATTTTGACCAAGCTATTTGATTATTTTAGTATTTACTGTTTATTTTATTCTGTGAATAAAAGGTGTATCAAGTGTTTAAAACTTTAAACAAGCTCCATTGGATCCTTCCCATTTTTTTCTTGTTCGATTTCTCTGCATTTATATTAGCAAGTTCAACCCACCCCTCTCCAATCAAGTCCATGAACAGTTAGTTCCATCTATGTGCTCAAATGCCAAGAGGAGGCATGTGAAAAGTTACGGTAAGGATATTTTAAATTTGGTGGTTCAACCACACAGACAGAGTTCGATAGTCCCAACGCTTGAACTGGCCATTAAGCTCCTGAAATGCACCCTTACTTTCACAAACGGTTCATTAGCTACTATGGGTGTCCGCTACCTCTTTTCTTGAAACAGACTATCATTCATCAAAGCTTTATTCAAGAAGTATACTCATAAAAGCACAGTCATACATTTAAAATACTTCATTTAAAAGAATTTTTCCTAGTTCAAGTTAAGTTCAAGTTCGAGAATTTGTATAGCGCACTACTCACCCAGAGGGTCTCAAGGCGCTTGAGGGAGGTGGGTGCGTTACTTATCGAATAGCCAGGTTTTGAGTTGCTTTCTGAAGGAGAGGTGGTTCTGTGTAAGTCGGAGGTGAGTGGGGAGAGAATTCCAGGTTTTGGCCGCTAAGTAGGAGAAGGATCTGCCTCCCATAGTAGATCTGTGGATGCGGGGAATTGCGGCGAGGGCTTGATTGGATGATCGCAGTTGGCTGGTGGGTGTGTAGAAGGACAGTCTTGTGTTAAGGCATTCTGGTCCTAGGTCGTGGATGGCCTTGTGTGCGTGGGTGAGGAGGCGGAATGTTATTCTCTTGTTGACGGGGAGCCAGTGGAGATCCTTCAGGTGGGCAGAAATGTGAGCATGACGAGGAATGTCCAGAATGAGTCTGGCTGAGGCGTTTTGGATGCGTTGTAGTTTTTGTAGTTTGGCTGTGGTCCCGGCATATAGGGTGTATCCATAGTCCAGTCTGGTGGTGACCAGTGCGTGGGTGACTGTCTTTCTTGTTTCGGTCGGGATCCAGCGGAAGATTTTTTTGAGCATGCGTAGGATGTTGAAGCATGATGATGTAACGGCGTTGACTTGTCTGGTCATGGAGAGGGTGGAGTCTAGGATGAAGCCCAGGTTACGTGCGTGATCGGTAGGGATGGGTGCTGTACCTAGGGCAGGTGGCCACCACGAGTCGTCCCAGGCGGAGGGGGGTGGATCCTAAGATGAGGACTTCAGTTTTGTCCGAGTTGAGTTTTAAACGGCTGTTTTTCATCCATTCGGCAACTTCTTTTATTCCTTCGTGTAGACTGGTTTTGGCGGTATTTGGGTCTTTGGTGAGGGAAAGGATCAGCTGGGTGTCATCTGCGTAGGAGATTATGTTGAGGTTGTGTTGGAGCGCGTTGGATGCGAGGGGGCTCATGTATACGTTGAAGAGGGTGGGGCTGAGTGAAGACCCTTGTGGTACACCACAGATGACTTAGATGGCCTCTGATTTGAATGGGGTAGGCGAACTCTTTGAGTTCTTCCAGCGAGGAATGAGATGATCCAATCCAGAGCTTTTCCTTGTATACCGATGTTGTTAAGGCGTTGTATGAGGGTGCTATGACATACTGTGTTGAAGGCAGCGGAGAGGTCAAGTAAGATGAGGGCTACTGTTTCTCCATCGTCCAGTAGTTTTCGGATGTCGTCTGTAGCTGCGATGAGGGCGGTTTCTGTGCTGTGTTTGGCTCGGAAACCGGACTGTGAAGGGTCGAGGGAGTTGTTGGCTTCAAGGAAGGCAGCGAGTTGATTATTGACGGCTTTCTCAATGACTTTGACCGGGAAGGGGAGGAGTGGGATGGGGCGGTAGTTCTTAAGTTCAGAGGGGTCCGCTGTGGGTTTCTTCAGAAGGACGCTGAGTTCGGCGTGTTTCCAGCTTTCCGGGAAGGTGGCGGAGTTGAAGGAAAAGTTGATGACATCGTGGAGGTGGGGTGCAATAATTTTTTTTTTTTTGGGTGGATTTATAAAGCGCAAATTGTTGCCCGTGGGCGTCCAAGCGCTAAGGAACCAGCTGAGGGAAACCTTGGAGGAGGTCTGGACCGCATAGAATTACAGAGGGGAGTGGAATAATGGAGTCTGCTTTGTTGAAAATGTAGTGGGGGCAAGGGTCAGTTGGCGATCCCGAGTGGATGGAGTTCATCAGGCGGATGGTGTCTTCAGTCGTGATTGGGTTCCAGGCGCAAAGGTTGTGAGAGCGTTGTTTAGGTTCGCAGTTGGGTGGGATGGGTTGTTCTTCGGACAGGTTTACAAAGCTGTTATGAATGTCGGCTATTTTGTTGTGGAAGAAAGATGATAGGGAGTCGCAGAGGTCCTGGGAAGGAGTGATGTCATTGTTGCCGGCGGTGGGGTTGGTAAATTCTTTGACTATGTTGAATAGTTCCTTGCTGTTGTGGGCATTGTTGTCGAGTTGATCTTTGAATGCTGATTTCTTGGAGGAGCGGATCAATTGGTGGTGTTTGCGGATCGAGTCCTTGAAGGCGATCAGATTGTCAGTGGTTGGGTTTTTTCTCCAGGTTCTCGAGGGTGCGGCATAACTTCTTGGATTTCTTATGGTCATCGTTGAACCAAGGGGCCTTTTTGTTTCCTGGTTTGATTTGACGGTGTTTAAAGGGTGCCAATTCGTCAGCGCTGCAGGTGATCCATTGTGAAAGATTAGTGGCAGCTTTGGTTTGGGTCCAATGGTATGGCGGGGGGGGTTTTGGTTGAGCGATGTGAGGAGTTGGTCAGTGGTGATTTTGTTCCAGTTTCTTCGAGGAATAGGTTGAGGCGGGATGTGGGTCGTGGTCTTTTTGAAGCTGAAATGGATGCAGCTGTGGTCCGTCCAATGGAGAGCTGTGGTGCGGTCGAAGGAGATGATCAATTTGCATTAGTAGGAATTGCTCTCCGTCTAATGGACCATGCCCACCCCAAATACTTTGCTGTTGCTAAAACAATAGGCATATCGGTGGTGGTACAAAGTATTTGTAGTGCCTCGACACCCCTAGATGTCCCTAGGTTTCTGCAGACAGGAGCTAACCAGACTTTTCTCGGGGTAGCATAAGCTTTGCACAAAAATAGAAAGTGGCCTATACTTTCGTCTACTGCACCACAGGCTGGTCAGCAAGAGGTGGTGGAACTCCTCCACCTACCTGTCAATGATCTCAAAGGAAGGGCACCTGATCTTAACTGGAAGAAAAGCTTCCTATCCCCTGGGTTGGTGATGCTGTCCCAATATGATTCCAATGCAGGATACAGTTTGACTTAAAAAAAAAACGCCCCGTCATTGTGTCAGATCTCGTTTTATTCCAGAGTCTTCCATCTACCCAATCCCAATATAGGCCTTTAATCATAATTTTGCTTGGGAAGGGTTCCCCGGATGGATTGTCCCATAGATTAGAGAGGCCAAGATCGCCTAGGGCAATCCTGAGATTTTAACCAGACTATCTTGTGGAAAGTGTCAGCTTTAATTATGGCCAAGAACCCCTCTGCATAGTGCCGGATCTCCGGAGTAGTCCAGAGGCGTCTCCAATAGAGAATCGGGCGCAACCTCGCTTGGTCGCTAGCTGATCTTCTCCCTAATTCAAGACCAAGTGGGATTAATGGTGTACTCTGCGGGAGTCCTGTGATTCCCCTAAGAAACCGATTCTCAGATCATGGGAAGAGGTAAAGGTGTTGTTAGATAAGCCTGGAACCCTATCATTAGAGCAATCCAGTCACAATGGACTATAATGGTTTTGACACTGGGAAAACAATACATTCATCATGAAGAACAACCACCCATAAATCATCCTTTTATCACAACTCTCTTTTACCACTAGTTTCTTCATTTGGAAACCACGCTTCCAGATATGCAAGTTAAAGAATATCCCTGTACGGCTAGATTTGTTATATGCTCTTGTTTTTCCAAGTCTATAGACTCTTCTATGTTAAGTGTAAACTGTAAAGTTGATAATGGCTTAAAATAAAACGAGCAGTTCAAACTGAAATGCAGAATATTGCTATTCATAAAACAATTACAACTATCTCCGGCAATATTTTTCCTGTGAAAAGCTTAAAATACTTAACATTCATTATCTGCATTAAGGCAAAAGAACGGGTCAAAAAAAGCGCACGAGTATCCCTGAATTGAACTGTTTGCACACTTGCTAATTGCAGTCTACATTTTTTTAACCTTTCCAACTGAATGGTTTGCACATTTTTTCAATTGCACGGATTATACTTTTTAAGATTGTCTCAGTCTAATTAGCAGATGATTGTATGAGGATGGGACCTCGTTGTGTTTGTATCTTTAGCTTTTATAAACGGCTTTCCAATAACAGTGGTTTTCCCACTCTTATGATTTTTAACGAAATCAAATAGAAGTATTATTGACTTGGACTTAAAATTAACTGTTGACCACGCTAATTCTCAAATGGCACTAAAAATCAACAATACGTCCTCAAATGACAGCACACTACATAATCAGACAGTCCTAACTTTAAAAAATATCTTGATAAAAATAGTAAGGTTAAAATAAACATCGTATTTTCAACGTAAGAGACTCTTATGGCAAAACCCAAAATGTTTAATGTTAAAAAAAATATACTGTAGGCCAAAGAGCATTGAGCAAGACAACCATAAAGCAGTCCAAACAACGCCACCTGCATTAATGCTGCACAGTATTCACTCAAGCAGTCATGTAGGAGACAGGAATGCAAGTCTTCTAGGTATGTATCATTTGCAAGTGTGAGTTCGAAGTCTGTGGACAAGCAAGACTAGTCTTATTACCTGCGAAAATCGAATGACTACTTCAAGTGAACCTGCCGCCCAACGACATACATTTTTTAATGAGGATGCATACTCCTGTAATTGCAGAGGTGGTCAAATGACTACTTGAGGGAGATCGACAGATTTACCATACAAATGGGAAAGAAAAGTTCACTACACTAAACCTACATCTAGCGCAGTACGTGAGTCTGTATGTAAATTGCATACAACTATGGAGAAGTGTGGCTCAATGCTTAGAGCGGCAGACCTTGATGCAGAACGCTGGCCAGGGACCAGGGTTTGATTCCCGCCTCGGCGGGTTTCGGGCTTAAATTCCTCTGACCGGATATTCTCGCCTCAGTGCCGATTCTAAGCATGGGTCCCACGCTGCAACTCTGGGCAATAGCTTGCTTAGTCTCCACAAAGGCCCCCTGAGATACAAGGGATGCCTGGTTTCACCATGGGATGCCCAGGAGTGGACACCCCACAAGGAAAAGCCAGGAGGGGTTCCCTTGTGGTAGGAGTACAAGCGCCGGGATGCCTCCGGGTCACTGTTCGCGCTATACAAATACGCCACACTATGGCCAAGGAACGATAACCTGTCAATACTAATTTGACTGTTATTTTCAACTTCAGATGTTGCTAGATTTACAGTGTGTATGAGAACACTGTTGGGCTACAGAAACGCAATAGATCCCAATAAGGTAACAAGCTTAAGTTCCAAAATTGTTTTCTATATTGATAACTTGTATAGTAAAAAAAAATTCTGATCTGTAAATAAAGGGATTATCCTCCAGAATCTTGGCACTAACCCAGCTCTTTCTACAATGAATATACGTGTATCAGTATCCAATGTAACATTTTGTTTCAACTAAAAGGCATCTTGTTGAAATCTAATGTGCATGCCCTTTCACAGTACGTGCAAAAGCCACACGTTTTGTTAAACTAAATTTACCAAATAAAACTGACATATGTTATATATAGAGCTATCAAAAGGCAAAACGTTCGTAGCCAGCAAAAAAGTAGAAACTAAACTAATTATAAAGGACTTCTTTACAGGTCATTCATAGCAGAAGGCTAGCGTTACCTCCCGAGCATATCGTGAATATCTGCAAAACTCAACAGATCAATAAGATAAAGAATAGATCAGTCCTCGTGAAAAAAACGTAATGGTTCCTTCTCACTCACTTCAGTACACGTTGCAGAGAAAGCTACAGTTCCAAAATAAAACTGGTGTTACGTCTCTGTTCCAGGGAAAGCAACATATTGGCAACACTAATACTTCGGTCTGCCTCGTGGATTAAGGACCCCCAACTTATTAAGAGGAAATCAGGGCTGTTTCCCAATATGGGCATTTAAAAATTGCACCATTGCGAATGGTTCCTGCCTTGTCACTTCCTAGAGTTCGCTGGGGAAGGGTGCACCTGGAACACCCGTGGCTAGTCAGTGCGCGGGATATGATCCGCTCGAGCTTCCAGGCGCTGATCCAAGATGGCCAGACACAGCAGCAGAGACACCTGATCTCTACCCTGGGTGCGTTTGAAACTAAGTGCTGCTAGTCATATGGCAGCAGCGCTTCGTTAAAGATGATGTTCTGCTTCCTGACAAGGCGTCAAACAATCGTGAATCAACCCTCCTTACCCACACACACTAACACACTTCACTACCCGCCCTATCATCACTCATTACAGAATTTAAAAAAAAACTGCTATTAACTAAAGAGTGGAACTGCCCTCGTTCAGAATCTGGGTGTTGTATTAGGTCTAATAAAAAAAATACCGCAGAGACTGGAACGACCATGAGTTGTGAATGATGGTTACGTTTATCAGTTACTTCCTGTGCCTTTAATACATTCACGATACCAAAATGACCACCATGAACGAGAGACAATTTGGGAAAGAACTTTAAAGTGTTAGGTAGGTAGACCTCCGGGTCACACCACGTTTGCACAACACGCTTTCTCCTAATGTTCAGCAGGCCAAACAATACAAAAAATAAAGTTACACGTCATAGCATAACCCTGCAACAGTCTGTTTTTACACCTGCAACTAATATGTACCAAAAGAGCACATAGCCCTTGATGACAGTCACAGCAAGAATCAACCAGGAGGTGCCAACGATGCGAGATCCAATGCGAGAGAAAGAATGAGTTCGAGGCTACCACTAGCACCACCACCCAGAAGCTAAGCCTGGCTTCTCACAGACTTACCCGAATCGTACTCCGGCACAACTGCTTGGTACTGCAGCCCGACCCGCATGCCTCCACCTGCGGGGACAGAGACAGGGGTGAGTTAAGGAGGGAGGGGGGCAGAGGGAGAACACGTTCGAGGCTCTCATCAGAGGCTCCTTACCCTGGTCATCGTCGCTGCCAGAACCAGAGCTCTCCTCCCATGAGTTGCCATTGCCAGGGGCAGCGCTGCTATTGTTGCTGTGGCCCCCACTGGGCGTCGCCAAAGTTTTATTATTGGCCGCGTTGTGACGGGCACGACGCTTGGAGCCCGAGAGCTCGGCACCCTTCTCGAGCATGGTAACGCCTGGTGGTGCTACCTTCTTGTACACGGAGCTGCACGGCCACCGCTTAGCAACTTTCCCCTCTCATCGTACCCAGCCCTGGCCAGTCCACTGGGGCGCCGCTGCGTGCGCGAACAGGCGGGGGAGGAGGGTGAGGGTTGAGGGGGGAGGAGGACACAAGGAGGAGTGAGGGGTTTCAGACAAACCCGCCCCTGCCTCTGAATACTCCGCCTCCATAAGCTCCCACTGGATGCCACAACATTTTGGAAACCATACTTTACTCTGATTGGTAAGAATCCCCGTCGATCAAAGGTAGCCCAGCGCTTCCGTTGGTCACGTACGGTTGCGCCGTATCGCTGCTGTACGTACGTTTGGGAGAATTACAATCAGTACTATAGCGCGTATGGATATCACATCTATTCTATAGGAGTTTTAACGTTGCTGAAGGTACAACGGTGTTGCTGTCAAGTTCAATCAAGTGCCATTATTCAATCACCTTTACGTCACTGCATCACTCCGTTGCGTTTTTGTAAATAAAATCTGACAGTACAATCCAAACATTTTATTGATGGGCCTATTTCTTTCTTTGCGGAAGGACATTTACCTATTTTTTACTCTTTTATAGTTACTACAGACAACCGGATGGGTTTCAGAAAAAAAATCCTACATATTTCTATCTACGTATACATTTGATTGACGTATACAAAAATGGCAGAATATGCACACTAGGTGTGTTGGGGTTATCATATTGAACAAGGTGTGCTCCAACGATCTTGCATCTAAAGTTTCTTTTAAAACACTAGCCTTTATTTCATCCTTAGTTAGAGAGAGGTCAAAGACAACCACACATGTAATAGGCCCCGAGAATGCCCTAATATCAAATTTGGATACTTTAAGCTGCAGCTTGAGTTTTTGAGAAAAATGAGAGTTCCATGTGTAAAACTTAAAACCCATTGGGACCAAGACGAGTATACGAGACTGTGCAGCAACGGGACTTGAAAAGAGTGAGATCCTGTATGCTCTTCCACTGAGTGAGGTTGGTGTGCCAAGATGTCAAATACAATGCGCTACAAGGTATAAGGTTTGCATTGATAAAGGCTATGCTCCAAAGCATTAGCATACATGGTAACATTTTAGAAGAGGGAGGTAGGAGATAAAAAAAAGAAAATCTGTTGACTAAAAGGAGGATGGTCATGACAACAACCAAGGGGGAAACCCACTCCGCAGATTCCACTGCTTCTATGATGCCATTCTTAACAAGCTTGTCGAGTTCTGCTTGTACGTCACTTCTCACCGATACCGGAAGATGTCTAACCTTGTGAATGCAAGGAACAGCTGCGTCCTTTAATTCAATTTTGTGTTCGAAACTGTTAAGCAGACCGACTTTTCCTGAGAACACTTCGGGAAAGTCTTTTTGAATGGCCAGTTTACAGGAGTCATTAATGGACAAGACAGGATCTTCACTATTGGGGTCGAGCATGATACCCAGATCAGCTTGGTCACTCCAGCCCAAAACAGAGGGGCCTTTTTTTGCAACGTACAGTCGGCATATTGCTCTTCGATTTTTAAATTCAAATTCTAGATCACGTGTTCCTAGGAATTCGATGTTATCTCCAGTGTAGCTTCTGGCAACAACTCTGGGTTTTTCTAGATTTGACCCTATTGTGTCCGTGAATTGCTTCCAAATGTTTTCGTTGATGATCGTGAAGGGCGACCCAGAGTCTGCCATCAGGTTGACTGTCACCCCACCCAAACTAACATCACACATGGGTTTTTTTTTCCTTGTGGGCGTGACATCTAACACGTCGTACTCAATTGAGAACACATAGCTGACACTGTCGGAGTCAGAGTACTCAGAGTCCTCTTCGGTGGAATCGCTCTCTTCCTGAATTTGCCGTACCTGTCGGCGTTGTTTGTACATTTTCTTGTTGCAGACCTTGGCGATGTGTCCAGTCATGCCGCAAGACAAGCACTTTTGATGTAGAGCTGGGCATTTTTTTGAGTCAGCAAGATGAGTTGGAGACCCACAGCGATAGCATTTGAGATCAGGAAAATCATTGTCTCTTGTGTTCATGCGTCTATCACTGCTATATTTCGGTCTGGTAGACTCACTCCTCTTGTGATGATCTTGAACCGTTTCTTTTTTGTTTGCTTTCTGTTTGTATTTGGAGGATCTGATAGCTTTTATTTCAGCTGGTTCATCAATCACCGCTTTGGCACATCTGCCAGTTAGTTCAGCCTTTTTGACAAGAGCAACAACCTCCTTCAAGGAAGCTTCGCCATTGACCCAGAGCTTATCTTGGATGTTAGGATTGCTCGCATGCATTATAATTTGATCTCGCACAAACTCCTCTTGCAGTGCCCCGAATCTGCAGGTCAGGGCTAGGTTATTCAGAGCAGCCACATAATCCTCCACGCTCTCATCTTTTCCCTGTTTCCTCCTAGAGAACTTGTATCGGTCAACAGCGACACACACAATGGGCGTGAAGTGATCGTTGAGATCATCAAGGGCATGTTGGTAAACGTCATCACCTGTTCTCACTTTCTTCTCAATGTTATTGTAAGTCTTAAGGCCCCCTGGACCCAAACAGTACAAAAGCACCTTTTTCTTCTTTTCCGCTGTGAAATCATCATCCTCAACAGTCTCTATGTAATTGACAAAATACTCTTTCCACTCTTTCCAAGGCATGCACGGTGCACCTTTAAGAGGTAGAAATGCTTGAGGTTGTGAGAGGTTCAAGGAGCGGAGAGCACACATGACGGCTAATAGAATAAAGGCCAAGGATGAATACTGCAAGAATTTCAAAGCTTTGAACACAGTCCTTGAGACAGGTGAGCCTTCAGTCAACAGATTAGGCTAAATGACGTGCAGCTTGCAATGTGTGATACTTATTTTTTTTTTTTTTAAAAGCATGGACATGAGCAGGACCCGTTGTCAGCAACCCTCCTTTGACTTTGTTGTAACAGGCACAGTCACACGAAGGTTGGCTAGGCTCGAACACCTGCCTGAAGGAAACGAGAGTTTTTGTCTTCAAAATGGCACCCAACGCTGCGTTTCAGTGACGTCACGCGTCACCAGGCATGCGCAGATGCGATGAGTCACAGGCGCGAAAACAGCTGACAGGAATGTGCGCAATGAAAACGCCAGGACGAACTGCGTCGCTGACAGGAATCAGAATGCGTCATGGACAGCTCAACCCAGGAAGAGCGTCGACGCGCGAAGAAGGCACGCACGGAGAGGAATCCCCCAGAGCACAGCAGCAGTCCTACCTCCGTGTGGCGCAGCAACCGGTCGTTGCGAGATACTCAAATCTCGGAAGAAGATGCGCGTCCACTTCACCCAGGGCGGCAGTGCAGTTCAGTCTTCGTGAACCATGGAGCGAAGGCCAAGGATTCTTCAGGTGAGAAGATTTGCCTCAATGACTCGTAGACATACCGGATGCAATAGAAAGAAAATCCATCAGCTGTGCCACGGTGTGAGGCTGTAGTTTCTCCGCTAACCTCGTCGCCACTGTTAAGAAGTAGTCAGTAGGCAGGAATCAAGTGAAGAAGATTTATTAACACAGCCCCACACAGTGGTCATGCGTGGGTGAACGGAACATCAATTATGACAGTTGGTGTCAACGGAGTCAGCTGGAAAATCAGACTCTGCATCAACCTCAGGGACCTCAATAAGAACATTATTGTTGACCAATACCCCCTACCACGTATTTGTGAAATGTTCAGTGCTACCAATGATATGAGTGTATTTTCCATAATTGACTTAAAATCCGCATATCACCAAATTCCCCTGCATGCAGACAGTAAAAAGTTCACCACCTTTATCTCACCCTTTGGTTGCTTTCGTTTTACCAGGGTACCTTTCGGATTAGCCTCTGCCGCTGCACTCTTCCAAAGGGTCATGACATCCATTCTGGATGGTGTTGATGGTATTAGGTTTTTCCAGGATGATATCCTGGTCATGGGCAGCAACCAATCGGAACACGACACACGCCTTAGGCAAGTGTTTAGCAAACTTAAAATGCATGGTTTGACAGTGGAATTGGACAAATGTAAAATTTCACAGGATAAAGTGGTTTACCTTGGACACACTATCAGCCGCGATGGGATCAAACCCAAACAGGGTCTAGTAGATGCCATCCTCAATGCCCCATGTCCCTCAAGCAAAGAGGATGTTAGAGCTTTTCTCGGCTTGACAGAGTATTACTCAAAATTTATAAGGAACTTCTCTGAAAAAACCTACAGCATAAGACAACTATTGAAAAACAAAACCAAATTTGTCTGGTCATCGGACTGTCAGAACACTTTTGTTACCATCAAAAAAGAAATCAGTGAAGCGCCTTTTCTCAAAGGTTTTGACCCCAAAGCAGACATCTACCTCACCACGGACGCAAGCAACAAAGGCGTTGGAGCTGTGCTAGCACAGAAGGACTCATCTAACCAAGAGTGGGTGGTAGCCTTTGCCTCCAGGTCGCTCACCTCTGCGGAGGAAAAGTACTCCGTCATAGAACGCGAAATGTTGGCCTGTTCGTGGGCGCTCAACTACTTCAGAGCTTATGTGTGGGGTTACCAAATCCATCTCCGCACAGACCATAAACCGTTAGTTAAGATTCTGACAGCCTCAGGTCTACAAAACGCTTCACCAAGACTCAGCAAAATGTCGATCAAGCTGCTGGATTACAACTACACAGCAGAATATTGGCCAGGAGTGAAAAACAAAATCGCGGACTTCCTCAGCAGGTTACCTCTGCCTCACATGGAAAGCACTGTCGCCCAAGAAGAGGAGGAGAAGGTTGCTCTACTTTTCAACACGGACCTGGATGGAATATCAGCAGAAGAGTGGGATCAACACATGTCGCGCGACTCCACTCTGCAAATGGTGTGCAAATTCATCAACTCTGCATGGCCCGACAAGCGCAACCTACTAGACGTTGTTAAAGTGTTTTGGGAAACCAGGAATGAACTCAGTTTGGAAAACGGCGTGTTGTACAGATTGGGGAAAGCCATAGCCCCTGCCACGCTCAGAGACAAAATCCTAGGTTTGTGTCATGTTGGCCACTTAGGCATCACCAAAACCAAGCAGCGTGTCAGAGCAAGTTATTGGTGGCCGGGTATTGACAAGCAAATCGAAGTCCTGGTCAGGAACTGCTTGGAATGCTGTAACTCAGACAAAACGCTCAAAACGTCTAAAGTCAGTCTCTCTCCGATTCAACCCCCGCGAATGGCTTGGGAGAAGTTGGGTCTGGACATTACAGCATAAGACAACTATTGAAAAACAAAACCAAATTTGTCTGGTCATCGGACTGTCAGAACACTTTTGTTACCATCAAAAAAGAAATCAGTGAAGCGCCTTTTCTCAAAGGTTTTGACCCCAAAGCAGACATCTACCTCACCACGGACGCAAGCAACAAAGGCGTTGGAGCTGTGCTAGCACAGAAGGACTCATCTAACCAAGAGTGGGTGGTAGCCTTTGCCTCCAGGTCGCTCACCTCTGCGGAGGAAAAGTACTCCGTCATAGAACGCGAAATGTTGGCCTGTTCGTGGGCGCTCAACTACTTCAGAGCTTATGTGTGGGGTTACCAAATCCATCTCCGCACAGACCATAAACCGTTAGTTAAGATTCTGACAGCCTCAGGTCTACAAAACGCTTCACCAAGACTCAGCAAAATGTCGATCAAGCTGCTGGATTACAACTACACAGCAGAATATTGGCCAGGAGTGAAAAACAAAATCGCGGACTTCCTCAGCAGGTTACCTCTGCCTCACATGGAAAGCACTGTCGCCCAAGAAGAGGAGGAGAAGGTTGCTCTACTTTTCAACACGGACCTGGATGGAATATCAGCAGAAGAGTGGGATCAACACATGTCGCGCGACTCCACTCTGCAAATGGTGTGCAAATTCATCAACTCTGCATGGCCCGACAAGCGCAACCTACTAGACGTTGTTAAAGTGTTTTGGGAAACCAGGAATGAACTCAGTTTGGAAAACGGCGTGTTGTACAGATTGGGGAAAGCCATAGCCCCTGCCACGCTCAGAGACAAAATCCTAGGTTTGTGTCATGTTGGCCACTTAGGCATCACCAAAACCAAGCAGCGTGTCAGAGCAAGTTATTGGTGGCCGGGTATTGACAAGCAAATCGAAGTCCTGGTCAGGAACTGCTTGGAATGCTGTAACTCAGACAAAACGCTCAAAACGTCTAAAGTCAGTCTCTCTCCGATTCAACCCCCGCGAATGGCTTGGGAGAAGTTGGGTCTGGACATTGTGGGGCCAGTTGAAGGACACGGGGGAGAAATCAAGTACATTTTGGTGGCGATAGATCACTTCTCCAAGTGGCCAGAAATTAAGATTGTAGAAGAAATCGACAGTTCCAAATGCATTGATTTCTTGGACAAGCTCTTCCTCAGTGAAGGTTTACCAAAATCCGTCCTCACCGATAATGGCCGGCAATTCTGTTCCGAGGCATTCAAGTCGTTCCTGGCTAGGAACTGCATCACCCATCACACCACTTCAGTTTATCACCCTGAAGGTAATGGCCTCACTGAACGCTTTAACCGTGTCTTGAAAGGACACATTCAACTATCTAGGAATGCAAACTTGAATTGGGAAGAGGAAATCTACAAACTTATCTGGGCATTCAGAATTGCTCCCTGTGCAAGCACTCGCACTGCTCCTTTCATTCTCATGAGAAGCAGACAACCCATGAGCGTTGATCTAGGATGGATGTCTGAATCAAAGCAAATTGAATGGTCTCCTGAAAACATAAGGAAAAACATCATCAAAGCACAGAAGTACTACAAAGATTGGTATGATTCTAGACACAGTGCAAAAGATCATTCATTCAAGGTTGGCGATCTTGTTAAAGTTCGTTTGGAAAAGAAAGTAAAGAAGGGAGAAAGCAGATTTACCGCCCCACTTCACATTGATGAACTGTTCAACAATGCGGCAAGACTCAGTGATGGGAAAGTCTGGCACATGAGCAGACTGGCGAACTATCATCCCAGTGACAAAGCCCAGTGTCACCAGCAGCATGTTACTGTCAACAATGATTTGTGGGTAGATGTTGATAAGTCTAATACTGATGAGTATAATAGGTCTAGAAACAACAGCACACGTGACCTCCAACCCGACTCGGACTCTGATGATGGCCATTTTACAGATCGGTCTGCAGGTGCCCATCCCAGCACTTCGACTTGTAATCGGAGTTGTCAGGATGACCCTCATTCGGATTCTGAAGTGGTGTCTGATGGTCACAGACTCAGTGGTAGGTTCGGCAGATCTGGCTTTGACTCTCATTCGGACACCGAATGTGCACCACACGTACCTGCGACCTCTGGAAGGTTTGGTAGGACCATCCGCAGACCTAAGCGTCTGGATGATTACGAATGTGACTAATTACCCAACTGTTATGCACCTCCTGGTTACCTGTCACTGCTTCCCGTGGCGCTGTTGCCAAATCTTTATAGAGAGGAAGATGTGTTGTATCCTACCTATGCCCCCCCCTGCACCCATGCGCATGGTACCTTCCTTTCCCCTGCGCGTGACCCTTTCCAGCTGCTCCCCTTCCCATTGGTTCCCCCACATTCCATAGCTTGCGCCAGCTGACTCCGTTGACACCAACTGTCATAATTGATGTTCCGTTCACCCACGCATGACCACTGTGTGGGGCTGTGTTAATAAATCTTCTTCACTTGATTCCTGCCTACTGACTACTTCTTAACAGGTCATCATGCAACAAGACCGAACCACAAACATATACAGTATAAAAGGCTACTTTATTAGGACAGGCTTGTACTGTAACTGGTACTATTGTAAAGCGCTCTGACACCTTCAGGTAAAGTTCGCACTGTATAAAAACGCATAAATAAGTCAGTAAGTTTATTGATTTAGACCTCTACTGAGATCAACAAAACAAGATAAAATACATAAAATCATCACCAGGATACAATTCAATAGTGATTTAAAAAAGATTCAGGAATGAGCTAAAAATAATAATATTATAACAAACAGATGCATTTGGTGATGAATATATGAGAGTTCAAATTATCAATATTTGTTAGATTTGAATTTAAGAAAACAGAGGAACTAAATATCTAGAATGAGCTATCCTGATCGGTGGACATACAAATAAAACATGTTTTAAATCTTGGGTTCCTCTATTACACTGGTCAAATAGGGAAGTCGTTGCTTTCAGCGCAGACTAACGACTCTTGCATGACTTCAGAGGAAGTATACCTAGTCTTAGCACTAGTATAACTCACCTAACTCTATGATCAAATGAAAAAGAGAGATTGTTTTTGGGGCGTGTATAATGTATGTCGTCTGAATAACAGGAGAAAGGCTTCAAAGATTTACAGTGATTGCAGTTTCTTTTGTTTTTAAAAAAATACTTTCATTGTCCAGGTGACTATGATTAAAGCAATTCTATCATTGTCCAGGTGACTATGATTAAAGCAATTCTATCTTGCAGTTACATTTTTCTAATACCAGCCTCAGATTACTAGTGAAAATGAGATTTTGCTTAGGTGATGCAAATGTTTTTTGTTTTAAAATAGCTCTTAGAGTGCCCTCTGAGGCATGCAACAGATTGTAAGCCCAACAAACTATATTTGCTGCTGCAGGCGCAACATCATTAATTACTGTAAACTCAAGGCGTAACACCTGAACTAGGGTTGCTTGACTAACTGAAGTTAGTTCACACAGACCTTGCCTTCCTGTTGGTGTAAAATTGACCACTTCACAAACGGAATGAACTCAAGAACATATGTAAGCATAGCGGGAATTTTTATTTCATAGGTTTTCAAAATATAATTAAAATCTCCTTCCAGATGCTATATACAATTTATTTAAGACAATTGCCTGTGCCTAAACCCTACTTCCTAGGTGGGTGAAATAAGGCTTACTATTGAGATTTTGGGAAAACGCTCTTTCAAGATAAGTGTATGATTTTATTATTTCTAAAATGTTTCCTCCTAGCTTCCAAGAGTAAGAAGGCCCCCTTTTTCATCCTTTAAACATTAGAGCTTTAGATTTGGATATATTGATATTTGTATAATTGCTTTTAGACTCCAGCGTTTCTCATCTTGAAAAGTATTTTTATCAAATGTTTTAATTCTTCTTTTAACCGAATGAATTTTTATATGTAACCTATAGTGTTGCGTCAATGTGCTGGATTGTAAATTTAATTTGTTTTTAAATTCTTGTGTATAATATGCTTTTATGAGTAACAACTCGAATAAAGCACTTTTTGACTTGACTTGACTTGATATTTAAACCATTCATCTTGGCATAAGAATTTAGTGCACTAAGGTTTCTTGAAGTCCAACTGGAGTTAGGTTAAATAAAACCACGTGATCTGCGTACTTTAACACATGTATATCATGGGCAGCCATACTGGGCAGAAAATTCCTGATATCTTTAAAGTGGGTTCAAAGGTCATGCAAATAAATAGAAAAAAGTAGAGGAGCCAATAGGCATCCTTGTTTCAAACCCTACTTTTGTAGATTTTGAGGTTAGCCCTTTATTCCCACCCATGAGCACTGTGCACAAAGTGGACGAATGGAGTGTCATTATCACTCTTAAGAAATTCATAGGGATTTTCAGATCAAGCAATTTCCTTCAGAGAATGTGTCTATCTACTTTATCAAAAGCAGTAGAAAAGTCAATAAAAGCAGTATTAAGAATCTATGACTTTCCAACTACCTACTTGTCAATCAAGGTTTTCACAACGGCAGTGTTATCAACAAAAGAATGTTGAGGTCTGTAACCAGCCTGCTTACCCAGAATTTACCCATTTATGAAAAGCCCAGTCCTGTAGTTGGTCCAAGACACTGGCCCCAATTTTTTTCCTGTTGTGTCAAGAAGAGCAATTTGGCGGAAATTGCCGGGAAGGGAACCTGAGTCCTTTCTCATGAAGAGAGATTTTAATGCTACCTTTCAGGAATTATGGACCTGCCTAAAACTATCGCAATATTCAAAAAGTGGAGTTATGAGCATTCCCCAACTCTCTCGATCCTTTTTGATTACTTTTACTGGAATTTCATCAGGACCCATTGCTGAGGAGGCTCTAGCCGTCTTTATGTATGCTTCAATCTGACTAGATATCAATGGCAAAATCTCCCCTGAAATAAACGTTGCATTCTGGAGAAATGCACAGCACCCTAAAATAGACCTAGAGGACATGTTCTCACTATAGAGGTTCAAAATTTACTAAACTGTAGATGGAGGCCTTCCGACAGCACTGTGCTTAGCAATCAGACTCCAAAATAATTTGGAGTTCTTATTAGAAGCCGCTTGCTGCACATCAATCATATTTTATCTGCTATTTTCTGTTTTATGAGCAGGCAAGTCCTTTTGCTTTTTTTTCAGCACTTCAATTTCTGTCTTTCTAGATGGAAAGAAATACTCGAATTGATGACGGACGAGGTTGTTAATACCTGTAGATAATTTTCCTAAAACTGTGGGTCCATAGAGGCATAATCTTTTCCTTTGAAGGATTGTTTTCACTCAGTATCTCCTTTGTTAGTGTTGTTATAATGTTTTCAAAGAGCGCAATGGGATTCCTTTTTCCTATAAAAGACTTGCATAGGGGATAGATTGCCATATTTAGTTTAGTTTATCAATCTTTTTGGAATCCCAAAATATTTTGTTCAGCTTTGAATCGGTACTTGCCCTACCGTTACCAGCATCTAAGGAACAGTTAGCTGTTTCCTGTATTTGTAAATCCATTGTCATATTTAGAACAGCATAATTAAATGGAGATTCTTGTGGACACTGCTCGTTGGAAGTGATTTATGTTTGAATTTTTAAAAATGAAATCAGGGATTCTACTTACATCAAAGCCATTTTCGTGAAAAAAGTAATGGTCAAACAAAATTATTGATGGAATTAAAATTGATCAAATTTCAAATCGGGCCGCCGAAAAGTCATATTTTTCTGGAATATTGGCCAGGTTTAATTCTGCTTAAGAAAGAGATTTAAGTCAGGTATGCATGAGTAGCAGCTCCAATATCCTTTGTCTGTTCAGAGGGCTGTTATTGATAGGAAATACATCTTGTATTTCGATAATTGAGGGACATTGGAAGGGAGAGATATTTTCTGTTGGGATACAAATTTTTTCAACATCAGTTCCAATGGTTAAACAGAAAGAATATAATGATATTACCAAAGAGGCTGCAAAAGCTAGGCATCGGACAACATTACATCGCTTTAATGAGGTAGGCAATAGAGCGGGAAAGCTCCTGGTGTGGTTAGATAAGCGAGAAGCTGCTTCTAAATGGGTATTTGAGATCAGCGCAGATGATAGGGTGCTGGTTAGAGATAGACAAGGGATAGCTGATACTTTTGCAGCTGTACACCGTCATCACGAACCACAGCGGGTGAAGCACAAGTGCTATTGCCCACTTTGGCGTTGTTCTCCTTAGATGCCGCCGATAGAGCTAGTTTAGAGAGAGACCTTACTGAGAGCCATTTAGCTCTGTAAGCTGGGAAAGCAACGGGTCCAAACGGCCTTCCAATTGAATTGTATAAGCTAACTGCCTCCAAGACTGCCCCTCATTTATTGAGAATATATCAAGAAAGTCTCAAACTCGTGAAATTAACAGATGATCAAAAACTGGCCAACATTGTTGTAACACATAAAACCGGGACACCCCGGAAAGTTGCTCCTTTTACAGGCCGGTTTCCTTGTTGAATGCTGAGGTTAAGATTCTAGCTAAAGTGTTAGCAACCCGGGGGCGCTAGAGGGCGCACAAGCGGAATGGCCGCGCTTCGGTGAGGCTCCTGCTGCCTGGAAGAATAAACCTGCATTTATCCTGAACAACTGGTTGCAAATTTGGATAAAAGTGGTCCGGAACGCAGATTGACCTGCAACACACCCTTGGTGAAAATCCTGTGTGGATCTGACGTTGCTTGACTGCCAGACGGGGCGGAGAGGAGCTGCCGAGACCAGCGCTGGAAACGGAAGGTGTGCCGGACGCGGAGCCTGTAGCTGTGAAAGTCCGAGGCTTGGCACGAGGCGGCGCTCGTGAAAAAGGGGCGACGGCCGGAGATACTGGAAGGCCCGGACTGCTGTGAAACATACCGCGACCCCCTGGGAAGTGCTGCAACTCATTCTGAGGACTGAGGGATGTGAGGATCTGCGCTGCAGTGGCGATCGGTGAAACGGAAAGCTTGTCATCGCCGGGGATTGGGGCGGCCGGCCCTGATGGTGAGCGGGCACACGGATGGCCTGATTGGGGGCACAGCAAATGGAATTTCATAGCGCTGCATAGGCGCGAGGAGCAGAAGTACGGCACACTGCGGTACGGCGCGATTGGTGCTGCCATTGAGGTGAGGATTGCCGGGACATCGGGGCACCTTCCAGCAGCTGGGAAGTAGTGCACTGCTTTGACCTGGTGGTTGCTGGAAATGGTGGCATATATACGACGGGATTTACTTTGTTGCGCAAGCCCCGCCTAGAAAGAATGCTGAGGTGACTATAATCCCTGGGATTTGACGGGTTGCTGAGTGCAGACCGCTGCAGGAATTGCGGAGGGGTGAGGAACTACATCTACATCGGGGCCTTACTCACGAAGAAGCCTCGGACTTGCGTGCTGGACAGGGGCGGTGAGGAGTGCTCTTGCTCCGCCCGGAAAGGTGATCTCAGTACTATATGTAGTGGCGGACGCTGAGGTGCCCTGAATACCGACTGCTGAGAGAGTGAAGAGTCCATTGTGCGGAGATTTTGGCACTGGACTATTGCGGTGAGGTGGGCAGATACCCGGGGCCTAAGGGAAGGCCTACATCGTTGGGCTGTGCTGAGATTGAGGAGACATATATTGACTGCCATGGGCAAACCGGATACCCGCCAACCGAGATTGACTTTTGAGGCGGCGAGGAAAGTGAATAGGCATACTGCGGAGGAGAGTGCGACGAACAGGACGGATGTGACGGGAGATGCTGCGGCCGCTAACGGCATGGATATGCAACAGATTTTACAGGAGATGCGGCAAGGGTTCGCTACCGTAGTTGACAAGGTGGATCGGATGTCGCCCAGGATGGACGCGATAGCGCACAAAATGAATCAGCTCGAAGAAGGAATTAAAGAGACTGAGAGGCGCATATCGGACAACGATGACACCACAGCAGGTCACACTGCGCAGCTAGCAAGAATGGACAAGCTACTGCAGGTTATAGCAGCAAAAAATGAGGACTTGGAAGCCCTTAGTAGGCGGAACAACATACGTGTTACTGGTGTGCCGGAGTCCACCAACACTGGGCGTATGGAGGAGTATGTAGAGAAATTGCTGTTGGCATCCATTGGACCCGACGCCTTCTCCACGCAGTTCATTGTTGAAAGGGCCCACAGGTCTCTTGGTCCGTGACCGACACCTGGGAATCCGCCCAGGCCCATCATTGCTCGTCTTTTAAACTACCGGGACCTGGATGTGGCCCTGCGCGCGGCGAGAACCAAGCGAGACTTGACGTATGATGGAGTCCCATTCTTGATTTATCCGGACTTCACTCCTATAGTTCAGGAGGAGAGATGTAAGTTTCTTGATGTGAAAAGAAAGCTCAGAGCGGCCAGATTGACTATGCGTTGTTATACCCTGCCAAAATTCGAGTTTCCAGGGAAAGCAGCGTTTCTTCACAAATCCGCAGCAAGTAGAGGATTTCCTCCGAACGAGGCAGCGAGCAACTCGAGGTGGAAGGGGTCGAGGTTCTGCACAACGCGCTGATGATCAGGAGGCGGATGAGGAACAATAAAAGGAGAATCTTTCTGAATAGGCACTGATTTTCGGAGCGAGACATGTGGCTGATCTTCTGCGATGCTGGGACTGAGGACACGTATGTGGAGAGACACTAAAGACGATATCGGTTGTTCCGGTGGTAAGATATTCCAGGCACCACCTCCCCTCCCCTGACAGAGCCCAGAGGTAGCACAGTGCGTGGGGCTTGGATGCTTTCAAGGCTTCATAGTGCGCCTTGAAAGCATCCAATATGCCCATCGTATCACATCTTGGAGTCCCCTCTTGTGTGTCGATTTCTAACACCGTATTACTGAATCTGGGACATCTAGTAATCCCAGCTAAAGCTCTCCTTGGGCGCTCCCCCTCACCATATCTGCGTGCCACCCAATGCCGCCCTCTGAATTTTGCTTCCCTAATGGCTTCCTCCTCGTACGCAGTCAGCACTTTCCTAAATTCAGCCTGCAATGTTGCACCCCCCTCGCACCATTCAATCCTCAATGTTCTTCAAGTCACGCTCTAGACTATCCAACTATCGTACCAACTAATAGTTGGTGGTAAATAACGAATCCTTAGAGCACATAAGCACTCTTAAAAGTGCTTCCTACATGCCATTTATCGATTCTGTAAATACCGAATCGGTAAATAATGATTCAGTGAATAAAGAATCGGTAAATACCGATTCAGTCTTTACCGAATCATCCCCTACATCTGAAATGGCTCAATACCGGTCGGTATGCCTGAAATTTACCAAATTTCAGGTTTACCGACCGGTAATAGGCCACCTACATCGGGCCCTTAGTTATTACACATATCCTGCGGTGCATCCAACATCCACCCTAATTCCCCAAAATTCAATCAAAGATTGAGCAAACAATTCACAATTTTTGAAGCACATGCATATTGTAACAGCAAGTCAGTACAATAATATAAAAGAACATGAAAATAGTAAATTGAGCTTTGTTTCTTTCTTAATTTTACAAGGTCTTCCACTCTCTTAAGCCAACGCGTTTCGTCGTCTATGGGTATGAACCCTATGACTTCCTCAGGGCTGGAAGTAATAGGAATATTGAAATTGTAATGTACAATATATTATACAGTGTTTTCTTTACATGGTGCAAACCCAGAAAATAAACCCTGTGCAAAGGGACTAGTCAAAACAACACCCGTGCCCCAAATCAAAAGGGGACCTCCAGTGAATAAAACATCAAAATGCTCAAAACAAACATCCTTTCGATAAATACAATTGCCTTTTTAAATGAAAAGTATTTTTTATATATACATTGTGCTATACGAAAATTGCTTCTGATTTTCCCATTTAACAAGAAAAGGGGGACTACAGGCTTTCTAAAGACGTCCAGTAAACATGCCCTAGTTAAACTTCCAAAGAAATGAGTATGCAGTTCCTATTACAGGTAGGGATAAGAAGGTAGGGCAAGGGACTGGCAAGGTCCCAGACTAGAGAATAGACGTGTTAATAGGAAAAGGGGGACCAGGAAGTCCTTCCTTTTGGAATGAGGGCCCTCACACACCCAGCCTGCTTGGTGTCATGCTTCATCGTCTGGTCGGCGCTGCAATAGTCAATGGGCACCCTAAGTAGGGGCTCTTTGGCGGAGATATTGTATTCCTTGCCGTATGGTGCAGTGGGTGTAGGGGCTTTAAAAGTGTAGGAGTGCAAGTGTGTAGGTCAACTAGATCATGGGAATTAAAACAGGGAAATAGAAGAGTCAGGTAAATTAGACTTTATTGATCGCACAAGCATCCAGTTCTGTATTACCGCTGGTGTGTATGTGAGTCTTCACATTCAACGATTTGACCAATGTGCGATTTAAATAAATGAACCCATGTGAATTACATTCTCCCCTCAAAAACTAATGCCTGGGAAACATGTATTACCTTGTAAATGAATCCAGATCAGTATCAGAAAGGATCAAATAATCGCAAACCTCTTTTAAGACTATGGTTTAAGAGACATGAGGCACAGGTTATTCATAGAGTGAAAAGTAACAGCCAAGGCACTTGAACTACAGATTAGTTCTGTTTCAATGAACTAAACAAAAGAAAAGGGATGTAAGTAGGTCTAAAATCAATTTATTATTATGTACCAAATTAAAGGGGGGCACAGACAGATATGCAATTCAATTCATATATTTTCAAAGGAAGAATTTAAAAAATCAGCAAAATATCAACAAAAAACATTCAATATACAATTTAAAACATTAAGTGAAAAACATATTAAGAAAGTAGCATCAAAAAATTAAATCTCAAACATCAAGTAAAAGGACATATTAAAAAAGTGGCATTAACAAATTAAATCTCTACGCGCGTTTCGGCGACCAGCGCCTTCTTCTGGAGTAGCCACCTGTATCCTGTACAATGGATGAAAAAGGGGAGAAAACCAAACTTAAAAATAGTAATACTCTACAATGCATTTAAAAAAAAAAGAATTCATAACTAAACAAATTATATCATCAGTAACAGATTTGACCTACAATTTACATCACCTTCATTATATCAAACAAATATACATTTTTAATTTTTGCCCTCAATAAGGGCTTTCACTTCTTTGTGTATTTCAAACATAACTAGACCAGGGGAGATGGAGGTGGGTAGGGTGAATCTTGAATTCAAATTCATAATAGTTAATGAAAAAGTACGTGTGATGTCTAGGAATTATTTACACATTTTTTCAAGGGCGCCAAAGGAGGAAAACAATCTCCAGGATATACTTACACAATTTTAGCAAAGGCACCGAGAAGTAAAGAAATCCTCAAATGCAGTCTTGGCTTTTTATGCAACAGTATTCAGGATGAGAAACTGAAACAGAACGACACAATTCTATTATTATCGATTGAATATTAGGTATTACAACCTGATTGGATAGTCAAATTAATAATTATTTACCTAATAATTGTTCAAAACGGTCATGAAGCCGTGAGTCGTTGCTTCAAATTAATGGCAGTGGCGCTTTTGTTACTACATAAAAAGAGAGGGATATTGTAGGCGGGATTTTTATTAATTCGCATGTTTACATAACAGCCAATATGGGGTAATACCTCATCAAAAGTCATCCATGGCATATCATATGTTAATATTAGAAAGTTAACATAACGATCTTATCTGAAGGATCTATTGTTGATCTGAATTCAGTCTATAGCCAAAGAAAGATGGTAATAATAATAATAATACCAATTGGTTAGATATTCTATAATTATTAATACAGTCAACAGAGGGATGTAGCTTATTTATTAAAGAACTGATGATCACATTAATACCTGGATAAAAAGAGAAAAGGCCGTCGAATGTTATGTTCTTTATTAATGATTCCTGTTTATTTTAAGGCCAGTCAGGGTCCTAGAGACAAGAAATAACATGTGACTAATTAAACTCAAGGTTCAAGAACTTTACACCACACAGAGTAGGATTTCTTTTAAATAACTACCTTATCTGGTTTATTAGGTATCAACACTCACTCTTCAGGTCGTTTTATAGAAATCTATGAATGAGGAAGTAAAGGATTAATAGAACAACCTCCTTAATATTGCAGAGTTAATACTGGTTTCTAGCGTAATTAGAAAGGCATGAAACATACCTCGTGAAGTTAAAAATTCGTTCACGGAAATTAGTTAGCAAGGAAGCCTTCTTAATACTAAGATCTCCCCTGTGGGCAGTACAATGCTGCAGCTAATAGATAAAGAAAATGAGGTATTGGGTCAGTATTTAGCATAAAGCTGTACCTTCGCGAATTACGGTATTGTAAGCTAGATCGAACTGCGCTTACCGGAATATGCTGTTTTACCGGCACAAACGAACGAAGAGCGAGGCACGGGGTTCTGTGGCTTCTCAGGATGATTGCAGCAAATGAAAGTCCCGCGCATTTTTTATACTGTGTACAATTGTTCTGAAGGTTCAATTAAGACGTAAATAGGGGCACCTGAGATGGGAACTAACTACAGGGGCGGGTTATGAACAGCGTGGAAGGACTATCGTTCCACATACAGAAGATAAACGACGGACTATCGTGTAGATCGAAACTAACTAAATGGGCGAGTTATAGACAGCGTAGAAGCACTGTCATTCAAAATACAAGGAATAGATAACAGACTATTGTGTAAATAGTCGGCACAGAGGAGGAACTGGATATCTGGACTAAGTATACACAGTAAAAAATTGAAGTTTTTAATAAGGCTTGTAAAGTCTGAATGAGGATTTTATACGAATAACTTGACTAAATTCATATAATGCATAGGTTTTTAACTGTCATCACAATGATTTAGATAGACCGCTGAACAAACTGGTTGCGGGTCAACATGGTGCATGAATGTCTACCTATTAAGTAAAAAGAACAATAACTTATCATGCTGTTTTAGATAGATCGCTTAACTGAATGACAGAAGTTCAGCATATTAATATGGCAAAATTATTTGGCAATTTACAAATCCTCAAATGCAGTCTTGGCTTTTTATGCAACAGTATTCAGGATGAGAAACTGAAACAGAACGACACAATTCTATTATTATCGATTGAATATTAGGTATTACAACCTGATTGGATAGTCAAATTAATAATTATTTACCTAATAATTGTTCAAAACGGTCATGAAGCCGTGAGTCGTTGCTTCAAATTAATGGCAGTGGCGCTTTTGTTACTACATAAAAAGAGAGGGATATTGTAGGCGGGATTTTTATTAATTCGCATGTTTACATAACAGCCAATATGGGGTAATACCTCATCAAAAGTCATCCATGGCATATCATATGTTAATATTAGAAAGTTAACATAACGATCTTATCTGAAGGATCTATTGTTGATCTGAATTCAGTCTATAGCCAAAGAAAGATGGTAATAATAATAATAATACCAATTGGTTAGATATTCTATAATTATTAATACAGTCAACAGAGGGATGTAGCTTATTTATTAAAGAACTGATGATCACATTAATACCTGGATAAAAAGAGAAAAGGCCGTCGAATGTTATGTTCTTTATTGTTTATTTTAAGGCCAGTCAGGGTCCTAGAGACAAGAAATAACATGTGACTAATTAAACTCAAGGTTCAAGAACTTTACACCACACAGAGTAGGATTTCTTTTAAATAACTACCTTATCTGGTTTATTAGGTATCAACACTCACTCTTCAGGTCGTTTTATAGAAATCTATGAATGAGGAAGTAAAGGATTAATAGAACAACCTCCTTAATATTGCAGAGTTAATACTGGTTTCTAGCGTAATTAGAAAGGCATGAAACATACCTCGTGAAGTTAAAAATTCGTTCACGGAAATTAGTTAGCAAGGAAGCCTTCTTAATACTAAGATCTCCCCTGTGGGCAGTACAATGCTGCAGCTAATAGATAAAGAAAATGAGGTATTGGGTCAGTATTTAGCATAAAGCTTTACCTTCGCGAATTACGGTATTGTAAGCTAGATCGAACTGCGCTTACCGGAATATGCTGTTTTACCGGCACAAACGAACGAAGAGCGAGGCACGGGGTTCTGTGGCTTCTCAGGATGATTGCAGCAAATGAAAGTCCCGCGCATTTTTTATACTGTGTACAATTGTTCTGAAGGTTCAATTAAGACGTAAATAGGTGCACCTGAGATGGGAACTAACTACAGGGGCGGGTTATGAACAGCGTGGAAGGACTATCGTTCCACATACAGAAGATAAACGACGGACTATCGTGTAGATCGAAACTAACTAAATGGGCGAGTTATAGACAGCGTAGAAGCACTGTCATTCAAAATACAAGGAATAGATAACAGACTATTGTGTAAATAGTCGGCACAGAGGAGGAACTGGATATCTGGACTATGTATACACAGTAAAAAATTGAAGTTTTTAATAAGGCTTGTAAAGTCTGAATGAGGATTTTATACGAATAACTTGACTAAATTCATATAATGCATAGGTTTTTAACTGTCATCACAATGATTTAGATAGACCGCTGAACAAACTGGTTGCGGGTCAACATGGTGCATGAATGTCTACCTATTAAGTAAAAAGAACAATAACTTATCGTGCTGTTTTAGATAGATCGCTTAACTGAATGACAGAAGTTCAGCATATTAATATGGCAAAATTATTTGGCAATTTACAAAGAGATGTTTTTTCTGGATTACATCATGGATTTTGAACTGGGGGAGTGGGGGAGGGGCGGGGAGAAAAAAAGGGGGGGAAAGGAAAAAGGAAAAAAGGGGGGGTGGGCGGGGGAGGGATAGAAAAAAGGAAGGGGGATCGGATGGCTTTTAGGATTACTCTATTTAATAAATTCACATAATGCGGAACTGCATTCATACAGATCAGGTGGAATCTGACTTATTGCTAGTTCGGATTTACTAACAAATGGCGTTTTCCCAAGGAATTTCCTGTTAAGGCCACGTCGGAAAGTATCAAAAATAAAAATCCAATATACTTCCCTCTTCTTTCTTATTGCGGATCCACCTTTGGAGTCTGGAGTTTGAATTTTTTCTAGTATGCGTCATTTTATATCTTCTGGGCTATGATTCAAATCAGAGAAATGCTTCACCATGGGTGCAACCATTCTCTTCGTTCTGATTGCAGAACGGTGTTCAGTCAAGCGTGTTTGGATCATTCTGGAGGTTTACCCTATATAACCTAATTGGCATGGGCACTGTATAAAGTAAATGACATTGGTAGATTTACAATTCCACATTTCTTGTGCTCTGGTGGTATGCCCATTACAGCTAAATTCTTCACCTGTAATGATGCCTTTGCAGGATATACAGGTAGAGCAAGGAAATGTTCCTTTAATCGGGTTATTTGTTGAAATAGATTTTTGTACAACTTTCAATTGGTCATAGTAGTTAGAAAACCGGGAGTGGACAATGAAATCTTTAATATTTTTGTTTCGTCTGTAGGCGAAAAGTGGCTTCTCTAATTTTGTTTGTACTGTGCAATTGCTGTTAAGTATGTGCCAGTTGGAGCTAATAATCTGTTTCACTTTGGCATTGATCGTAGAATGCTTGGTGATGCAGACCAATTGTTTGTTGTCTTCAGGGGATTTTCCTCTCAAAAGATGATCACGATCATAGTATCTAGCTCTCTTGTAAGAGTTTCTCACCAGCCGGTGAGGATAACCTCTCTCGATAAATTTAGATCTCATGATCAGGGCCTGTTTGTCAAAGGCAGCAAGGTCAGTGCAGTTGCGTCTTACTCGCAAAAACTGCGAGAAAGGAATACTGTCCTTCTGAGTTCTAGGATCAAAACTCCTATAATGTAGGAGTGTATTCTGGCCCTAGGTTTCACATGTAAATCAACTTTAAGTTTATTTTGATCTGTCTTTATCACTATGTCCAGAAATTCCACTTGTTCTGAACTTTCATGAGTTGTGAAACGCGAATTAGAATCTGCCTCATTAATCCAGGCCGTGAATTCCATTAGGGATTCTCTCCCATCAGTCCAGATAAAGAAAATATCATCTATATATCTGGACCAATGGGAGATGGATTCAAAGAAAGGGGCAATTTCATTCTGTATATATTTTCTTTCAAAGGCCGCCATATAAATATTTGCAACTGAAGGAGCCACCAATGCCCCCATACTAACTCCTTTAGTTTGGCGATAAATATGGGATCCAAATCCAAAGATGTTTTCGGTGAGCACAATTTTTAAACATGCCAGTAAAAAGGTTGATGGGCATTCAATACAATGTTCCTCAATAAACCAAGCTGTGGTTTCCAGGGCTCCTGCAATTGGTATATTACTATAAAGGGATTCCACATCCATGTTGACTAATAGGTCACATGTGGAATTAAAAGTGAGGCCCTCTATTTTAGAGATCATGTGCCCGGTGTCTCGGACATATGATCTAATTTTGGGAATATGTGGACAGAGATAATTATCCACATATTTCGACAGTGGTTCTGTTACAGTTCCTATGGTCGAAACTATAGAACGATAAGGAGGATTGTTTAAGTTCTTGTGTACTTTGGGTAAGCCGTATACGCAGGCTAATTTGCCTTGGTTGAAATTTAAGTAGGAATATTCTTTATTTGATATGTCACCGTTGTCAAGGGCTTGATCTGTCAAAGCCCGGATTTCTTTTGAAATTTTCAAGGTGGAATATGATTTCACTGGGCTATAGAATACAGGGTCTTGTAGCATCTCTAACATATTCGTTTCGTATAGTTTGGAGTCAATGATGGCAATACCTCCACCTTTGTCACAACCCTTTATGGTAAGGTTTTTGTTCAGTGAAAGGGAATGTAACGCTTGGTGTTCGTCTTTGCTTAAGTTATATAAAGGTTTTGGTATATAGCGAAGGGCATGATCTAATTTTTTTAAAAACACTAGTTCAAAGGTGGCCACTTCAGGACCCAGTTGCTCAAGTGCAGGACTAAAGGTGGAGGGAAGGCTGATGCTAATCTGCATGTTGTCATTTTTATTTTCCTGTGAAGGGCATAAAGCAAAATATTTTTTCAAACGGATCTTTCGGAAGAAAGAGATTATATCTCGATGTAATTCAAACAGGTTAACTGATGAGTGAGGTACAAAGGAAAGGCCTTTTGAGAGCAATTTGACACTGGACTCATGTAGTTTGGTGGTTGTTAAATTGAAGATGGGGATTATATTCCCTGTTTCCAGTATTGCCTGTTCCTCGTTTGGCGGACAAACGGGGGTTCTTCCTGTTGATGATGGTGTTGGGGCTGGTAATTCCCTTGGTATGTGCCTGAAAGCGAACTCTCGGGCGTCCTCGACCCATCCCGCGGTTCCGTAAAAAAGGTTGCCGTAGGTTACGTCTACCTTGGTTGGGATTGTAGGCAACATCCGGTTCATAATATGCCTCATTATTCTCATTTTCAGAATCTATGGTTTCTGAAAAAGTTTTAACTCTCTGTTGATGACCTTTATTTTCTTCTGGATAGTGATTATGTTGGTAAAAATCAGCATTCAGGTATGGATAAGTATTTTCTATCGTACCAAATCTCTTATCTTTTAAAAGTTTATCGTTCTTCCGTTTTTCTGAATAATTGGAGAAAGACTCAAGTTCCTTATTACATTCTTCTATTATTTTCATTGCTTCATCTATATTTCCCAACTTTTTAATTTTGTCCTCTAATTCATCTATTTCTAATCTGACCTCTGCTGCCAGTTCTTTTGCAGTCTCTATAATCAACATCATTAAATCACGTGAGCATCTGCTGACAATCATGCTCCTCTTCTCTAGGAAGCTTTTATAGTGTACGAATAGGCCAGGTATGTTTCGTATACGTAAGCCCATTGGAATAATTCCTAATCGGAGGTATGCCAACATGAACTCTCTGTGGGCCTCAATATGTTTTAGTTTCTTTTTGAGGTCTAAAAGTTTCTTATTATCGTCATCATTACGACATGAGTCACTAGAATGGCTACCAAAGGGGACAGATATGCCTACTAATGTAGCAAAATCTTCATCACTAAAGCCAAAGGTTTTCTGTAAGGCCATTCTGGGGGTGGAGGATCTAAGATATAAAGATCAGCTAGGGAAGAAATACACAAAGAAATGAATTACAATATATGTGATCAAGACTAACAATACCTTTGATTCAAAATGACCAAACACATCGGCCCTGCACAGACAAGCTGTGGGAAAATTACGTGAAAGTATCAAGGACCCCCTGAGCAAATAGATACTACAAGTCCTAGGTCAGGGATTAACAGAGTGAAAAGTAACAGCCAAGGTACTTGAACTACAGACTAGTTCTGTTTCAATGAACTAAACAAAAGAAAAGGGATGTAAGTAGGTCTAAAATCAATTTATTATTATTTACCAAATTAAAAGGGGGCACTGACAGATATGCAATTCAATTCATATATTTTCAAAGGAAGAATTTAAAAAATCAGCAAAATATCAACAAAAAACATTCAATATACAATTTAAAACATTAAGTGAAAAAACATATTAAGAAAGTAGCATTAAAAAATTAAATCTCAAACATCAAGTAAAAGGACATATTAAAAAAGTGGCATTAACAAATTAAATCTCTACGCGCGTTTTGGCGACCAGTGCCTTCTTCTGGAGTAGCCACGTGTATCTTGTACAATGGATAAAAAAGGGGAGAAAACCAAACTTAAAAATATTAATACTCTACAATGTATTTAAAAAAAAAAAGAATTCATAATTAAACAAATTGTATCATCATTAACAGATTTGACCTACAATTTACATCACCTTCATTATATCAAACAAATATACATTTAAAATTTTTGCCCTCAATAAGGGCTTTCACTTCTTTGTGTATTTGAAACATAACTAGACATGGGGACATGGAGGTAGGTAGGGTGACTCGTGAATTCAAATTCATAATAGTTAATGAAAAAGTACGCGTGATGTGTAGGAATTATTTACACATTTTTTCAAGGGCGCCAAAGGAGGAAAACAATCTCCAGGATATACTTACACAATTTTAGCAAAGGCACCGAGAAGTAAAGAAATCATCAAATGCAGTCTTGTCTTTTATGCAACAGTATTCAGGATGAGAAACTGAAACAGAACGCCACAATTATATTATTATCGATTGAATATTAGGTATTACAACCTGATTGGATAGTCAAATTAATAATTATTTACCTAATAATTGTTCAAAACGGTCATGAAGCCGTGAGTCGTTGCTTCAAATCAATGGCACTCCCCCAGTTCAAAATCCATGATGTAATCCAGAAAAAACATCTCTTTGTAAATTACCAAATAAATTTGCCATATTAATATGCTGAACTTCTGTCATTCAGTTAAGCGATCTATCTAAAACAGAATGATAAGTTATTGTTCTTTTTACTTAATAGGTAGACATTCATGCACCATGTTGACCCGTAATCAGTTTGTTCAGCGGTCTATCTAAATCATTGTGATGACAGTTAAAAACCTATGCATTATATGAATTTAATCAAGTTATTCGTATAAAATCCTCATTCAGACTATACAAGCCTTATTAAAAACTTCAATTTTTTACTGTGAATACATAGTCTAGATATCCAGTTCCTCCTCTGTGCTGACTATTTACACGATAGTCTGTTATCTATTCCTTGTATTTTGAATGACAGTGCTTCTACGCTGTCTATAACTTGCCCATTTAGTTAGTTTCGATCTACACGATAGTCCGTCGTTTATCTTCTGTATGTGGAACGATAGTCCTTCCACGCTGTTCATAACCCGCCCCTGTAGTTAGTTCCCATCTCAGGTGCACCTATTTACGTCTTAATTGAACCTTCAGTTCAATTGTACACAGTATAAAAAACGCGCGGGACTTTCATTTGCTGCAATCATCCTGAGAAGCCACAGAACCCCGCGCCTCGCTCTTCGTTCGTTTGTGCCGGTAAAACAGCATATTCCGGTAAGAGCAGTTTGATCTAGCTTACAATACCGTAATTCGCGAAGGTAAAGCTTTATGCTAAATACTGACCCAATACCTCATTTTCTTTATCTCTTAGCTGCAGCATTGTACTGCCCACAGGGGAGATCTTAGTATTAAGAAGGCTTCCTTTCTGACTAATTTCCGTGAATGAATTTTTAACTTCACGAGGTATGTTTCATGCCTTTCTAATTACGCTAGAAACCAGTATTAACTTTGCAATATTAAGGAAGTTGTTCTATTAATCCTTTACTTCCTTATTCATAGATTTCTATAAAACGACCTGAAGAGCGAGTGTTGATACCTAATAAACCAGATCAGGTACTTATTTAAAAGAAATCCTACTCTGTGTGGTGCAAAGTTCTTGAACCTTGAGTTTAATTAGTCACATGATATTTCTTGTCTCTAGGACCCTGACTGGCCTTAAAATAAACAGGAATCATTAATAAAGAACATAAAACTCGACGGCCTTTTCTCTTTTTATCCAGGTATTAATGTGATCATCAGTTCTTTAATAAATAAGCTACATCCCTCTGTTGACTGTATTAATAATTATAGAATATCTAACCAATTGGTGTTATTATTATTATTACCATCTTTCTTTGGCTATAGACTGAATTCAGATCAACAATAGATCCTTCAGATAAGATCGTTATGTTAACTTTCTAATAATAACATATGATATGCCACGGATGACTTTTGATGAGGTATTACCCCATATCGGCTGTTATGTAAACATGCAAATTAATAAAAATCCCACCTACAATATCCCTCTCTTTTTATGTAGTAACAAAAGAGCCACTGCCATTAATTTGAAGCAACGACTCACGGCTTCATGACCGTTTTGAACAATTATTTGGTAAATAATTATTAATTTGACTTTCCAATCAGGTTGTAATACCTAATATTCAATCGATAATAATAGAATTGTGGCGTTCTGTTTCAGTTTCTCATCCTGAATACTGTTGCATAAAAGACAAGACTGCATTTGATGATTTCTTTACTTCTCGGTGCCTTTGCTAAAATTGTGTAAGTATATCCTGGAGATTGTTTTCCTCCATTGGCGCCCTTGAAAAAATGTGTAAATAATTCCTACACATCACGCGAACTTTTTCATTAACTATTATGAATTTGAATTCACGAGTCACCCTACCCACCTCCATGTCCCCTGGTCTAGTTATGTTTGAAATACGCAAAGAAGTGAAAGCCCTTATTGAGGGCAAAAATTTAAAATTTATATTTGTTTGATATAATGAAGGTGATGTAAATTGTAGGTCAAATCTGTTAATGATGATATAATTTGTTTAGTTATGAATTCTTTTTTTTTTTTTAAATACATTGTAGAGTATTACTATTTTTAAGTTTGGTTTTCTCCCCTTTTTCATCCATTGTACAGGATACACATGGCTACTCCAGAAGAAGGCGCTGGTCGCCGAAAATCGCGTAGTGATTTAATTTGTTAATGCCACTCTTTTAATATGTCCTTTTACTTGATGTTTGAGATTTAATTTTTTGATGCTACTTTCTTAATATGTTTTTTCACTTAATGTTTTAAATTGTATATTGAATGTTTTTTGTTGATATTTTGCTGATTTTTTAAATTCTTCCTTTGAAAATATATGAATTGGATTGCATATCTGTCTGTGCCCCCTTTTAATTTGGTAAATAATAATAAATTGATTTTAGACCTACTTACATGCCTTTTCTTTTGTTTAGTTCATTGAAACAGAACTAGTCTGTAGTTCAAGTGCCTTGGCAGTTACTTTTCACTCTGTTAATACCTGACCTAGGACTTGTAGTATCTATTTGCTCAGGGGGTCCTTGATACTTTCACGTAACAGGTTATTCATTAAATCTTTCCATAATCCCAAACTGCAATATTTCCAACATGGCAATGCTTACCTCAATAATAAAGTATTCTTCCACATAATATATCCTGATTCAGAAATGTAACCTCAAGTATTCAAAGATTCAAATAAATGTCAACCAACGACCCTCTAAGGGAACGCAATGTTTTCATGTAACGAATCACTCATTAATAAGAATCCCTAATTTAATATTTCTCAATAGATCAAATTTATCTTACCAAAATAAAGTGTAGTATCAATTATATTTCCAATTGTTAATGTACTTTCACATATAAATATCCAATGTCCTTGTTGTGATAGTGGAAAAAATAACTCCAAATAAAGCAACAGGTCCCTGAAGTACGGGGCACTCTGCAAAAATAATAATTGAAAAATTGACCAAGTTGATATATATCTAAATGTTATCAGGTGTCAGTGAACATATGCAAGCGATAAAACATAATGACATGAGATACCCCATTGCTGAACATTTATACAATTGCACTTGCCAGGGTCCTAATAAGACTTTTTTTTATATGGAATAGAACATATAAAATAACATCCATGTAGTGGTAATAGGGAGCTGAAATTACGTAGGCATGAGGCAAGGTGGATCATGCGTCCCATAACCCACCGAAATCATTGTCCCTTACCACAATATTAATACAGCAGAAATTCCGTATCCAATTGGAAGTAACGTCGATAAGTAAACTCCAATGTCCTTTTGATGAAACAGGAGAAAGTTGCTTCGATAACTGTGACAGGTCCCTGAAGTACGGGGCAACCTGCAAAGTTACTTCAAATTTGGCAGAGTTTAGTAACATAAATAATTATCGTCTATAAGACCAACTGTGCAAAACATTATCCGTCCACATACCTGTAAGCATTCTCTGCCGCACCCGGATAAGGCAAAGGCACTCTACTGGCTTCGTCAGTTTCCCAAATAGCATCCATTGAAAGTTAAGGGGTAACTTCCTTGATGAAAACAATCAGCGCTATCTTTTAGTGGTGAATTTTGAGAATTTACACCCACTATACAGCGTGATTTTCTTGGACAAAACAAGTTACTTCCTTGATTATAACATTCAGCGCCAACTTTGAAAGGTGAGTTTTGAGAATATACGCTCACTATACTGCGTGAGTCTCCTTGACAATACAAGTCTACATGCAGTGGGCAATATCTAAAATGTGATAACTTTTAGCCAGTTGAGGTTCAAATATCAATTTGCTTTACTCCCCATCACACATTGAATTTACACAAAAGGTTTCCCTATTATGGTTGAAACACAATTAAATGTATTGTAATCAAACAAGTAAGTAATCAGTAATTCCATCCAGTAATTTGTTGTTTTATTTTCTCGTTCTTGTCTTTCTGGTAGTCAAAAAACAGCCACAGCCAACACGTGTTTCGTCGCTTTTTTGGGGGGTCTTGTTCCAGCGACTTTCTCAAGGCTGTATAAATGTAAACATACAAAATGCCTATGTATTCAATGCGCTATGATTTCATACAGTCATTACAATTAGCATATTTCCAGAACGCAAACAATAAGAAAAGGGTTCAGCACAAGGTATTGCCATTTGCGGTGAGTTATAAAGGTCAAAACCTCTGTACATGTGGAAACCTCATTAGATAGAGGATCTATAATCCAAAAAAGATGGAGAGATATTCTAAAAACCGATATATAGAGAGTTTCGGATATTAAAACTGCAACCTTAGTACCCCAGGTGCACTCTCAAATGCCGGTCATGATGTGTATAAAGCGTGTACTTGTGCAACAAACTAAAATAAAGTTGTGCTAAGCTGTGATACACGCACTAGTATAAAAGTAATTCTGGGTTCGTGCGAGTGACGTGACATAGTGAATGTGTCATATACACAAATCGTTTATTCTAATAAATACAATATATATTACTGTATAATAATATTGTATATACAATTGTATATAGTGCCCATTAGTACTAGTATTAAAGTGCAATGTGGTTTCTTTTTGTTCTGTTTTCTACAGGAATTACGGATTTGGAACATTGGGTATTTATTAGAATAAACGATTTGTGTATATGACACATTCACTATGTCACGTCACTCGCACAAACCCAGAATAACTTTTATACTAGTGCGTGTATCACATGTTAGCACAACTTTATTTTAGTTTGTTGCACAAGCACACGCTTTATACACATCATGACCGGCATTTGAGAGTGCCCCTGGGGTACTAAGGTTGCACTGTTTTAATATCCGAACCTCTCTATATATCGGTTTTTAGAATATCTCTCCATCTTTTTCGGGTTATAGATCCTCTATCTAATGAGGTTTCCACATGTACAGAGGGTTTGACCTTTATAACTCACCGAAAATGGCAATACCTTGTGCTTAACCCTTTTCTTATTGTTTGCGTTCTGGAAATATGCTCATTTTAATGACTGTATGAAATCATAGCGCATTGAATACATAGGTATTTTGTATGTTTACATTTATACAGCCTTTAGAAAGTCGCGGAAACGAGACCACCCCAAAAAAGCGACGAAACACATGTTGGCTGTGGCTGTTTTTTGACTACCAGAAAGACAAGAACGAGAAAATAAAACAACAAATTACTGGATGGAATTACTGAGAGCCCCGATTGACGCAGCATGGCTCAAATTGCATAATTGGCGCCAAATTTTTCCTTCCACTTTCTCGAACTTTGCCCATTCACATTCATCTATCGTTTCAGTTGCATAATTCAAGGTCGGGGGATCTTTATTTTATAAACTGCAATAGTATGTGAAAAATGTCTTTTCCCGCATTGTGAATACAAGCGTTAAATTGCAGAGGCTTGCGAAATAGCTTTACTTTTGCAGTGATCCATATGTCTGTTAGCAGAACATTTATTTGTGAAAATTGTTCCTAAATAAGGGTAAAATGTTACTATTTCCATTATTTCATCTCCTAAAAACCATTTCAAATTAGATCTAACCTTACAGCCAGTAGAACTAAAAATCATCACTTTACTCTTTGAGACATTTATTTTTATTAAAAGTATTCCTTAGTGTACCTAACTAATTCAGTCAGTCGTCTCTGCAGCCCAATTGGGGTTAAATCCATTATTATTGCATCATCTGCGTACAATAGACAACTTATTTTTAGATCTCCCAATTGCGGTGGATCTCCTTTACTCTCCCCTATCCGACTCGGTAGGTCATTTATGTAGATTGAGAAGAGTAAAGGGGCAAATAAACATCCCTGCTGCAACCCGTTGTTAGTAGAAATTTTCTTTGAAAGGCCTTGAGTCCCCCCTAACAAAACTTGAGTCCATGTTGAAGAGTGGAGAGCAATTATTACTCTTAACAAGTTCCCTGGGATCCCCATGGTGATCAGTTTCCTCCACAGCGTCCTCCGATCTACCCTATCGAACGCTGTGGAGAAATCAATAAATGCTGTATACAACGCAGCCCTCCGACCCACAGGATATTTATCAATTAGGGTTTGCAGAACGGAACCCTGATTGTTCAAGGGAAATTAAATTATTTCCAAATACCCACTCTTGTAAGTAAACGAGGATACTTTTTGCGAACAATTTTCCCGTTGCATCTAGAAGGGAAATTTGCCTAAAACTCGCGGGTGAGTTTTTGGGCCCTTTTTATATAACGGGACTATTATACTTCCCTTCCAGGAGTAAGGGATGTCCCCGACATTGTAGCAATGGACAAATAGAGGATGCAGAACGTTTGCCCAATCGCCACAATCCTTTTTTATTATAGCTACAGGGACATCGTCTGGTCCCATTGCACCCGAATATCTCGCCCCCTTAATGTATGCTTCAATTTCCTTCGCTGATGGCACTTCTACATCACCCACCAGTGCAATGGAATTAACGGGCCCTACTACCTCATCAACTAGTGGATTAGGAGCATACAATAAGGATATAAAATTAGACCACTCTGTTTCGGATATCGATATGGGATGAGATTTTTCTCTACTGTCGCAAAATTTGGCTATTAAGGCCCAGTACTTCCTAGTATCCCCCGAGAGTGCCACTTCCCGAAGGCTAACCCATTTTTCATCTTCAGTAGCCCTACGGACAGCTGCTAATTTTCTTTTTCGTACCTGCTTTAATCTATATATCTCCTTTTGTCTTAATTGGCTAGGATCTTTAAATTGGAATCTAATCAGCTCATTTATCTTATTATTAAGCTTTTTGATTACGATGGGGAGTTTTGCTGTATGGGTGGCTCTTTCACTTTTCTTCTTACTTCCCAGATTTCGAATAGCAGACATTACTCTTTTGTATCTCTCAATCGGGCTCTCCCGACATAAACTTGGCACAATATTTTTAAATAACCACTGAAAATTCGGGAGGTTCTTATGTGACCAACAAGTACGATCATTATTTCGAGAAAAAGTTACGTTATCATTTCTCTTGTTCCAGATTTCAGGTTTCTCGAAATATAATGTTAAATTTACCACCAAGATGTTATGGTCGCTCAATTTAGTGGAAAGCACTTTAAACTGTGAACATGCCTCAAACAATTGAAAAGATACTGCCATATAATCTAGAAGGGAATGGCCAAATGTCCCATGAAAGGTAAGTGCTGCGGGTGAATCCTCTGGGAATCTACCATTTAGCAGTACTAGATCAAGATTCCTAAGATTTAGCAAAAATGAAAGGCCACGTTTGTCAGATTTTAAATTGGCCCGGAATATTAACTCAGGTATAGACCAGACCTCCTCCTGATCCACATTGGAAAAGGACGAGATGGCACTATTACTTATTTTGGCATTAAAGTCCCCTGCCATCATTATACATACTTTTTCTCCATTGCTACATAAATTTTGTACTAAAGTGCAATTGGAGGCAACCAAAGGAGTAAATGCTTTCCCAGGTGGGATGTACACGTTTACCAAAAGCAAAGAGGTTGAGTGTCCCAATTTATCTTTTTCCATTTTTAACTTAGCGCATATACAGAAATTTGAAGGGTGGGTGTATATCACAGGGTCCCATGCTAACTCACAACTTAACAAAATGGCTAAACCCCCACTTGCGTGTCCCTTTATAGATTTGTTTTGCCTCACAACCATATACATAGTAGTTCTCAAGCTGAAACTCTTCCCTTGCCCACGTCTCCTGGAGTAAAATTATCTTGGGAGCTAGGTGTTCTAAGGAATTAGGCTTATGTTTTTCTTTTCCTAGCCCCGCCATATTCCATGACACAATTGTCCCCAGTAGGCTACCCCCACTCTATAGGCTTTGTCTTTATTGTTTTTGTTTTTGATTTTGCCCCATTCAATGTACTTGCAATCCAACTCCATTTTGACACCTCATCTCCTCCATCTATGCTAAGCGCCTCTTGAACCTCAGGGGATGAAAACTTTATTTCTCTTGCACCTGATACCCTTCCTACTGTTATTTCCAGATCCTCAAATTTTATTTGTATATTCTCTCCCTCATGTTCAATGAATCCATTACCTTGTCGTTGATTAAATATTTCGAGGCTTTTGGGTGAGTTACCATGTGGTACCATACTAATAAGAAAATATATTCCTCTTTTTCTGATGCCGTCCACATTTGCTAATACAAGCGAATACACTACCCCAGATGTGAAAGTAGCTTTAGTTACATTTGGATTGTATCTCCAATCTAGGTGGACCAGTTCAATATCTTTGCTGGTGATTAATTTTAAATCATATATTTCAGATATAATTCTAAGGAGGTCACTTCTGTTCAGTATCAGAAACTCAGCATCAAAAAGGGGAATAAAAGTTAAAGTCTTATTCACGTGCCCAGCTCCTGTCTCAGGAAGCCTAATTATATTTGTATCTTGCAGGCTTCTAGGGAGATCATCATTTGAATTCCCCCCTTTATTATTCTTAACCGCTGTAGTCATTCTCCAATTAATTCCCCCACTATTACTTAATACTGGGTTCGATGTTGACAGGGCAGGACCAGTTAACTCCTGTGCTGCACTACTTAGATCTACTCTTGGATATGTTACTGAGCTTTTTAAATTGGCCTCTTTAATTCCTGTTCCACTGAGCAAGTTGGTGCCCCTTCTTAAACTGCCTTCACCCTCATTATTCAAATTAATGTTCGGCATAGTAATTAAACTATGCTGCTGAAGGGCAAGCTCCAGCTCAAGGTTCAAACTCGTACACATTTTTGGTTGCCCCACAGACATTATATTCTTTTCGTCAACAGGGGCTATATAAGTATTTTCCTTTTCGTTTACTGAGTGGAACCGAAGCTTTCTCTGCCTGCGTTTTGGGAACCAACGGTTTTTCATCTTCTTTTTCCTCCTACAACCGTGTTTAGTGGTTTCTTTTCTTACTATTGAAATTTCCCCCCCAGCAGATCTCTCTAAGATGTCAATTATTTCATCTGGTTGTTGGAGTTTAGGTTTTTTTGATTGACATATATTAAAAATTGGAAAAACACGCAACGTAACTGGGGAAGCACTTACATTTGGAAAGGGGCGACCACTCGGTCCCCCCGAAAGTATGGTCGGGGGCCCGGATCCTCCCGGGAAACCATTTTGTGCGGGTGGGCGTGTCACGGCTGGTATGCCCGAAGCAGCGTAGCCGGGGCGCGCCTTTTCCCGCCCAAGAGGGGTTGTCCTAGACACCTACACCGTTGGCCACGCCCCGTAGGCGTACCGGAGGAGGGTACACGCCCTCCCGAAGAGGAATAAAAGGAGCAGCAATCCGAAGAAGTATCCTCTTGTTCCTGTGCTAGGAAGCTGCACCCCTCGTTGCACGTGAGCCCTCGACGGAACAAAGAGCAATTTTTGAGAACTTGTAATTTTTGTGTTTCTCTTCCAGTGACTTCGAACCTTCGGATCCAGGACCGTGTTGAGCAACCAGGGTCGAACATCCGACAACAATGCCTGGCAGGAAGGCCGGAAAGAAGCCAGGGACTGACCAGATGCTTCGCATGCTGGTGAAAGATATGGCGAATATGAAGAAGCAGATGGCAGCAATGAACAATACGGGCAGGCCGAAGAAGGTCATAGGACCGGCGTTGCTCGGAGTCGTCCCCGCGGGGAGAGGTAAAAGGATCAGGGATAGGGCAGCAGGGGGGGGGGGTCCCGATTCCGAGTTACCCCCGGCAAGCCCGGTCATTCCAGTTGAGGCCCCGGTACCGATCCCGGATGCGGGCCAACCGATTCCGGTCGTTGTTACGCCCGCCAGCGAGGAGGATATGCCTCCGGAGTTAGCCGCCCAGTTAGCCGCATGGCTCGGCAGGAACACAGGGGGTGCTACGGCACCGGGAGACACGGCCGAAGAGGCCAAACAACTAATGCAGCAGTTGCGGCAGTCACGAGATGCCGCGAATGTCCCTCTTGTCCCCCCACAGGTGACCTCGGAAGGACCAGCAGCCGGCGTCGACAAAGCGGCGGGACCTGCAATGAAGCCGGGTAAGCAGGCATTGCCAATGGCAAGGGAGGGGTCTTTGCCCTCGAGAAGGGAAAAGGTGGTCCAACATATACCGCTGGCCACAAAAGAGATGATTTGGGCTGATAAATATGTGAATATGTTTTCTCTCCTGACCGACCATCACGAGATGGAGTATGTTAAGACTCAGAAGGATTTGCGGCATCCGAGTGTGTGGCGAGCTAAAATTGCGGGATTCAGGGTTGACGAAACAATCTCAAATTGGGCCAAGGCCTTTGCAATGTTTACGGCAATTATTGGGGAACGTCAGCCCGAGGTTTTGACCGAATTGGCCTGTTATCAGGCACGTATAATGGATTTTTATGAATCTTATGAGGGAGATGAATGGATGGGCTATGATATCAAGTTTCGCAAAGCCAAGGAGCACGATTCATCTCTGACGTGGGATTGTCTCGACTCCATCTCTTGGCAGAAGCAGCTCCTGCCGGGCACGATGAAGTCGTCCTCGCTTGGCGGGAATGGGGCGGGGCCGTCCCGCCACCGGCCGGCGGCGCCCTTTCGAGCGGGCCCCGCTGGTGACCACCAGCCAAAGAGTGGTGGGAACGGGGGTAGAAAGGGGGTCTGTTGGAATTTTAACAGGGGCAGGTGCACTAGGCCACAGGGGACATGTAAGTTCAGACATGAGTGTGCAAGTTGCGGAAATTCTTCTCACCCCGAGAGTGCGTGCAGAGCCAAGAATGGTGATACGGGGGGTAGAGGAGGGGCCAAACAGGTCTGAGGTGGACCAAGGAGTTCCGCTACCAACCCCTGTAGATATTATGGCAATGATCCCCTGGCTAAATGAATACCCTGATCATGTCTCCGCTGGGGTGTTGAGGAACGGCTTCTCGTACGGTTTCCGCATCCCGGCGGGGGATTTTCGGGGGGAATCATTGTGCAGAAACCAACTGTCGGCACAGCATAATCCAGCAGTGGTGGAAAGAAAGATTGCAAAAGAGGTTGCCCTTGGCCGAGTCGCTGGGCCATATAGGCACCCGCCAGTCACTAATTTCATCTGTTCTCCGTTGGGAGTAGTCCCCAAGAGGGACCCGGGTGAGTTTAGGTTGATCCACAACTTGTCAGCTCCTAGGGGTCTTTCGGTGAACGATGCGATTGACCCGGGAGTTTGTTCGGTACGGTACGCATCCTTCGATGATGCCGTCGCCATGTTGAATCGCCTGGGGCCCGGAGCGCTGATGGCGAAGTCAGATATCGAGTCAGCGTTCCGGTTGCTCCCGGTACACCCACAGGATCAGCGTCTGTTAGGCTTTGTTTTTCAAGGACGTTACTACATGGATAGATGTATGCCTATGGGTTGCTCCATTTCTTGTGCGTATTTTGAAAAGTTCAGTTCTTTTCTGCAATGGGCGTTTACCAAGGCCACGGGCCATACCCAGATTATGCATTACCTAGACGATTTCTTGTTCTTGGGGGCAGCCGGCGACACTCAGTGTGCGCAGGCGTTACGAGAATTTTGCACTCTCATGGAGCAATTCGGGGTGCCATTGGCACCAGGTAAGACGGTTGGACCATCGACTTCACTCGAGTTTCTAGGCATTGAGCTCGATTCTGTGGAGGGATGTTTCCGTTTGCCGGTGGAGAAGGTAGCGAAGTTCAGGGCTTCCTTGGAATTGTGCATCAGCAAAGAAAAAGTCACGCTTCATCAGCTACAACAAGCGGTGGGCCAGCTTAACTTTGCCCTCCGAGTGATACCAATGGCCCGCCCCTTTTCCCGCTCTATTGCACAAACCATGGTCGGTCTCAAGGAAGGACACCATCGCACGAGACTGTCTGCAGAAGTTCGCCAGGACATGCGCATATGGTTGGCATTCCTGGCGGATTTCAACGGTCGAGTGGTGTGGACCAAACCACCAGCGTCCTCGGACGAGCTGGGTTTGTGGACCGACTCGGCGGGGAGCGTGGGTTTTGGCGCCATCTTTGGTAATCGCTGGTCGGCGCAAACATGGCCGACGTGGTGGCACACCAGCGGTCTCACAGGTAACATTGGGTTTCTCGAGTTGTTCCCCATTTTGGTGGCTCTGATGGCATGGCCGGATGAGTTCAGAGATCGCTCTGTGGTGTTTTGGTCCGACAATATGACTGTTGTTGAATGTATAAATAGTCAGGCAGCATGCTGCAAGTGGATATTGAGATTACTGAAGGAAATTGTACTAATTTGCATGAGACTGAACGTGCAATTCAGGGCGAAGCATGTGCCAGGGGTACTGAACCAGGCGGCTGATGCACTCTCTCGTTCACACATGCAGGCTTTCAGGGGTTATCTACCTTCCGCGGACCTAGCGGCGGCCCCATTTCCCGAAGCACTCTGGTTACTCGGTGCCCCGGATTACAAGACCTCATGGCAGCAAGCCTAACCCCCAGGACATGGAAGGCATACGAAGGAGCGTTTCGTTCCTATTGTGCATTTTTGGGTCCGGCATGGGGGGGTCAATTGGGGTCAGGAGGAGTATGTCCTGAAGTTTCTTGTAGCACTACACAGTGCAGGCCGATCAGCGGCAACGGCCAATAGGCACCGGGCCGCCATTTCATTCATGGCGCAGGCGTATTGGCATCGAGGACCCCACATCGTCCTTTTTGGTAAAGAAGGCCCTTCGTGGTTGGCAACGCCTTGAGGGTCGTAGAGTAGACGAAAGGCGCCCGATTGGGTTAGAGAGGTTGTCCCTGCTGATGTCTATACTCCCCACGACATGTTCCTCCCAGTTCGAGGCAGCGCTGTTCCGGGCCGCTTTCGCATTAGCGTTCCATGGGGCTATGCGGGTGAGCGAGCTGGTAGCAAGAAATAAGAAAGATGTAGAGGGAGGCCTGTGTCGGGACCACATTCTGATCAAGGGTGATTCAATGGTGATCACAATAGCCAGGTCCAAGACCGACCAGGGTGCTATGGGAGACAGTATTATCGTCCAGCGCATGCGAGGGTCCCCCATGTGCCCGGTGAAGTGCGTTGAGGAATATTTGGCGCGAAGGGCAGATGCATGGGGGGGAAGCTTGCTGAGACACATCGACGCCACCCCACTGACGAGGTTCCAGTTTCAGCGGGTGCTAACGATGCAATCGCAGCGGCGGGCTTGGACCCGGGCGATTTTGGGACCCATTCCTTTAGAATAGGGGCTGCTACAGAGGCTACAGCCAGGGGTCAGAGTGTTGAGGAGGTGAAACAACTGGGACGATGGTCCTCGAACTGTTATAAAAGGTATGTGCGGTTGCACATGTTGTGAAGCCAATGTCATGCACTCACGCTTCTTGTTTTCTGTTTGGTTTACAGTTTCGCGAGCATACGATGCGGGGCGGACTGTGCAGTCGACCCGGCACCTGGGGACCAGCGGTCAGAGATCACCGGCTGAGGAAAGAGTGGTGTGGGTCGTGGGCCACTCATACGTGAGGCGGGCCGGGGACGTATTCAAAGCAGGTGACGTGATTCACGCAGCTGGGGAATACGGGTACAGGGTGACCTTCCACGGAAGGGGCGGGCTCTGTATTGACCGGTTTCAATGTTTTATTGAGGAACTGTTAGGGCGGACAAGGTCACCGCCGTCTGTAATCATAGTTCACCTGGGAGGCAATGACTTAGTGACACTCGGTCGGCGAGTACTACTCGAGCGAGTCCTATCTACTGTTAGCTGGCTGGCGAGAAGGATCCCTGGGTGCACGATAGCATTGTCCCACATGATCCCCAGGAAGGTGTGGCGGGGGGGCCTCTCTGTGTCAGCACTGAACCATTCAGTGAAGAAGGTCAATAACAAACTTGGTAGGTTGTTTCGCTCGGCGCAGTTGCACTGTATTCCGCATGGATGTATTCAGGGGGATCACATGTATCTCGAGGATGGGGTCCATTTGTCCCGGGAGGGGAATGTCCTCATAGGAGACTTCGTAGCTTGGTTAAAGGGTTTGTTAAAAAAATTTGACCTTGAGTAGGAGTTTGTGGGGGGGCCGGATAGCCGGTCAACTATCCGGCCTGTGGCGGTAAGGTCATGATCAGTGAGCAGTAATTTCAAGATCCCTAGAGGGGGGGTGCCACCCATTATGGATGGGAGCGCCCGGGGGAGGCGGCCATTGGCCCCTCAAACGGGGAGGCGGCACCCACTAAGTATGGGGTCGCCTAAGGGAAGATGGTCATAGGCCCCTTCCAGGGGAGGAGGTGGCTCGATGCCCCTCCTATGAATTTCCCGGGGCCAGGATATCCGCGACGGCGGATATGAGAAGCAGTGTGGGGTGGGAGGGGGGTCCACGCTACCTTCTAGACACCTCACACGAGTCCTCGGACGACCATTAAGATGGCGTCGAGTTAAATAGAGGGCCCCCGCGAAGACAAGGGAAATTGGAGTTGGCACAGAGGTACAGTCCTCTGTGCGCCCGCCCCATACACCGTGAGGGGGGAGTTCTGGTAGTTGGGATCTGACACCGGTTGCGACCTTGCCGTTGGCCCGTAATGCTAGGATGTACAATTTTAATTTAGAAAAGTATGCATTGGCAGGATGTTAGACTCGGCTAGGAAAACCTTTGTACTAGAGATTTGTTAAGGTTAGCCAATCAACGTGTCTTCATCATAATGTAATAAATGAAAATTGTACATGATATGAAACTGTTATTTTAATGTTTTAATTTTTGTTTCATATTTTAATAAATACGGCCAGGAGGGTAACTCCCTTCCAAAAGTTCAGAACTGCGTCCGTCTTCCCATCCTTGGGGATCGTGTTGGGAGGGGGTGACAGGCATCCCGGCCATATGGAAAGGGGCGACCACTCGGTCCCCCCGAACGTATGGTCGGGGGCCTGGATCCTCCCGGGAAACCATTTTGTGCGGGTGGGCGTGTCACGGCTGGTATGCCCGAAGCGGCGTAGCCGGGGCGCGCCTTTTCCCGCCCAAAAGGGGTTGTCCTAGACACCTACACCGTTGGCCACGCCCCGTAGGCGTACCGGAGGAGGGTACACGCCCTTCCGAAGAGGAATAAAAGGAGCAGCAATCCGAAGAAGCATCCTCTTGTTCCTGTGCTAGGAAGCTGCACCCCTCGTTGCACGTGAGCCCTCAAGGGAACAAAGAGCAATTTTTGAGACCCACCCACCAGCCCCTTATGGCAAAGTTAGTACTGCAATAAAATGTTCTGCTTTGTTAAGCATCTCTTTTCTCCTGGTTTAGTCGTTAATAAAAATGTCGATGTTGGTACTGCAATAAGTGATTGGTTCATAACAATTTTTTCCTTCCTTGGTAGAGCGGAGTATAACAGTCTAGTTGAAGGAAGTGTCGAATGTATGAGTAATAAAGGATTGCAGTTAGAGGTTAATTTTTTCTTTCTTAGTAGGTAAACAAACGTCGTATTTATTTTGGTCGGGCGGTAAGGTCATGATCGGTGAGCAGTAATTTCAAGATTCCTAGAGGAGGGGCGCCACCCATTATGGATGGGAGCGCCCGGGGGGAGGCGGCCATTGGCCCCTCAAACGGGGAGGCGGCACCCACTAAGTATGGGGTCGCCTAGGGGAAGGTGGTCATAGGCCCCTTCCAGGGGAGGAGGTGGCTCGATGCCCCTCCTATGAATTTCCCGGGGCCAGGATATCCGCGACGGCGGATATGAGAAACAGTGTGGGGTGGGAGGGGGGTCCACGCTACCTTCTAGACACCTCACACGAGTCCTCGGACGACCATTAAGATGGCGTCGAGTTAAATAGAGGGCCCCCGCGAAGACAAGGGAAATTGGAGTTGGCACAGAGGTACAGTCCTCTGTGCGCCCGCCCCTCACACCGTGAGGGGGGAGTTCTGGTAGTTGGGATCTGACACCGGTTGCGACCTTGCCGTTGGCCCGTAATGCTAGGATGTACAATTTTAATTTAGAAAAGTATGCATTGGTAGGATGTTAGACTCGGCTAGGAAAACCTTTGTACTAGAGATTTGTTAAGGTTAGCCAATCAACGTGTCTTCATCATAATGTAATAAATGAAAATTGTACATGATATGAAACTGTTATTTTAATGTTTTAATTTTTGTTTCATATTTTAATAAATACGGCCGGGAGGGTAACTCCCTCCCGCCTTCCAAAAGTTCAGAACTGCGTCCGTCTTCCCATCCTTGGGGATCGTGTTGGGAGGGGGTGACAGGCATCCCGGCCATATAGCTTTTCCTCCGAGTTGTAAACCTTTACAGAGTCATTAAAGTTAACATGGGACGGACTAGTGATTGAATTTTTTACAGGTGTTGAACTTTCAAGGTCTACCAGCAGTTCTTTGGGCTCCCCCATCCAAGAGGGATTATCAGCATTACACGTTACATTATGCGTTTGACATGCTTTACTAAACATAGGGGAAGCACATTTCACGCATACATGTTTATGCTTTTTAAGATCTAAAACTCCACCTAAAATGGGCGTAAGAACTTTAAGAATATGATCGGAGATTGAAGTACTTTTCTCCATCAGAGACAAGATTGCGGATAAGATTTTTTCCAATTTGAGAAATTTGCTCGTTAATCCCTCTATCCCTGCATAATCGTTTACGAACATAGAATATAGGGAATTCCTTACCCTTTTATCAGAAGACAATGATAGTTCTTCACTTGAAAAGTCAAGCGAATCAGAAACCACAGACAATTTGGTAGGGGTACTATTAAATATAATAGGCGAGTGTAAGTGAACTCCTGCTCGAGATGACAGAATTTAATTGTTAGATTGAGTCTCTGAGTCCAAACCTTGAGCATCCATTTTTTCTAGTTGCTTCACTCTATCAGCGTTCTTTTCTAATGGGATGGCAATGTCCGGAACTGTTAAATCCTCAATTTTTGCCTGTCCATTAAGTAAACCATATTCTTTCTGCCGTTCTATTCTAGGAGAGATGTCGCTTACTTTTACTACTAAGCAGTCCGACATAGATCTCTGAGGCACGCAAGCATTGACTTTTGCCTTTTCAATAAGGGATATCAGATCTGCTAGTGGGGAAGATGAGGTAACTTCCTTTCTTTCACTGCCCTCAGCTAGAGGAGGACCCACTACATCAGACCTGGATGAGGCCATCTCCATCTCCATTTCCGAGTTATTATTATCCTCCCCTTCTACTTGCTGAAGATCTGCTCTTCTTACTGTTAAAGGAGGTACTACGTTGCATTCATTACATTCATCACCATTTGGCTTTAGTATAGTTACAACGGGGAAAAGCACATCTGGTCTTATGGTTTGACTATCCATATCATTCTTGACTGTTGTTTCGGGAACCATTGAAACCTCTAATGGATTCCCCTCATTTCCTTCATCTCCATTATTTGGACCCATTCCAGACTTAAAACTTCTTCCCTTTCTAGTAAACATTGATTTTACTGATGGATAAGATTTTAATAGAGTCAAATGTGCACCACCTCTGTGTCGTCGGATAGTTTTCTGAGGTTTTAAAGGACTCACAGAACTCTTGACACTCTGATTAATGTTTACTGGAGATTCTGCTGATTTTACCTTTGACTGTGAGCGCAGTCGCCTAACAGACATTACCATTGCCCCAATGAAGCAACGCCACTTAAACTTGTTGTCGCTCCTCCGGCACAAGTAATCCTCCAGCTAAAAAAATCTATAGTTGCTTCACAGATATCCCCCGACTTTTCACAAACCACCTTGCCCGAGGCCTGGGCTATTCAGCAGTGGCCCAAACACAGCCGCACACTGATCCCCGTCCGGCAACTGGGGTTATGGTGGCGTGATGATCGTGGTAGATTCTGTGGTTGATAGAAGAGGATTGGCAACGTTTATAACAGTTTATAACAAAATGGGATGGGATGGAGCAAGGCCAGGTACTATGATTTAAATACCAGGTGCATTGAGCCATGCTGCGTCAATCACGGCTCTCAGGCTCGAATTTGGCCTTCTTTCAACTTATACCTTAACAATGGCAGCCTGTTTAAGGTGGGGTAATGCATTGTCAAATGTTCAGGAGAATCTATTAAGGTTGGCTCTACATAAGGAAATCTTTGTTAATATGTTAACAAAAAGCATAATTTTCAGGAATTACTTAAAGGCTTTGAGTAGTTTTGGTATAGATTTTGAAGTGGCAGCTGGCATGGATAAAATGGGCTTAAAGCATATAATTAAAAAAAACATATATGTGATTTCACGGGAAAGAGATTTGAAAATATGCCGCGCGAATGGAAGGCTAGACTGTATTGCAGAGAGCTCTGATGTTAAAAATCCTCAGCCGTACGTTCTTTGGAACTTGAATTATGGGGTTTGCAGAGTGATTTTGTTATTAAGAATGAACCTGCTACCTCTGAAGATTGTAACAGGTGCCTGGGAGGGTATCCCCAAAAACGAAAGGCACTGTGATTTATGTAACGGCGGCATACAAGATCTTAACCATGTTCTGTTTATATGCCCAGCACTCCTTTTAATACATTGTAATTACTTAAGTCATGGTTTTTTACAGTATAAAATCTCTACAGCAGAGCAGGCTCGCAACTTGCTTCTGCTCCCCCCATCTGAATTGATCTGTTTTAAAATTTTTCATTTTTTTAAAGAATTTTTGAATGTTTATTGAAAATTAGTGGGCGAGGGTGATCTGTAGGTTTTTTATAGTACTGTGCGATGTGTTTCCATGCATTAGCACTTTTATATGCACTTTAAGTAGTATTTTAATTAGTTGTTAAATATGATAATCTATATACTATTTTTATACTGTACTAGCATTCCTGTAAAATAGTCATCTTATCATGCTTATCTACTTGAATTATAGCCTTTAGATAGTCATTTGTGAGAAATGTTCTAGAATAGAGTATTCAATGCACTGGCACTTTATGTAAAACATTAGCACTTTAATATGCACTTTATAAAAAAATTTGCTGCTTTTACTGTTCCTTGTTCATCTCCGTGAAAAAGTTTTAAATTATTTGTGTATATTGGATGATATTTGTACGTTTTTTTTCTTGTGCCACTTAAACGTAGATTATTTTAAAATTCTAGGGTGATAGCCAAAAGTTTTATCCATTTAAGATCGATAGTTATTGGCCACATGTGTACTTTATCAGAATATTTTTGCCCATTGCAGTGAAGAACTTTACGGAAGAAAATAATTTTTATGTAATTTTTGTGTAAGTCTAATTAAGAATAGTGTCTAGGTACTTTCGGATGTACTCGAAAAAATTGAAGTTGAATTTTTGTGGTTTAAATATTATGATGTGTATGTAATGATGTTTTATTTGTATTTTATGTGGAATTCCTCAGAATTCCAAATCATAATAAATAATTGAATTGAATTGGATGGAATTACTGATTACTTACTTGTTTGATTACAATACATGTAATTGTGTTTCAACCATAATAGGGAAAACTTTTGTGTAAATTCAATATGAGCTGGGGAGTAAAGCAAATTGTATATTGAGTGTAGACTCAAAACTAGTAGAGTTTAGTGGTTCTCTACACCTTTCAGCGCCATTTCATATAGTGACCTAAACTAACTTAAGTGTGTGATTTCCAACAAGAAGCGCTAATATCCTAGGACTAATACCACATTTCGAGTATATCTATTGAGGTTCAAATATCATCCTATATTGTAGTAATTCTTAATGTTTTGAATAACAAGTTATATTTAATAATTATGAAATATAACTACCCCATCAAATTCAATGAACCAAGTCTACTTCTAAATACGAATTGCTCCTGCCTCATCCTCTTGAATTACCACCAAATGCATATCATTTAAAATATTCATTTTATATTTCAAAATCTCTTATCTCCCATTCATAAAAGATATTGGGTCATAAATATTTGCTCTAAATCTACCATCCAAACAAATTCCAACCAGAGGGTGTACCCATCTTTGGTGTATTTCAATATATAAAAAGCAAATCTATACAGTGTAACTAGCTCCATATTGGTTAACTATATAGAAAACAAGAGACCATTTTATATATATATATAGCTTATTGTACTAGACATCACAAGTTTGTACACAGTCATAGACCACCATCAAGGCCTAAAAGCTATTCAGCATTTCCTGAACTTGAGACAATTAAGATTCACCACACACAACATCATGATCCTCGAATTCACTGAATTCTGTTTGAACAATAACATCTTTTTATTTGAGGACCAACTGTTCAGGCAAGTGTCTGGAACGGCGATGGGTACCTGCTTCGCTCCCAGCTATGCGAACCTTTTCGTTGGCTGGTGGGAGGAGCAGGTACCCAGGAGCTGTATGGTAGATGGTGTAGAAGGAATGGGTGTGGCTTGGACGCCGATCGGGATGGCGGCGTGAGCTCGCAGCTCCGCGCGGAATCCCACTAATTCTCCTGTTTTCGGTACCCTGGGCGACCCGGAGACGACGCTCCTGCCCTCTGAAGTGTAAGGGGACAGCCGGGCACGATCGGAGAGTCGCTGGGGGACTACTGGCCCCGAGGAGATCGAGCCGAAGAGACGACCGAGGTGTTGCAGAGGGTGCGAAGAAAATGGCGGCGAGGAGGCTGGGCGGCCCCGTACTTTCGCTTTGAGCCGAGTTGTCGCCGACTGGCAAGAGATCCTGCAATCGGCTGTTCGAAGCACTGGGATCAGCGGTGCTGTGTCCAGAGACCAGGGGACGCTGACCTGCCTCGCCCGGATCTTGGGGACCCTCGCTGGCCGCCGTCCCGGGACCCATCCTTCCCCCCTCAGGCTACCGAGGGGGTCAGCTGAACGAAGTTCGTCGAGCGGGTCATTGCTCCCGGGGGCATCGGTGGTGACATTGAACACTGCCCGGTGCCAGGGGGCTGGCACTGAACTAAGAGAGCGGACTCCAAACGGGCTCCTGGGCCTGTGACGCAGCACCCTGGAATGGCGGCGATCGGAGGGTCGATGGCCGAGGAGCGTGCTGAGGGGGACTCGGCGACATCAACCCGGCTGGGCGAGATTCCCTCCCCGGAGCTGGGCCAGGAACAGCGGCTGAACCGGCGTTTGGATGCCATACTCGAAGCGATCACCTCGACTAAGGAGGCGCTGCACCAGGACATTGCCCAAGTGGCCACGGGCCTGGGGCTGCTACGAGCGGACCACGAGAAGCTAGCGGACAGGGTCAAGGACCATGACCAACTGTTGCTGGACCTGAAGCCATCGGTGGTGACCGCGGAACACAGGATCACGGATATATTGGCCCGGTTGGACTCGCTGGAGCGACGGGCGGAGGATGCCGAAGGCCGCAATAGACGGAACAACGTACGGGTCGTAGGCCTGCCGGAAAGGATTGAAGGGGAGGATGCGGTGGCCTATATGGAGAACTGGTTCCGTACTGTGGTAGCGCCGGAGGGGCTTACTCCTTTTTTCACTCTGGAGCGAGCTCACCGGGTACCTGCTCGCCCGCCGGGGCTTGGCCGCCCCCCACGACCGATGGTGGTGCGGCTCCTCCACTACAAGGACCGGGATCTCCTCATCCAGCGGGCCAGGATGTCGGGCCCATATGAGGTGGAGAACAGTAAGGTCACGATATTCCCGGACTACACCCAAGCGGTCCAGAAGAATAGGGCATCGTTCCTAGCGGTGAAGAAGGAGCTCAGGGAGGAAGGCATCCAGTACTCCTTGCTCTACCCGGCCAAGCTGCGGATCATAATGGATGGCACTACGCACTTTTTTCAGACTCCGGATGAAGTTTGGCAATGGCTGGAGCTGTATAGAGCGGGGACAGACAGATCGCATAAAAGTAGGCGAGATCAACCTAAGCCGCCCCGGGTGAGGCAATCGCAGCGCATCAGGTCCCGCAACAGGCGCCAGCGGGAGAAACGGGAGGCTCAAATGGCGGCGGAGAAGAGGGATGTACTCGCAGTGACGGCGGCCATTACGGGGTCGCAACAGACCAGTGAACTGGCAGAATCGGACTCAGGCGGGGAAGGTAGCAGAACGGGAGGAGAACTCTCAGAGGCGGAAAGCTCGAAGGGGCCGATAGTGACCCCACAGACATCGGATGGCATATTTTGCGGCTGAGACTGCCTTGGGACTTGATTGAGACTTCATGGTAGGGTGGTATCCTGTTGGTGGAGGGCGGGTTGCCGGGTGGGGGGGCTGAGTGCTTAGTAGGGGATGAAGACGCGGGGCGCGGGCTCCGCTAGCTGGGGTCGGCGGTGACTCACCCCCCTTGGGCCCTTAAGGCCGACTGTGGTGGAGACCACAGGGTAGGAGTGTGGGAAGTTGGATCAAGGTTTGGATGGGGGCTGACATTGGGTTCGTGTGCTCTGTCCTGGGGAGTGGGGTTTGGGGAGTTTTTCTGTTCTGGGTGTGTTCGGGGGGGGGGCAACTGCATTGGGGGGGCTATGAACCTACGTTATTTGAATCGGACTGCTCGAAGTTGGAATGGGGACATTACCTAATTTGAAATGCCTGACGTGGAATGTCCGGGGGCTACGAACTGTGATAAAACGCCACAAAGTTCATGCGTACCTAGTGCGTAGGGGGGTCCAGATTGCTATGCTACAAGAGACTCATCTCACCAAAAAAGAGTGCACTGCTTTGCAGAAAAGATGGCGGGGCCAGGTGTTTGGCACCACTTACTCGGCGTATGCCAGGGGGTGTTGATCTGGGTGAGGGCGGGGATACCCTTTCAAGTGTTGAATCAAATGGTGGATCCAGATGGCCGGTTTGTGGCGGTGGAGGGGAGGTTATATGGAAGGGATGTGGTTCTCTGCTGTGTGTATGCACCGAACACTGATCAAGCTCGGTATTTTGATGGCCTCTCGGGGTCCTTGGCCTCTTTCCTGGCGGGCCCGATAGTGTTAGGGGGGGACTTCAACTCGATCACGGATGTGGCTCTGGATAGGTCCCATCCCCCCTGGTGGACTCCCCGGTGCGCAGGTTGGCCGCGCACAGGAAGGACTGGCAGGATAGATGGGGGTTGCTGGATGTCTGGCGGGAGCGGCACAGGGACGCCAGGGATTACTCCTTTTATTCTGCTCTCCATGATCTGCATGTCAGGATCGATTCGGTGCTCTGCGGTGGGTCCCTAGCCCCATTGATCTCTCATACGGAGTACCTGGCTAGGACCATCTCAGACCATAACCCCCTATTGGTACATATTCAGTGGCAGCGGGAGCGCTCAGCGATACCAACATGGCGGCTTCGGCCGGAGACGCTTGAGGATTTTGTGTTCAGCGATGCGGTCCAGCAAGGCATTGATAGCTATTTCGGAGTGAATGAGGGCACGGCCACGAGTAGGTCCACTGAATGGGATGCAATGAAAGTGGTGGTGAGAGGGGTGTGTTTGGGTAGGTTTTCGAATGCTCGGACGACTGTGTTGAATGCACTCATGAAAGCGGAAGAGACTTTGAGGGACCTGGAGCGCCGCAGGCCGGCTAGGCCGGATTTGCAGACCCAGTTATTGGAAGCGAAGGAAATGGTTGCCACCGAGACAGAACGTTTAAGGTGCTACGACTACAGGCAGTATATCATCAGGGCACATGCGGAAAGGGACAAGGTGGGCATCCTCTTGGCCAGACTAGCTAACCCGGAACTTAGGGGCTGCCCGGTCCTCAGCATTAGTAATGCGCGGGGGGAGATGGAGTACTCCCAGGCAGCGGTGTTGGAATGTTTTAGGGGGTACTATGAGGAATTGTACCAGAGTCAGCTGGGGGTGGGGGTTCAGGACATTGCGGAATACCTAGGGGAGAGGCAGCTTCCGGTCCTGGACGAGGAAGACGCGAGGGAGCTGGGCAGCCCGATCACGCTTGCAGAAATACGGGTGGCCATCAAACATATGGCCCGTAACAAAACGCCTGGGGTGGACGGACTGCCGATTGAATTTTACCAACAGTATGTGGACAGCTTGGCTCCCAGGCTTCTGGTGGTGTATACGGAAGCTTTTGAGGCTGGGGAATTGCCTGGGTCCATGCGAGAGGCCTTGATTGTACCGCTCCTAAAGCCTGGCCGGGATGCAACGGATGTAAGGTCCTATCGCCCGCTATCCATGTTGACGGTGGATTACAAGATTCTGAGCTGAATTCTAGCCACCAGGCTGGCCCCACACATGACGGGTTTGGTACACAGGGACCAGGCCGGGTTTATACCCACGAGGAGCACGGCGCTGAATATTCGCCGCCTGGTGGGAATAATGGACGCCATCTTGGACGGGGAGGGAGCTCCGGCGGCCCTGTCCGTGGACATTGAGAAGGCCTTTGATAGTTTAGAGTGGCCTTTCCTGGATGGAGTGTTGGAGAGGTTTGGCATGGGCGAGGGGTTCCGCAGGTGGACGAGGGTCTTATATACCTCGGCGACGGCGAGGGTGCGTTTGGGCGGTCTGGTGTCTGCGGCGTACCCGGTGGGCAGGGGCACGTGACAGGGGTGTTCCCTATCCCCCCTATTGTTTGCTCTGGCGATGGAACCTTTGGCGGTCCATGCGAGGTCGGGTGACAGGTACGCGGGGATAGCCAGCGGCGGGCAGTGGCACTATATATCGCTATATGCGGATGACCTGCTCCTGTACCTCGCTGACACGGCGCGGGCACTGGACGGGGCGATGGACCTGCTGTCGGAGTTTGGCCGGCTATCGGGCCTTAAGGTCAATTGGGCGAAGACCTGTGTGTTTCCACTGAGAGCGGGATCGCCCGACCCCGGCGGCGATTTAGGCGTGGTCTGGGAGCCATCTTGTTTCACCTATCTGGGAGTCCGCATCTACCACGCGACTGCGGACCTATTGGAGGGCAACATTGGTCGATGTGTTCGGGCACTGAGGGGCAGCTTGTCCTTCTGGTCGACCCTCCCGCTGACGGTGCTGGGTAGGATCGCACTTCTAAAAATGGTGGCGCTCCCCCGCTTCCTCTACTATTTCCGGACGCTGCCTGTCTGGATTCCTCAGGGGGTCTTCAGAGACCTGAGGTCAATGATTATTGGCTTCCTATGGGGGCAAGGCCGCCGAAGAGTGGCCCTGAGCACGCTACTTCGCCCCAAGATAGAAGCGGGCATGGCTGTGCCCGATTTCGAGCTGTACTATCTAGCGGCGCAGTTGCAGGTCCTTACGCAGAACGTGGCTAGGGTGTTTCGGGGTCCAGAGGTGGACCGGGATCGGGGGATACAACGCCACGTACTGTCCTATATTATCATGCAACAGAGGCTTGAGTTGCGGGGCCTCACTATGGAGGAACGGACACTCCGGCTGTGCTGGCAGAGAAGCCTTCAGAGAGCGAAGGCCTCGCGGCCTTATGCTCCGGAGATCCCGATCGGCATGCTGACGGCCTTGCCGCACGGGGGAGATTGGTCCCCATTGCTGGATTGGGAAGAGGCGGGACTACAGGTAATAGGCGACCTATACATAGACGAGGCTTTGGCACCGTTCGAAGCGCTCCGGGACCAGTTTGGGCTGCCCGACGGGGGGTTCCTCCTGCACGCGGCGGTGGTGGCTGCCATACAGAAGCACTGGAAAGGGGGACTCATGGAACCGACAATGACTATGGCGTGCCAGTACGTGGTAATGGCGGCAGGCACGTTCAAAGCTGTGACGTGCCTCCATGGTAGGATGCTGAACGAGGGACTGGAACCGCTCCAGGGGCTCAAGTCTAAATGGGAGGAGAGTGTGGGCCGGCCCATACCGGACACGGCGTGGGGCCATATCCTGCGGCGCACGTGGAAGGGCACGAGAAATGCGCGCTTTCAGCAAGTACATTTCTATGTGCTTCATAGGGCCTACTTAACCCCTGAGAAATTACAGCGGTACTTTCAGGTACCGGATGCCCGATGCCCACGGTGTTCGTCTCTGGGAGCGGACATGGACCATTTGTTCTGGGGGTGCTCGCACCTGGAGGCCTACTGGGCGGAGGTAGGGGACCTCCTGAACGAAGTGACTGATAGGGAGGTGGAATTCGATATGGCGGCATGCCTGCTGCTCTGGTTCCCGCACACCAAACACACCAAGGTGACGAGCAAATTCATTGATCTGGGCCTGATATTGGCGCAAAGGGAAATATCGTGGCATTGGAAGTCCAGGGGGGGGGACCCTCACTGCGTAGATGGAAGAATGAATTGCTGCGGTGGTCTGACTGCGAGAGTGTGCTCCGGATGAAGCAGGCCGTCAAGATGGGGAATGAGAAGGCATTGGATGCGGCACGTGCATGGGAGTTAGTGGTGCAGGCCTTGCGTGATTCTATGGTGGAAGATGAGGACGGTGAGACTTAAGCCGGTGGACACCGCGGGGCGAACACAAACAGTATCATAACCCGCACTGTAATGGATCCATCCAACTTGTTTCGACGAGGCATACACCTTAGCAGTTGCCAGGGGGGAGGGGTTTGGGGGGGTTGGTTAATGGGAGTTTGGGGTGGGTCGGAAGCCGCATGGATGGTGGCCCGCCAGGGCACCTTGGAATTAATAGGTTGGTGGGGTACTGCGTGGAATGAGGAATGGCTGGGGGGAGCGGCCAGGCAGGATAGATATACAGCACCTGGGGCGGGTCCCGACAGGGGCGGTACCACTGATTACCACTGGGATGGCTGACGGGAGCAATGTTGAGGGTGGGGGGGTAAAAGCAAATACGTAAAACGACATATCAACCATGGTCCCTATGGGACGTGCACCGTGATGTTTTCCTCTTGAGTGGAGTATTATGCCGCCCGGCCTCCGGGATGCGGGCTGAATGGCTGTGTACGATCTGTGTTTTACTACTGAACGGGGGGATGTCACGAGTGAACTGGCTGACTAATTGTATCCTGTGGTTTATAACTCTGCAATAAAAATATATTTAAAAAAAAAAAAAAATGGTGTAGAAGGAAAGACCGAGGGTTGGTTCAGGTACATTGACGACCTGTTTATTGTTTGGCGGGGCTCATCAGTAACAGCACATGCCTACATCAACCAACTTAATGAGAATGTCTATAACTTACATTTTTCAGGGACGGTAAGTCCGGTAACTACGAACTATCTCGACCTAAAAGTGTTTTCAGAGGACCATCAGATTCACACAGCCCTACATAGAAAAACCACTGCTGGCAATTCTACACTCTTTGCCAGCAGCAGCCACCCCCCACAACTCATTAAGAGTATTCCATACGGAGAGTTACTTCGACTCCGAAGGAACTGCTCAAGATTAGAGGATTTTGAGGTGGCAGCAACTGAATGTGTGAACAGATTCAAGGCCAGGGGATACGGAGAGACTCTTTTAAATAACACCTTGAGAAAAGTAAGGGCCATCCCTAGAGTCTCCTTGCTAACAACTAAACCTATCCCAAGGAATAATTCCATGACATCAATAGTTGGGAAAGGCAAGTTCAGATTAATAACTCCCTTCTCCGCTGGAGCCAATGATCTAAGATCTATGCTCCGTAAGAACTGGCACATTCTCAAAACAGACAACACACTTAAAGATGACCTACCCACTCACCCCCTCATAACCTTCAACAAAGCCAGATCTTTAAGAGACTATCTGGTTACTAGCCATTTAGAAAAACCACTCCCTAAGAGTAACACCTTAAAAACTATGAGTGGGTTTTATCCATGTGGAAAATGAAAAGCGTGCGCCGGAAGCAAAAGGGTCCTCTCCATAGAAATACCTGACTCTGGCAAGAAACTGCAAATTAAGCAGTTTATTACATGCAGCACACCTCTAGCAGTCTATTGGTTGACCTGCCCATGTGGCCTCCGCTACATAGGGAGCACCATTAATATGCTCAAACTACGGATCTTAGAACATCTAAGGGCGATCGACAAAGCAGATCAATCTTACCCAGTCGCCCGGCTCTTTGCCGAAAAACATAATATAGACCGTAGTCAGCTGCAATACTTTGGTCTTGATACCATTAAGAACAACGTCAGGGGAGGCAACCGTCTGCGACGATTACGCAGACTTGAATCACGCTATATCATAGACCTCTTCACAAAATGGCCTAGGGGGATGAACAGTGGGGAAGAAATGGTTTTCCATTTAGGCAAATGATGTAGTGGTTGCCTGTGTATCTCACTGTATTCTGTATTTGCCGAACTCCTGTGGATTACTGTATGAACAACATATTTCGTGTGCTAACAACGATGGTTTGCTTAGATGAATTTTGAGACTGATTTTCCACCATCATACAAAATTTGTGGCACACATAAGTATATTTGTCGTTCATATATATATATATATTTCTTACTAGAATCATTCATAGGCTCAAAGGGCTCTTTGATTCCTAATAACAAATGATGTATGTAAAACAACCATAGATGTTGCACACATGGCACTTTTTCACGTTTTCTTTCTGTTTTCTTTTCTTCTTTCTTCTTTTTTCTTTCTTTTCACTTTTTGACCTTTTCAGTCTATACACGATGAAATAGACTTTCTTATCTATTTGCTGATGTATATAATCATGTGTAAGAATAGGGTTTTTCCTCTACTTATTTTTGAGGACTGTTGCCGATCCACGGCTATATCAAACAGTGTAAATGTAGCACAATTCATTTTATATACCCCCCACCAGAGCACTTCTACCTATCTGCAGGTTTAATAATGCTTATTGTATATATTGTGAGCATTGAGTAATGTATATGGTGTAATTTTACCGTTACAAGATGGAGCCCGCAATGGTTGGGAGGGTTCTAGTCCTCTGTCGATGTCGACTAAGATGTGTAACCCTTGGACACTGATAATGTTGATAAATGCACCGGTTTGTATGTGTGAACACACACACTGACGAAGGCAAATTGCCGAAACGCGTCTGTGGTTTAACTTGTTGTTAATAAACTACTCCGTGGTAAAAGGAACCTCCCGAGTGCTGTCTTTTCATTCCTCGTGAATTTGCCTGGATTTGATGAGCGCAATATATAAATATATATATATATCCAAGGAAACAAAGTTCGTCATGCGCTCTCAGGCAAAGGAATCCAAAGTGAAGGATTTGCAGTTTATTTACACAACGCGTTTCAGCTCAACAGCCTTGTTCACGTGTAACCCAACACAAGTAACTCCGGCATTTAAATAAAGTTCAGCGTTGTCAATCACATATCGACATAAACATAGAACTAGTAAATGCGAATAGCAGACATGTTGGAATGGTAAATTAACGTCAACACGGTTGTAAATTACATTGGACAGATTGAAATAGCATGTAATTAGCTACGCATCAAGGAGTAAATAGTGAAATACGTAGAAAATCAATTAATGTATAATACATAGAGGTACTCATTCGACCTGCCACAAATCAACTATATCAGACAACCTGTTGTGTTTTTGTGGTCCCAGTGAATGTCAAAATATCTTGCTCGTAATGATCGAACATTCAATCAATGTAAAATACATAATCATTGAGCCTTGGTGATAAAGTTCGCATCATTTCCATTACCATTCTGGAGTGTTCACGATAACATAGTGGCCTATTACTCAAAAAGTAATCACATGCCTGTAGACCATGTTGATGATTAATTATCGTATACAATGAGTGTACATCCAAAACAATAAACATAAATTCAGGTTCCCAATTTATGTTTTCAATCTGACAAAGAAAATCCTTAGTGTCTCTGATATAACTGGGTAGTGTTGTAACAAAGTCTCGAAGAAAATGGTCCACATATTTAGAAATGTTTTCACTGATGCTACCGATGGAGGAGACTATGGGGCGTCCAGGGGGGTTGGTAGCATGCTTGTGAAGTTTGGGTAACAAGTATAGGATGGGGAGTCTAGGGAAATCTCTTTTTAAATAACAGCATTCCTCCCAAACAAGGAGCCCCTTGTCTTTCCATGTCTCTAGTTTCTCCCAAATGTCTGTGATGCTCTGATTGTACACATCAATGTTGACAGGTATATAGAAATTAGTGTCATTGAGTTGTGGTAGAAGAGATTAAGATCTTTTCTCATGAATTTTTGATATTATCCAGTGATAAAATTTGTGTCTTTCATCCGATTGATCGAAACATAATATATTCTTGTTAATATGAGCTAGGTTTTGACAAAACACACAACATGCTATTCATATTAGGTGTGATTCTGTGTCAGGCTCTATGATTATGTATTTTACATTGATTGAATGTTCGATCGACAGAGACAGAACATGTTCATATTATGGTCATCTTGCTAACATGAACAATGTTTTGATAAACAACATAACATAGTATTCATATTAGGTGTGGATCTGTGTCAGGCTCAATGATTATGTATTTTACATTGATTGAATGTTCGATCATTACAAGCGAGATATTTTGACATTCACTGGGACCACAAAAACACAACAGGTTGTCTGATATAGTTGATTTGTGGCAGGTCGAATGAGTACCTCTATGTATTATACATTAATTGATTTTCTACGTATTTCACTATTTACTCCTTGATGCGTAGCTAATTACATGCTATTTCAATCTGTCCAATGTAATTTACAACCGTGTTGACGTTAATTTACCATTCCAACATGTCTGCTATTCACATTTACTAGTCCTATGTTTATGTCAATATGTGATTGACAACGCTGAACTTTATTTAAATGCCGGAGTTACTTGTGTTGGGTTACACGTGAACAAGGCTGTTGAGCTGAAACGCATTGTGTAAATAAACTGCAAATCCTTCACTTTGGATTCCTTTGCCTTATTGCCTGAGAGCGCATGACGAACTTTGTTTCCTTGGATGTATTAACGAACCGGACTGCTTCGCCGGTATCTGCACCAACTTTCTTGGGTCCCAGCACTCCGGAAGAAGCGTTTTCTTTTCTGTGGATATATATATACCAGGCATATTACAGAGATTAGTCACCCCAAAAAGATTGCACCCCCTGATCATAGTTGAGGCAGTCCTCTACGGCCCTCAGACGCATGATCCACCTTGCCTCATGCCTACGTAATTTCAGATCCCTATCACCACCACCTGGATCTTGTTTTATATGTTCTATTCCATTAAACAAAAATGTCTTATTAGGATCCTGGGCAGTGCAATTGTATACATGTTCAGCAATGGGGTATCTCATGTCATTATGTTTTATTGCGCGAATATGTTCACTGACACATGATATAATTTTTGCAGAGTGCCCCGTACTTCAGGGACCTGTTGCTTTATTTGGAGTTATTTTCTCCACTATCACAGCAAGGACATTGGATATTTATATATGGAAGGACATTACTGCCAGCAAATTGAATGGTAGAATAGGGCACTGCTACTTTAAGTAATGAGGGAATTACATTAAATTCTAGTGCATGTGGATTTAGTGGCCTTCCCAGATCAAACCTGAAAACAGTGGATGAAGTGGAAGAAAAATCAGGAGCAAGACCTGAGTTTGCTTCTAGCAAAGTGAAAGAAGTAGTTTCCTCATGTTCTTCCTCTAAATTAAAACCAATCTGTTTAGGACATCTTCTAGCGATTCTGTGCTTTCGTTTTTTTTGTTACAGCTTCTATTTGTTGTTTAACCTTCAATTGAAGTTTCCACATGAGTTACTCTTGTTTCAAGAACAGCTTTTAATTGGTCATCCCCAAACTTTGTTTTCATATGTTTTTTGAAGATGGGAAAATAAGGAGAAGCATTTGAGCCTAGAGATTTGTTGGACTTGGCCCTTTTTGCAGGGTCATCCCTGAACTTTTTGCCTTCCTCCTATATGTTTTCAGACCTTTCGTTGGTTTTATGGGCACTTTACCACTGCTGATCAGTGCCAAAGTGCATATGCTCTCCCTATTGTAAATTGATGTATGGATTAGTGACTCCATGATTGGCTGATTTGGTTTACTTGTAAGACCCTAGTACAGTGCACTGAGTGTGCCCAGGGCTTGTAAACCAAATGCTGCTAGTGGGCTTGCAGCGCTGATTGTGCCACCCACAGAAGCAGCCTGTAAAAGTGTGTCTCAGGTCTGCCATTGCAGAGCCTGTGTGCAGTCTGGTGCTGCCATGTTGACTGGGCACGTGCACCCACTTGCCAGTCCCTAAACCTTCCCTTTTCTTCATATCAGACACCCCTATGGTAGGCCCAAGGGCAGGGTGCGTTGTAAGTAAAGGTAGTACATGCCCTGGCGTGTGTTGCATGTCCTAATTATGAATTACAGCCATTTTCGTTTCTCCCTATTTCAAGGCTACCTGTTCTCCATAGGCCAGAATGGGCAGTTAGATTATTACATCTTATAATCCTAACTGACACAGGGAACATGGTAGAAATTTGAGTTTAGTGTGCCTGAACTCAGAATGATAAAATACATCTTTTAGTGAAGTTGGTTTTAACATTCTGTGTTTGAAAATACCACTTTTAGAAAGTAGGTATTTTCTTGTTTAACTATTCAAGCCTGCCTCTGCTAGGTTGTGTATTCCATGTCTGGAGTCTGAGTGACAGGGCTGGGGATTCCAGGAGACAGGGTGATTAATCCCAGTAGTGAATAGAGAGATCTGCATCGAGATGGGAGGGAGGAGTTGCCCTGGGAACCTGAATAGGGCTGTGCCCTCCCTCTACAATGCTGGCTCCACCTCCTGTGGTGCGGCTGATGTCTCTGCCCTGCACTGTGAAAGGAGAGAAGGAGTCATGTCATTAGAGTGCTCCAGGGCTGTGCTTTTCATCCACAATGCTGGCTCCACCTCCTGTGGTGCGTCTGATGTTTCTGTCCTGCACTGTGAAAGGAAAGAAGGAGTCATGTAAACAGAGTGCTCCAGAACTGGTATGGACTAGGCAAAGACCCCTCTGCCCTCAGAGGACACAGGATTTTGGGGTATAAGTATTGGGACCCTGATCCCAAGAATTTAGATCACTTTTGGACAACAAGAAGAAACCTTTCCTGAGGAGAGGAACCTGAAGAAACTGAGGAGAGAATATCCCTAAGCTGAAGTGCTGCTTGGGGGATTGGCCTGCAGTGGTTGCCTGACTGCCAAAGAAAGGAGAAAGGACTTTGTGTGCTCTATTCAACTTGTAAGGATCTCCAAGGGCTTGAGAGAAGAGCTTGCCACCTGGTCAAGTCTCAGGGACAACAGACTTCAACCCCCAGCTCCCCAAGAGTTCTTTGGAAGTGCCTGCTGCTGTTTTGGGCCTTCTGAGGACTGCGTGTCCCAAGGAGCTGGAAGCAAAACTCAAGAGGGAGAAGCGTGTCGCAGCCACTGCCGTCGCATCGTGGATGTCGCCGCTGTTGTTGTCGCATTGCACTGCATCCCAAGAAACATCCTGCAACCCCGAAGAAGCGTGTCGCCGTCGCAGCCGCTGCCATCGCATTGTGGATGTCGCCGCTGTAGCTGTTGCATTGTAGCGCATCAAGAGAAGCGTCTCGCAATGAGGAAGAAGCGTGTCGCCGTCGCAACTGCTGCCATCGCATCGTGCATATCGCCGCTGTTGCTGTCGCATTGCACCTCATCAAGAAAAGCGCCTCTCATCCACGGAGAAGCGTGCCGCAGTCGGAACTGCTGTCGTTGCATTACGGAACAAGGGTGTCGCCGCTGCAGTTGTCGCATCAAGAGGAAGCATCTTGCATCGTCGAAGAAGTGTGTCGCCGCCAAAGACGCTGTTGTCGCATTACGGAACAAGGGTGTCGCCGCTGCAGCTGACGTATCGAGATGAGGCTTCTCGCAACATCGGAGAAGCGTGCCACATCAGGAAGAACTTCACATCTTTATTTCTTTGCACCAGATCGTTGCTGCATCTTCATCTCTGCAACACTTTCGTTGTGGAAGCGTGACACATCGTAATGTACATTGACTCAAAGTGTTGCATTTTAAGAACTAAGCTAAACCTACTATTTTAAGTACAGTATTGTGGATTTTTGTTGTTTGTGGTCTTGTGTTAAATCTATATGAAGAATATTTATTTTTAATATACAACTTGTGTGGTGTCCATCTGTAGTGTTGTCACTTGATTACTGTATGTATTCACAAATGCTTTAAACACAGCCTCTGAGATAAGCCTGTCTGCTCGTGCCAAGCTACCAAGGGGTGAGCAGGGGTTATCTTAGGAGTGTACCTCCTTACCCTGACTAGAGGCAAGGGTCCCTATTTGTCACAAGTACCTACCTGTGCCAACTAGAGACCCCCAAATCTAACAAGATCATTGTAAAAGAGATGGTTGTGGAGCTAACGTCTCTTCTGAAAATAGTTTACGCAAAGTTTCATGGGATCCAGGTGTCTTGTTTAGCTTTGAACTTCATGCATGGTATTCCTGCTTTGTTCGCCCGTGACCGTCTTTCTGGTTGGTTCTAATCTATTGGGGTATTTCCCTTAGAAAGAATCATCCTATGATCCTTAGGCTTAATCTCCTATGAAATCTTGGAGATTAGGGAGGGCTCTTTTGTAAAGTGAGAACATTTAGAATGGCTGTTAGGGTTTCCAAAATGTTATCAAAGTTTACAGTGGTACTTTGAAGAGTTGAGCAGTGAGTTTGATATTCTTCTTAGGGTGTGGAGAGCATCAGAAAAGTGCACATAGTATCCTGGCTGATGAAAGGAGTTATCTGAAGGGAAGTCAGGCAAACATGAAAGATCATCCATTCTCATTTGTTCCACACTTGGATTACAATTAAACAATTTCAAGGTTTCTGTAGAGGATTTAATTAGAGTCTTGTTCTTCTTTTAATGTGGATATGTGTTTAAGTCAATATCAGGAAGAGTGAAATCCAGTGGAAGCATTTCATTTGAGCATTCTTTAGTGTTTATTGAGGGCTTTGATATGCTTTCCGCTGGTGAAACACTTTTATTGCATGGACATAACTGGGATGGTTTGGTCGAGAGTAACCTTTTACTTTGAAAGATTTGTTGTGAGAAGGTAGCTTCAGGGCTTTCTCTTTTTGGGAATTCTGCTTCCTCTGTGACCAGAGATTTTGAGAAAAATGCAGGAATAGTGGAAAGGCCAACAAGTGGGCTAATATGCATGGAATTTCTTTATGTCGTTCATTAATTTGAAGGGTCACAGGTTATCTCTTCATATATATAAAATGATTTCTAAGTCTTTTGATAGTCATATTTCAAACATGATTAAAGAAATGGAGATGAAAGTTAAAAGGCTCTAGGTTTGCTAAATGGCAGGTCAGAGGAAACAAAAAACAAGAAATAGAAAAACAGAGTTTTCGCTTTTGTAGGATTAAAAAAAACATATAGACTACAAACTTACCTTTGCCTTCAGGGCCCTTGATCACCACCTCGACCCGCGGGAATACATTGCTGCTGAAGATGATAATGAGAAAATACTGAAGTGGTGTATATGACTGCTCTATTTATACTTTCTAGATTTGTGGAGAAAGAGCCAACACTTCTTTCTCAGTTTCACATCACCTCAAAGAGACTGAAAAAACATTAATTAAGGGCCTTATTTAGATGTTGGCTGGACCACGATGGAATGGGCTTTTTTGGCCGTCTTCCCTCCCGCATACCTGGTGGTCTACCCACTCTATTACAATGCTGGTGGTTTGATGGAGTAGAGACTGTTGCAGGCCTGCCCAGTCCACCATGGATGTTCATTCGAGTCAATGGTGCAAGAGGCCTAACCGGCAATCGGAGTGCGGACCTCCATATTCACACCGGACCAATCACAATGTGCCTTTCCGCCGATGTGACTGTGGCGGTCAAGTCGCCACACCTCAGTTGGCAGTTCGGGATGGAAATAAGGCACTAACTCACATTTACTCACATTTACTCACAGTCATGAACCCAATTTACCAGTTGGTGCCCTCGATCCTGCTGACAGAGGAAAAAAAAATTCAACACCGTCAAGGATGGAATCAATGATAAGCTATACCTTTACCTATTACTTTTCAATTGCCAAAGAACTGAAGTGCTGTAAGTGTGTTTTAGAAAATCATACTTTCAAGCAATAGCATACCAGTGTGCAATGTAAATGTGTGAAATGTTGATAGTTAAGAAATTTAAAGAAACACACCTAAACCAGCAATTTGGATATACATATATATATTTATTTTTTATTGGACAGAAAAAGAAATTTCAATTGACACAGCTTCTGGCCCACAACCCCTCCGGGCCGGCCGCATCACAGACAGTAGTACCCAATCTACTTCGTGCAGTACACAGCCTCATGGCCGACAACCCGGGGGTCCAGCGGCGTGAGGGTAATGCCATGTTCTCGATATGTAGTACCGTTCCTACTTGCGGGCAGCGACCAAGTTTCCTGTGCATTTTTCAATGTTCTCCCTCCTAAACATCCCTGTGACTCCCCTATAACAATGCCCACCCCCTATCCTCACCTTTTGGCCTCCCTAAAGTTCCCTGCGCCTTTTCTCTGTGCCCATTTCCGTAATAGCCCGTCCCACACCTTACCCCCTGATCCGATAGTATTTGTAACGCTGGTAGTAAGAGGACCCTGAAGGTGTTCTGGCCCAACCCCCAGGAGTCAGTACCACGACAAGAGGTGTGTTCGTACAGTGTGTGATCCCCCCTGTGAATCCCCCTCCGGTGTACCCCTCACTTAGGCCTCCCTCTCTGTTCTCACTGCTTCCATCCCTGCCCTCTCAGTCAGACCCGCTCCCGTCTTCCCATGTGTGTGCCAGTGTCCTAGTTTAGGTCGTGTGCGGGATCTACCACCAGCCCTTGGGGAACGGTGTCTGTGGAGCTCGCATCTTCGGGCTGCTGTGCCTGCAAATAGGTCTTATATAAAGCCCAGAAGTTTTTAGGGCGGCTTTTTGGGGCAATAACTCGCTGTACACCTCCAACTGTGTGCTACAATACAGCATGTCTCGCGCCCATCTGGCCTTAGTTGGCAGAGGGCCCGCATCCAGCACTGTGCCACCACTCTCCTGGCCATTAGCTCCCTATATCTGTGAGTCTGCGTATCGCCACCGGAAGTCTCCTTGAGTTAACTATGAGTGCTATTCCCGGATCGATGTCCAAGTCGACCTCCAGTATCCTGCTCATCTCGGAAAATACTTCGCGCCAGAACGTCTGTATACCCGGGCATCCCTATGACAGATGCAAGAAGTCAGCGTCTGCCGCTCGGCAGCGCTCGCAGTGTGCCTCCAGTCGCAGCCCATATCTATGAAGACGTGCTGGGGTGTAGTACACTCGTTGTAGGAATTTAAAATAATATGAGCCGGTGCTTTCCATTTAGGAAATACGTTTCGTGTTTTCACAGCAGTAGCTCCACGTCGCGTCATCTAGCGTGGCTCCTAAATCTCTTTGCCACTCCAGCCGAGCTTTCGTGTGTTGGTGCTCCCCATGAGATCTAGCTATGCTGTAGAGGTTTGTTAAGAGCTTCTTGGGTTCTTTGTGTGTGATCACGTACGATAATTCCGGTACATCCGGGTGTTCCGCCATATCCGGACCCAGGAGTTCAGAGAGAGCACTCCGAGTTCTATGGAAGTGGAATCTTTGGAGGAGCGAAAGTTCGACTCCATCTCCCCGAGTTTGGTCCCAGGTTTTGGCTATGCTGTCTTGGAATAGGTCACCCGCCTTGCTCAACCCCAGTTTTGTTAGTTCCTGCGTGACTGCTTTGTACACCATGGGCAGGAGCCAGCGCATCCACTCCATCGGCATCTCCGGCGAGTACAGCAACGCCCCTCCTTGGCGAAACAGGAGCGAGTGCCAGGCGTGATTAGTGGAAGAGATGGAATCCAGTATTCCCGTCCGACAATCCTGGGGTTGGCAGACCATCGCCGGGAGCGGTATGGGATGGGCGAATAATCGTTCCAGCCGGACATGTGGAATTTGCTTGTTGCCATGCACCCAAGTATGTAGGTGAGACGCCTGGGCAGCCCTGTAGTATAGTTCAAGATCTGGCGCCGCTAGGCCCCCTAATTTGTACGGGAGGGTGAGCGTAGTCCACTTGACTCTCGTCTGTTTGCCCGCTCATGCCCGTTTAATCATCAGGCTGGTCAGACAGTGAAAGAAGGCCTTAGAAAGTACGATCGGCAATGCGTTAAATAGGAACAGAAATCTCGGTAGCACTATCATCTTCATTACGGCTAGTAGCGTGAGGGGTAGCTTACACCAGATCTCGATGTCATCCTCCAGCTTACTGACCGCTCTCCCGTAGTTCTGCCCGATGAGTAGGTCCGGATCCGTGTGGATCTGGATCCCCAAGTATCTAATCGGGTCTTCCGTCCATTGTAGAGGGTACTCCGTCTCCACCGTGTGGTCACTGGAGTGAGGGGCAGCACCATCGATTTTGCCCAGTTGACTTTGAGCCCCGAGAGCGCGCCGAACCGGACCACCTCCCTCAGGAGTGGGGAGAGCGAAACTGCTGGGTCATGGGCGTATAGCAAAGTATCGTCCACATACATAGATACGACTATTTTGTACGTGGGGAACCGAACTCCCTCGTGGTTATGATGCTCTCTCAAAGCACAGGCGAGGGGCTCTGCAGCAAGCGCGTACAGTAAAGGGGACAAAGGGCACCCCTGACGAGTGCCCCTACCTATGAATAGGGGGCAGGAGACCGCATTGCCCACTCGAACCCTAGTCGCAGGACCGTCATACAACGCTCCTATCATTTGAATAAAGGATTCGCCAAGACCCATACGGCGTAACACCTGGAGAAGGAATGGCCATTCGACAGAGTCGAACGCCTTCTCCATGTCACGCTGGCGTGTCCTGCTTTACATGCTGGATGGTACCCAAGACTGTTCTTATATTGTAAGTCAGGTTTCTGGATGGGATAAATCCGGCCTGTTCTGGGGCCACTAAATCAGGAGCCAGGAGCGAGAGTCTGTTCGCCAGTACCTTAGCGTATAGTTTGGTGTCGACGTTTAACAGCGATATTGGGCGATATGAGCTACAGTCGTCGTGTGGCTTCCCTGGCTTCAGAATGGTAACTATCATAGCCTCTCTCATGGAGCTGGGCATGGTACCTTGAACACCTATGTCCTCTAGGAGGGTGTGGATGTATGGCAGTAGTTGTTCCTGAAATGTTTTATAGGAATCAACGGAAAGTCCGTCCATGCCCGGTGCACTGCCCGAACTCATGGAGGCTAGTGCGTCTCTGATTTCGTCCAGCTGTATAGGACACATCAGGAATTCCCTGTCTGAATGTGGGAGGAACGGGAGTTGTATGTGTTCTAGATAATCAATTATTTCAGCCGATACGTCACCACTTTTGGAAGAATATAGCTCTGCATAATAGTCTCTGAAGACTGCTGCCATTTCTGCCTCCTTGGACACTCTATCTCCGCTCGAGTTCTTTAAGTCTGGGATTGGCGCCTTTCTCCTCCGGCCTTTAATGCCATTAGCTAGGACTGCGCCTGGCCTCTCCCCCTCTCCATATGTGCGGGCTGTGGCGTATTTGCCTAAGTGTTGTACCTCTCTGTCCGCTGGCTCGTGGTATTCCACCAGTAGGCGCTTAATGTCAGCTTCTATAGAGTCATCCGGGTTAGATCGGCTTCTGGCTTCGAGAGCTTGCAATTGCCGCTCGAGATCCGCTAGCGTGGCCCTGGTAGCCTTCAAGACACTGGAGTGCTTGGACATCGCTATACCTCTAATATAAACTTTGAACGCTTCCCATATTGTTTGGTAGTCCTCCACCGACCCCACATTTTTCTCGAAAAACACCTCGATTGCCTCTGCCAGCTCACCGCGGAAAATCAGGTCCAACAGGGAGTATGGCGGGAAGCGCCATGTGAACGGAGCGTATCCCTTTACTGGGGTTTCCAAAGTTAACAGAATGTGGGAGTGGTCCGAGAGAGTGCGCGGGAGCACCTTGCAGTGTCTAACCGAGCGGTCGGTTCCCGTTGTGACAAACCAGTAATCTATCCTCGTATGTATGTCATGAAATGCAGAGTAGTGTGTGAAACCGCTCCTCCCATCATTTCTGCCCGCCACACGTCAATCATATCTAGCATTACCAGCTTTGCGGATAGCGACTGCGCAGCTGCGGAGGGCCGCTGGGGGGTCCCAATGATCTGTCTATATCAGGGTTCAGCGTCAAATTAAAGTCCCCACCCCACAGTATGTGTGGATTGTTGTATTTGGCTATCTTACTGGCTAGGGAATCAAAGAAATCAGGCTGGTCAGACGGTGAAAGAAGGCCTTAAAAAGTACGATCGGCAATGCGTTAAATAGGAACAGAAATCTCAGTAGCACTATCATCTTCATTACGGCTATGCGGCCCAGTAGCGTGAGGGATAGCTTACACCAGATCTCGATGTCATCCTCCAGCTTACTGACCGCTCTCCCGTAGTTCTTCCCGATGAGTAGGTCCGGATCCGTGTGGATCTGGATCCACAAGTATCTAATCGGGTCTTCCGTCCATTGTAGAGGGTACTCCATCTCCACCGTGTGGTCACTGGAGTGAGGGGCAGCACCATCAATTTTGCTCAGTTGACTTTGAGCCCCGAGAGCGCGCCGAACCGGACCACCTCCCTCAGGAGTGGGGAGAGCGAAACTGCTGGGTCATGGGCGTATAGCAAAGTATCGTCCGCATACATAGATACGACTATTTTGTACGTGGGGAACCAAACTCCCTCGTGGTTATGATACTCTCTCAAAGCACAGGCGAGGGGCTCTGCAGCAAGCGCGTACAGTAAAGGGGACAAAGGGCACCCCTGACGAGTGCCCCTACCTATGAATAGGGGGCAGGAGACCGCATTGCCCACTCGTACCCTAGCCGCAGGACCGTCATACAACGCTCCTATCATTTGAATAAAGGATTCGCCAAGACCCATACGGCGTAACACCTGGAGAAGGAATGGCCATTCGACCGAGTCGAACGCCTTCTCCATGTCTAAGAAGAGCGCTACCGCTGGCGTGTCCTGCTTTACATGCTGGATGGTACCCAAGACTGTTCTTATATTGTAAGTCAGGTTTCTGGATGGGAAAAATCCCGCCTGTTCTGGGGCCACTAAATCAGCGGCCAGGAGCACGAGTCTGTTCGCCAGTACCTTAGCGTATAGTTTGGTGTCGACGTTTAACAGCGATATTGGGCGATATGAGCTACAGTCATCGTGTGGCTTCCCCGGCTTCAGAATGGTAACTATCATAGCCTCTCTCATGGAGCTGGGCATGGTACCTTGAACACCTATGTCCTCTAGGAGGGTGTGGATGTATGGCAGTAGTTGTTCCTGAAATGTTTTATAGAAATCAACGGAAAGTCCGTCCATGCCCGGTGCACTGCCCGAACTCACGGAGGCTAGTGCGTCTCTGATTTCGTCCAGCTGTATAGGACACATCAGGAATTCCCTGTCTGAATGTGGGAGGAACGGGAGTTGTATGTGTTCTAGATAATCAATTATTTCAGCCGATACGTCACCACTTTTGGAAGAATATAGCTCTGCATAATAGTCTCTGAAGACTGCTGCCATTTCCGCCTCCTCAGACACTCTATCTCCGCTCGAGTTCTTTAATTCTGGGATTGGCGCCTTTCTCCTCCGGCCTTTAATGACATTAGCTAGGACTGCGCCTGGCCTCTCCCCCTCTCCATATGTGCGGGCTGTGGCGTATTTGCCTAAGTATTGTACCTCTCTGTCCGCTGCCTCGTGGTATTCCACCAGTAGGCGCTTAATGTCAGCTTCTATAGAGTCATCCGGGTTAGATCGGCTTCTGGCTTCGAGAGCTTGCAATTGCCGCTCGAGATCCGCTAGCGTGGCCCTGGTAGCCTTCAAGACACTGGAGTGCTTGGACATCGCTATACCTCTAATATAAACTTTGAACGTTTCCCATATTGTTTGGTAGTCCTCCACCAACCCCACATTTTTCTCGAAAAACACCTCGATTGCCTCTGCCAGCTCACCGCGGAAGATCGGGTCCAACAGGGAGTATGGCGGGAAGCGCCATGTGAACGGAGCGTATCCTTTTACTGGGGTTTCCAAAGTTAACAGAATGTGGGAGTGGTCCGAGGGAGTGCGCGGGAGCACCTTGCAGTGTCTAACCGAGCGGTCGGTTCCCGTTGTGACAAACCAGTAATCTATCCTCGTATGTATGTCGTGAAATGCAGAGTAGTGTGTGAAACTGCTCCTCCCATCATTTCTGCCCCGCCACACGTCAATCATATCTAGCATTACCAGCTTCGCGGATAGCGACTGCGCAGCTACGGAGGGCCGCCAGGGGGGTCCCAATGATCTGTCTATATCAGGGTTCAGCGTCAAATTAAAGTCCCCACCCCACAGTATGTGTGGATTGTTGTATTTGGCTATCTCACTGGCTAGGGAATCAAAGAAATCAGGAGAATCATAATTGAGGCCATAGGAGTTAACCACTAGCAGATCCATCCCCCTCCCCGTACAGGACGCTATGATATACCTTCCCTCTGGGTCGACTCTTAGGGTCTGTAGGAGGATTCCCGATTTTGGGTTTACCCAGGTGAGGACCCCCCGCGCGTGTGTGGTGAACCCAGCAACCGCTATATGCCCTACTAAACTCCTAGTGTGTAGCATGTTGCTTGTGAGTGGAAGGTGCGTTTCTTGTCTAAGTGCAATATCGACATTGTGGCGTCTAAGATAGCATAGCACCTTTCTAAGTTTTCTGTGATCATTAAGCCCCCTAACATTCCATGTGAGTGCATGTATCATTCCAGGTCTCTCATCAGCACGCCCATCAACAATCACAGCCATGTGGACGCTGCCCGGGTTCTATAGTCGTAGTTAGACGTGTAGGGCAGGCCAAATTACGGGCAATCATTCGATCGCAGTAAGCACAGTGTGGTCTTTGAGGCAAGGCACTTTGAAACAAAACAAAACATCCGCAACTTTCCCTCTGTCTCATAATGGCAACTGTGCCCTCACCCCCCACCACCCACAGCAGACCAACCCCAACATGGGCTAGCATGGTACGAGAATCCCCCCACCTCCCTTCCCCTCCAAACTTGTTCCATAGGGCCCAGCCGGAACCCGTTGTGCTATCAGCGCTAGGGCAGAGGTTACCAAAATTAATGCAGTCAGCATTTGACTTTAACCAACGTCCGCTATCCAGCTCCCCGCCCCCCATCACCTCTTATTTGTCCTTCAACGGCATACCGTGTCCAAATACCTGGCAATGACCAGTATCAGATTCTGCCAAGGTCCAAAGCCCCACCCGCCCGCCGCCCTGCAGACCCCCGGTCTGGAAGTCTGAAGTGGAATGAGAGGAAACAGTCAATGCACACAATCCCACATAGCCCACAAAATCTGAGGGATGGAATAATTAACCAAAGAGTCTACAGGATCAAGTGTGCAACCTTAATTAGGAACAACCTCACCATGTTTCGGAGTCCGTGCTCGCTTCCGAGGTGCCAACAGCTCCCACCATCGGCGCAGTCCGTCGCGTCGAAGAGGCCCCCGGTCAATACTGCTTGCCAACAACCTCTTCGCCGCCTGTCACTGACCGGAATCCGTCAGGACGAGTCCAAGGACGCCGAGTGGTCATTCTTGGTCTTCCAGTCCACTGGAGGGTTCCTGCTCTTCCGGACGTCACCCAGGGCTGTTCCGCCGTTCTTTGGCCCAGGTCCTCAGTGCCTTCTGAAGTTCTTTTGGGTCTGTAAAAAATGTGGGAGTGACCCCCTTGATTTATCCGCAGTTTCTCCGGATACAGCATCGCGTAGTCCAATCCGAGATCCCGCATCTGTTGCTTATAGGAGGCAAAGAGTCTCCGTTCTTCCTGTACCCTTGCAGTGAAGTCGGGGTATAGTGATATGTTGGATCCCTCAAACTGTAGCTGGCCTTTCTCCCTGGCAACTCTCAGAGCCGAATCCCTGTCTCAATAATTCAGGAGCTTAGCTATTATAGGCCTGTGGGAGGCTCCAGGGGGAGGTCCTGGGCCCAAAGAGCGGTGCGCCCTCTCTACTATAAACATGTTGGAGAATTCGCCTTCCCCCAGCAAAGGGATTAGCATCTTCTCAACAAATAGCTCCATCTTGCCCATTTGGGTCGTCTCCGGTACCCCCGTGATCCGAGTGTTGGCCCTCCTGGAGCGTGCTTCCAAATCCTCAGACTTGTCCTGGATTACCTGTAATAACTTTGCCATGTGTTTGCGGTCCTTATCGAGTTCCATCTGCCCCTCCTCCACTTCAGTAATCCGTCTCTCGGACATGTCGAGGCGCTCCGCGTGCTTATGGACCCTTTCCGACATCCTGTCCATCCGGTAGGTGAGGGCGTCAATCTTCGTCCCAATCGACGCCATGCTATCTTGCAGGCCCTTTTCCATGGTAACCAGCAATTCCTTTTTACCGGAGTAAATCGAGCTGTCCTGCGCAGCAGTAGCCTGCCCGTAGTCCGTTTCTCCTGAGTCCTGAGTCTTAGTACGTCGCTGTTCAAATGGCAGTTTAGACTGCTTCGCATCCCCTTTCCCCATCTTGCAGCGCCGCAGTTCCGTCAGGTCTCTTCTCACCACGCAGTCTCTGGGGAGAGCCAGTCTCTGAGTCGGTCGCGACACCGCTTCTGGGAGGCCACCTGGGCACCCCCGGGCAACCCTCCACATGTCTGGCACTTCTGTATGGCAGGGGAGGCAGCCGCGAATCGATTTCAGCAGAGGGGGCACCTCAGGACCGCCCCAACCTGCGCCCCCAGCTAGTCCTCAACAGGGGGGCCCACAGCGTTAAATTGAACTGTTCCTCTGTCCTGCTCTGTGGGATATCCACTGTGTCTCGACCCACCACTCCGACTGGAAGAAGATCGGTCCAGGGCAGGCAGGCGCTGCCGCAGAGGGGTCTCGACGACTATGGGGTACCCCCGCCGGAGCACAGAAGCCGCCGTGTTTGCCTCCCAGGGCCAGGTCCTCCCCTCAGCCTCGCGGCAATTGAGCACCGCTGTTGTCTTGCCGGGGGGCGGGGGGGGAGTATGTCGTGGCAGGAGGGAGCAGTCCGCGGGGAGGATAGTTATCCGGGGCCCAGTACAGCGCAGTTCTCAGCCTTGTGACCGCAGCGCAGCGCGCTGGCAAAATTCAGCCCTCAGAACTATGGGCCGCACTCCTTCCACCAGGGTCGCTGGGGCCACACAGCAGTCTTGCGCCCCCCTCGGGTTCAGCCTCCACTTCCACTGCCGCAGTTCGGCAGGCGCGAGTGCCGGGCGCGTCGCCCTTCTCACCTCGGTGGCCAATCTATAATATGGGCGCTGTCCCGGGTCTGACACCGCACCTCGCTGCCCTCGGGTCTCCTCACCTGCCTCTCCCGATGTCCCAAGCCGAGTAGTCGGAGCCAGGCACTAGGTCTATGACGTCATCCGGGCTCCAGGCACGGCCCGCGCCACACGTCTCACCACGTACTCCGGGGACAGGAGCACGCGAGGTCGCGGCTGTGAGGCCCACCTTCCCGGCCCACTAGCTCGCAGGTTTCACCCTCCAGCAATATCGCACGGCCTCCAATGATGTTTCCGAGGGCGCCGGCAGCGTTCAGGGGTGAGGCGACGTCTTCGCCAGTTAAATAGCGCCGAGGAAGAGAGGATAATAGAGGTGATGTGGCGGAGCTACGCTTTCAAGCGTCCGCCATCGATGCCGGCAAGCTCCGCCCATCAATTTGGATATACATATTTGGCACAAGCTGCCTTCGAATAAGTTTACACTTGCACAAAAAAGAAGAAAAAAGAAAATACATATGTGTGTTTAAAAAAAGTTAGAAAATGGTAACATCAAAAACATATGCAACACACACTGGGAGAAGTGCAATGTAACATGATGTACAAATTGCGCTACATAAGCTGAAACCTGTACTTTATTCATTAGCAGTAAAATCAATGTCAATTCCAATTTGGAAGTATCCAACATATACATCCATGGAATTTTACTGTTTGTCTACTGCAAGTCCAGTACTAAATCCAAATTCAATAGTCACAATACTTGATAAGGTGTAATGCATACATGCTCAGACTGAGAAAGAATCAAGGTCAAACAAATTCATCTACAGTAACCCATTTAAAAAAAACAAATGTTCAACATCAATTAGTTGGTGCAAGTGGCCCTTACTAGGATGAAAGCCTGCATCTACATCAAATGGCCATCACATACTATGTTAACCAGTGTATGAACTTAACCAACTACACATTAACTAATCTAGAAAGAGTACATGCCACCATGGTAAAGAAAAATAAGTACTTCACATTTTAGTTAGAAACATTGCCAGGGATCAAACAATTGTGAATTAACATTATTGACACGACAAACTTGTGAAAATTAAACAATCTATATATTTGCAAAACTGAGATAATTCTCGCAAAAATAAATCGGCAAACTGGCAGTCCAAAGTAAATAAGTATCTCTTGCACTCCTGTGCACTGGCACAACAACTTGCCTCGTAAGTGACTGCCATGAGAACCTCCTCAGGAAGGGCCATCTATGTGGTAGATCAGGCACCTCTAGATCTTACTTGGGAGGGGGTGGTGTGGGGTCGGTAGGGGTGTTTTGGGCTTGGCAGGGGGAGAGGGGTTGGGATTTGGCAGGGGGGATTTTTTCCTTTTTTTATCAGAACTTTTGGGCTTGGGAGGTGTAGGGCAGGTGGGTTTTGATAGAGCAGCTTTTCTCCATTTTTGATCAGAACCTTTGGTCTTGGGATGGGAAGGGGTTGAGTTTTGGCAGGGGAGCTTTTTTCCTTTTTTTACCATAACATTGGGGTTAGGGAGGGGAAGGGGTGGGTTTGGTTGTCTGAAGGGAGGATTTCAGTTTTTTAGGAATAGTCTCAGGAGGGGGAGTTTTTTTTCTTTGCTTTCGGAGGGGTTTGGGGCGTGGAGGACATTAGGGCAAGGGTAAACTGGACATCCTCTCAGGAAAAATGGGTGGGAGCTCAGGAGGGGTTGAGGTTTGGGAAGGAGAGGGAGTGGGTATGGCTGCTGTCTGTGTTGAGGGTGCAGGTGCCTGATGGTATGTGCTGGGTGTTTTTTGGTCTGTCGTTTGCTAGGTGTGTGTTGTGTGGGTGAGTGTTTGCATTGGTTTTTCTGAGGTGTGCTTCCTAATGTGCAAAGTTCATAGGTCGCACGCTACTCCACCATTCCAGCGTGTGTACCCCAGGAGCATCACGGTGGATGTAGTTTTCTCAAAGCGGGTGCGCTTATCGAAAGTTCAGAAGTGTGATGCACAGTTGCAGGCCAACTCTGGACACCGGTGTTTCTGGATAATTGTCCGTCATCAGCAGAGTGTAGGATGAGTTTCAGGGGTTGCTGTGCAGGCTGCCAAAGTGTTATCAGGTATGGTACCTCTCCGGGCGCGTAGGGCGTTACCTGAGCTCGTCAGCTCAAGGCTCAAGGGAGCCGAATTAAGTACAAAGTTCATAGGTCGCACGCTACTCCACCATTCCAGCGTGTGTACCCCAGGAGCATCACAGTGGATGTAGTTTTCTCAAAGCGGGTGCGCTTATCGAAAGTTCAGAAGTGTGATGCACAGTTGCAGGCCAACTCTGGACACCGGTGTTTCTGGATAATTGTCCGTCATCAGCAGAGTGTAGGATGAGTTTCAGGGGTTGCTGTGCAGGCTGCGAAAGTGTTATCAGGTATGGTACCTCTCCGGGCGCGTAGGGCGTTACCTGAGCTCGTCAGCTCAAAGCTCAAGGGAGCCGAATTAAGTACAAAGTTCATAGGTCGCACGCTACTCCACCATTCCAGCGTGTGTACCGCAGGAGCATCACGGTGGATGTAGTTTTCTCAAAGCGGGTGCGCTTATCGAAAGTTCAGAAGTGTGATGCACAGTCGCAGGCCAACTCTGGACACCAGTGTTTCTGGATAATTGTCCGTCATCAGCAGAGTGTAGGATGAGTTTCAGGGGTTGCTGTGCAGGCTGCCAAAGTGTTATCAGGTATGGTACTTCTCCGGGCGCGTAGGGCGTTACCTGAGCTCGTCAGCTCAAGGCTCAAGGGAGCCGAATTAAGTACAAAGTTCATAGGTCGCACGCTACTCCACCATTCCAGCGTGTGTACCCCAGGAGCATCACGGTGGATGTAGTTTTCTCAAAGCGGGTGCGCTTATCGAAAGTTCAGAAGTGTGATGCACAGTTGCAGGCCAACTCTGGACACCGGTGTTTCTGGATAATTGTCCGTCATCAGCAGAGTGTAGGATGAGTTTCAGGGGTTGCTGTGCAGGCTGCCAAAGTGTTATCAGGTATGGTACCTCTCCGGGCGCCTAGGGCGTTACCTGAGCTCGTCAGCTCAAGGTTCAAGGGAGCCGAATTAAGTACAAAGTTCATAGGTCGCACGCTACTCCACCATTCCAGCGTGTGTACCCCAGGAGCATCACGGTGGATGTAGTATTCTCAAAGCGGGTGCGCTTATCGAAAGTTCAGAAGTGTGATGCACAGTTGCAGGCCAACTCTGGACACCGGTGTTTCTGGATAATTGTCCGTCATCAGCAGAGTGTAGGATGAGTTTCAGGGGTTGCTGTGCAGGCTGCCAAAGTGTTATCAGGTATGGTACCTCTCCGGGCGCGTAGGGCGTTACCTGAGCTCGTCAGCTCAAGGCTCAAGGGAGCCGAATTAAGTACAAAGTTCATAGGTCGCACGCTACTCCACCATTCCAGCGTGTGTACCCCAGGAGCATCACGGTGGATGTAGTTTTCTCAAAGCGGGTGCGCTTATCGAAAGTTCAGAAGTGTGATGCACAGTTGCAGGCCAACTCTGGACACCGGTGTTTCTGGATAATTGTCCGTCATCAGCAGAGTGTAGGATGAGTTTCAGGGGTTGCTGTGCAGGCTGCCAAAGTGTTATCAGGTATGGTACCTCTCCGGGCGCGTAGGGCGTTACCTGAGCTCGTCAGCTCAAGGCTCAAGGGAGCCGAATTAAGTACAAAGTTCATAGGTCGCACGCTACTCCACCATTCCAGCGTGTGTACCCCAGGAGCATCACGGTGGATGTAGTTTTCTCAAAGCGGGTGCGCTTATCGAAAGTTCAGAAGTGTGATGCACAGTTGCAGGCCAACTCTGGACACCGGTGTTTCTGGATAATTGTCCGTCATCAGCAGAGTGTAGGATGAGTTTCAGGGGTTGCTGTGCAGGCTGCCAAAGTGTTATCAGGTATGGTACCTCTCCGGGCGCATAGGGCGTTACCTGAGCTCGTCAGCTCAAGGCTCAAGGGAGCCGAATTAAGTACAAAGTTCATAGGTCGCACGCTACTCCACCATTCCAGCGTGTGTACCCCAGGAGCATCACGGTGGATGTAGTTTTCTCAAAGCGGGTGCGCTTATCGAAAGTTCAGAAGTGTGATGCACAGTTGCAGGCCAACTCTGGACACCGGTGTTTCTGGATAATTGTCCGTCATCAGCAGAGTGTAGGATGAGTTTCAGGGGTTGCTGTGCAGGCTGCCAAAGTGTTATCAGGTATGGTACCTCTCCGGGCGCGTAGGGCGTTACCTGAGCTCGTCAGCTCAAGGCTCAAGGGAGCCGAATTAAGTACAAAGTTCATAGGTCGCACGCTACTCCACCATTCCAGCGTGTGTACCCCAGGAGCATCACGGTGGATGTAGTTTTCTCAAAGCGGGTGCGCTTATCGAAAGTTCAGCCTGGACAGCAACCCCTGAAACTCATCCTACACTCTGCTGATGACTGACAATTATCCAGAAACACCGGTGTCCAGAGTTGGCCTGCAACTGTGCATCACACTTCTGAACTTTCGATAAGCGCACCCGCTTTGAGAAAACTACATTTACCGTGATGCTCCTGGGGTACACACGCTGGAATGGTGGAATAGCGTGCGACCTATGAACTTTGTACTTAATTCGGCTCCCTTGAGCCTTGAGCTGACGAGCTCAGGTAACGCCCTACGCGCCCGGAGAGGTACCATACCTGATAACACTTTGGCAGCCTGCACAGCAACCCCTGAAACTCATCCTACACTCTGCTGATGACGGACAATTATCCAGAAACACCGGTGTCCAGAGTTGGCCTGCAACTGTGCATCACACTTCTGAACTTTCGATAAGCGCACCCGCTTTGAGAAAACTACATCTACCGTGATGCTCCTGGGGTACACACGCTGGAATGGTGGAGTAGCGTGCGACCTATGAACTTTGTACTTAATTCGGCTCCCTTGAGCCTTGAGCTGACGAGCTCAGGTAACGCCCTACGCGCCCGGAGAGGTACCATACCTGATAACACTTTGGCAGCCTGCACAGCAACCCCTGAAACTCATCCTACACTCTGCTGATGACGGACAATTATCCAGAAACACCGGTGTCCAGAGTTGGCCTGCAACTGTGCATCACACTTCTGAACTTTCGATAAGCGCACCCGCTTTGAGAAAACTACATCTACCGTGATGCTCCTGGGGTACACACGCTGGAATGGTGGAGTAGCGTGCGACCTATGAACTTTGTACTTAATTCGGCTCCCTTGAGCCTTGAGCTGACGAGCTCAGGTAACGCCCTACGCGCCCGTAGAGGTACCATACCTGATAACACTTTGGCAGCCTGCACAGCAACCCCTGAAACTCATCCTACACTCTGCTGATGACGGACAATTATCCAGAAACACCGGTGTCCAGAGTTGGCCTGCAACTGTGCATCACACTTCTGAACTTTCGATAAGCGCACCCGCTTTGAGAAAACTACATCTACCGTGATGCTCCTGGGGTACACACGCTGGAATGGTGGAGTAGCGTGCGACCTATGAACTTTGTACTTAATTCGGCTCCCTTGAGCCTTGAGCTGACGAGCTCAGGTAACGCCCTACGCGCCCGGAGAGGTACCATACCTGATAACACTTTGGCAGCCTGCACAGCAACCCCTGAAACTCATCCTACACTCTGCTGATGACGGACAATTATCCAGAAACACCGGTGTCCAGAGTTGGCCTGCAACTGTGCATCACACTTCTGAACTTTCGATAAGCGCACCCGCTTTGAGAAAACTACATCTACTGTGATGCTCCTGGGGTACACACGCTGGAATGGTGGAGTAGCGTGCGACCTATGAACTTTGTACTTAATTCGGCTCCCTTGAGCCTTGAGCTGACGAGCTCAGGTAACGCCCTACGCGCCCGGAGAGGTACCATACCTGATAACACTTTGGCAGCCTGCACAGCAACCCCTGAAACTCATCCTACACTCTGCTGATGACGGACAATTATCCAGAAACACCGGTGTCCAGAGTTGGCCTGCAACTGTGCATCACACTTCTGAACTTTCGATAAGCGCACCCGCTTTGAGAAAACTACATCTACTGTGATGCTCCTGGGGTACACACGCTGGAATGGTGGAGTAGCGTGCGACCTATGAACTTTGTACTTAATTCGGCTCCCTTGAGCCTTGAGCTGACGAGCTCAGGTAACGCCCTACGCGCCCGGAGAGGTACCATACCCGATAACACTTTTGCAGCCTGCACAGCAACCCCTGAAACTCATCCTACACTCTGCTGATGACGGACAATTATCCAGAAACACCGGTGTCCAGAGTTGGCCTGCAACTGTGCATCACACTTCTGAACTTTCGATAAGCGCACCCGCTTTGAGAAAACTACATCTACCGTGATGCTCCTGGGGTACATACGCTGGAATGGTGGAGTAGCGTGCGACCTATGAACTTTGTACTTAATTCGGCTCCCTTGAGCCTTGAGCTGACGAGCTCAGGTAACGCCCTACGCGCCTGGAGAGGTACCATACCTGATAACACTTTGGCAGCCTGCACAGCAACCCCTGAAACTCATCCTACACTCTGCTGATGACGGACAATTATCCAGAAACACCGGTGTCCAGAGTTGGCCTGCAACTGTGCATCACACTTCTGAACTTTCGATAAGTGCACCCGCTTTGAGAAAACTACATCTACCGTGATGCTCCTGAGGTACACACGCTGGAATGGTGGAGTAGCGTGCGACCTATGAACTTTGTACTTAATTCGGCTCCCTTGAGCCTTGAGCTGACGAGCTCAGGTAACGCCCTACGCGCCCGGAGAGGTACCATACCTGATAACACTTTGGCAGCCTGCACAGCAACCCCTGAAACTCATCCTACACTCTGCTGATGACGGACAATTATCCAGAAACACCGGTGTCCAGAGTTGGCCTGCAACTGTGCATCACACTTCTGAACTTTCGATAAGCGCACCCGCTTTGAGAAAACTACATCTACCGTGATGCTCCTGGGGTACACACGCTGGAATGGTGGAGTAGCGTGCGACCTATGAACTTTGTACTTAATTCGGCTCCCTTGAGCCTTGAGCTGACGAGCTCAGGTAACGCCCTACGCGCCCGGAGAGGTACCATACCTGATAACACTTTGGCAGCCTGCACAGCAACCCCTGAAACTCATCCTACACTCTGCTGATGACGGACAATTATCCAGAAACACCGGTGTCCAGAGTTGGCCTGCAACTGTGCATCACACTTCTGAACTTTCGATAAGCGCACCCGCTTTGAGAAAACTACATCTACCGTGATGCTCCTGGGGTACACACGCTGGAATGGTGGAGTAGCGTGCGACCTATGAACTTTGTACTTAATTCGGCTCCCTTGAGCCTTGAGCTGACGAGCTCAGGTAACGCCCTACGCGCCCGGAGAGGTACCATACCTGATAACACTTTGGCAGCCTGCACAGCAACCCCTGAAACTCATCCTACACTCTGCTGATGACGGACAATTATCCAGAAACACCGGTGTCCAGAGTTGGCCTGCAACTGTGCATCACACTTCTGAACTTTCGATAAGCGCACCCGCTTTGAGAAAACTACATCTACCGTGATGCTCCTGGGGTACACACGCTGGAATGGTGGAGTAGCGTGCGACCTATGAACTTTGTACTTAATTCGGCTCCCTTGAGCCTTGAGCTGACGAGCTCAGGTAACGCCCTACGCGCCCGGAGAGGTACCATACCTGATAACACTTTGGCAGCCTGCACAGCAACCCCTGAAACTCATCCTACACTCTGCTGATGACGGACAATTATCCAGAAACACCGGTGTCCAGAGTTGGCCTGCAACTGTGCATCACACTTCTGAACTTTCGATAAGCGCACCCGCTTTGAGAAAACTACATCTACCGTGATGCTCCTGGGGTACACACGCTGGAATGGTGGAGTAGCGTGCGACCTATGAACTTTGTACTTAATTCGGCTCCCTTGAGCCTTGAGCTGACGAGCTCAGGTAACGCCCTACGCGCCCGGAGAGGTACCATACCTGATAACACTTTGGCAGCCTGCACAGCAACCCCTGAAACTCATCCTACACTCTGCTGATGACGGACAATTATCCAGAAACACCGGTGTCCAGAGTTGGCCTGCAACTGTGCATCACACTTCTGAACTTTCGATAAGCGCACCCGCTTTGAGAAAACTACATCTACCGTGATGCTCCTGGGGTACACACGCTGGAATGGTGGAGTAGCGTGCGACCTATGAACTTTGTACTTAATTCGGCTCCCTTGAGCCTTGAGCTGACGAGCTCAGGTAACGCCCTACGCGCCCGGAGAGGTACCATACCTGATAACACTTTGGCAGCCTGCACAGCAACCCCTGAAACTCATCCTACACTCTGCTGATGACGGACAATTATCCAGAAACACCGGTGTCCAGAGTTGGCCTGCAACTGTGCATCACACTTCTGAACTTTCGATAAGCGCACCCGCTTTGAGAAAACTACATCTACCGTGATGCTCCTGGGGTACACACGCTGGAATGGTGGAGTAGCGTGCGACCTATGAACTTTGTACTTAATTCGGCTCCCTTGAGCCTTGAGCTGACGAGCTCAGGTAACGCCCTACGCGTCCGGAGAGGTACCATACCTGATAACACTTTGGCAGCCTGCACAGCAACCCCTGAAACTCATCCTACACTCTGCTGATGACGGACAATTATCCAGAAACACCGGTGTCCAGAGTTGGCCTGCAACTGTGCATCACACTTCTGAACTTTCGATAAGCGCACCCGCTTTGAGAAAACTACATCTACCGTGATGCTCCTGGGGTACACACGCTGGAATGGTGGAGTAGCGTGCGACCTATGAACTTTGTACTTAATTCGGCTCCCTTGAGCCTTGAGCTGACGAGCTCAGGTAACGCCCTACGCGCCCGGAGAGGTACCATACCTGATAACACTTTGGCAGCCTGCACAGCAACCCCTGAAACTCATCCTACACTCTGCTGATGACGGACAATTATCCAGAAACACCGGTGTCCAGAGTTGGCCTGCAACTGTGCATCACACTTCTGAACTTTCGATAAGCGCACCCGCTTTGAGAAAACTACATCTACCGTGATGCTCCTGGGGTACACACGCTGGAATGGTGGAGTAGCGTGCGACCTATGAACTTTGTACTTAATTCGGCTCCCTTGAGCCTTGAGCTGACGAGCTCAGGTAACGCCCTACGCGCCCGGAGAGGTACCATACCTGATAACACGTTGGCAGCCTGCACAGCAACCCCTGAAACTCATCCTACACTCTGCTGATGACGGACAATTATCCAGAAACACCGGTGTCCAGAGTTGGCCTGCAACTGTGCATCACACTTCTGAACTTTCGATAAGCGCACCCGCTTTGAGAAAACTACATCTACCATGATGCTCCTGGGGTACACACGCTGGAATGGTGGAGTAGCGTGCGACCTATGAACTTTGTACTTAATTCGGCTCCCTTGAGCCTTGAGCTGACGAGCTTAGGTAACGCCCTACGCGCCCGGAGAGGTACCATACCTGATAACACTTTGGCAGCCTGCACAGCAACCCCTGAAACTCATCCTACACTCTGCTGATGACGGACAATTATCCAGAAACACCGGTGTCCAGAGTTGGCCTGCAACTGTGCATCACACTTCTGAACTTTCGATAAGCGCACCCGCTTTGAGAAAACTACATCTACCGTGATGCTCCTGGGGTACACACGCTGGAATGGTGGAGTAGCGTGCGACCTATGAACTTTGTACTTAATTCGGCTCCTATGAGCCTTGAGCTGACGAGCTCAGGTAACGCCCTACGCGCCCGGAGAGGTACCATACCTGATAACACTTTGGCAGCCTGCACAGCAACCCCTGAAACTCATCCTACACTCTGCTGATGACGGACAATTATCCAGAAACACCGGTGTCCAGAGTTGGCCTGCAACTGTGCATCACACTTCTGAACTTTCGATAAGCGCACCCGCTTTGAGAAAACTACATCTACTGTGATGCTCCTGGGGTACACACGCTGGAATGGTGGAGTAGCGTGCGACCTATGAACTTTGTACTTAATTCGGCTCCCTTGAGCCTTGAGCTGACGAGCTCAGGTAACGCCCTATGCGCCCGGAGAGGTATCATACCTGATAACACTTTGGCAGCCTGCACAGCAACCCCTGAAACTCATCCTACACTCTGCTGATGACGGACAATTATCCAGAAACACCGGTGTCCAGAGTTGGCCTGCAACTGTGCATCACACTTCTGAACTTTCGATAAGCGCACCCGCTTTGAGAAAACTACATCTACCGTGATGCTCCTGGGGTACACACGCTGGAATGGTGGAGTAGCGTGCGACCTATGAACTTTGTGCTTCCTAATGTGGATGTGTGTATTGTGGAGGTGCAGGGTGATGGTGTGGGCTATGTGGAGGGGCTGGTGTATGGGTTTGTGGTACTTGGTGCAGTGTCTGTCAGTGTGCTGATGGTGGGTGTGAAGGATGTGACTGTGATTGGTGCGCTGTGAGTAGGTGTGTCAGTGGAGAGGTTGGTGAGTGAGTCTGTGGTGGTGGATGCACTGTTAGCGGGTGTTTCAGTGGAGGGGTGGTGAGTATGTCTGTGGTGGTGGGTGTGATGGATCCATCTTTGCCTCTGTTTCATTTTCTTTCTTCATGTGTGTGAATGTGTTCTGCTTGGGTCTGTTGAATAGTCTGCATGCAAATGTTTGCTTGTGCTTTGGACAGGGCTGGACATGAGGAATGAGGATGAGGAAGGGATGGAGATGGGGCAGGAAGTTGGGCAGGGTGTAAGACTGCAGTCAGGGAGAAGGCCAGAGTCTGACATAACCACTGTAAGGCAGACATGCCACTGTGAATGCCTTCCAGGCAAGCTGATATTTGCTGCATCTGGGAGCTAAACCCCTGAATGGCATTCAGCAGGACAGACTGCCCTGCAGTGATTGTGCGTAGGAGCCTAATAGCTTCCTCACTGAGCACAGCGAGGGGGACAGGGGAAGGGGGTGAGGTACCTAGGGCAAAGGAGACAACACTCTTTTTAGGAGTGCAGGGGTGGCCAAATGGGGAGGAAGCAACAGGGAGGGTAGAGATGGGACTCAGTGTGGTGGACAAGGATGCAGGTGTAACACTTCCTGGCGGGTTCCGCCATCACTAGGAAATGCCACTGGTAGAGGCTCCCAAAGAAAATTATCTAGAGCTGGAGACCTCCACCTCATTCTCCTACCCTCCGTGAGACTGGGTCTCTCGCTGTCACTGGTGGAGGCAGCACTGGAACTGCGGTGGCTATCTGCTTTCCTGCCTTCTTGGCCATGCTCTTCTTCAACTTCTGCCAAAGATAATGTGAAGACATATACAATATATAATCATATCTGTGTAAATGGAACTGATCATGAACTTAGATCACAATACATTTAACAAGATTTCACGTTACACCTGCTTCAGTGTAGGAGAGTAGGGTCTGCTTTCCTATGGTCACCCCAAGTTTTGCTTTTTGCTTCACTGGTTTTCAACTTAATGTGGCTGTGGGCCTGCTAATCAGACCCACAGCCTGCTGTTCTCTCTCTAAAATCACAATCATGTACTTTAGGTACATAACCAATTGGGTATTGGATCACCTTATCAGCTCCTGTACAGTGTAGTATAGGTACCCAGGGCATAGGTGCATCCAAGGCCTACCAGGGGCTGCAGCATATCTTTTGCCACCCCTGGCTGGCTATCCAATCTGACACAACTGGCTGATCACTCAGCTGGGCAAGGTGGTGTAATCACCCCTTGCTTAGATATAGTATACCTATATCTAAACCTATATCTGGACACATATACACCTATAAGTCACTCCTATGGCAGGCCTTAACAATCCTGGAGGCAGAGTGCTTTGTTTTATGTGAGATGGTGCTCTATCATGAGCTGAGCCCGTCTGCAGCTTTCAGAACCAATTCCCTTAGCTGTTCTGGGATATTGCCATACCATATACTCTTAAGTGCATTATAATCCTCGCGGTTGCTTGCTAACTTTGGTTTGGCTTTATCAAAACATGTTGTGTAAGGTGTCATACGCTTTGGAATACTAACCCCTCGTTCGACGGGGGTAGCATTCCACCCTTCTAGAGGGAGAAGACATGTAACTTTGCTTACACGCGGTTAAATCTAACCACAGCACCAGCATCACAAACTGGATGCTGCTGCCACCGACACAAGTCTGGCCTCCTGTTGCTGACCGAAACTCCGGCAGGGGAGGCCTGGACAAATGGTATCCTGTCACAGGGAGGTGTTACACCACTCCAGACAGGAGATAGTGGATTGGGGCAGGGAGGGCTGAATGAAACTAGACACTCAGTAAATCCAAACAAAACAAGTCCATGTGTTGTCCAATAGCCAGTCAGACACCAGAGTCTTGAAGTACGTTGATCCGTATTTTTATTCCAGATTTCAAAGTTCAAAGTTCAAAACATTCTCTGCAGCCAACACGTGTTTCGTTGGGCATCTGTCTCATGCCAAAACAACTTCCTCAGGGCTGCAAGCCAAACAATAAGAATATGGTATAATATACCAGCAACAATAAACTCTTGTTTGTTGGAAAAGTTAATATTAATAAATAAGTCACCACCTAAGTGAAAAGAAAACATAGTTCCCAAATTTAAGTGACAAAATATAGAAGATCAAATACATTCCATGTGACTCCCGGTGTCAAGATGTAACTAACAACAAAACATTCAGATATATCGCCATACATAAATAACAATAATGTATTACCTAAATTTCAATAAGTTTTTCATCTGTGTTGAATTTCTTCCTTGGAAAAACTTATTGAAATTTAGGTAATACATTATTGTTATTTATGTATGGCGATATATCTGAATGTTTTGTTGTTAGTTACATCTTGACACCGGGAGTCACATGGAATGTATTTGATCTTCTATATTTTGTCACTTAAATTTGGGAACTATGTTTTCTTTTCACTTAGGTGGTGACTTATTTATTAATATTAACTTTTCCAACAAACAAGAGTTTATTGTTGCTCGTATATTATACCATATTTTTATTGTTTGGCTTGCAGCCCTGAGGAAGTTGTTTTGGCATGAGATAGATGCCCAACGAAACACGTGTTGGCTGCAGAGAATGTTTTGAACTTTGAAATCTGGAATAAAAATACGGATCAACGTACTTCAAGACTCTGGTGTCTGACTGGCTATTGGACAACACATGGACTTGTTTTGTTTAGATTTACTGCATGAACTCTGAAAAATATCACAATTGGTTTATAGATTGCTCGGCAGGAACTTTGATATAACCTTATACCCTGGAATTTGTTCAGGGAAATTTTGGGAAGTTAGGTAACCTTCCTTCTCTTGCCTAGTAGCAATCACTAATGATATGTTCATCTCTTACTTTTAGCCAGATTCTTTGCTGTGCGCCCTTTTCTCTGTTACCTACTTTGTTTGTTTCAGTATTTGGGTTGGGCTGCCTCACGTGGCTTTAAAGAACTATGAATCATGAACAAGAAGCCCTGGATTTATTCACAAATTTAAGCACAGGCTCCTCTGTAAATGTAGCAGTTGCCTCTACGACACCAACAAAACAGGAGGGTCTTAGAGCCAAATTTGTTAAATTAGAGAAGCTTAAAAAAACAGAACTGAATAAGTGGTGGGATGCGGTAACACTAAAACAATACTTAACTCTTAACCGCATCCCCAGGGGTTTAAGATCTACAATTATACCGACCTATGAAGATTTGGAACCAGATTTGTTGGACAAATGGGAGCATGAGTTAACTACTAGTTCATGTAACTTGATAAGAATACTTATTGATAATGCTGAGCGTAAGATTGAGAAACTACTGATAGAGATACAAACTTGTGAGGATGAAATTAAACAATTAAATTTACCTGAAGCAACTATGAAAAATTATAACATGTTGGATGACATCTTGACAAATCTACAGGCAGATATAAAAAGGAGAAAGGCGCGTAAACTCAAAAGGGACGAACAGGATTACACAGCAGGTAGGGTTTTCACCTTTGCCCGCAAATTTGATTATCTATTTCCAAAAGGGCAAGGTAATAGGAGAACTACGACACCCCTAAGCTCAGCTGTCAATACTTCATCAAGTAGTTTATCTACTGATGGAGGTAACACAGAGGTTTCCAATGTCCCTAGTGGAGATGGCACTAACAATTTTTTAATAGAAGTCCAAACGATCAGGAAAGGAAATCGGGATACAGGAGTGAGATATGGCAACACTCAAACAGTAAGACAAGGAGAGGGAGCCGTGGCAGACGCAGGAGAAGTGGTCCCAGGGATGAGAGAGAGACTAAGGTCGTGGAGGAAATAAGCACAGGAACTAAAGAGATTGAAGTGATTAACCTTTCTTCTATTGAATTGTCTGAGAGTATGACTAATGTACTTAAGAAGGGTCTTGGATATTGTCCTACCAAGAGTATTGATTGGTATGGCACTAAAATTGATTTGTATAAATTTGTTCGTTTGTTGAAGCTAAAAAAGTTTTTTCCTCATAAAGATAATGCTATGGTGAAAACTTCTAATAAACCAGTATTGAGTGAGATTACCATTCAAGAACTTCAAGACACAAGACTGTTGTTATCTCTTACGGAATCAGAAGAAGACCCAATTACCATGAACTCTCTTTTGAGAGATCTTGAGATTAATCCAGGATTGGCATCCGGAAGTGGATTCAAAGAAAGATCTAAATGGACACCACAGTTGTCTACTGGTAATGTTGTAGATGCTTTTTACAAATCTGTTACTTTAGAGATTGATAACTTGATTAAAAGAGAACAACATCACAAGAAAACTTTTTCAGACAATTTAAAAATGGATGAAAGGGAGGCACTACACAAATTAACTGATCACCCAGACCTTATAATACGCAGTGCTGACAAGGGTGGCAACATTGTTGTTATGAATCGGAAAGACTATAATGATGAAGTATTATCTCAGTTGGGGGATAGTAAATATTATGAGAAAGTAATTGCTAATCCTCTAGAGATGGTCAAGCACAAAATTAACATCAAACTCAAGGATTGGTATGACAGTTGTCTTTTAGATCATGATGAGTTTCTATATCTTAAAGTACAATAACCTAGGGCTCCATGCATGTACTGTTTACCAAAAGTACATAAGAACAGACATAAACCACCGGGTAGACTGATAATCTCGGGCATAGGAGGACCCACAGAAAAGTTGTCTCAATTTGTGGACTCATATCTTAGACCTTTTGTACAAAACTTACCCTCTCATATTGAGGACACCAAACATGTTTTCAATATAATGAATGATGTAGTGTGGGATAACGATATGATTCTTGCTACCTTAGATGTAGTATCCTTATATTCCAATATTGACCATGAGAAAGGAATTCTTGCCATTGAGAGTTTCTTAAATAATAGACCTGTGGAATATCTGGATCATACATCTATGTTATTGGAGATGACAAGGATGGTATTGGAAAACAATTACTTTCTTTTTGAATCTACCTGGTACAAACAAAAGATTGGGACTGCGATGGGGTCCAAATTTGCTCCGTCCTTCGCGAACCTCTTTATGGGGAGATTGGAGGCGGAGTGGATTTGAGGCCCCAAAGGCAGCCAATGGATAGATCACATATACTACTGGGGTAGATTCATTGACGACTGTTTGTTATTTTGGAGAGGTACTACAGATGAGTTGGAGTCTTTTTTTAACTATCTCAACACTAATGATCTGAATATGTCATTCACCACCCATTATGACAAAGAAAAATTGACTTTTCTTGATATTGAATTATATGTTGAAGACAATAAGCTTTGCAGCCGTATGTTTCGCAAGGAAACCAGCTGCAATACATTATTACGAGCAGACAGCTGCCACCCCAAAAGCCAAATCAATTCCATCCCCTATGGGGAAATGATTAGAGCAAGAAGGAATTGTTCTAAAGATGCAGACTTTCATGCTAATATCAAAGATATGACTATGAGATTCAAAAATAGAGGATATGTGAATGCTGTAGTTAACAAGGCTGTTAACAGAGTACAGAAATTAAAGCGAGATGTTACATTGAGGCCCAAGGTTAAGAATGATATATCTAATACAAATCAGAAGATTAGAATGATCACGAACTTTGGTAGAGGGAGCCACAAACTCTTCAGTATCATGAAGAAATATTGGCATATGCTTTATTCAGATAAAGATTTGAAACCTTTTCTAACGGACAGACCAAGCATTACCTATAGGAAGGGAATGTCTATTGCTAATATTGTTAGCCCAAGTTACCCAAAACCTATTTCATATTCGGGTCAAAGTGACTGGTTACGTGTTCGCCCCAAAGGCTTTTATCACTGTGGAAACTGCAGCTCATGTTGGTGGGCAATGAGAAAGGTTCAAAAGTTTGAGTATAACAATACATGCACTTTCTATATTGATTCCTTTATTAATTGTGAAACTACTTTTGTGATTTATGTTATTGCCTGCCTATGTGGTAAAATTTATGTAGGGAGCACAGTAAGGAGACGCAAAGACCGGATGGTGGAACACTATCGGGCACTCAAGAATGGAGACACTAGGTACCCTATTGCTTCACACTCTATTCAAAACAAGAATGATTCAGAGAATCACAAATTCTTCTATCATAGTATTGAACAAGTGGTTCTGGATAGACGAGGAGGAGACAGATTATTGAAACTAAGGCGCAGATAGGCAAGATGGATTATGGTCCTTCGCGCGGTAGAAGATGGACTCAATATTGATACAGAACTACAATATTTTTGGGGAGAATAGTAATATCCTAGATTTTATTGTGGGCTGTTGCACTAAGTTGTATTTGATTTGGCTTCCTTCTAACAGAAAATTGCAGAATACTTGTTGAATGGTTATTTGGATGATACTTGGGTACTTCAAATGTTAATCCCATGACCCTTTCTGTTGTTGTTTAGAATATATTGATGATTTGGATATAAACATAGAAATGATGCTGGACGCTCGATGCACTGTTGCAACTAGTCGCCCCCACAGCGTATAGCTGAGTAGAACCCTCCTTTTCATATTTTTACAATAAGTTTACTTTTTCACAAATTAAATAATAGGCAGAATATCTGGGAATCCTGTGTATCCTCTACCCAATTTGACTTGTTGGTGTCAATACACACCTGTACATATAAATATACGTTGGTGTAAATATTCGCCTCTTCATGTTAAAAACGTACTAATACGTATTTTTTACCTGACATTACTTATTGGTGTTAATATATGCCTGCCAAATAAACGTAGGTGCAAACATGCGCCTGTTCGTGTTAACAACGCATTACTAGTAGAATCACCCGTTCCAACATGACTGTACCAGAACGTGGTGGCTGTTTTAAAGTTTGACTAGTCAGAAGTAGATATTTGTTATAACTGATAGATAAAGTTATGATCCTACGTGACAAGATATTATTTTACCGCAGGACACAGTAATACTGACTTTCGATAAAACAGTATTTACTTTAAACCTTCCTCTCTTTTGTGTATCTACTGTCCATTCTAAGATGGCGGCAACATAATATGCCATACTCACCCTTGAGATTTGCGTAATAAGAAAATAAAGATCGAGAATTATATTTATATATTTCTATATATTTTTTATCTGTTATTTTCATATTTGAAATACTACTGTTGAGAAAACTTAGGTTCAACTTTAAGCGGTTCTAACCGTAGCCGCCTTAGTAGAACCCGACTTAGACGTATTGCACTTAAGCAAGATGGCGACCAAGGTACACGCCAGTAAGCCGAACTCGGGAGGAATGAGCACACGATATATGAGACTTAGATAGAGATATAGGTAAGAGAGATTAAGCGTAATCTTAATGGAAGCTATATCAGATACATAAACACGCAAGATACTGATCTTGTGGTTTTTCTTAATAGACTCTGCAAATAAGATCTCAAATAAGGGGTCATTAATTTGACAACGCGGAAGTGGAGCACCGGAGAGGTAACAGAGCTTTACCTTAGTAATATTTTAATGAGGGTTCTTGTTTATGTTTAGAGAATAGGATATTATATAAAACGTGGTTTTATTGAGATACAGTGGATTATCATAGCAACACTGTGATGATGGTTCGTGTCTATGATGGTTCATGTTTATGAATAACGAAGAGAGAGTATCATAATAACATTGTGATGATGGTTCGTGCTTATGATGGCTGGTGTTTATGAATAACGAAGAGAGCAGTATGTTTAAATACTGACACAGGTTACACTTATGATGGGATTCGTGTTAGCTAATGCATAACGTGATGATGGTTCATGTTTATGATGGCTCTTGTTTATGAATAACTGAGAGAGCAGTATGTCTAAATGCTGACCCAGGTTACACTTATGATGGGGTTCGTGTTAGCTAATGCATCTAATATAAATATTGACTTAGTTTAAACACAAAACAAAGTGTTTATTAACATGACAGACGCTTTTTTCATTGGAGAATGAATTGGCAACTTTATAGTCCTTATAACTATTTTTAATAAGGACGATTTTTACTTAACTTACTGTTTCGTAATAAAGGCGGGTCGTGACATGTGGGGACAGAGCTAAGAGCCTCCTTATATCATTCCAGATACAGCTATTTACTCTTGATAAATATTCCTTGGAAGAAATTCAACACAGGTGAAAAACTTATTGAAATTTAGGTAATACATTATTGTATTGTATTGTATTGTATTGTATTATAATTTGTAAAGCGCGATTGCTGCCCAGCGGGCGTCCAAGCGCTAGAGTGCAGAGAGCAGAGTTTAGGGGGGGCAGCGGAGATTGAGATTAGATGGGCCTGGCAAATAGATAAGTCTTCAATTGTTTTCGGAATGCCAGTAGGTTGGAATTGGACCTGATCTGCAGCGGGAGTGTGTTCCACATCTTCGCGGCATTTACGGAGAATGACCTTCCTCCGGTTCTGGCTCTCCTTACTCTTGGGACTACGGCCAGAAAGGCCTCCGTGGACCGGAGGGTTCTGTTGGGATGGTATTGAGTGATCAATTTGTTGGTGAGCGCTGGGCCTGACTTCCAGTAAGCTCGGTGCGCGATGCATAGTGCCTTGAAAGCCACTCTCTGTTTCACTGGAAGCCAGTGTAGTCTGCTTAATGCGGGTTTAGCAGACTGTGTCCTTGGGATCTGTAGCAGGACGCGGGCTGCACAGTTCTGGACCACCTGTAGTTTTCTCATGGACATCTCGGGGGCCCCTACATACAGGGCGTTGTTTGAGTCCAACCGGGACTGAATGAGGCCCTGAACTGCCACTTTTCTGGCTTCCATAGGGAGGAGGACCTTCCTTAATATTCTCAGTAGTCCAAAGCAGATGGCGGATAGTTTGGTAGCTTGAGTGGAAAAAGAAAGGTTTTTATCCAGCCATACTCCCAGGCTTTTAACACTCTCCTTGGGAGTGGGAGGGGTGCCCAGACATTCAGGCCACATGGCGGGAGTTAATGTGGGTGTTGCGGGACCTAGGAGCATCAGCTCGGTCTTGTCCCCGTTCAGTTTTAAGGAGGAGCCTGTCATCCACTTTTTTATGTCCTCTAGGCATTTCATCAGGCTTCCTGAGGTTTGACCGGCGCCTTCCTGGGTCAGTGAAACCACCAGCTGGGTATCGTCAGCATATGATACGATTTTTATACCTGACGGTTCGACGAGCCCAGCTAATGGTTTCATATAGACATTGAAAAGCACCGGGCTCAATGAGGAGCCCTGTGGTACTCCACAATTCAGGGGTTTACTGGCTGATATTGTGTCCCCGTCGAAGATCTGGAAGGATCTGTTGAACAGGAACGATTCAAGCCATTTTAAGGCATTGCCTCCAACCCCGATGTTGTGCAGAGGGTTCAGCAGAGTGGCATGGTTGACAGTGTCGAAGGCCGCACTTAGATCAAGGAGGACCACTGCCACTGATCCTCCCTGATCCAGTATCCTTCGGGATTCCTCGACGACTGCCAACAATGCGGTCTCGGTACCATGTTTAGGCCTGAAACCTGTCTGGGATGGGTCAAGGAGTGCATGGCTTTCCAGGAATTGTATCAACTGTGTATTTATGTGCTTCTCCAGCACCTTACTTACCCAAGGAAGTAATGAGATTGGGCGGTAGCTGGAGTGATCTTCTGGGTTTAGGGTAGGTTTTTTCAGCAGAGCCCGTACCATCGCTCTCTTCCATCCAGTGGGTACTGAGCAGGAGGATATAGATGAATTGAGAAGCTCTAGTACTACTGGGAGGATGGTACGGCTTGCCTGAAGCAAAATTTCTGGTGGGGCAGGGTCAAGGGGAGAGCCAGATTTGACTTGGCATGCTAGTTGTTGCAGTGTTTCCAGATTTAATGGGGAAAAGTGGTCCAGCGTAGGCTGTCCTGGGGGGGGGGTTACTTGGGGAGATCGGATTGGGTGTTGTTGAATTGTTGGTAGTTGCCGGGAATGCGGAGTAAATCTGGGTGACTTTATTATGAAAAAAATCTGCAAGTTCATTGCATTGATCTAGTGTTTTAGGAACTGGGGGAGCAGTATTGACGGTGATGCATTTTTTAACCAAGTGGAAGATTTCCTTGGGTTTTGATTTTGCTGCCATTATTTGGTCTGCAAAGTAGGAGGCCTGAGCCATCCTAACCCCATTTCTGTAGTTCTTAATAGCCTCTCTCCTTGTTATTTATGTATGGCGATATATCTGAATGTTTTGTTGTTAGTTACATCTTGACACCGGGAGTCACATGCAATGTATTTGATCTTCTATATTTTGTCACTTAAATTTGGGAACTATGTTTTCTTTTCACTTAGGTGGTGACTTATTTATTAATATTAACTTTTCCAACAAACAAGAGTTTATTGTTGCTGGTATATTATACCATATTTTTATTGTTTGGCTTGCAGCCCTGAGGAAGTTGTTTTGGCATGAGATAGATGCCCAACGAAACACGTGTTGGCTGCAGAGAATGTTTTGAACTTTGAACTTTGAAATCTGGAATAAAAATACGGATCTACGTACTTCAAGACTCTGGTGTCTGACTGGCTATTGGACAACACATGGACTTGTTTTGTTTAGATTTACTGCATGAACTCTGAAAAATATCACAATTGGTTTATAGATTGCTCGGCAGGAACTTTGATATAACCTTATACCCTGGAATTTGTTCAGGGAAATTTTGGGAAGTTAGGTAACCTTCCTTCTCTTGCCTAGTAGCAATCACTAATGATATGTTCATCTCTTACTTTTAGCCAGATTCTTTGCTGTGCGCCCTTTTCCCTGTTACCTACTTTGTTTGAAACTAGACACTGCCTGGGGCGCACAAGGCGTCCCATGCATAGTCCAGTTCAAACCGGTGCTGGGGCACTCCAGCCCCAGCTCTGGCGCAAAATTGGACAAAGGCAAAGGGGTGTAACCACCCCCTTCCTGGGTCCCACCCATAGGAGGGACCTAGCAGGGGATCCAGCCCCTTGATTTGGAATAAAGGTAGGAGCTGTGCCAATGCAACTTAGATCATCCTGACTGAAACTTTGAAATGAAACTCGGACCCTTCGACATCCTACTCAATGTAGAAGACTGAAGAATCTCCCTTGTGGTCAAGTAGTGGCCACCCTGTGCAAGCAGGCACCATCAGCGCATCAAGACTTTCTTTGCCGTTGCTCCCGCCAGAGCTTGAACGACAGAGACCCACAAGACCTAGACTCCCAGACTTCCAACAGCCTAATACACAGTCCTAGCATTTTTAGACCCGTGGAGGCGACGTGAGACGTGTGACCGGCCATCTTGAAAAGTCAACAAAGTGCTTCCTGTGCAGCTCCTGAGGCTCCCTCAATGCTGTGCTTTGGGGTTTGAGAAGCCCCAGCCCAGAGCAGCCTGTGCTCCAAAGATCACCCCTCCACACTCTCCGAATACTGCGTGGGGCCCTTTGCACTTTTCCTGCTCGACGCGTTGTCCGGTTGCTTGCCTGTTGGCTAGTGGCCTCTGTGACGATGATCCATCAAAACTACACTGCTAGTCTGGTTGCTCCAGACTGGCCCCAGCTCCCCTGAAAAGGAGCCATCGATCTGACCTTCCCGGTCCGATCAAAAAGACATCTTTGAGTCCTGCGTGGGTGGCATTTGCCAAGGCTTGGTGACTCCGATTCGAGAACCGACACCGCCGACAGCAAGAGCGTTCATGTGACAACTGGTGTTCACCAGCTGGTCATCCTCGATCCTTCCTGGCCAAGTGGCAGCGGAGACAAACTACTCGACAGCACCTGATCGCAACCCGACATTGCCTGGTTCTGTCCTGGTTCCATCCTGGTCACTGGCTAGTGACCCAGACTCTGTCCCCTCTGCTTTCAGGTACTCTTCATCTTTGATCCACCCTTGGATCCAACCAGACTCTTCTCTCCTGGCCGCCTGCAGCATCTTTTCCTCCAGGCTCCATAGAACTTCACGATGAAACCCGACACACTTTGGCACCTATGCACCCGCTTCCTGTGGGTGAGGTAACGATATAAATCTGGTGCTCCTGTAGTGGTTTACACCTCTAGTGTCCTAGTTTTAAGTGGCTAAGTTCTAGTCCAGTCGGAAGTCTCCTAAACCTATCACTTTCTGATTTTTTTACGCACCATTGACTTGTATGGTAAACGCGGTTGCCTATAGACCCTGCACCTGCATCCTATGGGCCTCCTATGTCCTAACCTTCATTAGTACAGTGCAGGCCCAGCGATTCCCAAGGCCCTAGGCCTTACCATTGTTCGTGACGTGGTACTTATACCACTTTTTTAATATATGGTTTGAGGGGCCACCCGGCCTATCCATAATTGTGCAGCTTATTGTATGTTACACTGTGTTCTTTGTTTAACGCTTGTGCTTCTGTGCTCATAAAGAGTATAGGGGATTGTTCTAGAAATAAATACATATACTTTGGTAATATATAACTTGTGTGGTGTCCTTTCATTTGGTATTTAAAAGGATTGCATAAGGTAAAACAGCTGGCTTCACATGCCCTCTTGAGTTTAGCCTAAGACTGCTTTTTGTCCATGCTACCACTAGGATAGCTGGTCTATAAAGTTGACTTACAACCAATCACCATAAGGGTCATTTGGACTGGTGCAAGGTGCTCACTAGAATAGTGATCATCATATACCAGGCCAACTTCTCACTTTGGTGTGCAGCGGTTGGGATTTGAGCTTGCTGTTGTTTTACCAATTGTAATCTTTGACAAATATCATTTGAAAGATCACATCAAGTACCTTAGGTACATATAAACAAAGCTTAACATACTTAAGTTCTAATGAACTTATTGTTTGTAGACCAAAGGGCTTAGCACACCCTGACTACAACCTCTAGAGAGGTTCCAGTAGGTAAACAAATAGTGTAGGTAAGTGCACCACTTACACCTCACTAGTCATGCCTGGCACAGGTGAACCCTCCAGTTCTCTACCTGTGGGTGACCCTCACAAGGCACCATCCAGTTATGAAAAACTCAGCCACAAAGACTGGAGTGCCCTGTGCAGGGCAAGAGGGCTGAAAAGGGGTCACAACCCTACCATTCCTATCCTCATAGCAATCCTAGAGAAAGCTGATCTTGAGAAGGAGTCTGTGACAGGTCCTTCAGGTAAGATAGGAGAGGGAAACCCCGCTGATGATGTTGAGACCCGTACCCAAGAAGTTGAACCTGAAGAGGTAGACGATGATGAGGACTCAGATAATCAGGAGGATGGCCAAGTTCAAGTTAGAAGATTGAGCCAGGCTAACTTAAGCCTACGTGGGAATGGAGAAGGTGTCCACCTTCCCAGGCCCAATAGTAGACTTAACCCTGGCACTAGAAGGGTTAGATCTCCTTCCAGGGAATCTGACCAGTCTAATGCCTCCAGGGGATATCAAAGGGGAATGACTTCCCCCAAGAGAAAAGACCATGAGGCTAGGATGAGAGCTGTTCAACTTCAAATTGAGAAGGAAGAGATAGCCCTTGTAGTGTAGTTCCTATATTCCCAATAGGCTCTGCGTATTGGAATAACATAAACAACAGTGTAGACGTAGGACTGAGGTCATCTAGGTCTCTACTGACTATGTTAGACTTAATTAGTTTTGCCAGCTAGCTCAGAGGTCACTAGAAACTTTCTCGAATGTTCAGGAAAAGGGTTACCCATCCTGATTTAGACAAGAAGGGATTAGCTTCTGACAACGGCATAAACATGACAACTTTGCTCCCCCAGAATAAAGAGTGTATCTTCAGAGTCATGTGAAACAATAGACAACTATTTCACTAAGTCAATCGTGCATGCTTAGTTCCACCAGATTGCAGAGAAATAGAGAGACAGGCATTTTCAATAAAAGGTTTTATTTCATTGAGCAGTCTTCTTTCTCATGCAAGAGAAATGAATTGCCACAATTGCAATACTTATTGTAAAGTAAAGTGCGTACAGTAAAAGTAGTATTATGAAATAATACTGTAAAAGCATTGATATGGTTTCTTAGCCATATGATACTTTAAAATGGATAAAATATATACATACATAAAAACATTGACTAACGAACTCAACTGGTGCTTCTAAGATACGCCTACCCCAGTGTACCTGACCTAAGCCTAATACGTGGGAAGGAGTAAGTTGCAGTTTCAAGTTTAAGTTAAGTTTTGTCAAGTATCGGAATCAAGAATTCTCTCTAAGGTTGTTATCAGTTCCGTACCTTGGTCATAGAATGAAGGAGGTCTTGTATTCTCGCTTCTCAGGACTCGATCTCCCAGCAACCCGCGAGGGTGACTTGGGAACACTGGAGCTGGATTTTCTCGGCTAGAGAAAAAGACAGCGTCTCTCTCAGTGCGTCAAGGGGAGGGGCGGTCTCCGTCGGCTCTCATAACAGCTGGGCTCCCGGGCAAGTAGAACGTCGCTCTGCTCCCAACCACCGTGTGTTTGCTTAAGGCAACGTTGGTATATTTATACCTGAAAGGTGCCGGGTTTGACGTAAGGTTGGACATAAGACGTCACCAAGAACTAACAGTTCTTTCTGGACTCTAGGAGTTCTTGTGCAAATCAAAACAGAAGCAGGGGGGAATTCCCGGGCTGCTGGAGGCTTGGTTTGTTTAAAAAACGCGTTGTGCTTTCTAGGAGTCTATGGGAGTAGCCGTGCTGTGTTTTGGACTGCATGGGCTATTACTGAATATGGATATGATCCTTATGCCTTTATAAGGATATTATTAATTATAACCACATAAGGGCATGAATCGGGAATATCGAATTAGGGTCCTAGATAGAAATACAACACCCACTCCACGTATTAATGTCCATCATTATCAAATAATAAGCAATATAAACATATAATGATGCATGTGTGTTTTCCAACCCACCCCAAAATACATAATCGCATTTGAAATGGTGTATGGTTTATACACGAAAATGAGTATTGATACTGTATGCTTTTCAAGCAGGTTTATCATTCAGTTAAATGCATATATATATCAGCTGAATGAATTGCGAAAATTACACATGAAATGGCTCTGTTTACAGAAAAGAAGGTCAAGACCATTTCATCACATATTTATACGATATTGTACATGTGCTAGAGGCTGAGGTAAATATTGTCTCTAACGTCTATAAAAATAGAAGCTCTGTTCTCTAAGAATAGTTCTACTTTAAGCAGAGTACCATGTGCCCAAAAAAATGGTAAATATTTTGAAGTGAAAGAAAAATAATTTAGCTTTCAGTGGAAAGGGAGAAAAAAATGGTCCCAAATGTTTTTAGTAGCATTGTTTAACAAAACTGAAGGCCGAATTCAGAGTTCAGTGAACGCTGTGTGATCATTGTTTTTAAAAGTTATTCCCGTTGTTCAGGGGAGAACATCATATCAGACAGACTCACAAAAAATTGGTCTACATCATCAGGTGAAAGTTCGATCAAGTTCGAAAATACTGCAACTGTGCAGTTCTCTGCGTGATTGCTATCATCGATGTTTGGATTAGCAATGGTCACAGAAGGTTGTACCTGTTTGGTGCTGCTTTCCTCTCGTACTTCACCACCACCTACTCGTAATGGTGTAGTTTCAACGAATGCCGTCATCAGAATAGGTAGCCGCTGGGTACAACACGTTGCATGAGTCGTTACAGGACAAAGCAAGGAGTTGATATCCATTGGTTCTGCTGATGGTAGTGTAAGACAAACGTCCAACACGCATTCTTCTCCGCATAGCAGACATCGAAGAACAGGTAAGATGCAATCTTGCCAGATAGGTCTGAATGAAAGAAAGCAGGTTGTACTCAGATCTCTTAGCCGGGCCAATCCGAGGACCTTAGTTATACGGTCTCGGTATCGTATTGCTAGGATCGTTTCTTTCATTGTTGCTGGAGTCTTGTCTGTGGATTGGCTTGCCATATCAGAGCAGAAGGAACAAAAATAAAATTCCTGCCATGAGTCCCAAGATTAAGGGTAGGCCGCCAAAGACAGAATGGACAAAATTCGGGAAGATGCCCAGAACTGTTTGAAAGGGTGCTAACAGTCCCGAAAAAACTGTCTTAAATACATGTGCGATGCCACTGGTATCAGACATGTTTAAGATTTGACTTAATATTTCTACGAAATGCACAGGGCAATTTGTCGATAAAAGGGTATGTATCTCTGATGCCGTCCTTGCAACTTGCAGATCATACGTTTCTTTGGACGACGTCAGAGGCACAGTAGTCTGTAAAAGAATAGACTTCATTCTGCTTAAAGTATCAATTCGAATAGAAGAGATATTCACATGAGGCCATATTGCCGCTTCCATGTCTGGATTGCTGTTTGGATACAATACTTGCATACAGCAAACGACCCTGGAAGTAACATTAATGAGATAACATTCTCCTGGCACCATTCCACAACAGCTGTGGTCATTTATTAAAACGTAACTTTGGTTTGAAAGTTGTCTGAAGAATGGCTCTATCTGTTTTGCAGGAGTGCCTTGCAGGTGACAAGAAAGGTTATTTGAAGACCCTTCGCAAGCTCCATGCAGGTTAATACCTTAGCACAGAAGTGTACCGCCTAGTGATTTTTTACAATTATTGCCACTAAGGAATACCTCCTTTTTGCCTTCACTATAACATTTGTGTGTGTAAGGTAAATCCCAGGTTTATACTTTACCCAACCTTTCATACTGGCCTGCTGGTATATATTCTTGGCAATTTTTAAACTGGAAAGTTGTTATCGGAATTGTAATTGTTCCGTGTATTATCCATTCAATGACAGGTCACTCTGACATTGTCAATGGTAATCTCTCAAGTTTTTCATTTCATTTCAATCTTTATTCGGTTTAAAAAACCTTGTAAGATGCAATACATTAAATCATTGTACATCATATTACAGTTCATAGTAATAAAATAGCAGTGGGTAAAAATATCATCACATCTCCTTTGCATAAAATACATAAAATTCAATTCATTTTCCAAATCATCTACATTGGGGTTGGCTAGATCTTGATCGGTCCCTCTACTATACAGAACACTAGATACATATACAGAGTAATAAAATAATAAATTAGACGTCTGTTTTTGTTAAAATGATATACACCATAACAGTAGAGCAAGCAGCACTATAGCAGCTAATAAATGACTCAATAACATGGTGAAATGGCCTATTTCATTAGGTTTTTTGATTTTTCATCCTCCTGATCAAGGCTACACATAGGAGAAAACGACTTAGGCTGAACACAATCGGTTGTGCAGTGTCTCATTTGAATATTCTAAGTCCAACCTTAATTTGTCTGAGGCCTAACCTTTTACAGATTGGCTTACGCCATTTTTTCCTGGCTTTAAGGTATGCTGGGCATATAAATAAAACATGGGACTCATCCTCTTTCATCCCCATCTCGCAAAACTCACATATATCAGAGCCGCCTGCCCCGGTCAACCCCTTATTACAGTTCCAGCTAGTTGTTCTTTCTTTTAATTGCAAAATGCTATACCGGAACTTTAAATATAGGCTTTTAGCCAGTGGAGGGTAAATTTCATCCATAAGGGGCTCTAATTGCATATTCATTTTGATTTCAAGAAATTTCGAGGTTAGAGTCCCTGTTCTGGGATTTGATAGCACTGAATCTCTAATATAGTCCCAGTACCTTTGCTTCAAGATCTTTTTTGAGCTGTTTGTAAGGGAATCAGGGTCAAACCAAAAGTCGCTTAACCCTAGTTTTCCAAACCATTTTTTGATGTACTCTAACCATGGCAAGTGCGTGGTATTCCTTATAGCCAATATCTCTTTCAATGCTTCTCTATAATCAGCCAGCTCTTCAACGGACCATAAACGGACCCAATAGAGCAGCGGACGAAGAGAAGCATAGTCGTCAGTACGTCTGAAGTTAAGATCCCATAATACGGGTGTCAGTGGTGTTGACCCAGGTATCCCTAAAAGTTGCCTAATGAAGGAGTTTTCCCTCACTCGGAAAGTATCCTTTAAGGCATAGGCCCAAAGGTCCGCACCATAAAGTGAAGATGATTGCACTTTATATTTAAATAATTCAATGGCTGGTGAGACTGCTTTGAAATGGCTATTCTTATGCTTCTTTAAAATCGGGCCCTGGTTTTGGATCAGCCTTAGTTTTGAGTTCTCCAGTTGTGTTTTCCATGTAACATCACTGTCTAAAATAATACCCAGGTATTTAAAATTGGGGACTTCTTCAATAGGTTCATTGTTTATCTTAAAGACCTTATTAAAACCTTTATGGGGGTTGATTGTCATAACTTTTGTTTTTGAGGAATTAATTTCTAATTCCTTGTCATGGCAATACAGACTGAATGTATTTAAAAGGTTTTGGAGCCCCCTGGGTGTCTGTGAAATTAAGATTGTGTTGTCTGCAAACAATAATGCCGGAACGGCTTGCCCGCTCAATTTGGGAGAGTCATGCTCACAGCCCAAAAGAGTATCGGGGATGTCATTGACGTATAAAGAGAATAAGGTAGGTGCCATTACGCACCCTTGCCTTACCCCTTTTGCTATTTTTATTTTCTCACTGACTTCTCCATTCGGTCCCCATCTAACTTGTGCGTAATTATTCTCGTGGAGTCTGATTAAAATTTGAAGGATATTTCCAGGGACACCCATTTTGTTTAGTGTCTTCCATAGGGCTGCCCTTGGAACCATATCGAAAGCTGCCTTCAAATCAACAAAGGCCACGTATATATGGGAACTCCTTATAATCGTATATTTCCAGACTAAACATAAAAATCTAAAAACCTGGTCTACAGTGCTTATCTTGCATCTAAAACCTGCCTGGTATTTTGTATAAAATAGAGTGCTCTTCAATCCAAGAGGAGAGCCGACCAAGAACTTGTCGGGCAAAAATTTTTTGCAACACGTCAATTAGGCTGATAGGCCGATAGTGCGAAGGATTTGACCTATCACCCTTCTTGAACAGTGTTACAATCTCTGCCCCCTTCCAGGTTTCCGGAACAGGAGCTCCTCGGGCAATATCATTAGATAATAAATTGATATAGGGAGCCCAAATATAATTTTCGTGTTTCCAAAGATCACCTGGTATTCTGTTAGGGCCTGGCGCTTTCCCTGACTTGACTGCCTTGATTGCTAAAATTGTTTCTGTTAAGGAAAAGACGAGGGGTGTGTCATGCGCAGCCAAGGGAGCCTGCAAACTATCCCAACCTTCGCTCTCACCTGAGCTTTCACAAGAATATAACGAAGTAAAATGCTCGACCCATGTTTTCTCCTCTAAAAATTTGTCTTTGCATTCAGTCGCCCCCCTGGTGCCTCTAGCAATGAGGCTCCGGAAAGAGGTCTGATCTTTGCACTTACATGCGTCCAACAAATCTGACCAAACCCTTTCGTCCCACTCTTTCTTGGCCTTTAATAAAGATCTTTTATACTGGGCTCTCTTAGTTCTCACAATATCTGCTGAATCTCCCCTGACTGCTGTAATTAGGTCTGTTTTGGCTTTCCAGCAATCCTGGTTATACCAGGTGATCCCAGATTGTTTACTCTTTTGGGCGTTATGTGATCTTTTTACCGCCCTAGTCAGGATCTCGCCAAGTTGGTTGATTAGATGTTCATGGGATTCTGTCAGACAAGGATTTTGGATGACAGTACTATTTCCTAAGAGAGAAGACATATGCCTCACAAATACATTATAGATTTGACTGATGATTTTAGGGTTGTCTAATACCACTGGCCACTTCAGGGATCTACGGTTATCTGCCACTAGGGGGTCCTGTGGCAAGGAAACTGTACTGTTAACACTTTTGTCAAGGGTTCTAAAAATCTGAGTTTGGACAGATAAGGTCAAAGGATAGTGGTCGCTTTCCGTGCGATCATCCACCATTAGGTCGATGGTCATGGGCCACAAGTTCAGGGAAACTAGTAAATAATCTAGATGGCTGGATTTTGCCCCTCTGTTAAATGTTGGTTTGCTAGGGCAGTCTGATGGCAACCGCCCATTACAGGCACGCAGGCCTGATTCTATAGTCAGATTCAATAGTTGTAAGGCACTCACTGTACAAGGTGCTTTATAGTTCGTGTCAACTAGGGGAATATTGTTGGCACTATCCTCATCCTTATAGATGTCTTCTAGACCTATTATGGGTTCAAAACCTCTATTAAAATCACCACCTATAATCATTTTTGCATTTTGATCAAACCCTGCCACGATATTACTCAGGTGGGTTACAACTGTTGATTCTTTACATGATCGATGTGGTCTACTGTAAATATTGATCACGTAAATGCTGCAACCCTTAGTGTTTTTTAGCTCAAGTAATAAGAGGTCGGGATTATTTGTATCAATTTGCTTAAAGGACAGGCCTCCTGTAATTTTCACCCAAATTGTTAGGCCGCCAGAGGGTCTCCCCCCATTTGTATTTACTGCGGGGATGAAAAAAGATCTATAATCAACCTTAAAGTAGTTTTCAAGCCCCCAGGTTTCCTGGAACATAATTAAATCCCCACTAGCCAGATAATCATGCCATGACGGATCTGAAAGATTTTTTTTCAGACCTGCAATGTTCCAACAAATGATTTTTGTACTTCCTAGAACGCCTAGTTTCTCTGTTACCTGGTGTGGTGTAGTTGACCCAGTTATATCTAAATGCGGTTTTCGTGCCATTGTGTCAGCAAAATGCAGTGGCTGTTGAGAAGTTTTAACAAGTGCAATCTGCTTTGGTTCAACTTCAAGATGCAAACCAGGATATATGTGATTTATGCTGCATGACATTGTCGAAGCCCCTCCATCAAGTCAGTCGCAATCAGCTAAGCCAGCTAAAGCCTCAAACCTATTTGAGGTGCTGACTCCCCAATTATAAGATGGGGCCCCAAAGCCCCAACCATTTGCAGGAGCATTCCATCTAGGTGCAGGGGTAATAGGAAAGGGTGGATTCTGGTGAGTACCCAGCCATCCTCCATTATAGTTAACATTGCCTATGGGTGCTGGGGTATTAGGATACAATACATTCTGCTGCATGCCTGGCCATCCTCCATTATAATGGACATTTCCTAAGGGCCCACAATTGTTAGCTAATATACCGAGCCCTCGTCTGCCCATTTGGTTCCAGTTTTGCCCTGGGGTAATGTGACGAGGAGTATTGTGTTGGTTGACTTGCCATGAACCTGCCCTGTTTTTGGGAGCATAGTTTGTGTCAAACGCTGACAGTCCCCCACCCCATCCATTATCTCTCGCTAACCAAGCTGGCTTCGGGGGCTTTTGATTGTTGGCTTTTTGTGACTCATTATAGAAAAATTCGAATGTAAGGGGGATTATAGAACTACTTCTTTTTTGTGGTGGAAGGATATTTGATAGAATATTGGGAAGGGCAGCTGGGGTTGAGAAGTTTAATATCACACAGTTGCCCTTCCATTTTTTTTTCTTATTTCCTATCCATCCAACCCTCCTTGCCATTTTAATTTCGTCAGCCAACCGTTGTTCACCCCCCTGTGCTATCCGCATGTTATTTGACAGCCAGTATAGTGCCTTGCTTTTTAGTGACGAGGCTGACTCAGTTTGACCCGGTGATAGGGTTGGTGTATTGGCTAGCACTAGCACCAGCGGTGCTGCTTCAACTACAAATTGAATTGAATTTTCGTCAAAACTAGGGGGCGCTGTGACATGTGGTAGATCAATTAATTGAACAGTTGGGGCTTCTAGTGGCAAGTCGTTGGTAATATGGCCAGTTTGTGGGCATTCTGGAGGAATTGGGCCTAGTGGGGTAGCATCTGATGTTACCCTGGATTCATTATCTTCCTTTGGGGAGTCACAGCCTTTATTGACATTACTTAAAACATTGCCTATTGCATCTGCTAAGACATTTTGTGTACTTCCAAGTTTCTTTATCTCTGCAGAAAGTTTGTCAATCTTGCTGATAAGTGGCTTAATGATTGTCTGAATTTTTATTTCTAACAACTCCGCTATTCTAGACATTAGGTCCTCATCCAATGTTTCCCTCAAATTGTTCTCCTCATTGTTCTGGCAAGTACTTTTTGACTTTAGCGGTGATGTAACCTTGTTTTTTCCTGAACGTGCCCCCCCACGTTTGCTTTGCAATCTGCGACAGGCTCTAACTGCCCTTGAGGACTGCTTTGCAGGTGGTTCGTCCTCCACATCTTCTTTCTCATCATTTCCTTCAACCTCAATGACAACCTGTGCATCTGAGTCATTATCCGCATGTGGCTCAATATCCGCCACATTGACTGTACTGGCATCAATATTGACAGTTACTGGGGAAGCTGTTGTATGGGCATCATTGTTAGAGTCTAATAGCAGAGACTCATTAGTTTGCGAGGAAGTGGGTGGGCTCATGGGAGGGAGAATAGGTGATTGAGACAGACCCAACGATTGTCTGCGTTGACTGTTTATTTTACTAACCACTTGGACAAGGTAGTTTTCAATGGTGTTCTTTGGTGTTTCGGATGCCATGTGATGATTTCTTTTAGGCATAATTGTACAAAGGTGTGTGATAGTCTTACACCCACAGCTCAATAAAATAACAAGGTATTACTCTCAATGTTAAAACAAATGTCTTACTTCAACAACTTGTGCAAATGTCCAGCGGACTCGTTTCCTGATTCGTAGGTGTGTTTATCTGCTATCAGCTTATCCGCGTAGGCCCCCTCCTTTTCCCGGGCTCCTGGGCGATTCGATAATAGCTATACAGCCTGCTTACCGACCCCCGTCTGGATAACTAGGACTTAGGAGGCGGTCAACCAGCGACAGTAACACCACCACTCACGATGAGCTGACTGGAACAAATCCCTGGTGCACAATGAAGGAATTAGGGGAGGTAGCCTAGCCTGGCCTACTCGTGCCGATGAGGGCCGTAGAGGGCCCGCCCTTTGCCCGGGCTTAGCCCCGGGTGTCCCGCTCGCGCCCCGCGACGCGGGTCTTTCCCCTGCTTTAAGGGTCCTTCGCGCTCCCAAAGCGCGTCACGCAGCGCGCCGCCGCGAGGCCTGCCGGGTATTGTAGTTCCCGGAGTGGCGGCGCGGGTCTCGGTGGCAAGATGACTCTTGGCGGTGGCGGCTTCTCTATCTGCTGTGCGGCGTGGTGGCGTGGCAGGTAAGTCACAAGCGGTCCCCCCGCTCTGCCGGTCTTTCCCCTGCTTTAAGGGTCCTTCGCGCTCTCAAAGCGCGTCACGCAGCGCGCCGCCGCGAGGCCTGCCGGGTATTGTAGTTCCCGGAGCGGCGGCGCGGGTCTCGGTGGCAGGATGACTCTTGGCGGTGGCGGCTTCTCTATCTGCTGTGCGGCGTGGCGGCGTGGCAGGTAAGTCACAAGCGGTCAAGTTTTTCAATGCTCAGAATCGTATAATCAGCTCCTTTTTGTGCCAAACTGATTTGTTTATCAGTAAGGTTAAAGATAGAAAACAATGATGTTACGTTGATTAGACGCCATGGCACGTAGCCTGAACGTAGGTTTTGCAACGTCCAGCCAAGCTGTACAGTAGAACGCAATTGAGACTGACCATGTTGTAACATTAGTAAGTCTTGCTCTATTATATCAAAGGCAGATGACACAATACTGTCCAGTGAATATATTCTGGAAGACAGAGTCGTTAACCCATTGTCCACAACAGAAAGTGATTTTCCCAAATGTATACGATCAATTTCTCGTGTTTTTTCTGCTGTCTCAATTTGCATTACTTTCCAAGCTTCGTTGTATGCAGCGTATATACCGGCCGCTATGAAACGTTTTTGACACTGTTTGCGAGGTCCCATTATGAAATCTCGCAAGTCAGCACCTTCTTTAAGTAAAGTCAAGTGTTGCTTAATTTCAGCCAGTGTGGATTTCTGTAGCCACTCAAGGCATAATTTCCCTACACTGTATGTTGTAACTATCCCTGGATGTTGTCTCTGGGAGTATCTTGGGTCTGGCCTGGTCATTTTTAACCCCTGTTTTTTGTTCAGGAATCTATCTTGACAGTTGTTTGTGTCTGTTGGCCAGATCAACCATTTTTTCCAATCAGGATTTCTTCTGTTTTGGTGAAAAATATGGGATACGTCTATTTCCACATCTGTAGTGCTATTGCTATCAGGTATGGGCTTTGGAATAGACGGTTTGTTTAAATCTTTTATCTTAGCTAGGCCAAGACAAGTAGTTTATTGAATGGTATCATTCAGGAATATTATTTGTTCTGGGATCATGCAAGCTCTAAATAATGATTCTAGACATTGTACCTGCCAATCTTTTGTACCCCAGATGGTTTTTGTTTCGATGTTATTTTTCCAGAACTCAAAACCAAATGTAGACATCATGGGCCATATGTACATAAATGGCATTTACCGAATCGTAAATACCGAATTTTACCGATTCGGTATTTACAAATCGGTAAATGCCATGTAGGTAATTATTCGGTATCAATTACCGAATCATTATGAATCGGTAATTACCGAATCGGTATTTACCGATTCGGTAATTGCCATTGATTCCTATGGGCCTTGAGGCCCATAGGAATCAATGGCAATTACCGATTCGGTAAATACCGAATCTGTAAATTTACCGATTTGTCAAGGGGGACAGGGTGTCACTTTGACACCCTGTTGCACCCCTGATTCTGGCTTGTGTGCCATGTGACACACATACATGCCCTAAGGGCATGTATGTGTGTCACATGGCACAGGTGTACATGCACAGATGTGCATGTACACAGAAATTAGTTATTTACCATGCAATTGTATTTCATGGTAAATAACGAATTCCTAAGGGCCTGTGGCACTGTTTCCAGTGCCACCTACATCCCATATTACTGATTCTGTACATTTACCGATTCGGTAATTTACAGATTCGGTAAATTTACCGATTCGGTAAATATACTGAATCGGTAATTTTCTGGCCCCCTACATCTGAAACTACAAATACCAGTCGGTAACGGCCGAAATCGGCCATTACCGACCGGTATTTGGCCACCTACATATGGCCCTTTGTCATAACATTTTTCAGAATAAATCAATTTAGTATTTGTCAACATTGTTTTCATTCCTGTTTTGTTTAACAGTTTAAAATAAAACGTTTCTGGATCACTATTATTGAACCCTGAGAAATATGGAAATTTCTCATAGAATGTCTTCGAGCTGCCTTTTGGCGGAGTTGGACAATGTTCTCATTGATTATAATTAAAAACATTTCTAGGTTGTGCGGGTTTATGAAAATAGTGATGACCATAGTGATTGTAACAGTATAACTCTTCATAATTTGATGAACCCTGTAAATAATCATGTTCTGTGAATTTAGCTGATATTACTAAACCTGACATCATATTATGATATTTTCAAAGTCCCAATCATCAGAAAAAGAACTTGGTATCACAAAGTCACTTAAGGAAACCTTGAACTAGTGTGGATACTTCAAGAGCTCAATCGGGCCATAAATATCATAGTCAGTTCTGTCCCATGCTATACCACCAGGTATTGGATTGGCTGTGATGTTCACTGATGATAGTTCTCTTTTCTCGATGTGAGAGGATCTGTGAGACTTTAAGACCAAGTTGATGTTCTGACTTGCTGTGTCAATTGTACTATATTTCCCATCAATGAATCTACCTAAGCACAAAACCATGATGAGCCAAAGCAGGAGAAAAAGTACACCTAACACAGTCCAAAATTCAATCCATGGTAAAATCAGATATGTTTCTTTTAGTTGATGTAAAAGTTCGGTCATTTTCTCTCTGAAAGTTTTTGTTGCTGGCTTGTCTCCATGTTCACTTGGATCATCGGAAAAGTCATCAAAGTTGATAAAATAGCCAAATGCTGTTCTGTCAATTGGTGGGATTGCTTCCGGATTTCCATTGATCTTTGCAATTTCTTTTGTTACATTTGTACAGTCCGATGCTACATCGTTGTAGATTGGTGTATCATCATGAATTGTTGCCATTTGGGTTTCAAGAGGCACAAGTTCCATGGCTTTGTTGCATAGTCTATACAAAAAGTTATCGCGCTGTTCCTAACGAAAGAAATGACTTGGTACAGTCAGTGATGCAGATGAATTATGGCAGGGTAGACAGAAGGTCACCCTGGGAATCCATTGGATTTGATGCCCTCACACACACTTTCAGGTGTCATGCTTCATCATTTGGGCCTGCTCCTCGTTTGGTCGGCGGTGCAATACCCAATGGGCAACACCTCATAGAGGGGCTCTTTAGCGGAGATCTTTTTCCAACTGCCGTATGGATGAAGTGCGGGTATGGGGCCAGAACTAAGTGGTAGACGGGGATGTGGTGGGTTAAAATAAAGCTAGTGGTACCGGGAATACTTTATTCAGAAGGGCCACTGCCTTAGTTAAAAATGATTAACCTGGATGAGAGTAATGGAAAATAATGTTTCCAACTCTTATCCAAGGATTATTGTAGTCCGGTCAACATGTTTCTCGCTATAGTGAGTTTATCTAGCGATTCTTCAGGACCAAAAAATGACTAACTAGCAGGTATCTAATGGTGAAAGAAACTGTCTACACTAATTTATCTAGAGTGTGGTGTGTGTATGCTCGTATGGCTACCACATTGATGGGTGGAGGGGATAACAATATTATATTACCCTTCTTCAAGTTGTGATTGTCAGTACCTATCAGGAGAAGAGGCAAAAGCATATCACAAACACATTGATAGAAAAATGCATCATTGACTGTAATACTTGTGCGCTTTGCATGCCAGTAGGAGTCAGGCGTGTCACAACACCATTGCACAAGTGTATCAGGCACTCTCAGATGTGGACATTCAGTGAGAGTGACATGTGAAAATATAAAAACATTAGATCAGAAAATACCAATGTGGTATTCCTCATCTATGGCTATTCAAAACTCACCTAGAGTTAAAAACAATCAGACAACGACAGTGTCCAGCAGGTAAAGCTTCAGGGAGATCTTCCACCATAAGGCTATATATTGTTGCATAGTCCCTTGTTATTTGCTGCAGGTTTATCGAATGTGATTAGTCTCTCAGTTTGAACCTCTTGGATTGTAGCAAAGTTTGGTCTTCTGTTATTTCTTGGTAGTCCACTGGGCCTGCTATTTATTATCGGCCACATGTTTGTGGTTTCACCAGATCGATGGAAACAATTCTGTTTTCCTTTTTACCAGCAAGTGGCGGTAGTACTACTGATCTTGTTCCGCTGATAGCTAAGACAGGTACTGCTTTTCTGTAAGAAAGCCAAATTCCTTCTTTACCGCGATCTTTTCTCTGACCAGATCCCCAATCTTCGGAATCCAGACAGGTCTTGCTGGGACAGGTGGTTCTTCAGTGGTTGTTGGCTTAAACTTTATGTTACTTAGACTCTTGTTTCATTCAAGTCCTGTAAAACAGCCAAACGATCTTTGATATCAAAGGTTTTTTCTTCTACCACTGAAGTCAGACGATCCAGATCCTGGATTATCATTCTAGTACCGAACAATAGTTCGTATGGACTGATACCTCCTAGAGAATTTCTTGGCATGTTGTTAAGACTACTTTGGACACTTATTAAATGTTTGACCCACCCATCACCCGAACCTAATACCCTTGCCGTTATAGATTGCTTTATGTCACGGTTTTTTCTTTCCACTACCGCATTTCCCTCAGGATGCAAGGGAGAAGAGTACCGCAATGACGATGCACATGCTGTTCATGGCCTCTTTGTAAGCTCGAGAGCTAAACGCAGGACCCTGATCAGAATGTAGCATGCCAATTGTGTATGTGCCGATAAAGACTCGCAAATCTTTTTATAACAGTTCTGGCTTCAGCCGAGTGCCAGTGGTCTACATTTTTAAGTTAATTTTGTCTTAATAATTATGGGGACGTATTTCTCTGGTTGGATTTCTGCATTATAGATCGCCTGATGCTTTCTAATAAAGGTGTCCTGGCAATAGTCTGGACCGGTTCACAACTCCGATCTCTGTTGCAGTCTGGACAATCCATTGCAAATTTGTAGATTTGCAAGCTCATTCCCGGCCACCAATATTCTGATTGTAATTCTATTAGAGATTTCAAGATCTGTTGGTGCCTCGGACCCAGTCCCATGTGTGCGTTTTCAATCAAGAAAACTCTCCGGTACGTGTTTGGAATTACTCTATCCCCACTCCAGGGATTTGAGCAAAAGGAACGGAGTTTGCATCAATTATGTATGTACTACTGAGTGGATAGTTGAGAGGTAATGCTGCATAATCGCCTTTTAATGAGGCTTTTACTGCCAGCATGGTTTCCCCATCTATGTGTTTTTCTGAACGCTTTTTTGTGGCTACGGAAGCCGGTTGAACCGCTTCCGCTGTGGCTGTGTTAGCCAATGAATTCCCTGCAACGTGGACGCCATCACGTTGATGCCTCATAGCGTGTATCACGTGAGTCTTTTGTAGTTCTTCTTTAAAAGAACTACTTGTTCCCAAAGCGTTTTATGCTTTATTGTGGCACCAGTGTCATCTTTGTAACCGTTTTTACTCCATGTCTGCATGTCACTGTTGTATGACTTGATGCAGAAATGCGAATCGCACACTATCAGTGTGGGGAATTCGCGATCGGCATTTTGAAGCGCCATCTTTAAAGATCTTATTTCAGCTCGCTGAGCTGAACAGTTTCTGAGTGATTCAGTTTTGGTAATCATCGGTTTGAATTTACCAGAGCGCCAGCGACCTTTAACAATCGCGCATGCTGCATTGTAGGATTTTCTATCTACATCGTAGTGTTGTGCGAATCTGTCCATATAGATTACGCAGGTATATTGTTCCAGAGGCAGAATTTCGATTGGTAGAGGGTATTCTTGTTCATATTCTAGATCATCTAGTTTTCTCAGTTTCGGGTCAAAATAGTATTTCACGTCTTCTGTAGCAAGAGAATTTTCCCATTGTATCCATTTCGGATCTAATACCACTGTATTCAGATTGCGTGGACCTGTTAATGCCTCAAGCGCTGATTCTGCTGTATAAACAGTGATTCTTTTACCTTGGGCTAGGGCTCTTTCTTTTGCTACAGCAGTTTGAACCGTTGTCAGAATTTTTTCTGTAGAGCTGAATTTCATTTCAGCTTGAGTGTACAAATGTGATTTGTAAGCTATAGGTACAGTTTCTCCCTCATTAGAGGTCAGGTATGTGAATCCGCATTTTCCTGGGATGACTCGGATGAAAAGGTTGCGTACGTTGTCGCAAGTTTGTAATTTTGTTTTAGCTAACATGTCTGTTTGTAGCGATCTTAAAATTTCTGTGCGTTTCTGAGTCCAATTTATTGGTTTGAAATCAGGTCTTATTAATTCATATAGAGGTTTAACCCTCTATGCATAATTTAGAATGTATGTTCTACCGAAATTCAGGAAGCCTAGTATTGATTGTAAGTTTTTCAGCGTTTTTGGTGCTTGGAGTACTGCACACTTCTCTAGGAAGTTGTCTGCCAGGCTTTTGCCTTCACTTGATAATTCATATCCTAAAAATAGGACTGTTAGATGGGCAATTCTTGACTTTTTAAAAGTTGAATTTGTAACCCTCTGATGCAAACCCAAGTATTATGATGTTTACTCTCTTTAAGTGAGTCTCCAGGTCATCGACATATGATAATGCCTCATCATCATATATTTGTAGTAACTCTGTTACCCTTGCTGAGAATAACCCTGGGCTATTCTTGAATCCCTGTGGGAGTCGGCAAAATTGTTTTTGCAACCCCATTATTGAGAAAGCGGTCAAATACCTGCTTTCAGGTGCAATGTTTTGACAGAAGAATCCATTAGAGATATCTAATGTTGTTTTATATTTTTTGCGCACAATGTTAATCATTAGTGCTGCACTGTGTGAGTTTTGTACTGCAAAAGTTTTGCAGCAGGAGTTTAAATGTCTGTAGTCCAAAACTAGGCGATATGAATCGTCTGGCTTGGAGACAGGAAACAAAGGATTGTTCATTTGTGAGGTGCATGTTTCAATCACCCCTTGATATTCAAGTTGATCTAAGATCTCCCTGACTTGCTTTTTAGCTTCTTGTTTAACTGGGTACTGCCTTTGTGCAGTGGGTTGATTTTTTAACTGGATTTTGTGGTGAGGAGAGTCCTCATCCCATCCTACATGATTTTTGTATAATGCAGGGGCTTGTGCCACTGCCCATTTCCTTGCCAATGTGTAATTTTCATGAATTGGAATGTGATTCGAGAAGGCAGGCATAATCATTTCTTCGCCATGAGGGCACTCCCTGACAAACTCTGGTGGCCAGTCTTTTTCAGCTAACAGGATGTCATAGCCTTTTGAAAGTTTCGCCCAAAAGAGACCTTTTATTTTCCTGGTTTTATCTCCCTCTATGCGTAATGTTATTTCATATAGCTTATGGGGCACACTGACTCGTGTGTCTGCAGTTTCCACCTGAATGTATTCATTTGTGTCCACTATCTCCAGAAGATTCATCAGGATCTTGCGAGCTATTGTCACTTCTGCTGCGCTGTCTAGCATTGTCTGAGCCCACTCTCCGTTTTTCAGTTGTCTCGTCAGAATCCTCGGCATGTTTAATTTTAATACTTGCTACCTTCTTTCTGGGAAATTGTGATTTATTACTTTGATGAGGAGGTTCTTTGTCTTTGGACTTGACGTGCTCTTCCTTGTGTTTTGAACGTCCTCTTCTTTCCGATTTCTGTGAGGAAGTATGAAAAGATCGAGAGGGACTTATATCAATATCTTGATATCTATCAGGCTTTCTCAATTTATCCCTATCTCTAAGGATATACCTTTTCTCAGAGGGTTCCCTTTGGGGAGACTTGCCTCCTCGGCCTGGAGATCTTTCTCTCCGTTGAGGTGACCTTCTTTTTTTAGAGTATTTAAATGATTTTTAATAAATGTTTTTTCAGGATTTTCAGTTAGTTGGGGTTTTACCGGCTTCCCACCCAAACTATCTCTTTCTAGCTCTTCATAGGATTTTTCTATGATTCTGGCAAGTTCAAATGGTTGGTCTGCTATATCTGTCTCCTTCAATTTCTGGAGGTACTCTATATTGTCCCTTGCCAATTGAACTAGTTTTCTATATGTCTTTGTTAATTCTTTTAGTTTAACTAGGAGTTCTTCGCTTGACATTGTTTCAATGTCAGGGTGTGTTGCGTAGCTGGCTAGAACCAGCCCCATGGCTCCTGGTCTACCTAGTGGACCGTGCCTGGTGATGTGATTTTGATGTTTTAGGGCGCCTTTAAACCAGAGCAGGTTCTCTTGGTAAGTTAGTGGGATTTCAACGTCCTCAAAAGGAGTATATATATCCGGAGGCTCCTCTATTTTGTAATAGTGGAAATCTTTTGTCACAGCGTGTGCTGCTGGAAAATGTATCCATGTGTAGAATACCTCTGTCTGACGAAACTCATGTGCCTCTATCACGAATATGACCGTACCACCTCTGGATGATAGTCCATTTTCTATACGTTTAAGAGTTATGGTTCTTCTTATGTTTTCCGGGATGGTGATTGCATCCGGGTCGTTATCATTAAACCCTGTAAGATCAGCACCTGGTTGATTCACATTTACTGCGACCTCACCGGTTTCGTTGTTGTCGCCATGTTCTGACATTGTTTAATGAGAGTTTTTTGTAGAGCAAGTTTCAAGGAAAAAAAGATTAGGTGCACAATATTTTGGAACACTGTATCCTTCAACGTTGACTAAACCAAGAACTAATACATAGGATTCTCATCCTACTAAGGTCCGGCGGATATTTAACCTTTCACCCACTCCAGACGTCTATTGGAGTTTTTACGGGAGAAAAGTTGTCTGTGTGAAAAGCACGACTGAGTTACTCTAGTGTCTTGCGTTAGTTTTATCGCCTTACCAAATGTTGGGCGCCATGTAGTGTAGTTCCTATATTCCCAATAGGCTCTGCGCATTGGAATAACATAAACAGCAGTGTAGACGTAGGACTGAGGTCATCTAGGTCTCTACTGACTATGTTAGACTTAATTAGTTTTGCCAGCTAGCTCAGAGGTCACTAGAAACTTTCTCAAATGTTCAGGAAAGGGTTACCCGTCCTGATATAGACAAGAAGGGATTAGCTTCTGACAACAGCATAAACATGACCACTTTGCTCCCCCAGAATAAAGAGTGTATCTTCAGAGTCGTGTGAAACAATAGATAACTATTTCACTCAGTCAATCATGCATGCTTAGTTCCACCAGATTGCAGAGAAATAGAGAGACGGGCGTTTTCAATAAAAGGTGTTATTTTATTGAGCAGTCTTCTTTCTCATGCAAGTGAAATGAATTGCCACAATTGCAATACTTATTGTAAAGTAAAGTGCGTACAGTAAAAGTAGTATTATGAAATAATACTGTAAAAGCATTGATATGGTTTCTTAGCCATATGATACTTTAAAATGGATAAAATATATACATACATAAAAACATTGACTAACGAACTCAACTGGTGCTTCTAAGATACGCCTACCCCAGTGTACCTGACCTAAGCCTAATACGTGGGAAGGAGTAAGTTGCAGTTTCAAGTTTAAGTTAAGTTTTGTCAAGTATCGGAATCAAGAATTCTCTCTAAGGTTGTTATCAGTTCCGTACCTTGGTCATAGAATGAAGGAGGTCTTGTATCTCGCTTCTCAGGACTCGATCTCCCAGCAAACCGCGAGGGTGACTTGGGAACACTGGAGCTGGATTTTCTCGGCTGGAGAAAAAGACAGCGTTTCTCTCAGTGCATCAAGGGGAGGGGCGGTCTCCGTCGCCTCTCATAACAGCTGGGCTCCCTGGCAAGTAGAACGTCGCTCTGCTCCCAACCACTGTGTGTTTGCTTAAGGCAACGTTGGTATATTTATACCTGAAAGGTGCCGGGTTTGACGTAAGGTTGGACACAAGATGTCACCAAGAACTAACAGTTCTTTCTGGACTCTACGAGTTCTTGTGCAAATCAAAACAGAAGCAGGTGGGAATTCCTGGGCTGCTGGAGGCTTGGTTTGTTTAAAGAACGCGTTGTGCTTTGTAGGAGTCTCTGGGAGTAGCCGTGCTGTGTTTTGGACTGCATGGGCTATTACTGAATATGGATATGATTCTTATGCCTTTATAAGGATATTATTAATTATAACCACATAAGGGCATGAATTGGGATTATCGAATTAGGGTCCTAGATAGAAATACAACACCCTGGCCGAAGCTATACTTGCTTTGGCAAGGGAGCAAAAGTTAAGTGGATTAGATTCCACTGGTGGCAGCATTATCCCTAAGGATAAAGACAGGTCCTATGATAATAGAAACCTGAGTAAGATTGTGCCCCCCTACAGAGATGGGGATGACATCCATAATTGGATAACTGCTCTTGAGAGAGCCTGCATGGTACAGCAGGTTCCTCAGGATCAGTGGGCAGCAATCATGTGGCTCTCCTTTTCAGAAAAAGGGAGAGACAAGCTCCTCACTGTTAGACCTGAGGATGCTAAAAACTACTCTGTCCTGAAGAGTGCTCTTATTGAGGGGTTTGGCCTAACCACTGAGCAATACAGGTTGTTCAGAGATACCCAAAAAGCTCAGACTCAGGACTGGACTGCTTTTGTTGATTGTGCCACTAAGGCTCTGGAAGGTTGGTTGCTGGGAAGTAAAGTTACAGACTATACAGGATTGTACAATCTAATAATGAGAGAACAGATCCTTAATAATTGCCAGAACCAGTTGTTGCATCAGCACCTGATTGACTCAGATCTGACCTCGCCCCAAGAATTGGGAAAGAAGGCAGACAAATGGGTCAGAACCAGGGTTAAGCAGAAGCCCCAGAACCAAGGTGGTGATCAAAAGAAGGCAGACCAGAAGGGTGGAGATCAGAAACAAAAGAAACCTTGGTGTACTTACTGTAAGTCAGTTTCTCACTGGTTTAGTGAGTGCACTAAGAAAGGTGGAGCCCCTGCCACTGCATCCCCTAAGGCAACTGCACCCCCTAGTACAGTCAGCAGTGGCAGCCCCCAAACTAAAGTTATAGTGGGGTTAACCCTGGGTACTGAGGTGGAGTCTGGCCTAGTCAGGATTCCTATCAGGCAGTCTTGATCTGTGATGTGGACATGGATATGTCCCCTACTATGAGCCCCACTACTCTGGGCAAGTACACGCAGATGCCTTTGATTAATGGTAAAGTGGCTCAGGCCTACATGGACACATGTGCCAGTGTCACAATGGTGACACCTAACTTTGTGGACCCTGGACAACTTGTACTGGGTGATATTTGCCTGGTGACCAATGCTAGCAATGTCACTACTCCCCATAGTGTGGCAATTGTTACCTTCTCCTGGGGAGGGGTAAATGGCCTCAAGAGAGTTGTGATAAGTGCAGACCTCCCAGTTGACTGTCTTTGGGGCAATGATCTAGAGGATTCTATGTGGTCAGAAGTGGAGTACAGGACTCATGCAGAGATGCTAGGTATTTCAGTACATGTCCTTGCTACGACCAGGTCACAGGCCAAAAAGTGCTTACCCGAACCTGTGCTGGATCTTGGAACAATAGACCAAGCACAACCCAAGAGAAAGAGCAAGAGGGTTAAGGCAGTGCCTTCCCACTTGCCCCAGGTTGAGGATCAGTCCTCACAGGAGGCTGATTCTGTGATCCAAGTGGAGACTGTCCTGGAAGAGCTTGAACCTGATCAGGTTGAGTTTCTGTGGACAAGGGGGACCCTCAAGGGCAGATCTTGGGCAGGCTTAATTAACTTGCCATTCTCTTGAACCCCTCAGACAGCAAGCTGCTGCTGAGACTGCTAGGAATGCTCAAGGTACCCATAGAGTGTATTGGGATGATGGGATCCTTTATTCAGAGGCTAGAGACCCCAAGCCTGGTGCTGCCAGGAGGTTGTCATAACTCTGCAATTTAGGGGCTTCCTTCTAACCTTGGCACATGATATTCCCCTAGCAGGATACTTAGGCCAGAACAAGACTTGGGACAGGCTTGTCCCTCACTTTCACTGGCCTCACATGTCAGAAGATACCAAGGGGTTTTGTTGCTCCTGTGTCACCTGCCAAGCCAGTGGCAAACCAGGTGGCACCACAAAGGCCCCCCTTATACCACTACCTGTGGTGGGGGGGTACCCTTTGAGAGAGTCGGGATAGACATTGTTGGACAAATGGACCCCCAAACTGCATCTGGGCACAGATTTATACCGGTGGTAGTGGATCATGCCACCAGGTATCCAGAGGCAATTCCCCTGAGGACCACAACAGCTCCTGTTGTGGCAAGGGCCCTACTTGGAGTTTTCTCCAGAGTGGGCTTTCCAAAGGAGGTTCTTTCAGACAGAGGTACCAACTTCATGTCTGGATATCTAAAAGCAATGTGGAAAGAGTGTGGTGTTAACTACAAGTTCACTACACCCTACCATCCACAGTGCAATGGGCTTGTTGAAAGATTTAACAAGACCCTAAAAGGGATGATAAAAGGGTTACCTGAAAAGCTTAGGCGAAGATGGGACATCCTTTTACCCTGCCTTCTCTTTGCTTACAGAGAGGTCCCACAAAAGGGGGTTGGCTACAGCCCTTTTGAACTTTTGTTTGGGCATCCTGTAAGGGGTCCCTTGTGTCTTGTGAAGGAAGGATGGGAGCTACCTCTCAAAAAGCCTAAACTTGACATAGTGGACTATGTACTTGGTCTCCGCTCCAGGATGGCTGAATACATGGAAAAAGCTTCTAAAAACCTTGACACCAGCCAAGAACTCCAAAAGGCTGTGCTGACTGAGTGCCAGCCAGGACAGAAGGTGTGGGTGTTGGAGCCAGTGGCCCCAGCAGTTCTCCAAGACAAATGGTCTGGACCCCACACCATAATTGAGAAAAAGGGAGAGGTCACCTACTTGGTGGACCTTGGCACCTCTAGGAGCCCCCACAGGGTGCTCCATGTAAAGAGATTGAAAGTATTTGTGGACAGGGCAGACATGGCTACAGATGGGGAGCAAGAGGAAGAGAGTGACCCTCTCCCAGACTTGTTATCCCATAACCCTGATGATGGTTCAGTTGATGGTGTGGCCTTAGCTGGCAGCCTCACTGACCAGCAGCAACAGAACTGCAGACAAGTTCTACAGTCTTTCAGAGGCATGTTTTCATTGACATCTAGTCAGACTAACTGGTGCACCCATGAGGTGGACACTGGTGACAGTCTGCCTGTGAAGAGTAAGATCTACAGGCAACCTGACCGTGTCAGGGACTGTATAAAGACTGAGGTGCAGAAAATGCTTGAGCTTGGAGTGATTGAGTCATCAGAAAGTCCTTGGGCCAGCCCAGTAGTCCTTGGGCCAAAACCTCACACCAAAGATGGGAAGAGAGAAATGAGGTTTTGTGTGGACTATAGAGGTCTCAATGCTGTCACTAGGACAGATGCTCACCCCATTCCAAGAGCAGAGGAGCTCATTGATAGATTGGCTTCTGCCAAGTTTCTGAGCACATTTGATTTGACAGCTGGTTATTGACAAATCAGGGTAGCTGAGGAGTCCACCGCCAAAACAGCATTCTCAACCCCTGGAGGTCATTATCAATTTGTGGTAATGCCCTTTCGATTGAAAAATGCACCTGCCACTTTCCAAAGGTTGGTGAGCCAAGTCCTTTCTGGGTTGGATGACTTTTGTGCAGCTTATCTAGATGATATTGCTGTCTTCAGCTCCACCTGGGAGGATCACCTGATCCACCTGAAGAAGGTTTTGGAGGCCCTGCAAAAGGCAGGCCTAACTATCAAGGCTACCAAGTGTCAGATAGGGCAGAGCAAGGTTGTGTACCTGGGCCACCTGGTAGGTGGGGTTCAGGTTCAACCACTGGAGAGTAAGATCCAGACCATACAGGACTGGGCTCCTCCAACCACCCAGACACAGGTCAGAGCTTTCTTGGGCCTGACTGGGTACTACAGAACATTTGTAAAGAACTATGGGTCCATTGTGACACCATTAAATGATCTGACATACAAGAAGATGCCAAAGAAGGTTCAGTGGACAGTTAGCTGTCAAAAGGCATTTGATGACCTGAAGAAGGCCATGTGCTCTGCACCTATCCTGGCATTTGATGACCTGAAGAAGGCCATGTGCTCTGCACCTATCCTAAAGAGTCCTGACTACTCCAAAGAGTTCATTGTCCAAACAGATGCTTCTGAGTTGGGGGTGGGAGCTGTGCTTTCACAACTTAATGTAGATGGTCAAGACCAGCCCATTGCTTTCATTAGCAGAAGGCTGACCCCTAGAGGGAAACGTTGGCCAGCTATTGAGAGGGAGGCCTTTGCTGTGGTTTGGGCCCTGAAGAAGTTGAGACCATACTTGTTTGGCACTCACTTCAGAACTCAGACAGACCATAAGCCCCTCTTGTGGCTAAATCAGATGAAGGGTGAAAATCCCAAACTGCTCAGGTGGTCCATTTCCCTACAGGGGATGGACTTTACAGTGGAGCACAGACCAGGGACTGACCATGGCAATGCAGATGGTCTCTCCAGGTATTTCCACTTCGAACATGACGACTTAGCTGGTCAAGGTTAAGTTTAATGTCCCTGTGTTTGGGGGGGGGGGGTTATGTAGGAGAGTAGGGTCTGCTTTCCTATGGTCACCCCAATTTTTGCTTTTTGCTTCACTGGTTTTCGACTTAATGTGGCTGTGGGCCTGCTAATCAGACCCACAGCCTGCTGTTCTCTCTCTAAATTCACAACCATGTACTTTAGGTACATAACCAATTGGGTATTGGATCGCCTTATCAGCCCCTGTACAGTGTAATATAGGTACCCAGGGCATAGGTGCATCCAAGGTCTACCAGTGGCTGCAGCATATCTTTTGCCACACCTGGCTGGCTATCCAATCTGACACAACTGGATGATCACTCAGCTGTGGCAAGGTGGTGTAATCACCCCTTGCTTAGATATAGTATACCTATATCTAGACCTATATCTGGACACATATACACCTATAAGACACTCCTATGGCAGGCCTTAACAATCCTGGAGGCAGAGTGCTTGGTTTTATGTGAGATGGTGCTCTAGCATGAGCTGAGCCTGTCTGCAGCTTTCGGAACCAAGTCCCTTAGCTGTTCTGGGATATTGCCATACCATATACTCTTAAGTGCATTATAATCCTCGCGGTTACTTGCTAACTTTGGTTTGGCTTTATCAAAACATGTCATGTAAGGTGTCATACGCTTTGGAATACTACCCCCTCACCAGTTCTGGTGATGGGGGTAGCATTCCACCCTTCTAGAGGGAGAAGACATGTTACTTTGCTTAAACGCAGTTAAATCTAACCAGAGCCTCAGCATCACAAAATGGATCCTGCTGCCACCAACACAAGTCTGGCCTCCTGCTGCTGACCGAAACTCCGGCAGGGGAGGCCTGGACAAATGGTATCCTGTCATAGGGAGGTGTTACACCACCCCAGACAGGAGATAGTGAATTGGGGCTGGGAGGGCTGAATGAAACTAGACACTGCCTGGGGCGCACAAGGCGCCCCATGCATAGTCCAGTTCAAACCGGTGCTGGGGCACTCCAGCCCCAGCTCTGGCGCGAAACTGGACAAAGGGAAAGGGGTGTAACCACTCCCTTCCTGGGTCCCACCCATAGGAGGGACCTAGCAGGTGATCCAGCCCGTTGATTTGGAATAAAGGTAGGAGCTGTGCCAATGCAACTTAGATCATCCTGACTGAAACTTTGAAACAAAACTCTGGACCCTTCGACATCCTACTCAATGTAGAAGACTGAAGAATCTCCCTTGTGGTCAAGGAGTGGCCACCCTGTGCAAGCAGGCACCATCAGCGCATCGAGACTTTCTTTGCCGTTGCTCCCGCCGGAGCTCGAACGACAGAGACCAACAGGACCTGGACTCCCAGATTTCCAACAGCCCGATCCACAGTCCTAGCAACGCTTAGACCCGTGGAGGTGACATGAGACGTGGGACCGGCCATCTTGAAAAGTCAACAACGTGCTTTCTGTGCAGCTCCCGAGGCTCCCTCGATGCTGTGCTTTGGGGTTTGAGAAGCCCCAGCCCGGAGCAGCCTGTGCTTCAAAGATCACCCCTCCACACTCTCTGAGTGCTGCGTGGGGCCCTTTTGCACCTTTCCTGCTTGATTCGTTGTCCGGTTGCTTGCCCATTGGCTAGTGGCCTCTGCGACGACGATCCATCAAAACTACACTGCTGGTCTGGTTGCTCCAGACTGGACCCAGCTCCCCTGAAAAAGAGCCATCGATCTGACCTTCCCGGTCCGATCAAGAAGACATCTTCGAGTCCTGCGTGGGTTGCATTTGCCAAGGCTTGGTGACTCTGATTTGAGAACCGACACTGCCGACAGCAAGAGCCTTTGTGGGACAGCTTGTGTTAACCAGCTGGTCATCCTCGATCCTTCCTGGTCCACGTGGCAACGGAGACAAACTACTCGACAGCACCTGATCGCAACCCGACATTGCCTGGTTCCGTCCTGGTTCCATCCTGGTCACTGGCTAGTGACCCAGACTCTGTCCCCTCTGCTTTCAGGTACTCTTCATCTTTGATCCACCCTTGGATCCAACCGGACTCTTCTCTCCTGGCCGCCTGCAGCATCTTTTTCTCCAGGCTCCATAGAACTTCACGAAGAAACCCGACACACTTTGGCACCTATGCACCCGCTTCCTGTGGGTGAGGTAACAATATAACTCCGGTGTCCTGTAGTGGTTTACACCTCTAGTGTCCTAGTTTTAAGTGGCTAAGTTCTAGTCCAGTCGGAAGTCTCCTAAACCTAGCACTTTCTGATTTTTACGCACCATTGACTTGTATGGTAAACGCGGTTGCCTATAGACCCTGCACCCGCATCCTGTGGGCCTCCTATGTCCTAACCTTCGTTAGTCCAGTGCAGGCCCAGCGATTCCCAAGGCCCTAGGCCTTACCATTGTTCATGACGTGGTACTTATACCACTTTTTTAATATATGGTTTGAGGGGCCACCCTGCCTATCCATAATTGTGCAGCTTATTGTATGTTATACTGTGTTCTTTGTTTAACGCTTGTGCTTCTGTGCTCATAAAGAGTATAGGGGATTATTCTAGAAATAAATTCTTATATTTTGTAAAATATAACTTGTGTGGTGTCCTTTCATTTGGTATTTAAAAGGATTGCATATGGTAAAACAGCTGGATTCACATGCCCTCTTGAGTTTAGCCTAAGACTGCTTTTGTCCATGCTACCACTAGGATAGCTGGTCTATAAGGTTGACTGACAACCAATCACCATAAGGGTCGTTTGGACTGGTGAAAGGTGCTCACTAGAATAGTGATCATCATATACCAGGCCAACTTCTCACATTCAGGCTCTCCAACTTTGTTTAGACATTATCATATTTGAAGGCAAATAGGCAACATTTCTTGACACAATTTGGTCACAGTTGGGTCACTACATATTATAGCTCGCAAATATTTTCCCAGGGGCCAAAAAGTCTGGTCTGTAATGTGCCCAAGGACCGCATCGGTGCCAGTAGGGTGACGAGGCAGGAGGGTTAGGGGGATAGGTGGTAAGGTGGGTGTAGGTGGAAGATATGCCTCTAGTGGGTAATTTGAACAACGTGAAACAAGAAAACCTGGGATTAATTCTCGCTTCCCCTACTTTACCATGTTGTGTGATGCTAGGCAATTGTTTAATTTCGCTTTCCCCCCCGTTTTTCTTTATTATCACATATATGGGAACCTCAAAATACATGATTTCAGGGTTTGCGCTGTACAAAGCCTTCTCTTGTGTTTGACTCAATACACTATAGTGTTGTTCATGTCCAATAGGAACCCAGGCCACCCAAAGAGAGCATTTACAACTAACTTGCCTCTTTAGATCACTATTGGCATTGTTGTGAGGACAGAGGGAAGCATTAAAGTTTCTAAATTCATATTTGAAAACTATCGGTTTAAAATCAATGCTTGTCAATGCACTGATGTAATCACTTGTACCAAGGTGAAAAGGTTCTGCATGTGAATTAAATACACTTTTTGAATTTTGAAGAGACTGTCTTATTTTTACACTTTAGGTGCAAGATATCAAGTGCAGGACTCTCTAGTTACGTCCTCTCATTTACACCAATTGACCTTGAAATACATGCTTGCCTGTCTATTTAACATTTTTGTATTGTTATTGTTGAAGCAGTAGGCAGCAGCCCATTGCTGCCATTGACCACGGCGCAGCATGTATTTTTATTTTGTTAAACATATTTTTATTGATTTTCTTAACTTTACAAGTCTCATAAACAGTTGTTCCCAGCGTATACATTGCATTGTAGTAAGTAAAGCAAGCATTGAATTATCCCAGCCCACCCCCCACCCGTCCCCGGACTCAGGCTTGCATTTTATACATGCCTAACAGTCAGCACTGCAGCATAAAACATTTATACAGAATAACACAGTTACATTCCTCAGCCTGGGCACCATATGTAGGGCCTACACCATCCCACGTTATACCCATCCTCGAGTTCTGGATGGTCCTATGCCGTATGTGTGTGTCCCACTACTATGCCTGCACATATATAGCCATAAAGTCTTCTAGCATTGTGTTCCAATACAGCGAAATGGATGTCTTCTGTAACCCCCTCTGCTCCTTTCGCTTTAGCTCAGCTCCTTCTGCCCTATCCCATCTTATCGCTTCATTATACCAGTCCTGTACTGAAGCTGATCTAGTAGTCTTCAATTGCATAGTTATATTTCCTTTAGCCAATATCAAAGCCAGATTATCAAATTTGCAGACAGGGCTTCCCTTTTTTCCCCTTGGCCCCAGTCCTAATAGGCAATACTCCAATGTCCTACTGTTCCGCACTAGGGCAACACTATTCACTATTTCTTGTATTGATGACCAGTAATGGGGCAGCCTCGGGCAGTCCCATAACATATGCAGTAAATCGGCATTTGAGGAGTGGCATCGGGGGCAATTATCCGTTATATCTGGAAACATTAAGTTTAGTTTGTGCGAAGTCAAATAGGCGCGGTGAACAATCATAAACTGTATAAATAAAAATTTGGGATTCCTGGATACCTTTCTTGGGTAGTCTAACAGTGTCTCCCATTCTTTATCAGTGAGCGCACAGCCAATATCTGTGTTCCATTGTCCCGGGTGGTCTAGAATGACATTAAAGTGTGTGTACGAATACCCCGGTACAACCATTTCGTCAAGTGGCTACCATTGCCCATCAAATATTGCATGTGTGTTAGTGTGTGTGTTGATGATTCTGCTCCCTCTGGGACCCAGACAGTTTGGGCGAGAGAGGTTGGCATGGAGCAGAAATAACCTATTCGACACTCCCTGTTCTCTCACAAATGTATCGTAATTCATTAGGGTACCATTCGTAAATAAAGTGCCCAGTGTGGTCATCCCCGTCTCTGCCCATGTCGCTATATGTCGAAGAATTACCGTCCCTGATGGTAGGGAAGTCCCAGTAAGGGCATATTGGGAGCTTAGGGTGTCAGTATCTTTGTGTAGCGCATTGTTTTTTTCAAATACAACAATGCAGTCCATACCAGCGGCTCCACTGTCAGAGGAATTCTGCTGGTGGGTAGCAACATTGCGTTTAGTTCTCCTCGCTCCCATGCCTGGTGAGTCATAGCAATATCCTGTAAATTGCGACCTGCAAGATAGTACGCCAACCATTGCAACTGGCCTGTATAGCAGTAAGCCTTCAGGCCCAGAACTCCCAGTCCCCCTTGTTTGTGTCCAATTGTAATTTTGTAAGTCCTATGCGTCTACATCCCGTCTCCCATATTAATTCAATAAGAAGAGAGTCCAGGAGCTTAAAACACCTGCAGTGGAATGATGATAGGCAGATTGGTGAAATAATATAATAGTCTAGGGAGCATCACCATTTTGGCAATGGCTGCTCGTCCCGGCACCGATATGGGTAAAGAAGTTGCGGGAAACGAGATTTTGATATCAATTTATGATTTATGATAAATTTAATAAAGAATCCCGTTCTTCTGTTTTGGACCGCTCATATCTGTCATTGAGGAAAGGACCACCCCCGCATTAGTTAGACAAACCCCATTAACTGACGCCACTCTGAAGAACCACTTACAACTGATAAAGTTTTAAGAGTTTATATAAGATTATTTTGAATGCGTTACAATCCACTCAGGACAAAATCTCAAAAGAATACAAAATACAAAATCGGTTACAACATCAGCTTAAGCTTCGATGTGAAGTGGTTCCTTCTGCGTCATCTGCAGTAAGACAAAACAATAATCAAGTTAAAACTGTCCCTACTCTATGCTATGTGACGTCCCTACTTCGCAAGTTCCTTCCCTAAAAAGGTGTCAGCAGTTTGACTCCCTAAGAAGTTCAAACTCTCTTAGCCTCTAAAGGAAATCTTAAGTTTCAGAAGCAGTACCCTATCTGCCTACCCATCCGCTCTCTAAGGGTCCTCGGCCTACTGCTCCCTTGCGCTTCTGATGTCTCAGCGCATCTGCTCAAGGCATCTACCCTTCGCCCTTGCTCTGAGCAATTCGTCTCGCTGTTCCTAATCTCCCAATTGCTCTGCTGATGGTTCTGCCCTGCTTGCCAATTGCTACCTCCTCCCCGGGGTGCTGTCCCTAAAATACACAATCACAGTGTGGGTGGAACGCCTCTTGACGCCCACCACGGACTTTCCCCGATGATGTCAACTTCCTGCTTCTTCCATTGGTCCACTCCTCGCGTCGTCCGTTAAGTTGACCCTTCTCCTTTGGATGTCATCTTCATCATTTCATCGTCGACATTTATCGATTCTTTCAGATCATGTAACATATGAATTTAGACAAGGCCTTAACTCTATGTCTCTTAACTTGACCCTGCTAGGTCCTGTGAATGGTCTTGTCAAAACATAGTCCACATTTAAAGTGTCTCTCCTCACGTTCGAGCAATAAGCTCCGTCCGGCATTGTCACCCTAAATCTAACAAGTGCTAGACTTCTTGGCTCTCACGTCTACATCAAGCTATTTACGACCTTCACAAGCTCTCTAAATTACATTCATGTGACTATGCTCCTTCGAACTCTTGACCAGTTAGGTTATAAACACAAATGACCTAAACTCTTCCAGTATTTCTACAAAAAACCTTCTACACAGTATAACCTTTGGCATACATTTATATATTCGTACTTTAGCAAAAGCCCTAGTTATACTTAAATACATTCTACATCAAATATATGTACTACATAGAATACGACTGTATAGAACATAACTTATGCATTCCTTGATTACATCTTTATGTGAATTCTCTTATACATTTATCCACGTTTCTCCACGTTTACGTCTTTCCACGTTATATTTCCTCGCCGCTTCTCCCAATGTAAAGTTACACATTTAAGGTTACACACGTACACGAATTCTACTGTGCACGTTCGATATTTCCTATGCATTTCTACACATTTCTATACATTTACCCTTCATGTATACGGGTCTTCCAAATCTAATGCATTTTAACGTATGAATACATTTACATTTCCTATACCCTGTTATCACATTCATTGGCCTTTATGCTATAGTCGCCAACTTTACATTACGATATGCGTTTTACTCCTACGTTTATAACATATACGTCTAGATATGATTACTATATACTTTATATTCAAATTGCGCTTTCTCAGTTCCCCCCTTTGATGACTTTTAGGAGTCATCACTAAAAGCAATTTGAATACATCACTTATACCGAACTAGTTACATCAGTTCCTCTTTTTATCGATTCAAGTGTTCTCAGACTTTTATACTGTTGATCTTGTAGAACAGCTAGTCTCCTTTCTTGGTCTCTCATCGATCTTTGTAACTGGTTCGACTTATACCATTTATACAATTTTACTAAACCTACTAATGTAATTATACAAATTAATACTATTAATACAGGCTTCAAAATATACCAAAATATGCTTTTGCCTACATTAGCAAACCAACTTCCAACCTTTCCCATTCTATTTCCTACTTTTTCCCAAACATTTACCTTTGATAAATCTTCAATTTCTTGATGAATCTGTGTAATGTTCTGTATGACTTTCTCAAGTGGTTTTGAATTATCAGGAATATAAGTACAACATTCCTGAACTTTCAAAGCTTTACAAACCCCGCCTTCTTTTGCTAATATTACATCTAAAGCAAGTCTGTTCTGTAAAACCATTGCTCTAATCGACTGCATTTCACCCTCTACTAACATTAAAGATCTTGCAGTGCTGGCAGACAATCTATCCACGACTGTCGCTAACCTTCTAATCTTAACATCGTTAAGAATCAAACCTAACAACGGAAACATCGCTCCAAATACATCTCCTACTACTTCTGCATCTCCTACTTCCCTTTTCGTTCTCCTCGAAGCCTTTCCTTCAATAATTGCTAAATCCTTTGCATGATATATTTTGGGGAAGACAATTGCCAAGTAACACGAACCATACCAATTGTCTGGAAGTTTTACATAGGCATTTCTCCCACATACAAAATACACATTCGGAATAGCTTGCATCCCTTTCATAAAATCCTTCGTGTAGTACTCCAGTCTAAAAGAGTGCTCACAACTAACTTCACCTACAAATTCACTCTCAGAATACGTTTTGCTTCGAGTTAAACATAACTTTCCTTTCTGCGTTCTATCCAATGCTATTGGACCATTACTACCTTTCTTTTTATGTGCCTTCTCTTCTTCTGTCCAATCTGTTTTCCATTGTCCTGACATTTTTAGAATCTTCTGCCGTCTGCATCGATCATCTACTTGTGCTATAAACCTTTTCTCTACTTCTGATACTTTGCAAGTCAGATTATTTCTACGTGCATACGATGTATCTAATGTGTCCCAAGGAAGAAAGAATTTAGCCAGTCTATCTTCCTTTTTGTAGTAGTCCCACTTATTCATTTGCTTATAATTCGGAACTTCGGGCAGTACCGAATCATAATTTGAAAAGTAGTACTCAAACCCTTCTCTACCGTAGAATATACTAAGCAGTAAACTACATGTTATCCCATAAGTCAATGGGAGATGGTGATATCTAATGCCTTCGTCTACAGAAGCCGGCAATTGCATACAAACGTAGCAATCTTTGGCCTCCATGGCATCGATATATTCATACAATAATTTGGCATATGCATTTGACCTAAAGTTTCCCTGAGACTCATCTATGTGTAATCTACGAGCTTCATCTGTAAGTAACGCCTTTTCACGTGTAACAGTGCTCTCTTCCTTCCTTCCTACAAGAGCAGGTTTCAAAGTCGTTACAATTTTTACATTTGCTATTCTTTTATCATTCTCATGTCCTGTCATGTAAGATATAGTTACTACTATGATTATGAGAAATATCACTATTGCTATAAGTGTACCTACTATACATCTAGCTTTTCTGTTTGGGTTGCCGCTCTCCATGTTATCAAAACAGCGTACCTCGTTCTCCAGCGAAAGTTCTCTCTCCAGTTTTTGGTTGCTTGTTTGCTTTCACAGTCTTTAAAGTGCTTTTTATCAACAGGTATCCTTTTTCACCACAATGTCTTTTTCTCTTCTTAGCAGCAGACAACCCTAGCCCTTCTCCGTCCTCTAAATGTAATCCCTAATTTTATTCTTCTTTCCACTCGGCGCTAGGTTATCTTCTTCTTTATAACATAAGTACAAAAGTCTTTTATGCATCAACAATTATTTTCGGACCTGCAGCTTTCACAACAATAATCAATAATTCAAAACGAATAACTTTCTCTTCTTCTTCTGTCATTTGCTGACCAGCCGTTGGAAATTGTAGTCTTTTTAGCACTAAATCTTGAATTTTACTCAAACGTGGGGGTATGGGAAGTGTGAAAGTCAGTAACCCCTCAGTCTCGAGCCCAGGCGCCAACATCCATATCTCCACTGTCACAACTGGATCGAGAGTGGTTACTTTCACACTCTTCACTCTCCCAGATTTCTGTCCCCAATACATCTGCTAGATAAGTCCACTCTGGGGTGGCGTACCTTCTGCAGGGCACACGTACCCTTCTTGATCTTCGTGGACTCTCAGTTCCTGAATCTGTCGTTTCTTCCTCCTGGTCCGATTCTTCAGCGATCGGGGCAAGAGTTCTTTCCTTTTTCCTTTCCGAACTTGGCCTTTTCCTTCTCTCCGGCAAACTAGCTTCGTTGCTTTCCGTCTTTCCGCTCCTTGTTCCAGGACCTGTCTCTTGGTCACTCTCAGTTTGCTCGATATCTGTGTCGGATTCCCAATTACTTTCTTCTCCTGAGGCAACTTCGGTCCCACTCGTGTCCTGACCTTCGTCGCCCTGTTCCAACACAGTTTCAGCTTCTTCGATCACCTCCACAGCTTGGCTTTCCCCCTCTATGGCTTCTCCGCTTCCCGCCGGATTCTCATCCGAGAGAGGAGCTGTGTCTTCTGGAGGTGTTGGCACTCTTCGGGTGTGTGAGGCATGTATCCAGTTTGGCAGACCTCCACACTTCACTGCGGTATTCGTTACAAGTATGACTTGAAACGGTCCTCGCCAACGCACGTCTAAGCAGTTCTTCCTGACATGTTTCTTCACCAGGACCCAGTCTCCTGGACTCAGGTCGTGGCACAAGTCTTGTACTGATGGAACCTCTGCAGCCTGGACCTGGAGGGACACAGAATTTACGGCATCAGATAGTCCCTTGCAGTAGTCCAAGATCAAATCGTCTGTGATGTTCACTAGCGCTGCAGTCGGAACCGATGGCAACCTCATAGCTCTCCCCATTAGCACTTCATGTGGAGAGAGGCCTGTTCTTCTATCAGGTGTGCTACGTATACTCATGAGAACTACTGGAAGTGCGTCTGGCCAACTCAGGGATGTCGATGAACAAACTTTAGCCAGTCTGGACTTGATAGTACTGTTAAGTTGCTCTACGATCCCTGAAGCTTCCGGTCGATAGCTGCAGTGTAACTTCTGATCGATATTTAAAGCTGAACACAGCATCTTCACCACTTCGCTATTGAAATGAGTTCCTCTGTCCGATTCCAAAGAGGATGGCACCCCAAACCTCGGTATCAACTCTCTAAGTAACAATTTTGCTACTGTAAGTGTATCGCACCTACGTGTAGGGTAAGCCTCAACCCATCTAGAAAATATGCAAACCATCACTAAAACGTATCTGAGTCTGTTGCATGGAGGCATTTCTATGAAGTCAATCTGCATCCTATTGAAAGGCCCCCCAGACCTTCCTATGTGACTTAAAGTAACTGGTGTTCTCTTACCCACATTTAGTTGCTGACAGATCGTACATCGCTGACACACTGCTTCTGCCGCTACTCTAAATTTAGGGTTAAACCACGTTTGTCTGAATACTCTCACCATAGCATCTCTTCCTATGTGAGCTGATCCATGCAATTTCCTTGCCATTGGACTAATGAGTTCATTTGGTAATACTGCCCTTCCGTCGGCAGACACCCAGAAATTTATTTCACTTTTTTCGCACCCTGCTGTTTCCCAGCCCTTTTTCTCATTATCTGGTGCATTTTCCTGTACTGCTCTCAATTCATCCCACGTATCTACAGTGTCTAACAACATGGTCAATTCAGTCATTTCCTGGATTCCCCCTACTTTTGCATCAGTGTGAGAATATCCCTGCTCTGCGCAGTAACGCGCTACCTCATCTGCATATTTATTTCCTAGTGATACAAAATCCGTATTTTTGGTATGTGCTACACATTTGACCACAGCTATGGCCAAAGGTTTTTGCAAAGCCTCTAACAAAAGTTTCACGAATTCTCCATTCCTAATAGGAGAACCCGAGGAGGTCATGTAACCTCTTTGAGACCACAACTGCCCGTAATCATGAACTACGCCGAAACCATACTGACTATCGGTGTATATAGTGACTCGAAGTCTATCGCCTGCTAAGCAAGCACGAGTCAAAGCCACAATTTCAGCTACCTGTGCGGAGTGTACTCCTTCCAGGCAAGCGGCTTCTATAACTCTGGTAATCGTGCATACTGCATAAGCTGCTCTCAGCTGACCGACATCGTTTCTTACGCATGAACCATCAACGAAAAAAATTTCGTCTGGGTCTGTCAATGGCTCATCTACGATATCAGGTCTCGGTTTGGTACATAGTTCAGTCACATCGAGGCAGTCATGTTCTGTACAATTTTCGTCGTCCACTTCATTCGGAAGTGGCATCAAGGTTGCAGGATTCAAGACAGAGCATCTCTTTAGGGTCACATTCTCGGCAGCCAGTATGACCTGCTCGTAGCGTGTGAGCCTGCTATTCGTCAGATGCTGAGTCTTAGTCCTGGTCATTAACAGTTCTACAGAATGTGGTACATACACTTCTAACTGATGACCCATAACTACGCTTTCAGATCTTTCAATGCTGACACCCGTTGCGGCTACGGATTTGAGACATCCGGGCAACGCTGCGGCTACTGGATCTAATGTAGCTGAAAAGTACGCCACTGGCCTGCGCGCATCTCCATGGACCTGTGCTAATACCGCTAAAGCGCATCCCTCTCTCTCGCAGCAGTAAAGCAAAAAAGGTTTAGTGTAATCTGGCATTCCTAAAGCCGGGGCACGACATAAGTCCTCCCTCAGCTGCAAAAACGCCATCAAACAATCTTTGTCCCATGGTACCGGATCACTCACTCCCTTGTGCGTCAGTTGTAATAACGGTTTTGCCTTCAGTGAGAAGTTGGCTATCCACTGTCGACAGTAACCGACCATGCCTAGAAACATCCTGACTTCTCTTTGTGTCGTAGGCGCGTTCATTTTCATAATCGCCTCTATTCTGTCTGGAGACACCTTCCGCTTTCCCTTTTCAATCCTATGGCCCAAGTATTGCACCTCAGTCTTACAATATTGCAATTTACTTGGAGACACCTTGTGTCCGTTCTCAGCCAAGTGATTTAACAAGGTGATGGTGTCTTCTCTGCAAGCTTCCTCAGTTTCTGACGCAACTAGGAGGTCGTCTATGTACTGGACCAGAACTGAATTCTTGGGCAGTACCAGACTCTCAAGATTTCGTTTCAATAACTGGTTAAAGATCGATGGGCTTTCTGTATACCCCTGAGGGATACGACACCACGTTAAGACGCGATCTTCCAGCTTGAAAGCGAAAAGATACTGGCTCTCTTCGTCTAACGGTATCGAAAAGAAAGCCTGGCACAAATCTATCACGGTAAACCATTCCGCTTGGAACGGTATCTGAAACAATATGACTGATGGATTCGGTACCACTGGACAACATGAGACAACAATGTTGTTAATCTTTCGAAGATCCTGCACTATTCTGTATTTTCCACTAGGTTTCTGCAAACCCATGATCGGGGAGTTACATGGACTTCCCACGATCTCCTTCAGTATCCCTTGCTTAATCATGGATTCGATCACAGGCTTAATCCCTGCAATCGTCTCTGGCGTTAGCTTATACTGTGGTGTTCTTGGGTACTCAGCATGGGGTCTTACCAAGATTTTTACCGGGTCTACTCCTTTGATCAATCCTATTTCTTCCCCAGTAAAATCCCATACCTCAGCTGAGACTTTCTCTCTCAAGTCCTGCGGAAGCTCCTCCACTGTTAAAGTAGGATAAAGTTCCACACACTCCCTTGAGTTTACAACTTTAAAATCAGCGTCCTCATCATTGGTCTGCACTTCTACTCCCTCGGGTGTGCAATGTATCGTGCAATTTAATTTGCACAGCAAATCTCTCCCTAATAAGCACACAGGACTAGAATCGCAGATCACAAACTGATGTTCGTCACTGTAATTCCCTATCCTTACTGACACTGGTTCGGTCAAGGGATTTGTCATCCTTTTATTCGCGACTCCTACCACCTGAACCGTTTCTCCAGATATTGGCAGACCCGGGACTACCGCCGATCTCAACGTGGATCGAGTGGCCCCTGTATCCACCAAGAAGGTTGTAGGACATCCCGCTATTTCCGCCTCTACGTATGGTCCTCTCTGATCTACCTCCAAGGCGGCTCCTAGAGTACAGTCTTCCTCCCTACTCGCCCGCTGCCCTGTAAGAGGATCAACGTAGTAACATTCCTCTCCTCCTACAAACAATGGCATCTGTCTGTAGGTCTTCCCTCCGTTTGAGATGCGAGGTGGTTGAGGAAACGGGGCTCGAGGAGTCTGAGTCCCCCCTTTGACAAACTTGCCCTTCGGGACTGTGGCTCCCTTAACCACGTTGTTCTGAACCTCTTCCTCCTCCTGCTCTAATTCCCCTGACTCAACATTGTAAGGACACTCGCGTCGCCAGTGTCCCACCTCATTACACTGATGGCATCTCGTCGTCTTTTTCAGTGTCGCGATATCCATTCTCGGTCTCGGTCTCTCTTCCTCGTCTCTGCTCTGATTATTCTGTTTCTTTGCCTGCGTTCCTGTTCCCTGCTGCCGCGGTTTATCCTTTCCAGCAGCTTGCATTTGCACTAGCATTAACTTTTCTTTAAGCTTCTTCGCCTTCGAGTCTATCTCGTCACTACAATACCTTGCGTATCTCAGAATCTCGTCTAACGGTTTGTTCTGCCAACAGATCAGATGCTGCTGGATCATTAGGCATATTTCTGGTCTTAATCCGAGGACAAACTTCGAGACAAACTGTCCTATGTCCTTGGGATCCATCACATCTAACCCGCTGTATTGCTTGAATGCTTTCAGCAATCTTTCGTAAAACTCATGCACTGTCTCTTTCGGCTCCTGAGTAGTTCGATCTATCTTTACCCAGTCTATGTCTTGTACCGGCACTTTCTCTTTTAGCCATGTTATTACTCTCTCGTACTTTTCCATGACTCTATCAGATGGACCATTCGTCCGGGTATCTCTTGATGGCTCAGAAGTGGGCCATTCAACACTAAGCTTGCACGCCGTCCACAAGTCTCCGGGTACTACGATATCGAACAGTGTGTTCAAATCGATCCACAGTACCTTCGAGATCTTCACGAATCTCTCTACCTGCTTATACCACTCGACAGGATTATCCCTAAGCTTTGGGAAGGAATTGGTGAATGCCGCCAAATCCCCCCTACTCCAAGGCACATGAACGTAACTTCCATTCGCGATTTCTCGCAAAGGGAAGGCTTCCATTCGCATCAAGCCTGTGTCCTGGGAGCCCTCAAGTACACTCCGTCTAACGGAGCCCTTTCTGGACCATCTTTCCTCCCATCTATCTAGATCTCTCCATATTCTGATACTTACGATCAATTCCCTTATGTGTACTTTCAGCGCGATCGTTCTGCGATCATCCAAATCCTGATCTGTGCAAGTTAGCCGGTGGTTACTCTGTAAAGCCTTAGTTCGTGACAGGTCTACCATGTACCTGTTTGCTAAATTAGATAAGTTCTCATGAACTGACCTCGCTCTTCGAGTAATATCTTTGGATAGAAACAGTATTTCATCTGGTGTATACGAGTCTAATCTCTCTAGTGCCACTGTGCCATCAATCAACTCATCCAGATCTGCCTTCAAACTCATCACGTCTAGCCGTTTTGCTTTTATTTCAGCTTTCAGCATTTCAGTTCTATGTTCCTCTCTCATATCCCTCTCACCTCCACTATGCGCCCTACGCCTGAGCACAGGTGAGTTATGAGGAGTCTTCCTTCCATCTTTTCGTTCCCACCCTTCTAGATCCCAAGCCTTTCCATCTCCACGTGGGGTATGGTGGAATAATGCTCCGTCCCCCAACCCTGTGTTCCGATTTTTAGGCTCGGTTTCTCCAGATGTGAGATAGGATCCACCGTTCGGTTCTAACCCATTATGACTTGCTTGTTGTCTGGTGTCGCTTAACAAAATGAAAGGCCCTCGCCGGTCTTCCGTGTTCCCGTGATCTCTTTCGTGATCACCGGATGCATGGCGAGACGTTTCGCGATTCCCTAAATTCTCATGACTCCTTCCACTATCCCCGGATGTATGTCGAGACGCTTCGCGACTCTCCATATTTCCGTGACTCCAATGTCTTGCATTCTCCCCTGGGGCATGGTGTGTGCACCTAAAGGTATTCTGGTACTCTTGTGTCCTACGTTCCCCTTCACTGAAGGTGACGCGAGGCACTTCGCCACACCTTGCACTTCTGTCTTCGCACATTAGCCTATTGCTGTTATCAGCAGGATAAGTATCCCTTCTGCTCTCTTGGCTTCCTCCCTCCCACTCGGGGCTGCTTTCGCCAGCTCCACAATGAGAGAGAATCCTGTGATCCTGCTCTCTCCACTCGGATCCCGTTTCTAAACTTTTATTCCGAGCCTCTTCGGCCGCGTCCCATTCTCTCAGGTATTCCCTTAATTCCTTATGGGTTTTTGGTTTAGGACCCCTCAAATCCATTTGCCCTCTTCGACCTCCCTGTTCTACTCTGGGACCTGTTGCAGAATCTACTGGGGTACTCCGACTTATTGGTGCTCGTATCTGCCTGTGGGGATTCATGGTGGCATTCCTATTCTCCTCTTCTGCTCTTTCATTGTCCCATCGTGCCTGTTCCTCCTGCTGGACCCCTTCTGGGTTATAGATTGACACAATAGGGCCTATGGTGACGGGGACTTGCAAAGCGTCCGGCATTTGGTATGACCTAGCGCATTGCGTCTCCGGCACCTTCTGGACCACAAATCTTCCCACTACTCTCTGTTCCGGACTAGTTTGGGGTATCTCTACAGTCTTAGTAGCGTCCCACTCTGTTACTGGGATCGACTTATATTCCCCCCACCTAGTTCCGTCTACTTGCGGTAATATGGGACTCGCAAGTTCTCCGCTGTATGGAGGTGGTCTGTCTGTCAATAGTCTCTCTATCAGATCCTCCTCCGTCTCACTTTCCTCATCTTCCTGTTCTAGAGGTTTCCTTTCTCCCGTAGCCTCTATCATGGTGAACAGTTTGTCCGCTTCTATCTTTTGTACCCTCCATTTCTTAGCTTCATCGTCCCATTTAGCATCCTGCACTGCCTTTACCGATCTTCTCACTCTTTCTTGGCGCCTCTGTACGCCTCTTTCGTGTGCTGTTCTAAACCACACACCAAGAGCTTCAAATTGTGTTGGCCTCGGTAGAGGTCTCATTGAAAGCATCGTCGCCTTCAGTTGGTTCAACACTTCTAATTTAAACGTTCCAAATCTTGGAAACGCCAGTTCTTTTTGCCCTTCAGTTAGCCTATGCCACTCGGAAATCCACAGTATTGAGTGTAAGCCTACATTTACTGCCATATGATATGCTGGTGTGCCTTCTGGTGGAGCTTCTTCTCCGGCATATAAGTTTCTCCTTTTCTTTTTAAAGATTTTCCCTAAACCCTTAAAACACTTCATTTTGGTAACGTATGATATTTCTTACCTTTTTGCGTCTTAATAACAACCACCAATCCCTGTGCGACTCTCGCTAATCAGCCTATCTCAGCCCAGTTCTAAGCTGACTATCCAATCTCAGCGCGACTCTACGCTGACGTCACTTGTCTCTTCTTCAGCAGCTTCCCTCTTTTCTCAACTCGTCTCACGATTTCACATGCGTTTTCATTCATACATTGAAAAATGACTACTTCCGTCCAAGCGATCACTTTTCTCTGACTGTACGGCCACAGTCTACTGTAATTGTCACCTCAACTGGCACAGCGTCTTTCCTCTTACGGTCGGACACTTGCCTCAACTGATAGGTTACTTACACGCAGTAAACGTACGACCAGCGTCCGCTACTCATTCACTCACACATACGCTCCCCCTATCATCGGTCTGTCGGGAAATCAATGGTACCTCATGACCCCCTTTCAATGGTAGACAAATTACTCTGGGTGTTCGATACACCCGAACCACTTAAGTCCTCTGGACATAAGATTTCATCCGGTTGCGCGCGCTCACAACCTTCCCTCAATCACACTACAGGCATTCAACTCCGCTTGACATTACAACACAGGAACAACATAAAACACCGCAATCTTACAACGCATGACCCTTATACTCACTCTCGACCGACTCTGCTGCTTTTCTCTCGACGCACCATCAGCACCGTCTTCGGCTGAAATTCTTCTTCTGGTCGACGATGACTAGGGACCTTGGGGTAAACTAACCTGGCCTAGGTCGTCTTCCTCAAGAAGATAACCATCATACTCTGCTACCAACTGCGGGAAACGAGATTTTGATATCAATTTATGATTTATGATAAATTTAATAAAGAATCCCGTTCTTCTGTTTTGGACCGCTCATATCTGTCATTGAGGAAAGGACCACCCCCGCATTAGTTAGACAAACCCCATTAACTGACGCCACTCTGAAGAACCACTTACAACTGATAAAGTTTTAAGAGTTTATATAAGATTATTTTGAATGCGTTACAATCCACTCAGGACAAAATCTCAAAAGAATACAAAATACAAAATCGGTTACAACATCAGCTTAAGCTTCGATGTGAAGTGGTTCCTTCTGCGTCATCTGCAGTAAGACAAAACAATAATCAAGTTAAAACTGTCCCTACTCTATGCTATGTGACGTCCCTACTTCGCAAGTTCCTTCCCTAAAAAGGTGTCAGCAGTTTGACTCCCTAAGAAGTTCAAACTCTCTTAGCCTCTAAAGGAAATCTTAAGTTTCAGAAGCAGTACCCTATCTGCCTACCCATCCGCTCTCTAAGGGTCCTCGGCCTACTGCTCCCTTGCGCTTCTGATGTCTCAGCGCATCTGCTCAAGGCATCTACCCTTCGCCCTTGCTCTGAGCAATTCGTCTCGCTGTTCCTAATCTCCCAATTGCTCTGCTGATGGTTCTGCCCTGCTTGCCAATTGCTACCTCCTCCCCGGGGTGCTGTCCCTAAAATACACAATCACAGTGTGGGTGGAACGCCTCTTGACGCCCACCACGGACTTTCCCCGATGATGTCAACTTCCTGCTTCTTCCATTGGTCCACTCCTCGCGTCGTCCGTTAAGTTGACCCTTCTCCTTTGGATGTCATCTTCATCATTTCATCGTCGACATTTATCGATTCTTTCAGATCATGTAACATATGAATTTAGACAAGGCCTTAACTCTATGTCTCTTAACTTGACCCTGCTAGGTCCTGTGAATGGTCTTGTCAAAACATAGTCCACATTTAAAGTGTCTCTCCTCACGTTCGAGCAATAAGCTCCGTCCGGCATTGTCACCCTAAATCTAACAAGTGCTAGACTTCTTGGCTCTCACGTCTACATCAAGCTATTTACGACCTTCACAAGCTCTCTAAATTACATTCATGTGACTATGCTCCTTCGAACTCTTGACCAGTTAGGTTATAAACACAAATGACCTAAACTCTTCCAGTATTTCTACAAAAAACCTTCTACACAGTATAACCTTTGGCATACATTTATATATTCGTACTTTAGCAAAAGCCCTAGTTATACTTAAATACATTCTACATCAAATATATGTACTACATAGAATACGACTGTATAGAACATAACTTATGCATTCCTTGATTACATCTTTATGTGAATTCTCTTATACATTTATCCACGTTTCTCCACGTTTACGTCTTTCCACGTTATATTTCCTCGCCGCTTCTCCCAATGTAAAGTTACACATTTAAGGTTACACACGTACACGAATTCTACTGTGCACGTTCGATATTTCCTATGCATTTCTACACATTTCTATACATTTACCCTTCATGTATACGGGTCTTCCAAATCTAATGCATTTTAACGTATGAATACATTTACATTTCCTATACCCTGTTATCACATTCATTGGCCTTTATGCTATAGTCGCCAACTTTACATTACGATATGCGTTTTACTCCTACGTTTATAACATATACGTCTAGATATGATTACTATATACTTTATATTCAAATTGCGCTTTCTCAAAGTCGATAATCTTATTTGCTCTCTAAGCGCCGCATCAGCTCTGTTCAGATTCCCGTCCAAAACACCTTCCGTCTCTCTATAGATCTGGATGCCCAGGTATCTAAAAGTAACGTTCGCAGTTTGAAATGTCCAGCATCCAAAGCGAATTGGTTCATCACTTGTTGTGTCATTAAAAAAGTATATATACGATTTGTTTTCGTTAATGGTAAGACCTGAAAGCCTTTGAAATGTATTAAAAAGTTTGGGGATGGGGTCACAGTCCTCATCCAAATTATTGAAGTTTAACATGAGGTCATCAGCATATGCTGTACCCCTCTATGTCCCGCCATAGTACGGAGCTTAAGAAGTAGAGGTTCCAATGCTAAAAGAAATAATATTGGTGAGAGCGGGCACCCCCGTCTAGTACCCCTCGCTATCTGATATTGTTGCGAGATGTGGATACCTGTACGTGCACACGCAGTGGGGTTCTTATACAGCAGACGCACCCAGTTCACGAATTCCTCTTGAATACCAAGGGTACTTATCATATATCGGCATTTCAGGGAGTTGAATGCTTGACATAGGTCCAGGGAAATGCTGCCCTGTAGATGGGAAGCTGCGGGTGTATGAGACATCACCTGGTGGAGTCTCCTAATATTAAGAGCCGTACACCTAACCGGTACAAACCCACACTGATCAGTGTGTATCAGTTGAAGGATGAACTGCAGAATTCTATTTGCCAATAACTTACTCAGAATCTTATAATCAGTGTTAAGAAGGGAGAGGGGTCGATAACCTGCCATATCTTTACTGTCCCTGCCCAGTTTCGGGAGCGAGACAACTGTCGCTTGTAATGTGGTGAGCGTAAGCGATCCGCCATCTAATGCTGCCCGGTACAGTTTCTGTAGATGGGGAACTAATAACTCAGAATAAGTGGCATACAATTCTAAGGGTAATCCATCATTACCCGGTGCTTTATTGTGAGGGAGAGCCTTGATCGCTGCTTTTATTTCCATGTTAGTTAGTAGTTGTTGGAGATCTAGTCCCTCAAAGAAGGACTCTTACTCATCATCATCAGCCTCTTCCGAAGGCGCATACAACTGTTCATAATATTGTTTAAAGGCATTGTTTTTGATTTCTAATTGGGTGCGTACAACAGCACCTTCTGGAGTATTTATTTCAAGAATAGGAGACACTGACGGTGCATCTGTAATAATTCTAGCAAGTAATTGGCCCGCCCTATCTGCGATTGCATGTTGTTTCTGTGTGTATAAGCGGTAATCTAAAATACGAAGTTCTTATAGATGTTCAGCGTGTGTTATGTGCATCTCTTCCTTACACGTGTCATTTGATGCTGCCTCCTGCTATAGTTTACCTAGCCTATTTTCCACTTCTTTGAGTTTGTCAAGTAAAACTATGCCCACTCCCACCTTTGTACTAATTGCCACCCCGTAACACAGTTTTAAAAGCGTCCTATTCAATTTGGCGCGTGCTAGCGCTGTCTGTGTTGTCAGTGAAATAATAGAGTATAGCCGTAGAAAGGGCACTGTGGAACACCGGGTCCTCCACCAGTTAGGGGTGCAATCTCCAGGCTGTTATTGGTGTTGGAACTTTCCCCCACAACAGTTTGATTTCTTGTGGGTTGCGATCCGAATAGGTTTTGCCTAAGTACATAGTATCTCTAACATTTACCAATAGATTCAATGAACAGAATATCCTATCTATACGGGTATGCAGCCCATGCGGCGCCGAGAAGAAAGAATATTCTTTATCAGTGGGGTGCATCTTGTGCCATACATCTCCTATACCCCAACCCTCCGCCCAGGTCTGAAGGGCGTCTGCCTGTTTTCTGCATCCCGTGCCCTGGAGAGGGGGGGTGTGACCTGTCCAAGTCAATGTCCATCACTGCATTAAAATCACCTCCCAAAACCCATGGGTACCCCTCACAAGCGACCAATACATTGCTAAGGGTCTTGAGAAACTTGTCTTGTTCAGTATTTGGGGCATAGACGCTCCCTAATAATACGTGTTCCCCGTCTAGCAGACCATGCATAAGCTCATACCACCTGTTGGAGTCTATCCTTTGCTCTAATAATGTAAAGGGGTAGCATTTCTGATCCAGATCGCAGCCCCACAAGCCCCACAAGTGAACGCAGAGTAGGATGTGAAAAATAACTGACCTCTCCATTTCTTTTGGAGCTTAGTGGCTTCCATATGCATTAAATGGGATTCCTGGAGGAATACCATATGTGCCTTCCTACGATTTAACTGCGCCAGGATTCTTTGCCTCTTATGGATGGTGCCCAAGCCCCTCACATTCCATGATGTGTACTTATACTTATTGGGCTGTGTCATGGGATTCTCTATAAAACAATCTGTCAGGGACAAAGGTCCCTGTGTACCGACCATATTATCCACTGAATGTAGCTGAGTCCGTATACCCCGTTGAAAATCCCAATACTAGGTTCCCCCATAAAACACTAGAGGACCAAACCATGAAGAAAAGTTAACAGGAACTCTGTAAGTTCTATAACCTGGTGTGTTCGCGATGGGGGGAGTGACCACCACCAGCCTCTCACCGTATTTCACACTATACCCAATGTTTGACTTCTGCAGCGCTCCAGCCGAAGCCCTATCTTGATACCATAACAGTGAACAACAAGACCATCCAGTGTCAAATTATATAGTGTTTCATACTCATCTGGCAAAGACGACAAGCCTGAAAGACCAAAAAAACTCTGTATTCAACCCACATAGTCATTGACAGACTGGAGGGGTAACCAGGGAGAACAGCGCCATGCCACTCTCTGAGTCCGAGCGGGCATTGGCATCTTCCGAAGAGTCCACCATCTCCACAACTGATTGAGCATCGTGTGCCGCCAGTGCCACCCCGTCAGTATAGCGTCTCTTTGGCTTTCTAAAATGTGCTCTTGCGAGGGTATTACACTCGTGCCCTGTCCAGTGTGTCGCTTTGTATCCATCCTGTCACGTCGCACACATCGCGTCTTGGTCTGCTGCTGCCGACTTGATTGGGAGGAGTGTTGTGACACAGGTGGTGATAAAGTAATTTCCGCCCACTCCGCTGCCTCTTCTGGGTTATCAAAGAACAACGTTTTCTGATCGTATGTAACCTTTAAGTGAGCTTGGAACAACAGCGCATATTTCAAGTTGTGGATCTGTTTTTTTTTGTGTTTCGGAAAGTAGCTCTCGCCTTCTGGACCGCCATGGTAAAATCTGGGTGGAGAGAAATTGTTTTGTTTTCAAATGTTATTGGAGCATTCTCCCTGGCAGTGCGCAGTACTGTATCCTGGTCTTTATAGTTCAATATCCCCGCTATAAGCAGCCTGGGCGGCGCACCTGGGGGAGGAGGCCTGTGTGGAACTCTGTGAGCCCGTTCTAGCTGTAGTGTTCTGTGAGGCCCACCGTTGCCACATGGTCTCGCAGCCATTTTTCTACAAATTGGGTGGGCTTGGTTCCCTCGCTCTTTTCCGATATTCCCAATATGCGGACGTTATTGCGGCGAGACCGTCCTTCCACATTATCCACTCTGTCCTGTAATCCCTTCAATTGACGCTGTAGTTGTTCTATCTGAGAGGTGTATTGTGTATTGTGGTATTAGATCATCCAGCGCTATTTTAGTAGATTTGACCTTGTCCGTTAATTTCGTGTGGTCTGCCTTCAGCAAGGTAAAGCTTGTAGTCAATGTACCGATTTGAGCTTCTATGGCAGTGCATGAGCCTCATATTTCCTTTAAGATCAAGTGCAGCTTGTCATCCTGGCAACTTGGCTCCATAGGCGGGACCACATCCAGGTCAGGACTATGCATCGGAGTGTCCTGTATAGTGCCATTCGGGTTGTCGGGGTGGGGGATCCAGCTGTTTGGTTTTGAGATGCCCCATGATTAGAATGACCCACTATAGGCGGCGCCTTCGTAGGTAAACTGCAACACGACTCACTTGACACAGGCGGGTATCACTTTATTACTCCTAAACTGATTCCTTGTCAGCGCCAATGCCGCAATCCCGGGTATAACCTTGTGTCTGCTCCTTTGTTGAGCTCAGCTCACCACTTCATTATGACCCCAGGCCTTGTGTACCACTGAAGTTCCACTTAACAAAGCCCTTGGCGGCCCACTACTTCCCCATGATTGTACTTGTTGTAAACAGTGTAAGAACTGGAGCACTATCCGATCAGCCCTGCCAGCAGCGCCCCAAGTCTCTCCTCATCGAACAGTCGCTTCGGATTGGATGGGAACGGCGCCCGCTGATGCATGTAGTATCCTGTGGTCCGCAGCTGTGCCGTGCTTTCGCAAGACTCTCTTTGTGTCTAGCGTCTGCAGCCCCAGGGGCCTCTCTACGGTGTCCACTACTCTATGCCCCTCTGTTACTGCCCCAACGAGTTTAGCAGGTGGTTCCACTATGCATATTGCGCAGTACTCCATGAACAACTGATCTTTTGAAGCCCATCAGTAATCCGTGCACAGCGGCATGTCCACATGCACAAACGCACCTGAAACAATTCTGCGTGTTGTCATATTATCCCTGCAATAGCCCTTATTATTCACCTAGCTTTGCTGTGGAGATCTCGCTGGAAAGTTCACCGCCCTGCTTCCGCTTGCACCCTGTGGCACCGCAGCCTCTCAGCATCCGTGCGTGTCTTTCTCTTGCGTGTGTTCACCATGCAACTCTCAGTGGGGTGCTCCCCCTTCCTGTCCGACCGATCTGGAGTGTCATAAATGGCCGGGCGTGATGCAGTACACAATTCCAGAGAGGTACTCTTTGGTCCTCCCCTCGCACTCCAGGCATGCAATGTGCCCCCCAATCCCATGATAGTCCCAGTGGCACCAAGTATTACCGGGGGGGGGGGGGGTAGGAGGTTGCAGCCCCGTACAGACGTCCCTCGCTGGTCGTCCCTGCTCTAATGTCCCTTAGCTCCATCCGCCATATTGTTCGTTGCCAGGCTGCTTGTATCTGCGAAATTCCAGCGGCTGTCCACTCCTCTTCTTTTGGCTCTCCAGTCATCGAAGTCGAGAGCGAGCAGGATCGCTGGTCACTGCAAGTTGTATATCCACATCGCCTGCCTCATTCAGTTCGCAGCCCACGCTGTGGTAGCGCTCTAGTTGTTCCGTAACCGGAACAGGAAAGGGAGCAGGAGGAAGCGGAAGCGGAAGGCCATCTTAGTTAGAGGCGCCGACCGCTAGCACAGAGGTCGTGAGTCCCGGCGCTCCGGCAAATAAAGAAGTTTTTCACCACAATCACTCTGTCGTGGTGCATTATTTCAACTTCTACACAGGCCAGCGTCATCGTGTTCTTCCATCTCCACTCGCTGCTCAGCTCCAGGCAGCGCTAAGCCGTTCGGGTGGATTCGGGCTCCAAACCACACTTTTCTGGGGTCACTGCCCCCCATTCCCACCTGCTGCCAGGGCACCACTTGTTGAGCGCGGATGGTCAGTGGTTGCCAGAATTATGGCGGTAGTGTCAGGACCCGGCTCGAAGGTCCTCTAGCTCGCGTCCGCCATGCTTGGCGGTTGGCCATGCCCCCTCACGGGCCAAATGTAAAGGTCAAGGGGACGTATGCCTCCCCTGGGCCATAGTTTTTGTATAAATTGCCTATATCATGGATGATCTTGTCTCTCACCTCTCCATTACATTTCTACAAGAACCTTCTAACACCTCTGAATGTCTGGACTTTCTTGCATAGAAAAATGCATAAGGATATCAACCTTAAATACTTATGAACAGTGTATGTACAAGCACAAAAAGTCTGCATCTTTTGTACTCACAAAAATGGTATACATAGATCAATGTATGTCGACAAATACTGCAATGTTGTACGAAAATCTGTATGCACTGAAAGCCTTCTTGCCTTGTTTGGGCCATTCAAAATGCTAGCTTTTACTCCAAGTTACTGAAGTATATATCACATGTCTAAATGACTATCTGAACCCTGTACTGAAATAGCATATAAATGTCTCATGCACTATGTCAATACATATGCTGGAGAAGATTTATTTGTAACACTCTGTAGGCTGAATTGTCTTTTTACATCAACAGCATAAGTAAATACATATGCCTTGATACACTGCTAATACACTCCAGTACATAACATAAACAATTTCACATTTGACTCATAAATCTCTCTAGTAATGAGTGGTAAAACCTTTACTAGCGTAAAAACTGCTGTCACAAATTAGGTTGGCTTCCCCTATAGGTAGAAATTGGTACAACATCACAATAAATACAACATACACTGGAGGCGCTAGGGGGCGCACAGCGGGATGGCTGCCTGAAGCGACAGCTCCGCCGGGCAGACCCCAGCCCTGCATGATTTAAGATGTTTAACGGACGCCAATTCCCATTCTGAATAGAGAATCTTACATGGGACAAATCCAGGAGATGAATCGTGTGCTTCCGATGCCCCGCTGACCGTGAATACTGAAGAAATAACTTGATGTCGCCTGGCACTGGTGGCGGGTAAGATGGCGATCGCCGATGCTGACCTGCACGGGTCCGACTGTTGCAAGGTGTGAGTGAGACACCCGAGGCCCCCAGCCGCTTTACAGCACCAACGCCAGGTATTGCCAGCTTTGTGTGCGGATTTGCGCATTCCTGTCCGTGGGGGAGATAACACTGCGCAAGATCCCAGCCCCGCGAACGGCCCGGCTCCGGGCGACAAAATGGCGGCGTCCATGGTCTCGCCTGGCCACTGAATCGGGCCACGAGAAATCCTTGCATGTACAAACTGCCTGCTATCATAGCAAGGACGTGAATTCTATGCAGTGGATGTCCGAGCAGAGCAATGGGGAGATTGTGAAGAGCGCACTGGCTTTACTGGTGACATTGAGGTACATGTTGGTCTACCGGGAAACTGATGTAGCGAAATGGCAGACACTTGTGGTTAAGCATTATGTGGAGGAGCCCCGGTTTGGCCAGTGAAGGCGCAACGCTAAGGCTAATGCAAAGCTGCGGGCAAGCCTTGAGGAACGGTGACAAGCGCCAGTGCAAGGTTGGATGTGAAGGCGGGCAGTGTGTCTTATTGGGTGCCATGGTATGAGCGGCTGCCATCCCTGACTGACCGTTACTTTATTAGCCCCCAGAGCTCTGGGAGGGGAAATACTGGTATAACGCCTGCCTGAGAATTGTTTGTCGATAGCAGGAGGGGCTCCAAGGAGAGATGTCCCGTCGCCCTATTTCCAGGACAACCAGCGGGAGAGTGGTCTCCTCTGTGTACACGTGAAATGCGGTATAGAGAGCCGAACTGCCATGTCTCACTGAGCTAAGCTGACCGCTTTGAGGGCTAATAACAACAAGGGCATACGGTGCTGAGGGGAGATTGCAACCATCTAGTAAATAGGACCAGCTGCTGCTGTCTGACACACCCCCTACGCTGTGAGGAGCGACGCAATCTCCTACGCGTTAGTTAGGCGCGTTGTATGATGGAGTGTGGGGACGATAGCACCGGCTCAGTATGCGGAGTGCCGTTTTCACGGTTGGACTCACTGCTTGCGTAAATTACATCACAACACAACATGGGTAAGCCCGATAAGCAACAATCAAAGCTTCCTTTTGAATCGCGAAGAGCGCTGAAAGGCCCGTCTGGACAATCGTCGGAGGGCGAGACGGAACCAGCTACGCCTTCTGAGTCTAGTATGGAAACAATCCTAAAAGCCATAAAAACCAACTTACAAGACATAAATGGGAAGCTGGATCATTTAACGTGCCGGATGGACAGCATGGCCGCGAAAATAGACAAACAGGGGGAGCGTTTGGAGACCGCTGAAACTCGCATTTCAGCGGTTGAAGACGAGGCACATGACACGGCGAGCAAATGTACTGGCATGGAGAAAGTCCTCGAAGTGCTCAAGACTAAGGCTGAGGAGTTGGAGGCTCGTTCCCGCCGTAACAATGTGAGGATAGCGGGGCTTCCGGAATCCATGAATACGGGCCGTATGGAAGCGTATATTGAGCAGCTATGCAAAGACATCTTTGGAGAGGACGCTCTGTCACCAATTTTCATACTTGAGAGGGCACATAGATCCCTTGCACCGAAACCACCACCTGGTGCTGCACCGAGGCCCATCCTAGCTCGTGTATTGAACTATCGCGATCGAGATAACATACTTCGGCTCGCGCGGTAAAAAGGCCAGATCCATCATCAAGGGAATAAATTGGAATTTTACCCAGATTACACCCTCACGGTGCAACAGGCAAGACGAGAGTTCACCGCGGTCAAAGCTAAACTACGGACATTGCAGATCAACTACGCCATGCTTTGTACAGCGCGCCTCAAGGTGACATGGGAGGGTAAAACAGCAATTCTTACCACTCATAAGGCGGCACACGACTTCATCAAAAAAATAACGAGCCATGGCAACAACGCAGACAGGCGGGAGCAGCAGCAAGTATCCGATTGACGGTCGGGAACCGGAAGGCAGACTGTGAGCAGTGAATGCAGAAACCTCCAGTTTTGTGCTAAACTGACTGACTATACCTATCACAGGTAAGACTATGTGGTTGCCGATTCTGTTGTAATTAGCGGTTGCATGGCCGAGTCTCATCAGTAGCTCTATGCTAGAACATACAGAGCGAGATGCAGCTCGCCTGGGTACAATGAGCAATAGGGGTGATGGGCGAATATCCAGCGATCGAACTATGCAAACATATAAGGCTCCTGAACACTGAGACTGCACTGGTGCTACTCCAGTGATCAATGGTTACCTGGTATGTTGATTAATGGCGGACAGCAACATGCCCATTTAATAAGTGTGAGAAGTTGGCCTGGTATATAATGCTCACTAGTTCTAGTGATCACTTTGTACCATGCCAAGCAACCCTTATGGTGATGGTTGTAATTCAACCTTGTAGACCAGTTATCCTAGTGGTAACGTGGACAAAGCAGTCTTAGGCTAAACTCTGAAAGGCATGTGAAGCCAGCTGTTATACCATACACAACCCCCTTGAATACCAAATGAAAGGGACACCACACAGATATATATTGAAAATATATATTGATTTATTAACTATAAAATCCCCTGGACTCTTTATGAGCACAGAAGCACAAGCGTTAAATCACAAGACAGTTTAAAATACACAAAAGTTGCACAATATGGATGAGCCCTAGGGGCCACCTAAACCATATACTAAATAAGTGGTATAAGGGATACCAGGAGGAAAGTGAAGAGGCCTAGGGCCTTGGGAATCGCTGGAGCTATTCGAGACTGGAGTTAACTAAGTCGGGAAAGGCCCACGGGACTCGGGTGCAGTGTTCAAAGTGCACGCACTTCTCAATACAAAGTCTATGGTGCGTAAAAAGCACAAAGTTAGAAAGTTAGGAACCTTCCGAGTGACCTACGGAGCTGAAACTTAAAACACAGGCCCTTGGGATGTGTACCAGTGCAGGAGCACCGGCGGAGCTGAGTTACCTCACCCACAGGAAGCGGGTGCACAGGGTCGAAGATGTGTCGGGTTTCGTCACGCTGGTCGATGGTGCTTGGAGCTGAAGATGCTGCAGGCGGCTCGATGAGAAGAGTTCCGGTGGATCCAAGGGTGGATCTGAAGATGTGAAGACCTGAAAGCAGAGGGGACAGTGTTCAAAGTCACTAGCCAGTGACTGCCGTGGAACCAGAGTGGAACCAGGTGATGTCGGGTGCAAACAGGCGTTGTCGGGTAGCTTCTTTCTGCAGCCACGTGGATACCCGGGGTCGAGGACGTCCAGGAGTCGGTCACGAGCTGTCCCACGTAGGCCTCTCGCTGTTGGCGGTGTCGGCGACCTGATCGGAGCAAACAGGCCTTGGCAAATGCAAGCCACGCAGGAGTTGAAAGATGCTGTTCACTCGGACCAGCAAGGTCAGAGCGGGTGCTCCTTTTCACAGGAGCTTGGGTAGGTCTGGAGCAACCAGACCTGCTGTTTAAATCTTCGGGTTCGTCGCCAAGATGGCCGCTGGCCGCGTGGCTAGTGGCCGGGATGGCGCGTCGAGTGGCACAGTGCAAAAGGGCCCCACGCAGATCGTGGAGATGCTGGGGGGCTGATCTTCGGTGCAAGGGCTGCTCGGTGGTGGGGGTTCTCAATCCCCAAAGCACAACGTCGAGGATGCCTCAGAAGCTGCGCAGTCAGCTTTTCGGGTGTCTTTCAAGAGGTCCGGTCCCACGTCACTCGGTGCCTCCACGGGTCCCTTCTTTGCAGGGACTGTGGATCGGGCTCTGAGAGGTCTGGGAATCTGGTTCTTGTCGGGCTCTGGGCTCGGGCTCCGGCGGGAGGCGGCGGCAAAGCAGACGTCGAGTTGCTGGTTGGTACCTGTGTTCACAGGGTGGTCACTCCTTGGCCACAAGGGAGATTCTTCTTCAGTCTTCTGTGCAGCAGAATGTCGAAGTCCAGTCTTCTTCTTAGTTTAAGTCGATTTCGGGATGATCTGCTGTGCAATGGCACTGCTCCCCCTCTTATTCCCAAACTGGGGGTGGATCACCTACTAGGTCCCTCCTCTGGGAGGAACCAGGAAGGGGGGCGGTTACACCCCCTTTCCTTTGTCCAGCTCCGCGCCAGGACTGGGGCTGGAAGGCCCCAGAACCGGTTTGGACTGGCCTATGCACGGGGACACCTTGTGTGCCCCGGGCATGTCTGATTCTTTTCAGCCCTGTCCTACCTAATACACAAAATCCTGTCTGGGGTGGTGCTCGCACCTCCCAAGGCAGGAAACCCTTTGTCCAGGCCACCATCTGCCGAGTTTCGGTCAGCAGCAGGAGGCCAGACTTGTGTCTGTGGTGGCAGCGTCCATTTTGTGAAGCTGAGGCTCTGTTTAACTTTAACCGGGGTTAAGGCTACGCACATGTCGTGTCCCTCTAGAAGGGTGGAATGCTATCCCCGTCGCCAGAATTGGCGAGGGGATAGTATTCCAATTCGTATGACACCTTACTCGACATGTTTTGATAAAGCCAAACCAAAGTTAGCATTTAACCGCGAGGATTATAATGCACTTAAGAGTATATGGTATGGCAATATCCCGGAACAGCTTAGGGAGTGGTTCCCGACAGCTGCAGACAGGCTCAGCTCATGCTAGAGCACCATCTCACATATTTCCAAGCACTCTGCCTCCAGGATTGATGAGGCCTTCCATAGGAGTGGCTGATAGGAACATATGTGTCCAGTTTAGGGTTAGGCACAGGCATACTGTACCTAAGTAAGAGGTGATTACACCAACTTACCCCAGCTGAGTGATCAGCCAGTTGTGTCAAATATGGAGGCCAGGCCAGGGGTGGCACAATACATGCTGCAGCCCCTGGTAGGCCTTGGCTACACCTATGCCCTGGGTACCTATGGTACACTGTTACAGGGGCCTATAAGGTGAACCAATTCCAATTGTGTTATGCACCTAAGGTACATGGAGTCCATTTTAAGGAGAGAGCAATCAGCCTGGGGCCCTGAATAGCAGGATCCCAGGCCAACTAAGTCAAAAACCAGCTAAACACCAGGCAAAAAGTTTGGGGGTAACCATAGTCAGATATCCACCTTCCTACATAACCCCCCCCCAAACGAAAGGAGATAAGGCTATCCTTGACCAGGTAAGCCTATATTGCCTAAGTGGCCATATAAGGAAGTACCAACTCTGGCTTGGTAACCCCCTGTCTCATGGTCCACTAAGCAATCCCTCACCCTAAGGGTATCTGAGGGTCTCCACCATAGGGAATCTCTACCTGTGGTGTGTCTTTGCAAAGTCAAAGGCTGGTGTTGAGATGGAGTACTGAAGTGAGTTTCCTCTGTAGGGCTCAGCTTCCTCCAATCACTCTCCACCATGTGTGCCTTTCTTTCTCTGACTGAGTTGCACTGTGCTCTCAGGGTCAACCTCTGGCTACCTAAAGCTGGAGGCTGGGTCCCTCTGTTTGGCTTACTGGAGGGACAGGTCAGGTTTGGGGCCTTTTGGTCCCAGGTTTGGCTGTGCCCAACAATATCCATCTGGGGGAGGTCCCTAACTACTTTTAAGGGGGATCCCTCAGGAGTTTTTAAAGTTTTCACCTCACTAGGGCTACTAGTTTCGGTGCCCCTAATCTGTTGATGGGGGTGCTTTATTTGACAGGGGGCCCTTTGGGTCTCACTGTCCTTCTTGTCCTCTGCAGCCCTGGGCTGAGTAAGGCAAGGTAGAGAGGGGCAGGTTACCTGCTCCAGACTGGGTCCCTCCTGAGAAGGGTCCACTGCCATCAGAGGCTCTGTCAGGCCAGGCCTAACAACCTCTGGGACAGTTCCTTCATCAGGGGTAAGATCAGTTCCCTGAGGAGGCTGATCCTTTCCTAAAGTCTGGTGGGAGGGAGATTTCTCTTCCTCCTCAATGCTCTCTGTTTGGGTGGAGTGATCCATCATTTCAGGCTTCACTACCCATGTATCAGTTTGAGTTTGGGCTGTGGCCATCACAGCCCCACCAACCTTTTCAGGAGGAGACTCAGTTTGGGTATGGGCTGTTACTAGTACAGCCCTGCTACTCTTTTCAGGAGGGAAGTTATCTAAAGATGGGGCTGAGGTTTGCTCAGCCCTCCCAACCTTTTCAGGAAGGACATCTTGAATTGGGGCTGTAGCCATTACAGCCCCACTAACCTTTCCATGGAGATTTACCATTCTAGAATGGGTTTGCTGTTCAACCTCAGCCCAGGCTGAGATTTCCAAATCATTACCCAGTAGGCAATCTACAGGCAAGTTTGCTGACACTGCCACTCTCTTTGGGCCAGTGACACCTCCCCAGCTAAGATTGACTACTGCCATGGGATGATTGGATTCTATGCCATCAATGTTTGTCACCTGATATTTGGCATCAGGTAAAAGTTGCCTTGAGGGGACTAGACATTCAGCCACCATGGTGATGCTAGCCCCTGTGTCTCTGAAGGCCTCAACTTTCAAGCCATTGATGAGGGGCTCCTGTCTATACTTGCTCAAAGTGTTTGGGCAAGCTGTGAAATTGGCAAACCCCATGCCAGTCTCATAGACAAGAGTATCTGAGTTAGGGGACCTGGATAGGCCAGAGTCCACCTGTCCTCCAAAAGTAAACCCACCCAAATTCTTGGGGGTGCTCCCACCACCTGGGGGACCACTGCTAACAGTGACAGGAGGTGTTGGAGCCTTACCTGGAGGTATATTCTCCTTATTGCCATTCTTGGGACAACAGCTATCTGTTTTGTAATGCCCCACCTGTTTACAGGTATGACAATAAGGCTTTTTCTGGGATGTAGAAGTGTCTTGGGACCCACCCCCATTCTTGGAGTTTTGGGGCCCTGGGGAAGTCTTTTCCTTACTTTTATCCCCACCCTTCTCTTGAGGCTTGGTAGTCTCTTTCTTTTGGTCACCACCCTGGTTCTTAGGCCTGATCCTGGTTCTGACCCATTTGTCTGCCCTCCTACCCAATTCTTGTGGGGAGGTCAGATCAGAGTCAACCAGGTGCTGATGTAGAAGCTGATTTTGACAATTACTTAAGATTTGCTCTCTCATAATTAAATTATACAATCCTGTATAGTCAGTAACCTTACTTCCCAGCAACCAGCCCTCCAGAGCCTTAGTGGCACATTCAACAAATTCAGACCAGTCCTGAGTCTGTGTCTTCTGGGTATCTCTGAACATTAACCTGTACTGTTCAGTGGTTAAGCCTAACCCATCAATCAGAGCACTCTTCAGGACCATGTAGTTTCTAGAATCCTCATCACTAACTGTGAGGAGTCTGTCTCTGCCTCTACCTTCAAAGGAGAGCCACAAGATTGCTGCCCACTGCTCCTGAGGGATCTGCTGTACCATGCAGGCTCTCTCAAGTGCAGTCATCCATTTGTGGATATCATCCCCAGCTTTGTAGGGGGGCACAATCTTACTCAGGTTTCTTGTATCAAAGGACCTGTCTTTATCCTTCTGGATATTGCTGCCACCAGTGGATCCTAATCCACTCTCTCTAGGCTGTCTTGCTCTAGCAAGTTTCTCCTTAGCCAGGGCAACCTCTAACTCTTGCCTCTGGATCCTAAGCTCAGCCTCTCTCATCTTGGCCTCATGTTCCCTTCTCTGAGGGCTAGTCATCTCCTTTCTGGAGTGACCATGAGAGCCTCTAGAGACATGGGAGGTATTGGATTCACCTGAGTGATGCCTCCTCCTCCTATGGCTCTGGTTAAGTCCACCTGAGGGTCTGAATGGGTTGTTACCTGATTCATTCCCAAGTTGACTTAAGTTAGCCTGGTTCAGTCTACTGACCAGCACCTGACTATCTCTGTCATCATCTGCCTCACTGCTTTCCACCTCCTCCTCCTCTTCTTCTTCCTCTTCCTCTACATCTACTTGAGGAGCTCCAGTGGTGGAGGCTTCCTCATCTACTAGGATGATAGGGGCAGGGGTGTCTACAGTGTCATCCTCTGAAGGATGGCCTCCTTCAGCATTCCCTGTGGGGTTTGCTTTAGAGGTCTTTAGAGCCTCAGACTGATCCAAGAGCTCTCTTAGGTGGTCTGTAGTAGGGGAAGGCCCTGTCTTCAGACCCCTTAAGACACAAAGCTGTCTTAATTCCTTAAAGGGAAAAATAGCAAACTGGGATGGTGCCCTTGGAGGGTCACTCTCAACAGGAGTAAGTCCACTGGACCCCTCTGTTCCAGACATTGCTCTAGTGTGGGTGGATGTGTTGCAATCTACCTACACTGGTGTTTACCTACTAAACCTATCTAGTAGTTGTAGCTAGGGTGTGCTACTCCCTTTGCTCTACAACAACTAAGTTCAGTAGAACTTAAGTATACTAGTCTTGTTTTATATGTACCTAGCAGGTACCTGTATGATCTTTCAAATGATAATCTCAAAGATTGTAATGGTAAAACAACAGCAAGCTCAGATCCCAATCCGCTGCTCACCAATGTGAGAAGTTGGCCTGGTATATAATGCTCACTAGTTCTAGTGATCACTTTGTACCATGCCAAGCAACCCTTATGGTGATGGTTGTAATTCAACCTTGTAGACCAGTTATCCTAGTGGTAACGTGGACAAAGCAGTCTTAGGCTAAACTCTGAAAGGCATGTGAAGCCAGCTGTTATACCATACACAACCCCCTTGAATACCAAATGAAAGGGACACCACACAGATATATATTGAAAATATATATTGATTTATTAACTATAAAATCCCCTGGACTCTTTATGAGCACAGAAGCACAAGCGTTAAATCACAAGACAGTTTAAAATACACAAAAGTTGCACAATATGGATGAGCCCTAGGGGCCACCTAAACCATATACTAAATAAGTGGTATAAGGGATACCAGGAGGAAAGTGAAGAGGCCTAGGGCCTTGGGAATCGCTGGAGCTATTCGAGACTGGAGTTAACTAAGTCGGGAAAGGCCCACGGGACTCGGGTGCAGTGTTCAAAGTGCACGCACTTCTCAATACAAAGTCTATGGTGCGTAAAAAGCACAAAGTTAGAAAGTTAGGAACCTTCCGAGTGACCTACGGAGCTGAAACTTAAAACACAGGCCCTTGGGATGTGTACCAGTGCAGGAGCACCGGCGGAGCTGAGTTACCTCACCCACAGGAAGCGGGTGCACAGGGTCGAAGATGTGTCGGGTTTCGTCACGCTGGTCGATGGTGCTTGGAGCTGAAGATGCTGCAGGCGGCTCGATGAGAAGAGTTCCGGTGGATCCAAGGGTGGATCTGAAGATGTGAAGACCTGAAAGCAGAGGGGACAGTGTTCAAAGTCACTAGCCAGTGACTGCCGTGGAACCAGAGTGGAACCAGGTGATGTCGGGTGCAAACAGGCGTTGTCGGGTAGCTTCTTTCTGCAGCCACGTGGATACCCGGGGTCGAGGACGTCCAGGAGTCGGTCACGAGCTGTCCCACGTAGGCCTCTCGCTGTTGGCGGTGTCGGCGACCTGATCGGAGCAAACAGGCCTTGGCAAATGCAAGCCACGCAGGAGTTGAAAGATGCTGTTCACTCGGACCAGCAAGGTCAGAGCGGGTGCTCCTTTTCACAGGAGCTTGGGTAGGTCTGGAGCAACCAGACCTGCTGTTTAAATCTTCGGGTTCGTCGCCAAGATGGCCGCTGGCCGCGTGGCTAGTGGCCGGGATGGCGCGTCGAGTGGCACAGTGCAAAAGGGCCCCACGCAGATCGTGGAGATGCTGGGGGGCTGATCTTCGGTGCAAGGGCTGCTCGGTGGTGGGGGTTCTCAATCCCCAAAGCACAACGTCGAGGATGCCTCAGAAGCTGCGCAGTCAGCTTTTCGGGTGTCTTTCAAGAGGTCCGGTCCCACGTCACTCGGTGCCTCCACGGGTCCCTTCTTTGCAGGGACTGTGGATCGGGCTCTGAGAGGTCTGGGAATCTGGTTCTTGTCGGGCTCTGGGCTCGGGCTCCGGCGGGAGGCGGCGGCAAAGCAGACGTCGAGTTGCTGGTTGGTACCTGTGTTCACAGGGTGGTCACTCCTTGGCCACAAGGGAGATTCTTCTTCAGTCTTCTGTGCAGCAGAATGTCGAAGTCCAGTCTTCTTCTTAGTTTAAGTCGATTTCGGGATGATCTGCTGTGCAATGGCACTGCTCCCCCTCTTATTCCCAAACTGGGGGTGGATCACCTACTAGGTCCCTCCTCTGGGAGGAACCAGGAAGGGGGGCGGTTACACCCCCTTTCCTTTGTCCAGCTCCGCGCCAGGACTGGGGCTGGAAGGCCCCAGAACCGGTTTGGACTGGCCTATGCACGGGGACACCTTGTGTGCCCCGGGCATGTCTGATTCTTTTCAGCCCTGTCCTACCTAATACACAAAATCCTGTCTGGGGTGGTGCTCGCACCTCCCAAGGCAGGAAACCCTTTGTCCAGGCCACCATCTGCCGAGTTTCGGTCAGCAGCAGGAGGCCAGACTTGTGTCTGTGGTGGCAGCGTCCATTTTGTGAAGCTGAGGCTCTGTTTAACTTTAACCGGGGTTAAGGCTACGCACATGTCGTGTCCCTCTAGAAGGGTGGAATGCTATCCCCGTCGCCAGAATTGGCGAGGGGATAGTATTCCAATTCGTATGACACCTTACTCGACATGTTTTGATAAAGCCAAACCAAAGTTAGCATTTAACCGCGAGGATTATAATGCACTTAAGAGTATATGGTATGGCAATATCCCGGAACAGCTTAGGGAGTGGTTCCCGACAGCTGCAGACAGGCTCAGCTCATGCTAGAGCACCATCTCACATATTTCCAAGCACTCTGCCTCCAGGATTGATGAGGCCTTCCATAGGAGTGGCTGATAGGAACATATGTGTCCAGTTTAGGGTTAGGCACAGGCATACTGTACCTAAGTAAGAGGTGATTACACCAACTTACCCCAGCTGAGTGATCAGCCAGTTGTGTCAAATATGGAGGCCAGGCCAGGGGTGGCACAATACATGCTGCAGCCCCTGGTAGGCCTTGGCTACACCTATGCCCTGGGTACCTATGGTACACTGTTACAGGGGCCTATAAGGTGAACCAATTCCAATTGTGTTATGCACCTAAGGTACATGGAGTCCATTTTAAGGAGAGAGCAATCAGCCTGGGGCCCTGAATAGCAGGATCCCAGGCCAACTAAGTCAAAAACCAGCTAAACACCAGGCAAAAAGTTTGGGGGTAACCATAGTCAGATATCCACCTTCCTACAATAAGTGTCCAATTAGTTGTGGTGCCCATAATGAGACGTGAGTCCATAACGTACTGACAATTGCACAAGTTACTGTCTTGTGACATTGGAACTCTATGCGTAGAGATAATGATTGCTCATGTTTATGAAAATACCAACACTTAGAGTGGTAAATTGGTAGGAAACAGCAGAGATATGGCCCTATAGTGCTATGGGATACCATTTTAGTGTTGCTTTTTCGATAATGGCGCTGATATTTTCAACTAATACTCCTGTTTGATTTCTGAAAAAGGCGTCTGTTTACTCACTTCAGGTCTGCCCCCATCCATTAAGTTGGGTGGTGTAGTGTACCCTTGGTGGACCTCTACATGGGTGATCCCCGTCATGGTTCTGTTGTATAGGGATGTTACTTGGGGGGTATGGCTTCAGCAAGATTGGGTTGCTGAAGTGGGTGGGAGTGGGAGGTGTTGGGGGTCTGTCTTCATTCAAAGGCCAAAGCTTTTAAGATACATTGCTGAAATCTATGATGTACTTTAGTTGTACCGTGAAGGATCCTTCTGGGTGTTGGGAGAGGATTCGATTGGCAGGAGACTGCATTGGAAATGCTACGGCGTGTATGATGCCTCCTAAAGATCAGACATCAGGTAAAACGGGTTTGAACCTCCTCACGTGGAATGTGCGGGGATTCACGAACCCTAGGAAAATAAGGCAGATATTCACTTGTCTAGATAGGTGGGGAATAGATATAGCCTTATTACAAGAGACGCACATTGCCCGAACACACACAAAACTATAGGTACGAGATGGGCGGAACTGAATTTCGCCTCTAACTACTCTTCCTATTCGAGAGGAATCATGACAATGGTGAGGACGGCGTGAATTTTAAAGTGAACCGGGTGATTCTAGATCCCAATGGGAGGTTTGTCATACTTACGGGGATGTTGCGTGGGCAGCAGATAACAATAGCTAATATATATGGACCCAACGTTGATGCCCCAGAATTTTTTTAAGAACTTTGGAATCACATGCATGAATTTCGTGATACCACCATACTATGGAGAGGAGACCTAAATGTAGCCTTAAAAGACCACATTGACCGATCAGGGGCATCCACAGAACCCCACAGGAAGGCACGTTGGAAGGTACTGGATATAATGGAGGACCTAATTTTGAGAACTCTTTTTTCTCTTTCCCACTATTTAGTACCCAAAACGCAGGCCGTGGCAGTAATGTTAGATGCCGCAAAGGCTTTCGATTCCATAGAATGGTCTTACCTCCTAACAATTTTCAAAAGGATGGGGTTTCCCCCAATGTACACAGGGAGGGTGAAGCTCAACGTGGACCACTGTATCTGCGGAAAAAATTCACCAGATATCACCCAACTCGAATTCTCCGCTCGTCCAATGCCAATCTTCTGGCAGTTCAACCATTCAGGCTTAAGACTCGTGGAGGCAAGTCCTTTGCGATATTAGGTGCAAAAGCATGGAACACCCTTCCTCCCCGCATAAGAGCGCTGGACAAAGAAACTGAATTCAGGAAACAACTAAAAACCTGGATCTTTACTCTTCCAGACACTATTGCCAGATCCCTAGTGTAAGATTTCTATCTTATCAGCTACACAAGTGGGCGCCAAGATGCTCTTTGGAGCGATAGTTGCGCGGTACAAATAAATCCTTACATTACATTACATTACATATATCAGACACATTCACTATTGCCAGGGGGACAAGGCAGGGGTGCCCTTTATCACCCTTGCTTTTCGCTCTGGCACTAGAGCCTCTAGCTTGTCTTGTGCGGCAGAAACATAATCACTCTGCAATGCAATTTCCAACTCGGCCCTTACATATATCATTATATGCGGATGATATGCTTATGTATGTCCGCGATCCTGAACAGAATTTAGTGCCGCTATTGCGGGAATACATAAAATTTGGCAGACACTCTGGCCTTCAAATAAATTGGGACAAATCATCCATTATCCCCCTGACAGATACTACAAAGCTGCATGTCACAGAATTTCCTTTAGACTGGCAGACTGACCCCATTAAGTACCTGGGTGTATGGTACCATAGAAATCCGGAAGTGGTAATACGCACAAATTATGGGAGAGTAATAGCCGATCTAGAAGACAAAATACATTGCCACTTTCTTCAGCAGACCGTATTGTTATTGTGAAAATGAACACCCTCCCTAAATTTCTTTATCTATATCAAAATCTGCAGAGGCAAGGGCTGACACCTTTGCCTTTGCAACAGACGAAGCATCGAGAATTTATGCACTTATACATGAAGACATAGCTCAATCATCCACAAGCAGGACTAAGGAACAGAACGTAAAACAGCTATTGTATTTATCCAAATGGGAGATCAACCAGAAACTCCATGCCAACACATTAATAAAATATCATAAAGCGCTACGCATACCCAGGGGCCTACGAATTGCGTTGAAGCCATCACTATGTAAAAATTCCCAGTGATTTCAAGAACAATGGTATGCTATACTAAATAAATGTAGCTTGGACTTAATTCTATTAATTATAGAGGAATTATCTACGATCCTAGCTGACATAGCGAAAGAAATAGCAGAAACAACCGAGGAACTAACAAAAAGTATGACTCCAGAAGAATGAGATACATTTTTAACTGACATCAAGCAACAATTGGATAAACATACAAATGACATCAATGAACGGAAAATAAGAAAGTTTTGTCGCGACACACTAGATTATAAACTAGGGGAAGTATATACCTTGGTGGAGGTATATGCCCAAAGAAGGAGGAACCGCCCCTACACACAGAATACTGACACATCTTCTACTGATAGTGACACGTCTAATAGACTGCTCAGAAGTGCGACACAACCTGAAGGGAGACCACAAGAATCTTCACCCAGCAGAACGCCACAAACGGACAACGCACAAGGAGACAAAACCACAGGAGCGGGTTTTTTAGAACAGGGAACCGACAAAGACGACCCAGGAGGGGCAAGGGAAGAGATCAACCACAAACAAGAAGTGTAACGTTCCCCAAGAAAGACAAGTAGAAAACAGTTCCAAAAGACAACTGATGATCAACATATCTGATCACAATTTAAAAAAACATGAAGTTGAGTTGCTACAAAGAGGTACCTCTTTTGTACCAGCAAACAAATCTGACCAATTGGAACTTGAAGTTAGCACATTCAAACTATTAAGGAAACTTAGACTAAGGAACTTTTTGAGAATGTTCTACCACTTGAAGGGACTAAACAACCTGACCAACTGATGGGACTAAAAACTACCAGCACCTACCAGGCCCCGGTGAGCCATAAAACGTTAAATATCTTTGAACAGCTAGTCCGACAAGATATATCTCAAATTAATTACAAAAAGACGACATACAAGAACATTACTCAAAAGGACAAAGATATCCTTAAAACTATAGCCAACAACAAAACAATCAAATGCGTTAAAGCTGACAAGGGAGGAGCATTAGTAGTTCTAAACACTACCATGTACAATCAAAAACTCAGAGAACATATCTCGGATGATACCACATACATGAAATTACAAAGCAATCCTACTCAACAATCTGCAGCCATTTTAAAAGACATAGTTGAGAAAGCACATCTGGATGGAGCTATCAATGATAAAACTAAATTCTTCTTATTGAAACAAAATTCAAGGAGTCCATCAATACATGTAGTTCCCAAAATCCCTAAGCATCCAACTGATCCGCCTGTTAGACCAATAGTACCCACCCAAGGTAGCATTCATGAGCCAATCTGACAATTCTTGGACAAACACCTACAACCAGTTGTCAAATCGATGAAAAGCTACATCAGAGATACTACAGATTTCCTACGTAAATTACAAGACATCAGTATTGAACCAAATTAAACTCTACTTTTATGCACAGCAGACGTGAAATCTCTTTATACGTCCATCCCTCATCAGGAGGGCATCGAAGCCATGGAGCAAGCTATTTTGACACTGAATCTAGAGGAACGGATGCAACTATTTCGTATGGAACTAGTGTACTTTACTTTATATCAAAGTTATTTTAAATACGAAAACAAGTGGTATCTCCAGTTCGTAGGGGCATCAATGGACAATTGCGCAGCCCCAGTCTACGCAAACCTGTTTATGAAAGAATATGAGGAGAAAAATATCTTGACAAATCCCGACTGGATGACCAACATAAAAATGTACGTCAGATCTATAGATGATTTATTCATCTTGTGGAACAATACTAAGGAAACTCTAGAACAAGCCGTAACAACTTTAAATACTTTGGATCAACGTATTCACTTTACATGGGTCATTGATCCAGAAACCATCACTTTTTTGGATGTATCAATTGAACTACACTCAAATCACATCTCTACCGACATCTACCGCAAATCCACAGATAGGAATAATGTACTACATTATTCCAGTTCTCGCCAGGGGTCCCTAAAACGGCATCTTCCCAAATCCCAAATGATGAGAGTGAAACGCATAACCTCGTATCCCACAAAAGCAATTGCACGCATCAATGAAATGGGCATGAGATTTCTAGAAAGAGGATATCCCAAACACATCATAGAGGCAGCTAAAACACAAACGTATGCATTAAATCGAACCTCTGTATTAGAACCAACTCCTAAACGCCAAGATAACAGGACAGTGATTTTTTCAAAGTTTTCCAATGTGAGCACAGATTTCAAAAAGATTATCCAGAAACACTGGCCGATGCTAAATCTAGAACTTGATTTCAATGGAATTTTTGATCATCGACCTATATTTGCTTATACCAGAGGCAAGAACTTAGGAGAAATTCTCAAAAAAGCTGACCAAAGTGAAACTACATCTAAAGGCACAAAACCGTGTGCTAATTGCAACAATTGCAATAACATAATTCTGGGCAACAAGGTTATGCACTTTATGAAAGGCAATGAAATTCACTTAAAAGTCACAGCCACATGTGACACCACAAATGTAATTTACCTACTCAAGTGCCCATGTGGCAAGGTTTATGTTGTCAAGACAGAACGAAAACTCAAGTGCATCTTAATGAACACAAGTCCAACATAAGGACACGGAATTTAAAATCATCAGTAGCATCACATTTTCTAGAGAAAAACCACAACATTTCTCATCTTAAATTTATGATGTTGGAAACCATACAGAGAACTGAAGGAAGAGACAATAACAAACACCTACTCCGCCGTGAGAATTACTGGATCTATAGACTGAATGCTATGAAACCCAATGGGTTAAATGATCGAATAGAATTTTCTTGTCACCTATAATTTTTTCAAACCCATCCTGAGCATGTACGTTCTGTTAACCATTGTCCTCATTGTGTTCTTATTGTGATTAATGTGTAATATACATTGGACCATTTCATCATCACACTACATTGTACATAGCCACATTACATTTCTGTGTTTTCATTTTTCCATTTTTTCATCTATTTTTTCACTGCACGACCGTCACCAACCATAGTCTTTTTTCCACCCCAATCACTTTCATTATATATACCAGTGGTCAAGTCCGCTCTTCCGTCTACCAACAGTCCGTTTTTTACCATTACACACCCTAATGCATGACCAGTACGTCTTTACCACTCTTCTGCCTACTAACAGTCCGTTTTTTACTTCCATGCACACAATAGCTTGTCACGTGGTCTCCACATGACGCATAGCAACCAATAGGCGCACATTTATACCCGTAGTCAGGAAGCTCTGGCATCACCGAGCAGCAGGCACGAACAGAATTCACGCCAGACGATTGAACTTCTAGTAAGTACGGCGTTTCACTTTTTGTAAGCACGGCTTATAGCGCAACTTATGCCTAACGTTCCCTCTTACGATCCGGATAATCATTACCCGATTTTTCTCGTTCACAGATACTCTATCACCGACTTAGCATAAACGTCCGATTCAGTAAGTCTTTTTTAGCCGATTTAAAAACCGAGTCACGTTTTTATTTTATTTTTTTCACGATAGCACACACCCTGCACGTTTTAACTTTTCACCATACACCAGATGCTTACATTCACCATGTTATGTGTTTTTGATCAACTGCTTGCATTTGATGATGAGCCAATGTATTGAACAAGAGTTATGTTACTTTGATTGTAGATATGCTCCCAGACGAAGCCCGAAATGCATTGGAGCCAACAATAAATATGTGTCATAAAAATACAAGTATATAAAGAATTAAGGATAATTCCTGGCACTATGGAATAAATTGAATGGAAAAACATCATTCTTAAATGTGTTTATGGAACTTTTTTCTATAATTTGAACAAAGGATTACCTATATCACAGTGCCCTATGGGATGCAACTAATTTCCAATTAGAAGCACTTCTTTACCTATTTAATAACATACCCATTCCCCCTCCTAGAGAAGTTTTTAAAAATATCACGTCCCTAGTGCTTAAGTTAATCTGGGCGGGCAGGTGCGTATAGAACTCAGAACCCTCACACTCTCCTACGATAGGGGAGGTTTTTGTGTACCAGATTTCTTATTATACTACCTGTGTGCACAGGCGCAATATGCCGCCTACTGGTACCACCGGATACCTTATCTGTCACACACAGCAGTGGAAGAGGGTGATGCACTACCGGTACCATTAACAGCCATACTAACACATAAGAGACCGCCCTTGCACGCGGAAGACATTAACACCATTGATGCTACAGCAAATGCGTGGTTGCGATTGGGACAACTGTCTCACAAAATACAGCTCTATGCTCCGGCATTGCCCTTACAGTACCATCCGGAGCTCTCAGTTACTAGGGAGTCAGTGGGCATGGATCTATTACATCAGGTAGGAATTGACACATTCAGGGATGTTTATCACGAGGGCAACTTTCGCCAGTTACAAGACTTGTCATATATTAGTAATCAAACCCTGTTATTTCGCTTCAACTATTATAGACTGCAAAGAGCCATTCAACAATTATATCCCGACTATCCTGCTGAACTCGCCTGCTTAAATACGCTACAACTCGTATTGACATCTTCCAATTCTGCACGTTTGGTGTCACAATTGTACTCAGTAGCGACAAAGGAAATGCCATATAGCACTGCTAAGGCTTTGGCACGTTGGAATGCGGTGCTATCAGACCCACTAACAGAGAAGGAATGGCAAACCATGTGCGCTTTAGTCCAACTCCATACACCAAATGGGAATATATGAATTCTGCACTTCAAATATATACATCAAACATATTACACACCGGTGAAATTACATAAATATGGGTTACAAGCAGAGACGCAATGCAAAAGGTGTGGTGTAGATGGGGCTGATTTTCTTCATTTTGCCTGGAACTGTGTGAGGATACAGGAATACTGGGAAGCAGTAACATCTGTGATTACAGTTATGGTGGGCGCAGAAATTGTTTGCTCTATAAAAACTTGTCTACTAGGGCTTGTCATGAATGTTAGAGCCGAAAAGCGTAAATTCTGTGTAATTGCGTTACTATTAGCAAAATGTCAAATATCCCAGTGTTGGTGTAGTACAAATGTCCCCAGTATTAAACAATGGATGCGTGACATGACTTATTGTAGAGATAGATTATTGACATACGAAGAGGAGCTACCACCTCGATCACGCCCAAAAGACTACTGGAGGTTCTTCACCGATTATGTGTGAGACATATCAATGAATGCAAAGTTGTAATTAACAATGTATATTTCCGACATGTTACTATGAGCGTAAATTGTGATTTACCATCTATCCAGCTCTGATGTTCTTTTATACCTGTAATCTATACACATAGATGATGAATGCAGAAATGTAATGGCATGAGTTTTCTTCTTGAATTGGTTACTATATGATCTTTATGAAACTCAATAAAAAGATTTATAAAAAAAATAGTACATACACCGATATCTATATCATGATCATTTCAAAGAGCCAAAGATAACTCACAACGTGCAGCATATTACACCATGATAGATTTCTACTTTTGACTAATGAGTCATAACTTGGGATTGATTCTGCGTTCCCAAGACGGGAAATCACTATATACATATGATGGAATATTCCATCACCAAAAGGCCTTGTAAGCATTCCCTTTGACCCCATCATAGATTTAGCTCTGGACACAAGAAAAGACAATGATCAAGGGATTTGTGTATCTGTTATTGTATCACCAATGTGTACACATAGCTGTCTGTGTTGTTCTTAAATGTGTATGCCCTCCACAGATTTTTATGAGAAACCAGACTGGCTTAAATCTACACTTGGGAAGCAGTACGACATCATGCAAAACTGTCACTTGTAATAGGAATTATCATGTATCTATGATTCTCAGCACAATTTGGATGTGTATGTGGCTGTGTATTGAAACTAAAATCTAGCCATTGAATCTGATGGTATTAGAAAATCTGTCTCACTTGCTCACTCTGGTGTGTGTATGAAACCAACTAATCAAGGTGACATAGAAAAAGAACCGCAAAGGTGCACCACAATATTCTTCAAGACACAATATTATTAATGAATCGCAGAAAGGTGATATTTTTCTTGTTTTTTCAAAAAGTCTTTATTTTCAATCGTTAACACCGTACAGCCGACGCGTTTCATCCCGTTGGGACTTCTTCAGGGCTTGTTTACTCAAAAGCAATGCTTTTCAGTCAATGTTCAACATCAGGAGTCTATATGGTGCCTTTCCATGTGTCAGATGTCTTTGTAAAAACTTAATGTATAACTCGGCCGAGTCTTCTAAGCCGATTTGAGTTAATGATTTATTAGGTCTCGGAAACTTTAAGATGTGGGTGATGCAGGATCCGTTTGTATTTAGATCAGTATTGCCACGTAGTAGAAATATGTTTATAGATCAAGAGAATCGATCATAATAAATCGTCCTGCAGTCATCCACAGAGCCTTCGTCCTTTCTGGAATCCGCCACCGATCCACCCAGAAAAAGGTGACGTCTTGAACATCCACTGTATCATGATTGCATTGTATGCTATATCACCTGTATTCGAGTTAAGCCTAGATCATTCACAATAGGAAAGGATCATCACACTTGACACATTAAGAACCAGTGGCATGTTCAGTACAACTGTTCCCCTTACATCCAAACAAACACTCATAAGTAACTGTTGTTTGAACCGGCATGTGTCTGCTGAAAACAGTCCATTAGTAGTGAACACAAAGCAGGTGGTATCCTTTTCCACAAATAAATATACTGAACACTTCATCATAAGCCTTGTGCAAAACGTACAGTTTCAAAAACTCTTCTGCATTGGACATGTGTCAACCTTCATGCAGATGTCAAAAATAGTTGCTGTAACTAAACATTTCTACCATGTTCAACTCACACTACAACTTACGACGTTGCTGTTGGCTCTCAAGTGCCCATCAACTGCCATATAGGCCACCACAAGAATACGGGCCAGTGTGCAGCACACATGCTTCCCATGTTGGAAGAACTCACGAGCTGGACTTCAGCAGACTTTTGAGTCCAGCGTCATAGGTCCTCCCACCTCTTCCTGCAGTGAATGCTATGCCGCTTGTAGACCCCCAGGGTCCACACCTTCCTGGTGTTTGCCATCCAGAGGTCTCTCTTCTGATGGGCATTAATCTGTACGGATACAAGATAAGAAAGTAAAAAGAATGGGTTTATGACTTTTTGTTAGTCTAAAGTGATGTCACACAATTTCTCTACACTATCCCAAGGATGATTGATAAATTAAAATACCTCTTGTGCATCTTTACATGCTGACAAAAACAAATATCTAAATGCACACTTTTGTTGTGACTTGTTGACTGCCCTCATCCCTTGTCACTTTCTACACTCTTGTAGGCCAGAGTCATCTACAGTTTCAGAGTCACCCACATTTTCAGTGATGTGAGCTACTTCAGATCAATGCAAAACATTGTGAGCTACTCAAAGCCAAGCAACTTACACATTTTTAGCAGACCCTCTTATGGCCAGCTTCTTTGACTTGATGCATGAAGTCCATAGAGCCAGATATTCTGGTTGGGAGCACATACTATCACTAAGGGCACTATGAAAGGTCTGCAATAAGTGTCAGTGCAAGTGTGCTCTTTGCAGGTGTATGAACATATGTACCTATATATGGGCTAACATTGTACGGATGACACAGTCTGCATTGTAAAACCTTGTGGCACAGGACACACTTTTTCCAATTTATGGTACTGTTACATAGATGACACAAACATACATTTGTATTTCTATTTGTTTTTGGGAAATGTGAAAGTGCAGAAAATGGTTCCTTGTCAAGAAGTAGTTTTCTCTGCACCATACAATTGCCCAATTCAAATGGTCGTACAATTTTTTGTTTGTCAATCATAAAACAGTACCAGAGATGGGAAAAAGTGTGTCCTATGTCACAAGATTTTACCACACAGACTCACTGTCTGCACTATCTGACTGCAGCCCACTTCCTCCTAGTGGCCAATATTCACTGTGCCATCAGTACTAATGCAAGACACAGCTCTTTTCTTTTAGATGTGACATGTTTGAAAGTGCAGAAAAAAAATGCCATGATAAGAAGTGTTTGGCAGAATATTTCTGTGCACTGCAAAAATATCACATCTAACAAAGGGCTGTGTCTTGCATTAATGCATATGGCACAGTGAATACTAGCCATTGAGAGTAAGGAGCCTGCAGTTTGGAACGGAAATGAAAGTCAAACTGAAATGAAGTGTTTCCTCAAGAAGTGAGGTAGCTCTTCATTTCAACTGTCGTCCATTTCTTAGCATACAGGGGAATTTTTTTGCACACAACTCCACACTTTTGTTGTCAAGGAACCAATTTTAATTACACCAATGCCTCAGTGCTTCAGTGCTTTGCATTTGTGACTCAAACCCGACCGGCCATGATTCTGACTGAGCACTGCTCATTGTCAGGCCCTGATTTCCGCAGCATGCTGATCATGATGTCACATGAACACAGCCTTTCCTTAACTTTTATATGGAAAACTGACCTTGTGCCCATCTAATGACTTATGTCTAGGTTGTGTGCCACTCCTGAGGGGTCTGGGAGCTACTGGTAGCTCCCAAACTGCTGTTTTAAGACCACTGATCTATGTTAAGGGTCTTGTTGCACTATACACATAGAAAACATAAATTTCATTTGGTAGCAACAGAAAACATGTATATGTACAGTTGTAAATACATTAGAATGTATTTTCAGATGTACATGATGTGAAATTAATGCATTTCGCATGTATTTTAAAACTATACAAGGATATATCTCTACATATACATCACAAATTATCTTGAGCTTTGAACACACAACATATACTAATTAATGGGGCGTTTTGATTTTTGTCTGAAAGTGCTTGCACATCCCCAAGATCATTTTCCTATGTAAGGAACTAAATATGTGACACTTCACATCATTCAGTACACTTCAGGAAGAAACTCATATGGACATTGTAGCCTGTATTGCAATAACATTTTTAAAGTTAGTCAGATTCATATACACATTTCAAGCATGTACCTCTTCCTCTGGTAATTTATAGAGTTGGCCATACAGGGAAAGGACCTCCATTGCCAGCTTCTCCAGCTCCTCAGGTGTGAATGCAGGGCCTCTTTCCCCAGAAACGCATGCCATCATAGCTCCCACAGGTCAGAAAAAGCATCAAAAGTAAAGGAGGTCTTGATGACTGCAGTATTAGTAAGCAAGTGAATTCTTTGCAAACCGCCATGTACTTGTATGCGACAAACATGATTGTCAGCGGCGATGGACACAGCCATTGGTTACTTTCACACACGTTAGCCAATGGCTGTGTCTGTTGTGAGTACAACACCCACTAGGCTCTCATGATATACCCAGGTACACACTGTTCTACATACTATTACACCCCTACACAGAATAATACACCCAGTCACACACTGATGCAAACACTGATATAGCTTTTGACTTACTCACAGAGTTATGTACAAACAAATACACTCACCAATATAAATACTCACACCGGTAATTTTTCACCCACACAACTGCCAGTCACCAACCTATACAGTCCCTTACAGTTCCATTCAGTCAGATATACCGCTATTTCAGATCTAGTGACTAACTTATAAGCAAACTTACCTACCCACTCACTCATCCCTACAGCAACTACATACCCAGTCACCCACCTTTGCATACTCTCACCCATCCAATCACTAACTCATACAGGCAATAACACACAGTATCTCACCTATGCCGCCAGTCACACAACAACTACCACAATCATACATCCACTCACACACAAATTCACTCATCCATACACAGTGTATCCTTCAATCATACAGGCACGCATTCATCCATATAGACACTAACACATGCAGTCATTCAGTCATGTAGGCTCTCACATACTCAATAATTTACTCAAACAGCCAGTCACACAGCCAGCCACTTCCCTATACAGGCGCTCAGAAAACCAATCACTCAATTATACAACCACTGACACACCCACTCACTCACTCATATAAACAGTCACACTCACAGTGACTTAGTCATGCAGCACTCACACACCCAGTCATTTCTCCTTACAACCACTCACACAGTGATTCACTCACTCATACAGCCACTAATATACCCATTTCATTCTTACAGTGGGACACACACTCACTTGTTGACTCAAACAGCAACTGATACAGACAGTCACACACTCATTCAGCCACTCCAACATTCAGACACTCACTCAATGAGCTACACACACCCAGTTACTGCCCCACAGTCACAAACATACCCACTCACCGACCCACCTAATCACTCACTCAGGTAAGTACTCAGACACTCAGACACCCGCTGACTCCTCTATACAGCCACACCCACCCACTCGCTTATCCATGCAGCCACTCACATAATCACTCATTCAGCCATAAAGGCACTCATGCATTGATGTACTCACTCAGTCATCTTTTCACACACTAATACAAACACTCACACAGTCATTCACATACTCATACTGCTGCTTACATACTCACTATCTCACTCATACAGCACCTCATACATCACTCTTATAAATCCTTAAAGCCACAAGCATATCTGTCTGCTCACTTCAGCTTGCAGTTAAAAAAGAGCTTCATACATTATCGAATGGGCTTGCATGAATCAAAAGACCTGCAGCCATCTTGGAAAAAGTCCATCCAAACCGCAAACTGTCGATTATGTGGTTTTCAGGTAGAATCTTTAATCCACTTATTATGTGTATGCCCAGCAGTCACGGACCAGAGGAGACAGTACCTAAAATTAATTTTCAATGATCTGAATATTCGTTCATGCAGGCAAGCGGTGATATGCTGGTTGGAGGGTACTTTCATTATCTTGGCCTTCCAGGGGGTCAAATTCATGACAATAGTTAGAAGACTCTTACGGCAAGCCGATGGGGAGTAAACTAAATAAGTACGACCTGCTTGGCAAGGCCATAGTTGACCCATCAATGTAATAAATAGATTGAATGTAAAATCATTAAGAGACTCTTTCTAGTTGTAGGCTCCTAAAGATGGACCGAAACATTAAACTTTTCTGAAAAATCGTGCTCTCCTAAAAAGAATTTGCCTCCTTTTAGGGTTCTCTATTTTTTAATTAGGCTGTTCTAGTTTTAAATTGTAGCACCCATTAAGATGTCATACCGTGCCGAATAACTGTTAGTCTGTCTTTTGTGCTTTCCATTCAGCAGAGTGGGAGAGATTATTCCATAGTAAGTTAAAGCACTATCAGGGTTCTAGCTAGGAAAATGATATTGTAACCAGGTATCTCAGCAAACGTGTTCTTACCATTTTGAATCGAAAGATAAGCACTTGCACTTTGCCAAATAACTAATGGGATTGCGTTAATGTTCTCTGGTTTTATATTGTGAATGTAATGATATTTTTTTATATGTTTGTATCTGCATGGGGGGGAATTGTAAAGATTTTAATTAATCATACAATAAAATATGACTGACTGACTGTCATACACCCACTCATTCACTCATAAACCGACTCACACACTTATTCACTTATTCACTCAGTCACTCACACACTAATACAGGCATTCATCCACCCATCACTTGCTCATACAGCCACCCACTCACCCATATAGACACTTATAACACCCAATCACTCACCCATGCAGCCACTAACACAGTCAATCAGTCACTTATACAACCACTCCTCCTTATATACACACATAGGCATACTGTTTATCTTGTTTGTAACAACGAAAGGCAGTTCTGACAAGAACCTTTTTTCTTATCTTTTTCTGGAACTGTTTTAAAAAAACCTTTGTTGTTGTTTTCTAACATTTTTTATTTTTTAATAAAATGCCAATGAGGTGAGGGAAAATAAATTCTATCCATCAACAAAAAAATTGTGGAAAAACTGGTGTAAATAAAAAACAAATTAACAGCATGTTTTCTCGCTGTTTCGAAGATAACATCAACAGACTGCTATCTGTGAGGGTGGTGTTGCAGTCAAGACAGAAAGTATCAATCCTCTTTCATAGAAGATATATTTCTGGCAGCTGCTCTCCACTGCCTTAGGTGCTTTCTCTCTCCAGGAGCAGATGGTGTGGTCTTGGAGGTTGATGGGCCGTCTCCAGCTCTCTCCTTCTGTGCCCTCTTCAGATCGTTCTTGTGGTGTGTTTTTGGATGGTACAACATGCTTGTTGAACAAAAAGAATATTTTTGAGCAGTGCTCCATTAAAAGGTTTTGTTGCACAAGGTGCACTTTACAAATACATTTGGCAACTGTTTTTAATTCCCAAGATGGGATAGTGAAAAGAAATCCCACCCAATACTTTGCCTTTTGGGGCTGGTTCTTCATCAGAGGAGTCTTGACGATGTTACTGTTCCTGCTGCTCTTCTGATTGTTGTCGCAGCTCCTGCTCCTCTCTTCCTTCTGTTGCCATTTTAGATGACATTTGATTTTTTTAAATGCCTTAAACCAAGTTCTGCACTATATAGGACAGCTCCAAAGAATCATCCAAATTAGAAGATTCAAGAAGACAGAAATGGGTGGGAACTTCCTTTGAAGGTAAATGAACAGTGTCTTCTCAAAACGAATCTCTTTATTACATAGTTACATGATCTTTGCGAATGCTGACATCATTGTGAAGACTGGCGTTGTCGTAAAGACCGAAAAATACAATTAAAAAGTGCTTTACATTAAAAATGATTGCAGAAATAGAAGTTTAAACACCATATTAGTAAACTACTGTTCACAAACATTATTAACAGGTTGAGTTCATATGTGTGTTGCACTTTTACAAAAACACGCTATCTTCGCGACTTTCTGCAAAACTGGAACATACGTGCCGTGATATTTCGCAATCTATTCATGATGATTAAAAACATTTTAGAAAGAGAAAATACACAGTTATTAACCCATTGAAACAAATGGTAAGGAGATACACAGAGAAATATGTAAACGGGTGGTCCATTACGCAGCTCTACAGTAAATATGCAGTTAACATTTACACAATGAGAAAGTATTTACTAATTTGCTAGTGGAAAGTAAAGCAGTTGCAAGACATTGTTCATAAAACTGTAGACTTTTCTTGCAAAAATGAAGTTCCATTATGACCCTGGTGCTCAGTTCAGATAAATGAAACCTCAATGGAAAGAACTCACAAATATAAACATTGCAGAAGCTCCACTTGAGAAAAGTGGAAACAACCCTAACTTCTTGGGCTTGGCGAATGCAAAGCAAATACGTTTCATCTAATAGTCTACATTAAAAAAGTATCTGAAATCCTTAACAGAAGTGAATGCATCGTAAATCTATTGGAGCACAATCTGAATTTAGGTGACTGTGATGAGTGAATTCTTTAATAATGTCTCCTCGGAAGAGCAGAGTGCATGGGTCTCCCATTTAAACATTCTTAGTATGCAAATGCAAAAGATCCATAGCACAATTTACACACCCACACGCAGAACTATACACTCACTTACACACCCACCCACATACCCATAGCAGCACTCAATCAGCCACTCATAGACACACAGAGGCCTTGACAAACCAGTCATAGACCCACACACACACTCACAAAGCCACTCTCAGACTCATTCACACACTCATAGACCACCTCACACAGCCACTGAAACACTCACACTCCTACTCACAGACCCACACAGACACTCATACACCCACTAACAGACCCAAGGTGCTCACACACCCACTATCAAATGTTACAAGTTACAGTTGTGAAAAACAAAGTTTTTTAAACTTAGAATTTCACTGAAAAAACAAAGGTTGCAAAGACGTTAAGGAAATAGAATTAAAAAATTCGAAATACACTGAAAAAAACAAAAGTTACAGGGACGTTATAGTTAGGCTCAGATTTCACTCATAAAAATCATAGTAATTCAGCGGTTATAGTTACCTGAGCTGACTATAACGTATGCCCCTGCAATGCACTGCTTATGACCTCACATATTATATCACTCATGATATTGTCAGTGACATCACTGATGACATCTCAAATGACATCACTGATTACATCATCCACAGAACCACTCACATACCCACTACACCCCAAATACAACCTCTTACACACCCACTCACACACCCACACAACTAGTCACATACCAATTCCCAGACCCATACAAGTACTTACACAAAAACTCACTCATCCATAGAGCCATTCATATACCCACTCACTCACTCATACAGCACTCACTCACCCATACAGCCGCGCATACGACTCATATACCCATACAGGCACTCACACAGCCAAACACTCACACACACAGCTACTCACATACCCACTTATTCACCTTTACAGCCACCCGCACACCCACTCACTTATACAGTCTCTAAATATAGCCACTTACTCACCCATACAAGCATTTACACACACACACTCACTCACCCACACAACTACTAATATACCCATTCCCACATCCATACAAGCACTCACTGACTCTCGAATAAAGCCACTCACACACCAACTCACTTAACCAAACACCCACTCACTGACTCATACAGCCACTTTCACACCCAGCCATTCACTCATTCAGATATTCAGACACCCATACAGTCTCACACAGGTACCAAGTCACCCATACAGTCCCTCACACACTTTCTCATTCACCCACACAACCACTCAGATAGCCACTCACTCACCCATACAGTCACTGACACACCCACTCGCTCACCAATACAGCCACTCACGCACCCACACAGCTACTCATATACCTACTTATACAGCCATACCGCCACTCATGTACCCATACAGCACGCACACACCCACTCACACACAGTTACACAGAAACACACATAATCTATGTTTTAAAATAGAATTGCTTGTAAGTAGTACACAAAATTATGTAATTTAACTTTTGTGATACCTTAGTATATATGTTTAGCTATTATAAACTGTTAGAAAACACTTACATTCACTGGGTGATGTAATAAGTAATATCATCAGTGATGTAATTTGAGATGTTATCAGTGATGTCACTGACCATGCCATGAGTGATGTAATATGTGAGGTCATAAGCAGTGCATTCCGGGGGCGTAACATAGTTACCTCAGGCAATTATAACTGCTGAATTTCTGTTGTTTTGTACGAGTGAAATCTGAGCCTATATATATAGTCCCTGTAACCATATACATATGTGTATATGTATATTACCTAGTAGTAGTCGCCACTGGGTAGTTATAGTTAAGATCATGTTTCCAAAGAAAATGATTTTTTTGTGTTGCTAATAACTTTGGTGTTGTTTGATGAATCTCTACAAAATTGTCCATAAAAGTGCTACTTTTTACTAGTTCATGCATCGAAGGTTTGGGGGTGATCCATTATGATACAGCTGAGAAAAAATGAGGGTCCCATAGCAACTTTAGACACCGCTACACCCTAAACCGTTGAACCGATTTACACCAAATTTGACAGGAAGCTAGATCTAGGTCCAAAAAGAGTGTTTTTTTGTAATTTGATGTAAATCATTCAGTAGTTTTTGAGCAACTAATGCTCAAAAACTTTGTATATCTAGGGACGAGGGCCTCCACGCATCCCAACAGATCTCAAGCTGAGATCTGATTCGCTGTCACCACCTCAACCAGGAAGGGGTGGCAGCTATCCTAGGACTCAGGACTCACTTCAGAGCACTACAAAAATCGAAATAAATACACAAGGGGGCAAGGTGGGAATATTCTGACCCCTAGGCCTGGTGGCAAGGTCTCAATGAGACCATGCATGGGGCCAAAAATGTATTTTAGTTTTTTATTTTGACACAAATTTGATGGGGATCAGCTGCAAACCTATTTTAAAAGCGCGGGCTCGTTTTTTAATAACAAACCTGGGGTGGGCCAGGGCTTGGGGAGAGACATTGATTTTTGAGGGAGGGGAGCCAAGGTGCCCTAGAATCCCTGTTCCTGAGGGCCGGCACATTTTTGTGGGGGAGGGGTCCACATTGCCCCCTCCCCTGGCCGATTCCAGCCTCAGGGACCCCCAACCTTGGTGCATTTTTTAAGGGGATCGGGGAATGTCGATGCCCTCACATGGTAATTTTTGGCCCCTGGGACCCATCCCATAAAGCCTGGTGCACGAGGAGCCATGTGCCCTCTCTCCCTAAAAAATGCACCGGACCCCTGGGAATGGGGTCCCTGGGGGCGAAATTGACCTGGGGAAGGTGACCTGGGGATAGGGTTGCCAGGGGCTGTCAAGGCTCAGGGAGGAGGGCCACATGGCTTTTCATTTTTATAGTGGCCCTGGGGATGGATCCCCAGGACCTAAAAGGCTTCGGTACAGAGGCCATGTAGCCTCCTCCCCAAATAATAAAAAAAGGCCCTGGGGATGGGGTCCCCAGGGCCTAATAAGGCTAAGGATGGGGGCTAGGCCTTATAGCCAACCCCCCCCCCCGTGCAAAGCCAAAGGCCGTATGCAGCGCAGGCTTGGCTGCAGCCAGTCCCTATGGCCAACCCCCCACCAGGCATGACTGAACGGCCTGCGCAGTGTGGAGTTGGCTTTCTTTATTCGGGTTGGTACCAGGGCCTGACCGCATGCCAGACCTTATGGCTAAGCCACTACTGCAAAAGGCCATTGGCCATGCGCAATGTGGGGTTGGCTGTATGCTGGGGGTTGGCCATAGGACTTGGCTGCAGGCCATGTGCAATAGGGCATTTTTAAGGAACAAAACCACTGAGAATAATCTGTTATATTCATCTTAAGTAAATGTAGCTCGAGCCCTAAATTAACTATAACTGGCACACTCGGAATGCACAGTCTTGTCATCAATAATGTAATTCCAGATATTACAGTCATGTTATCAATGACGTCAAAAACTTGTCATGATGGATGTAATATGGGAAGAAATTAGAAGTGCATGGCAGGGATGCGAGTTATAGTTGCTTTAGGGCCCGAGTTACTTGAGATAACTACAATTGGTGAAAGTTAGTGATTTTGTCCAGCAACATGGAAACATAATTAGCTAAACTGCCAAGATGGCCACTACTTTGCGTCTTGGTGCAATGTGGCAGCCATCTTGAAAGCATAGGAAATAACCATCCTAGGTGTCTGGCCCCAGCTGTTAGCTTTGTCAGTACCTGCAAAATTGCATCACAAGCATTCGCAAGGCCAATAGCCGTGACCGCCACCCTGAAAGGCTATTTTTCAATACTTGCAAGACAGCTGTCAAGTTGAGTCTCCATAAAGTACAACGGTCTTACATTCCAAGGTGGCCGGTCACTGCTATTGGCTTTGTCAATGGTGGCATAATTTTCCAAACTTTGGCAAAGACAGTAGCAGCAGCCATTAAGATGGAAATAGAGGAGCAGAGATAGAGCAACACCATGCCCAGGCTCATGGGTGGAGGGAAGTCAGGGGAACAAAAGATAGCTATGCAGAGGAGGATTTGGAAGAAATGGCACATATTGCCCATTGGGAGAGGGACAAAGTGGGTGGACCACAAAGAGAGAGCAAGTGGTGAGGAGAAAAAGCAGAAAAGAGGACTGCATAGAGAGAGAGAGATAGAGATAGAGAGAGAGTCAAGATACGCTCAACTAGTCAAAAACAAGGGTGGAACCTAAATGCTGTAATGGTGGGACGAACACAAGAAAAGGGAGGAAAGCCATTAAATACGGAGCCGGGAATTAAAATAGACAAGAAACTAACTATTGATAACCCTCGCACTCTGCCCCACTCTACATGCATACTTCATTTTTATCCCTTAGTTGCATCCCCTCCCGCCAAGAAAAGCCACTACACTTCATGTCTTGTGGTGGTCATTTGTTGGCCGCAGTTTATTAGAGTTACAAGGAAACAGTTATATTTGTACTTTGCATGTTATATCATTCGACATTTCCTTGTGATTATCTCTTCGCCCCTTTGGGCCGGTTTTTTGGTAGGTTGGATTTTCTTTGCGCCTCGTTTGCGCAGGGAAGGGGGTAGCCTTTGTCCCCAGAGTTAGGCCGCCTCGCTACCTTGTCCGACTTTGTTGTGCCCTGCCATCCAGCGGGGGCTGTACGCTCAACTAGTCAAAAACAAGGGTGGAACCTAAATGCTGTAATGGTGGGACGAACACAAGAAAAGAGAGGAATGCCATTAAATACGGAGCCGGGAATTAAAATGGACAAGAAGCTAACTATTGATTAACATTGGGCAAACCCAAAGCACACCCCAGGTATATGTTAAAAGTATTGGTTGCATGCTGTCTGCAACATGGCCGAATTTTTCTTACCTAATAATTTTTGTAATGTTAGGTGTGGTAGTACTTATATTAGTGTTGTATGAAAAGGCACACTTTTGTACAAACGACAGTTACGAGTGCTCTTGTGACCGCTCCTGAGGAGCACAGCTACTGGCTACAGCTTGTGGGTGTATTTCATGTTACATTCAAAGCAAGCAGAATGTGGCACCCCTTTGTATATATGTGTGGCAGTGGTTCTTTAATTATTGTCGCTCGAAGCCTTAATGCCAAAGTCTCTATTTTTATTGTAGCTTTGTAGTTACTATAGCTACAACATTTCCCATTAAAACTTTGTAAGCGGCGAGCTGAAGTTAGTCAATGAACCAAGAAAGACAATATTGGTAAAATTATTTATATTATTTTGGAAGTCAATACTGAGGCAAGCCTTATTTATTAGTGGAAATCAAGTGAAGCTTGTGTGCCTATGTTTCGGCAGGACGTTTGGCTACAGGGTAACTTCATAAGTTTTCGTATGAATCTGTGTGGGTGGAAGGCTATGATACAGCGACAAAACTAACATGAAAATAAAATAGAAATGAAACATAAGGGAGGTGGGAATACAATGTAAATTAAAAACAACAGCCTACAAATGAGATATGCACATGAAGACTGAAGGGATGAATGTATTAATGGACGAGTGTTTGCAGTGCAGCAAAGTGTGTTTGTCAAAGCTAAAGCATTATGTGATAAAAAATAAGTTTATTTGAAGTGAAGTGGTGTTAAAGAGGTGTTTCTGAGATTTCAAAACTGCAGACGCCCTGGCTCTTGTGATGATTTGCAGATCTCAGGTTGGTTGCTGTAATGATGTACCTTTTCTTCCCCCAATAACTCTCGGAGTCGGGTATCAGCGTTACTCTCTTTATTAAGTCGTAACATACAAGGAGCGCATAGCATGTCCTTCGCCCAGCCTGCTCGCGCTCTCATGCCGCACTACGCACCTCGCGCCCCTACGTTGCCATACGTCACGTAGCCACGTGACGTACCACATTAGCGCACTCACTACATATCTCCCCTTTTTCCAACAACTATATGTACAAGTGTAGCGATTGTGGTGCCCGGGGGTCGAGGGAAGGTTGTACTATCCAAATCCCGAAGATGGTATGCGTGTGGAGATGTGTGTAGGAGGGTGAACTACATTGACCAGCATTCCCAGGGGCAAGCAGGAAGAGTCATGAGACCCAAAGGCATATTAGCACCTCCCATCCTCACGGACGGTGCTTGTCAATTTCGATCCTAGAGAAGAGAGAAGTCGGAGTGGCGGATGTATTCCCCGCCGGATTCCAGCGAGAAGCAAGAAGATTTCCTGAGTTTGAGAAGCCGTGAAGTAACCAGCGCTGGATCTTTCAGCGCTCACCGGATAAGTACTTGAGAAACGAAAGCGGGCTCGCTTTCGTTTATCGTTTGGCTGCTCTTGATCACCCCTAGATAGTTAGTTTAGGGCGCTCTTGAGACGTAGCGCATGTACATTACCTTGTATTGAGAAGTATTCCTCCTGAGACCCGCTGCGCTATTTTTTCCTTTACGTTCCCTACAGAGAGGGTTTCTGGGAGACGTAGTCCCGGAACTGTTTTGCTTTATTTTTGGTGCAACAGAAAATCGCTACCACAAGAGACAGAGACGTTGTGTCCTTTGATGTCCCGAGTTTTGGTTCACTGTGCTTAACTTGAGGCTGAACACTAAGAGCGGTTTGTGACGTCTAACAACCGTTACCTTATCTATCCTTTGTTGAAACCTGTATACCACAGTCCTGAACTCTAAACGAACTCGTCATTGACTTTGCAGGCTTGCTGTGGTGCCTTTTCTTTACGGCCTGGGTTGTGAGTGATTCTGGTGAGTGAAGCGCCTACCTGGTGATTCTGATACTGTTTGGGGCACATGAAGAGTGGAGTTGATTGTGTTTCTTACTCTTCCCTGATTAGGTGGGTCCTCTCCTGCTGTCCTCCGCATCTTGGTTACCAGACTCCTGAGGGATCCCAAGGAATCATCGCTACCCCTTTATTATTTTATCAACTTCCCCTTTCCCGGCTAGGTACGTGGGCACACAGTGTGTTTCGCTCCCACTGTGGGTTCCGTGGCTGGCGGGGGGAGGAGAGCTTAGCATCAGAAGTCGTTTCTGCCGGACACCTTGAGCAAAGGTTAGTGGCGTGTGTGAGCCTGCGCTGCTGCCAATCCCTGACAACAAGTCCTGGCTCATGTCATAGTCTCTGAACCTCGCTGGTGGGACCACCGCCCTGCCCCTTCTCGTCAGTCTTACCGGGGATGGGGCGGTTGTTGCTGCTTCTCCTTGACCACCACCTAGCGCAGCTGTCCTGGTCTCTCTCTGATCTCTGTCCTCTTCAGTCTGCTGCTCCCCACTCGCCTCTTGATCTTCTTGCCTTCTCTCGCCAATGTCTAGATCCTCTCCCCCATACTCACAGGGGTTATCATTGCTGTTCTCTCCTCCTTCATTTCCATTGCCTCTCCAGCGGAGTATTTTGTTGCACCTGGCCATGCGGTCCTGTGACCACACATTGCCGTCACTTAGCAAGGCCGCCCTGCCCTTGACTTCTACTACTTGCAGGGGCTTGGTGTATTTACTTTCCCCCTTTTTCTGCAATGTGGCCAGTCTTACTCTCACCCATTCTCCTTTCTCCAAAGCTGTGTCCTTCACATTCCTCCGTGCGTCATAATGTTTAGTGTACACCGCTTGTGCTCTCTCCAGGTTGGCTTGCACCACTGCCGGTGACCACTCACTCTTGATTACTCTTTCTTTCCATATTCTGTTGTCCTGAGTGAAGGGCTCCCGGCCTCTAAGGATCTGGAAGGGACTGTAACCAGTGTTCGTGGGCGTTATCCGGTACGCCCACACCATGTGCCAAATCTCTGCTTCCCAGTCTTTGTTGTCTGATATCGCCGCTTGTATCGAGCCCATCACCACTCTATTAAAACGCTCCACCAAGCCATTGCCCGCAGGATGATATATGGACGTGTGTTTTGCCACAATTCCGTTTCTCTGCATGAACTGAGACCATTTCTCAGACCGGAACTGAGGTCCATTGTCGCTGAGGACACACTTAGGGATGCCCTCTCTCACGAATGTCTCTGCCATGAAACTCACTATTGTTTCCGTGTCCATGGTTTCTTCGATCTTCAATTCCGGCCATTTGGAATAACGATCCATCATTACACATATGTACTTCTGTATTCCTTGTGCGTTTAGCACCGGACCTAGTATGTCTATGGATAGTTCCTCCCACGGGTTTTGCGGAGGGTCTATTTTTCCCAGGGCAGGGCGTAATGGTTTCATTGTCTTGTCTGCGCCCTGGCACCTTGGACATTCTCGAACATGTCTTTCTGCCCTTAGGTCCATTCCGGGCCACCAATAATTCTGCTTGGCTCTTAGTTTCAACTTCCCCGCACCCAGGTGGCCTTCGTGTAACATGTCCATTAATCGAGCGATCATTTTTTCCGGAGGTATGACTCTCTCCCCTCTGTAAACAAATACGCCCTGGTCATCCATAGATAGTTCCTCTCTCACTTCGAAGTAGGGGACGAGGCTTCGCCCAGTCTTGCTTTTGTCCGGCCACCCCCGTACAATGTGTGCCTTCACTTCTTCTAGGACGGGGTCCTCTTCGTAGGCCAACTTCCATTCTTGCTTGCTTATGGACGTTTCTAGATCTTCGGTGAGTGCAACCCACTCTTCCGCCGCCTCACCGCATTCTACGTCGGTTTCCATTGCTGCCGCCCGGCTCAGGTAGTCCGCCACCTTGTTCTTATTCCCGGGGATGTGCTCCACATCATATCGGAATTCCATCAATTTGAGCGACATTTTCGAGATCCTCGGCGTTGCATCTGCGTGTCCGCTGGATGTGAGTACCTTGAGCAAGGGCTTGTGGTCGGTCCTCAACCGGAACCTGGTGCCCCACAGGAACTGCCGAAACCGGGACATGGCCCACACCACTGCTAACATTTCTTTTTCGATCACACTGTACTTTTTTTCAGTGTCATTAAGGGTGCGGGATGCAAAGCATATTGTTTCCACTCTCCCCTGGCCGCGGTCCTGCATGAGAACTGCGCCCAGTCCTTTATCACTGGCATCCGTTGTGAGTATTGTGCTGCCTTGGGGGTCAAACCCTTGTAGAGGGATCGCCCCTGCTACTTCTCTTTTTATCCCCTCAAATTCCTGCTGGGCTTCCTCTGACCACCGGAATTCACTGTTCTCTCTGGTCAGTAACCTCATGTGATGGGTCTTCGAAGCGAAATGTTCTATGAACTTCCCATAATATTCTGCCATGCCCAGGAACGACCTGACCTCTTCTTTGTTGGCCGGTGAGGGTGCGTCGCAGATTGCCTTCACGTTTTCCCTCTTGGGGGTCACTCCTCGTGCACTTATCTCGTGGCCCAAGTACGTCACCTTTTCCATTCCTATGCGGCACTTAGCCCACTCTGCCGTGAGGCCCTTCCTTTCCAGGATACTCAATACCGCTTCTAGTTTCTTGTCATGGTCGGCTTTGTCGCGACCCATCACCAATATGTCATCTTGGAAGTATTGAACTCCCCGGACGTCCTGGAACAACTGGTGCATTAGTTTTTGGAACACCGCAGCCGCCGAGGCTAGCCCGAACGGCATGCGGCGGAATCGATAGCAACCGAAGGGAGTTATGAAAGATGTCAAACTGCGACTCTCCGGGTGTAGTGCGATCTGATGGTACGCCGATGTTAAGTCTATAGTGGAGTACCACTGAATGCCCCTTGTGCTGGCCAGCATTTCTTCTATCCGGGGGAGGAGGAACTTCTCTACCACAATGTTTTTGTTCAACTCGCGCAGGTCTACGCATAGACGGACCTTGCCGTTGGGTTTCTTCACCACCACCAACGGCGCCAGCCACTCGGCACAGGTGATCGGTTCGATGATTCCCCTCTTCTCTAGCTGCCGTAGCTCCTCCTTCACGTCTTCCCTCACTGCCAATGGAATGTTCCTCACCTTGTGGGCCACCGGCACTGCTCCTTCTCTCAGTATGATCTTGTGTGCGAATTTGTCGAGCCTTCCTACTGATCCGCCGAAGACCGTTGGGAACCCCTTCATCCACCTGTTCGTGTCCATCTCTTCTTCCGGCTCCGTCATCAATATCTGCTCCTTGCCACCTGGGTCCAGTTTGATCCCCAGGTCTCCTTGGTCGAGCCACCCCAGGACCGAAGGGCCTTTCTCGGAAACGTATAGTTTACACCTGGCCGCCCTGCCCCTGAATTCGAAGTTCAGTTTTCTGCATCCGGCCATGGGGATTCGATCTCCGTTATACGTGACGGGGCGTATGTCCAGCTTATCCAGCTCGGGGCCCAGTTGCGGAGCAAACTTCTCCTCCCATACCTTTCTTGGAATTATGGTATAGGGTGACCCCGTGTCTGCCACCACTTGGACTTCCACACCCCCTATCTTCATGTCCATGATCGGCTTCATCGTCCTCTTTCCGTCAGTGCCTCGGCTTTGGTTGTTCACGCTCAGAATTTCATCGTAAATGCAGAGGACAGTGACCACCTCCTCTTCGGTCACCTCGTTTGGCTCCTCCGCTTCCTGGTCCACGTACTTGACTGCGTTTTTGGAGGCCTTCTTCCTGCACACTTTTTCGTAATGGCCGATGATTCCACAAAACATGCATTTGGCGCGAAGCGCGGGGCACTTCCGGTCGTGCGCCTCGTGCGTCCAACTGCCGCACCTGTGGCAAGGTCGTTTATTACTTCCGGCTGGTTTGCCGGCGTGGCCTGGGCTGTTTTGCCATTTGCTAGGGCCCTTATCTGGCTGTTTCCGCGCCTGGTGATCCTTGTGAGTTTCTTCGTTGTCCACTTTGTTCACCACCCCGCTGGGCACGTTCTCTTTCTTCGTGGCCGCTGCACACCTTCGCGCCATTTCGGCTCTCTTGACTATCACTAGTACGTCCTTGAGCGAGGTGTCTCCTGCAGCCCATAGCTTGTCCTGTACGTTCGTGCACGTGGTGTGCATCACCACCTGGTCTTTTATGAATTCGCTTTCCCAGTTTGCGTACTTGCACGGGGCCGCCAGTTTCCTTAACGCCGCCACATACTCTTCCACTGATTCCCCGGGTAGTTGTTTCCTTTGTTGGAAGTTAAACCTGTCCACTGAGACGCATACTGAGGGTTTAAAGTGTTCCTCCAGGTCTTCCATTGCGTGAGCATACACGTCGTCGTCCTCCGTCTCTCTCTTCTTAGGTACCAAGCTTTTGTAGATCCTCAGGCCTTCTGGGCCTAGGTTTAGCAGCAGTATGCGTTTCTTCCTCGGCGGTTTGAATCTCTCCTCACTTTCATCTTCCAGCACTTCTATGAAATTATCTATGTACTCTTTCCAGTCCTCCCATTTCATGAGTGGCTCCCCTGGCCTGGGAAGGAACTGGACTGGCGCTATCGCATAACCTGCTTGTGTGGTCATCTTTTCGCCCCTGGATGTGGGCAGCGTATTTTCCAGGCTTCTCGGGCTCCCTGGTGCACTGTCTTGTTCCTCCTTGTTGAGTAAGGGTGGAGGGCTGCTCCTTTCAGCCCTTTCCTGTTCAGGTGGGGTAGCCAGTGCGGTTGCCTGCGGGCCTTGACCGTGGCTGGTCTCCTGCTTCGGGTGTGTGGCGGTTCTCCGCCCTCTTGATCACCGTGCGCCCACAGTGCTCGGCTCCTCGTGCTGTTGGCTGCGTCGCGCTCCTTGTGGTGCCCGGTCAGGGTGTGGTCGCTGTGCGTTCCCTCGGGCCTTCCTCGCTCCCTCAGAGACTCCGCTCCGTTCCGCCGTTCTCCGCGTAGTCTGCGTGGTGGGGGTCGTGGGTCGTTATCCCACCCTCGTCGCCACTGTAATGATGTACCTTTTCTTCCCCCAATAACTCTCGGAGTCGGGTATCAGCGTTACTCTCTTTATTAAGTCGTAACATACAAGGAGCGCATAGCATGTCCTTCGCCCAGCCTGCTCGCGCTCTAATGCCGCGCTACGCCCTCATGCCGCACTACGCACCTCGCGCCCCTACGTTGCCATACGTCACGTAGCCATGTGACGTACCACGTTAGCGCACTCACTACAGTTGCCAAATGTGTACATTAGACCGAGTGAGATGATCATCTTTTTACTAAGCAGCCTGAGATGAGAGTAATCATGTAAGAGCATCTGCAATCTGAAACAATAGTGTTTGACTGGCCTGTCGGGTACTCTGCTCTGCCAGATGGGCTGTCTGAAAGGGACAGCGTATGAGCCTTGTTTGGGTCTCGCCTGAGACATCACATACTCTGTCGCTTGTGTAGTGTTTTATGGATTATGGAGCGCGGGACCCCTATGGCCCCTAACGGACTCCGTACTTTAGTGATGTAAGTGATTGGGTGTTGTTAATAAATTCATGACACGCTAGAGAATAAAGACGTGCTATACTGAGCTCCATTTGTGGCATAATTCATTTACATGCCACCGGGCTGGGGAGGACGCTACCACTGGCAACAAGTTAGGGGACACGTAAACCCCACTACCCGAAGAGTCGAGAGGGCTCTCCCATGGAGTTTGCAGAGGTCCAGCAAATTGCTTGTGTGTGCCACTTGCGCCTCAGAGTGCAAGTGAAGAATTGACGGTTAGCGTATGTTGAATTAAAGTGCAACTCCAGCCAGTAATAGACCTTCAAAGAAAGTTTCATATCGCCAGTCAGAAAATTACTACTGCAACCAAGATAAGAGGTGCAATGTCACAACTCAACACAGAGTCATCATTCTTCTAGTACAATAATGCTAAAAGTAGTGACAACCAGGTACAGAAAGCACAACAAACGGCAACAGCAAAGTGTAAAATAATGCTGCCATCAGAAGTCGATGATGGCAAAAAAGTGTTAAAAGGCAGAGACCAACCAGGTGTTAGAAAGCAAAGCCTTAAATACATGTTACAATTACACTCACTAGAACTGGAGTAAAAGAGAGCCATCTGATCTTAGCTGCCAGCAGCGGCCCCTCTATTAGGGGAGAGGAGCGTCTCTCCCTTGCTGCTAGTGCCACAAAGCTGAAAAATAAAATGGTAATAAATTACATTTATTACCGTTCGATTTTTCCTTTTCCCCAGCTGGGCCGTGTTTGGGGAGAGGCCACTGCTGCTGACTGACAGCAGGAGAGTGGTTCTCACTCCACCAGTTTATAGTGTGCATGTCATTTTGGATGGCTGTCTTGCAACGGCAGCCTAACATGCACACTATAAACCTCTCCACTCAGCTGTCTTAGAGAAGCTGAGTGGAGAGCTGGCACAGGCCCCCAGTGCCTGAAGGAGCAGTGAGGCAACCTGCTCCAGCCAATCCTGGCGCTACTCTCATGCTGATGAACATGAGAGCAGCACATGGATTGGATTTGGAAATTGCTCTCTTCCTTCTTTCTGCGCACTGCCAGAAATGGCATTACGCACAAAGAGGGGGTTTTGTTATTTCTGACATCGCAGTGAATGTCCAAAGTAAAGGCAGCAAATGGACTGGAGTCGGCGTGAAGAAGAGGTAAAGAGTTGCGTAGCAACATGGGGTAACAGCTCCCCCATACCACCTGTTACAGAGCCAGGCTACTTACACCAAGTTCCTGTCCCGCCCGCCTGCACATCCTTTAAATGCCTCGCGTCACTGCTGGGACCGTTTTCCTCATTTGTCTTGATTCGGTGTTCCTCAGTTGCCCCTTAACTCTTAGATTCTTCTAAGTAACCAATTACTCAAACTAGCTTTGGGAAAGGAAAGCCCCCAGAATGAAATCACATGTAGCAATGTCACATTAATTATCTGACAGTGAAATCAGCAGAAGTGTGTAATGTGACCCTTACTCCCAACATATCTCTCATGGCTGCGATTTTGTTCTTGAAAACGTATGTATTTGTGAGAAGTTGGCCTGATATGTAGTGCTCACTATTCTAGTGATCACTGTGTATCATTCCAAACGACCCTTATTGATGATTGGTTGTAAGTCAACCGTTAGACCAGCTATCCTAGTAGCATGGACAAGAGCAGTCTTTAGGCTAAACTCTAGAGGGCGTGTTAAGCCAGCTGTTATACCATCACATATACCCCTTGAACACCAAGTGAAAGGACACCACACAAGTTGTTATGAAAATAAAGTATATTTATTTAGAACACAACAGCCCTGGACTCTTTATGAGAACAGGGCGCTAAGCACAATACAAAGCTCTTAAGAAAATATGCAAAGTCGCACAATTTACACAAATGCCGGAGGGGCACGAAAAACAATATACTCTAAAAGTGGAATGCGAAATTACTAGCAGGTAAGTACTACTCTATCGCTAGGACTTGACTACTGAACCTTCAGATTACTAGCAGGAGGCCTAGGGAGATCGGGTGCAGAGTGTGCACTCTTACGCGGGATGCGGGACAAAGTCTATGGATGCTAGATTTTGTAAAGTTAGTGTTATCGGACGAATCCGACTAGGTAGAGCTGAAACGAAAAAGGATCTGGACCTTTGGATAGCAAAGCTGTGCTGGAGCACCGAAATGCTGAGTTTACCTAGCCCAGGGGCTGCGGATGCATAGGTCTGGAAAGACGTCGGGAATCCTCGTTGCAGTCTATGGAGCCTGAAAGAAGAAGTTGCTGGCAGGCGACCAGTGTTGCAGTTCGAAGTGATCCAAGCCTGGATCGAAGATGGAAGACACCTGTAAGCAGAGGGGACCAAGTTCTGAATCACTAGCCAGTGATTAGATGGGCACCAGGATGGCACCGGATGGAGTCACCTCGACCAGGTGAGTGGGCGACGCTGGACTCTGCAGTCTCACGGACCAGGAGGCGTTGTCGGTGACCAGGATGGAGGTGCGAGCTGTCCCACGATGGTATCTGCTGTCAACGGCGCTGGACCCAGGATTGGGGCAACAAGTCTTGGCAAATGCAAGCCCACGCGGTGGACTTAAAATGGCATCTGGAGTGGACCAGGAGGGTCCGGGGTCCTCCTCTGTTGGAGGGGAGCAAGGGCCAGTCTGGAGCAACCAGACCAGTGTTGGAAATGTCGTCGTTCGTTGTCGGGAAGGCCACAAGCCAGCAGGCAAGTAGCCAGACAACGCGGTGAGCAGCAAAGAGCAGAAGGGCCCCACGCAGATCTCGTGGATGCTGGGGTGCTGGACTGCGGTGCTGGAGCTGCTCAGGGTTAGGGCTTCTCACACCCCAAAGCACTCACTTGAGGATCCCTCGGCGGTCATGCTGGGCAAGCGTCGTGCAGTCCTGAAGATGGCCGGTCCCTCGAGGTCTCGTCACACCCACGAATCTCAGCTGGGCTGATGATGCAGGTAGAGGTCAGAGGTGCCAGGGAAGCCAGTTCTAGTCGAGCTGGGCAGTCTTGATCCGGAGGAGAGACTTACAGCAAACCGCGATGCTTGGATGGTGCCTGCGGGTGCAGGGTGGCTACTCCTTAGCCACAAGGGAGAGTCTTCTGAAAGGTTCAAGAGTTTTTTCGTGGAAAGTCATCAAGATTCGGAATGATCTAATTTGGAAGGGGTCCCCGCTCCCACCTTTATACTAAAGAAAGGGACTGGTACGGAACTAGGTCCTGCCCATGGGTGGGACCAGGAAGGGGGGTGGTTACACCCCTCTCCCATGCCGGACTTTCCCCAGCTCCGGGGCTGGTGTGCCCCTGGAACCGGTTTAGACTGGCAGGTGCATAGTGAGCACCGGGGTGCCACTTGCAGTCACCTTCCTATTCAGCCCTGCCTTCCTAGGATACACGAAACCCTGTCTGGGTCGGTGCTAGCACCGCCCCTGACAGGAAACCCTTTGTCCAAGCTCTCCTCGCTGGAAGGACTCCCAGCAGCAGGAGGTCAGACTTGTGTCTGTGGTGGCAGCATCCATTTTGTGATGCTGAGGCTAGAGTTAACTTTAACCGGGGTTCACAGTTACATACATGTCGTGTCCCCCTAGAAGGGTGGAATGCTAACCCCGTCGCCAGAATTGGCGAGGGTTTAGTATTCCAATTCGTATGACACCTTACTCGACATGTTTTGATAAAGCGATGCCAAAGATAGCAAATAACCGCGGGGATTATAATGTACTTAAGAGTATATGGTACGCGTTATCATAGAACAGCTATTAGGACTTGGTTCCGCAAGCTGCAGACGGGCTCAGCTCATGCCAGAGCACCATCTCACATGATTCCACGCACTCTGCCTTCAGGATTGTTAAGGCCTGCCATAGGAGTGACTGATAGGAATCTATGTGTCCATTTTAGGGTTAGATATATGTATACTATATCTACAGCAAAGGGTGATTACACCACTTTGCCCCAGCTGTCGTGCAGCCAGTTGTGTCAGATTTAGATGGCCAGCAGGGGTGGCATGATACATGCTGCAGCCCCTGGTAGGCCCTCGGTACACCTATGCCCTGAGTTACAGGGTCTGATAAGGTGGCCCAGTACCAATTGGTAAATGCACCTAAGGTACACATGTCAATTTAGTGAGAGAACAGCAAGGCTGTGGGTCTGATTAGCAGGCCCACAGCCAGAGAAGTCGTAAACCAGTGAAGCAAAAAGCAAAAATCTGGGGTGATCATAGGATTGCAGACCCTACTCTCCTACATGACCCCCCCAAACTTTGGGACAATAAACTAACCTTGACCAGGTGAGTCTTCTTGCTCTAAGTGGAAATACCTGGAGAGCCCATCTGCATTGCAATGATCAGTGCCAGGTCTATTCTCCACTGTAAAATCCATCCCCTGTAGGGAAATGGACCACCTAAGCAGTTTGGGGTTTTCACCCTTCATCTGATTTAGCCACAAGAGGGGCTTATGGTCGGTCTGAATCTTGAAATAAGTGCCAAACAAGTATGGCCACAGTTTCTTCAGGGCCCAAACCACAGCAAAGGCCTCCCTCTCAATAGCTGACCAATTTTTCTCTCTGGGGGTCAGCCTTCTGCTTATAAAAGCAATGGGCTGGTCATGACCATCAAAATTCAGCTGAGATAGAACAGCTCCCACACCCAACTCAGAAGCATCTGTTTGGACAATGAATGGTTTGGAGTAGTCTGGACTCTTTAGGATAGGGGCTGTGCACATGGCCTGCTTTAGGTCATCGAATGCCTTTTGACAGCCTGCTGTCCACTGAACTTTCTTTGGCATATTTTTGCTTGTCAGGTCATTAAGTGGAGTCACAATTGATCCATAATTTCTGACAAATTTCCTGTAATAACCAGTCAGGCCCAAGAAAGCTCGAACCTGAGTCTGGGTGGTTGGAGGAGCCCAATCCTTGATGGATTGTATCTTGCTCTTCAGTGGCTGAACCTGGCCTCCACCTACAAGGTGGCCCAGGTATACAACCTGTGTCTGCCCTATCTGGCACTTTGTGGCCTTGATAGTGAGACCTGCTGCTTGCAGTGCCTCTAACACTTTCCTCAGGTGGACCAGGTGATCCTCCCAGGTGGAACTAAAGACAGCTATATCATCAAGATATGCTGCACAGAAGTCATCCAGCCCAGTGAGAACTTGATTCACCAGCCTTTGGAAGGTGGCAGGTGCATTTTTCAGACCAAAGGGCATTACCACAAACTGATAATGCCCACCAGGGGTAGAAAATGCTGTCTTGGGGTTGGCATCCTCAGCTAACCTGATTTGCCAATACCCAGCTGTCAGATCAAATGTACTTAACTAGTTGGCAGAAGCCAATCTATCTATCAGTTCATCTGCCCTTGGTATTGGGTGGGCATCAGTCTTAGTGACTGCATTGAGAAGGCCTCTGTAGTCTACGCAAAACCTCATCTCTTTCTTACCACCCTGGGTGTGAGGCTTTGGCACTAGAACTACTGGACTAGCCCAAGGGCTATCTGAGGGCTCAATGACTCCCAGCTCCAACATTTTCTGCACTTCAGATTTGATGCAGTCTCTGACATGATCAGGCTGCCTGTAGATTTTACTCTTAACTGGCAAGCTGTCACCAGTGTCAACCTCATGGGTACACCAATTGGTTTGACTGGGTGTCAGAGAGAACATATGTCTAAAGGATTGAAGAACTTGTTTGCAATCCTTTTGCTGATGTTCAGAGAGGCTGCCACAAAAGACAACACCATCTACTGACCCATCATCAGGGTTCTGAGAGAGCAGGTCTGGGAGAGGGATACTCTCCTCCTCCTGTCCCTCATCTGTGGCCATGAGCAAGCTCATGTCCTTCCTGTTGACATATGCCTTGAGCCTATTCACATGGAGCACCCTTAGGGGGCTCCTGGGAGTTCCAAGGTCCACCAGGTAGGTGACCTCTCCCTTTTGCTCAATGATTGTGTGGGGCCCAGACCATTTGTCTTTGAGTGCTGCTGGGGCCACTGGCTCCAACACCCACACCTTCTGTCCAGGCTTGTACACAGTCAGGACAGCCTTTTGGTCATGCCAAGCTTTTTGGAGTTCTTGGCTAGCCTCAAGGTTTTTGGAAGCCTTTTCCATGTACTCAGCCATCCTGGAGCGGAGACCAAGTACATAGTCCACTATGTTGGTTGCAGGCTTTTTGAGAGGTCTCTCCCATCCTTCCTTCACCAAACACAGGGGTCCTCTTACAGGATGTCCATACAAAAGTTCAAAAGGGCTGTAGCCAACCCCCTTCTGTGGGACTTCTCTATAAGCAAATAAAAGGCAGGGTATCTGGACATCCCATCTACGCCTGAGCTTTTCAGGTAGTCCATGAATCATCCCTTTTAGGGTCCTGTTGAACCTTTCAACAAGCCCATTGCATTGTGGATGATAGGGTGTAGTGAACTTGTAGTTGACCCCACATTCCTTCCACATAGCAGTCAGATATCCTGACATGAAGTTTGCACCTCTGTCAGAGACAACCTCCTTAGGGAAGCCCACTCTGGAGAACACTCCAACTAGGGCTCTTGCAACAACAGGTGCTGTAGTGGTCCTAAGGGGAATAGCTTCAGGATACCTGGTGGCATGGTCCACCACCACCAGTATAAACTTGTGCCCTGATGCTGTCTGGGGTTCCATTGGACCAACAATGTCAATCCCCACTCTTTCAAAGGGCACCCCCACCACAGGAATTGGTATAAGGGGGGCCTTTGTTGTGCCACCTGACTTACCACTGGCTTGGCAAGTGACACAGGAGCGACAAAACTCCTTGGTATCTTCATTCAAAGGAGGCCAGTGAAAGTGTGAGACAAGCCTGTCCCAAGTCTTGTTCTGGCCTAAGTGTCCTGCAAGGGGAATCTCATGGGCCAAGGTAAGAAGGAAACCTCTCTGTGACAAGGGGACGACCAGCCTCCTGGTTGCACCAGGCTTGGGGTCTCTTGCTTCAGAGTATAGGAGTCCATCGTCCCAGTATACCTTGTGGGTACCTCTGACGTTCCCTGCAGCCTCAGCAGCAGCCTGCTGTCTGAGGGGTTCAAGAGAAGGGCAGTCTAACTGTGCCTTTCCCAGGTCTTCTCTGGAGGGTCCCCCTGAACCCAGAAACTCAACCTGATCAGGTTCAAGTTCTTTAGGCTCTGTTTCCCTCAGCTCTTTGAGGTCAGCCTCCTCTGAGACTTGATCCACAACCTGGGGCAAGGGGGAAGGCAATGCCTTAACCCTACTGCTCTTCTTCTTGGAAGGTGTCTGGGCCATTGTTCCAGGATCCAGCACCTGTTCAGTCGGGCATCTTCTGGCTTGTGACCTAGTCACAGCAAGGACATGTGCTGGCACACCTAACATCTCCATGTGAGTCCTCTGCTCCACTTCTGACCATAGTGATGACTCCAAATCATTGCCCAACAAACATTCAACTGGGAGGTCTGAACTAACAACAACCTTCTTTTGGCCACTTACCCCTCCCCAGGAGAAAGCTACAATTGCCATACTATGGTGGGTAGTGACATTGCTAGCATTGGTCACTAGGTAGGCTGTACCTAGTATGATCTGTCCAGGGTCCACAAAGTTAGGTGTCACCATTGTGAAACTGGCACAAGTGTCCCTATAGGCCTGAGCCATCTTTCCATTTATAAAAGTTGTCTGCCTGTATTTGCCCAAAGTATTGGGACTTGCATCAGGGGACATATCCATATGCCCTGTACAGACAAGGACAGCCTGAGTGAGTGTGCCAACTAAGTTGTCATACCCCTCAGATCCCAAGGTTAACCCAACTAATCCCTTGGGAGGAGCACTACCACTGCTGACTGTACTAGGGGGTTGCAGGTGCCTTAGGGGCTGCAGTGGCAGGAGTTTGCCCTCCTTTCTTGGTGCACTCTATAAACCAGTGAGTTTTACTTTTACAGTATTGGCACCACCTTTTAGACTGGCCTTCTTGAGTCTTCTTTTTCTGCTGTGAAGCCTGACCCCCACCCTCTTTGGTTTGTTGGGGGCCTGTCGAAGACTTCTGGTCATTTTGTTCACCTTTGTTATTACCCTTCTGGTCTGCTTTCTTTTGACCACCCTGGTTCTGGCCCTGGTTCTGCTTGACCCTTGTTCTGACCCATCTGTCTGCCTTCTTTCCAAATTCTTGGGGAGAGGTCAGATCTGAGTCAACAAGGTGCTGATGCAACAACTGGTTCTGACAATTGTTTAAAATCTGTTCCCTCATGATCAGATTGTACAATCCTGTATAATCAGTAACCTTACTGCCCAGCAACCAGCCCTCCAAAGCCTTAGTGGCACAATCCACAAAATCAGACCAATCCTGAGACTGAGTTTTCTGGGTATCCCTGAACAGCAACCTGTACTGCTCAGTGGTTAGGCCAAACCCATCTATCAGTGTACTTTTCAGGACTTGGTAATTGTTAGCATCCTCAGCTCTAGTAGTGAGGAGCTTATCTCTACCTTTGCCTTCAAAGGAGAGCCACAAGACAGCTGCCCACTGTGTCCGGATTCTGGAAAACCTCAGGATCAGGGTGATGCTGAAAGGGGTCCACCTCCTGATTTCCCCACACTCTGACTGTACATATACCACAGAGCATAAGAGTAATCAAGCGAGGGATAACACAGGGAAGGTAGGGATGGGGTCTGGAACGGATGGGATAGCTGAAACGACAAAAACAACAAAGGATTATCACATCAGTTCTCCCTACTCTCATTCAATTCTCGCTAGAGGAACGATACATACCACTGAAATCAGGAGGGGACCTCTTTCCTCTAAAAATATAGATACTTCTCTATCTCTGAGTGCCACCTGGAAGAAAACCATAAATTACTAACAGTTCAACCACCTTTGGCCAAGTATCACACGGGTCAACCATACACCTCACCTACCCTTTAAATGCTTCCCTTGCAATCGTAATAATTCTCTCCAGTAACCCAGTGGATAAACAGGAATGTCACCAGAAACCTCAGTTCACTTCACTGAAGATCAAAGTTTGATATATGTTGGGTATTTTACATGTCATTCAAGAACAAAAATGATTTAATCGCATTAGCATTCCTAGCTGGGCCCAACTAATAGTGGAACACTAACAAAAATAGTTCAATGCGAATGTCCTCATCCGAGGCTTACCGACTTCCTTTTCTCTTCGGTTTACTTTAGTTCCCAATCAAAGCTGCACCAACTTTCTGTCGGTAACAAATAAGCGCCTCTTCTTTCTTGCTGCAGCCGCATACAAGGAAACACCAAACGCGGACTTGCTTTGGTATTGGATCCGCTCAAACCTAGCTCCCAAGTTCACAAAACTAAGCGCCACTCTAGCGCTCAGGCGCTGGGAATCGTCCCTCGCGGCAGCCGCTCGCGCCCAGGGAAAAACTCCACTTCTGAACAGGAAATGTCTTCGGGAAGCCGTTCAACAACAAACACGGCTTTTCCTCGCGGCAGCCGCTCGCGCAGGACAGCGGAAAAGGGAAAGCCTTCCCCACTCCTAATCTTCGGGATTCATCACACCGTTTCAAAGTCCACAATAAACGGGCGATATTCAATGTCTCGAGTCCAGGAACAAGGCTTCCCTCTCCAGGGAACTCGGCCACACTTCTTTCTCCGATTCAAAGGAATAATTAGATACAACGCCATCTAGTGGCCACCACCAATATATAACCTCTGGTCACCTCTCGCTTGTGGGAGTTGTAGTTCTGTAGGCGCCATATGTGATTCCTGACAGTATGCCCCCCTTAACGGCGCCTTCTAGCACCATGTTTCCCAGGATTCTGAGCATGGAATCTACGAATCGCAAGAGGGGTTCCCAGGAGTCATCTTCCGAGTCGTATCCTTTCCAAGATATCAAGTACCACAGCTTACCCCGTTGGTATTTGGAGTCCAAGATACGACGCACCTCATACTCCAGTTGACCGTCTCTCATCACTGGAGGGACCGCTTGACATCTCCCAGTTCTGGCAGGTTTCAAAAGACTGCAATGAAAAACCGGATGGATCCGTAAGGATGCGGGTAACTTCAGTTTGTATGCCACAGGATTCACTACCCGCAGCACTTCATAGGGTCCAATGAACCTAGGGTGAAAGATACTGCGGAAGCGGAAACGTATGTTTCTGGTCGACAGCCACACCTTATCCCCCACTTTATATACTGGACCCTTCTGACGTCGTCGATCTTCCCACTTCTTGTATGTTGTTTTCGCCTTTTCCAAGTGCTGTTGTATCCGCCGATGTATCTTCAGCAAGGCCTTCATCCGAGCCGCCACGGTAGGATGGTTGTGCACATCACTAGGGATGGTAACAGGCAAGACGTCAGCATGATAACCCGTGTTGGCCTTAAAAGGGGATTCTCCCGTAGAACTGTGCCATGCGTTGTTGTAGGATAATTCGGCTAACCACAGCAGGGAGACCCAGGAATCATTGGCCTCTTCAGCGTAACATCTCAGATATTTCTTGAGGGTCTGGTTGAGTCTCTCGGTTTGACCGTCAGACTGTGGGTGGAAGCTCGTAGACAAAGCATCCTTTACTTGCAGAGCCTTACACCAAGTACGCCAGAACCTAGCGACAAACTGCGGGCCACGATCCGATACGATGGTCTTGGGGATTCCATGCAACCGCACCACTTCCGTCAAAACCAACTGCGCGGTTTGAGCAGCTGTAGGGAGATTACGACAAGGAATAAAATGACCCATTTTGGTCAGGCTACCCACTACTACCAGAATGGCGTCGCAACCCTTATCCAGTGGTAGTCCCAGCACAAAGTCCATGCTTATCACTTGCCAAGGTCTGGAGGGGGTAGGAAGAGGCATCAACAATCCCTTACTCCGGGTTTGTTCACTCTTGGCCCTTGCACAGATTTCACATTGCTCAATCCAAGACTTTACATCGGTCATCATTCCTTCCCACCAGAATTGTCTTTGTAGCGCCTGTAAGGTTTTGGTATGTCCCGGGTGACCTGCCACCATGGCGTTATGACACCAATTAAAGGCCATCAGACGCAATTCATGCGTGGGAAGAAACAGGGCATTATTCCGCATAGGCAGTCCATGTTTCAAGGTACGTTGTTTTTCTTTACTCGCCCAAATTTGCCATTGTGAGGAAGAACGTTGTCTACGAACAGCTTCCAGGAACATTTCAACAGTAGTGGCACACACCACTCTCTCTGGAGGCAGAATCGACAACTGTTCTCCCTTCGATGAGGCTCCGGGATCCAATTGGCGGGACAAAGAGTCAGCTTTACGATTGTCCGCCCCAGGGCGAAAGGTAATGGTAAAATCATATTCAGCGAAGAATAACATCCAACGCATTTGGCGTTGTGAAAGGTGCCGAGCAGTCTTCATAAATTGCAAGTTTCGATGATCCGAAAACACCGTAACAGGATGTTGACCCCCCCCACAAGTAAGGTCTCCACTCCTCAAAGGCTCTTTTGACTGCCAACAGTTCTTTTTCGGCCACTGTATAATTCACCTCTGCGGGATTCAGTTTTTTGGACAAGAATGCAACCGGATGCAGCTGACCGGTGGATTTATCTCTTTGCGACAAGACTGCTCCGATGGCAATGTCCGAGGCATCAGCTTCTACAATAAACGGGACATCAGATTGCGGATGTCTCAAAATAGGGGCCGTACAAAAGGCCTTTTTCACCTGTTCGAAGGCCTCTCCTGCCTCCAGATTCCAGCAGAAGGTAACACCCTTTCTCAACAACCGGGTTACTGGAGAGGCTAACTGTGAGAAATGGGCTATAAATCTCCGATAATAATTGGAGAAACCTAGAAAGCATTGCACGTCTTTTACACTCCTAGGTACTGGCCATTCTTGCACTGCCTTCACCTTTCTGTCAGCCATCCTAAACCCCTGAGGATTCAAGATCACCCCCAAAAACTCCACTTCAGTCACTCCAAACTCACACTTACTTAATTTGCAATATAAGCAGTGTTCTTGTAACTTCTGAAGGATCAATTCAACCTGAGTGACATGCTGAGTTGGATCATCGGAATAAATCAATATGTCATTGATATAGATAACTACAAAACGGTCGATATATTCCTTCATGATATCGTTGAGAAAAAATTGGAATGCCGCAGGGGCATTGCAGAGCCCGAACGGCATCACCAGATATTCAAACAGCCCAAAGCGCGTTTTAAACGCCGTTTTCCACTCATCTCCGTCCTGAACTCGCACCAGATGATATGCCCCTCGTAGGTCTAACCGGGTGTATATGTTGGCCTCCTTTACCTGGTCCAACAGGACGGGAATGAGCGGAAGAGGGTAGCGGTTTTTAATCGTGATCTTATTCAGCTGTCTAAAATCTATGCAAGCGCGCAGCTCACCGTTTGCTTTAGAAATAAAGAAAAGAGGCGAGGCTGCTGGGGATCTTGAAGGTCTGATGAACCCCAACGAGCACAGATGTTCCAAGTACTCTTTTAGATATTTCGTCTCTGAGTCAGACAAAGCATAGACCCTACATGTAGGAATCTTAGAACCTTCCACCAAATCAATCCGACAATCATAGTCGCGATGAGGTGGAAGTTTCACTGCCTCCACCTTGCTGAACACTGCTCGGTACTGATGGTATTCTACCGGTAGTGTCACCTCTTTCTCTGCTGCCGTAGCCACCCTATAACTCTGGGCCAAGGATAGAGTATGTGACCCCTCATTGTCTTGCAAACATTCGGATACACAATACTCCGAAGTGAACTGGATAGTTTTCAACTTCCAATCCATCAAAGGATTGTGTCTCCACAACCACGGCATCCCTAAAATGACTTCGTACTGCGGAGCTTCGATCATATTCAGTACGATAGATTCTACATGATCCCAGGGATGTCCACAAAGAGTTAATTCTAAGGCTTCAGTATGTTCCACAATGGGACCAGACTTAAGAGGGGTGCCATCCACCGCCAACACCAGCTCTGGTAGTTGAGTGGGTACTTTCTTTAATCCTAGCTTCTGCACCAACCCATAGTCTATGAAGTTTCCAGTAGCCCCGGAATCCACCATTGTATTCACCGATACCCTTTGCTGTCCTGATCCCAAATACATGGGCAATATCACATGAGACACTGCTTCCATTCTATCCACTATTCCCAAGGACGGTATTCTCCATTCCTTAGGAGGAGCAGGACTACTCTCAGCCCCCTCCTGGTCTTCCTGTACAGCATAGGTGTTGTCTGCCACTACTGCCACCATCTTTTTGGCAGGAAAAAACAAACCCCGTTTCTGGGGTTTAGCCGGACATTCTCTCACATAGTGCCCCTTTTTGCCGCAATACATACACAAACCCAGGGCACGTCTGTTCTCTCTTTCCGCCTTGGTTAATGGAGGGCGAACCGCCCCTATTTCCATAGCCTCGGGACCTGACTCTTTCTTGTGTGTACTACTCTCCACCTCATACCCACTCCATGTTCTCCCACCTCTTCTTCGCTCACCTCCCCTCTCCGAAAGGCGGTGATCCAAGCGCAGGGTCAGATTGATCAATGCTAAACAACTCGTGGGCTGAGGATCAATCTGGGCCAAGACATCTTTCATGTCTTCATTCAACCCCTGATAGTACAATGCCATTCTTTTCTCTTCGGGCCATGCCGTTTCCCCCACCAATCTATTGAATGTTGTCATATATGTTATTAGATCCTTTTTTCCTTGACGTAACCCCAACAAATCACGATCTGCACTAAGAGTGGTAGCCCGTCTATCAAATACCCTCTCCAGCTCGCTACGGAAGGCATTCCAGTCCGTCAACAAAGGATCATCTTTGCGCACTAAAGGGACAGCCCAGTTCGCGGCCTCCCCCGTCATATATGATATCGCAAACGCTACCCTAGAATGATTGGTAGGGAAGGAAGCTGGTCTACACGAAAAGTGCAAGGTAATCTGCGTCAAAAATGTCTGTATCTTCAGGGGATCCCCTGCATAACGCTCCGGACTAGCCAGTGGAATCGGTGGAGGCACTGTAACCTGGATTTGAGGTACCCCTGCAGAGGCATCAAAAGGATTCCTAGCCTGTCTGTCAAAACGCTCTTTAAGCGCAGTAACTTCTGCCCTGGAATTAACCAACTCCTGCTGAACAAGAACCAAAGCCTGCATCACTTCATCAAGTGTGGTCATCTTTCAGCAGACCCTGACCGGGAGGTTCAATTATTTCTTGGGTATCTAATTCTGTCAGGATTCTGGAAAACCTCAGGATCAGGGTGATGCTGAAAGGGGTCCACCTCCTGATTTCCCCACACTCTGACTGTACATATACCACAGAGCATAAGAGTAATCAAGCGAGGGATAACACAGGGAAGGTAGGGATGGGGTCTGGAACGGATGGGATAGCTGAAACGACAAAAACAACAAAGGATTATCACATCAGTTCTCCCTACTCTCATTCAATTCTCGCTAGAGGAACGATACATACCACTGAAATCAGGAGGGGACCTCTTTCCTCTAAAAATATAGATACTTCTCTATCTCTGAGTGCCACCTGGAAGAAAACCATAAATTACTAACAGTTCAACCACCTTTGGCCAAGCATCACACGGGTCAACCATACACCTCACCTACCCTTTAAATGCTTCCCTTGCAATCGTAATAATTCTCTCCAGTAACCCAGTGGATAAACAGGAATGTCACCAGAAACCTCAGTTCACTTCACTGAAGATCAAAGTTTGATATATGTTGGGTATTTTACATGTCATTCAAGAACAAAAATGATTTAATCGCATTAGCATTCCTAGCTGGGCCCAACTAATAGTGGAACACTAACAAAAATAGTTCAATGCGAATGTCCTCATCCGAGGCTTACCGACTTCCTTTTCTCTTCGGTTTACTTTAGTTCCCAATCAAAGCTGCACCAACTTTCTGTCGGTAACAAATAAGCGCCTCTTCTTTCTTGCTGCAGCCGCATACAAGGAAACACCAAACGCGGACTTGCTTTGGTATTGGATCCGCTCAAACCTAGCTCCCAAGTTCACAAAACTAAGCGCCACTCTAGCGCTCAGGCGCTGGGAATCGTCCCTCGCGGCAGCCGCTCGCGCACAGGGAAAAACTCCACTTCTGAACAGGAAATGTCTTCGGGAAGCCGTTCAACAACAAACACGGCTTTTCCTCGCGGCAGCCGCTCGCGCAGGACAGCGGAAAAGGGAAAGCCTTCCCCACTCCTAATCTTCGGGATTCATCACACCGTTTCAAAGTCCACAATAAACGGGCGATATTCAATGTCTCTAGTCCAGGAACAAGGCTTCCCTCTCCAGGGAACTCGGCCACACTTCTTTCTCCGATTCAAAGGAATAATTAGATACAACGCCATCTAGTGGCCACCACCAATATATAACCTCTGGTCACCTCTCGCTTGTGGGAGTTGTAGTTCTGTAGGCGCCATATGTGATTCCTGACACACTGACTCTGGGGGACGCACTGGACAGTGCAGGCCCTCTCCAAAGCAGTTATCCATTTGTGGATATCATTCCCTTGTTTAAAGGGGGGCACTATCTTACTCAGGTGTCAAGTGTCTAAACTCCTGTCTTTTTCTCTAGGTAAAATGCTGCCACCAGTGGAGTCTACCCCACTCAATTTCTGCTCTCTAGCAAAGGCAAGCCTCTCTTTGGCCAGGGCAAGTTCTTCCCTTTCAATCCTCAGATTGGTCTTCCTCATCTTTGCGTCATGCTCTCTCCTCTTAGGGGATGACATCCCTCTTCGAGAAGAGGTCTAAGAGCCATTGGTTCGAATGGATCTGTTAGAGCCTCTGGATAGAGACCTAACTTGTCCTTTCCCAATGTTAAGTCTGCCTGAGAGTGGCCCGGGGGTCCCCCAAATCCATTCTCATGCCTACTTAAGTTGGTCCTGGTGAGTCTACTGACTTCTACCTGACCCTTGTCTGCCTCATCCTCTGACAACTCCTGATCCTCCTCCTCACCTTCACTCACTGTTCCATTGTTTTGGAGGTCAGCGTCCCCAAGGGTTCCATCTAAGGGGGGCATATTCCCATCTGGATGAGAAGGATCTGTGTTGGCAGTCCTCCTGGCATCATAAGTCTCTAAGAGACCAATCAGAAAGGGAATGGTAGGGTTAGAACCCTGTTTTAGCTTCCTGGATGTACAGATTTGTCTCATCTCCTGGAAGCTAAGAGCAGCATATCGTGAAGTGACCTGTGGAGGGTCCACTGACACAAGGGGAGCTTCTGAGTTCCCTCCTTTGTCCGACATGCTTCTAGTGTGGTGTAAGTGATGCACCTACCTACACTATTTGTTTGCCTACTGATCCCTTGCTAAGAGTTGTAGTCAGGGTGTGCTAGGCCCTGTTGAACTACAACAGCTGGTTCTGTAGAACTCAGAGTATTCTAAGCTAAGTTATATGTACCTGGGTACTTATGTGATCTTTCACAATGATATTCTTAGGATACGTGCGGTAAAACAACAGCAAGCTCAAATCCCAACCGCTGCTCACCAATGTGAGAGGTTGGCCTGATATGTAGTGCTCACTATTCTAGTGATCACTGTGTATCATTCCAAACGACCCTTATTGATGATTGGTTGTTAGTCAACCGTTAGACCAGCTATCCTAGTAGCATGGACAAGAGCAGTCTTTAGGCTAAACTCTAGAGGGCGTGTTAAGCCAGCTGTTATACCATCACATATACCCCTTGAACACCAAGTGAAAGGACACCACACAAGTTGTTATGAAAATAAAGTATATTTATTTAGAACACAACAGCCCTGGACTCTTTATGAGAACAGGGCGCTAAGCACAATACAAAGCTCTTAAGAAAATACGCAAAGTCGCACAATTTACACAAATGCCGGAGGGGCACGAAAAACCATATACTCTAAAAGTGGAATGCAAAATTACTAGCAGGTAAGTACTACTCTAATAGGCTTTAGGATCGCTAGGACTTGACTACTGAACCTTCAGATTACTAGCAGGAGGCCTAGGGAGATCGGGTGCAGAGTGTGCACTCTCACGCGGGATGCGGGACAAAGTCTATGGATGCTAGATTTCGTAAAGTTAGTGTTATCGGACGAATCCGACTAGGTAGAGCTGAAACGAAAAAGGATCTGGACCTTTGGATAGCAAAGCTATGCTGGAGCACCGAAATGCTGAGTTTACCTAGCCCAGGGGCTGCGGATGCATAGGTCTGGAAAGACGTCGGGAATCCTCGTTGCAGTCTATGGAGCCTGAAAGAAGAAGTTGCTGGCAGGCGACCAGTGTTGAAGTTCGAAGTGATCCAAGCCTGGATCGAAGATGGAAGACACCTATAAACAGAGGGGACCAAGTTCTGAATCACTAGCCAGTGATTAGATGGGCACCAGGATGGCACCGGATGGAGTCACCTCGACCAGGTGAGTGGGCGACGCTGGACTCTGCAGTCTCACGGACCAGGAGGAGTTGTAGGTGACCAGGATGGAGGTGCGAGCTGTCCCACGATGGTATCTGCTGTCGACGGCGCTGGACCCAGGATTGGGGCAACAAGTCTTGGCAAATGCAAGCCCACGCGGTGGACTTAAAATGGCGTCTGGAGTGGACCAGGAGGGTCCGGGGTGCTCCTCTGTTGGAGGGGAGCAAGGGCCAGTCTGGAGCAACCAGACCAGCGTTGGAAATGTCGTCGTTCGTCGTCGGGAAGGCCACAAGCCAGCAGGCAAGTAGCCAGACAACGCGGTGAGCAGCAAAGAGCAGAAGGGCCCCACGCAGGTCTCGTGGATGCTGGGGGGCTGGACTTCGGTGCTGGAGCTGCTCAGGGTTAGGGCTTCTCACACCCCAAAGCACTCACTCGAGGATCCCTCGGCGGTCGTGCTGGGCAAGCGTCGTGCAGTCCTGAAGATGGCCGGTCCCTCGAGGTCTCGTCACACCCACGAATCTCAGCTGGGCTGATGATGCAGGTAGAGGTCAGAGGTGCCAGGGAAGCCAGTTCTCGTCGAGCTGGGCAGTCTTGATCCGGAGGAGAGACTTACAGCAAACCGCGATGCTTGGATGGTGCGTGCGGGTGCAGGGTGGCTACTCCTTAGCCACAAGGGAGAGTCTTCTGAAAGGTTCAAGAGTTTTTTCGTGGAAAGTCATCAAGATTCGGAATGATCTAATTTGGAAGGGGTCCCCGCTCCCACCTTTATACTAAAGAAAGGGACTGGTACGGAACTAGGTCCTGCCCATGGGTGGGACCAGGAAGGGGGGTGGTTACACCCCTCTCCCATGCCGGACTTTCCCCAGCTCCGGGGCTGGTGTGCCCCTGGAACCGGTTTAGACTGGCAGATGCATAGTGAGCACCGGGGTGCCCCTTGCAGTCACCTTCCTATTCAGCCCTGCCTACCTAGGATACACAAAACCCTGTCTGGGTCGATGCTAGCACCGCCCCTGACAGGAAACCCTTTGTCCAAGCTCTCCTCGCTGGAAGGACTCCCAGCAGCAGGAGGTCAGACTTGTGTCTGTGGTGGCAGCATCCATTTTGTGATGCTGAGGCTCGAGTTAACTTTAACCGGGGTTCACAGTTACATACATGTCGTGTCCCCCTAGAAGGGTGGAATGGTAACCCCGTCGCCAGAATTGGTAAGGGGTTAGTATTCCAATTCGTATGACACCTTACTCGACATGTTTTGATAAAGCGATACCAAAGATAGCAAATAACCGCGGGGATTATAATGCACTTAAGAGTATATGGTACGCGTTATCATAGAACAGCTATTAGGACTTGGTACCGTAAGCTGCAGACGGGCTCAGCTCATGCCAGAGCACCATCTCACATGATTCCACGCACTCTGCCTTCAGGATTGTTAAGGCCTGCCATAGGAGTGACTGATAGGAATCTATGTGTCCATTTTAGGGTTAGATATAGGTATACTATATCTACAGCAAAGGGTGATTACACCACTTTGCCCCAGCTGTCGTGCAGCCAGTTGTGTCAGATTTAGATGGCCAGCCAGGGTTGGCATAATACATGCTGCAGCCCCTGGTAGGCCCTGGGTACACCTATGCCCTGAGTTACAGGGTCTGATAAGGTGGCCCAGTACCAATTGGTAAATGCACCTAAGGTACACGTGTCAATTTAGTGAGAGAGCAGCAAGGCTGTGGGTCTGATTAGCAGGCCCACAGCCAGGGAAGTCGTAAACCAGTGAAGCAAAAAGCAAAAATCTGGGGTGATCATAGGATTGCAGACCACACTCTCCTACAGTATTTTTCTCAAATGTTTTGATAGATACTATGGCTGATGTGTTGTTGGGGCATTTCAGGGGCCTCCTGAACCAACTGCCTCATAAATATTCATGTACATAAGTGTATAGGTATCGCTAGCAGTTGTCCAAAATGTGTATGCGTAGACGATTACAAACACTGGGCACAGAGGTGGTATGAGCTGTCAACAAATTTAAAGAGCAGCAAACATATGTTAATTATTCGAATAGAATTATTCAGCTGCTATTTTAAAACAGCTGTGATGTTTTCAAAAACAGAGGTGGAAAACACTGTTGTGCTGCGTAATCTTTATGCCATGGGTCCTCTTTTAATGCATTTTACATTCTGGTTTATTACTATTTGTGTGTGTATTTTTTGTACCGTTATGGACTTTGACTTTCCGTAGTTGTGCATGGAGCGAGGCAGAAGTATAACAACTATGAAGTAACTAGAAAGAACAACGTATAATTTCAGCTATATTTTATTTGAACTTTTGCCCATCCAAGTGTTTTCAACTATGATACACTGTGAGTGGCAAGATTGTGCCAATGTGTACAGTAGCAGTCCTAGTGATCGGATCATATTTCCTGCTGAGGTGCCCAATGTTCAGAACATGTTCCCTGGGCTTAGAAGTTCATCCTCATCACTGTGCCCAGAATGCTTATGCACAAGCTGTGCCAAGGGGCTGATATACGTTGATGTGCATTATTCGACGTGCACGTGGCCACTCTTTTTTTCCAAACATTCTCTTGGGAAGAACTCCCCGAACCATCCTTACAATGGTCAGGCTCTCATCTGCAACTTTTACACCCCATCACTTTCAAATGTCACCATCCATCACTGTTAGCTGCAGGTGCAGCGACCCGAGTGAAAACATTGGAGCTATGCTTACAGGGCTGTTAATACCTAAAGAGGCGCCCTACTGGAGCAGCTGGGTGGAACTCAGTACAACCCCACAGATCTTGAAAAAATTGAAAGCTTTGATGGCTGACAAGAAAGAGACAACGTTATCAGAACCTATTGGGGACAACCCGAGGCCAGCACGTCATAAGGCCTTAGAGATAGAATGAATGAGACAGGTCCTAACATTCAGCCAAGAGTATTGGGGAGAACTCCACTCCTACCGTCAGTAAATCCCCCACTTGGTCCACTTGGTTATACAGCTGCCGCCATCCTAAAACCACTGTCCGCTTTCGTTTGTGGCCAAAAACTGAATATTGGTGCAAGATGGACTGTCTGGATTGAAGCTTTTGATGAATTCATTGATGTGCTGGAAGAAGCAGGTGTCAAAAAGATAATCAAATATCTAAAAAACTGAGCAGGTGACGGAGTCAAAGAAGTGATAAAGAAAATACCCAGAGGTGAAGAAACGTCGTACCGTCAAATCAAAGAAATGCTGACCACCAAATTCAATGCAATGCAGAGTGTTGACTGTGAAAGGTACACCTTCATTCAGTAGAGACAAAGAGATGGTGAATCAATTGATGAACCTGTTGAAAGACTTGAAACGCTCATCCAACACTGTAAGTTCAACAAAGTCAATGACGAAGAAGCCATATGTCTCAGAGTCATAGATGGTTGCCGGTCCGATTACTTCAGACAATGAATGCTGAGAGAACCGCTCAGTCTGGAGCATGTGCTCATGGTGGCCCGAGCTGGAGAAGGTGCTGTAGAACAACCAGCTGACACGGAGGCCGGAGGAGCCCAGAGGAGCCCAGAGTTAATCATTGTTGAGAAGGAAAAGCAAGAAAAAACACAAGGTAGAAGGCGCAAAGTGATGCCTCTGAAGAAGATGCTACATTTTCGATGTGGATTTTCATTTCCACAAGAAGGTAAATATCCTACCATTGGGCAGATATGTAAATGTTGTGGTAAAGAAAATCATTTTGTAACAGTTTGCAAAGTGAGAGAAAAAGTGAATGCTGTGCATCACGTTGTGAAGCGAAAATGGCTGTCATAAAGTTCTAGAAGCATTCCAGTCACGCCCACCGAAGTAAACAGCAACACCAGATGAGGCAAGTAGAAACTGAAAAAGGCTGAATGTCACCTAGTTCCTCACCTAAAGGTTCTTCAACGTCACTGCTGAGCCACAATAAAGAAGATGGAAGTGTGATGTCGATGCTGACTACTAAAAGATGAGCACATGTAGGTCTGATCTCTTTCACGAAAGAATACAAGTCAGGAAAGAATTAACAAGTGAAATTACAACATTAATTTGGGCATTTTCCCAAAATAAAATTAAAGGTTAATGGTTGCTATATACCGTTTATCATAGAAAGTGGTGCATCGATAAATATCATGCCAGCCAAAAAGTACCATGAACTGTCTCTGGTGCCCTGTCTCCTCACACCATCGAAAACCAAAGTATATAGGTGTTTAGCCTCAACACCATTGCAAAGTCAAGGTTCATTTATGGCGACTATGAAACATTAAAAGATGAAGGTACAAGCCCCAATCTATGTCCTTCAGGGCACTTCATTGAGAGCATGTTTGCTCAGCTTCAGCTCTGCTGCTGACATGGGACTAATTTCTGTAAATGACAACATCAGTGCTCATCATGCAATAGTGAATCAGTTTCCATTATTGTTTCATAGATTAGGAAAGGTTAATACAATGAAGGTGCAGCTCCACATTAATGATTGCTTTAGTCCTGCTGCTCTACAACATTCTCAATGTGCCTTTCATCTACAAGAGGCTGTTGAAAGAGAAATTGTGACTTTGCTATTATTTAGCTCCCTACTGTTTAAATGCCATGGATGTCGCCAATAATGATGGTACCTAAAAAAGCAATGGAGGGTATGTGCAAATCTGTGTTGAAATGCGTTTAAACAAACAAAGCAATCGAAAGAGAATGACATCCAGGTCTGCTCACTGCCAATATTATTTCCCAGTTGAAAAGGTGCCAAAGTCTTTTTGTGCCTTGATCTGAACAAAGGATATGATCCGCTCAAATTGGAAGAAAATTGCAGGTACATTACAACCTTTTCAACTCATTTTGGTTTGTTCAGATACAAAAGATTGAGTTTTGGAGTGTCTTCAGCTGCCAAACTTTTCCAAGATGTCATTTGTAACACTATTCAGCCTGTCACGCATGCTTTCAATTACTAGTATTTTGGCTACACAAAAGGAGCATGATAGAGCCCTTGCAATAGTGTGATGTCTGCTTGCTGCTGCAGGTCTTACGTTGAATGCTGAAAACTGCGAATTTCACAAAACAAAGCTAAAATTCTTTGGGCACATTTTCTCAGAAGGGTAAATGACTCCAGATCCAGCCAAGGTTCAGGCTTTGTCATCTACCTCCCTTCCACAAATTGTAACCATGCTACGTTCTTTTCTTAGTATGGCCAGCTAATGTTCCAGGTACATCCTTGACTGTCCCATTGTGAGTGCCCCATTGAAGAGTTAATGAAACATGATATTTCATCTCATTGGTCACTGGAGTATGATCAAAGTTTCAAGATGATTAAGCATGCAATTGAAAATGCTACCGAGATGGCTTACTTTGATCCGAAACTGTATACAGAGATTGTAGTGGATGTTTGCCAAGTGGGTTTGGGCATGACTCTTGCCCAACATAGTGGATATGCAAATGAGCAAAGGCATATTGTGGCTTATACTAGCCAAAGTTTGTCACAGACTGAACGATCATAATCGTAACCTGAGAAAGAAAGCCTAGCTGCTGTGTGTGCTTGCAAACATTTTCATGTGTTTTTGTATCAGAAACATTTTACGCTTGTTACTGATCACCAAGCATTGCTTACTATCTTTGGCAATCCAAAGGGCAAAATCGGCCCTGTACTAAAATCGGCCAAAAACCGGCCCCGACAAAGAGCTTGGCTGCACCTCCAACCCCACCACCAGTGGGGAAGGGGGTGGGGGCGGCTGAGCACTTTGCCAGGGCCAGTTGTGGTTCCCAGTCCAGCCCTGCCACAAAGTGAGTTCTCTGAGACGTGTTTGGCTACCTCATCTTGATAAGTGAGTTGCAAGAGTGCACCAGGCTTCTTGTCATTTGTGTAGCTGTTTAACTCCCAAAACAGAAAGAACTATAGATGGACAGAATGCAGAACAATGTCATACATTCACCCCAGTACAGAGATCTGGGCCTAATTCCATTGTTTATTTGCTCACCATGCCGTTCCAGTTTGGACCCAGCCATATGCAAATCAGTCTTGACCCTGCGCCCATTGAGAACAGTCCATCCCGAACTGCCAGGCCAGGTCCTCCCTGGCAGGGTATGCCCAGACATGGGTCCCTTGCTCACTTTGCCACTGGATTCAAGCTAGCCTGGCTGATGACGGCTGATTAGCCAGAAACAGGTCGCAGGATGCTTGTTTCCGGTCCAGGGAAGACATGGCTTGGCAGTTCGGGCTGGACTGTTCCCATGAGGCACAGGGTCAGACTGATTTGCATATGGCTATGTCTGAACTGGGGTAGCAGAGTGAGCTAAGGAATGACGATGGATTAAACCCAGATCAGTTGACTGGCGGTGAGTGCTTGCATTGTACAACACTCCGTCCATCATCCCCTTTGATTTAACTCCCAAAACAACACAGCATCCTTTGAATATGTCTTCCAAGACACGTCTGGGAGAAAACTTGCAATTGACTTCTTTTGGCCCCCTTGAAAATGAACATTACCTCATGGTAATTGTAGATGAATACTCCTACTTTCCTCTGGTGGAAGACCTCTCATCAATAACTCATAATTGAGAAATTGAAAGAATAGAAGGCATATCTGCAACCTGGGGTGTTCCATCCATTTTAAAATCCGACAATGGCCCACCATTCAATGGTCAGGACTTCAAAGACTTTCTTACACATTTGAACATCAAGCATCAGAAAAGTTCACATCTATGGCCACAGGCTAATGGTGTTGTTGAACGTTTTATGAGTACTATGGAGAAAGCTGTCCAGAGTGCTGCGCTAGAAGGACTAGAGCTCAAGTCAATTCTTCATTCTACTCTTTGGGCCTACAGATTTACCCCTCATTCTACAACAGCAAAAGACACCCTGATGTTCGGGAAAGCCATGTGTACCAAGCTGTCCCAGTGGCCCCCTGAGGTACAATTGATGCTCAGAAAGTTCAATTCACTAACACATCTCACAAATCTAGAATGGAAACGTATGTAGACAAGCATTGACATGCTCAAAACATTACATTTTAGAAAGGGGACCATGTCCTTGTCAAACAGAGGTGGAAACACTAATCTGATACTCCATTCAATGCCAATCCATTGCAACTTGTGACTAGTAAGGACCACATGGTGACTGCTCACTGTTCTGGAAAGTCCATTACAAGGGATTCTTCACATTTCAAGCACCTGCCTCGGAGTCGGTCAGCTCCAGACGTCCGGAGTGAGACTTTGTCATCAGAGGGCCAGGAGAACACCAGTACTGCATCAGTGTTGAGATCATCAGTGCCTGCTGTGGTTGTTTCTCCTGTGTTACACCAAGAGATCTGAAAGAGTGGTTTAAGCGCCTCAACGACTCATGAAGGAGCGATAATGCGTATATATATATATATATATATATATATCACGCTCACTGGGGTAACCACAAGTTGAGAGGCACACAATCACAAACCAGCCTTTCCCCATTAAAAGCTTTATTCGGGACACGCAGCTTTGCATCTCAGTCCGTGCTGTCACAGCATTCCGCCTGACGCGTTTCGTGATGAAATCACTTCCTCAGAGGCTCACGGAGCAGTGCTGGCCACACCCATTTTATCCCTTGGCGCATATTAACGCATTTCTGGGAGATGTAGTCCACCTTTACAGCCTTTGAATCGTTGCTCCTGCCGTGGCACAATCGAAAACCCTGGATGGGCACCGGGATGTTAAGCAGCGTGCAATGTCCAGGTATGTGCTCCAGTCAGAGCTCCTCAGATGCAGCCCCTCGGCCTCCTTCCCTTTACAAGGAGTGGTGCTATTTCAGCGGCTGGTCTGCCGCTTTTAACATCACGCTCACTGGGGTAACCACAAGTTGAGAGGCACACAATCACAAACCAGCCTTTCCCCATTAAAAGCTTTATTCGGGACACGCAGCTTTGCATCTCAGTCCGTGCTGTCACAGCATTCCGCCTGACGTGTTTCGTGATGAAATCACTTCCTCAGAGGCTCACGGAGCAGTGCTGGCCACACCCATTTTATCCCTTGGCGCATATTAACGCATTTCTGGGAGATGTAGTCCACCTTTACAGCCTTTGAATCGTTGCTCCTGCCGTGGCACAATCGAAAACCCTGGATGGGCACCGGGATGTTAAGCAGCGTGCAATGTCCAGGTATGTGCTCCAGTCAGAGCTCCTCAGATGCAGCCCCTCGGCCTCCTTCCCTTTACAAGGAGTGGTGCTATTTCGGCGGCTGGTCTGCCGCTTTTAACATCACGCTCACTGGGGTAACCACAAGTTGAGAGGCACACAAGCACAAACCAGCCTTTCCCCATTAAAAGCTTTATTCGGGACACGCAGCTTTGCATCTCAGTCCGTGCTGTCACAGCATTCCGCCTGACGCGTTTCGTGATGAAATCACTTCCTCAGAGGCTCACGGAGCAGTGCTGGCCACACCCATTTTATCCCTTGGCGCATATTAACGCATTTCTGGGAGATGTAGTCCACCTTTACAGCCTTTGAATCGTTGCTCCTGCCGTGGCACAATCGAAAACCCTGGATGGGCACTGGGATGTTAAGCAGCGTGCAATGTCCAGGTATGTGCTCCAGTCAGAGCTCCTCAGATGCAGCCCCTCGGCCTCCTTCCCTTTACAAGGAGTGGTGCTCTCTCGGCGGCTGGTCTGCCGCTTTTAACATCACGCTCACTGGGGTAACCACAAGTTGAGAGGCACACAAGCACAAACCAGCCTTTCCCCATTAAAAGCTTTATTCGGGACACGCAGCTTTGCATCTCAGTCCGTGCTGTCACAGCAGTCCGCCTGACGCGTTTCGTGATGAAATCACTTCCTCAGAGGCTCACGGAGCAGTGCTGGCCACACCCATTTTATCCCTTGGCGCATATTAACGCATTTCTGGGAGATGTAGTCCACCTTTACAGCCTTTGAATCGTTGCTCCTGCCGTGGCACAATCGAAAACCCTGGATGGGCACCGGGATGTTAAGCAGCGTGCAATGTCCAGGTATGTGCTCCAGTCAGAGCTCCTCAGATGCAGCCCCTCGGCCTCCTTCCCTTTACAAGGAGTGATGCTCTCTCGGCGGCTGGTCTGCCGCTTTTAACATCACGCTCACTGGGGTAACCACAAGTTGAGAGGCACACAAGCACAAACCAGCCTTTCCCCATTAAAAGCTTTATTCGGGACACGCAGCTTTGCATCTCAGTCCGTGCTGTCACAGCATTCCGCCTGACGCGTTTCGTGATGAAATCACTTCCTCAGAGGCTCACGGAGCAGTGCTGGCCACACCCATTTTATCCCTTGGCGCATATTAACGCATTTCTGGGAGGTGTAGTCCACCTTTACAGCCTTTGAATCGTTGCTCCTGCCGTGGCACAATCGAAAACCCTGGATGGGCACCGGGATGTTAAGCAGCGTGCAATGTCCAGGTATGGCTCCAGTCAGAGCTCCTCAGATGCAGCCCCTCGGCCTCCTTCCCTTTACAAGGAGTGGTGCTCTCTCGGCGGCTGGTCTGCCGCTTTTAACATCACGCTCACTGGGGTAACCACAAGTTGAGAGGCACACAAGCACAAACCAGCCTTTCCCCATTAAAAGCTTTATTCGGGACACGCAGCTTTGCATCTCAGTCCGTGCTGTCACAGCATTCCGCCTGACGCGTTTCGTGATGAAATCACTTCCTCAGAGGCTCACGGAGCAGTGCTGGCCACACCCATTTTATCCCTTGGCGCATACTAACGCATTTCTGGGAGATGTAGTCCACCTTTACAGCCTTTGAATCGTTGCTCCTGCCGTGGCACAATCGAAAACCCTGGATGGGCACCGGGATGTTAAGCAGCGTGCAATGTCCAGGTATGTGCTCCAGTCAGATCTCCTTAGATGCAGCCCCTCGGCCTCCTTCCCTTTACAAGGAGTGGTGCTCTCTCGGCGGCTGGTCTGCCGCTTTTAACATCACGCTCACTGGGGTAACCACAAGTTGAGAGGCACACAAGCACAAACCAGCCTTTCCCCATTAAAAGCTTTATTCGGGACACGCAGCTTTGCATCTCAGTCCGTGCTGTCACAGCATTCCGCCTGACGCGTTTCGTGATGAAATCACTTCCTCAGAGGCTCACGGAGCAGTGCTGGCCACACCCATTTTATCCCTTGGCGCATATTAACGCATTTCTGGGAGATGTAGTCCACCTTTACAGCCTTTGAATCGTTGCTCCTGCCGTGGCACAATCGAAAACCCTGGATGGGCACCGGGATGTTAAGCAGCGTGCAATGTCCAGGTATGTGCTCCAGTCAGATCTCCTTAGATGCAGCCCCTCGGCCTCCTTCCCTTTACAAGGAGTGGTGCTCTCTCTGCGGCTGGTCTGCCGCTTTTAACATCACGCTCACTGGGGTAACCACAAGTTGAGAGGCACACAAGCACAAACCAGCCTTTCCCCATTAAAAGCTTTATTCGGGACACGCAGCTTTGCATCTCAGTCCGATGCAAAGCTGCGTGTCCCGAATAAAGCTTCCTGGTATCAGCCCGGGAATGATACCAACCATCCATTCAAACGGATGGGAAAGAAGCTATCGTCCAGAAAAGGAACAAATACAAGACATCAAATAAGAAGCAAGCAAATGAGATTGACAAGAAGACCAGTCAATAATAAGTCTGACCCAAAGCCCATTGTAAGTATTGGTATTGTACACAACAGTGCTTGCAACAACAGACAAGCTAAACGCAGTTATGCAAGACCAAAGGAACTGAAGAAACGTTAGGTGTATTTTAGGGAATATTTAAGAACACCATAAATATGATTTGTTACAATTCTGTGACAGTGATCCAAAGTTAAAGATTGATACAGAAACAAGTTAATATTTATGTGAGAGTAGTTTCAAACTTAGATGACAGACTTGAGATTCCACATCATTATCAAGGAATAGATGCTATGAAGGTCTGCCAAGTGTCATCGGCCGCCTGAGGAAAAAATTACTCCTCTCAGTAGCCCCAGTGAGACCCTTCACTTAAAAGTACTCATGAAAGGTGTCAAATGTCTTCTTAAGAGGACAAAGCCACAAAGGGAAGAAAAAATTCCTTGGTTATTTTGAAGAAGATTGCAGTAAATACATAAGAAGTTACAAACAACATCAAAACTTCCCTGAACAACAGGACAGAGAGACGAACCAAGCAAAATTAACAAGAATACATCCAAACAGATTCTGGCTGCAAAAACATAAACACCAGGGAAAAAAATATTAGCAAGTGAGAGTAGAACATGCCGAAAAATAAGGGAACAAATGTGCTGCGCTGCCTCCATCACTTGTCAAAGAATCTTTGTATATGATTAAAAAAGGAACTGACTTCTTTCTATCTTAAACTTGGAACTTCAGGCAGTAATCTTTGGTTAGATCACCATCTTGGAAAGGGTGATTCGGAAGGCTAAGGCATGCTCCTATTTAACCACACGTGGCAGCACTAGGTATGGCAAGAAAAATCCCAAGTTTGACCTCTCTCCCCCCAGATGGCATTCTCTGCACTCCAGTATCTGCCCTTTCCTGTTGACACTCCAAACAGATAAGGACTCACTCTTCCGAGTGAATGCAACTGCAGAAACTGGTGCGTAGTTCAACAGTGAGTACGCAGAGCTGCAGCCAAGCATAGAGTCCAGAGATGTGCTGCCTCACTTTCAGCATAGATGTAACCGTATACCTCCCTCCTGAAGCTCCAGGTTTATTAGGGCTCTGCTGTAAAAACACAACAAACTAACAACATGAACAAGAGAAGAATCTTCCAAAGAATGCTTACTGAGAAGTTAACCTTTCAAGTGAATCAAGGATTGAAGACAACCTCAAAAAGTCAGAGTATCACAGATTTCTTGCACTTCATATTCTGGTTGTCCTTGTATCATCACTGGTGGAGGTTCAGAAAAAGGTCTATGATAAGAGTCAGGAATAATTGGTTTCAATTGAAAAGAATGAACAACAGAATGAGTATTTTACGTGCTAAGCACCTTCAAACAAAAGTCACAGGCTTAATCTGATGAGTAATGACAAATGCACCAGAGTATTGATGTTGAAACATAACTGGCAGTTTAGGAACAGGAAAAAATGAGAAGACCCCCACATTTGAACTCCAAGATCAATAAGAGAAGAAGTAGATCTTGACTTCGCATTTTCCTTCATCTTTATTTTAGAGTGGCATGAGCTAAGATATGGGACCCCTCGATTCAGCCGACTGCCCCCATGGGTTGAGCCTGGGCCATCTGGAAGGACTATTGCTAGTAAGAAGCAGCTTTCTACTATCATGAGTAACTCGATCGATTGTATGGGTACTTAGGCATGTTGTGTAGTGGTTCATGGCACATGTTTGTTTCTTTTGCACTGTTATCTTTAATTTAACCCCTTGCATGCTCGTGACGACCGGGAGCCGTCATGCGTCACGGCAGGCGCGTGCGGAGGACGGCCCCGGGACGTCCGAATCCCGCCCACTTATTTAAATCCCAGCACATTGCAAAAATTCGTGCCGCACGCAAGGGGTTAAAAACAAAATTATTAAAAAGTGTTAGACAAAAAAAAGGAAAAACCCATTGTCTATTTTACCGTAGCTGACCCAAATAATCAAGAGTAGCTGGAATAAAAGGATTAATATGAGGTGAAGAAGGGAAGTTTTTGGAAGGAAACTTTGTATACAGAAAAATTGTGAAATTTTAGTAGTACTATGAGTTGCATTATTATTAAAAAAATCCCACGGTCGGTAAATAGGAAGTCCAATTATTGAATTGAATTGAATTGAAAACATATATAGCGCAAAACTGCCACCCTACGGGTATCCTGGCGCTTGGATTGACGAGTAGCCACCATAGAACAGAATCAATTGTCTTGAGCAGATTTACATTAGGACCTAGATATTATTCAAAACCTGGATTTGTTCCCTTTGCCCACTAGACTAGGAATGATAACTAAAGGAAATAGTTTGTTTAATTCTTAATGCTGTGTACAGAGCCTTCCACAAACATGAATGCTATTGAGTTCCTCTACCAGACATAATGGTATGGGGTAATCTATAAAGACAAAAAATATCTAACAAGAAAAACTGAACCAGTTTGTCTACTGTAGATAATCGAGAAAAAATGAGAAAAAAGTGCCATCTTCAAAAAGTGTCTACTGTCAGCATTATTAATGAAGCCGGAAGATCTGTTTTAAAAACTCTAAAAATCATTTGCCAAGGTTTAGGAGCCATTCATATTTGCTGTAAACATCCAAAAGGCTTAGAAAATGATGATTTACGTTAGACACAAATGGAAGAGGCAAGGACAATCGTTTGAACATGACAGTAGGCCGCTCTACCATGACTAGAAATAGAGGAGTCATAACTCATTCACATTACATTAAGCTGTAGTTCTTTAGTTAGCACATAAATCAACACATTTCATTGTACCTGAAGATCTTCCAATTCCTTCAAATCTATTTGTGCTTGAGCTGCTACAGCGGGACTCCAAAAAATGTCAATCAACATCGCCATTTCCCTGACACCTCCGAACACACATTCATTCACCAGTGGGGTCCATAACACTGCACATTTTTTCTATTCATTTAACTCAATTTCAGGGATTGGTGAAAGAACAAAGGAATCCTACAGTAACATTTGGCGGAGTGTCTAAACCTATTTAACTAGTTTTTATTTACACCTTATAGTTGAAACGATTTACCATGGTTTTAATCAAACACCAATTTGTTCCGACACACCACCATATTGGCAATGGATCTGCTAGAATGAAAATCAGGCGTAGGAAAAACCACAAGACCAGCTTTTAATCTTCCATCTTCCTAATTTTATTTAAAGCAAACTTTTAGTATGTCTGACATTTAGGCATTAATTTATTCTTTATTCCGTAAAATCGTATTCTTTATTCAAAAATGATCATTTTATTATAAAACTCGGAAAATAGACATTTATTTCAGAATTAGGTAAAATTAGCAAAGAACAGATAGTTCCCAACTAATGTTATCCTAACATCCCTAACTAAACCCTCATGTTATCCTTCCAGTCCTGCATGAAAACAAACAAAATCAAAGAGCTCCTACATCCAGGATTCGATCTGAAATCCGGCAGCACTTCAAGATGAAATCGAAAGGAGCACACCCACTAAGCAATATCAGGGGTTTTTATACACTAATTTCCTAATTTAATCTATCTAAAAAGTATCTAACATCACCAATTCGGGTTCTGATTGGACAATTTTGGGGTGGGTGAGCACCTCCTCACCATTACAACATCATATTCACAGTGAATCAGCAAATTCATAATGTACCATTGTTTAGGACAGTCTTTGGCCTAGTCGTATCCTCGACTTGAAACTTTCGAAACCTTTCCCACGTTTAGAACATTTGAATGTCCATGTTTTTGGCAATCATCCTGTCTTCCAGGCCAAGGTAGCCTTGAACCTCCCATCCGAGCATGGACAGTTCACTCTCGCTTGCAGGATTTTGGCGCACATGTGCAGTCCAACACTTGCTCACAGTTTACCCGAGCGTCCATTTTCTCATAGGCCTCAAAGGCCACTTTTGGGACTATCATAGAAACAAACACGAATTCATGTTAAATATGGAACTAAAGCCCTTCTGTTTACCTATCGCCATACTAATGTTTTCCCATTAGTTATTACCTAGGAGTTAAGCCACATAAATGCGTTTTATACTCACATATCCAGCGACTTTCTGGCACAAAAACGTGTACAATAAGCACATTTAAACCGCATTTATTTATATTTAAGCTATGCATTAGTTCACATCACAATTACAACACATATTAGCTAATTATATTGCTTCATGCAGGCAAAATTAGTATTCCCACATGTGTTTATGTGTGCACCTTATACTATGGTTGATTAATTCACCACATCACACCATTAGTAAAAGTTAGCGTTATGGAACATTGATTTCACGAGGGGTACGCAAAATTTTGCTTCTACCACCTCATTCCATCAATTCCCGCATCTGGTGATCCTATAACCAAACATCTTTCAAAATTTGGGAAAATTTTGCAGAACATGTTTTGAATTCTTCATCTAAGTATAATCTATACTCTAGTAACTTTCTCCTTTGATTCTTTAAAAATCTTTTCTCTAATTTCCTCCATTTCTATTTCATTCTTTTCTCTTTCCCTTGCATTCTCGTTCTTGAATTGTCTTGTTTATTGTTTTTCTAAAATCTCTCCTGCCTTTGCATATACAGCATAATCTTATCAGAATAATCACTATCACTAAAACTGTTATTGGAATTAGTATTTTACCTATAATTGAACTACCTACCTTCTGGAACCAATGCTTAACTGCGATAAAACTTCTACCTAATTTGTTAAGAACACCTTCAACTTCCAATGGTTCAATTTCTTTATGTAAATCTGTGATGTTCGTAATATACTTCTCAATATTCTGACTTTTGTCTGGAATATAAGTACAACAATGTTGCACTTTCGATATTCCACACACTCCTCCCTCTTTTGCTAAAATTATATCAAGGGCAAGTCGATTTTGCATTACCATAGCTCTCATAGCAACCATTTGAGTATCAACCATCAGGAAACCTCCTGCAGTGTCTGTTGACAAATGGTCAACTATTGTGGACAATTTTCGGATTCTATTTGCGTTAAATGAAATTCCCACTGCTGGTGTCAGTGCTCCAAAAACATCACCTATTATTTCCAAAAAACTCTCTCTTCTTTTTTGACTTAAAACTTTGCCTATCTCATGCTTTCCATTAGTACCTCTATCTAAATGAAAAAGTTTAGGAAAGACCAAGCCCACATAACAGGTCCCATACCAATGGTCGGGTAACCTCTAGTAAGCTTTATTCCCACAAATAAAAGAAACACCCGGGAAAACAGGATCATTTCCTCCTTTGAATACCCAACCCCCTAAAATTCTATAGGTATCTTTACATTGAATTGCACCCACAAAATAATTGTCATAAATAGTATTGTCTCTTCTAATACAAAACTTCCCTAACATTGGAGTATCTATGTTTATAGCCACATTCACATTCTTATCATCAAGATTTTCGTCATTAAATGTCCAGTATTTAGATTTCAAATGTTTTATTTTCTCATTTCGTTTATAAGCAACTCTTCTTTCCACAACCATCTTTAAGAACGTCTTCTCTTCAACTCTCAATTTACATGTCAAATTATTATTAAAAGCGTATTCGTGTGTCAACTCGTCTAATTCTAAGAAATACTCTCCCATTACTTTACCAGGTTTCTTTTTGTTCAATGCACTATCAACTTTTAGTTTAGCAAAAATCTCACCCACATTAGAATAATGATATTCCAATTTCCCAGTCTGATACAACAAACTTGCAATTACACTACAAGTCACACCATATGTAAGAGGAAGGTGGTGATAGGTCACCCCTTCTGACACGGACACTGGTAATTTTACACAAACATAGCAATCATCAACATTCATAGTTTTAATATACTCAAGTAATAACCTTGAAATCGTATTCTTCATGTAGTCACTAATGGACCTATCCTGATGCATCTCTGGTCTATACACATGAGTCTCATGAACTACTACTATCTCACCTGGCTTATTTAAACTCACATTTGGCTTTAATTTTGTTAAATATCTTGAAAAGGAATAACAATAGATAAAATTGTCCATAGTATTATCAATAGTCCCATACAGATGGAACATCTACACCATTTTCTAAAAATAGAATATTTTATTTTATGATTGCTTATGGCCATTTTTTCTAACACAGTTTCTTCGACCTAGTGTCACTCTTAGATTCCACAGCACGCAATTTACTAGCAAGATTTCTTCGACCTTGTGTCAATTCTATTCTAAATTACACTATGGTTAATTTTTCTAACAGATTTTTTTTGGCCTTATGTCAACTCTGACCTCTTCTATATTTACAATATCCGTCTCACAGGACTTCTGGTTTTTCGTTTATTATCATATACTTTGAGCACCTATCTCTTTTCTCTAAGTTGACTTCTTTACTCACTTTTCCCAATCATCTTTGGGTTGTACAGGTTTTCTTGACTGCTATTGACTTCAACAATGGGTGGCAAGACAATGTACGCCCACTCGGGTGATTTATACTTCTGGTTTGGTCGTCCTACTCTTTTTGGCCTTTGAACAATTTCTTTTTTTTTCCTAGTGTTTCTTTCTGGCTAGTGATCTCATTCACTTGCTCTTCTGGCTCTTTGGCTTTGTTCACTAGTTTGTATCTCAATCCATCAGTTTCTTTAGGCCAATTATCTCTTTTACAGACTTTCTTAGTCTTTGGCTCTACTGTGTTATGCTCCACTCTCCAAACTCTTTTCCTTGGGCTTTTCCTTAATGCAGTTTCATCTGCACTGTCATCAGTTTTACTTTTAGTATCGTCAACTGTATCATTGATTATGATCTTCAGGTTCAGCTTTTTCTCTGTCACTCTGTTAGGAACACCTTCATAACTGGTACTTGGAATCTCATCCTTATCGTGAGTTACTTCCTCTTCCCCAGTCTCAGGATTTCCGTTCCTGCTTTCGGAGTTTTCAGATTTCTTTTCAGCTTTCCCCTATTCGATAACCTTGTCTTCATTTTCTTTTGCATCTTTACTGGTGTTTGTCTTTACCAATTCTCGATCTTCAGATTGATCTTCAGAATCTGTTATCTCCACAATCTCCCTTTCACCTTCACCTTCAGACGCATAACTGGCTTCTGATACTTCCAGATGTCGATGTTCCTGTCGATCTTCAGTATCTGGAGGTCTTTCTGGTTCAGCTTCAGAATCAGAGTCAGTTGTACTTTCACCGGTGTACGGGTATTCAGGTGCAGGCACATGGATGGTGTGGCTCGCATGCACCCACCTCTTCAATCCAGCACACTTTACTGCAGTGGGACTGACCAAGATCACCTGGCGTGGTTTCTGCCACCGAGGTACCAAATAATTTCTCCTGCGATGTATCTTCACTCGAACCCAGTCTCCAGGGACTAGATCATGAGCTGGATTTTTCTCTTTGGAATTTGACTGAGTTCCCACCTGGTGGAGCACAGAAGTTACTACATCAGACAGTTTTTTGCAGTAATCCAGTATGATGTCATCATTCATTGTCAATAACTTATCAACAGGTACATAGGCCTGCATCATCACCCTGCCCATCAAAATCTCATATGGACTTAGTCCAGTTTTCCTGTCCGGAATGCTTCTCAGTGTCATAAGAACAAGCGGCAAGACGTCTGGCCACTTAAGCCCTGTTGCCAAACACATTTTTGCAATTCTGTTCTTAATGGTTCCATTCACCTGCTCCACTACCCCTGAAGCCTCAGGTCTGTAAGCACAATGCAGCTTATGGCGAATGTCTAGAGCTTCACAGATCATTTGCATTAGCTCGTTTTGAAAATGTGGTCCGCGATCTGATTCAATCGCTACTGAGAAACCAAAATGCAATATTATCTCTCGTAAAAGCAGTTTAGCAACAGTTTTCCCATCATTTCTCCTCATGGAGAAAGCTTCCACCCATCGGGAGAGCAAACAGATTATCTCAAGAATATACCTAAGCCTAGTGCATGGGGGCAATTCCACAAAATCCAGCTGTAAATGGACCACCCTCCCGACCTATGGTTTCCAAACTTACAATAGTTCTTCTGTTTGGATTGAATTGCTGACATACCAACCACCTATGGCATAAACTTTCAGCAATCATCCTGAACTTGTGGTTATACCAAGTTTGTCTAAAAAGACGAATCATGGCATCTCTTCCAATGTGGGTCTGACCATGGTACATCCGGGCCATGTCTGAGATCATGGTATCGGGCATTACTGGTCTTTCATCTTTGTAACCCCAAATTTCATCTTCTTCTCTCTGTCTGCATCCTGCTTTTAACCAAATATATTTTTCCTCTGCCTCTGCCTCTTCCTGTATCTGTTTCACTTCCTGCCATGTCTCAACTACAGTGGTTAGCATTAAAGGACATGTTCTTTTAGCTTTTTTCGATTGATTGAAATTTGATTTTTCGCACAATGCTTTGCAATGGCATCCACATAATTATTTCCTCTGGAAATATAATCCTCACTCTTTTTGTGTGCTGAACATTTCACTACAGCTATTTTTTCAGGTAGCTGAATCACATCTATCAGTGTTTTTACAAATGCAGCATTCCGGATAGGTGTTCCTGCAGAAGTCAAATAATCTCTTTGGGACCTGTTCATAATCATGAACAACTCTGTAGCCATATTGACTATCAGTAACTATGGTTACTTTCACCTCTTTTCCCAATTCACATGCTCGTATCAAAGCAATCAACTCCGCTACTTGAGCAGAATGAATTCCTTTCAGACAAGATGCTTCCAACACTTCTGCCACCATGCAAACGGCATAAGCAGCACTTAAAATACCACTCTCCGTTCTCAGGCATGATCCATCCACAAACATCACAAAATCGGATTCAGATAAAGGTTCATCTTTAATATCAATGGAGAGGCAAAAAGCATTCATTTTAAATCCAAGATAGTCAGTCTTCTCTTTCTCAAATCCACACTTCTCAGGTTTGCTAGACAAATGATGTTGCTGCAGCCTAAACTCAAGTTTTGATGGTTTGTAGAAAACACCAAAATATAATATAAATGTACTATATAAATAGATTAGTATAAACGGATTGAAAACAATTGAATCCTTCAATCACTGAAAATTAGCAGGAGCATTGCACAGCTCAGTTGAAATACCATGGGGGTCATTACGATGGCGGACGGATTTCAGTCCATCTGCCACCGTCCGGGGAAATGGGACCAGCTGCCTATAAAATGCCGGTTCCGCAAGTGAAATTACAATGCGGCTGCCACCACAGCGACTGCATATGGCACGTTTAACATTGCGGCGGATGCTGTTGGCTGCAGCACCCACTTCAATGTTAGAAATGCATTGTTTGCATTTCCCTGCACTACGTGGCAGGCATCATGCGGTGCCTGCCGCATGGTGCAAGGAAATATAGGGAAGGCGTGCACAAACAATCAGCCCCTACACAAGGTGGGCCCGCAACGGACCCCCAATGGACATCGCCACCAGCCTTTCCATGGCGGTGAACCGCCATAGAAAGGCTGGCGGGAATGCAGCATCCTAATCTGGCAGAAGGTGCCTGCTTCGCACCGCTGCCATTCTGAGGATGCGGGACGGGTCTGACAGGCAATCATAACGATTGCCTCTGTCTGACCCATGGCGGCGGGCGCTCCGCTGTGCACTGGAGGGGTACCCATGGTACCCCCAACATTTCCCAGTACTAAGTGGCAGCACAGCGTGGTGCCTGCCACGTAGTGCAGGAAATGCAGTACATGCCATATTGACATTGCCAATGGTGCTGCAGCCAGCAGCACCGTCCGCAATGTTAAAGGCCCAGGATGCGCCCGACATACTGGTGGACGCATCGTATTATTTGTGCTGGGACCGCTGCATGACTGGTGGGTAGTCCCACACACAGCAATGATGGCGGGAGGACTCATGTCTGCCCGCTATCATAATAAGCCCCTTAATTATGATCTTCTAAAGCGATCTATAAAAGTAAAGCTTGCTCCCTTAATGGACCTGAAGGTAATGGAGAACGGTAAGTGTTTGAATCACCTTGGAGTTCTTCTTATCAATCTTGGTGACTCAGTCCAGATCTATGGATATTCCATAATGGCCACTTTCCAGCAGTGCTGGTGTAATAATAATGTTTCCTTCTTCTGCTGTCAAAGTAATTGTTAAGCAAGATAAATGATTACCAATGTTATTCATAGATTAAACAATATAAGATGAATTCTTCCTAAACTTTTCTGAGATAATTTAGGAAAAGTCTGAATCACATGTCCAGTATCCCCACAGTTTAGACACAAACCAGGGTTTTCCTGGCTTTCTTTTTCATTTTTTGTCAAACAGTTTATTGGTGTCCCTGCATGAATGGGTTCTTCCTGAGACAACAGCTTTACCAGCATATGACCAAATGAGGAACCAGCAGTAAAGTTAGAATAACTTCCTCTGGACTTTCTTCTTTTCTTATATCTTTTCTGTAACTACTATTCAAGTAAAAGTACTAAAGCAATGACTTCTGGAAATAATGTAGGACGTTGCAAACACACTGATTTGTCCTTAATCTCTCCTCTAAATCCCTGTAGAAAGAGAGTAATTTGGGTTCTCTCTACCTAGATAGATTCAGCTTCTAATTGACAAAATTGAGCCATATCAGTCAATAATCCATTGCATGTTGCTCAAATTCAAACAATTCTCTCTCTGTAGAATGCTTCAAATAAGGAAATCTAAACATCTTAAATGCAAACAAAAAAGCATCATAAGCCTTGAAGCAGGCATTAGAGGTCAGTTCGCTGACTAGCAGACTCAGTTGCTCCAGCTTTTTAACCCTTTCAAAGCCCACCCAATACATCTCTGTGACACTAATTTCTCAAAAAAGTACTGAATGGATTTTCACCAAACTAAGCAAAGGCTTCCTTGAGTAAAATTCTAGTGCAAGCTATGTTTGGTGTATTTTCCGTACTGAAGAACAAACATTCCTATGGAAGTTAAATTGGGAAATGTTGCTTTTTGACTCGCTCTCTGTTCCGATCACAAAACTATTGAGTCACTAATATTGTATACAAAAATATCGACACCCAATACACAAAACAAAAATAACACAAATATCGGTAAAAAAATATCATCAGTAAAAATATTGACTACAAAAATATCAACAAAACAAACACAATAGGATCGCTAAAATTAAAATAACATATATCACACCAAAAATATCGATAGGCATAATATCGACAACACAAACAATGATAGAATACATAAAAACTATACAGAAATAGAACATTTGAACATAAAAATAAACTATTTTCAATAGTATAAACAAGCAACATATTTCAAACCTTAAAAACAAACACTAACAAAAACATTACAATATTAATTAAATTAACATACAAACAAATTGACATAAAATTCAAAAACAAATAAACAAACAAACACTATAACATACAACTATTACCACTGTCAAAAATTAACAAACATATATATATATATATATATATATATTACATATTTACATTTATTAACACATACATTTTCATTATATTACTACACAAAATAAAACCAACATTAAATAAACATCATCATCATTAAACAAATTAAATTATAACTGTCCAAACATTTTTAAAAAGCTATTTCAACACCAACACAAACCAATAGAAAACTCTAATTAAATAAACACAGTTAAAATCAACCAATTAATTAACACAACATTTACAGTGAGAACTAAAAGATCTACTGCTCAAACACCACCACTCCCAAACATTTGCAGAAATCAACATTTTTACAAGAATACACAGTCACACCCAAAGATGGAAAATTCCTTCTTCAATATTAGTCATGAAAAAAGAATTATCATCTTTGCCAACAATTTCAACATTCAAAAGTTAAAACAACGTGAAACATGGATGATGGATAATAAATTTAAAGTTTGCCCTAAGCCTTTTTATCAACTCAATAACATCCATGGCGAATATGAAGAACTAACAACCTCTTCATATACGCACTACTCCCCAACAAACAAAATACTACCTACATAGAACACCTTACAATAATTGAACAACAGACAGAAAACTACTTACCACAAAAAATAATAATAGATTTTGATCAAGCAATGATTCAGTCAATTTAAAAAATATATCAACATCCTGCAATACAAGGTTCCTATTATCATTTCAACCAAAATATCTGGAGACATCTCCAAAAATCTACCCTAAGTATAGATTATGCCACAAACAGCAACTTTGCTTAACAAATAAAAAAACGAAGGGGCCGATTACGACGACGGGCGGAATTGAGTCGGCCCGCTAACGTAGCAGGGACTGGGACCGCATGCTTGTAAGGCGGCGGTCCCGCCACCCTGATCACGATGCGACTGCTGTCGTGGAAGTCACATCGCCCATACTTTACATTGTGGCGGGGATGCGTACAGTAACCCCCGCCACAATGCAAATACGAGGCACTTGCATATCTCTGCACTACGTGGCAGGCACAATGCAGTGCCTGCCGCATGGTGCAGGGACATTTAGGGGGCACTATAGGTGCCCCCCAGTGCACTTGTCTACGGTCTGGGGATGAAGAGGGGTCCCCTACTGGCCCCTGAATCCGTTTCGGCCTTTCTTTTTGTGGAGGGTCGCGGCGGAAAGGGATATCGTAATCTCTACGGCGGTGCCTCTCAGGCACCTCTGCAATGCTAGCCTGTAGTTTAGTTCCGCAAGGCAGTCAGAAAAGAACCGCCTTGTAGAACCATTGCGGGCGGTCTTTGTGACTGCCACGCTTCCGCATCGATTCCCCCCGCCATCGTAATATGGCTGGGGGTAAATGGCTGTTCGATGGCGGAGGGACCGCCAATGCCCAGCCAGCGGTGGCGGATTCTCCACCATCCTAATGAACCCCAAATAGCCCTGGCCTATGTACCAACAACTTGACTTCTTTGAAGATACCTGGGTAGGAAGACTATATAGGTCAGGGCATAGAAGACAACCCAATTTCCAAATCCCCTGTTGGAATGTCTATGAAAGCACCTGAGCACAAAAAGCTAAAATAAATAACGGTGTGGAAGGGTGGTATAATGCCATCCAAGTCACAGTAGGAAGAGGCCAACCAACTTTCCACAAACTAATAGAAGCCATCAAAAAAGCTCATTATCATGGTCTAACAATCGCCACCACCGAGCCGGCAGTGGTGACCGCTACGTCATCATAACGAAAAACTACCCCGCCATATTATGATGACGGTGGGTAGCGCGGCAGACGCAAAGTCCATCCGCCGCTTTTCCGCCGGTCGGCAATCGTTACGATTGCTGGCCGGGCGGATCAGGGCCAGTAATATGGTGGCGGTGCCTAGCAGCCGCCAGCCATATTATGATGTGGGTGGTTTCAATTCCTTTCCATGGCGGCATCATGTAAAGGCTGGCGGGGATTGGCTTTGTGGGCTCGTTGCGGGCCCCCGGAGGGAATTGGGGGTTTGGGAGGGTGCACTTGGGGGGTAGCCATGGTTCCCCCTGCAGTTCCCTGCACCAGGTGGCAGGCACCGCATGGTACCTGCCACGTGGTGCAGTGAAAGCTGTGCTTTCCCTTTTACCATTCAGACGGTGCAGCAGGCAGCAGCACCGTCCGCAATGGTAAAAGGCCAGTATGGAGGACGCATCCTAATTGGGCTGGTGGGACCGCTGCACATCTGGCAGTCTTTCCCATCCCCATCATTATGAGCCCCAAAGTTATCACGAACTAAGGCTAAAACAATCTCTCACTAAAATAGGTCCTAAACTTAGTAAGCAAACAAAAACAATGTAAGAATTCCTACAGCACCTAACTAGACTCTACCCAAACACCAAAGGACTTGAATACCTAGACACAATAGGCAAATATATGGTTTAAACATAAGACAAAAGCAAACACCATTTAACATTTAAAAATTACAAAACAATTAAACAACATATTTCTACTCATGACATAATTATAATAATGTCATTTAAAAGTTTAAAAAGTACATAAAAGAATATGACACAATATAATTAATAAAATACAAATGAAGAAAGCAAACACAATATTAATAAAAAACATTTCCCACCCATAATAATTAAAAATAACTTACAGTATTGTTGCAGTAGATGGTCCTCAAAAATAAAGAAATCCATAGTATTTAAAACGAAATACGAATCCATTGAAAAAGAAATGCCCCCATAAAACTGTAGAAAAAAGGCTCCAATCACGCAATCCTCTCTCATTAATGAAACCCTCAAAAGCCCAAATATTAGTTTAAAAAAGAAAACACTCCAACAAACACGAGAAATAAAAGGATATGTAAAAAAGTCATTTGTTTCAAAAAAACAAAATTCATTTTCCTTTTCTTGAAAAAAATGCATCTGCAGCACAATAGATTATTGAAAGGGTAAACCTGCAACAAAAAATACAACACCTTGCCACATTAACATGTACAAACCACACACATTAATTACTACAACATTAAATACAACCTAACATAATTAAACATCACATACCTAACACTATATAACAATCTACTACTCTTCAAAACTATATCAAACACTAAACCACCAAAACAACACCAAACTACACAAAAAACTAATATTTAACACTCTAACAAGTCTAACTACACTACTAAAACGTTCCCCCGCCCTAAAATTATCTTAAAGGTAAATTAAATCATCAAAGAAATGCAGCTCCCAACCGCAAGGGTCTGTCTTCCAAAATGATCTGAAAACAAAATAGATAGACATAAAAGTGAGCAAATGGGAAAAAAATGGTTGTGTAACAAAAATGAATAAATACTACCTCCCCATAGACAATAATGGAGAAATATTAAAAGAAATCCAACAAATTACATATATATTTTTATATTTTGATTTTTTAAATTAAAAATATAAAAAAAAAATACACAAATTGCAAAATATATAATACATATTATATTATAACAAACCATAAAATATACTATTTAATATATATTAAAATGCATATTTGTTTGATGTACTAACTTTCAACATATAAAATTACAAAAAAACTATTGTGAATGCGCAAACAATATAACAATGTTTAAGTAAAAAAACATATAATACAAAAATATATTTTGAGAAACAAATTGTACATTATTTAATATATTAAATATTATTTTAAAAACAATAATATTTAATTTACTAAATAATTTAAAAAGGTACAAACTCTAGCAATGTAAAATACATATGATATCATTTTAATACAAAATAAAATGTATAAATAAAATATATAAAAACAAATGTACTAAAATGTTTACTCTTCTTTAAAATAAATAAATATAACAAAAATCAAAAAGTCTATAATGAAACTACCAAAAATATACTTATTTTACTACTGCATAACTGTGCTTGCATAACAATTTACGATTTTTCTAAACTTTAAAAAAATATGTATTTAAAAATAAATGTGTAATGTTGCAAATGTGCAGCAAAATATATGTTAAAATGTGGTACTCTTTATAATGTATTCTGATTAACATCAAAAGTTGTTCATGATGTTTTTTATTATTTTCAAAAATTGTGAAATAAAAATAAATAAAAACAATTTAATTGTGAACAACTAAAATAAATACTTTTTTGTGAATAAAAATGTTAACAATAAAATCTCACATACGTCTCCTTTTTTATTTGTCATTTACATATAAAGTCAGGAAAAAGGCTGGATAATAAACCATAAAAAATTACTATTCCAACTCCAAAACAACTAAACTCAGGGAAAATGCTAGGTAATAAACCATAAACAATTACTATTCCAACCCCAAAACAACTAAACTCAGGGAACATGATGGATAACAAAATATGAAACATGTCTATTGCAACTCCAACCCAACTAAACTCAGGAAAAGGGCTGGATAATAAACCTTAAAAAATTACTATACCAACTCCAAAACAACTAAACTCAGGGAAAGTACTGAATAATAAAATATACAAAATTATTATTCCAACTCCAAAACAACAAAACTCAGGCAAACTGCTGCATAATAAATCAATTACATTTACTATTCTAACTCCAAACAAACTAAAACCAATGAAAATGCTGTATCATAAACAAAGTCAAATTAATATTCCAACTCGAAAACAACTAAACTCAGGGAAAGTGCGGGATAATAAACAAATTAAAATTGCCATTCAAACTCCAAAACAATTAAACTCAGCAAAAGTGCTAGGTAATGTAAAAATGATTAAAAATATTGAAATTACCAATTTCCAAATCTATGGAAAAAACATAAATTTATAAAAATATACAAATATTTATAAAATGTGAAACTGTAAGACAAACATTGTCAAAATATTGTTAAGAACATTAAACAATAACCACAACATGTATAAAACAAACTAAATATACATTAAAATGTTTACATTTTTCAAAAAACATTACAAAATAGTTTTTACTTTTCTATCCAAAATAAAATAAATATAGATTTTTACTTCTACATTTTTTACATTTCTAACTTTTTAAAAATAAAATAAAAAAACCTTTAGAAATATTTTAACATTTTTAAAACAAACACAATCAAAAATATTATATACATATAAATAAACATATGATTTTAATTATATCATTTTTTTAAATGACAAATAATTCTTAAAATGTTTATATTTTTTACATGAAAATATCTAGACCTCTAAAAAAATGTTGAAATATTTTTACAATTTTTGATTTTACATTTATAATTTAGGAAATGTTTCACATTTTTCATTAATATATTTTTTCAAAAATTAAAAAAATTACTTCAAACAAACATTTTTAAATTACTCCCCACCCTTTTCCCTATAAACCCACCATCCCACTCCTAAAATTGAACATTTTGGGGTCGATTCCGATCCTGGTGAAAAACCGTCCGTACGATTTGTATCCGGAGCCCTCTCCGTACAAATCGTACCCGTCCGTCCGAGTCGCGTAGTACGATCCGCATTACATGAATCCATCCGAATCGTCGCGATCCGTACGTATTGCAAGGCTGAAACCGTGAACCGTACAACTCGTACACATGCCAAACGACCCGACGAGTACGATCCGGACCGGGGAATCAGGACCCGATTCCTACGGTCCACGTCAGGTAAGGGTGATTCGTACGGAAAAGCGCACTATCACATACACACCGTACGGTGCATACCCCCCCATGATCGCAGGGGTACGCCGCATACCCCTGCGATCATCGGGGATAGACGCCATACCCCGCGATCGCAGGATGTACGCACCGTACACCCAGCGAACATAGGGTATGGTGCGTACACCACAAGATCGTGGGGTACGGCGCGTATCCCTTATGATCACAGGGGTATGCGCCGTACCCCTGCGATCATTGGGGGTATGCACTGTACCCGAGGGGGCCGTTCCGTACCTGTTTCGGGGCGAACTCTGCTTTTACGGCTGTTTTCAGCTCCCGTAGGAAAAGGGTCATACGGTGCGTACCCGACACAAATCGTACTTGCCGGGTCAGAAAAAAGCAGCCGCGATCCATACAGATGTCGCGTACAGCGGGTTCCGAGGGAGATTCATGCAGAGATTTGAGTCGTACGGTCTTTGTCTGATTCGTATGGAATCCTACTCCTGGTACGAATCGTACTTCGTCGTACCTACGGGGGATGTTGCAGGGTACGATTCGTACGGGAAAAACACTCCGTACGGCTGTTCGGAGCGTTTTTTCCAGAGTTGGAATCAACCTCAAAATGTAAATAATAATTAATACTTTAAACAAATATTTTGAAATTACTCTCCACCCTTATCCCCTATAAATCCAACATCCCGCTCCTAAAAATAAGTGAAAATACATTAAAAACATACATTTTAACATTAAAAAATGTATTTATATATATATCCAAAAGTAACCACCGCTTGCGCAGCAATAATCCAGCACTCAGTGGGGCTACTTTTACTCATATTTGTTCAATTTTCAGTGAAGGCATCTACGCGTTTCGGCAGCAGCTTGCTGCCTTGTTCGCAATGCAAGACGCCATTTCTCTAATATTTTTAAAACGCTCAATCATAAACAGCAACAAAGGACATCCTTTTGGCACATTGAAGCTGGTCATTTCACATGTTTTCTTTCTTCCCCTTTGAGCCCCATCTTGTAACATGTTAAAAACATAACCTTTTATATATGTTTTCATGTATTTGTATAATCTTTCGTCAGCAAGTGTCCAATACATATCCTTGTTACGGTTTGAGTAACATAATACATAATTTACTCAATTCTCCATACTTATTAGTACCACAAGAATTAAATGGTCAACATGTCTAATATCTACCCTTGGCAATAAAAGAATGTCCTCTATTTTCATGACAAAAAATTCCTTTTAATAAAGTGCAAGTGCTCAGCCTCATTTATTTATCTTTCTTCTCTTTTCACATTTATTATACAGTACTTAGATAATAAAGTGCTAAAGCTTCAGTATATTCAAATTCATATACTTTCCACAGTACTAAGATAATTCAAGTGAAAATTATTTTCAATAAAGTGCAAGTGCTCAGTGCCACAGTATATTCAACTTCATATATTATTCATAATACTAGAAAAATTAAAGTGCTAGTGCCTCCGTATATTAAAATTCATACACTTGTTCCAAACCATATTCAAAGGCAAAGTGCTTTGTGCACATTTGTTCACATGAATAGGTTAAAGTGCTTAGTCTTACAATGCTTAATAATAGAGTGCCAAGTGTCCATTGTATTTCCTCTTCTCATATAAAACTTCTGTGTAAAAGAAAATGGTTCTTCTGAACGTGCAAATTCACTGGCTCTTCTTAACCTATTCAGGAAAGGGGGTGGTGATGAACAGAGTGTCTGAATTAAGCAGACCACTCTTACCCAGTCCAAAGATCAGGGCTTGATCCATCACAGTTATTTAGCTCACTGCACCATCCCAGCTAAGAACCTGGCTATATGCAAATTAGTCTGTCCCTGGCCCAGTGCATCATGGGAACAGGGCAGACCAAACTAACAAGCCAATTCTTCACCAGAAAGGAGACAAGCTTCCGGGGACCGGTTTCTGGCATTTCAGCCATCGTCGGCACGGCTTGCTTGAATCCTGATGGTGCAGTGAGCAAGGGACTCATGTCTGAGTATACCCTGTCACACCTATAGTGGCCACAAACGATTCAGAAAAGGGGGTGGTGATGAACAGAGTGTCTGAATTAAGCAGACCACTCTTACCCAGTCCAAAGATCAGGGCTTGATCCATCACCGTTATTTAGCTCACTGCACCATCCCAGCTCAGAACCTGGCTATATGCAAATTAGTCTGTCCCTGGCCCAGTGCATCATGGGAACAGGGCAGACCAAACTACCAAGCCAATTCTTCACCATAAAGGAGACAAGCTTCCGGGGACCGGTTTCTGGCATTTCAGCCGTCGTCGGCCCGGCTTGCTTGAATCCTGATGGTGCAGTGAGCAAGGGACTCATGTCTGAGTATACCCTGCCACACCTATAGTGGCCAAAAACGATTCAGAAAAGGGGGTGGTGATGAACAGAGTGTCTGAATTAAGCAGACCACTCTTACCCAGTCCAAAGATCAGGGCTTGATCCATCACCGTTATTTAGCTCACTGCACCATCCCAGCTCAGGACCTGGCTATATGCAAATTAGTCTGTCCCTGGCCCAGCATTGTAAGACTTAGCACTTTAACCTTATTCATGTGAACAAATGTGCACAAAGCACTTTGCCTTTGAATATGGTTTGGAACAAGTATATGAATTTTAATATACGGAGGCACCAGCACTTTAATTTTTCTAGTATTATGAATACTGAGCTGGGATGGTGCAGTGAGCTAAATAACGGTGACACCGGCTTCCTCCTCTTTCTTCGCGCAGATCACGCTAAAGCCTCATTGGTCCTGTTTAGCCCCGTCGTTGCCTGCCAAAAAAGGAACAGCATCAGCGAGGTGGCCCAGGAAATGCGACAACAAGGCGAGGAGCATTCAGAGAACAACACAGTACTGACAACGTAAAGGAAAACGCTTTACTTACTGCCATACGGGTGGGTAGAGACACCACCGTAGTCCGGGTGGGATAATCCTCGCCTCCGTGTCCTTAATAGAATTGAAACTTACCGTTACGTAAGCTAGGCAAATTTCGATTCTATGTCAGGACCGGAGGCTTCAGATTATGCTAGTTTAAAGCTTACTTACCACCAACTGAGCCAAATCCACCACCGGCTTAAAATAAAACCTCTTGAAGGTGGAATCCAAGGACCAGTCCGCTGCTCGCATAAGGTCCTCCAGACGAGCACCCACCGAGAATGCCTTAGAGGCCATGGCCCCCCTGGCGGAGTGTGCTCCGAAGAGAGAAGTATTGATGCCCGCTTCCTGCATGACCCAACGCACCCACCGAGCAATAGTGGGGGAGGAGACAGCATTGTGTGGCTTCCCCAGGGCAATCAACAACTGACGCTCGCCCGGAGGGCGCAGATCCAAGGTCAGGTCCTCATATGCTTTGAGGCATTGCACGACACACAACTTAGGAGTGTCAGTAAAGGCTGGATAAGAAATGGAACGCAACGACGTCTTAGTGCGTCGGCCCACCGTAAAGGTAACCCCATCCGGGGAAAAAATGCGTGCAGAAACATCCAGCGCGCGCACGTCCGAGACGCGCCTACAAGAGACCAGACATAACAACATGGCTAATTTCGCCAAGAGCTCCTTAAGAGACAGATAAGAATTCGCTGGCCACGACAGGAACAGATTCAGAACCAAATTGACGTCCCAAAGGACGGAGTACCTGGGCTCTGGCGGCAGTGCGAGGCGAACCGCTCGCAGAAGCCGGCACACAAAAGGGTGTTCCCCTACCGGACGGCCATCGATGTTATCATGGCCCGCAGATATCGCCGACCGGATAGCATTGATCGTCCTATACGCTAAACCCTTGTCGGCCAAATGAGCCAGGAAATTCAGCACGGGAACAAGGCCGGCGACCATGGGATCCAAATCCCTTCGTAAACACCAACACATCCACTTAAGCCAAGCGGATCTGTAACGCTTCGTCGTACTATCGGCCCATGCTTTGGAGAGCAAGTGCGCAGCTGACCCCGAAAGGCCCGGGAGCGCCCAGCATCTCCTGAGAGCCTCCACGCCACGAGGCGGAGAGTGTTCTGCATGACGAGAGGGTGAGGTTCCTGATCCGGGCTCGTCAGGAGCAGAGGAAACAGGGGGAGTAGGATTGGAAAATCCCAAGAAAGTTCCAGAAGAACCGGAAACCATACTTGCGACCTCCACAGCGGTGTAACCAACACCAGGTCCGCACCCTGGCGGCGTATTTGAGCCGCCGTTCGCATGATCATGGAGAACGGGGGAAACGCAAACGGCTGTTCCCGACTCCAATCCTGCAAGAACGCGTCCGTGGCCTCCGCCAGAGGGTCCGGCCTCCAGCTGTAGAACCGCGGCAGCTGGTGGTCGAGACGGGACGCGAAGAGGTCCACCGAGAAGGGGCCCCAAAAGGAGTGTAGCCACCGGAAGACTCCCGGATCCAGTTTCCACTGGCTGGCATCCCTGAGATGTCGAGAGTGCCAATCCGCTACCTGATTGCACTGGCCTGGCAGATATTCCGCCGTCACCGCAATGTGACGAGATAAGTCCGCCAAGGCGCGGGACCGAGGACCCCCTAGGTGGTTCACATACCGGACCGCCGAAATATTGTCCATCCGTAGCAGGACACAGGCCTTGACCGAATCTTTGGTCCAACAGCGAACAGCGAAGGAGCCTGCTAGGAGCTCCAAACAATTGATATGCAATTGTTGTTCTTCTGACGACCAGGCGCCGCCGGTAGAAAAATCCCCGCACCGGGCGCCCCAGCCCGACCTGCTGGTGTCGGACTCTATGATCAAGTCCGGAGCCGAGCCGAAGATCGCTCGCCCATTCCATGCCTCCATGTGAGACAGCCACCATGACATCTCCTCCTTCACTTCGTCCGTGAGGGGGACCCACTGATCGTAACACATCCCACGGCGCAAATGCTGCGCCTTCAGGCGCTGAAGAGCCCTGTAGTGCAGCGGGCCTGGGAAAATCGCCTGGATGGAGGACGATAGAAGACCCACCACCTTGGCGACATGGCGCAGTGACGTACGGTCCCTCGCGATCGTCTGCCGAAGCAGGTGTCGTATCTTTGCGACCTTCCGACCCGGTAGGCTCAAGACCGCCTGTACCGAGTCCACCACGAAACCTAAAAAGGTGATCTGCTGGGAGGGAACCAAAACCGACTTGGAGCTGTTGATGACGAACCCCAGTCTCTGAAGCAGGTCGACAGCTTGACCCAGCTGTCCTGCCAGCACCTCTGGGCACTGCCCCATGAGGAGGATGTCGTCTAAGTATACTAGCATACGGACCCCCTGACTTCTGAGAAACTCCACTACCGGGTGGAGGACCTTCGTGAAGCACCACGGGCCGAAGAAAGACCGAACGGCAGGGCGGTGAATTCGAACACCTTGCCGTCCCACAGGAATTGTAGGAAACGACAATGAGGGGGGTGGATGGGAACGACCAAGTAGGCATCCTTGAGATCCAGTTGCACCATCCAATCCCGAGGGAGGAGCACGTCCCGAAGGAGGTGGATCCCCTCCATCTTGAAGTGACGGTAGACCAACCACCCATTGAACTCCTTGAGATTGATCACAGGCCTCTTGCCCCATCTGTCTTGTCGACCAAGAAGACGTTGCTGAGGAACCCATGTGGATGGCGCGTTGATAGACGGATGGCTCCCTTGCGCAGCAAGTCTGAGACCTCCTCGTCTATCAATCGCGCGTCGGAGTCTGAAAAAACCATCGGGCGCGGGGGCCACGCTTGAGTTGGCTGGTCGTAAAACTCTATATGGAATCCTCTCACAGTTTGCAAAACCCAAGCATCGGCAGTGAGCAATTCCCACTCCCCGTAAAAGCTTGCCAGCCGCCCCCCAATCGGAACTTGATCCAAGCAAAGTACACTTACCGGGGGCATTTCCTTGTCCGGAGTTCTTCTTGAACCCTCTGCCACCATAGCGCTGTCCCCTCGTGGGGTAGAAGTTGGTGTAGTTGGCCGAGGTCTGGTACTGACCTCTTCCGGAGCCTTGTCCACGGTTGTTGGTCTGCTGACCACGGCCGATCGCGCGGCCCCTGCCGCGACCGGCCCCTCCAGAAAAACGCTGGTGGAACACCCTCTTGATGCTGGACTGGGCCTTGTCCAGCGACGTGAACGTATTCACGAACTTTCCCAGCTCGCGGATGAAAGGCTCACCGAAGAGGCCACCCTGGGCCACGGCACCTGCCTCCGACGAGGCCAGGTCCCCTAGCTTCGGATCCAGCTTGATAAGGAGCGAACGCCGCCTCTCCGTGGATAGGGCACAGTTGGCGTTGCCCAAAAATACGATCACCCTCTGGGCCCAGTTGGAGAGCACCTCCGGGGAAATGGCGGTGCCATTCGCTCGAGCCTCCTCCGCCATATCAAGGATCTTCGTGGCGGGCCCGACCGCATCCAACAGCTTGTCCTGGCAGGCCCACCAGGACCGGTCGATCCCCTTCCTGGGGTCCTTCATGAATTTCGCCAGGAAGGTGGCCATCTTGGGGTCCAATTCTGGTGTCATGGCCACTTTCCCTTCCAGAGTAGGCCGAGGGCATTCCCCGCGCAGGCAACCCCTCGCCTCCTTCTCCAGGGGCTTGCGCAGCCTGCCCGCGACAAACTTCGACATCTCAGGGATGCCAGCCAGTGGAAACTGGATCCGGGAGTCTTCCGGTGGCTACACTCCCTTTGGGGCCCCTTCTCGGTGGACCTCTTCGCGTCCCGTCTCGACCACCAGCTGCCGCGGTTCTACAGCTGGAGGCCGGACCCTCTGGCGGAGGCCACGGACGCGTTCTTGCAGGATTGGAGTCGGGAACAGCCGTTTGCGTTTCCCCCGTTCTCCATGATCATGCGAACGGCGGCTCAAATACGCCGCCAGGGTGCGGACCTGGTGTTGGTTACACCGCTGTGGAGGTCGCAAGTATGGTTTCCGGTTCTTCTGGAACTTTCTTGGGATTTTCCAATCCTACTCCCCCTGTTTCCTCTGCTCCTGACGAGCCCGGATCAGGAACCTCACCCTCTCGTCATGCAGAACACTCTCCGCCTCGTGGCGTGGAGGCTCTCAGGAGACGCTGGGCGCTCCCGGGCCTTTCGGGGTCAGCTGCGCACTTGCTCTCCAAAGCATGGGCCGATAGTACGACGAAGCGTTACAGATCCGCTTGGCTTAAGTGGATGCGTTGGTGTTTACGAAGGGATTTGGATCCCATGGTCGCCGGCCTTGTTCCCGTGCTGAATTTCCTGGCTCATTTGGCCGACAAGGGTTTAGCGTATAGGACGATCAATGCTATCCGGTCGGCGATATCTGCGGGCCATGATAACATCGATGGCCGTCCGGTAGGGGAACACCCTTTTGTGTGCCGGCTTCTGCGAGCGGTTCGCCTCGCACTGCCGCCAGAGCCCAGGTACTCCGTCCTTTGGGACGTCAATTTGGTTCTGAATCTGTTCCTGTCGTGGCCAGCGAATTCTTATCTGTCTCTTAAGGAGCTCTTGGCGAAATTAGCCATGTTGTTATGTCTGGTCTCTTGTAGGCGCGTCTCGGACTGGCTGGCATCCCTGAGATGTCGAGAGTGCCAATCCGCTACCTGATTGCACTGACCTTGGATCTGCGCCCTCCGGGCGAGCGTCAGTTGTTGATTGCCCTGCGGAAGCCACACAAAGCTGTCTCCTCCCCCACTATTGCTCGGTGGGTGCGTTGGGTCATGCAGGAAGCGGGCATCAATACTTCTCTCTTCGGAGCACACTCCGCCAGGGGGGCCATGGCCTCTAAGGCATTCTCTGTGGGTGCTCGTCTGGAGGACCTTATGCGAGCAGCGGACTGGTCCTCGGATTCCACCTTCAAGAGGTTTTATTTTAAGCCGGTGGTGGATTTGGCTCAGTTGGTGGTAAGTAAGCTTTAAACTAGCATAATCTGAAGCCTCCGGTCCTGACATAGAATCGAAATTTGCCTAGCTTACGTAACGGTAAGTTTCAATTCTATTAAGGCCACGGAGGCGAGGATTATCCCACCCGGACTACTGTGGTGTCTCTACCCACCCGTATGGCAGTAAGTAAAGCGTTTTCCTTTACGTTGTCAGTACTGTGTTGTTCTCCGAATGCTCCTCGCCTTGTTGTCGCATTTCCTGGGCCACCTCGCTGATGCTGTTCCTTTTTTGGCAGGCAACGACGGGGCTAAACAGGACCAATGAGGCTTAAGCGTGATCTGCGCGAAGAAAGAGGAGGAAGATGATGGGAAGTCCGGTTATATAGGGACGATGGACAGAGACAAAGGACTATGGACTATTATTATAAGCAAAGAGACTCTTGGGAGTTGTTGTTGATTTTTGTTGAACATTACATCAATGCTTTATGTTTAAAGCATCTTGTGTTCTTATTATATCTTTTCCTGAGCTGCTGTGGTTTCTTTATGTTAATAAAGCGAAGGAAGATATAGCATAATCTGAAGCCCCCGGTCCTGACATAGAATCTACTACTCTTCAAAACTATATCAAACACTAAACCACCAAAACAACAACAAACTACACAAAAAACTAATATTTAACACTCTAACAAGTCTAACTACACTACTAAAACGTTCCCCCGCCCTAAAATTATCTTAAAGGTAAATTAAATCATCAAAGAAATGCAGCTCCCAACCGCAAGGGTCTGTCTTCCAAAATGATCTGAAAACAAAATAGATAGACATAAAAGTGAGCAAATGGGAAAAAAATGGTTGTGTAACAAAAATGAATAAATACTACCTCCCCATAGACAATAATGGAGAAATATTAAAAGAAATCCAACAAATTACATATATATTTTTATATTTTGATTTTTTAAATTAAAAATATAAAAAAAAATTACACAAATTGCAAAATATATAATACATATTATATTATAACAAACCATAAAATATACTATTTAATATATATTAAAATGCATATTTGTTTGATGTACTAACTTTCAACATATAAAATTACAAAAAAACTATTGTGAATGCGCAAACAATATAACAATGTTTAAGTAAAAAAACATATAATACAAAAATATATTTTGAGAAACAAATTGTACATTATTTAATATATTAAATATTATTTTAAAAACAATAATATTTAATTTACTAAATAATTTAAAAAGGTACAAACTCTAGCAATGTAAAATACATATGATATCATTTTAATACAAAATAAAATGTATAAATAAAATATATAAAAACAAATGTACTAAAATGTTTACTCTTCTTTAAAATAAATAAATATAACAAAAATCAAAAAGTCTATAATGAAACTACCAAAAATATACTTATTTTACTACTGCATAACTGTGCTTGCATAACAATTTACAATTTTTCTAAACTTTAAAAAAATATGTATTTAAAAATAAATGTGTAATGTTGCAAATGTGCAGCAAAATATATGTTAAAATGTGGTACTCTTTATAATGTATTCTGATTAACATCAAAAGTTGTTCATGATGTTTTTTATTATTTTCAAAAATTGTGAAATAAAAATAAATAAAAACAATTTAATTGTGAACAACTAAAATAAATACTTTTTTGTGAATAAAAATGTTAACAATAAAATCTCACATACGTCTCCTTTTTTATTTGTAATTTACATATAAAGTCAGGAAAAAGGCTGGATAATAAACCATAAAAAATTACTATTCCAACTCCAAAACAACTAAACTCAGGGAAAATGCTAGGTAATAAACCATAAACAATTACTATTCCAACCCCAAAACAACTAAACTCAGGGAACATGATGGATAACAAAATATGAAACATGTCTATTGCAACTCCAACCCAACTAAACTCAGGAAAAGGGCTGGATAATAAACCTTAAAAAATTACTATACCAACTCCAAAACAACTAAACTCAGGGAAAGTACTGAATAATAAAATATACAAAATTATTATTCCAACTCCAAAACAACAAAACTCAGGCAAACTGCTGCATAATAAATCAATTACATTTACTATTCTAACTCCAAACAAACTAAAACCAATGAAAATGCTGTATAATAAACAAAGTCAAATTAATATTCCAACTCGAAAACAACTAAACTCAGGGAAAGTGCGGGATAATAAACAAATTAAAATTGCCATTCAAACTCCAAAACAATTAAACTCAGCAAAAGTGCTAGGTAATGTAAAAATGATTAAAAATATTGAAATTACCAATTTCCAAATCTATGGAAAAAACATAAATTTATAAAAATATACAAATATTTATAAAATGTGAAACTGTAAGACAAACATTGTCAAAATATTGTTAAGAACATTAAACAATAACCACAACATGTATAAAACAAACTAAATATACATTAAAATGTTTACATTTTTCAAAAAACATTACAAAATAGTTTTTACTTTTCTATCCAAAATAAAATAAATATAGATTTTTACTTCTAAATTTTTTACATTTCTAACTTTTTAAAAATAAAATAAAAAAACCTTTAGAAATATTTTAACATTTTTAAAACAAACACAATCAAAAATATTATATACATATAAATAAACATATGATTTTAATTATATCATTTTTTTAAATGACAAATAATTCTTAAAATGTTTATATTTTTTACATGAAAATATCTAGACCTCTAAAAAAATGTTGAAATATTTTTACAATTTTTGATTTTACATTTATAATTTAGGAAATGTTTCACATTTTTCATTAATATATTTTTTCAAAAATTAAAAAAATTACTTCAAACAAACATTTTTAAATTACTCCCCACCCTTTTTCCTATAAACCCACCATCCCACTCCTAAAATTGTACATTTTGGGGTCGATTCCGATCCTGGTAAGAAACCGTCCGTACGATTCGTATCCGGAGCCCTCTCCATACAAATCGTACCCGTCCGTCCGAGTCGCGTAGTACGATCCGCATTACATGAATCCATCCGAATCGTCGCGATCCGTACGTATTGCAAGGCTGAAACCGTGAACCGTACGACTCGTACACATGCCAAACGACCCGACGAGTACGATCCGGACCGGGGAATCAGGACCCGATTCCTACGGTCCACGTCAGGTAAGGGTGATTCGTACGGAAAAGCGCACTATCACATACACACCGTACGGTGCATACCCCCCCATGATCGCAGGGGTACGCCGCATACCCCTGCGATCATCGGGGATAGACGCCATACCCCGCGATCGCAGGATGTACGCACCGTACACCCAGCGAACATAGGGTATGGTGCGTACACCACAAGATCGTGGGGTACGGCGCGTATCCCTTATGATCACAGGGGTATGCGCCGTACCCCTGCGATCATTGGGGGTATGCACTGTACCCGAGGGGGCCGTTCCGTACCTGTTTCGGGGCGAATTCTGCTTTTACGGCTGTTTTCAGCTCCCGTAGGAAAAGGGTCATACGGTGCGTACCCGACACAAATCGTACTTGCCGGGTCAGAAAAAAGCAGCCGTGATCCATACAGATGTCGCGTACAGCGGGTTCCGAGGGAGATTCGTGCAGAGATTTGAGTCGTACGGTCTTTGTACGATTCGTATGGAATCCTACTCCTGGTACGAATCGTACTTCGTCGTACCTACGGGGGATGTTGCAGGGTACGATTCGTACGGGAAAAACACTCCGTACGGCTGTTCGGAGCGTTTTTTCCAGAGTTGGAATCAACCTCAAAATGTAAATAATAATTAATACTTTAAACAAATATTTTGAAATTACTCTCCCCCCTTATCCCCTATAAATCCAACATCCCGCTCCTAAAAATAAGTGAAAATACATTAAAAACATACATTTTAACATTAAAAAATGTATTTATATATATATCCAAAAGTAACCACCGCTTGCGCAGCAATAATCCAGCACTCAGTGGGGCTACTTTTACTCATATTTGTTCAATTTTCAGTGAAGGCATCTACGCGTTTCGGCAGCAGCTTGCTGCCTTGTTCGCAATGCAAGACGCCATTTCTCTAATATTTTTAAAACGCTCAATCATAAACAGCAACAAAGGACATCCTTTTGGCACATTGAAGCTGGTCATTTCACATGTTTTCTTTCTTCCCCTTTGAGCCCCATCTTGTAACATGTTAAAAACATAACCTTTTATATATGTTTTCATGTATTTGTATAATCTTTCGTCAGCAAGTGTCCAATACATATCCTTGTTACGGTTTGAGTAACATAATACATAATTTACTCAATTCTCCATACTTATTAGTACCACAAGAATTAAATGGTCAACATGTCTAATATCTACCCTTGGCAATAAAAGAATGTCCTCTATTTTCATGACAAAAAATTCCTTTTAATAAAGTGCAAGTGCTCAGCCTCATTTATTTATCTTTCTTCTCTTTTCACATTTATTATACAGTACTTAGATAATAAAGTGCTAAAGCTTCAGTATATTCAAATTCATATACTTTCCACAGTACTAAGATAATTCAAGTGAAAATTATTTTCAATAAAGTGCAAATGCTCAGTGCCACAGTATATTCAACTTCATATATTATTCATAATACTAGAAAAATTAAAGTGCTAGTGCCTCCGTATATTAAAATTCATACACTTGTTCCAAACCATATTCAAAGGCAAAGTGCTTTGTGCACATTTGTTCACATGAATAGGTTAAAGTGCTTAGTCTTACAATGCTTAATAATAGAGTGCCAAGTGTCCATTGTATTTCCTCTTCTCATATAAAACTTCTGTGTAAAAGAAAATGGTTCTTCTGAACGTGCAAATTCACTGGCTCTTCTTAACCTATTCAGGAAAGGGGGTGGTGATGAACAGAGTGTCTGAATTAAGCAGACCACTCTTACCCAGTCCAAAGATCAGGGCTTGATCCATCACCGTTATTTAGCTCACTGCACCATCCCAGCTAAGAACCTGGCTATATGCAAATTAGTCTGTCCCTGGCCCAGTGCATCATGGGAACAGGGCAGACCAAACTACCAAGCCAATTCTTCACCAGAAAGGAGACAAGCTTCCGGGGACCGGTTTCTGGCATTTCAGCCATCGTCGGCACGGCTTGCTTGAATCCTGATGGTGCAGTGAGCAAGGGACTCATGTCTGAGTATACCCTGTCACACCTATAGTGGCCACAAACGATTCAGAAAAGGGGGTGGTGATGAACAGAGTGTCTGAATTAAGCAGACCACTCTTACCCAGTCCAAAGATCAGGGCTTGATCCATCACCGTTATTTAGCTCACTGCACCATCCCAGCTCAGAACCTGGCTATATGCAAATTAGTCTGTCCCTGGCCCAGTGCATCATGGGAACAGGGCAGACCAAACTACCAAGCCAATTCTTCACCAGAAAGGAGATAAGCTTCCGGGGACCGGTTTCTGGCATTTCAGCCGTCGTCGGCCCGGCTTGCTTGAATCCTGATGGTGCAGTGAGCAAGGGACTCATGTCTGAGTATACCCTGCCACACCTATAGTGGCCAAAAACGATTCAGAAAAGGGGGTGGTGATGAACAGAGTGTCTGAATTAAGCAGACCACTCTTACCCAGTCCAAAGATCAGGGCTTGATCCATCACCGTTATTTAGCTCACTGCACCATCCCAGCTCAGGACCTGGCTATATGCAAATTAGTCTGTCCCTGGCCCAGCATTGTAAGACTTAGCACTTTAACCTTATTCATGTGAACAAATGTGCACAAAGCACTTTGCCTTTGAATATGGTTTGGAACAAGTATATGAATTTTAATATACGGAGGCACCAGCACTTTAATTTTTCTAGTATTATGAATACTGAGCTGGGATGGTGCAGTGAGCTAAAAAAACGGTGATGGATCAAGCCCTGATCTGTTGACTGGGTAGGAGTATTCTGCTTAATTCAGAAATTCAGTCCAACACCACCCCCCTTTTCTGAATCTTCTTAACCTAGGCATGTGAATAAATCTTCATCGAACTCCAGGATATAATATGTCTCTAGCCTCTGGAGTTCTCTCTCCTTATTTCCCCCTCTTCTTTCTGGGGATTTCAGCAATACAGCTGCATTGCATGAATATAGGGCTACTTTTGTCATGAATCACGCACATCTGGCTCCCACAAGAGCACTTTGCCCCCTCAGGAAACCCACCCCTGTCCCGTGCAACCAGCACTCCGAATATGTCAGGTGTAGTGTTTGGTGAACTGTGTTTTGTGTTTTCACTTACATGTAAATTGTATGCTGTTATCTCTTAATATTAGTCAGACGCTAATGTAATACGTTGAGAGGAAACCAGAGATACTGTAATGCTTTTTAGACGTTTGTATTTGCAGGCGAGGATGTTGACCAGTTGATTTATTGAGCTTTCAGGGTCTCAAGTGCATTCTGAGGTCTTGAGCGCATGTGGAGAAAACGCACGCATAAGATTGGTGCGAGCGCATGCGGAGGAAGACACACGCTAGGGAAAGGTGCGCACGCAGTGAAAAAACGCACGCATAGGATTGGTGCGCGTTACGTGAAATAATCCCAGGGTGTGGCACAGCTATAAAAGGCCACACCCAAAGTTGCTCATCGCTTTGCCTTCCTTCGTCGCCCCGCGCTGGAACGTCCTGGAGAATCCTGGAAGCCTGCGGTCGTCAGCCAACGCCCTTGAAACTTCGAAGGTCTTCAACTCAGCATCGGAAAGAAAGCTAAGTGAAACCTTTCATTACTTGTTTATTTCTTCAGGCGCCCAACGCAAGCAAGCGGCAAACAACCAAAGACTCGAACAAACTTACCTGGAATTGGCTTAAAGAACTTTTGTGAGAACTTTGAATTGCATATGCCGAACTGAATTATCTTTAGTATTTCAGGCCTTGAGAAGTATCAAGGCTAACTTTGGAGCCCTAGTTTCTTGTATTGTGATTTCGTGCAAAACGTTTGTTTTAATGTTAATTTGTCTAGGAGGAAAAGAGTGAAGGAAGATACAACTAATATCTGAGAGAGTAAGTGGGGGATTAATAGTTAAGAATAAAAGAAGTTAATAAACAAGCATAGGAAAGAAAGTAACTTATTTTTAACTGTTTGCTTCTTCAGTGTCACGGAGATTCTCTGGCAATTCATACTATCAGCACAGCTCTTCTACACTTCATCCTTCACGACATCCTTCACGACGACAACACGGACGCGACGTCTTGGCCTTTTCAGTCGCAGGTAGGCTAGCACATAATTTGTCTGGAATATTCCAGGGAAACCTTGTGTTAATAAAGCAGAGAATAGGAGTTCTGAATAGAGGTTACAAATAGCTTTCCTTGTTGCTTCGCAGGTCGACAATAAGGGAGCTGGTAGCGTCCACGATCCGGCCTACCTCCCTGACTTCTAGAAGATTACCTCAGTGTTACATATAGTCACTAGGGATTGCCTAGAATTTGGGGAAGTTGGTCCATAACGTCTCTGCGGAATCATCTACAAGCAACCTACAGGTAAGGGTGCTTGTAATCTTGACAGAAGGCAAAGCCCACGACTTTTATTCCGCCCAGACGTTATGGATCCTTCCATTACAAATTCTTTACAGGAAATGGCAGATTTGTTAACTGCAATTCAAGCAGATAACGCAGCCCTTCGTAGGGAGGTTGCTGATATTCGAAGTAATATGCAGCCTGGTTCATCCAGTCCTAGTACATGGACTTTCTCTCCAACTCAGAAGTCTGTGTTGAAACCAGCAACTTTTCAGGCAGGGTTTCAAACCTTGCATCCCGACCCTAGCTCATCTTCAACCTCAACTCAGATTCAAGTGGTAACCCCAGTACCTGTTCCTTTAGCACCTCCAGAACGGTTTTATGGAGACAGTAATAAATTCTCCATATTTTTAAACCAATGTCATTTACATTTTATAGCAAAACCAGCAGCTTTTCCTGATGACTCCTCAAAAATAGCCTTCATTCTCTCCTATTTAGGAGGTGATGCAGCTTTATGGTCAGTGCCTATAGTGGATCGAGATGATCCAATTCTCTATAATCTTCGGACTTTTAAAAACACTATGAAAAAACTGTTCGCAAAACATGTCTTTGTCCAATCAGCAGATCACGAGTTATTACATTTAAAACAAGGTTCATCGGACTTATTGCATTATATCTCTCAATTCAATAGACTTGTAATTGAAGCTCATTGGCCAGAAGAAAAAAGGGTTTCTCTTTTTTACAAGGGACTCAAAGACGAATTGAAAGATATGGTCACTCAAATTTTAGACCCTCCAGATACCATAGAAGATTTCATTGATTTAGTGGTGAAATTAAATCATCGGTTATCTGAACGCAGAGGTGAAAAAGGAAAAACAGAGGTCAAAGTCTTCTCCTTTAAAGAAAGGAATAATAGTACGAGAGCAGAGATCACACCTAAATTAGATTTAGGAGAACCCATGCAGATAGGTACAATCAAAGGTCCCTTAACTAAAGAAGAAAAGGACAAAAGAAGAAAATTAAATCAATGTTTGTATTGCGGCAAGTCAGGCCACTTTGTCAAAGAATGTCCGGTGCGTCCAAACAAACCCAAGGGGAAGAGTCCAGAAGTAGCCTTAATACAACAGTCGGAAAACTAGCTAGCTCGACAAATCAAGAGGTCAGATTGTCGAGTAAAATTTCTAGTTTGGCCTCCATCACTCCTGAGATAACTTCTCAACATCTCAGTATTAAGGTCACTTTACAATCACTTACAGAATCAAAGAAAAAATGGACGGTTGACGCGTTAATTGATTCAGGAGCCACGGGCAATTTCATAGACACAATGTTTTTAAAAGAATTAGAGTTTAAGACCAAATCCAAAGAACATCCTGAAGTGGTTAGGGCAGTTGATGGCAAAGAGTTATCATCAGGTTTAATCCAATTCCACACAGAAACACTTGCCATGACTTGTTTAAATGTCCATAGAGAAAACATAACCTTCGACATCATTGATGCACCTCAATTTCGCTTGATCCTAGGTATCCCCTGGCTCACTAAACACAACCCCAAGATTGATTGGGTAGAGAGAACCGTGTTGTTAGATTCACATTATTGCTCATCAACCTGTCTGTTATCACAAGATTCAAAAGTACTGATTCAAGGTAGCAACTTCCCCTTGAATTCAAAGAGTGTATTACTTTTGGAGGGTATTCCGGAAGAGTATTCCGATCTTCACGATGTGTTCGATAAATCAAAGGCCAATACCTTACCACCACATCGGGATTTTGATTGTCGAATAGATCTTGTGCCTGGGGCTACTCTACCGTGTAGTCGTATTTATGCACTCACTGAAAAGGAAAACGACCATTTAAGAGAATATTTGGATGAATATTTGGCAAACGGATTTATTCGACACTCAAAATCGCCCGTATCCTCTCCTCTCTTTTTTATTCCGAAAAAGGGAGGTGAGTTGAGAACGTGCATCGACTATAGAGCTCTTAATAATGTAACCATTAAGAACAGATATCCACTTCCTCTAATTCCAACTCTCTTAGACCAATTGAAAGATGCCGTCATTTATACAAAATTGGATTTGCGGGGAGCTTATCACTTGGTTAGGGTTCGGAGTGGGGATGAATGGAAAACAGCATTTCGTACCAAATTCGGTCTTTACGAGTACCAGGTTATGCCATTCGGACTCTGCAACGCTCCCGCAGCCTTCCAATTTTTTATAAATGAGGTTTTAAGGGAATATCTAGACATCTGTTGTATTGTGTACATAGATGATATCCTCATTTATTCGAAAAACACCACTGAACATGTACAACAAGTAAGAGCTATTCTTCGAAAGCTTCTTGACAACTCCTTGTATGTAAAACTTGAGAAAAGCACATTCCATACTACCAAGGTAGAATTCCTGGGGTATGTTCTAAGTCCAGAAGGCATAGAGATGGATCCTAAAAAGATTCAAGCAGTTCTAGATTGGAGTAGTCCTTCTTCAGTGAAGCAAGTACAAAGTTTCTTGGGGTTCGCTAATTTTTATAGGCGATTTATCTGTAATTTCTCCCAATTGATAACCCCAATTACTAAGCTTCTTAAGAAAGGCGTAAAGTTTGATTGGAACAACGATGCAGAGGAAGCCTTTCAGAACCTCAAAAGACAATTTACTACAGCTCCTGTGCTAATGCATCCGGATCCTTCTAATCCCTTTATCGTAGAAGCAGATGCCTCTCAGTTTGCCATTGGAGGGATTCTATCTCAGAGACACAAAGAAACTGGTCAAATGCATCCAATTGCATTTTATTCACGGAAACTAACCCCTACAGAACAAAATTACGCAGTCGCTGACAAGGAGTTGTTAGCCATCAAAGCAGTCTTCGAAGAATGGCGTCATTACTTGTTAGGGGCAAGACATCCTGTAACGATCTATACTGATCACAGAAATTTGCAATTTCTGCGCTCTGTGAAGGCACTCACAGCCAGGCAATTACGTTGGACATTATTCTTCAATGATTTTAATTTTGTGATAACTTACCGCCCAGGAAAAGAAAACCTAAAAGCAGATGCTTTGTCACGTCTGGCAATGTTAGATGAAAAAGAAGGATCAGTAGAAGAAGTCCAAGCTGTTTTGCCAGACCGTTGTTTTAAGGTTGGAGTGGTAGTATCTAATGTATTGGAAGACATTAAAAAGAAGGTGCAGGAGAAAACGTCACAAGAATGGTATGACCTGTATCCACTATTAAAGTTAAGAGACGAATTTTTGTATATGAATGAACAAATATTTGTACCCACACCAGAATTACAAAACAGAGTTATTCAGTTACATCATGACACACTTATGTCTGCGCATCCAGGAATTATCAAGACCAGTCAATTGATTAGAAGGAAATTTTGGTGGTCTTCCTTGTTAAGTGATGTTAAATCATATATTGAAACTTGTGAAATCTGTGCACAGAATAAGACACAACATCAGGCACCTAGTGGTCAACTACTTCCACTTCCAATAGCCCCTCAACCTTGGCACACCATATCTCTTGATTTCATCGTAGAACTTCCTAAAACCAAGGAAGGTTTTAACACAATTCTGACTGTAGTCGATCATTTCTCTCGTATGGCACATTTCATCCCATTAAAGAAAATTCCCTCTGCAAAAGAGTTAACTCAAATCTTTTCCAAAGAGATAATTCGACTACATGGCATTCCTTCGGTGATAATCTCTGACAGGGGTCCCCAATTTGTTTCACAGTTTTGGCAACATTTAGGTGAAACCTTAGGTATGGATATCCGTACGTCTTCTGGATATCATCCTCAAACAGATGGTTTAACAGAGAGAACCAATCAAACCATAGAACAGTTTTTAAGATGTGCCCTGGTAGAAGAAGAGAAAGAATGGTCAGAAATTTTATGGGTTTTAGAATTTGCATTCAATAACATGGATAGTTCTTCCACCACTTTGTCACCCTTCTTCTGCACCTATGGTTTCCATCCTAAAAACATCCCAGAAACCATTTTAATCCCTTCGGCTATACCATCTTTAGAAGACCACATTACAAAATTAACTCAGGTACAACAATTGGCACAGTATCATTTAGCTCAAGCAAAAGAAAGCCAAAAGGAATCTTCGGATTTACACAGAAAACCATCACCTAAATACTCCATCGGAGACAAGGTATGGTTATCCACAAGAAATCTAAAGATTAATATTTGTAAAAAGTTTCGCCCAAAATTCATTGGACCTTTTGATGTAGAGAAAATTATCAATCCGGTCAGTATTAAACTAAAGTTGCCTGTAAAATATAAATTCCATGCTGTATTTCATGTGTCATTGATTAAACCCTGTGATCCTAAGACCAGATTCAGAGGGAATCCTGGACCCTTAGACATAGATGGTACTCCAGAATTTGAAGTCCAGAAAGTTTTAGATTCAAAGAGAATTCGAGGAAAGCTGTTTTATCTAATTCATTGGAAGGGGTATGGTCGAGAAGAACGATCTTGGGAACCTCTTTCCAATTTGCAGAATTCCCCTCGTTTACTTAGAAGTTTCCATCTTCATAATCCGAACAAACCAAAACCAGTTCCACACATTTTGGGAGGGCTTTTGAGAGGGGAGTACTGTCATGAATCACGCACATCTGGCTCCCACAAGAGCACTTTGCCCCCTCAGGAAACCCACCCCTGTCCCGTGCAACCAGCACTCCGAATATGTCAGGTGTAGTGTTTGGTGAACTGTGTTTTGTGTTTTCACTTACATGTAAATTGTATGCTGTTATCTCTTAATATTAGTCAGACGCTAATGTAATACGTTGAGAGGAAACCAGAGATACTGTAATGCTTTTTAGACGTTTGTATTTGCAGGCGAGGATGTTGACCAGTTGATTTATTGAGCTTTCAGGGTCTCAAGTGCATTCTGAGGTCTTGAGCGCATGTGGAGAAAACGCACGCATAAGATTGGTGCGAGCGCATGCGGAGGAAGACACACGCTAGGGAAAGGAGCGCACGCAGTGAAAAAACGCACGCATAGGATTGGTGCGCGTTACGTGAAATAATCCCAGGGTGTGGCACAGCTATAAAAGGCCACACCCAAAGTTGCTCATCGCTTTGCCTTCCTTCGTCGCCCCGCGCTGGAACGTCCTGGAGAATCCTGGAAGCCTGCGGTCGTCAGCCAACGCCCTTGAAACTTCGAAGGTCTTCAACTCAGCATCGGAAAGAAAGCTAAGTGAAACCTTTCATTACTTGTTTATTTCTTCAGGCGCCCAACGCAAGCAAGCGGCAAACAACCAAAGACTCGAACAAACTTACCTGGAATTGGCTTAAAGAACTTTTGTGAGAACTTTGAATTGCATATGCCGAACTGAATTATCTTTAGTATTTCAGGCCTTGAGAAGTATCAAGGCTAACTTTGGAGCCCTAGTTTCTTGTATTGTGATTTCGTGCAAAACGTTTGTTTTAATGTTAATTTGTCTAGGAGGAAAAGAGTGAAGGAAGATACAACTAATATCTGAGAGAGTAAGTGGGGGATTAATAGTTAAGAATAAAAGAAGTTAATAAACAAGCATAGGAAAGAAAGTAACTTATTTTTAACTGTTTGCTTCTTCAGTGTCACGGAGATTCTCTGGCAATTCATACTATCAGCACAGCTCTTCTACACTTCATCCTTCACGACATCCTTCACGACGACAACACGGACGCGACGTCTTGGCCTTTTCAGTCGCAGGTAGGCTAGCACATAATTTGTCTAGAATATTCCAGGGAAACCTTGTGTTAATAAAGCAGAGAATAGGAGTTCTGAATAGAGGTTACAAATAGCTTTCCTTGTTGCTTCGCAGGTCGACAATAAGGGAGCTGGTAGCGTCCACGATCCGGCCTACCTCCCTGACTTCTAGAAGATTACCTCAGTGTTACATATAGTCACTAGGGATTGCCTAGAATTTGGGGAAGTTGGTCCATAACGTCTCTGCGGAATCATCTACAAGCAACCTACAGGTAAGGGTGCTTGTAATCTTGACAACTTTGATGATTTTTTTCAAAAATGCCGGGCTACCGGATATGTTCTGTCTTTACTGGCAATTGCCCTTCTGTGTTGCAGTATTCTTTTATAGGCGGGTAAGGTAGTACTGCCTATATATATTTTTTCGACGGGCATCTCAGCATGTAAACCACAAAACTTGACCTACATGTTAAAAAGCTCCTGATTTCAATGGTTTTATTAAAAGGTGTTCTAAAGAGTGTTAAATTAACTCCATGCTGACACGCTTTACATTTAAAACACTTTCTAAAACCCATCCTTTGTTGGAGCCAAGTCGGAGTACCCTCTCTCTCTTTGCACTCACTGCTCACAATTTGACCCTTTAACGACTTTGATTTCTTATTTGTTATTTCAGGATTTTTTCAATCTTAGGGCCCACTACTGGATCTCCTTTAATAAGGTGCCAATGTTTTTTTAAAATGGCCCTTGCATCCTTATGTTTTGTATTAATTGCCGGTATGAACCTATGAAATTCCACACCACCTTGTTGTTTCTTCCTTTGCTGTGTCCTTGATGGTTCTGTTGTATAGCATTTTAGGACCCTAGTGTAATTTTCCCGATTCATGCCCTTATATAGGCATAAATCACCATATCCTTATATTGGAATAGAAATCACAACCATATTTAGACATAGTTCATGCAGTCCAAATATGGCATGGCTACTTCCACTAGTTCCGAAAATCCACAACAATTTCTTGGAAAACTCGGCTTCAGCAGTTAGGGACTTCCCCTTGCTTGAATATTGATTTGTCCAAGAACTCATGGAGTTTTCAGAGAACTGAGACTCTTTGATGACGTTATTATGTCCACCTTTACGTCAAACTCAGCACCTTCAAGCTATAAATATGCCCACACTTGCAATAGCAGCTCCCTACAGCAAGTGCCGAAGGAAGTCGACCCGCGTGCAGACGCACTGAGAGAGACACTGTCTTTTCTATTGCAGAGAAATCCAGCTCCAGTGTTTCCTTGCGGGTTGTTGGGAATTGGAGTCCTGAGACTGACCTCCTTCATTCTAAACCAAGGTACGGAGCTGATTTGACCCTAAGAGAAGTCTTGGATAGATTCTTGGCAAAAAGGAACTAAACGTATGCTACACCACACTTACTTCTTCCCTCGTTCTAGACTTAGGTTAGGTACATCGGGGTAAAAGCACCAGTTGAGTACTTTTTTGTCTTTATTTATTTATGTATGTATTTTATTGCTTAGAAACCATACAAAGCTTTTACAGTATATTTTATAATACTCTTCTTGCTGTACACATTATATTTTACAGCCAGTATTACGATTGTAGCAGTTCATTTCTTCTGCATGAGAAAGAAGACTGTTCAATAAATACTTTTATTGAAAATGCCAGTCTCTCTATTTCTTTGCACCTCTGGTGAAATGAAGCATGCACGATTGACTGAGTAAAATATCTATCTATTGTTTCAACGACTCTGAAGATACGTTTTATCTTGGGGAAACAAAGTTGTCATGTTTATGCGGTTGTCAGAAACTAATCCCTTCTTGTTTATTCAAGAAAGTTTCTAGTGACCTCCGAGCTTGCTGGCACTCACAATTAAGTTTAATATATTCGATAGAGACCTAGTCGACCTAAGTCCTACGTCACATCTATAGGATATATTATTCCAATGCGCAGAGCCTATTGGGAATATGGGAACTGCACTACATGGCGCCCAACGCCATACTAGAGTAACTCAGTCGTGCTTTTCACAGAGACCCCTTTTCCCCGTAAAATACTCCAATAGACGTCTAGAGTGGGTAAAAGGATAACATTTCCGCCATAACTGAGTAGGACGAAAATCCTATTGTGATCTCGGTCCCCAAGATCGCCATATCCGAGACGGTATATCCCCTCCGTTACCACCTCGCACCATATCCCGTTCAGGCAGACCCATTGACTCCCCAACAACAGCGTCCCTGACGACAGGCGTCCCGCCCCTCTCTCCCTTGCAGGAACCAATCAGGCAGCCGGCAGGACCGGAAGGAATACCCCGAGAACCCGGAAGTCCCGCCTCTCCTCCGACGGACGGATACAGAAAAGCCGGAAGGGAAGACACAAGCGTGGTCGAAGGATTGTGGCAGGAGACTTCGGCTGGACCGGTGACGGACGGAGAAGACGGGATCGGAGAACGCGAGGAGTGGTCCGAAGAGTGGTGGAGTCCCACGGAGGTGGCTGGAGAGCGGCCGTAACTCGGAGGAGAGTTACGGCGGAGCGCGTGAGTACCAGTTGCTCCCTTGTGCCTGTGTACATAGTTAGAAACCCCTCCCAGTGTAAATTGTTCCCGCTATCCTAGGCACGTCACCAGTAAACACTAGTTAGGTTGTAAATACGCACTGTCACTGTATAATAAGAGCACCCCTCTCCCCCACTTCCCGGAACACTTCTGTTTCTTCCCTTCCCTTAAGCCCTTCCTTACCTATACCGCCACCACTTCCCCCTTCATTTCCACGCACTCCCGGGTTAACGGTGAAGGAACCGAAACAAGAGTCCAAGCACAGCTAACGGCTCCCTCTTTTTCTCTTGTTTGCCCTCCGAGGTGTTCTCCGACCACAGCAAGGCGGCTACACCAAAGAACGAGGACGATCCTTGGACCCCATCCCGCCAGGACAACAGAGAAGAAGTCGCATCCACCCTACTGGTTGTTGGTCCGGACCCTCATACCGACCCCGAATTACCTTGTACAAAAACCCTCAATAAATCACTATCGCCCACTATATCCGGCCTCCGCGCCTGCTTTACCAGTCCGCCGACCGCCCACGATCACATCTGGTGTCAGAAGTGGGATCACCTGGAGGAATGGAGGCCGTGATGAAAAGGATGGCGGAATCCCAAGAACAACTGGGAAAGTTGATGGAGCAGTTCCTCAAAACTGCCGAGGACGATAGAGGACAGCTCCATGATGTCTTAAAGAGACTCCCAGGGCCCTCTCCTTCCGAATCAAAGACCTCGCCAACCGCTGGCTGAAACCCGACAACTCAACTAAAGAGAATATCCTGGAAAAAATTTACTTGGAACAGTTCCTATCATCTTTGCACCCAGGCACGCAGAGATGGGTACGCCAGCATGCTCACCTGACGCTGAATACAGCAATCGAAATTGCTAGCGCTTATAGCAGGGCACAGGAGCTACAGAGAGGAAAGGACGACCACCCCCACAAACCTCATCCCCCTACAGGACTACGACCTCCACGTCCCCCTGTCCCGAGGAGACCAGATCCTCCCCTCTTCTTCCCCACCCCAGTGCTACATCGCCCTGTTAATCCCGGACCACAATGCTATAGCTGTGGCGGATTCAGTCACATTGCCAGGAACTGCCCACACAAGGATGAGCCGATGGAAGTGGGTCTGGCTCGGAACTATGTGTGCTCCGTACCGGGGGCCCCTCCTCCCCCTTTCCGACGTCCAGTGAACTTTGATGGACAGACCCTCATGGCTCTTATGGATACCGGGTGTCGACAGAGCGTCCTCAGACCTCAAGACCTATCGCACCCGGTCAAAAGTTCGTCCGGCATGGTTGCCATCCAATGCGTGCACGGAGACACCAAGAGTTACCCCACCGCCCAAGTAATGGTCCAACATGAAAAGGACCCCGGCACAGCTCTCACAATGGGACTAATCCCCGCCCTTCCAGAACAAGCAATCCTGGGAAGTGATTACCCCGGACTGCCCGGAATGCTGCATGATACCACAGAATCCCTGACACACTGGTGGGAAGAGGCCCCCTTCCCAATGGGATTGTCCTCCCCCATGCAGACCCGTAAATCAGCGAAAACCAAAGCACAGAAGAAAAAGGAGAAAAGGGAATATGCTGGCGCCTACCCAGTGCTTCCGGAGGAACACCCCTGGCAAACGGACCGTGAATTCCGGGCAGCCCAACTGGAAGACCCCCTGTTACAGGAAGCCTGGAGAAGGGCTGTGGATCAAGAGGACCCCCTTAACGTAGGTCCCTACTTCTTTAAGAAAAATGGCCTTTTATACCGGAAAGGGGGGGTCCAACAGAAACCCCAACTCCTAGTCCCCGGTCCCTTTCAGGAGAAAGTGCTCTTCCTAGCACATAGCCATCTCCTGGGTGGACATTTCGGAGAAGTAAAGACCAGCCAAACAATCCTGGACAAGTTCTACTGGCCCGGAATATATCAACATATTAAAAAGTTTTGCAAAGAATGTCCGGTCTGCCAAAAGCATAGTAGATACCGACCCCCTAGAGCCCCATTGCAACCCCTTCCCATCATTGACATACCATTCAGCAGAGTTGGAATGGACATAATAGGACCCCTGTTACCGTCCCGGAGCGGGTGTCGTTACGCCCTGGTTATTGTTGACTATGCCACCCGCTTCCCAGAAGCCCTGCCCCTGAGACAACCCACCACCCAGAACATTGCGAAGGCCCTCATATCTGTATTCACTCGGGTTGGTTTTCCCAGGGAAATACTAACAGATCAGGGCACTCCTTTTGTCTCCTCCCTGATGAAACAAGTATGTGCCAACCTGGGGATCAAACAAATTCGAACCTCCGCATACCACCCGCAAACCGACGGCTTAGTCGAGCGGTATAATGCCACCCTCAAACAGACCCTTAAGAAATTGCTGGGCTTAGAAGCCAAGAGGTGGGAAGATATGCTACCCCTTGCCCTGTTTGCCATCCGTTGTGCCACCCAAAGCAGCACCGGGTATTCCCCCTATGAACTATTATATGGGCGACCCCCTCGCACTTTTCTTGATATGGCCCAAGAAGCATGGGAAGCAGAACCCGACCGTACCCGGCCCCTTCCGGAATACCTAGAGAACCTAAAAACCCACCTGGCCCTTATGAGAAATATAGTAAGCCAGAACCTAGAGAGCGCCCAGAACAGGCAAAAAGGACAATACGATAAAGGCACAAAACCCCGAACCTTCCTGGTAGGAGACCTGGTGTTACTTATGCTTCCATCCTCCGATCAAAAACTCCTGGGGCAGTGGCAGGGTCCATATAGCATATTACGTCAGGTGACCCCAGTCACTTACGAGCTAGACATCGATCCCGTTCGGGGAGTCACTCAAATCTATCATGTCAATCTTTTAAAGAAATGGGAAGGTCCCCGGCCCGTCTTAAGTGGGTCGGCTAACACAGATCCCCTCTCCTTCACCCCTTGTATCGATCTCGACATCACCCCACCTCAGAGACAGGAACTCGAAACAGTCCTCTTCCCTTTACGACAGGTGTTCTCTTCCTCCCCGGGACATACCACCATCACTGAACATGCGATACAAACCATCCCCGGGAAGGTAATCCGACAAAGGCCATACAGAGTCCCCGAGGCCCGCAGGGAAGTGATACGACAGGAAACGGAACAAATGCTGAAGATGGGTATCATTGAGCCCTCGGTAAGCGAGTGGAATTCCCCGATAGTACTCGTACCCAAACCGGACGGGTCTGTCCGGTTTTGTATCGATTTCCGGGGGGTTAATAAAATATCCTCCTTTGACACATATCCCTTACCCCGCGTCGATGAGATGGTCGAACGCATAGGGAAGGCCCAATACATCTCCACGCTAGACCTCTGTAAGGGGTATTGGCAGATCCCCCTCCGGGAAGAAGACAGAAAAAAGACGGCCTTCTCTACCCCTGACGGGTTATACCAATTCCTAGTCCTTCCATTTGGACTTCATGGTGCCCCAGCCACTTTCCAACGGGCCATGAATAAAATCCTACAACCCCACTCTCTCTATGCTGGCGCATATCTCGATGATATCGTGATTTACAGTGACAACTGGTCCCAGCATTTAGAACATCTGTACCAGGTCATCTCCTCCCTAGGGGCTTATGGTTTTACCATTAATCCCTCCAAAACCACCCTAGCGGCACAGACCGTGAAGTACCTAGGATAACTCCTGGGAGAAGGTTTGATCAGACCACAGGAGAGCAAAATCGAAGCCATACAGTCCCTCCCCTTCCCTCAGAGCAAAAGAGACCTTCGCGCTTTCCTGGGACTCCTGGGTTACTACCGAAGGTTCGTCCCCAACTTTTCACAAAGAGCGGCCCCCCTCACAGACCTCCTAAAAAAATCTATGAAAACAGATACCCTCCTTAGATCCCCTACGGTTGAGTTGATGAAAGCCTTCTCCGACCTTAAGAACGCGCTGACCTCACATCCCGTGTTGGTTAGCCCGGACTATACACAGCCTTTTATCTTACAGACGGACGCCTCCGAACAGGGACTCGGGGCAGTCCTGTCTCAAAAAGACCCCCAGGGAAACGAGAGACCTATACTCTTTCTTAGCAGAAAACTGTTTCCAAGAGAGAAAAACTACGCCGTGGTGGAGAAGGAGGCCCTAGCCATAAAGTGGGCGGTAGACAGTCTACGTTATTATCTGGAGGGGAGACAATTCACCATCTACACTGACCATGCTCCCCTGGAGTGGATGGCACGGAACAAGGGACACAACGATAGAGTCCTCCGTTGGTTCCTGTCCCTACAACCATATCACTTCACCACTGTCCACAGGAAGGGCTTGGAGCAGGGTAACGCGGACTACCTTTCTCGTTACCCTATGTCCCAAAGGGGTACAAGAAAGACAGCTAGGGGAAGGGAATGTGATCTCGGTCCCCAAGATCGCCATATCCGAGACGGTATATCCCCTCCGTTACCACCTCGCACCATATCCCGTTCAGGCAGACCCATTGACTCCCCAACAACAGCGTCCCTGACGACAGGCGTCCCGCCCCTCTCTCCCTTGCAGGAACCAATCAGGCGGCCGGCAGGACCGGAAGGAATACCCCGAGAACCCGGAAGTCCCGCCTCTCCTCCGACGGACGGATACAGAAAAGCCGGAAGGGAAGACACAAGCGTGGTCGAAGGATTGTGGCAGGAGACTTCGGCTGGACCGGTGACGGACGGAGAAGACGGGATCGGAGAACGCGAGGAGTGGTCCGAAGAGTGGTGGAGTCCCACGGAGGTGGCTGGAGAGCGGCCGTAACTCGGAGGAGAGTTACGGCGGAGCGCGTGAGTACCAGTTGCTCCCTTGTGCCTGTGTACATAGTTAGAAACCCCTCCCAGTGTAAATTGTTCCCGCTATCCTAGGCACGTCACCAGTAAACACTAGTTAGGTTGTAAATACGCACTGTCACTGTATAATAAGAGCACCCCTCTCCCCCACTTCCCGGAACACTTCTGTTTCTTCCCTTCCCTTAAGCCCTTCCTTACCTATACCGCCACCACTTCCCCCTTCATTTCCACGCACTCCCGGGTTAACGGTGAAGGAACCGAAACAAGAGTCCAAGCACAGCTAACGGCTCCCTCTTTTTCTCTTGTTTGCCCTCCGAGGTGTTCTCCGACCACAGCAAGGCGGCTACACCAAAGAACGAGGACGATCCTTGGACCCCATCCCGCCAGGACAACAGAGAAGAAGTCGCATCCACCCTACTGGTTGTTGGTCCGGACCCTCATACCGACCCCGAATTACCTTGTACAAAAACCCTCAATAAATCACTATCGCCCACTATATCCGGCCTCCGCGCCTGCTTTACCAGTCCGCCGACCGCCCACGATCACACCTATGTATTAGTTTTTGGTTGTTCAATGTTGAAGGATACAGTATTCCGAAAATATTGTGCACCTTATCTTTGTTTCCAAACAAAATGACTGAAAACGCAACCGTTGGAGCTGCAGTGAATGCAAACCAACCGAATTTCAACATTACAGGGTTTAATGAAGACGACGATGATGCTATAATCATGCCGGAAAACTTAAGGAGAACTATAGCTATAAAAATTATAGAAAATGGCCTATCACCAAGAGGTGGAAGGGTTATATTTGTCAAAGAGGCACATGAATATCGGCAGACAGAGGTATTCTATTCATGGATTATCTTTCCACAAGCAACAACACATGTGTTCCACTTCTATAAGATAGAGGAACATCCAGCGGAATACGTTCCTTTCAAGGACATTGAAATTCCACTAACTTATCAAGAGCATCAACTCAGGTTTAAAGGCGCCCTACAACATCAAAATCACATTATCAGGCTCGGTCCACTAGGTAGACTAGGAGCAACATGGCCGGTACTAGCCAGCTATACACCACATCCTGCCATTGAACAAATGACAGGTCCAGAACAGACTATACAATCAGTCATTGGTAAATTACCCACAAAAAGGGAACAAATTCCATTCTGGTTAGCTTAAAAATTACTTAGATCGAGGCAGTATTTCCTGATAGTACACCTCATGAGAAACACAGGATTCTAACAATCTGTTTACCAATGGGGATCGCACAACACTTGGAGGACTGTGACACTTGGGGTACAGTATTTGCTGCAATATACACAAAAACACATGGTGTTCCGTCCATGCCGGTAATACCAGATGTCCTGAAACAGATTAAAAATGAATACGGGGCAGACCCTGCTTTAACTCTCGGTATGAAGTTACTGAAGGATTTCAAACAGGTCTCAGCTATAATATTAGCAAATATTAAAGGTGAAGCAGCATTTGTGGCAATCCACCAAAAACTGAAAGACCTTGATGTAACTGAGCAACCATATGAACTGGCCAGAATAATAGAAAAATACTATGAAGAACTAGGAAGAGATAGTTTGAGAGAGAAACCAGTAAAGCCCGAACTAACAGAAAATCCGTTTTTTTTAAAATTAAAAACACACTTACTACTCCTAAGAAGAAGAGGGAAAATACTAAACAGACACTTCCTGCAGAGAAGCGTTCCAATCCAGAGGTAGGTCTACTCACAAGGAGCACTCTGAAAAGAGATATAACCTAAGAAATAGGGATAATTTGAGAAAACCTGATAGATATCAAGATACTGATACAAATTCCTCTCGTACTTTTCAGACTTCCTCTCAGAAATCCAAAAGAAGAGGACAATCAGAACACAAGGAAGAGTGCATGAAGTCCAAAGACGATCAACACGTTCCAAAAAATAAGAAAACTCAATTCTCCAAAAAGAAGGTAGCAAGTCTTAAAATCAGACATGCAGAGGATCTTGAGGACACAATTCAAGAATGGGGATTGCGCCCAGACAATGCTGGACAGCGCAGCAGAGGTTACCATAGCTCGCAGGATCCTCAAGGATCATCTGGAGACAGTGGATCTGAATGAATGCATTCAGGTTGAAACTGCAGATACCAGGGTTAGTGTACCCTATAGTTATGTGAAGTAACACTCCGGATAGAGGGGGACAAAACTAGAAAAATAAGAGCACTCTTTTGGGAGAAACTCTCTAAGGGTTATGACATTCTTCTGGCTGAACAAGACTGCCCACCTGAATTTGTCAGGAAGTGCCCACATGGCGAAGAGATCATTATGCCAGCCTTCTTAACCCATATTCCTATTCATAAAAAAGATACACTTATGCCAGAAAATGGGCTATGGCCCAGGCTCCAGCATTATATAAAAATCATGTGGGATGGATGAGGACTCTCCTCACCATAAGATCTAGTTAAAAAATCAACCTACTGCTCAGAGGCAGTTTCCAGTTAAGCAAGAAGCTAAAAAACAGGTCAGGGAGATCTTATATCAACGTGAATACCAAGGGGTGATTGAAACATGCACCTCGTCCATGAACAATCCTTTGTTTCCTGTCTCCAAACCAGACAATACATATTGCCTAGTTTTGGACTACAGACATTTAAACTCTTGTTGCAAGACCTTTGCAGCACAAAATGCACACAGTGCAGCACTAATGAATAACATTGTGCGCAAAAAAATTAAAACCACATCAGATATTTCAAACGGTTTCTTCTGCCAGAATATCGCACCTGAAAGCAGGTATTTGACCGCTTTCTCAATTATGGGGACACAACAACACTTCTGTCGTGTCCCCCAGGGATTCAAGAATAGTCCAGGGTTATTTTCATCCAGAGTAACAGAGTTACTACAAATGTATGATGATGAGGCCTTATTGTATGTCGATGACATCTATCTTACAGACGATGACTTGGACAGGCACTTGAACAGAGTGAACACCATAATACTTAGTTTCGCATCTGAAGGGTACTTTATTTATTTTAAAAGTTTTATGTAGCGCTGGCTAGACCCGGAGGTATCAGAGCGCTTTACATGAGCATCAGATCATAGTTACAGGTTACATAGTTACAAAGGTTACACAGTTCTTAGAGCATGGCAACATAGTTACTTGTAAAGTCGAGATAAACAATAAGCACAAATACGTAAGGGGTAGAAAAGGCGAAGTGAGAGATTCAGGGGAGGGGGTTGGAGTAGGGGAAGTAGACAGATAATGAAGGCAGGAAAGAGGAGGGGAGGGTGAGAGACACAGCATGGGGAGAGGAGGGGAAGGGCGACGGGGACACAAACCGGTAGACGAGTCAAGGCAACGTCCAAAGTCCAGTAAGCTGTGATCCCTGGGGAAGTGGTATTCCTTCCCTATCTCTATTGCGAGAGGCTCCCTTTATGCAGTGGCCTCTCTCATAGAGGGGTCTCTGAGACTCCAAGGCCTACATGGATCCTTTCCCAAAAAGGGGAGAGGGAGTGCTTTGGCAAGGGGTGCCATACCATACCTCAAGTGTGAGTGGCTCCCTTGGAGCAGTGGACTCACTCAGCGGGTTCGCTGAGACTCCAGAGTATAAATATTGGATCTTTCCCCAACAAGGGGAGAAGTAGTGCTTAATCAAACGGCACAAAGGACAGGGGGTAAGGCAGAGTAGCAGGCAAGGGTAGAGATTCAGGGGAGAGAGGACAGGAGCTAGGGAAGAGACAATAAGGAGAGACGAAAAGAAGTCTGCCTAAAGACCGACTGGGTAGGTGACGACCAAAGAGGGAATCCACAGCCCATCTCCCCTTTAGCTAAACCAAATAGCTCCATCGGGCATCAGACAAAATAGTTCAGTCTCAAAACATTGAGAGAGGAGGGAGGGAGAGATTTAAATGGAGAATGCGGTAGGAGACGACAGGAGAGACGAAAGGAAGTCCAACAATGTGGTTCAACAATATACCAGAAGAAGATCAACAAGTAAACATTAAATCAAACAATCAGCAATACAATTAGTGGAGGAGAGAAAGGAGAGAGAAAGTAGTGGGGTGTAGGGGAGGAGGGAAAGTGAGGATAAGGGAAGAGACAACCGTAGAGACGAAAGGCAGTCTGTCTAAAGACCGACTGGGTAGGTGACGCCCAAGGAGGGAATCCACGGCCCATTTCCCCTATAGCTAAACCAGGTAGCTCCATCTGGCATCAGACAAAATAGTTTGGTCTCAATTCATTGTGAGAGGAGGGAAGGAGAGACATAAATAGAGGGAGGATGCGGGAGGAGATGACAGGAGAGACGAAAGGAAGTGCAACAATGTTCAACAATATACCAGAAAAAGAACAACAAGTAAACATTAAATCAAACAGTCAGCAATACATTAGGGGAGGAGAGAAAGGAGAGAGAAAGTAGTGGAGGGTAGGGGAGGAGAGAGAGAGGATAAAGGAAGAGACAACCGTAGAGACGAAAGGAAGTCTGTCTAAAGACCGACTAGGTAGGTGACGACCAAGGAGGGAATCCACGGCCCATCTCCCCTATAGCTAAACCAGGTAGCTCCATCGGGCATCAGACAAAATAGATCAGTCTCAAGTGGCAAGGGAAGAGGTTCACAGAAAAACAGGGTGGGGACAAAGGGCAAGGGCATGTGAGGGCAGAGGACAGAAGCTGGAAAGAGTAGGAGCAGAGAGGGGGAGGGTTGGGGGAAAGGGGAGGGGGAAGGTAAGGTCAGGAGAGACGCGGGCACGTTAGCCCGAAGTCCGGCTGGATAGGTGAAAGTCAAAGGAGGGAGCCCAAAGTCAATCTCCCCCATAGCTCGGCAAGTCATCAGATACTGGTTTGTTCTTGCTCTTCTTTATTTGGGTCCGCATTTCCCTTTCAGCCATTTTGGTGTCTCTTGCGTGTGAGTGAGGGTAGGGTACCTGGATTACTTTCCCCCAGAGTGATTTAGAGTGCAGATGTGCTCTATTGTCTTTATTGATTAGCATTGGGGTTGGCCCTGCACCTCTCCGGCGATCTCGGTGGGCTTCTCCTACGGCTTTTTGGCAGCTTGGTGGTTTTCCGTGGTGTTGCGTCACTGCGTCACTGTGTCGGCGTGCTGGGTATCCTGGTTGAGAGGCTTAAGTTATAAAACGGGGTGGGTCAGTTAGCTTCTCCTTTCCCCTTTATTGTTGTTTAGGTCTTCTCTAGGTGCCCCCCTTTGCACAGTAAGGGGGACCATGATCGTTCTTGTGAGGGAGGATACGGTGGTTCCCCTTGGAGGTGGTTTCCCTTGGAGGTCCCCTGCCTGCACACCCGATTTTCCCTCTCTCACTGACCCGTTTAGCAGCAGCGGTGTGCGGGCCGTTTAAATCCTTGTGTTTTCCGTCCCGTGATGGCTCCTGTGGTAGGACCCCCCTCCACTCCGTTTCTCTCCCCCAGAGCTCACAGCACGTGCAGGTACGCTTGTTACCTCGTACTGTGTGACGGCGATGAAGCGTTGTGGAGTTGCGAGTTGGGTGCCCCCATGTGCCGATTCTTGCCCTTGTGCTGTGATACTGGGGGGTTAGGGCTCACCCTCTCCCACTTTCATTTTTGTTAACTGTGACTCTTTTGGCGTGGCCCCTCTCTCACCTCGCTCAAACTCTCGTTCGCAGTAAACCGTTTATCCTTTCAAGGACATTCACAGGGCTTACTGGTTCGCCGTATCCAGCGGTGACTTGTGGCGCTGCAGGGGTGCTTTTTAAAAAATCAAGAATTGCCCACCTCAATGTCCTATTCTTAGGATATGAACTTTCAAGTGAAGGCAAAAGCCTGGCAGCAAACTTTTTAGAGAAGTGTGCGCTGCTCCAACCTCCAAAAACGCGGAAAAACTTACAGTTAGTTCTAGGATTCCTGAATTTCGGAAGAACTTAACATTCTAAATTACGCAGAAATGGTAAAACCTCCCTACGAATTATTCAAACCTGATTTCAAACCAACTAATGGGACTCAAAAACACACAGAAATGTTGCGTTCAGTGCAAGCAGACATATTAGCAACAACACATTTACAGACACGGGACAACGTACGCAACCTTGTAATCCGAATCATCCCAGGGTGATGCGGATTCACATACCTAACCATTAACGAAGGTGAAAAGGTACCAATAGCTTACAAATCACACTTGTACACACAAGCTTAAATGAAATTCTCTTCAACAGAGAAAGTTCTGACAGCGGTTCAGTTTGCAGTAACAAACAAGAGAGACCTCGCGCAGGGAAAACGCATAAAGGTTGTCACTCCCGTAACTGCCTTAGAGGCAGTGACAAAAGCAAGCATTCCAAATGCAAAGGCTTTACATTCAAGATGGATACAATGGGTTAATTATATTGCTGCAGCAGACATTGAATACGTTTTTGACCCCTACTTGAAAACTCAAGAATTTCTCCTATACGAACAAGAATGTCCTCTGCCCAATGAGATTCTGCCTCTAGAACACTACGGATGTATAATCTATACAGACAGATCAGCACAACCCGCAATTGGGGGAAAACAAGCCTATAGTGCTGCGTGCATGATTGTTAAAGGTCGCTGGTGCGATGGTAAATTCAGACCTATGGTCACAAAAACTCAGTCCTTAGGAGATTGCACAGCTCAGCGAACTGAACTCCAGGCTTTCAAGATGGTGGTTGAGAATATCGATCACGAATTCCGCACACTCATAGTGTGTGATTCGTAATACTGCGTCCAGTCTTACAATGAATACTTGCAGAACTGGGTTCAAAACGGTTTCAAAACGCAAAAGGTGGCACAATGAAGCATAAATTGCTTTGGGAACAAGTAGTTCTATTACAGAAAGAACTGCAAAAGACTCACGTGATTCATACACTGAGTCAACAGCGTAATGGCGTTCATGTTGAAGGGAATTCATTGGCTGATGAGGCCGCGAAGGCAGCTGTGCAAATGGCTTCCGTAGCTGCAATCACTCGTTCAAAAATAGATGGCAAAACAATGCTAGCTGTCAATGCCACAAGCAAAGGCAGCGGTGCAGCGTTACCTCTAAATTATCCACTCAAATATACATAGATAATTGATGCCAACTCCGTTCCTTTTGCTCGAATACCTGGAGTGGGGGATAGGGTAATTCCAAACAGGAGTCGGAGAGGTGCTTTGATTCAAGAAGCACATATGGGAGAGGGTCTGATACATCAAGGGATCTCAAAATCTCTATTAGAATGAAAAGAGATGTACTGGTGGCCAGGGATGAGCACCCACATTTACGAATATGGAATTAATTGCGGTGTCTGTTACAGAAATCACAGCTTAGAGCGCCACCAGATACCGGACTACAGTGTAGCCAGCCCAGTACAGATACCCTTGTTAGACAGCATTAGACTTTCTATAGGCAGACGTCACAATGGACGAATGTGATTCCAAAAATATTAGGACAAGATTCATTTGGATGTGGCCTCAGCGCTCGGCTGACGTACGAACTGTTATTAAAGATTTGCGAGTCTTTATCGGCACATACGCAATCGGCACGCTACATTCTGACCAGGGTCCTGCGTTTAGCTCCAAAGCTTTCAAAAAGGCCATGGCCAATTTGGGCGTTGCATTGTGGTACTCAAGTCCATTCCATCCTGAGGGAAATTTGGTTGTGGAAAGAAAAAACAGGGACATAAAACAATCTATAACAGCTAGGGTATTAGGTTCGGGTGACGGGTGGGTCAAACATCTAATAAGTGTCCAACGTAGCATTAATAACCTGCCAAGAAATTCTCTGGGTGGAATCACTCCATATTAAATACTTTTTGGTACTAGAATGATGGTCGAGGACCTTGATCGTCATACTTCAGTGGTGGAACAAAAACCCTTTGATATCAAAGACCGTTTGGCTGTTTTACAGAACTTAAATGAAACACAAAGAAGTCTAAGCCACACATTACAGAAGCCAACGACCACTGAAGAAAAAACATCTGTCCCAGCAAGATCTGTCTGGATTCCTAAGATTGGGGATCTAGTCAGGGGGAAAAAGCGGATAAGAAGGAATTTGGGCCTTCTCATAGGAAACCAGTACCTGTACTTGCAGTCCACGGATCAAGAACAGTGTTACTGCCGCCCCTTGCTGGAAGAAAGGAGAACCGGTTTGTGTCGATCAACCTGGTCAAACCACATCATGTGGCCGATAATAAGTAGTAGACCCAGTGGATTCCAAAGATGTAGCAGAAGACCTAATCTTGCTACTATCCAAGAGGTTCAAACTGAAAGACTCATCATCTTTGAAGAATCTGCAGTAAGAAAAGCAGGACTATGCAACAAAGCCATGGAACTTGTGCCTCTAGAAACCCAAATAACAGTTCTTCAAGACACCCCTGTCTACAATGATGTAGCAGCTGACTATACTATACCAATATGTCAAGGGAACAAGCAGCTCCAGCGATTTCAAGTAATCCGGATGCAATACCAACAATTGACAGAACTGCCTCTGGCTATTTCATCAACTTTTATACGTTTTCTGAGGATCCCAGTGAGCGAGAAACAACGCCAGTAAATAGAACTTTCAAGGAACAAGTAATTGAACTTTGTCACCAGCTTACAAATACATATCTGGTTTCACCATGGGTTGAATTTTGGTATTTTGTGTTAGGTGTACTTTTTCTCCTACTATGGCTCATTCTCGTTTTAAGTTTGGGAAAGCTGATAGATGAAAAATATAATAAAATGGACACAGCAAGTAAGAACATCAACTTTCTCCTGAAACCACACAAATCATCTCATCGTGAACAAAGAGGTCTGTCATCAGTGAACATCACAGCCGTTCCTCTACCTGGTGGTATAGCATGGGATACAACTGATTATGACATTTATGGCCCTGTAGAGCTGCTGAAAATTCTACACCAATTTAAGGTTTCCTTGAGTGATTTTGTTTCACCCAGCACATTTTCTGATGATTGGGACTTGGAGACTGTTAATACCATGATGGCAGACTTAGAAATGTCAGCAAAATTTACAAAACATGAATACTTAGAAGGTTCATCAAAATATGAAGAAAGGTATTGTTTTAATCATTATGGTCATCATTATTTGCACAAATCTGCAAACCCTAGAAATGTTTTAACTTATAATTAATGGGAACATTGTCCGACGCCACCAAAGGGTAGCTCTAAAACATTTTATGAAACATTTCCATACTTCTCAGGCTTTAATGTTACAAATCCAGAAACTTTTTACTTTAAAAATGTTAATAAGACAGGCATGAAACGTATGTTTACTAATACTAAGCAAATTTATTCTGCAGCCTTTTATGCTTAATTGTCCACATTAGGTTTTGACTTTTGAAAAGACATTGAGACAAAATCGTAGGTTTTATTAAGCGCTCAGCTACTCTAGCAGAGTGTCCCGGCGCTAGTGTCCCGGTGCAAGGTTTAGAAGCCTTATTTAGAGCCTGCATAATCCCAGAACACATAATGTTTTTAAATGAAACTGTTCAACAGACATCTTGTCTTGGCCTGGCTAATATAAAAGATTTAAACAAACCGTCCATACCTAAACCCACACCTGATAGTAATGGAACTATAGATGAGGAGGTAGACATAAACTACATTTTAAAACAGAACAGAACTAATCCTGATTCGAAAGATGGTTAATCTGGCCCACAGACACGAATAACTGTCAAGATAGATTCCTGAACAAGACACAAGGATTTCCATTAATTAGGCCAGATCAAAGATATGTACAGAGACAACATTCAGGGATTATAACAACTTACAGTGTTAGAAAACTGTGCTTTGAGTGGCTACAATAGTCCACACTTCCGGAAATAAAACAACATTTAACTTTACTAAAAGATGGCGTTGATTTGAGAGATTTTTTATTAGGACCTCGTGAACCACGTCATAAACGTTTCATATAATCCGGTATATACGCTGCTTATAATGAAGCGTGGAAAGTCACGCAAATCGAAACTGCAGAACGAATACGAGAAATTGATCGTATTAATTTAGACAAAGCACTCTCTGTAGTTGACAATGGGTTAACAACTCTGTCATCCAGATTGTATTCTGTGGACAGCATCCTCTGCCATAGACATAATGGAACAGGACTTGCTAATGTTACAAAATGCCTAGTCTCAATTGCGTTCTATAATGCTGCTAGGCTTACCATTAACCGTTTCTGAGAAGCCAGCAGTTGAATGGATAATACATGGCACCATCACAATACCAGTGACGATTTTCCAGTTTCAGTATTGCTTAAAACACATACCAGCAGGCCTGTATGAAAGGTTGGGTAAAGGGTACATAAAGTCGGCCTGGGATTTACCATACACACACAAATGTTGGAGTGGGGAAAAGGAGGTTTTTCTTAGTGGTAAAAATTACAACAAAGCACTGAGAGGAACTCTTCTATGTCAAGGCATTAATTTACATGGAGCCTGTGATGGTTCTTCAAACAACTTATCATGCCACCTGCAGGGTTCTCCAACCGCAGTGATAGATCCAATTTTTAGGCAGCTCTCCAATGGGAGTTACAAAATGTTGAATGTTCACAGCTGGTGTGGAATGATGCCAGGAATACCCTAGGTCGTCAGTGTGTCAGCCAGGGTCACTTGTTGTATGCAAGTATTGTTTCCTAAAACTAAGACAGACGGGAAGTCGCCGCTTTGGCCTTCATTGAACATCTCTTCTATACGAATTGATACTTTAAGCAGAATGAGAGCCATTCTTTTACAAAAAACTGTGCCACTGACCTCGTCCAGAGAGACGTATGATCTGCAAGTTGCAAGGTCCCCTGCAGAGATACCTTCCCTATTATCGATAAGCTGCCCAGTACATTTTACATTTAGCAGAAATGTTAGGGCCTATCTTAAACATGTCTGATAGCAGTGATAGTGTACATGTATTTAAGACAATTTTTTCGGGACTTTTGGCACCGTTTGAAGCAGTCCTAGGCCTTTTTCCAAACTTCGTGCACTCTGTGTTCGGCAGCCTGCCTCTCATCTTGGAACTCGTAGCAGGGATACTATTTTTGTTCCTTCTGCTCCGTTATGGCAAGTCCAGTCACCAGCGATACCCAGATTACCATGGAGACTCTTCTGGCAATGCGGTATCGTGAGCGCATAACACAGATTCTTGGCTTAGATCGTTTGAAAGGTCTGAATAACACGTGGTTCCAATCGTTCAGACCAATATGGCAAGATTGCATCTTACCTGTTCTACGATGCCTGCTTTGTGGAGAGGAATGCGTGTTGGATATCTGTCTAACACTTCCATCAGCACTGCCAACGGATGTTGCGCTTTGCTTGGTTCGGTAACAGCTCATGCATTGTGTTGTCCCCAACGGCTACCCATCCTGAAGACGGCATTTATTGAGATCTCACCGGCAATTCCAGCTGAGGGTGAGATACGTGGACCAACAGGCACACAGGTACCATCTTCTGCGAACATTGTTAATGCGACTGACGCTGTTGGCGATGCTTCTTATCTGTGTACGATTGATCTACTTAATGAAGTGGTTCAACTTTCATCTACTGTGGTAGGCGATTTCTTTGCCAGCCTAGACGACTTAATGCTTTCTCCTGACTCCGAGAATAACTTTTGAAACTAGCACACAGCGTTCTATGAACTCTGAATTCGACCTTCGCTTTTTCAAAACAAAAACTTCTAACTTTGGAACTGTATTTTTTCTACGATTTGATTTGCCTTTTTCCAAAATGGATTTTTTTCTTTTTGGCACAAAGTAATCTGCTTAAAGTACAACTATTCTTGGAGAAAAATAATTCTTTGAATACTTCCTAGAAACAATATTGACCTAATCCACAAAAAAAAACAGTTTATATATTCTGATATGGGATGGTTTCAACTTTTTTTTTCTATAACTAAGAGCCATTTCATAAAATGTAATTTCGGGATTCATTCACTTAGCATTGCCAATATCATATTATATGCTTACAGTGATATAATTTCCTTTTTATGCTTACTATGCAAATACTCATTTTATGTGTACATAACCATTTTCAAATGCATTTTATGTTTTTTTGGGTGGGATTGTAAACACATGCTTTAGATATGTTTTAGTGCTTACAAATTTAGTGATGTTGAACATAAAGTGGAGTGGATGTTGTATAGCATTTTAAGACCCTAGTGTAATTTTGCCGATTTATGCCCTTATATAGGTATAAATCACCATATCCTTATATAGGCATAGAAATCACAACCATATTTAGACATAGCTCATGCAGTCCAAATACGGCATGGCTACTTCCACTAGTTCCGAAAATCCACGACGATTTCTTGGAAAATTCGGCTTCAGCAGTTAGGGACTTCCCCTTGCTTGAATATTGATTAGTCCAAGAACTTATGTAGTTTTCAAAGAACTGAGACTCTTTGATGATGTTATTATGTCCACCTTTACATCAAACTCAGCACCTTCAAGGTATAAATATGCCCACACTTGCCATACCAAACACACAGTGGTTTGGAGCAGTTGGACTATCTACTTGCCCGACGCAGCTCGCTACAGCAAGTGCCGAAGGAAGCAGACCCTCCAGCAGACGCGATGAGAGAGATGCTGTATTTTCTCTTGCCGAGAAATCCAGCTCCAGTGTTTCTAAGCTACCCTTGTGGATTGTTGGGAAATCTAGTCCTGAGACTGACCTCCTTCATTCTAAACCAAGGTACGGAGCTGATTAGACCCTAAGAGAAATCTTGGATAGATTCTTGGCAAAAAGAAACTAAACTTGTGTTACACCACACTTCGTACTAGACTTAGGTTAGGTACATCGGGGTAGGCGTATTTTAGAAGCACCAGTTGAGTACTTTTAGTCTTTATTTTTTTATGTATGTATTTTATGGCTTAGAAACCCTACCATGCTTTTACAGTATTATTTTACAATACTCTTTTTGCTGTACGCATTATATTTTACAGACAGTATTTTGATTGTAGCAGTTTATTTCTTCTGCATGAGAAAGAAGACTGTTCAATAAATACTTTTATTGAAAACGCCCGTCTCTCTATTTCTCTGCACCTCTGGTGAAACGAAGCATGCACGATTGACTGAGTAAAATATCTATCTATTGTTTCCACGACTCTGAAGATACGTTTTATCTTGGGGAAACAAAGTTGTCATGTTTCTGCGGTTGCCAGAAATAAATCCCTTCTTGTTTATTCGAGAACGTTTCTAGTGACCTCTGAGCTAGCTGGCACTCACAAGTAAGTTTAATATATTTGATAGAGACCTAGTCGACCTAAGTCCTATGTCACATCTATAGGATATATTATTAAAATGCGCAGAGCCTATTGGAAATATAGGAACTACACTACAGTTCAAATAGCACCCTCTCTCTATCTAGGTTTCTTACTTTAGCTGCGGCCCTACATACATATATTTGACGGGTAGCCTTGCTGTAAAACCAGCTGGTCATCTCTAGCTCTATTTTGTCATAGTCTTCAAGATTGCTGCAGGCTCTACATGCCCTGTAAAACTCACCAAAAGGAATGCTCTTGATGAGTGATACAGGGCGGGAACTCCCTTCATGTTTCCAGCAGTCGGTTTACGGAAGACAGTCGTTTCAGTTTGTCTCCCTCAGATCTAATTCTAATATCCAAGAAATCTATGGAGGTTTTACTATGATGTCCCACAAAGTTTTAATTTAAATCATTGGAGTGAAGGTCACTGATAAAAAGATCTATATCAGTTTCCGTGCCCTGCCACAGCACGAAAACATCATCTATGAACCTTACCCATAGTAGCACATTATCAGTCCAATGTTCCAACAATGTACCACCGAGCACCTGCTCCTCCCACCAGCCAAGAAGTAATTAGCATAACTGGGGCGAAGCAGGTGCCAATGGCCGTTCCCTGTTCTTGCTGGAACAAATCTTTTCCAAATAAAACAATATTCTTAGTAAGGCACCATTCCATCATCTCTAAAAGCATTCTGTTATGTTTTACAAATCTCATAGGTCTTCTATTCAGAAAGTATTCCTTGGCTTTCAAACCATCACTGTGTTTTATACTTGTGTATAGTGTAGCAATATCAAGAGTCAATAAAACCATCGTATCTTCCCAATGTACATCATAAATATACTTTAAAAAATCCATAGACTCTTTGAGGTGTGAGGTCAATGATTTTACAATGGGATAAAAAAAATAATCAATATATTTCTAGGCATTTTCAAATAAGCTGTTACAAGATGATATTATAGGTCTCCCCGATGGGCTATTAATGTTTTTATGCACTTTAGGCATCATATAAAAGACTGGTATCACTGGGGTATCCTGTCTTATAGACATGTATTCATCCCCAGTTAACTGTTCCTGTTATTTCCAACACTCCAGTCTCTCAAAAAATTGGTCTTACTCCTTAATTTCAATTAGTTTATAACACTCTCTGTTATTCAGTTGACTTAATGCCTTTTTTTGTACATTTCACATCCCCATAGCTTGACATTCCCTCCCTGGTCTGAGGGTTTCACCAAAATTCTTTCTTCATTTTCAATTCTTTTTGCAGTTCTCTGAATTTGTGCTCTTTTAGGATTGACTTTCCTCTTCTGTTGCACTGTTTATAGTGTAAATTCTTTAGATCCACTATCACATTATCAGAGAAGATATCAAAATTATCTTGTGCCATTTCAGGCTTAAATCTGGAGCGTGGATGAAATGGAGTATGATCTACCTTCTCCAAATTTAAATTAAGAAGCCCAATTTATCATTATTTCCACGAAGCTCATGCTCGTTTATCGCCTCCTCATTATTTTCATTATATAATGATCAAAGATCTTCCAGGATTGGTACATCAGTTACAGCCAGAATAGATTGCTCGTTTTGGGGATTGGCTTCAATTGACGATGCAGGTAACAATTGGAGGTTCTTACTACTATGTAATTTAGACAATTTCAGTTTACGCACAAATTTACACAGGTCCATTCTGCTGTTAGCATAATTAAATTCATTTTCATCACAGTAAGAAAGGCCCAATTCTAGCACTGATTTGTCTTCTACTGATAAAGCAATATTGCTCAAATAAATTACTGTACTACTAAAATATTAAAAAGAGATTTTAAACATTAACCAATAAAAAAACAAATAGTCGATATTATTTACAATATTTTTACATCAATATTTTCAACATCGATATTTCTAAATGACACAATGATAAAACTTACCTCAATATTTGACACCCTCGATATTCTTGCCTCAATATTAATGCCACTCGATATTTCTCCATTGATATTCTGTCTGTTCACCCTTTGTTCTCCCCCGAACTGATGTGCACAAAACCTGTCATACCGACCCCAAATCTGTTTGTGGAAAGTTTTGTGCAGATTCTTCTGATGGAACGTATGTCCCCACTTCCCTTTCATAACCTTTAAAAACTTAATTAGCAAAGTAGATTGTATGAAGTCGCAACAGGCAGACAAACAAAAGTTAGCTCTTTGTTCGCATGCCTAAACGAATTTAATCAACTATGACAACTTGGGTCCACAACAACTCATCCAATATAGGCTGAGTGGTCTGCCAATATTGACTGCATTCCTGCGAGGATAAGGAAAAGTATCAACACATTTTGTAGGGTGGGTGAATCTCATATTGAAACAATTGTTCACATAATCTGCATTTGCCCAGTGATGTTGGCAGCATGATGTGCATTATTAAAACCTCAATTCTGGCGCCTAGGTATATGTGTTTGGAGGCAAGCAGTAATGGCCTGTTTTAAAGCAGAGCACTCTATACTGGCATTGCTGATTGTGCATACACGCAGTCAAAGTCAGTTGAGAAACTTCTGAGCACTGTAGCTCTTTGTGAATGAGAGCTAACTGTAGAGGTGTGGCCCAATTGACTTACAAACCAATAGACTGGAACTATGAATCTATATGTTTTTTAACATCACTAGTGACGAATTGGACCACTCAATCTGGAAAGGGGCGACCACTCGGTCCCCCCGAACGTATGGCAGAGTGCCTCGATCCCCCCGGGAAGACATTTTTGGGCGGGAGGCGCGTCTCGGCTGGTATGCCCGAAGCGGCGTAGCCGGGGCGCGCTTTTTCCCGCCCTTGAGTGGGCTGGCCTAGACACGGACGCCGCCGGCCACGCCCTCGGGGCAGGCAGGGGCGGGTTTACGCCCGCCCTGAAGATGGATAAAAAGAGACGCAAGACCAGAAGACGTCCTCTTGTTCCTGTGCTCTGAAGCTGCACCTCCCCGCTGCACGTGAGCTCGAGACGGAACGAAGAGCCAATTTTGAGCGTTTTAATCGTTCTTGTTTGTTTTTCAGTTACTTTGTTGGAGAATGCCGAAGAAGGTTGGAAAGCGCATGAATACCGACCAGATGCTGCATGTTCTCATGAAGGAGATGTCCGAGCTAAAGAAGCGGGTGGACAAGAATGAAGAAAGGGGTCCAAAACGTCCTTTGGCGGGAGCAGCCCCGGGGGGGAAAAACAAGAGGCCCAGGAGGGGGGCAGCGGGAGAGGAGATCCCCGGTCCCAGTGCTCCGCTCGAGGCTCCAACTCCCGTGCCAGAGGAGGGGAATCCGATCACCCCTGTGTCCGAGGATGATATGCCGCCCGAGTTGGCAGCACAATTGGCAGCGTGGTTGGGAAAAGGTAACGAGGGCGCCACGGCTGTCGAAGCGCAGGAGCTGATTAAGCAATTGCGTGAGAAACGGGAAGCAGCCAAGGTGCCCGTGCCGGCTGCAGTGGGGGACAGGGCACCAGGGACGGTTGCGACCACAGAGGCAGCGTCAGGTGCAGGTAAGCGGCCATTGCCGATCGCGAGGGATGAGTCAACACCCTCTCGGAGGGAAAAGTTGGGGCAACATGTTCCTTTGGCAATTAAGGAAAAGATTTGGGCGGGGGAGTATGTGAACATTTTTTCGTTACTTGTTGATCATTATGAGGTGGAGCATGTAAAGAGTCAGAAGGACCTAATGCATCCGAGTGTTTGGCGCGCAAAAATGGCCGCCTTTAAAGTGAATGAGAATATCGCCAATTGGGGCAATGCCTGGGGAATCTTTACATCAATCCTGGGGGAACGTAGGCCTGAGTTGCTTTCCGAGTTCCCAATCTACCAATCACGAATCATGGGGTACTCGACATCGCACCAGGGGAATCATTGGTTTTGTTACGATAATATGTTCAGAAAGGAAAAGGAGCATAATAAAAGTTTAACCTGGGATTGTTATGATGCCTTGACCTGGGATAAAATGAAGGAGTCAGGGATGTTAAAAATGCCGTTGGTGGGAAGTAATGTGGGTGAATCCTCCCGACAATATGCGGGGACGCCCTTTCGATCAGGTTCGGGGGCCGACGATCACTCGAAACCTACCGGCAATACCGGAAGAAAGGGTTTCTGTTTTAATTACAACAGAGGGAAATGTACGAGACCGCAGGGATCGTGCAAATTCAAACATGAATGTAGTGGTTGTGGGTCGTCCCATCCTGAGGCCTCGTGCAGAGCCAGAACGGGTGATAACGGGGGGAGAGGAGGTGCCAAACAGGTCTAATATAGTCCGAGGGGCGCCTTTACCCACTCCCATTGATACCCTGGCAATGATCCCTTGGCTCAGTGATTACCCGGATCGTACTTCTGCTGGGGTGCTGCGAAACGGTTTTTCGTATGGTTTCCGCATCCCGGTAGGGGACTTTCAGGGTGTGGATAAGTGTAAAAACCAACTTTCCGTCCTGCAGCATACAACCGTAGTACAGGATAAGATCCGAAAAGAGGTGACTCGAGGTCGGGTCGCTGGCCCGTTTAGTGTACCCCCAGTCCAGAATTTTGTTTGTTCTCCCTTAGGGGTAGTCCCCAAGAAAGACCCTGGAGAGTTCCGACTAATTCATAACTTATCAGCTCCACGAGGTCTTTCCGTAAATGAGGCAATCGATCCAGAAGTGTGTTCGGTGCGGTACGCATCCTTCGATGAGGCCGTAGCCATTTTGAATCGCCTGGGGCCCGGGGCGCTGATGGCGAAGTCAGATATCGAGTCAGCGTTCCGATTGCTCCCGGTACACCCAGACGACCAGCGTCTCCTAGGTTTCATGTTCCAGGGTTGTTATTACATGGATAGGTGTATGCCAATGGGGTGTTCTATATCCTGTGCTTATTTCGAGAAATTCAGTTGTTTTCTACAATGGGTCTTCACAAAGAAAACGGGTTTCCAAGATGTAATGCACTACCTTGATGATTTCTTATTTCTTGGGGCAGCCGGGGGTCTTGAATGTGGCCGGGCCTTGGCCGAATTTTGTGTGTTGATGAATCAGTTTGGCGTGCCATTGGCGCCGGGTAAAACAGTGGGTCCTACGACTTGCCTCGAGTTTCTGGGGATCGAGTTGGACTCCATTGAGGGGTGTTTCCGTTTGCCAGCCGAGAAAGTGTTGAAATTCAGGGCTGCGCTGCAACTGTGTATAAATGCATCAAAAGTTACGCTGCAACAATTACAGCAGGTGGTGGGACAGTTGAATTTTGCCCTGAGGGTAATACCAATGGCCCGCCCCTTTTCCCGTTCAATTGCCCAAGCGATGGTCGGCCTTAAAGAAGGCCATCATCGCACGAGACTATCGGCCGAGATCCGCCAGGACATGCGTATTTGGTTAGCATTCTTGGCGGATTTCAATGGTAGAATCGTCTGGAATAAACCAGCCGTGTCTTCTGAGGAGCTGGGGCTATGGACAGATTCGGCGGGAAGCATAGGTTTTGGCGCCATCTTCGGCACAAAATGGTCGGCACAAAGATGGCCGACTTGGTGGCATGAGAAGGGTCTGACGAGTAATATTGCTTTCCTCGAACTGTTTCCCATCTTGGTGGCCTTGAGAACATGGCCCGATGGGTTCAAAAATCACTCGGTCATATTTTGGTCGGACAATATGACTGTGGTCGAGTGCATCAATAGTCAGGCAGCACGTTGTAAACTGATCTTAAGACTGCTTAAAGAAATTGTTTTACTATGTATGCAATTGAACGTGCTATTCAGAGCAAAACACGTGCCAGGGGTGATGAATCAGGCAGCTGACGCACTGTCTCGTTTTCAAATGCAGGCTTTTTCGGGTTTCCTTCCCTCAGCGGACCCGGAGCCGGCACCCTTTACCGAAGCTCTCTGGTCTCTCGGTGCCCCGAACTTCGTCACCTCATGGGAGAGAGTCTAGCACCAAGGACGAGGAAGGCATATGAAGGGGCGTTTCGGGCCTATTTAGCCTTTTTGGGGAGTGATAGAGAGCGACTTTGGGGTCATGAGGAATGGGTGGTGAATTTCCTGATGTCCTTACGTAGGGCTGGGAAATCGGTGGCAACGGCCCAGAGGCATCGTGCTGCCATTTCCTTTGTTGCCAGAGCACACGCTATCCAGGACCCAACAGCGTCTTTCGTTGTGCAGAAAGCGCTGCGTGGGTGGCAACGCCTTGAGGGTCGCAGGGTAGATGAAAGGCGCCCGATAGGTTTGGATAGATTGTCCCAGTTGTTGGCTACACTTCCTGCCACATGTTCATCTCAGTTTGAGGCAGTGCTGTTCCGAGCCGCGTTTACGCTAGCATTTCACGGAGCAATGCGGGTAAGCGAACTAGTTGCAAGGAACAAACTGGATGTGGCGGGGGGTTTGTGCCAGGAACACGTCCAGATCAGGGGAGAAACAATGACTGTCTCCTTTGTAAGGTCTAAGACTGACCAAGATGGGATGGGTGACTGCGTCATCATACGCAGGATTCCTGGGTCCTCCATATGTCCGGTAAAGTGTTTAGAGGATTACCTAGCACGAAGGGTGGCATCATGGGGGGGGACTTTGTTAAGACACGCGGACGCCACCCCACTGACGAAATTTCAGTTTCAGCGGGTGCTTGCGATGTCAGTTGCCGCTGCGGGCTTGAACCCGGGCGAATTTGGGACCCATTCCTTTCGGATAGGGGCGGCTACGGAAGCTACAGCCAGGGGTCTTAATGTTGAGCAAGTGAAACGAATGGGGCGTTGGTCCTCCAATTGTTATAAAAGATATGTGCGGTTGCACATGTTGTGAAGCTGTAATTATGTACTCTGTACTCACGCTTCTTGTTTTTGTTTGGTTTCAGTTACGCAAGCCTACGAGGCGGGGCGGACTATGCAGTCGACCTTACACCGGGTCAGCGGTCAGACATCACCGGCTGTGAAAAAGGAGGTGTGGGTCGTGGGCCACTCATACGTGAGGTGTGCCGCAGACGTATTCAAAGCAGGTGATATGATTCACGTAGCTGGGGAATACGGGTACAGGATGTCCTTCTACGGAAGGGGCGGTCTCTGTATTGACCAGTTTCAAACATTTTTCGAGGGTTTGTTAGGGCGGACAAGGTCACCGCCGTCTATAGTTATAGTGCATGTTGGGGGCAATGATTTGGTCACCATCGGTAGACGACTACTCCTGGAGGCAATGCTTTCCACTGTAAGTTGGTTGGCGAGGAGAGTTCCGGGGTGCACGATTGCATGGTCCCATTTGATTCCACGAAAGGTGTGGCGGGGGGCTATCTCTATACCTGCTTTGAATCACTCTGTTAGGAAGCTTAACAATAAAGTGAGTAGGTTGTTCCGTTCCAGGACATTGCATTCTATTTCTCATAGCTGTATTAATAATGACAGGATGTATTCGGGGGATGGTGTGCATTTGTCTTGGGTGGGGAATGAGTTGTTCTTAGGAGACCTCTTAGCATGGTTGAAATCTTTGAAACATGACCTTTAGGTAGGAGTTTTGTGGGGGGTCCGGATAGCCGGTCAACTATCATCCTGTGGCGGTAAGGTCATGATCGGTGAGCACTAATTGGAAGATCCCTATGAGTGGGCGTCACCCAACACGGATGGGAGCGCTCGGGGGAGGTGGCCTTTGGCCCCTCAACGGGGAGGCGGTCCCTTCTAAGGACGGGTCGCCGGAAGAAGAGGAAAGGCGGTCAAGGCCCCTTCCTGTGTAGGAGGGGTTACAGCCCCCTCCTGGGGAATTTCCCGGGGCCAGTGACATCTGCGACGGCAGATGCGGTAAGTTGTGTGGGGTTGGGGGGAGGTCTACGATACCTTCTAGATACCTCACACGAGTCTTCGAACGACCTTTAACTGGCGTCGAGTTGATAAGTGCCCCCGTCAAGAGAAGGGAAATTGTAGTAGTTGCACGTGAGTACGCCTCAGTGCTGTCGCCCCTCCCAAGTGGGGGGGGTATGTCTGGTTAGGGATCTTGACACCGGTTACGACCTTGCCGTTGGCCCTTAAACGTTAGGATGTACAATTTCAATGTTTCAAGTAAATGTTTTGTAGGATGTTAGATCGGCTAGGAGAACCTCTGTATTAGAGAATCTGTTAAGGTTAGCCAAACATCGCAGTGTGGTATGAAATTGTACATTAATGTTTCAATGTTTTAATTTTGTTTTTTAATAAATACGGCCGGGAGGGTCACTCCCTCCCACTTCCAAAAACTTCAAGAACTGTTTCCGGTTTCCCTCATTTGGGGATTGTGTTGAGAGGGGGTGGCGGGTATCTCAGCCATATGGAAAGGGGCGACCACTCGGTCCCCCCGAACGTATGGCAGAGTGCCTCGATCCCCCCGGGAAGACATTTTTGGGCGGGAGGCGCGTCTCGGCTGGTATGCCCGAAGTGGCGTAGCCGGGGCGCGCCTTTTCCCGCCCTTGAGTGGGCTGGCCTAGACACGGACGCCGCCGGCCACGCCCTCGGGGCAGGCAGGGGCGGGTTTACGCCCGCCCTGAAGATGGATAAAAAGAGACGCAAGACCAGAAGACGTCCTCTTGTTCCTGTGCTCTGAAGCTGCACCTCCCCGCTGCACGTGAGCTCGAGACGGAACGAAGAGCCAATTTTGAGCGTTTTAATCGTTCTTGTTTGTTTTTCAGTTACTTTGTTGGAGAATGCCGAAGAAGGTTGGAAAGCGCATGAATACCGACCAGATGCTGCGTGTTCTCATGAAGGAGATGTCCGAGCTAAAGAAGCGGGTGGACAAGAATGAAGAAAGGGGTCCAAAACGTCCTTTGGCGGGAGCAGCCCCGGGGGGGAAAAACAAGAGGCCCAGGAGGGGGGCAGCGGGAGAGGAGATCCCCGGTCCCAGTGCTCCGCTCGAGGCTCCAACTCCCGTGCCAGAGGAGGGGAATCCGATCACCCCCGTGTCCGAGGATGATATGCCGCCCGAGTTGGCAGCACAATTGGCAGCGTGGTTGGGAAAAGGTAACGAGGGCGCCACGGCTGTCGAAGCGCAGGAGCTGATTAAGCAATTGCGTGAGAAACGGGAAGCAGCCAAGGTGCCCGTGCCGGCTGCAGTGGGGGACAGGGCACCAGGGACGGTTGCGACCACAGAGGCAGCGTCAGGTGCAGGTAAGCGGCCATTGCCGATCGCGAGGGATGAGTCAACACCCTCTCGGAGGGAAAAGTTGGGGCAACATGTTCCTTTGGCAATTAAGGAAAAGATTTGGGCGGGGGAGTATGTGAACATTTTTTCGTTACTTGTTGATCATTATGAGGTGGAGCATGTAAAGAGTCAGAAGGACCTAATGCATCCGAGTGTTTGGCGCGCAAAAATGGCCGCCTTTAAAGTGAATGAGAATATCGCCAATTGGGGCAATGCCTGGGGAATCTTTACATCAATCCTGGGGGAACGTAGGCCTGAGTTGCTTTCCGAGTTCCCAATCTACCAATCACGAATCATGGGGTACTCGACATCGCACCAGGGGAATCATTGGTTTTGTTACGATAATATGTTCAGAAAGGAAAAGGAGCATAATAAAAGTTTAACCTGGGATTGTTATGATGCCTTGACCTGGGATAAAATGAAGGAGTCAGGGATGTTAAAAATGCCGTTGGTGGGAAGTAATGTGGGTGAATCCTCCCGACAATATGCGGGGACGCCCTTTCGATCAGGTTCGGGGGCCGACGATCACTCGAAACCTACCGGCAATACCGGAAGAAAGGGTTTCTGTTTTAATTACAACAGAGGGAAATGTACGAGACCGCAGGGATCGTGCAAATTCAAACATGAATGTAGTGGTTGTGGGTCGTCCCATCCTGAGGCCTCGTGCAGAGCCAGAACGGGTGATAACGGGGGGAGAGGAGGTGCCAAACAGGTCTAATATAGTCCGAGGGGCGCCTTTACCCACTCCCATTGATACCCTGGCAATGATCCCTTGGCTCAGTGATTACCCGGATCGTACTTCTGCTGGGGTGCTGCGAAACGGTTTTTCGTATGGTTTCCGCATCCCGGTAGGGGACTTTCAGGGTGTGGATAAGTGTAAAAACCAACTTTCCGTCCTGCAGCATACAACCGTAGTACAGGATAAGATCCGAAAAGAGGTGACTCGAGGTCGGGTCGCTGGCCCGTTTAGTGTACCCCCAGTCCAGAATTTTGTTTGTTCTCCCTTAGGGGTAGTCCCCAAGAAAGACCCTGGAGAGTTCCGACTAATTCATAACTTATCAGCTCCACGAGGTCTTTCCGTAAATGAGGCAATCGATCCAGAAGTGTGTTCGGTGCGGTACGCATCCTTCGATGAGGCCGTAGCCATTTTGAATCGCCTGGGGCCCGGGGCGCTGATGGCGAAGTCAGATATCGAGTCAGCGTTCCGATTGCTCCCGGTACACCCAGACGACCAGCGTCTCCTAGGTTTCATGTTCCAGGGTTGTTATTACATGGATAGGTGTATGCCAATGGGGTGTTCTATATCCTGTGCTTATTTCGAGAAATTCAGTTGTTTTCTACAATGGGTCTTCACAAAGAAAACGGGTTTCCAAGATGTAATGCACTACCTTGATGATTTCTTATTTCTTGGGGCAGCCGGGGGTCTTGAATGTGGCCGGGCCTTGGCCGAATTTTGTGTGTTGATGAATCAGTTTGGCGTGCCATTGGCGCCGGGTAAAACAGTGGGTCCTACGACTTGCCTCGAGTTTCTGGGGATCGAGTTGGACTCCATTGAGGGGTGTTTCCGTTTGCCAGCCGAGAAAGTGTTGAAATTCAGGGCTGCGCTGCAACTGTGTATAAATGCATCAAAAGTTACGCTGCAACAATTACAGCAGGTGGTGGGACAGTTGAATTTTGCCCTGAGGGTAATACCAATGGCCCGCCCCTTTTCCCGTTCAATTGCCCAAGCGATGGTCGGCCTTAAAGAAGGCCATCATCGCACGAGACTATCGGCCGAGATCCGCCAGGACATGCGTATTTGGTTAGCATTCTTGGCGGATTTCAATGGTAGAATCGTCTGGAATAAACCAGCCGTGTCTTCTGAGGAGCTGGGGCTATGGACAGATTCGGCGGGAAGCATAGGTTTTGGCGCCATCTTCGGCACAAAATGGTCGGCACAAAGATGGCCGACTTGGTGGCATGAGAAGGGTCTGACGAGTAATATTGCTTTCCTCGAACTGTTTCCCATCTTGGTGGCCTTGAGAACATGGCCCGATGGGTTCAAAAATCACTCGGTCATATTTTGGTCGGACAATATGACTGTGGTCGAGTGCATCAATAGTCAGGCAGCACGTTGTAAACTGATCTTAAGACTGCTTAAAGAAATTGTTTTACTATGTATGCAATTGAACGTGCTATTCAGAGCAAAACACGTGCCAGGGGTGATGAATCAGGCAGCTGACGCACTGTCTCGTTTTCAAATGCAGGCTTTTTCGGGTTTCCTTCCCTCAGCGGACCCGGAGCCGGCACCCTTTACCGAAGCTCTCTGGTCTCTCGGTGCCCCGAACTTCGTCACCTCATGGGAGAGAGTCTAGCACCAAGGACGAGGAAGGCATATGAAGGGGCGTTTCGGGCCTATTTAGCCTTTTTGGGGAGTGATAGAGAGCGACTTTGGGGTCATGAGGAATGGGTGGTGAATTTCCTGATGTCCTTACGTAGGGCTGGGAAATCGGTGGCAACGGCCCAGAGGCATCGTGCTGCCATTTCCTTTGTTGCCAGAGCACACGCTATCCAGGACCCAACAGCGTCTTTCGTTGTGCAGAAAGCGCTGCGTGGGTGGCAACGCCTTGAGGGTCGCAGGGTAGATGAAAGGCGCCCGATAGGTTTGGATAGATTGTCCCAGTTGTTGGCTACACTTCCTGCCACATGTTCATCTCAGTTTGAGGCAGTGCTGTTCCGAGCCGCGTTTACGCTAGCATTTCACGGAGCAATGCGGGTAAGCGAACTAGTTGCAAGGAACAAACTGGATGTGGCGGGGGGTTTGTGCCAGGAACACGTCCAGATCAGGGGAGAAACAATGACTGTCTCCTTTGTAAGGTCTAAGACTGACCAAGATGGGATGGGTGACTGCGTCATCATACGCAGGATTCCTGGGTCCTCCATATGTCCGGTAAAGTGTTTAGAGGATTACCTAGCACGAAGGGTGGCATCATGGGGGGGGACTTTGTTAAGACACGCGGACGCCACCCCACTGACGAAATTTCAGTTTCAGCGGGTGCTTGCGATGTCAGTTGCCGCTGCGGGCTTGAACCCGGGCGAATTTGGGACCCATTCCTTTCGGATAGGGGCGGCTACGGAAGCTACAGCCAGGGGTCTTAATGTTGAGCAAGTGAAACGAATGGGGCGTTGGTCCTCCAATTGTTATAAAAGATATGTGCGGTTGCACATGTTGTGAAGCTGTAATTATGTACTCTGTACTCACGCTTCTTGTTTTTGTTTGGTTTCAGTTACGCAAGCCTACGAGGCGGGGCGGACTATGCAGTCGACCTTACACCGGGTCAGCGGTCAGACATCACCGGCTGTGAAAAAGGAGGTGTGGGTCGTGGGCCACTCATACGTGAGGCGTGCCGCAGACGTATTCAAAGCAGGTGATATGATTCACGTAGCTGGGGAATACGGGTACAGGATGTCCTTCTACGGAAGGGGCGGTCTCTGTATTGACCAGTTTCAAACATTTTTCGAGGGTTTGTTAGGGCGGACAAGGTCACCGCCGTCTATAGTTATAGTGCATGTTGGGGGCAATGATTTGGTCACCATCGGTAGACGACTACTCCTGGAGGCAATGCTTTCCACTGTAAGTTGGTTGGCGAGGAGAGTTCCGGGGTGCACGATTGCATGGTCCCATTTGATTCCACGAAAGGTGTGGCGGGGGGCTATCTCTATACCTGCTTTGAATCACTCTGTTAGGAAGCTTAACAATAAAGTGAGTAGGTTGTTCCGTTCCAGGACATTGCATTCTATTTCTCATAGCTGTATTAATAATGACAGGATGTATTCGGGGGATGGTGTGCATTTGTCTTGGGTGGGGAATGAGTTGTTCTTAGGAGACCTCTTAGCATGGTTGAAATCTTTGAAACATGACCTTTAGGTAGGAGTTTTGTGGGGGGTCCGGATAGCCGGTCAACTATCATCCTGTGGCGGTAAGGTCATGATCGGTGAGCACTAATTGGAAGATCCCTATGAGTGGGCGTCACCCAACACGGATGGGAGCGCTCGGGGGAGGTGGCCTTTGGCCCCTCAACGGGGAGGCGGTCCCTTCTAAGGACGGGTCGCCGGAAGAAGAGGAAAGGCGGTCAAGGCCCCTTCCTGTGTAGGAGGGGTTACAGCCCCCTCCTGGGGAATTTCCCGGGGCCAGTGACATCTGCGACGGCAGATGCGGTAAGTTGTGTGGGGTTGGGGGGAGGTCTACGATACCTTCTAGATACCTCACACGAGTCTTCGAACGACCTTTAACTGGCGTCGAGTTGATAAGTGCCCCCGTCAAGACAAGGGAAATTGTAGTAGTTGCACGTGAGTACGCCTCAGTGCTGTCGCCCCTCCCAAGTGGGGGGGGGTATGTCTGGTTAGGGATCTTGACACCGGTTACGACCTTGCCGTTGGCCCTTAAACGTTAGGATGTACAATTTCAATGTTTCAAGTAAATGTTTTGTAGGATGTTAGATCGGCTAGGAGAACCTCTGTATTAGAGAATCTGTTAAGGTTAGCCAAACATCGCAGTGTGGTATGAAATTGTACATTAATGTTTCAATGTTTTAATTTTGTTTTTTAATAAATACGGCCGGGAGGGTCACTCCCTCCCACTTCCAAAAACTTCAAGAACTGTTTCCGGTTTCCCTCATTTGGGGATTGTGTTGAGAGGGGGTGGCGGGTATCTCAGCCATATGATGTCTAGAAGACTGAGATGACAGTTTTTGAGAAAAGTTTGATGAATTAATCTTCAGCAAGAAATGTCATATTCTTTAAGGAAAAATTGATGAATTATTCTAAGCATGTATTGAAGTTCCGAGATTACTTTTGTATTCCTTTTATACCCTGTTACCAAATCCTGATTTGTGTTTGCTGAATGCTTGACCTTTTTGCACCTATGGGTTTAAGTTACTAAGAAATTATTTATTTGATCGGCCTTGATTTTCCTTGAGCGACCAATGAACAGTCCTCTCCCTTGAACGGGTCAGATTCATCGGCTCAATTTTCCATTTTCCAACAGCCTTGGTACATTAGCATTTTAAATATACTTGAACAAGTTTTTAACAGTGTTGGTACTTTGAAACTTTCAAGCACTATTTGGTGTTTCACGTTAATTCTGTATTTTGATAAAATTTTGACCATACTGGTTGTAGATTTTAAACTTGTTTTGTGTAATATCTCTCAGTATGCTTGTGTTTCTGCAAAGGTTTCAATTAACTATGGAATAAACATATTGATTGATGGCTGATTGATAAGCTATGAGCAAAACAAAAATAACTTTTCAGTGGAAATTCAAACATAACCATAACTACAGAGAACCCATATCTTTTTTTGGAAAGTATTGTGCAGATTTACTGGATAGCACCTAAGTGATTAGCAAAACAAAAGAACAGCATTTCAATGGAAATTCAAATATAACCATATCTAGAGTGTTGCTACTGCTACTCATGTGCTTGTCCATTTTCTAACCAAGGGTGGATAACATTTGACTAATCCTACAATTAAAAATTCTGCAAGAAAAACACAGATTTGAGGGGGGCAAATTTAGAGTATTGGCAGTGTTGTAGATGCATTCAATATAAAAGAGGAGCTCTCCATTCAAAGCCTGGGAACTATCCAGAGTTTAATATTGGTTTTTGAATAATATATGCAGCATTCTACCCATGCAAAGGGTGTGTTTCAAATTGTAATGGGTACCTCTTCTGTGTGGATAAAGCTATGCTGGTCTGTATGGCATTAAGACCAGGCCCTGCACTAAACCTTTTTTCAGCAGCCACCCCCCCTGCATGCAGATTTGGCAATGTTCATTGGGCTGAGTCTCAGGGACTGGCTACAGGCCATGTCTTGTATCCAAACCTCTGCAGTCAATCCCTGCTGTATGTTCCCCATCACCACATCGTCAAATGAGTGTGACAGTATACTATATGTTTTTCATACTGGAAGGTATTCAGTTAGGTACATCTAAATCCAATTTTTAATAACCTTTGTAGTGCAAATGAGTGTAAGGTTTCGCAACACGCAGAACATGAAGAATATCTGTAAAATCACCCACATTTAGGAGATATTATACTCTATTTCCCTTATATTAAGGTGCAAGAAACAGAATGGGTCTGTAGACATTAATGACATGAGCGATTTATATAAGAGTAAAGGTACAAATGTAAATTACACACAATTGTAAGTTACCTTTGTAAATTGCCCTGTAATGTCTCTGGAGACATTAATGTGATCAGCAATTTATTAAACAATGAATACCAGTCAAAAGAGTGTTTGATGATTATGTACCTTAATAAGATGTAACTGATAAATATCTTTTCTGACAGAATTTTAAGTCAATTGCTTTACATTTATGTATAAGCCACTGAAACGTAATTCGCAACCAGGCCTTATGCACAACACACTGTAGCATGTAAAAATACCTTACACATAGTCCTGAACCGAGCAGAATGGAGTACATCATTAGGGCAACGCTTACAGTCATTTTGCCCCTTGAACCATTTGTAAGTGTGCCACTCATACATTATACATTCTTCAACAATGTATAATGTCTCAGAATTTTTATAGAACTTCTGGAAATTTATATCTACACCTTATAAATATCCAATGTATATAGAAATTGTTGCAACCACTCCTACAAGACAACTCTTTAATGTCATCAAGTGCACAGAAATCCACAGGTAAGTAATGTAGGGTTAGGGTTTAGTTTTTTTCACATATTTTAGCAATAGCACTTTGATTTACGATGCAACCTATTTGTAAGCATGGCTGCAACTCAAACTAGTTGCATCCAGTCTCTACCTTGTTTAAATTAAGTACTGGGCACTTAAAGGTTTAATGGTAGTTAACTGTGTACCAGATAACTTTTACAATAGCGAATCAGACTTGTCTCCAGTACCACATTATTTCTATTTCAGCCATGCACAAATGTACATATACTCAATCTATGCTGTATATGTGTATGGGCTGTTTACTACCTGCTTTGTTTTCTAAAATGATCTAGGGGTTTATAGAGTAATTTGAGGATCAATAGCTTGGATGAAGTCATCAGAGATGTTATCAGTGACGGCATTTAACTTGTCATGAGAGGTGTAATATATGAGGTCATAAGCATGTATGATAGGCGCCCAAGTTATAGTTTGTTCACTTAATTATACCTGATGAATTTCAGTGTTTTTTTGGGATTTATAAACATTAATATTTAGTTCATTTCAACAGCTAACAATTAAGTCACTTACCCCTAGATTCATCAAGAACACATTTTGCTATTCCTTAATAGCCAAAAATACTGATTCGCTATTAAGGAATAGCAAAATGCTATGCATCATGAAATCACTGAAAAAATAGCGATTTCTAATAATTCCTTAATTGCGACTCGTAAATTGCGAGTCGCAATTAAGGACTATCTAGAGGCCCATAGGAATGAATGGGAAGACAATCTCAATTTGCTAATCGCAATTAGCGATTCGCAAATTGAGATTGCGATTTCAAAGGTGCAGGGGTGTCCAAAGGACACCCTGTTGCACCCTTGAAATTGATGTGTGCACATATGTTGCGCACACACATGCCCTTAGGGCATGTGTGCGCACAACATGAAACTTTGCAAATTACCATGAAGTTGTACTTCATGGTAATTTGCGTGCCCTAATAGCGAATTCGCTATTTTTTTCACTTTCATGCATTGCATTTAAGGAATCTCAATTTGAGATTCCTTAAATGCAAAGAATCGCAATTTAGCGAATTCTTAATTACCGATTTTTGCATTTGGGATGACGCATCCCAAATGCAAAAATCCCGGTCGCAAAGGGGCAGATTCTGAGAATCTGCCCCTTTGCGAGCGGATTTAAGCTTGATGAATCTAGCTGTTTCACCTTTGTTTTTTCCAGTGAGTATACATATATATGTTGATATATATATATATATATATATATATATATATATATATATATATAGTGAAGTGTGAAAATTGTGTACAAAAATGGCACCATTACAAGTAGTGTATTAGCAGTCCAGAAAAAGCACAAGGGTAAATATAAACGAGGGACTGTGATGAGCACCTGTCACTTTATATGGCAATCTAGACAGCCAGTCGCTCCAGATCCCGCACGGATTACACGTGGTGGTAGGTTTGCAGGCAGAGACCGCACGCCGTTTGGGTCCCTGACTCCTCTGTGCAGGCCCCACAGGAGCAGACCGCAGGGCACCTTAGGGACACACTTAGGGTTGCACCACTTGAGGCAGGACCAGTTGGCCTGCCCATAACAGACCAATAAAATAAAGGTTGTATACATTTTTAATTCACTGTGTAGTACTTGACACCAAGGTCCTGAGGAATTGCTAGATTAGCATGAAACATGTCGACCTAAACAGAGGGTTGCAGATATCTTCGCCACTAACATTCGTAGCGTCTATCTCCCCTCCCACTATTTTAACCAAGGGAGTTAGCCACGCTATTAAAATTCCTTGTTGACTAACTTACCTTTTTTAATCACCACCACTTTTCCATGACTACACATTTTTTCTGCCCTCTCACACGCATGCACCATATGGCTGGAACAAAAGATCTCCGCTAAAGAGCCCCTTCGCGGGTGCCCGTCAGACATTGCAGCGCCAGTCTGACGAGGAGCAGGACCCATATGATGAAGCATGACACCTAGCTTGCTGGGTGTGTGAGGGTTCTAGTTCCCAAGAGGGAAATTTCCCTTTCTTCTTTCCCTCTTGGACTTCTCTATCTACACCTTACACACACACACTCCTTCTTTCTAGTCCTACTGGGGAACTTTGTGCTTCTTTTTGCTACTAATGTATGTATGTATATATATATATATATATATATATATATATATATATATATATATGTATATATATATATATATATATATATATATATATATATATATATATCGAACAAGTGCAACCTCCCAGGCTCCGACCACAGCGACCCAGGAAATCACGCGGATCATGCAATCATTTAAAGCACAGTTTTTATTTACAAGCTGAACCAAGCAATCTGACGCGTTTCGGGCTTCCGCCCTTGCTCACAGACAATCAGAGTTGGAAATGCTTACGTTTTAAATACTAACTGCTAAACAGTGAAAAAGTGCATTTTTTTCTTTTTTTCATCATACACCTCGTGGTAATAGAAAGCGAGGACAAACTACTTGCAATGCATGACGCAGTCTGTTTTCCAAACATTTTGAAATAACAACAGTCGGAAATAAAGTTCATAAACTGGTTTAAATCCACATTTTCAATTGACAATATTGAAACCCATGATATAAAAGTTAAAAAATGTAAGAGAAACTTTTAAGCAGCTTAAAATGCATATACCAAAAAATTGTATATAAAATATACAAGGCCCTCGCCTGCATTAAGTATTGATAGTGCAAAAACTGCGTAATAAAGTGCAAAGTGCAGCGTATAAAAAGTTGTTAATGTTGTAATAGATGCAGTAAAAAATCAGCAGTAATACTATTGATTTTGTGCAAAATAAGCTTCAATGTAAACATTGTAATGTTGCATCTATATCTATCAAAAGTGCAAATCAGCGCAATATGTAAACATACGACTGTAGCAGCATAATTAGAAGGCCAGGGCTATTTGGTATAAAAATCAAGGGGATATCATTGTCATTCATCAGACTGTTGAGAAAGCAATTAATCAGGAAATACAGAAAAAGCATATTGTCTATGTCCTCAAATGATAAGTGTACCAAAGAATAATACAAATACAACCAAAGTGAATCACCGTGAAACCATATGTACAAATGATACGTGCAAAAACCCAACAAGGAGACATAATATTAATCACATGGGGGAGGGCGGCAACCAAACGAACCCTACCACCCAAAGTAATACAGAAGGAAGTGGATAAAGCAAGGCTTGATTTACAAGAACACATGTAGATCCTCCGTGTTGTTCAGGCCATTAGGAGATCTGCTGTCTAGCTCAAGAATGAAATGAGATTCCATTCTTCTCAGCATCCTGACCCTATCTCCGCCCCTTCTGGGCTTTTCGATTGCAGAGATAACAAAATAAGATAGGCACTCCAGATTATTATTGTGTATTGCCTTGAAGTGCCTAGCAACAGGGTAGGCTGGGTCGTTGTTAACGATGGCACGTAAATGCTGGAGGATCCTAACGTGTACAGGTTGTCGTGTGCTGCCGACATACCTAAGTGCACATGTGCAAGTTAAAACATAAATGGCAAATTCAGTTTTACAGTTGTATTGACCCCTGATTTGGATTGGGTCTGGACTGAACGGCGTGTAGTATTGCCTAGTACTTTTGCCAAATTTACAAGCCCTGCATGAGGTACAGCGTATAAAACCTGATCTTGTTTTCATCCATTCCTGCTTTTTTCTAAGTTCAGGAAATTCATGGCAAATGTGAGACCTGAGAGAGGGACCTTTCCTAAAGGTGACATATATATATATATATATATGTATATTTTTATATATATATATATATATATATATATATATATATATATATATATATCTATATATATATATATATATATATATATATATATATATATATATATATATATCTATATATATATATATATATATATATATATCCAAAGGCAAAGCAGGGTCCTGCTGGGATTCTTCCTCCCGGGTCAGGTGGCGCACGGAAATCGGCGGACCGCAAGGGCCGATTAATTATGAAAGTTCAAAGGATTGCTTCACTGCAATAAATGCGCACTCAGGAATCCGATATCAGCATAGAAGTTTATTTTTCAGATATCACGCTACGCGTTTCGACACTCTCTGTGTCTTGATCACACGTGTGATCAAGACACAGAGAGTGTCGAAACGCGTAGCGTGATATCTGAAAAATAAACTTCTATGCTGATATCGGATTCCTGAGTGCGCATTTATTGCAGTGAAGCAATCCTTTGAACTTTCATATATATATATATATATATAAATATATATATATACATATATTCAAAACGAAGTCAAAGTTTGTGAGCAGTTGCTCACCGTGCCTTCCCCAGCCACTTAACATTTGGGCTTCGACTCTGGTTCTTTACTGATGCGAAGATTTCCAGGAGGTGATTGAATACTTTTTGGGTCGGCGACCCAGTCGAAAGCCCGCCAAAGCAAGCGGCAGGAACTCGCCGCTTTTCTGTGTTTGTACTTTTAAATAAAAGTTCCTGCCCGCCGGAAACCGCCGTGGAGAAAGGAGGGATGCGAATGAAGTACGGCGAAGAACACTGCATGTCAGCAAAGGTCAGGCTCGTTTGAGTCACAGCGAGCTTTTGCTGCTAAGTGGGATCGTCTGCCTATTCCTGACAAATTGGTTTTCCTGGCTATTCGGAGAGGTGCAGAAAGTAGCAACTGTGTGCCGGGTGGCCCGTTGCTCAGAGGTTTAAATGGCAGAGACAAGGAACAGTCGGAGAAAGGAGGCGGCTGCCAAACTGTTCACTGAAACTAATCTGGGGGATGAGGAAACAACGGCCCCACAAGGTGATCAAAGGAGTAAAGGTGACGAGCTGAAACAACTTTGGGATAAGCTCTGGAAAACGCTAAAACGCGAACAGTCCAAATGGTGGGAGGCGGCTGCCCTCACTAAGTATGTAGAATGTAATCGGATACCACGTGGACTGAGAATCTTTATTACCCCAACATTTCAGAAACCCGACCCTGAACTGGTAAAAGAATGGATGGAGAACAATCATTCATGTTCTAGTAACATGCTAAAGATACTTATCAAATACGCTGAAAAAGAGTGTGCCAAACTTAACGTGGAAAGTGAGGCTTTAATTGTTAAGTTAAAGGAGAAATACACAGAGAGCGAATTTACCACCGAAATGGCGAAACTGGATAAACGACTGAGCAAAGTTGAAGAAGAAATAAAAGCTAAAAAACAAAGAAAGTTCCACCGGGACGAGGTGGACTACAAGAAAGGTCAGATTTTAACCTTTGCAAAACGTTTTGATGCTTTGCGGGCTCAAAGAAAAAAGACAAAAACTGTTGCTCAGAAATCCGCCCAACAACAAGAAAATGGGGCTGAAAATGCAACGCTAGTAGAAGAAAACACTAGCGAATCAGCTGAAAGTGACATCTCTGATACGATGGAACAACCGTCGGAAAACGACCAGATTTTAAACGAGTATGCCATGATTGCACGGGGTCGCCAAATGAATACCCCACAAAGAAATCGTGGAAAAGGAGGCAAAGGCGAATCAAAAGTAAGAAGAAAAAGTGCATCAAACAAATCTGCAAGCCCGGTGGGATTCCGAACAAGAGGCAAGACGGCGCGCAAGTAAACTCCAACATGACTGTGGTAAATTTGTCTAATCATATTATTTCAGCTGATCAATTTGAAGTTTTGACACAGGGATTATCCTTTTGTCCAACTGCGAAATTTAACTTTGCCAATGCACGTATAGACTTGTTTAAATTTACACGTAAACTTAAGCTAAGAAAATGGCATGCAACCAAACCCAGATTGAAAAAAGGTCAAATTAAGGACAAACCGCATGCACTATCAGCGCATGATGCTGAACTATTACAAGCAGTTCATGAACTGGCAGATTGTGAGGACGTTAATGAGGACCCCTTTTTAAATGTAATTGATTCAGACATCAACATTGAAATGTGTAGCTCTAGTGGTTTTAAGCCAAGATCGATATTTGTACCACAAATTGTGAATAACTTTATTGACAGTTTTGAAGCAGGTATGGTACAGGAATTCAGGTGAATAGAGAGGCAAAAACCCAAACAAAATTTAAATCTTACAAAAAAACATTTTTTGGCTATAAAAGAGATGGAAGGTTGGTCAGATGTGACGATAAAAAATAGTGATAAAGGTGGGAATATCGTGATTTGGCCGTTAGAGATGCATTTACAGGAAGGGTTGAAACAACTTGGGGAGGAAGAGAATTATGTCAAGGCTACTATGCTAAAATATAATAATTCCAAACAAGAGTATTTCAACAAGTTGAGCGATTGGAAAGCAAGAGGCATTCTAGAAGATGAAGAGTACAAATATCTTCTATGCAAGACCCCAAAAATCCCAGCTCTATACTTGTTACCCAAGTTACATAAGAATGTTAACACGCCACCTGGTAGGCCTATTGTTTCTTCAATAGGGAGCCTGCTGGAAAATACTTCCACATACATTGATTATTTTTTACAGCCTTTCGTGCACTCCCTGCCCTCATATGTTAGAGACACCTCCGATTTCCTACGTATCATTGCCAACCTAAAATGGGAGCCAGGTTATTGGTTAATTGGTCTCGATGTGTCTAGCTTATATACAAGCATCCCACAGAATCTGGGAATAGACGCGAGTAAACATTTTCTCAGGGGCAGGTCACTCTCACATCTGATGCATACTGATATGCTCTTGGAGATGATGCAAATTTGTCTCCAAAACAACTTTTTCATCTTTCATAAACAGCTGTATAAACAGATCAGGGGGACGGCGATGGGTACTTGCTTTGCCCCCAGCCTGGCGGGACTCTACCTGGGCTGGTGGGAGGAGCTAGTGGTGAAAAACATCTCCCACTATAGTGGAGCTCGTCTGCGCTCGTCCGCGCCGAGACCGGGCTAAGGGCCACCCCCCCTGATCCTTCATCCCCTCATCCCGCCTTCAGCTCCGCGCCAATAACTTACACTTCGGACCAACTCCTCAGCATCAAGCAAACAACCAGGTACCCTCACTCATTACCAAACTTTAACTACAATGATCCTAGGTTTGGACCACTCAAGTGCCCCACCTGCACCGAGACTCCATCTATCTCTCCCCCTTTACCTCCCCCACTAGTGACAGCAGCTCTTATCAACGCAAGATCCCTGCCGAAACATAAATTTGAAATCGCTGAGTTCATAGACTCGCAACAGATAGATATTCTATTTATCACAGAGACATGGGGAGACGAGGCCTCTGGCCCCAACTTCAGAGACGCCACACCAAATAATTACTGTATGTGTAAATTAGACAGACCTATAAGGAAGGGTGGAGGAGTCGCGATCATTTACAAAATCATCTCAAATTATCCACTAAAGACACGACCTATCCTGAATGCGAGGCCCTCCTCTTCTCGATAGGCCTATCCAGTAAAGCAACATTTAAAGGTTTGCTGATTTACCGCCCTCCAGGCTCCAGAGCCAAATTCCTAGCACGCCTGGATCACATAATCGAGACATCTATTGGAGCACCACAGTTCACCATCCTGGGTGATTTTAACTTTCACCTCGAAGTTTTAGAAGACCCTGACACCACAACGTTACTTGGAGACTTAGAGACAGCTGGTCTTACACAAATTGTTAAAAAACCCACGCACAAAGCAGGTCATACGTTAGATGGGTTATTCACCAACAACCCTGAAATCACCATCACAGAGGTCATTCCTCTAATCTGGACTGATCATTCTGCAATATGTTTCTCGATCCCTACTAAACCCACGCCCCCTCGCTTGTCTCTTCCTCATTCCACTAAATTCAGAGACTGGAAGAACTTAAATCTCGAACGTCTCACTCAGTTGATTCAGGATAGCCCATTACTCAATGAGCATGACCCCATAGCAGCTTCAGATACTTATACGGAGATTCTGACCGAAGCCTGCAACAAATTAGCACCTTCCAAAACTTCCCACCGGACTAGAAAACTCCCATCAGCCCCCTGGTTTTCTGAGCCGCTCAGACTTCAGCGCCAGCACTGCAGAAACCTGGCGCCGTAACTTTAACACATCTGACAAGATTAGTTACAAAAGCGCTCTCACTAACTATAAAAAACTCATAAAAACAGAAAAAACCACGTACTATACAAGCCAAATTAATGAGGCTAAAAATTCCTCAGGAAAACTATTTCAAGTAGTAACTTACCTGTCTAACCCATCTGTTCCTCACTCAGAAGGGTCTCAAGCCCTTTCTGATGCATTAGCCAAATTTTTCGAAGACAAGGTTAGAGCCATTTTTAACACATTCACACCTGAGGTAGCGACCATTCCCTCTCACTCTATAGCTGACACGGGCCCCATATTCGCAGGTTTTGAACCTACCTCCTGTGAACTCATTCAACCCCTGATCGCTCGAACTAAATCCGGCTCACCTTTGGACCCTTGCCCTCCAAATATCCTTAACCTCATCTCGGAGATCATTGCCCCTCCTCTAACTACCATCTGTAATGCAATGTTTGAATCTGGTGTATACCCCCCGTAATGGAAAAAAGCAATAATCAAACCGCTACTCAAAAAACCTAGTCTAGACCCTCTCCTTCCTGCTAGTTACAGGCCCATTGCCTGCCTCCCATTCCCTGCAAAGATCTTTGAAAAGATCATGAATACCCAGCTGTCAAACTACATTCATCATAACAATCTACTGGACGACACCCAATTTGGGTTCCGACAGGGCCACGGAACAGAGACGGCACTGCTAAAAGCAGCAGATGAGATTAGGTCTACGATGGATAACGGAGGAGCCGCAGTTCTAATACTCCTGGATCTATCTGCGGCCTTCGACACGGTCGACCACGCCACCTTGATCGACCGTGTCGAAGCCATAGGAATCACATGCAAAGCAAAAAACCTCCTGGCCTCATTCCTGTCAAACCGTCCACAAACAGTGAAAATAGGCAATTTCACATCCCAGACCTTCTCCTTGCCATGTGGAGTACCACAGGGATCCTCGCTAAGTCCGACACTATTTAATATCTATGTGTCGGACCTGGCGAGGATCATAAAATCCTGTGGAATCTCCCTCACTACCTACGCTGACGACACCCAACTGGTGTTGTCGATATACAATGACGGAATCTCTGTAGCAGCCAATTTCCAAATGGGAATGAAGGCAATAAGCTCCTGGATGTCATCCAACTGTCTTAAACTCAACTCTGATAAGACAGAAGTGATGACATTCGGGAGGCTTCAACCCACCTGGTCCCCTCAATGGTGGCCTCACCAGATGGGACAACCTCCAGAACCTGTGACGAAGGTACGCAACTTGGGCGTTATCTTCGATAACAAGCTGACATTCCAGCAACATGTCAATTCTGTGGTTTCCTCTTCCTTCCACGTACTAAAAATGATAAAAAAACTAATCCCATACCTTCCTCCACATGCAGGCAAAACCTTGGTCAGTACATTAGTATTCTCCAAAACTGATTACTGCAACGCATTGTTACTCAACGCACAACAAAAGGTTCTCAATAAACTGCAAACTGTCCAGAATGCAGCAGCCAGAACACTGCTATCTATCCCTAGATTTGCTTCGGTTTCCCCCTACATCCGACAATTACATTGGCTACCGGTGAGGAGCCGTATCAAGTTTAAAGCTTTATGCATTGCATATAAGGCTACTCACGACCAAGGACCTCTATTCCTAAGAAGAGCCTTCCGACCGCTTGAACACACAAGAACCCTGCGGTCATCCTCAGCGCACCTACTCATGGTCCCCCGTACAAGAAGGGCCAACTGGGGCGACAAACGCTTCTCCGTGGCCACAGCCATACTGTGGAACGCACTTCCTCTAAACATCAAGTGTGCTCCGACCCTTCTCAACTTTAGAAAACAACTAAAGACATGGCTGTTCCCTATCTAATCCCCCCTTCCTCCTGAGAGTTCTGCAACTACAGCGCCGAGACACCTCAGGGTATTTGCGCGCTCTAAAAATCGCCAAAATAAATAAATAAATAAATAGTGCCCACGTCGTCCTCTGGTCTCGCTATATAGACAACATTTTTTGCGTGTGGGATGGCACACTGGATGAGGCAAAGGAATTTGTAATGATCCTCAATGATAATTCTCTTAACCTCACTTTCACCAGTACAATGAGTCAAAAAGAACTTGAGTTCCTTGATGTGAAATTGGAAGTGAAGAATGATAAAGTATGTAGTACATTGTTCCGGAAATCTACAGCAGGTAACAGCCTGTTACATGCGCATAGCTGTCATCCTCCTAACCTGATTAGAAGCATTCCGGTAGGAGAACTTATCAGAGCCAAGCGCAACTGTAGTACTCCAGAAGGGTATACTATTGAAAAAAACTGTATGATCAAAAGATTTCTGGAAAGGGGATACAGCCGATCCGTAATAAAACAGGCAGCGGATCGAGTTGATTCACTTAATAGGGAAGATCTACTGATCCCCAAAATACATGATAAAGAGAAGGAACAAATAAGATTTATCACTACATATGATAGTCAGGCATGGCAGGTCCGTCGCAGTCTCACAAAATACTGGGACGTGTTAAAATTAGACAGCAACATAAAAGAAGTACTTAATGAAAAACCTGCAATAACCTATAAGAAGGCAAAATCACTAAAAGATTGTCTAACCTCAACTTTGATCAAGGAACCCAAAAAAGTCAATATGATCCAAGGGTTTTTTCCATGTCGGAAATGCAAGGCCTGCAGGCACAGCCATAATTGTAAAACACTCAAATTGTCACCTGATTATGAACCGCATAAAAATAACAAACATCTTCATTGTAACACTGAGTTTGCTATTTATGCGTTACGTTGCCCATGCAACAAATTCTATATTGGATGTACCATCAAACCAGTAAAAATGAGAATACTAGAACACCTCAGGGCAATTAAGAATTTAAATCAGCAGTATCCCATGGCAAGACATTTTTCCGCAGAACACAAACAAAACCCAGATCTTCTTGAATTTACAGTAATTGACTGCATTGAAAAAAGAGAAAGGGGAGGGAACAGATGGCTGGAGCTCCGTAAATTGGAGTCAAAATACATTATCCAGTATGACACTTTACAGCCCAAAGGCCACAATGTGGGTGATGAGTTGGCAATTCATCTATACAGTTAGAAATGTTTATTTGATATGTTGAACTATGACAGCAGCCCCAATAATTTCTCCATTCCGATGGATTTTAATATTTTTTAATAACTGTGATCAAACAAAATTCAGATTTATACAAGGAAGCATATCAATGTTGTTTTCTTTACTTTGCAGGGTGAAGACACTAACTTGTGAAAATATGAAGATTAATGCCCACTTGGGCAAAACAACTCAAGTATATTTTTTCACTGCCACAAAAACAGCATCATGCCCACTAGGGCAGTATTTTGTGAACCTTTCCGTTAAATAATTTTTTGAAACAAACACTAACAAAGTTATTTACCTTAACGGATTATTAATTGTATATGATGCATAACATGTGGTTCTAATATGTGAATACAATGTGTCAACAAAAGGCACCCTTGCAATAATTTAACATTCATTTGGTTTAATATCAGCAACATTGTAACAGCGGAAGTATTTTGTTTATGTTGTTTGGTCACATGCACGTAAAAAATAAGTGTTTGTATCACTTTAAAAGGAATGGTTTTGGAACAGACCTGGACCCGTGAGCAAGAAGTCGGCTGACTTCGAAACGCGTTGGGTAGTATTCCTTGTGCCTAAATAAATCCTTCTGCACAACATTTGGGCTTCGACTCTGGTTCTTTACTGATGCGAAGATTTCCAGGAGGTGATTGAATATATATATATATATATATATATTACCTACTGGCAATAGCCAGTAGGTATATATAGTTAGGATTAATTCCCTATGGGATTTCTGAAAATTCTATGTCTAATAACTTTTGCGTTTGTGGACGGAATCGGCTGAAATTTTCAGGAAAATGGCACATTTTGTTTCTGAGCAGCCCCTGAAAATTTGGTGGGGTTTCGTCAAGGGGGGGCTGAGAAAAAAGGGGGGTCCCAAAACGCGTTTTTTGCATTGAGTTTTCCATAGGGCGGTTGGACTCACTTTTAGCTCGAACGGGTGAATGGATTTGCACGAAACTTGGCAAAATTGTAGGGACTGTTAGCCCGATGTGCCTTTGCTAGGTCTCAATATATGTGCTTCAGTGGATTTTGAGAAATTAACGTTTAAATCAAGATATATATCTGTAACAGCGCTCCGGGCAGCGATCCGGTCCGCTTACTTTTCGCTTATCGGAACTTTGCGCGCAGAAAGCTGATTGGCTCTCCGGTGTCTGTCAACATTCTAAACAGTCCGGAGCGGACGCCATCTTGTCTCTCGGTAGGATCGAGAGAGAAGAAGAGGTGGAAAACGAAAGGGGAATTTAATGAAAGGGGGCAAGGTATCCCCCTCTTGACCCCCTAGGAATGTTGTTGGGGTTATTAAAGGGTCCCGTGGGGAAAATAAAAAAAAAATGATTTTTCACGGTAGAAGCGCGGCCGCGAACTGGTAGCGAAACGGGAATTCGCCATTTTGTGCTTCGTTAATTAAATTACTAGTTATAAGTGGGTGCGGGAGACGTATCCTAATCCCCTATGTTTCCTGAGGGTGGCTGAGGAGGCTGATATATGTTGATACATCTCTTCCAGCGGCTGTGCGTGAGCTTTTTTTTTTTTTTGCTGCGTGACAGTCCGGAGCGGCCGCCATCTTGTCTCTCGGTAGGATCGAGAGAGAAGAAAAGGTGAAAAACTAAGGGGGAATTTAATGAAAGGGGGCAAGGTATCCCCCTCTTGACCCCCTAGGAATGTTGTTGGGGTTATTAAAGGGTCCCGTGGGGAAAATAAAAAAAAAATGATTTTTCACGGTAGAAGCGCTTCACGGGCCGCGAACTGGGCCGCAAACTGGTAGCGAAACGGGAATTCGCCATTTTGTGCTTCGTTAATTAAAGTACTAGGTATAAGGGGGTGCGGGAGACGTATCCTAATCCCCTATGTTTCCTGAGGGTGGCTGAGGAGGCTGATATATGTTGATACATCTCTTCCAGCGGCTGCGCCATCTTGCCTTTTTTCGAATGCCACAATTTTGTCGTGCACGGCAGCCATTTTAGATGCCAGGCTGGTCCCAGGCTATCACCTAACCCTGCGGATGTAGTTTATGGCCCCAGCTGTAGAGAATTCAGACATGCCAATCCTCCTGATTCAGGCGTGTGACTACTGATTTCAGTGCTAGTCTCCCGCCTCCCGATTTCTGCAAGCAAAAACCCGGGGGCATATTACGAACAACTAGCGATAATTTTTGTCTCTAACTTGTTTAGAGACAAAAATTATCGCCGCACATCGGCGATTTTTATCGCAGATAAACCTTGCTATTATCGCAGAAAAGTCAGCGATATTCATGTATTATCGACCTAATGCTCTTAGCCATGTTATCCACCTCCCATTGGATAACATGGCTAAGAACTGCTCAGGGCAGGTGTTAGATTTTGGAGATATTCGCGCTTAGCGCGAATATCTCCAAAAGTTGGTAATAGAAGGTAGCGATGTTAGGGACTGTTTCCAGTCGCTAACATCTTGGCACGCCACTTTGCATGTCATTAGTGATAAGTATCACTGACATGCAAAGCGGGGCCCAAGATGGTCGCTATCTCCTTTTAGCTGTCACTAACTGGTGTTAGCGACAGCTTGGTAATAGGGAAATAATTTTATCTCCGCTTTCATGGGTTTTAAAGCCAAAAAAGCGGAGATAAACCCCCTTGATAATATGCCCCACGATTCCTTGGGGGTTTCAGCTGACAGGGCTTGGTATTGTGTTACATGGTAATTTTTCCATGAAACGTCAGAGGGACGATGCAGGGGTTCTAGAAGAGGTGATAAACCATTTAAGCCTCATGAACAAGCGCATGGTCTTTTAAAGATTTGTGAAGTACTCGGGGCGGCGGTGTGTGTGTGCCCTCTTTCAGGAGCGGGCGGGGGGGCACTGCCAGCAACTTGCCAGGTCAGGTAGTGTTCAACACGTGCATCACCCTTTCTCTGCCTGCTATTGCGCTCCATGCTTCGGAAAGGTAAGAAAAAGAACGTGCATTTGAGTTTGAAATGTCCGATCCTGCAGCAGCACACTTCCAAAGCCCACACATGACAATAACCCGATTCAAGGCCCCATTCACCCGTTTTAAAAAAAATAGATAACACTCCAACAAAGTAAGGTTATAAAACTTTATTAACTACTAACTTTAACGAACGGAACAAAAACTAAAAACATTTAAACATTTCTCAACACAAAAAGCAACAATGGTTAGAAGCTGTCTTTTGTGCGAATAGTCCCAAGGCAGCACAACGTGCAGAGTTCTGGACGGCACCCAGGTGATGTCGCCTGGGTGCCGCACTGGTTTAGGGATCCTACAATGCTGCTCCGAAAATTGGCGTGGGGCGTCCCGGGTGGGGCGGGGGGAGGCCTCGTCAGTAGCGGTCTGTTGTGCGAATAGTCCCAAGGCAGTACAACGTGCAGAGTTCTGGACGGCACCCAGGTGATGTCGCCTGGGTGCCGCACTGGTTTAGGGATCCTACAATGCAGCACAGAAAAACAGCGTGGGGCGTCCCGGGTGGTGCGGGGGGAGGCCTCGTCAGTAGCGGTCTGTGTCCAGTGTCACATGGCTGACACAACATGTACGACAGGCACCCAGGTGATGTCCAGTAAACTGCCGCACTGGTTTTGGTATCCTACAATGCTGCTCCGAAAATTGGCGTGCGGCGGCCCGGGGGGGGGCGTGGGGGAGCCGGCGTGAACGGGCCTCCCCAGGTGGCGGCCATCTAGCTGAGTTGCGCTCGCTCTTGCGGCCACAGCGTCTCGCTCACCATGTTGTTGAGTTGCTCCCACTCTTGCAGTGCAGCGATAGGCGGCTGCCACATGGCTCTTAAAATGGCGGACAGCTCCTCGGTTTTAGGCCTGGTCCACTGAAATGGCCCTGGGACACTTTGGAACTCGGACGCTTGCCTGCTAGGGCTTGGGCTCCATTCTCGAAAAGCGTCCCCTCAGCCGTGAAGATTGTATAAAAGTCTTGGGGGCCCCCGACTCCCGCAGGCTTCCGGTGGGGAGCGGCTGCCATGATTGCTCGCGGAATGACCACGACGGAGCCACGAGATGGTGGTGCTCTCATGCTGACGCCAGCTTCAGTCTGAATGATCCAGAGAATGGGACCCAAGCCCTAGCAGACAAGCGTCCGAGTTCCAAGGTGTCCCAGGGCCATTTTAGTGGACCAGGCCCAAAACCGAAGAGCCGGCTGCCATTTTGAGAGTCCTGTGGCAGCCGCCTATCGCTGCACCGCAAGAGCGGGCGCATCTCAACTACATGGTGAGCGAGACGCTGTAGTCGCAAGAGCGGGCGGTAAACAGCTGAATGGCGGAAGAGGCACAGTGTAGCAAAAGCGGGCGGAATGGCAACTAAAACGATAAAGGGGCGCCCCACTACAGCTTGTCTTCAGGTCAAACGGATTGTGGGACAAGGTCCAGAATTGAAGAGTCATCAAAAGGCAAAAAGTTCCGCCGGACCCCGGGAGCCGGCCGCCTATGTCGGGGGCGATCTCAGGCTACACCAGTGCTATAAGACTTGGGGAGGGTGTCGGAGCCAAGCGTCTTCTCCGAGTCCATGGCCATCACACCGCCCCTCAGGGGCCTCCGTCAAGCTGTTTGGGAAGGTAACATATCACATTGTTTTCTAATGCAGTCAGGTCCACAAACGACACTCACTTACTTTGAGAATAGTGAAGCTGCAGTAGGTGGAAATAAGCTTCAGACAGTGTTACAAGCACTGCTCAGAACTCTTAACTATGGCACCCAACATCCAGAACTTATGCTATTTGAGAATGGTAGTGACATCGAAGCATCTCAGGGACCAAAACCATTAACGTACTTTCACGTATGAAAATCTTACTTGGGGAGGGGGCAGGAGCGAAGCGCCCCCTCCCAGTCAGCGCCACCACACCGTATGTTGAAAATCTGAAGCCATCGTTCTACAAAGTCAACCAAACTTGGATTGAAAAATCTAGAAAAATGTACAAACTGAAAACCAGTTTTGGTCTGCATAGCATCAGTAGCAACGCTTGAGTCAGCTTTGTGTCAAGCCGCCATTTTGATTCAACAAAGCACAGGCATTGAAAAAGGCTGAAATTCAGAACTCTAAACTATGGCACCCAACATCCAGGAGCTTGCCATCCGGATCTTGGAGCCTTGTGCTGTTTTCGATCTATTCACACATCGGTCCACTACTGACATCATCTTATAAACCAACGTTATGTAAATAGTTTTTTAATAAAATGTTTTACCCTGTTTCTTTGCTGGTGTGTTGTCTATATTTTTAATATTTGCATAGGGTTTGTCGTTATTTTGTGCGGGATGGGTGATGGAGCCGAGCTGTCTTGCAGCCCTCATGGTGTGGAGCTCAGTTCATCTCACTATTTTCGTATTTCTCATGAAGGGTTGTTCCTAATATTTCTATTTTAGCGAGGTCAAAAAGAGATCCAATTAGTGGCCTACTGATTTTGCTCGATTACTTTTATTTTTTTACACGATTTTTCACTATCTGCAAAGACTAAACAGAGTATTGCGACTTTGTGCTTGTTTGTAAATAGAGAATGATCCAAAGAGAACCAATTCTAAAACAGTAAATGCTTGGACAACAATCAATCAAATGGAGAGACAAGGAGGCACGACGGATTACAACGGGGGTAAAGGCCTGCGTTAACTACCCTTCAGTATCTGCAAAGAGAGAGTACTACTAAGACAAAAGAGGGGAGGGGGGGGGGTGCAGCGTTCAAAGCACATCAGCGTGCATAAATACGAAAATGTTTTTATCTATCACGTACTTGACATTTTAAAGCTTTTCATATTTGCTATTAAAAAACCAATGAAATTCACAGAAAAAACCATAGGTTATAGTGGATATATAGTTAGGAATTTGATTTACAAAACCTTGAAAATTCAATGAAAAAACCATTGGTTTTAGGCCATATATAGTTAGGAATTAGCATTTACAAAACCTTATTTTATTCGCATAAAACCATTGAAATTCCATATATAGTTAGAAGCGCTAACTATATATCGCGCACCCGCAATCCACTGCTGATGATGTCACATATTACATCATTCATGACATGGTCAGTGACATCACTGATGACATCACTGATGACATCTCAAATGACATCACTGATGACAACTCAAATGACATCACTGATGACATCTCAAATGACATCACTGATGACATCACTGATGACAACTCAAATGACATCACTGATGACATCTCATTTGTCATCACTGATCACATCACTCATGTGATAATACAATGAACCTCTTCAGACTCTAATATAACCTTACATACACTCAGTATAAACAGACACTCACAGACTGTCACTCATCCATGGAGTTACTCACACACCTAGTCAGTCATGCAAAGAATCAATCACACCTCCATTTCCTCAACTATAAAGTTATACACATCTTACTTATTCAAACATATAATAACACATATTTATTCTCTTATATAATCCCTGATACAAGCTCACAGTGATCGATACAGCCACTCACACATTCACTGGCTCTTATGTTCAGTTATTTATATATCTCAACTCTCACATGTATTGTGTTTTACAAACGTACTTACTTGCACATGTAGCAATGAGAAATCCATTCACTCACCAACACACCCATGCATAGTCAACCGCCCATATAGCTGTTTCCACATGCACTCTTGAACTCATACTCCTAGTGAATCAACTGCTTACACATCTATGCACAGAGTCACGCACCTCCCAGCCACCCACACACACACTCAGCCTCCCATTCAAATACTTGGGCAACCAATCAATAACCCATATGGCCACTCTTATAGCTACTGATCAACACATGCAGCAGCTTACACAACAACAAACATACTGATGCACAAATTAAGACAGTTTAGTCACTAACCCATGCACTCAGTGAGACACATTTAATCACTCACTCATACAGTCAGTCATGCACCTACTAAATTCTTCATCCAGACACTTATACATCCACTCATTCTTCAATATGTGAAACATATTTAAACTTTACAGACACATACAATCACTGGATGTTGTGATCAGTGATGTCATCAGTGATGTCATTTGAGATGTCATCAGTGATGTCATCAGTGATGTCACTGACCATGTCATGAATGATGTAATATGTGACATCATCAGCAGTGGATTGCGGGTGCGCGATATATAGTTAGCGCTTCTAACTATATATGGAATTTCAATGGTTTTATGCGAGTAAAATAAGGTTTTGTAAATGCTAATTCCTAACTATATATGGCCTAAAACCAATGGTTTTTTCATTGAATATATATATATATATTCAAAACGAAGTCAAAGTTTGTGAGCAGTTGCTCACCGTGCCTTCCCCAGCCACTTAATGACGGAGGTCCGTGATGAGGCAGGCATCCTCAAGAAAATGCTCCAAAGCCATCTCACATTTGAAGCAGGACAGCAATCACGGACACAATCTGCTGCAGTAAAACCTCCGTTTATTTTCACTCGGGTCTAATGGAAAGTAGCACTCAACGCGTTTCAGGAACACTCCCTTGTTCACAGTGTTCCTGAAACGTGTTGAGTGATACATTGGGGTTATATATATATATATATATATATATATATATATATATATATATATATATATATATATATATATATATATATATATATCCAACAAAGAGTTGCCTGCTGTAAGAAACACCCATCACAGGTAAGTTCAGTTTTCGCCGAATTTTATTCTTTGGAGGGCATACAATATTCAAGCGGCTGCCAGTGCCTCGCACAAGTAGAATGTCCTTCCCTACGCGTTTTGTGAAACTAATCACTTCATCAGGGGTTGCGGGCATTTGTGAGGGAGAAAACACCTTCTTTACCTTCTTTAAATTACTTTTCTCCCGCCCAGGTGGGCGTGGCCACTCCCGTGGCCTGCTGGTCTTTGGAGTTCTGTCTTTGCATTACCCAGCGGTGCGCCGTGTTCTCACTCTTAATAAAACAAAGTTCATCAGGCCCCTGGTGTGGCCACGCCTACCAAGGCGGAGTTGTGGTGTTGCTGGTAAATGGCCGAGGAGTTTACCCTGGAAGTCCGCAGCCCTTTGATGAAGTGTGTCAACACGAAACGCGTCGGCTGGACTATATGCTGTGGCGCGCAGCGTTAAACCATTGCTGTGTCCCATTGAAATAAAAGTCAGCAGATGAATTTACCTGTTTGTGGGCCCTCTATTCACAGGCAAACTTTGTTTGGATTTGTTGCGGCCTGCCTGAGCCGTGGAGGATGCCCCGGTGTTGTGAAACATACCGCGACGACGCCAATTGACGCCGCCGCAAGGTGAACAGGTGCCGGTTTCATTAGGGATGAAGCACACAGCGAGGACTCATGCTGTGCCCCACTTCCCACATGGGTTTGATATTGAAATTGGAGGTTTATCCGGACGGCCGCTCACTGGAGAAACAATCAGGCACTACGATTACCATCAGGCCCCTGGTGTGGCCACGCCTACCAAGGTGGAGTTGTGGTGTTGCTGGTAAATGGCCGAGGAGTTTACCCTGGAAGTCCGCAGCCCTTTGATGAAGTTTGTCAACACAAAACGCGTCGGCTGGACTATATGCTGAGGCACGCAGCGTTAAACCTTTGCTGTGTCCCTTTGAAATAAAAGTCGGCAGATGAATTTACCTGTTTGTGGGCCCTCTATTCATAGGCAAACTTTGTTTGGATTTGTTGCGGCCTGCCTGAGCCGTGGAGGATGCCCCGGTGTTGTGAAACATACCGCGACAACGGCAATCGACGCCGCCGCAAGGTGAACAGGTGCCGGTTTCATTAGGGATGAAGCACACAGCGAGGACTCATGCTGTGCCCCACTTCCCACATGGGTTTGATATTGACATTGGAGGTTTATCCGGACGGCCGCTCACTGGAGAAATAATCAGGCACTACGATTACGCGTCGGCTGGACTATATGCTGTGGCGCGCAGCGTTAAACCTTTGCTGTGTCCCTTTGAAATAAAAGTCGGCAGATGAATTTACCTGTTTGTGGGCCCTCTATTCACAGGCAAACTTTGTTTGGATATATATATATATATATATATATATATATATATATATATATATATATATATATATATATATATATTGCAGCTCACTACCTTCTCGATTAAGAAAATATATGGACAACACCAGTGGTACGTTGCAAAATGTCTTTATTTGCAGTCACACAGCAACGCGTTTCAGCTTTCCGCCTTTAAGCTCCAAAGTTCCCCACCGGAACAAAGACGCACTCAGACATCCGCTAGCACCAGGCTTTTAAGGGGTAAGAACAGGACCGGCATGCTGATGCAAATAACAGCTTTCGTGTAGAGTTATGCATGCCTGACGTGTTTCTGTGCTGCCGCACTTCATCAGAGGCTTCAACAGTCTTTCGTGCTGTTCCGACCCGTACACACAAAATGAAAAATTACACCCTTCGATCGGCGGCTCTGTTGAGCGCATTAACTTGTGGGTGTTGTAGTCTGGATCAGCAAACTCTACCCTAATGGATGCACATAATTATTGATGTCGCCAAAAAGTTCAGAGCCCACAGATGGGCCTCCGAATGTGTGTGCCCTTCAATATCCCAAGCAAATGTCCCATGTAGTGGCTCTGTGGAATACAGAGCCCGTGGCCCCCACCCTTAATAGGGTAGTGCATCTATTGCGGCCAGGGACGCCGCGTGTAATGAAAGCTCCAAAGTTACCCACCGGAACAAAGACGCACTTGGACATCCGCTAGCACCAGGCTTTTAAAGGGTAAGAATGGGACCAGAGCTGGCCAAAAGTTTGGAACCTTTTGCAAAGATTCATCAATCGGCGCCAAAGTTATTGGAAATAGAATGTTGCGGATTTCCTATGGATAATAGGTCCTAACTATAACTACCTACTGGTGACCGCCAGTAGGTAATATATATATATAGAATGTATGGAATAAAGAATCTTTCTTTGACAAAATTTCCCACGGAGTCAGCGCCTATTTTTTATGGATAGCCGGATTATATATATATATATATCATGTGATCAAGGCCTCTGTGTAGGCCGAAACGTCATGCTGTGTGCCGCTTCCTCGAAGGTACAATAAAGAAAAAGATTGCTCACTGCACCTGAGGTCTCCTTCCTTCTTCCTGCGCAGCGGTCTCCTGCATTTGGGCTCCGGGCGAGAGGTAGCCGAGGATTGTTCCATATATATATATATATATATATATATATATATATATATATATATATATATATATATATATATATATATATATATATATATATATATATATATATATATATATATATATATATATATATATATATATATAATATTAATCCGGATATGGGGGCTATCTGAGTCTCTTGAATAAAACCCAACTTAAGCAATTGGACGAGTGCAGACATTAATTTTTACTTGGTGAATGATTATTTGTGGGGACACGTTCATCCCTGCTGTCTGGCACCGACCGTTAAAAGTGTGCACCTTATTGCGAGCGAATTGGTGGTCAAATATATATATATATATATATATATATATATATATATATATATATATATATATATATATATATATATATATTTATATTTATATATATATATATTCACAGAAAAAACCATAGGTTTCAGGGGTGTTATAGTTAGCTGGCCATTTCACTCGTTAAAAAAGTCACTAACCATATCATGAATGATGCAATATGTGACATCATCAGCAGTGCATTGCGGGCGCGCGAGTTATAGTTAGCAGAACTAACTATAACAGAGGGATGTCTATGGTTTTGTATGAGTGAAATGGGCAGCTAACTATAACACCCCTAAAACCTATGTTTTTTTCTGTGAATTTCTAAGGTTTTTTAAATTCTAATTTCTTACTATAACGTCTCTGAAACCTATGGTTTTTTCAGTGAATTTCAAAGGTTTTTAAATGCTAATGTGTGATAGTAGTTATACCATTTTTTTTGTACTTATTTTCTACAGTTTTTTAACTGTTTATTTATAAATATTTTCCTCATTAAATAACTATATATTTTTCTGAAAATTGCAATTTTTTTTACAAAAATTCAATCTGAAATATTGATACATTTTTTTGTCCCGGCCTGGCGGTGGCGGACTTCCCGCCATTACCCTGAATATTCCCACCGCCAAATTAGGATGGCGGTGGGAATGGGAAAGGTACCGCGGCGGATGGAAAGACCGTCCGCCGTGGTCCCGCAAGGCGGTCCTTTTCCGTCCGCCTTGCGGGACAAGGTACTATGGGGCAATGGTGGCTGTGCCGTGCAGGCACCACCGTGTGCATTTGCATGCCTGTCTTTTTGGGCAGTGATTCCGCTACAAAAAGACAGGCGGTGAACGCTTTTAGAGGCCCGTTGCGGGCCGCCGGGGGGTAGGGTGCTGAACGTGGGGGGTACCTATGGTACCCCCTACATATGCATGTACAAGGTGGCAGGCACCGCACGGTGCCTGTCACGTTGTACCTACATATGCACAACATGTATTTTTACATTGTAGCGGGTGCTGCTGCCTGCCGCAATGTAAAAATACAGGATGCGCCCGCCGGTGTGGCGGGCGCATCAGAATTTGTATAGCAGGACCGTTGCACCTTTGGCCCCATAGTGCTGGATGGGTGATTGAAGAATTGTACAACACTGACAGGAGGTATCCTACGCTGCATGGGTACGACTTCAGTATTTAATGGAGTGGACAAATAGTATGTATCTGCTTAGAGATTTGTAGGGATTAAGAACATCATATTTTATGTGTACTTGTGCTGGTGCCTAGGTCATTTTTATAAAAATACCACAAGTAACTGGAATGATGACAGTGCTGCAAACAGAGTGAACACTTAATTTATATGTGCTTACGTATTGGTGGAGTGATAGGATAAGTAGATAGTGGTAGATAAGTGATTAAAGAAGTGCATGGGACAGACTGGACGATTCCAACATTGCATGAGTACTGACTGGGTATTTAGAAGAGTGTATCAATAGTATGTAGCTAGTTAGAGGTCTGCTTGGATAGTGCACAAAATATTATAGCTGTACTTGTGTTAGTAGCTAGGCCATTCCATAAGTTCATGACTAGTATCTAGAATAATTACAGTATTACAAACAGAGTGTATAGTGAATTCATAAGTGCTTAGGTATTGGTGGAATAATAGGATAAGTAGATAGTGCTGGATGGGTGATTGGAGAAATTCATGGGACAGACACTGTATAGGTACTAACTGGGTATTTAGAGGAGCGTGTCAATAGTTTGTAGCTGGTTAGAGGTGTACATGCATAGTATACAAATTATTGTACCTGCACTTGTGTTAGTGACTACGCCATTCCTTAAGTATACGACTAATAACTGGAGTAATTTCAGTGTTGCAAAGAAAGTGTGTGCTGAATTTATAAGTGCTTAGGTATTGGTGGAGTGATAGGATACATAGATAGTGCTGGATGGGTGATTGGAGAAGTGCATGGGACCGACAGAAGGATTCCCAGACTGCATAGGTACTAACTGAGTATTTAAAAGACTGTATCAATAGTATGTGGCTGGTTAGAGGTCTGCATGCGTAGTGTACAAAATATTGTACCTACACTTGTGTTAGTGGCTAGGCCAATCCTTAAGTACATGACTACTAACTAGAACAATATCAGTGCTGCAAAGAGAATACATGTTGAATTTATAGGTGCCTAGGTATTGCGGAGTGATAGGATACGTAGATGGTGCTGCATGGGTGATTGGAGAAGTGCATGGGACAGACAGGAGGATTCCTAGGTTGCATGGGAAGTACTTTACTAAGTAGCTGGTTAGAGGTTTATATATATATATAGTGTACAGCTGAATGTAGTTGTGCACCGATAGTGTTTGGATTACTTCGTTTTACTTTGACAGTAGTACATAGAAAAAAGCTAAACATTTGGATGGATAGAGCCTTTAGAGCCAGAGAACTAGGTCAGCAGAGCTGCTTTAGAGCCAGAGAAGCAGGTCACAAGAGCTGCTCTAGAGCCTAAGAACTAGGTCAGCAGAGCTGCTCTAGAGGGAGACAACCAGGGCAGCAGACCTGCTTTAGAGGGAGAGAACCAGGCAGCAGAGCTGCTCTAGAGCCTAAGAACCAGGTCAGCAGAGCTGTTCTAGAGGCAGTGAACCAGGTCAGCAGAGCTACTTTAGAGCGAGAGAACCAGGACAGCAGAGCTTCTCTAGAACCAGAGAACCAGGTCAGCAGAGCTGCTTTAGAGCCTGAGAACCAGGTCAGCAGAGCTGCTCTAGAGCTGAAGAACCAGGCCAGGAGAGCTGCTCTAGAGGCAGAGAACCACGTCAGCAGAGCTGTTTTAGAGTCAGAGATCCAGGTCAGCAGAGCCGCTCTAGAGCATAAGAAGCAGGTCAGCAGAGCTGCTCTAGACCCAGAGACCCAGGACAGCAGAGCTGCTCTAGAACCAGAGACCCAGGTCAGCAGAGCTGCTCTACAGGGTGAGAACCAGGTCAGCAGAGCTGCTTTAGAGCCAGAGAAACCAGGTCAGCAGAGCTGCTTTAGAGGGAGAGAAGCAGGTCAGCAGAGCTGCTTTAGAGCCAGGAAACCAGGTCAGCAGAGCTGCTTTACAGCCAGAGAACCAGGTCAGCAGAGCTGCTTTAGAGCCAGAGAACCAGGTCAGCAGAGCTGCTTTAGAGCCATAGAACCAGGTCAGCAGAGCTGCTCTAGAGCCAGAGAACCAGGTCAGCAGAGCTGCTCTAGAGGCAGAGAGCCAGGCCAGCATAGCTGCTTTAGAGGGAGAGAACCAGGTCATCAGAGCTGCTCTAGAGCAAAAGAAACCAGGTCAGCACAGCTGCTTTAGAGGGAGAGAACTAGGGCAGCAGGGCTGCTTTAGTGCCAGAGAACCAGTTCAGCAGAGCTGCTCTAGAGCCAGAGAACCAGGTCAGCAGAGCTGCTTTAGAGCCAGAGAACCAGGCCAGCAGAGCTGCTTTAGAGCCAGATAACCAGATCAGCAGAACTGCTCTAGAGCCTAAGAACCAGGTCAGCAGAGCTGCTTTAGAGTCAAAGAACCAGGTCAGCAGAGCTGCCATAGAGCCAGAGAAACAAGGCCAGTAGAGCTGCTTTAGAGCGAGAGAACAAGGTCAGCATAGCTGCTTTAGAGCGAGAGAACCAGGTCAGCAGAGTTGCTATAGAGCCAAAGAACGAGGTCAGCAGAACTGCTTTAGAGCCATAAAACCGGGTCAGCAGAGCTGCCTTAGAGCCAGTGAACCAGGTCAGCAGAGCTGGCGTAGAGCCAGAGAGACCAGGTCAGTAGAGCTGCTTTAGAGCGAGAGATCCAGGTCAGCAGAGCTGCTCTAGAGTCAGAGAACTAGGTCAGCAGAATTGCTTTAGAGCCATAGAACCGGGTCAGCAGGGCTGCTTTAGAGCCATAGAACCAGGTCAGCAGAGCTGCTCTAGAGCCTAAGAACTAGGTCTGCAGAGCTGCTCTAGAGCCAGAGAACCAGGTCAGCAGAGCTGCTGTAGAGGCAGAGAACCACGTCAGCAGAGCTGCTCTAGAGCCTAAGAACCAGGTCAGCAGAGCTGCTCTAGAGCCAGAGAACCAAGTCAGCAGAGCTGCTTTAGAGCCATAGAACCAGGTCAGCAGAGCTGCTTTAGAGCCAGAGAACCAGGTCAGCAGAGCTGCTCTAAAGTCTAAGAACAAGGTCAGCAGAGCTGCTCTAGAGCCAGAGAACAAGGTCAGCAGAGCTGCTGTAGAGCCAGAGAAACCAGGTCAGTAGAGCTTCTTTAGAGGGAGAGAACCAGGTCAGTAGAGCTGCTCTAGAGGGAGAGAACCCGGTCAGTAGAGCTGCTCTAAAGGGAGAGAAACAGGTCAGCAGAACTGCTCTAGAGCCAGAGAACCATGTCAGCAGAACTGCTTTAGAGCCATAGAACCGGGCTGCTCTGTAGCCTAAGAACTAGGTCGGCAGAGCTGCTCTAGAGCCAGAGAATCAGATCAGCAGAGCTGCTTTAGGGCCAGAGAACCAGGTAAGCAGAGCTGCTTTAGAGCGAGAGAACCAGGCCAGCAGAGCTGCTTTAGAGCCAGAGAACCAGGTCAGCAGACGTGCTCTAGCTGATACTTACTGAGACATGGTTATCTCCCAATTCGGAGTTTGATATCGCTAGCGCTCTTCCGGATGGTTTCCTTATTCAATGCCAACACAGGTCGTATGGGAAGGGAGGTGGGCTTGCCATAGTCCAAAAAGACAGGTTTTCTTGTAGGATGAAGATAGTTGTATATCTGACTCAGAAAGTATTCATTTCATCATTCAAATCACCCCTAATAATTCCCTGTCAGGTCTCCTTATTTATCGCCCTCCGGGCTGTATAAGACAGTTCATAGGGTCCCTTCTAGACACTACTATAGCCGCAGCTGCGTCATCACCTAATTTTATTATATTAGGAGATCTAAATTTACATTTTGATGACCCTGATGATAAGGTCGCAGCTGATCTTAGGCTCGATTTTAAATATTTTTAGCTGAATCTAAATAAAGAGGCCACTCACTCCAAAGGACACCTTCTGGACCCAATATTTTCTAATATTGCTCAGTTGGATTCTAGCCCCCCTCTCCCTCTCCCATGGTCCGATCATTTTTTAGTCCCATTTGCATGGAAAACTTGCACTGACTTAACACGTGTTACAGTACCTCGCACCTTAGAGACGGCTTGGTCTAAGCAATCCTTGGAGAGATTGACCCTGACACTTGAACAAACAGCTCCCCTGCCGGAGCCAGATCCACTAGTGGCGGATATAAATTTTCAAAACTGGCTGAATAGTTCCCTAGATGTGGTACTACCCAGAAAAAGTCTAACAAAGAAGAATAGTGGCTTTAAATCACTATGGTACATGATAAAACTCAGAGATCTTAGAAAAACATGCAAAAAATTAGAACGCATATGGCGAAAGACTGGGCCTCCAACAATAAAGCGGCATATCGATCTGCTATGAGGCTTTATAAAGCCTCCCTGAAAAAAGCCCAGGCGGCCTTTTTCGAAGAGAAAATTAAAACTGCTTCTAACTCGTCCAGGGAAACTTTCAAGATAGTAAAAGAACTCCTTAAGGTACCCTCTCCTCCAATTATGCAGGAGAGCTCAGAAGCAAGATGTAACCAATTAGCAGACTTTTTTGACACTAAAATCAAAAACATTTTAGAAAGTCTACCATATAGTGTGCTAATTCCTGATTCTGATGACCACTCTGCCCCTACCCCTGGCCCTTTCCTGGATTCCTTTCCCTGTTTATCCAGGGAAGATTTTTGCAAAGTTCTGTCCTCTATGAAAAGTGGCTCCCCGTCTGTATGTATATTCTTAAGCGTATTTCAGATGCCATTGCCCCCTTAGCAACTGAACTTCTAAATGCCTCCCTTACCTGTGGTGCTGTCCCTCCTAGCTGGAAGCAGGCCATGTTGAAGGCCCTCCTAAAAAAACCAGGGCTCGATCCTTCTGACCTGGCCAACTTCCGCCCAATATCGCTGTTATTAGGCCTCAGTAAAATCGCAGAGAAAATGGTCAACCAGCAGCTCTCCTCCTTTTTGGAAAACAACAAGCTGCTGCGTAATTCCCAAACAGGCTTCCGCCCGGGTCAGGGCACTGATTCTGCCCTGATAGTGGTGGCAGAAGAGGCAAGATGCATCTTGGATTCAGGGGGATCTGCTGTTGCGATCCTCCTGGATCTAAGTGCAGCTTTTGACACTGTGGACCATGGACTTTTAATTCAGCGCCTCGCTAGATTGGGAGTATAGGGCATGGCTTTGCAATGGCTCTCGTCTTTCTTGAGAAACCGAACCTTTCAGATCTGGGAAGGCAGCGCACTTTCTAAATCTATCCCCCTCCTGTGTGGAGTGCCTCAGGGCTCCTCATTGAGCCCTACTTTTTCAACGTTTATATGGCCCCACTGGAGGATGTGGTTAATCCTTTTGGGATTAAAATAGTTACCTATGCGGACGACACCCAACTAGTCATCTCGCTATCCCAACAAGAGAGGTGCTCGGAAAATCTATTTGCCTGCCTCTTGGGAATACACTCCTGGAAGACCAGCTCTCGGCTCAAACTGAATGGAGCCAAAACAGAGCTTATGCTCCTGGGCCACCAACTAACATCTTTACCCAAGTCCATCTGGCCTCCCTGTCTGGGTGATCTTCCCGTCCCGAAAGGCAAAATTAAAAGCTTAGGGGTGTGGTTTGAGCGGGACCTGACTTTCAGGACGCAAGCGAAAAAAACAGCAGGCATATGTTATGGCCTACTCCGGTCTGTGCGGAAGGTTCTTCCACTCTTGCCATTCCATTCCAGGAAACTACTAATCCAGGGGTTAATATTATCTAGACTGGACTATAGCAATGCCTTGTTTTTGGCCGCACCCGAAGCAACCATCAACACCCTCCAACGTGTTCAGAACTCAGCAGCTAGGTTGCTTACCGGTTCCTCAATAAGATCCTTGGCCAGGCCTGCACTGAGATCTCTTCACTGATTGCCGATACGTGAAAAAATAACATTTAAATCTCTTTGCATAACCCACAAGTCACTTCAGGGTAAGGGACCCCCTATTCTTAGGAATTTGGTCTGCCCTTACAAGTCTTCTCGGACTCTCCGTTCTGACTTCGGAAATCTGGCCAAGGTCCCCAGAGTGAGGAAGGCGCACTCTGGGGGCCGTCGATTCTCGGTTAATGCGGAAATGCTGTGGAATGCCTTTCCTGGCATGATTCGAACTGAACCCAGCTATTTGAAGTTTTGGAAGCTTCTTAAAACATTTCTTTTTCCCAGTGATCCCTAATTAACTGTACCCTCTTCAGTCTGCTCTTTGTTCTTCAGCACTGAGACGCTCTCGGGCAGCCATGCGCTTTATAAATCAAATTTCATTTCATTTCATTACTGACTGTCACTGACTGACTGACACTGACTGACACTGATTGACTGACCCTGACTGACTGACTGACACTGACGGACACTGATTGACTGACACTGATTGACTGACACTGACTGATACTGATTGACTTACACTGACTGACTGACTAACATTGACTGACTGACACTGAATGACTGACACTGACTGACACTGACTGACTGACACTGATTGACTACTCTCTGCTACTCTACTACTCACTCTCTGCTACTCTCTACTGCTCACTCTCTACTACTCACTCTCTACTACTCACTCTCTACTACTCTACTACTCTCTACTACTCACTCTCTACTACTCACTCTCTACTACTCACTCTCTATTACTCACTCTGCTACTCTCTCCTACTCACTCTCTACTACTCACTCTCTACAACATTCTCTCTACTACTCACTCTCTACTACACTCTCTCTACTACTCACTCTCTACTACCCACTCTCTACTACTCACTCTATACTACTCCCTACTACTCTCTCGCTACTACTCTCTACTACTCCCTCTCTACTACTCTCTACTACACACTCTACTACTCACTCTCTACTACTCTCTACTACTCACTCTCTACTACACACTCTCTACTACTCACTCTCTACACCTCTCTACACCCCAGCTCGACTCTTAAGATCTGCGGACCTAGAACTGGCTGTTGTGCCGCGCTTCAAGCGAAGTAGAGCTGGAGGACGTTCGTTTCGAGTGCGCGCGGCGGTCCTGTGGAACTCCCTGCCCCCGGCGATTCGTGCTATGAGGGATTTGCTTTCCTTTCGCCGTGCGGTGAAAACCTTTTTATTCCCTTAGTTTGTTTACACTGTTTGTCTTTTGTTTAGTTGTGTTGTGCAGCTACCTTGTCGGGCGCCAGGACGCTCCTTAGCTGGAGCATCTGTGCGCCAAATAAAAACGCATAACATAACATAACATACTACTCACTCTACTACTCTCTCTCTACTACTCTCTCTACTATTCTCTACTACTCTCAACTACTCACTCTCTATCCTCTATTACTCTCTCTCTACTCTCTACCTTTCTCTCTACTACTCTCTACCTCTCTACCTCTACCTCTACACCTCTACACCTCTACCTCTACACCTCTACATCTCTCTACCTCTTGCTATACGCACACATATCCACATATATATATGCATATATCTGCATTTATATACATGTATGGGTAGATCCCCTTTAGGTCTTTCCTCCTATAATTTCCCACCAGGACTACAGGTTGCTATCTTCCCGCATCTTGTATACATGAAACCGCGCCTGTCCCAGCAACCAAACTTAGCCTGCATCTATTCGTAAATAACTTCCTTTTTTCTTCTTTTTTGTAAATAACCCTTTCACCTCCACCCACCCTACACGACGGGCACTTGCCGTCACTCACCCTTCCGCCCCTCCCTCCCCAAGTACGAGCACTGTTTTGTCTCATTGGGTACAGAACACGTTGAGAACCTTTCCCTCCGTTCTGATTTTATTAAGTTTTTTATTCTTCCTTTTTGTAAATAGTACGTAATTATGAACCATTCCTGCTTTAATCCAGAGTAATTTGAATGTCACTATGGAATGGCCACTTGGCTGCTACTGTCACTCAAAAGATATGGGCAAAATGTTTTACCCTGCTGGGCAATGTAATTAAATTGTCTAAAATGCTTTAAATTACCCATGAAATTATGTACAAAATGTATAAATTTTATTTATGTTTTCATTTAAATGTGTACCATAACAGCACCTCTTTACTCTTCTCTTTCACATAATGGCAGTGAGTCTGTCTTCTACATATGAACTTTCTGAGTCTTTTGTTCTTGTTAATGACAAGGAATGGTCCTACCTCTATTTTTTGTAAATACTTTGTTTAAAATAGTGATCACTGGTGGTGAATCTTTGGCTTGTGACAGATAGCTTTTGCTCGAAACAGTTCAGCCTAAATAAACAACCTTTAAATCTCAGCAGCGTGGAGTGCGAGTCTCGTCTTTCCTGTGAGTAAAGCTGAACCGGGAATCCTTCGCTCATATATATACATACATATATAAACATATATATAATCTGCATAGCTATATAAATACAAATATAAATGCATGCATACATATACATATATGCATACATATGCATGTTATGTACCTGAAAGTTTGAAAAACACTAATACAAGCAAAGCTAAAAAGCCACCTAATTACAAACAGAATTGCTTTAACTTAAACGAGGGCGAGACCTATTGCATTTTCAATGCTTGTTTACTTTGGTTCCATCAAGAAGGCATTCAGATGTGTCACACATTTGCCATAAATTCTGAATGTTAGCACTCTAGTTGCTCATTAGGTCACTGTAGTAAAGCTACTGCTCACCAGGGAAGTCTGCTGCTGGTATTCAAAGTGCATGTTTCAGTCTGCATGTCAGATTTTTAAAAAGAAATAGAAGAGGATTTGAGAAGTCAAAATGTGCCCTCATTTTTCTTTCTGCAGCACTAATCATAATTTCTATGGCAAAATGAACCCCTTCATTTTGTTCCTTTGCCAATTAAATGTTTTCAGTGTTACTACTTTATTCCAATCAAGATGGCTTTTGGTGTGCCATACTTTTGTCATAAGTAAGACTGTTAGCGTTCTAGTCATTCTTTAGAACACTCACGGACATTCTGTCATTGAGCTATACTTGGGCCACATCTGGGTGATATTTGTGCTACATTTGGGCTCTTATGTCCCTGAAGGCCATCTTGGGAGACTTATTTGTTATGAAGTTTCCTTATTTCCTCATTTACTACAGTCTCCTCAGTGGGAAATACTTTCAGTTTTTTACTTTGATTCCATCAAGAAGGCATTCAGATGTGTCACACTTTTCCCTTAAATTCAGAATGTTAGCACTCTAGTTGCTTGTTAGATCACTGTAGTAAAGCTACTGCTCACCAGGGAAGACTACTGCTGGTATTGAAACTGCATATTTCAGTCTGCATGTAAGAATTTTTTAATGAAATAGAAGAGGATTTGAGAAGTCACTAAAAATGTGCCCTAATTTTTCTTTTTTCAGCACTAATCATAATTTCTATGGCAAAATGAATCCCCTCTTTGCGTTCCTTTTAAATTAAACTACTCACTCTCTACTAGTCACTCGTTACTACTCTCTACTACTCGCTCTCGACTACTCACTCTCTACTACTCACTCTCTACTACTTTCTACTACTACTCTCTACTAGTCACTCTCTACTATTCTACTACTCACTCTCTACTACTAATCTCTACTACTCTACTACTCTCTACTACTCTCTCTACTACTCACTCTCTCCTACTCACACTACTACTCTCTACTACTCACTCTCTACTATTCACTCTACTAGTCTCTACTATGCTCACTCTACTACTCACTCTAAACTACTCTCTACTACTCACTTTCTATTACTCACTCTCCACTACTCACTCTCTACTACTCGCCATCTACTACTCTCTACTACTCACTCTCAACTACTCACTCTCTACTACTCTCTTTACTACTCACTCTCTACTACTGTCTACTACTCACTCTCTGCTATGCTTTACTACTCACTCTCTACTACACACACTCTACTATTTGCTCTCTACTACTCACTCTCTACTACTCTACTACTCACTCTACTACTCACTCTCTACTACTCACTCTCTATTACTCTCTACTACTCACTCTCTACTACTCCACTACTCTCCACTACTCACTCTCTACTACTCTATTACTCCCTACTACTCACTCTCTACTACTCACTCTCTACTACTCACTCTCTACTCCTCTCTACTACTCACTTTCTACTACTCTCTCTCTACTATTCTCTACTACTCTCTACTCCTCACTCTCTACTACTGACTCTACTATTCACTCTACTACTCACTTTCTACTACTCACTCTCTACTACTCTCTACTACTCACTCTCTACTACTCTCTCTCTACTACTCTCTTTCTACTACTCACTCTCTACTACTCTCTATTACTCACTCTCTACTACTCTCTCTCTATTACTCTCTACTACTCACTCTCTACTATTCTCTACTACTCACTCTAGTACTCTTTCTCTACTACTCTCTACTACTCACTCTCTACTACTCACTCTCTACTACTCACTCACTACTACTCACTCTACTACTCTCTACTACTCACTCCATGCTACTCTCCCTACTAGTCTCTACGACTCACTCTCTACTCTCTATTACTCATCCTCTACCCTCTACCTTTCTACCTCTCTCTACCTCTCTCTACTACTCTCTACCTCTCTACCTCTCTACCTCTACCTCTCTACCTCTCCACCTCTACCTCTACACCTCTACCCCTCTCTCTACATACACACATATGCATATACATAGAAGCATATATATGCATTTATATATATGTATGTGTGTATATATATATATACATATATAAACATGTATATAATCTGCATATCTATATATGTGGGACAATTCAAATAGTAAAAAACCTTTTTTTGTTGGTTTGTAAATATATATATATATATATATTCCAAATCCTGTATTTAGAAGCTTGGTTCACTCCACGCAGAATCCAAAACAGGACACGGACCCAATTCTCTTTTGTGCCTCAAATGTTTATTTCAGCCAGATGTCTGAGACGTGATTCGCAGCGCGAACGCCGCTTGTTCACTATATATATATATATATATATATATATATATAGACGCAGAACAATCGGAGGAAGGCGGAGGGATCGCCTGATTAAACAGAGGGGCGTCTCACCGTTTTCATGAGGAATTCATCCTGATACCGCAAACGTGGGTAAGAGGAGGAAAAGGGAGAGACCTGAACCAAGAGTGCGGACCAATGAGGAGGGGCGGTGGAAACGAAGGAAACAAGAATACGACCCAAAGCACCCGCAGAAAACGAAAGAAAATCTGCCCATCATTATTTTGACATCTAAGAAACTAACTGCTTCTGAGGAATCGGTTCTCAAATTGGGACTAACATTTTGCCCAACAAGGAATTTTGAAAACATGCAAATGAGGATTGACGTTTTAAAATTTATAAGGAAAATCAAATTGTACAAGTACTTTCAGATGAGAGGTGAGGGACAAAGGAGCGAGCCTCAAAGGGTGGAACAACTGAAGTTGGACATCTTGACAGCAGGTGACCTGGATACCTTGGCTATCTTGGGGGAACAAGGAAGTGGAGAGCTACCACAAAGAAGTGCACAGTGTGACCACATGGATAGAATTGAGAACTTGGGAATCAAGCAAATAGGACCACCAAGCCCCCTCAAACCAACCTCCAAGTTCTACCCACAAACACCTACAGATGCAATAGACATTTTTACAGAGACAGACAACCAAGATCTTGTGGCTTTGTTAGAGGAAAGAGATAAAAGGAAGAGTGTAATGGACATAACGTATGTGCAGAGACAGGCACTAAAAAACATGGAAAGGGATGAATCAATTTTGGAGAAACCCTCGGACAAGGGAGGAATTGTGGTGATGCAGGCCAATGAAAACTATTGCAAGGAAGCTTACAGGCAACTGAATAACCATAAGAACTATGCTCTTGCTGCCAATATGGAATATATGCAGAGCATTGCGGTGTTTGAAGATTTAATTTTGAAATGGCACAATAGAGGGATGCTTTTATTAGAGGAGTACAAATTCCTGTTAAACCCGCATCCACGAGTACCAACCTTTTATCACCTACCAAAGGTACATAAAGACAGAGCTAACCCAACAGTACGGCCAATCATTTCATCAATAGGAAGCTTGATGGAGAATATTTCCAAATACGTGGACTACTTCCTATTTCCATTTGTTCACAGCTGACATCATATACCAGAAACACAAAAGATTTTTAAAACACATTGAGGGGGTAGCATGGGAGCAGGACTTCCTCATGATAGTAATCTATGTGGTTAATGTGTACACCAGCATAGCACATGGTGATGGATTGGAATCCATAAAATATTTCCTGAGAAGTCTTCCAATGAAATTCACTAAATATAGTGAAATGTTATTAGAATTTGTGGACTTCTGTTTACATAACAACATTTTCATTTTTTCAGGATAAATTGTATACACAAATTCAGGGAAGGGCCATGGGCAGCTGCTTTGCCCCCAGTAACGCAAATTTGTTTGTGGGCTGGTGGGAGAAGCGGGTGACATGGTCAGATACCTAAGACAAGTGAGCTGAGCAGATGTTCAGTTAGAGACTTTATATTGACAATCTCTTTCTTATCTGTGAGGAACAGAAGAATCAGCAAGACAGCAGCATATCTCACTTCTTAACTGCAACAATTTACACTTGAAATTCACGCAGGAGATTAGCTTCCCCGAGGTAAACTTTTTAGATTTGAAGGTATTCGTGAGGGACAACAAAATCAATACAGCATTATACAGAAAGCCTACAGCAGGAAACTCTATCTTGCACTCCAAAAGTAGTCATCCCTGTAATTTGATAAACCTATCCCATATGGGGAACTATTGGGGATAAAAAGGAACAGCACTAGAGATGAGGCTTTTCAGAAGGAAGCACTGGACAGCCTACAAAGGTTTGCCACAAGGGGGTACCGAAAGGGAGTGCTGAAAAAAGCTATGATGAGGGGAGAGAAGAAGAATAGGGTAGACCTGATGAAAGAGTAGCCCAAAGTAAAAGAGAGAGATGTGAAGAACAACTTTAGGCTGATAACAGGATTCTCTAATGCAGCCGGCCATGTGAGGAGAATTATAAAGTGGAGTTGGTGAATACTTAATTGTAACCAAGTGTCAGGACAGGATCTACCACCCACCCCCACTGACCTTTAGGAAAACAAGGTCCATCAGGGACAAATTAGTGGAAAGTTATCTACCTCCGGCTAAACTACCAATGAGTTTACAACAACTTCCTACAGGATCCAGGATCTACGGGACCCAGTCAGCATAACAAAGTTCATGAACTTCAATGCACCCTATACATGATACTGTTTAGTGTGCCCTTGTGGTTTGAGGTATGTGGGGAGTACAATTCACCCTGCGGAAGTACAAATCCTTGAACACCAGAGAGTTATTAGTAAAAACTATTCCAGCTATCCATTTGTGAGACACTTTGAGACTCACCACCAGAATAACGTGAATCTGCTCAGACACTTCTGTGTAGATCATGTACCACGAGTTATAAGGGGTGGTGACAGTGAGAAAAAATTACTAGAGTCCAGATATATAACAGATATGCTGACGAAGTCACCTCTAGCGCTGAACAGTGGGGAGAAGTTGGGGTACGCTTTTGAGCTAGAGAAAACTAGGAAGGGCAAATGAAGAAGGAAATTGACAGACTTGTTGATTTATGATCACGAGAATAATGCGGGTGATCAATCATAAGCAATTGGTATGCATGGCTCATCCACAGTGTAACAAAGATTAGAAGGAAGGGACAGTGGTGATGAATGTAAAAGTTGGTCGGGTAAGCCCATTCAGGCAAAATTATAAATAAAAGTATCCCCTTAATTGGTACTTTTAATATTTGGAATCATGTATGCCACGTGTCCCTGTTAATATTTTAATAGTATATTAACTAATGAACTTCATGGAATCAACGCCTGTCGGATGAAGATGCGACAATAAAATATTAAAGGCTGATTTATATTATGATCGTATCACCCGCCAAAAAAACAATTCTGTTATCTAGGACGTGCCAGCAATGAGATGAATAATTATATATATATATATATATATATAAGATGGTGCAGAATTCGACTTGCCAATCAACTGTTTTCAATTAAATGAATTGAAATAAAAGAGGCACTGGAATATGGTCAGTTCGAGGGCATAGAGGTTCCACTCATGTAACAGGAACACTTATACTAGTTTAAAGGCGCCCTACCACACATAAGAAGAATAGTGCAACTCAGCTCACTCGGAGGAGAAGGGGCAACATGGCCGATATTAGCAGCCTACACACCACATCCTGACATTGACACAATGCCAAAGGGAGACTTACTCATAAAACACAAAGATTTATTAAAAATATACAGAAACTTGACACAATTAGTCATGAGGACATTTACAGTCCAACCAGCAATAGTTGCAATAAATGGAACTCAAACTCAGCAACTAAAATCACACCACAAACATTATACGCAGTGATGGGCAAAATGCCCTCTAAACGGGAACAAATGCCATTCTGGGTAGCTCAGAAAATTACACTGCTCGAGGCAGTATTCTCGAATACTACCCCATATGAAAAACACAGAATGCTAACAATCTGCTTGCCCATGGGGATAACACCACAAGTAGAAGATTGTACCACTTGGGGTACAGTCTTTGCTGCCATATATACCAGGACTCATGGTATTCCTTCATTAGCAGTGATACCGATGTATTAAGACAAATGCAAAATGAGTAGGGGCAGAGCCTGCTCTGAACTTAGGGATAACGTTACTGGGTAACTATGCCCAAGTATCAGCTACAATATTAGCTAATATTAAGGAAGAAGCAGCTTCAGTGGCAATCCGCCAACGCCTAAGGGAGTTCAGTCCTTTAGAACAGAAACACAAACTACCCAAAATAATTGAAACTGCGTATGCAAAATTAGGCAGAGACAGTCTGGGTGGGAAAGCTTTAAAACCACAACTGATGGGCAGTTCTGAAAAGGACACTTCCAAGCAGACACCTGCTTCAAACAAAAAGAAGTGGGATAATAAAAGAGAACAAACATTTAAAGAGAACAGATCTCAATCCCGAGGTAGATCTCCTCCACAGAAGCCCTCCGAAAAGAGGTATAAACTCAGGATAGGGAGAATATTAGGAAACCTGACAGGTATCAGGATACTGATTATGTTCCTCTCATTCCTTTCAGGGTGCATCGAAAAACTCAGAGAGGGAAGCACAGTCAGACCAACAAGAAGAGCGTATCAAGTCCAGAGACAAGCAGCACGCTCAAGATTATACTTCCAAAAAAGAAGAGAAGCCGAAGAAAAAGCCACAGTTTAAAAAGAAGAAGGTTGCAGGTCTAAAGAGCAGACATGCCCGGAATTCTGAGGAATGGGGAATAGACTCTGACGATGCTACACAGTGCGGCAGAAGTAACAATAGCTCGCCAGAACCTGATGGAATTCCTGGTGACAGCAGACTTGAATGATTATATCATGGTGGAAAAACCTATACTAGCGTGAGTGTCCCACATAAAGTATATGAAATAACGCTCCAAATGGAGGAGGACAAAAGTAGGAAAGCGAGAGGTCTCTTTTGGGAGTCCCGTATGTTTGGCTTTGACATTTTGTTGGATGGGCAAGATTTGCCTCCAGCATTCGTCATGGATTGCCCTAAAGGAGAAACAGTAATTCTACTAGCCTTCTCAGATCATATTCCTAGGCACTTACAACATACATATGCGCAGGAGTGGGCAGTAGCCCAGGCTCCAGTATAATACAAGAACCATGTTGGATAGGATGAGGATTCAACCCACCACATAATTCCTTTAAAAAATACTCCAACTGCACTGAGGCAGTATCCAATAGAGCAAGAGGCTAAAAGACAGGTCAAGGAAATCTTAGATCAACTTGAATACCAAGAGGGGATTGAAACTTGCACCTCAAAAATGAACAATCCTTTGTTCATTTTAGATATGTATTGTCATGAAACCTGACAATACATATCATCTAGTTTTAGATTACAGACATTTAAACACTTGCACAAGACATTTGCAATCCAAAATGCACACAGTGGCGCATTAATGAATAACATTGTGCGGAAAAAATCTAAAACAACTCTTGATATCTCAAATGGATTTTTTTGCCAAAATATAACTCCTGAAAGCAGGTATTTAATAGCATTCTCAGCGCTAGGGTCCCAGTGTAATTTTGTTGACTCCCTCAAGGCTATAAGAATAGTCCAGATTGTTTTCGGCCAGGGTAATAGAGCTACTTAAAAAATTAGATGAAGAGGCATTGTCCTACGTGGATGATATTTATCTGACAAACGATGACCTTGAGGTGCACTTGAAGAGAGTGAATACCATAATTTTTGGATTTGCATCTGAGGGCTACAAATTCAACGTAAAAAATTCAAAATTGCCACCTCACTCAGTGTCCTGTTTTCAGGATATGATCTTTGAAGTGAAGGAAAAAGCCTGGCAGCGAATTTTTTAGAAACATGCGCGCTGCTCCAATCTCCAAAATCATTAAAAAAATCTACAATCAATATGGGGATTCCTAAATTTTGGTGGAACATACATTTTGTATTATGCAGATAGAGTAAATCATTTCTACGACTTAATAAATTCGGATTTTTCAGTCAGACATTGGACACCGGAACACAGAGATACACTTTGTTCCTTAAAAGCTGACATGATAGCTTCCAAACACTTGCAGACACGCGTAAACGTACGCAACCTGGTGATCCGTATAATTGCGGGTCAATCTGGGTACACCTATCTGACATACAATGAAGGTGAAACAATACCAATTGCATACAAGCCACATTTGTACACAAACGCTGAGATGCGCTTTGCATCCACAGAAAATATTCTAACAGTGGTGCAGACTGCTATAGTGAGAAAGGAGCAGTGGCTCAGGGGAAACGAATAATAGTAGCGACTCCAGTTCCAGCCTTAGAGGCTGCGACAAAGGCAAGCGTCCCTAACGCTAAAGCCTTACATCCAAGATGGATGCAATGGGCTAATTCTCTCACTGCAACAGATGTGGAATATAGGTACAACCCAAATATGAAGACACAAGCATTCCTGCAATGCGAACAAGAATATCCTCTATCAAACTAAATAATGCCTCTAGATCAGTATGAATATATTATTTACACTGACGGATCTGCTCAACCGGCCATAGGGAGTAAGCAACAATATAGAGCTTGTGGGATGGAAAGTTCCATCCAAGTTGCACTAACACGCAATCTCTAGGAGACTGCACGGCACAGTTGGCAGAATTAAAAACACTGATACTGGCACTTGTAAATACAGATCGAGAATTCCCCACATTAATTGTGTGTGATTTGTTTTACTGTGTCCGGTCATATAATGAATAATAGCAATACTGGGTTGAAAACATGTTCAATGACGCAAAAGGTGGCACAATAAAGCACAAAATGCTATGGGAACAAGTAGTGAAGTTTAAATCGGAACTACCAAGGGCTCACATGATACATACACTAAGTCACTAGCATGATGGCATTCACGTTGAAGGTAATTCATTGGCTGATGAAGTCACAAAAGGAGCTGTATGCACGACTTCCGTAGCTGCAATCACTCGTTCTAAAATGAGAATAGATAAAGAGATTATGGTAGATGTTATAGCTTCACGCAAAAACAGCAACGGGCTTCCAAAAAAGTTTCCACTCAAGTACTCCTACAAGTTAGATGCACATAACATTCCATTTGCTCAGATTCCTGGAGTGGGGCATAGAGTAATTCCAAATATGGATCGTAGGTTAGGTTTAATTCTAGCAGGACACAAGATTATGGGTTCTGCACATGCAGGAGTTACAGCGACTCTTTCTTTGCTGAAACAACGCTATTGGTGACCTGGGTTAACAAAGCAGATTAAAGACTATGTCTTGAAATGTGACATGTGCCAGCAGATGAAGGAATCCACCGTAACATGCCCTGGGCAGACTTCATTGTTAATATCTGACAAACCACTGGCATGTGTTTACCCAGACCACTGCGGTCTCTTAAAAAGAGATAGGGCTTACAAATATGTCATGGTAGCAGTGGATTCCTGCTCGAGATTCCTTTGGGTGTGGCCCCAGTGCTCGGCTGAAGCTCGAACTGTTATAAATTATCTGCGAGTCTTCAAAGGGACATATGCAATTAGCACATTACATTCTGACCAGGGCCCTGCGCTTAGCTCTTGGGTTTACAAGGATGTCATGCGAGGATTGGGTGTAGCATTGCGGTACTCTTCTCCGTACCATACCGTGGTAAATTCGGTCATGGAGAGGAAAAACCGAGACTTAAAGCTGGCTTTAACAGCTAGAGTATTAGGAATAGGTGAGAGCTGGTTAAAACATCTGCATGAAGTCCATCCAGAGGGCCCTTAACAATATGCCAAGGAGTTCTCTGGGGGTCACTCCAAATGAGGTCCTGTTTGGGACAAGAATGTGGGTACCTGATCTTGACAGTGAAGGCGCAGTGGCGGATGAAAAACCATTTGACATCCATGATCGTTTGGCTGTTTTACCGGATCTAAATGAATCTAGGACACAACAAAGTAATGTCCACCTGAAGCAGACTGCCACTGGGGAAGTCAAATCAGTCACAGCAAGACCTGTCTGGATCCCAAAAGTCGAGGATCTGGCCAGAGAGAAAATAGCAACAAGAAAGAATTTGGGCCATCTTACAGAAAACCTGTACTGGTCCTAGCAATTGAAGGAACGAGAACTGTACTTCTACTGCCTCTCGCCGGAAACAAGGGGAAAAGATTGGTCTCAATCGACCTAATCAAACCACACTATACTAAGTAGTAGGCCACTTGGACTCCAAAGTAGCAGACACCCTCCTCTCGCTACAATTCAAGAAGTTCAAACAGAAAGACTCATCACGTCTGACGGGCCTCCTGTACGGAATGAAGGACTATGCAACAATGCTATGGAACGTGGCTTCGGCGGGCAAAGCGGAATGGCTGCCTGTTGAGGGAGCTCCGCTCGCTGGAAACTTCATCCTATAATACCATCCTTATACAGTGCCCCCACACACTGAAAAACTGTTGTGAACTGTGGCCTGAAGGACGAGGAACACAACGGAGGCGACAGAGCCAGTAAAATAGAGTGATTACTGCTGTATCGAGACCCTGAGTTCAGAGCGGCGCCTGAGAGAACATGGCGGCGGCGCGGCACTAACAGCTTGGATCGTGCGTCGGGGCGCTCTGGATGAGCACCTGTGCTGGAACATTTGGCTGAGGACTTGGGGCCATGCCGGGAGTGGACATCTTCCGAGGTGGCTGGAGCTGAGGGAGACGCTGTGAAAGGTCGCGAGGACACACACTAATACGGGGCCTGTGCGGAATGAGAGCTGAGGACATCCCTGTTGGATTGCGGCTGGAATCAGCGTGAGCGAGTGAACACAGCCTCCCTGAGACGGCGTGAGTGACCGTAGAGGCGCCGCAACGCGACAGGGGAGAAAAGAAGCTGGCTGTTGGGTGCGAAGCTGGAGGTGGCCAGACGGGGTAAGAGGTGTGACTGGTCGGGCTGGTGGGCCTGAGATTACGAGTGCGGGCCCGAGGCTGGGTCAGGACTGCCTCCTGGATGCTAGGGTGCTCTGTTTGTGGACACTGGAGCCCCCACTGAGCTGGTTTTCTGGCTGGGGGGGTCCGGATGGACACTGGGGGTTTCTTGGCAGAAAGGGGGGGATGTCGGCTCTGCCTGGGGGCACCATGTGCTTGGCGATGTCTGGTCCTCTGTCGGGGCGCCGAGGATAGCTCCACAGCACGCACAAGACTCATGGCATTTCTGAGCCGAGTGACTGAGATGGCGTTTTTCGTGGATTGAGGCGGCACGTGCAGATATCATTTAAGCCAAACAATTTCGAAATACACTATACGGCAGAGTCTTGGGCATTGCGACAGTGACATTGCAAGCTGTGGTTGCTGATAAGTTGGCCGGGCGCACAACTGGAGGTACACCTGTGGATACTGCAGCTGAAACGATCACCATGGGGAAATCGGAGCCTAAACAGGCCAAATTGCAGTTTGAAAACAAACGTAGCACCCGCGTAGCAGATGGCATGAGTGACCAGGGAGACCCGGGAGGTGCTCAGGGGTGAGAGGAGAGCGTGGCTGACGACAACAGGTCTATTTTGTTGGAACTCCGAGCTGGCATGAAAACGATAGACAGTAAGATGGGGAACATCACTTACAACGCATTTATTACAACGCACTACCATTACAACGCACTACCATTACAACGCAACCATTACAACGCAAACCATTACAACGCATTGCGCTGGGGGGCGCTCTAGGATAGGGAATATATTTAATTTACTATCCAACACCTTCCCTACTATCCACGGGGACTGGAGTTGGAATAGTAAATTAAATAAATCACTATCCAGCGCTTAAAAGCACTATGCGTTGTAGTGGTATGGGATGTAAAAACCGCGTTGTAACAGCAGGCGTTGTAATAGCCTGCGTTGTAACGACACCAATCCACAGTAAGATAGATGCGCTGGCGACTAGGTAGGACGTGGTCATAAAGAAGGTTATAAAACGCATGTATGACGTTACAACGCATGCTTTTACCACGCATGCTGTTACAACGCAGGTTTTACTACGCATACCATTACAACGCATAGCGCTTTGGGGTGCTGGATAGTGAATAGTTTAATTTACTATTCCAACTCCAGTCCCAGTGGACACTAGGGAAGGTGTTGGATAGTAAATTAAATCTATTCCCTATCCTAGAGCGCCCCCCAGTGCAATGTGTTGTAATGGTTTTCGTGTAAAACCTGCGTTGTAATAGCACTGCGTAGGAAAAAGTTGTGTTGTAAAGGATGTTTCCCTTGAAAAACACGAGCATGGGCTGGATGTTCTTGAGAACTGAGTCTCAGACACACATGATGCGCAGGCCGAATCCAGAACACAGATTCTGCAGATGGAAAAAATCTTGGAAGTCATAAGCGCAAAAAATGAGGACTTGGAAGCGCTCTCTATGCGCAACAACCTACGCATCTTAGGCCTTTCGGAGACCACGCCCATATCCAAAATGGAGAAATTTGTGGAGGAACTACTGCGTGAATTGTTTGGACCAGTGCTTTCCACCGTGATGATAGTGGAACGTGTACACCGCTCGCTGGGGCCTAGGCCTAAACCGGGTGCATCGCCCCAAACCGATCATAGCGCGTCTTCTGAACTACGCCGAAAGAGATGTGGTGTTGCGTGAGGCGAGAGCTAAAGACCCGGTGATGTATAAAGGTGACAAGTTATCCTTCTTCCCAGACTACATGCCGGGAGTTCTGGTGGCAAGGAAGGAGTTTGTGCCGGTAAAGAAACTGTTGAGAGAGGCCTCTGTTCCCTATGCCATGTTTTATTCGGCTAAATTGAAAATCACACATGAGGAGCAGGCACATTTCTTCACGGATGCGAAATCAGCGTTGAAATTTACCAGGCATATCTGCAAGGGCAGGCAGGCGCAGCACATGCAGACACCATTGCTTGGGGATTCTGAACTGAACGACACAGACTAGGAAGACAGAGCTGCCCCGTCCAGGAAGTTGGATCAGCGCTGCAGCAGCGGTGACATCTAAGGCAGTCAGGACGTACTACATTCACTATCTACTGGGTTGAGGTGGTGGCTGTGATCAATGGTATCCAGTGGACACTGAACACTGTTTGCTTCAAGGGTGATGCTAATGACTACTCGCCATGTCCTGCTGACGCGCTGCGGGTGGGGGTGGATTGATGAAGACCGGCGGCCGCACCAAGGTGCGGATTCTCGCAGCTGACCCGCTTCCCTTAGAGGGTGCTCCCCAAGTGTTGGGAATGTATGGAGTTCAATGCAAGTCGCTGGGAGGGTAGTGGGCTTTCTTCTTGACCTGATCGGGAGGTTGGAAGGGGTAGAGGGGGGAATGGGAGAAGGGGGTTGTTGTATTTTTTTATTTCTTTGTTTCACATCATGCTTTTTCACTGGTACGAAGATGCACGCAAAGCGAGTGGATGGTTGATGAGCGTGTTGCGCCGTTATATGGGATGCTCCTCTGTGACTAGACGCATTAGTCTTGGTAATAGTTGTCTGAGATATCTTGGCTGACATGTGTAGAATGCTGACTTGGAATGTCAGGGGCCTGAACTCGCCTACAAAAGTGAGACAAGTGATAGCGTATTTGAACCACCACATGATACACGTGGCTCTGCTACAGGAGACACATTTAACTAAGTATACAGATGGAAGGGTGGCCTGCAGATGGGCGGGCTTTCGACTAGCCGCTTCGTATTCTTCCTACGCCAGGGGGATTCTGATACTGATCAAGGGGGGGTTGATGAGGGCAGATGCGTTATGGTCTGTAATAAATTGAGTGGACGACTGATTACCATGGTGAATATTTATGGTCCCATTGTGGATGACGCGACTTGTGTGACTCGCATATGTGGAGTACTGAGAGAATGGCCGGCGACCCCTATACTTTGGGGAGGTGATCTGAATACGTATCTGAATACAGACTTAGACAAGTCTAATCCATTATCCCACAGTATGCCCAATGTGGCCAAGACTTTGACTTGTGTAATGAAAGAATTTGGGCTGAGAGATGTGTGGCAAGTGAGAAACCCACAGGTGAGTGCAGGTAAGCATGCAACACCGCACACGATAGCTGGTCGAGGCTAGACTACTGGTTAGTGGGAACGGAGGTGATGAACTGACAAGTCTAATCCGTTATCCCACCGTATGCCCAATGTGGCCAAGACTTTGTCTTGTGTAATGAAAGAATTTGGGCTGAGAGATGTGTGGCAAGTGAGAAACCCACAGGTGAGTGCAGGTAAGCATGCAACACCGCACACGATAGCTGGTCGAGGCTAGACTACTGGTTAGTGGGAACGGAGGTGATGAACTGGGTGGTGGGGATTGATCCGCTGGCCCGCACACTGTCAGATCATAACCCAGCTCAGCTAGACGTGCTTTTCCCAACAGTAGGATGTCCGCCGTTCACATGGCGCCTGCGCTCTGAGGCCTTACTAGACCCTGTATATGAAGCAACAGTAAGAGAAGCTATTATACATTATTTTGAGCTAAACAAGGGTACAGTGGCGGAAGCTGCTACACTGTGGTAGGCCTTTAAGGTCACGATAAGGGGAGTTTGCATCAGCACAGCGGCGGGTATATTAAAAGATATACATATCTAGCTGTGGAACACTGAGGCTGCACTGCGCCAGCTGGAACGCAAGTATGAGGCAGAACCTAGAGCTGACACATTAGCTGAGTTGCAGACATTGCTCAAAAATTTTGAGGACTTGGCTGACACGGAAGTAAAATACTTATCGCGGAGACACACAGCTAGACGCTATGGGGAGGGGGGGCGGCCAGGGCGAGCCCTAGTGCTTAAGATCAAAATGCGTATTGAGCAGCCGCGAGTAGATTGAATTGTTGATGTACTGGGCGGTTAACATCTTGATCAGGGGGACATATTGGAACAATTTTGGAGCTTTTACGCGGACCTGTGTAAGTCCCGTGGGCAGGTGACAGAGGCAGAATTTGAGGGCTATCAAGAAGACATAGCATGTGCCCGGCTCTCTGATGTTCACAGAGAATACTTATGTCTGCCAATAGACGAACAAGATGTGAAGAGTGCGATTGCGGCACTGGCTAACGGTAAAGCACCTGGGCGGGATGGACTAACGGTTGAGTTTTATAAAAAATATGCGGATCTCTTGGCGCCGCATCTTCTTGAAATGCGGAGGCTCACAAGTCCGGAGAGTTACCTCCATCTTTGAGAGAGGCGCTGATGATTACGTTGCTCAAAAAAGACAAGTCACCGGATAGATGTTACTCGTATCGTCCACTGTCTCTGCTTAATATAGACGCTAAGATTCTGGCCAAGATTTTGGCGACTAGACTCCAGCCATTGATGCAGAAATTGGTTTTGCCAGATCAGTCGGGTTTTATACCTGAACGATCCACGTCTTATAACCTGCGGACGGTCTTCTCGATGTTTCATGTTCTTGAGCCAACATTGCAGGCGGCAGCAGTGTTCTTTTACGCAGCCAAAGCATTCCACTCGGTTGAGTGGTGATACCTACAGTATGTCTTACGGCGTATGGGATTCCCAACACTGTTTTTGCAGTGGATAGCAGTGCTGTATTCCAGACCGAGCGCGCGGGTACGCATAGGAGGTCTTACGTTGCACTCATTCCCGATAGGGAGAGGATCGTGTCAGGGGTGTCCCCTGTCGCCGCTAATATTCGCGCTGATATTAGAACCGCTAGTGTGTGTGATCAGACAGTGTCATAGGGAGGCAGCCCTTAACTTTAATCTCCGTCCGGTGGCTATATCACTCTACGCAGATGATATGGTCCTCTTTGTTCGCGAACCATCTCGATATCTGGCACAATTGCTCAGGGAATATGTACGTTTCGGTCATCTGTCGGGGCTTTATATGAATTGGGATAAATCTTTTGTAATACCACTGACCACCTCGACCGCCTGTCCGGATTTGGAGTTCCCTCTGGTATGGTCCACAGACCCGGTTAAATACTTAGGGGTATGGGTGCACAGAGACCCGATGGTAGTGATCAGAGAAAACTACGGTAGGGCATACTCGTCGTTAGAGAGCCAGGTGGATACTTGGATAGCGCTGCCGATGTCGTTGGTGGACCGAATTGTCCTGATAAAGATGGTGGTTTTGCCGCGGTTTCTTTATTTATTTCTTAACATCCCAATAGAGCTCACATTGCAGTTTTTCAAGACATAAGGAGTCAGTTGATCAGGCTATCATGGGGAGGCAGACATGCTCGTGTGCAGTAGACGACTCTGGCTAAAGGATTCGAGAAGGGAGGGTTTGAGGCCCCTGATTTTTATGCTTATTGTTTAAGTGCGCAGACTCAATATCTGTATTATTGATATAGGCCGCATGCATTTACACCGCATGTCGCGGTAGAGGAGGGTGATGTGGCCCCGGTTCCACTTCATAGTGTGATCATTCAGCGTAGTCGTGGAACTCCCAAGACGGAGATTAACGTAGTTGATGCTACTGTTGCTGCCTGGTGGAAGATTGGGCACTTGGCACGAAAACTTCAGCTCTATGCACCGTATTTTTATATTTGGAACATCATGCTGCCCTGTCTGTATCGCAGGAGAAAACGTCGCTCCGTTTATTACATGATGTTATAATATACGGGTTAACCCAACAGTACTGGGACCTGGGTAATCAATAGTACATAGAAAGGGGTCCCAGTAGGCACAGTGTCAGGGACACAAAAACACGGTTCATAGAATATAAACAATGAAGGACTTCTTGAGAAAAATTACTTCGAAAAATGTTATTTTATACACATCCTCATTTGTAAATTAATTGCCAATCCTTTACATAAACACAAAATTAGACTTTTTCTAATTGCCCAAGAGAGGAGGGGCATGGGAAGGAAGGAAAGGTGAGAGGGGGGAGTGTGTTCAGGGTAGTGCAGAAATCAAATTAGTTGCAGAAGAAATAACAAGTGGTCTCATATACATTCAAAGTTAAGTACCACATAGACGTATATACATTGTCAATCACGTATTTTGTAAACTAGAATTATTCCTATCCCATTATCAGCTACCACAGCCAAACATGATCTGTTGTTGATGGGTAGGGGCAAGCAAGGGTGTGTCGACGTTTCGACCCCAGAAGTGCAGGCTGAGTTGTTGCCCTACAGCGGGGTCTTCATCAGGACAGGTGGTAGTGGGGTGTCGGGGTAGTGAAGAAGGGCACCTATAAGGAGAGACTTTTTAGTGTGGGGAATCTTGCTTATTATTAAAAAAAAGGGGCTATGATAGCCACACCTTATTACCTACAAAGACACGCTGAATCACGTGACTCCGTCTAGGATTGGTAGTGGGCCCAAAGGCTCCAAATTCCAAGAGAGCGTGAACCTAAAAAGAAATTAGGCTTCAATCAGATTGTGGGCATTCGTAACATAAGTCCCACAACACCAACATTTTTACTATTTTCAAAATGTGCTTAAACTCAAAAGCATCAAACACAACCCAGCCGGGTTAAAAACAAGGACAATACCGCACAGTGGAGGATGAACCAACCAAACAGACAGCGGGATAAGCCCGGATCATTATGACATTTAAAGTATGAACGGCTGAGAAAAACCGCTCTTGTCTAACCCAAAAATCGGCTACAGTTACATGTCAAGACCGTTTAAACAAATAATTCCATATTTACCCAAGGTTCACAGGCTAAAGTTGAAATCAATCCTTTGCAAGACGTCTGTTCAAATATTATGTATTTCGTAAGGCGATGTTCGCTAACATTCCCTGGCAGGATGTCTTGAGGTCATTAATTAAGTGGAATTTGGAGCCTTTGGGCCCACTACCAATCCTAGACGGAGTCACGTGATTCAGCGTGCCTTTGTAGGTAATAAGGTGTGGCTATCATAGCCCCTTTCTTTTTAAATAATACGCAAGATTTCCCACACTAAAAAGTCTCTCCTTATAGGTGCCCTTCTTCACTACCCCGACACCCCACTACCACCTGTCCTGATGAAGACCCCGCTGTAGGGCAACAACTCAGCCTGCACTTCTTGGGTCGAAACGTCGACACACCCTTGCTTGCCCCTACCCATCAACAACACATCATGTTTGGCTGTGGTAGCTGATAATGGAATAGGAATATTTCTAGTCTACAAAATACGTGATTGACAATGTATATACGCCTATGTGGTACTTAACTTTGAATGTATATGAGACCACTTGTTATTTCTTTTGCAACTAATCTGGTCTCTGCACTACCCTGAACACACTCCCCCCTCTCACCTTTCCTTCCTTCCCACGCCCCTCCTCTCTTGGGCACTTAGAAAAAGTCTAATTTTGTGTTTATGTAAAGGATTGGCAATTAATTTACAAATGAGGATGTGTATTAAATAACATTTCTCGAAGCAATTTTTCCCAAGAAGTCCTTCATTGTTTATATTCTATAACCTGTGTTTTTGTGTCCCTGACACTGTGCCTACTGGGACCCCTTTCTATGTACCGTTTATTACATGAGGCAGGTCTCAGACGTATGTCAGATGTTTATTTGAACGGCTCGGTTTTAGCGGAAAAGGATCTGGCTTATGTTAACAATCAATCGCTGCTGTTTCGTTTTGCAATGCATCGCCTGAGACATGCACTACATACCCACAAGAACCTCCCGTGTTGGCCTCCTTACAGTATGCGCTCACTACCTCCAGCAATAAAAGTTTAATTTCTAAATTGTATAAAATGATAAAGCTTGAAAGTGTGGAGGCCCGGGACCGGAGCTGGGAGCGGTGGTCTGCCTGTTTGCCAATCTCAGAGACAGACTGGAAATATGTATGTGGCCTGACGGGAACGCTTAGCAAGAATGGGAATCTGAGGATTATTCACTTTAAGTATATACACCAAGTGTATTATACCGCAATGCGGTTGCATGGATATGGGTTGTGAGCATCTGCGGCCTGTATGCGTTGTGGTCGTGAGAATGCAGACTTTATGCATCTGGCATGGGAATGTCAGAAAGTATGGGTATTTTGGGAAAAAGTGGTGAGCTGCCTGAAAGAAATAGTGAGTGTGGAGTTGCGATGCGACCCGCTTGCTTGTCTGTTATGCTGTGTAACACACTTTGGGAGGAGTAACTGATAAGTTTGTGCGTCTGGCCCTGCTGATGGCAGCTTGAAGAGTGGCGATTACGTGGGGGGGCAGATGCAGGCCAAAGATTGAATCATGGATCAAAGACCTGGTCTATTGCAGAGACAATCTGGTGGTATATGTCGAGGAGTTGCCAGAGATTTTGAGGCCCAGGGACATTTGGGAGCCGCTGAGGATGTATATGCTCATTCAAGGAGCATCTGAAGACGTCTAGTGAAGAGTGCAGAGGGGTGCACAGATCGCTGTGTAGGGTCTAGCTAGCAGCTGGTGCCAGATAGTATGACTCGAAGCAGTGCGTTGTAAATGATGTGAAACGCTTAATTAAAAAAAAAAATTCTGTTTGGGAGGTCCTCCTTGTTTTTTGGGGGAGTACTGTATGTATATTGAAAGTAATTTGTGTTCTGGTAAGACTGGAATTTTGCACTAGATGGACTATGTATCTTACGATGCTTGATGTTATGAGCAGATGTAATGCACAAGTGATACGGGAGAATATTGACTTTGTACTTGCCTTCTATTTTCATTTAATAAAAAATAAAAAAACAATGCTATGGAACTCGTTCCTCTTAAATCCGAAGTTCAGCTTCAAAATTGAATTCAACAAAATAACAGACAATTTGCTTTAAGAGCAAATACAGGTGTCTATGTCAACATGCCTCAACAAGAGCCAACTATGATTTCAACAAATCCCGATGCAATTCCAACAATTGATCGAACTTTGATACGCTTTCCTTGGATCCAAGTCAAACAGAAATGACGCCAGCCCAAAAATCACGCAAGCAGCAATGTAAAGACTTTCAGAACTTTCTGAAAAAGGCTTACCTAGTATCATCGTGGGTAGAACTATGGATAATTACTGGGGTGCTTTTCTGTCTTTTCTGGTTAGGCTTAGTAATAGTTTTTAACATGCTTATTAATGGACAATATATTTGGCAAAGCTCTGCAGCCCAAAATGTGAATTTACTTTTGAAACCACATCAATCATCTCATCGAGAACAAAGATACTTGTCATCAGTGAACATCACAGCAGTTCTTATACCCGATGGTATAGTTTGGGACAAGGTTGATTTTAATATATTTGGCCCAACAGAAATTTTAAAATTCCACTTTTTTTCAAAATATCATTAAGTGATATCATTACCTCAAGTACATTTTCCGATGATTGGTATTTTGAAACTGTAAATAGCATGTTGTCTAATGTGGAAAAATGTGCTGCGTTTTCTAATAGTGAAACATTGGAAGGCACATCAGCTTACGAAGCCCTGTATTGTTATCAATATTATGGTCATCACTTCATGCATAAATCTGAAAATCCTAGAAATGTGTTCACATACCACCAGTGGGAACATTGTCCAACACCGCCAAAGGGTAGTCCGAAAACCTTTGCACAAAAATGTCCGTATTTTTCAGGGTTTAATATGTCTGACCCAGCCTCCTCTTATTAATGTACGGTTGCACCAACATCAGCACAGAAAAATGTGTTAACAAACACAAAACAGATTTACTCTGCATCCCTCATTGCCTAGTTGTCTGAACAAGGGAATATGACTTGTTACAACCCGAGTCATTACATCCTATGCCAACACAAGGCAGTTGTTACAACAACTGCGTTGTTACCACGCAAAGCCATTAGTATGCAGGTCATTACATCGACTTGTAGTAGATGCGCACTGACATTAGAAATGTATAATTTACTATTCCAACTCCAGCCTACGTAACAGTAGGGAAGGTGTTGGAATAGTAAACTATATTATTCCTAATGTTAGCCCGCCATCTACTGCAAGTCGATGTAAAGACTTGCGTAGTAATGCCTTTGCGTGGTAACAACGCAGTCGTTGTAACAACCGCGTTGTAATGACATTGCGGTGTGATGATCGACATGTAAAGGTCGTCTCCCAAACAAGGTTACGACTTATGGAAAGACACTATTGACTTGAAATCAGTCTGGGGTTCTAGAGAATGGCAAGTACAGGGGATAGAAGCTTTATTTAGAGCATGCCTCATCACTTAACAACTCATGTTTTTCACCGAGACAGTGTAACAGACGTCTTGCCTTCAACCAGCCAAGAACAAAGACTTCAACACACCTCGGCTGCCAACACCATCACACACTGTAGCGGGAATTCGGTTCTCCTACAGAACTGTGCATAGAGATTTGGAACCTCAGTGAATTAGGATGGCCCAAAACTCACCTCAGTACCCAAAATACCCATACCGAGCTAGCTACAGTGTCTCATTGGTCATAACAAACTCCCAATGTTTAGACAAACCAGAACATAAACTTATAATACCTCAGGTATCGTGGAACACATGAACACTCTTTCGCTATATAACCATTTCAAACCAGAACGTGGAGTAAATGAGGACACGTGCATATTTTAAATATTTATTTACTAATGCAGGGTTCTCAAACGCAGTATCTTATATAATACAAGCAAACATATTATAAGAAACAAAGTTATCAGCATAGTTACTAGTCCATAAAAAGCGAACGGTGACAGCATACTAAAATGCGGAAATTAATAGGAATTAGCAACACCTATTTCTTACCCTCCCTATTTAGCAACATATATTATATCTATGAAGGTCTCTTTTGGGTTTTAGCAGGGCGGGCCCATACCTCAAAATCTCAGTGGCAGAGGATCACATCATCTTCCACCAGCTCTCCGCATGCGAAGCACCATCAAGTGTGTTACGTGTGTTTTCAGCAAAGCAATATAAAACCCGCTTAGAGCCAGATTTAGGCAGCAGCTGCATTTATGTTATGTCTAGGAAGGTGCGAAGATCAGACCTCACACCAACACTGTTTAGAGTTATCCTTGGAGGCTTCAGCACTCACTGTGCAGACAGTGTACCAAGCAAAGCTGATATCAGAGCAATAACATATTATTTCTCAAGTAAATCACAGTGCTCTTCTAGGTTGAAAGCTAAAATAACAATTATGTGTCGTGTGCAAAATGAAGCAAAAGGAAAAATGGCGTTTAAACATTTAATAAGCTCATGCTAACTTAACTCAGAATATAGAAAAGAAGTAGCTATATGACACCTCCCCCCCCCCCAATGCTCCGAGCACGGTCAAAAATAAGGTAAGGTAAGACCAGAATAGGGGCATAACATGAAATCAGAGTTCAATAATAATGAGCTAAGGTAATTTTCAAAAGCAGATGCGATGACCTTACAGCGGCCAAAGTAACAAGTTCTAAACTTTTCAACTCAAGGCCCACATTAATTCAAGTCAATAGGCCTTGGGTATAGAAAAAGTCTTTGTACGCAAAAAGCACAGCTAAAAAAAATGCAATCAGGAACGTGCTATTAGATAAAGTTCCGAAGGCTTCTCAGGATATGACTGAATATGCAAAGTATGCAGCAACAGCCTCCAGCATGAAATCACTGTCATCATCCGAAAACAGTTCCGCCATCCAATTAAGTAGTGGGAAAGAACATACGTGCTGCTCCAGCACTGGATCCTCTAGCATCATCAGAGGACAACTTGGTGGGTTCCAAAGAAAGCTCTGTGCCAAGAACTCATGCGCTGCTGCAAGTATGTCCCAATGACCCATTAGTCCATGCATCGCTGCCAAGGCCATAATCCTTTCGCCAGAACAAATCAACTCGTGAGCAACTACGGGATTCATCAGATGATTAAAATCGACGTCAGGAGACACCGTCTTGCACAGAACAAATCAAGGGCCCAGTCGAAATCGCAGCTCAGGCAATGAAACACAGGCTCGACACATGTGAAATAGGAAAACTGAAACGATAATACAAATGCCGTGCTCAAAGTCGCAAGCGGCAGTGTGCCATAGTAATCAAGCATCCGGTTGCGAAACAGTGGTAGGGGGGGCTGTGCGGCTTCTAACGCAGGACGGGCATCCATGTTTAATAAAACAAAATATCACCAAAACGCCTGCAGCCAACACTAGCAAAACAGGGAAGCCACCAAACAAGCTTGAAAATATAGAATGAAAAATGCAGGGATGACTCCAAATATTTTCTCGAAGGAAGTCACAAGACCACTGCTAACTACTTTAAAAAAGTGAGCGAGGCCAGAAGTGGAGGAGGCATTAAAGATTTGATGAACCAGCTCGCTGAAATGTAACGGTAAATAAGTATTTAAAAGCGCCTGCACCTCTGTGCGCGTGTTAGCTATGTGAACGGCAAATGTTTCTCGGGCCGAACTCAGGGCCACCTCTTTTTGAGACAAAATGGCTCTTATTTTACTCATACCATTGAACTCTGCCTTCAAGGTTGGGATGCGCGGCCAGATGGAAACATCTGAATTCCCATGTGTAGGAGGATACAGAATGTTTTTGCAACAGACCCCACGTTCTGATACTGTTACCACATAAGCGATACCTTTTATTAACCCACAACATTCCTCATTATTTAACAGTAAATAACTACCGTTCGCCAGTAATGTGAAAGTTGGAACGATCGCGGGAACCGGAGTACCTTTCAAAACACAGGCTAAATTCGGCCGGTCCTGATTACAAGAACCATGCAACTGGATGTGTCTGCATATCAATGAATGATCAGGTGTCTCTGTGCATTCCTCCCCCTTAAGATAAACTTCTTTTTCGTCTTTCAGGCACCTATAAGTGAATGGAAGCGACCATGCCTCATGGAGAAACGAGCTACCTAATGGTTCATATCTCCCTATTGCAATATATTGCATACAATTTGTAAATTTGTACAAGGCAAATGGTAATGTGATTAATCCGTGGATAAGCCACGTTGCAGCAGTGGCCTCAGCTACAGAGAACGGTAAAGATTCCAACCTCTCATTGTGTAACATGGAAAAGGATGCATCACGCATTGAAAGCATGCGTTGCTTGTCTGTCAAATTAAAAGGGGCAAATAGGGAGGACACGTTCATGTAATTCCAAGGCACTCTACCAGCCTTAAGCGTCTGCAGGGTCCACGCAAATTGCATAATTGAACGCAATTGATTTTGACCATGGTATAACACAGACACTTCATCATGTACAATATCAACAACAGAAGATACAATATTATTCAACGTGTAAATGCGTGAAGAAAGCATGTTAATACTATTATCCACAACTGCAAGCACCTTTTCCAAATTAGCTTGATCAATAGCTCCAAGGCGCTTGGCAGCCTCAACCTGTGAAGTTTTCCAGATTTCATTGTAAATTACATAAATCCATCTTTTAGATCTACCACTAGCCGGGCCTTTTATGAAATCATTTAAATCCACATCATCAGTCAGTTTGGATAGATGTAATTTAACTGCAGCTAATGTGGAATGTTGTAGCCAATTCTGACACAATTTGCCCACTGAGTAAGTGGTGACAGAATGGTCAGTATCAAAACGGGGATCAGGCTTGACTTGTGTAAAACCTTCAGTTAAACCCAGAAAGCGACGTTGGCAAGAATCAGAGCTTCTGTGCCACATCAGCCAACCCTTCGGATCCAAACTGGATACATTAAAGGATGAATTGTGAAATAGTGTTTGCAATTCTTGAATGGAAAACTGTAAAATTATTCCAACCGGAATATTCTTCCAAATCGGAGATAGTAGGTATATTTAATTTTTTTAGAAGTAGCCAATCCAAAACATGTTGTCTGGAAAATGGTAGAATTTAAAAACAACATATGATTTGGGATGAGACATGCACGGTGCAAAGCCTCAACGCCTTGGACCTGCCAACTTTTAGAACCCCAAACTGATTTAAGGTCAATGGTTTCCTTCCATAGCTGGTAGCCCTCTACAGCCAATTTGTCTAGAAAGGACTTCAAATATAACAATTTAGTATTGGTAAGTCTAACTTTGGATATGGACTTTTGTGTCATTTTAAAATAAAAGGACTCAGGATTTGATTGATTAAAGTCGGTAAAATAAGTGTACTTTTTCAAAAATGTACTAGAGCTGCCTTGTAATGGTGCTGGGCAATGTTCCCACTGTGTGTAATTTACAGCACCCCTTCTGGAACTCGTTTTATGCAGATAATGGTTACCAAAATGTTGAAAGCAAAATAATTCACCATAATTAGCAGATTCTATATATAAATCTTCAGCATCAAAGGCAGCATAATATTTCAAATCAGAGAATAATGATTCTACAGCTTGAATATCCCAATCATCAGAACGTATGTTTTGTTTCACCACATCCCCCATGTTCACTCTGAGCACATTAGGGACATTACCACTTCAGTGCGGCCATGGATTTGAAATTTAACCGCATCCCACACAATCCCATCAAGAACAGGCCAAGCAGTGATGTTAACAAAATTCAAGTCTCTCTTCAGTCTGTGTGCTGAATGTGACGAGGAAAGGGGGGCCAAAGTTCCATTAAGATGCCAATTGCATGTTCTCTCCTCGACATAGTGTCCATCGATAAGATGGAAAAAATAAAACACAAAACCAATTGACATAAAAAGGTAAACTGAAGAAGTACCAGCCAAATATATTTCCAAGGGGGAATCAAAAAATGTTTTTTAAATAAAGAGACATAAATTGCACAACGTGAGGGATTTTTCAAATTCACTGAAACAGAGTCAAAGGAGAATCTGGATTCTGTGGCCAAACGTGTTTGTAAATCAGGCATCGATAAAACAGCTGGATAGCTGTAATCTAAGTCATCAATGTTATTAATGGGAAAAGTACTTAATAAAGGATTGGAAACAGCAGGCATCTCGAGGGCCACTTCTGGCTCAGCATTAGAAGTAGTGGCCAAAACAGAATTTCTCACAATCGAAGGACAGGAGACCCCCGGTGTCATACTATGAACAATCGGCCATACTGTGTATCTTGACATTGTCAATTGAGATAAACCTGTTTTCCTTACGACCTGGAAGTGGTGGTAAAATGACTGTTCTTGTGCCCTTCACTCCAAGAACGGGAACCGGTGCTCGATAGGAAGGACCAAATTATTTCTTGTTATCGATCTTCTCTTGAACCAGTTCTCCAACTTTGGGTAGCCAGCCAACTACCGGGATATGCAACGCATCATCCGATGTGAAGGGCAAATGTTCCTTTGCAAGACTGTCTCTGGTCTTTTGTAGATCCTGTAAAACATTGCAATGTTCATCTACGTCAAAGGCCATGGCTTGGGCCATGCAGTCTAGACCGTCGAGGTCAGGGACATACATCTTGATACCAAAGAGCATTTTGTACGGGGTCCGCCCACCCAGAGATCTTCTAGGGAGATTATTAAGAGCACGCTGCACACCATGAGATGGACCAACCAGTTTCTGCCAGTGCCTATAACTCGTGCTGTCAAAGATTGCTTTAAGTCACGGTTCATTCGTTCCACTACACTGTTACCTTCAGGTCTGTATGGAGACGAAAACTTGACTTGGACCCCCAACGAAATCATAGCATCCTTATACGCCTTAGAGGCGAAAGCCTGACCCTGATCCGAATGGAAGGTACCACAGGCAAAAATCCCTACAAAGACACGCAAATCTCTTATGACAGTCCGTGAATCAGCGCTGCGATGGGGCCAGACCCACACAAAGCGTGTGTGTGAATCAACTGCTACTAAGATGTACTTATACGCAGTATCAGAAGAAAAAGGACCGCATTGATCTAAATAAACGCAACTTAGTGGTTTATTAGATATGTACAACTGTGTCTGAGGCGGACGCGCAGCAGTCGAAGGCTTAATCTGCTGGCAAATGTCACATTGAAGGACATAATCGCGCGTCTGTTTGTACAATCCCCGCCACCAGAAACGTTGTTGTAGCTGAGTTACAGTGGCCGAGACGCCCGCATGCACAGATGCCACACCTTCATGCGCCGCTGTAATCAACGTAGCCCTGCGATCCAAGTTGGGAATCAACCGTTCCCCAACTTCAGGAATTTTCACATAAGGAACCTTATCGGGACTTAAGTGGTATGTGTACTTCGAAGGGAACCCCGTAGGATATTTACCTCCCTTCTCAGTGGCAGCTACAGCCGCCAAGATGGCATCATCTATTTTACTTTTGGACCGTGTAACTGCTGCAACTAATATTTTGATACCGCTGATTTCGCCGCTTCATCAGCAAGCGAGTTACCGGCAGCGTGGACTCCAACAAGCTGATGGCCAAGAGTATGAATTACAAACACAAGTGGCAACTTCTCCTTAAGTTCAACCACCCGGACCCAGATCATCTTATGTTTTATTGTTCTACCCTTGGAATCACGAAAGTCATTCTGAATCCAAAAGAACAAGTTCTCATTGTAGGACTGGACACAGTAGTAAGAATCACTTACAATCAACGTCGTCACACTAGGATCAGCGTACTCCAATGCGAGCATCAGAGCACGAAGTTCTGCTAATTGTGCGGTGCAGTCCCCTAGTGCCTGCGTGTGCACGACACTGGACTTGAACTCATCGTTCACCATGGCACCGACCACAATGGCGCATGCGGAAACGTAGGCATGTTTAGAGCCATGCGCAACCTGCGCCGAACCATCAGTGTAAATGATGCAATGGAAATCCTCCAAAGGTCAAATTGCTAAAGGAGCCAGATGAACAAATTCATACTGTAAGTACTCCTGCGACCGTAATGAGGCGTCAAAAATAAACGTGACATTTTGGGACGTCAAGGATGCAGCCCATTGAATCCACCGAGGGTGCAAAGCTTTGGAATTTGGTACACTGGCTTTCGTAACTGCCTCCAAGGCAGGACACAGGGTAACAACCAACATGTGTTTTCCCTGTGACAGGGCACGTGCCTTGAGAATTGCAATCTGCACAGCCGTTAAAACTTTCTCCACAATGGAAAATCGCATTTCAGCCGAAGTGTACAAGTGTAACTTGTAAGCAATAGGTACTGTATCTCCCTCATTAAAAGTTAGGTACGTGAAACCCACCGTCCCAGGAATAATTCTTATCACCAGGTTGGTCTGGTTATCACGAGTCTGTAAGAATTTAGAAGCGAGCAGATCAGCTTGCAAGGATTGCAGTATAGATGAATCCTCAGGCAGCCAGCATGATTTGGAAAAAGATGGTTGTATCAAAGCATACAAAGGCTTGATACGCTGGGCATATTCTGGAATGTATGTCCTTCCAAAATTCAAGAAGCCCAGTAAAGATTGTAATTTTTTCAGTGTCGTCGGAGCGCGCAGCTGTGCGCATTTCTCCAGGAAGTGAGGAGCCAAACCTTTTCCTTCATTGTTGAGCTCGTAGCCCAGAAACAACACTGTGTACTCTGCAATGTGCGATTTTGCAAAGTTAAATTTGTAACCCATATTTGAAAAGGTACAAATTATTCCGTTGACTCGACACAGATGCTCCCAAAGTTCGTAGTCGGTGAGATATATGTCATCCACATACGAACACGCATCCGGGTCGATTCTCTCCAAAAGAGAGACTATACGGGCAGTAAAAATCCTAGGACTATTCTTATAGCCCATAGGCAAACGCCGAAACTGTTCTTGACACCGCCGCATGTGAAGGAGGTCCATTGGGAACTTAGACCATCCAATCTATGGGCATAAAAACCATTGAATATGTCAAGCGTGGTGTTAAACCGCTTACGCACAAGACTATTCACTTGGGCAGAGCCGTGAGTATTCTGTACTGCACAGTTACGGCAATGCGAGTTTAAAACCGGTAATCCAACACCAAATGATACGAACCGTCCGGCTTGTTTACAGTAAAAAGATGGTTATTCATTGGTGACACACATGTTTCAATTACACCTTGATATTCCAATTGTTCAAGGATCGCCGCGACGGAAGCCTTGGCTTCATGTCGTATGGGATATTGAGGTTGAGGCTGCGGCTGAGACCGTAAAGGAATTTCGTGGCTCGGGGACAATTTATCCCAACCACATTGATTGCGGTACACAGCCGGCGCCAGAGCCAGAGCCCACTCTTCTGCAAAATGCAGCGCATCCTCTTTCGAGACTGTGTTCGCGAAACTGGGGAGGATTACCTCCTCCCGTCGCGGAGCTGCGAGAACAAAAGGTGGGGGCCAGTCAGCCTCAGAAAGCAAAATGTCATACGTAGAGGAAAGATTTTCCCAAAATACCCCTTTTATGGTTCGCTGTATGTCACCTTCGATTAACAGGACAATTTCAAAAAGTCTATCAGGGGGAGCAACTCTTGTATCAGCTGTTTCTATCACAACATAAATATCAGTCGCTGTCACCTTCAGTAGTGGATGCAGGGCCTCTCTCACTATGGTAATCTCTGCCGCGCTGTCCAGCAAGGTCAGAGCCCACGTCAGATTCCGAAGCCGTGTTCTCACTATCTGTGGCATATCGATGCGCTGTTAAAGCCGTGACTTTCTTCTCTGCTAACTGCAGTCTCTTCGGCGTCGAGCCTTCCTGCTTTCCTGCACCGTTTTTCAGGCGGGGCTGGTCACGTCCTTGCTGGCCACCCCGACCCCTGCCGCCCCCTCCACCACCAGTCGTCGAGGCCGATGAGTCCTGAAAGGAACAAGGAGAGCGTTGATCAGAAACCTGAAATTGATCAGGAGATTTAATCGTCGCGCGATCGCGCAAGTCATAAACACGTTCCGATTGCGCAGGCAACGGAGACACAGGGCGAGAAACCTGTGTTTGTTGTTGTTGCTGTTGCTTTCCCTGTTTCTGTTTCTTAGGCCAATTCTGTTTCTTGGACTTGGGCTGAACTTCCGTTTCCGAAGCTTGTCCCTGGGGTTGCTTTTTCTCCTTAACAGAAAAAGGCTTAAGACCCTTACTATTACGACCCACGGTTTCATAAGCCGCCACAATAATTCTCGCCAACTGACGGGGTTTCTCGGCATCGGGAAGCGCCGCCAAAGTGTTTGCAACCTGAAAGTTCACTGCATCCCCCTTGACATTAGCAAGGATGAGATCAAAACCACATCAAAGGTGCCACACAGGCGCATACCCAACTCAACCGCAGACTCCGGTCCGTGATCATCTTGAACACGTTTAAGGACCGTAGGCTGCACTGCCATAGACGGAGTGCCGTAGCACCTTGCATAGAATGCTGCAAAAGTCTTACCCCAGGTCTCACAGTCAACGAGTTCGGGGGCCAAATCTTTCGGCAAACTAAGCATTAGAATCCGGTGTTTTTCACCAGGAGTCATATTAGGAAATACCGCTTCCAGCTGGTGTAATTTCTCGGCAAGCCAGAAAGGAAAATCATCCTTATCCTGGGGCTTCTTGCCCATTACAGCATTGACCATGACGGGACTGAGTTTCAAACCACCCTGTCCGGCCGGAAGCGCCGCACCCCCCGGGGGTCCACCCAAAAGATTACGGCCCATGTAGTGCACTAAGGCTCTAATCACGGCAATAGAGACTACATGTAGTCTACGAAGTTCAGCTAGGTTACAATTGCTGTGTAGAGGATGAGGACTATATCCAGCCAAAACAGACCAACTCGCGCCTGGAATGGACAAAGGACCTAACCTCGTAGCGGTCAAAGTATGGGGTAGGGCACCACCAAACCAAACTCGATGCTGCCCAACATCAATAGGAACTTCCTGTGCCCTGTACGTAGTATATTCATTCGGTACAACCGAGGGAGTGTACGTGTGGAACACACTAGAAGTAGCGTCCACCTCCGGAAATGTCACCCACGAATAAAACAGTTCGTAAGGGTAAGCAGCATCTGCACTCACCACCATTATCACAGCCAAGCCTTCCAAAGGTACATTGTAAATCTGCAAATGATCGCGCACCACAATGCGACTATGCTGCGGAATGTCACGGCATTGGCCATGACAGCACAGGAACGTAGAAAAACAAAGGAAACTTTGTAGCACAACTGGGTAGTAATTCAAGGAAACCGTTTTAGTAAGATTCAAGCTTGAAAATACCTATTTCACAAATAGGTAGGTTTGTTCCGACACCACCGTTTTCCAGAAACGACAGTGAAGGGGTTAAGGATTGAATGATATACTACTCGAGTGGCATGATATAAGGCCAACAACGTATGGGCGCCATGCAGTGGGAATTCCGTTCTCCTACAGAACTGTGCATAGAGATTTGGAACCTCAGTGAATTAGGATGGCCCAAAACTCACCTGAGTACCCAAAAACCCCTTACCGAGCTAGCTACAGTGTCTCATTGGTCATAACAAACTCCCAATGTTTAGACAAACCAGAACATGAACTTATAATACCTCAGGTATCGTGGAACATATGAACACTCTTTCGCTATATAATCATTTCAAACCAGAACGTGGAGTAAATGAGGACACGTGCATATTTGAAATATTTATTTACTAATGCAGGGTTCTCAAACGCAGTATCTTATATAATACAATCAAACATATTATAAGAAACAAAGTTATCAGCATAGTTACTAGTTCATAAAAAGCAAACGGTGACAGCATACTAAAATGCTGAAATGAATAGGAATTAACAACATCTATTTCTCACCCTCCCTATTTAGCATAGTATATTATATCTATGAAGGTCTCTTATGGGTTTTAGCATGGCGGGCCCATACCTCAAAATCTCAGTGGCAGAGGATCACATCATCTTCCATCAGCTCTCTGCATGCGAAGCACCATCAAGTGTGTTACGTGTGTTTTCAGCAAAGCAATGTAAAACCCGCTTAGAGACAGATTTTGGCAGCAGCTGCATTTGTGTTATGTCTAGGAAGGTGCGAAGATCAGACCTCACAACAACACTGTGTCGAGTTATCCTTGGAGGCTTCAGCAATCACTGTGCAGCCAGTGTACCAAGCAAAACTGATATCAGAGCAATAACATATTATTTCTCAAGTAAATTACAACGCTCTTCTAGGTTGAAAGCTAAAATAGCAATTATGTGTCGTGTGCAAAATGAAGCAAAAGGAAAAATGGCGTTTAAACATTTAATAAGCTCATGCTAACTTAACACAGTATATAGAAAAGAAGTAGCTGTATGACAACACCGAGGGTAACAAAACATTACAGGAAGGGATTACAATAGATGACTGTCACAGGGTTGGCATGACCCAGGATGGCAAGGAGCAGAGAAGGGACTGGTGGAATGTGACGCCTGCCGATCTTCCTCTTGTTTCTCTACCGCAGGACAACTGGAACTGTTCCAATCGGCCTGGGCCAACGTGAGTTGCCGTTCCACGGCCCATTTCAGCTTCTCCTGGTCCTTAATTAGATGTTGTATTAGGGCGTCCATCATGAGTGTACACACGGGCAGTGTTATGCCTGCATTCTCCACCAGTTGTAGCGGGTCGAAATGAGGGGGCAGGAGACCAGGTCGGCTTAAGGATGGTTTTATTTTATGGAACACTCATCTCCTTTGGGTAGCCAATCTTTTACTAAGGGTTGGGGATAATAGCGTCTTATCCCTGCACTCCGGGTCTTCTGGCTTACTCCACCCTTCTCTCATCCACCTTCATGCCAATGCAAAGGGAAAATACGGAAACGGTGTAAATGTGGGGAACCAGCACACATTCAAGGGAGGGGAGTGAGGGGTCACCAGTGGATATCGCACATCTAAAGGTGAAAGGAAAGTGCTCAGTAAGGGGTAACCAGTCGGGAACCGGTGGAGAGTTTGTTACCCTATGCGTCAGGTTTCTCTCTCTGTCCAATCCACCCCGCAAACCTCTCTCGTCCCTGAGAGAGCCACGCTCCTCCTGGAGCATGGCTGGGCGAACCACGCGGTCGTTGGCCTCGTGGCTTTCTTGATTACTTTGTCAGCCCTGCAGTAATAACTCCGCTCGGAAACTTCCACTCCTTTTTGAATACATCTTCCGCCAACTCCTCGTCCTCTCACACTCCGGTGATGCCACACATCTTCTTCCTGGCTTGGGATGTTCTTGTTGGTTCAGCTATCGTGACATCATCAACGAGGGCAGAATCCTCAGGAGCGATTTCCCAGTTAAAGGAGCGTACCTGTTTTCACCTGCTTCCTCCTGTGTGGTGTTCCAGTAGTCCTGCGAAAGAGACAGTTCAGTCCTCCTTCGTTAGGGAAACTAGAGGAAGATCTGCAGGCGTCACATTCCACCAGTCCCTTGTCTGCTCCTTGTCCTCCCGGGTCATGTCAACCCTGTGAAAAAGAGTGTCGTCGATCGTTAGTTTACAGTGCAGAAATCACAAAGCTTGCAAGATTACATTTCCACAGTAACAAGTATGTTTATTTTACCTCATGAAAAATGTAATTTTGAGAATGGAGGAGTAATTGAGACATGTTTGATTATTTTCTAGTGACCCCCGAAGAAGGGCGCTGCGCCGCCCGAAATGCATTGGGTTTTTACGGAATAAACACTGCCTAATGATGAGCCTGGCATTAATCCTATTTATTGAATTAGTCCGGATGGGCACACAATGAATATCAGAAACTTGAAAACAAAGGCCAACATTTTACACGTGGATATTTAGAATGGAATAAGAATATATCAGATAAACAATTGGAGAAACGAGCAATGTCATGTAAATGAAGATTGGATAAAGTATGGTATAAGTTTTGAATGCCGCAAGGGCAGTGTACAGCTGTGCATTTGGCTGGGGCATGAACCTGTCCCATTTGTATAAACCCTGTGACAATGAAATTATGCAATATTACAGATCAGACCCCGATTGGAAGAAATGGTTGATTTGGCCCACAGACACCAATGGTTACCAGAAAAGATTCATGGGTTTGATACTCTAAGCAGAATGAAAGCCATGCTTTTACAGAAGTCTGTGCCCTTAACTTCAGCTCGAGAGACTTTTGATCTCCAGATCGCAAGGTCTTCAGCAGAGATACAGATGCTTATTCATACAAATCACCCTTTCCATTTCATAGAAATAGTAAATCGTATCTTTAACATGGCTGATACGACTGGCATTGTCCACCTATTTAAGACTCTAGGTTTGGACTTCTAAGCACCTTTCAGACGGTACTTGGAGTTATCAAACTTCATACACTCCATATTCGGAAGCATCTTTGGAGGAGGTCAGCTAATCTTGTTTCTAACAGCAGGTATCCTGATTGTCTTCTATCAGCTACGCAATGGAGGTCCCAGTCACCAAGGAGATGGAAAAAGCACTCCTGGAGCATAAATGCTGTGACGACATGGTACTATATATATATGGGAAAACAGTGGTTCGAGTGGATAATAGGAAAACAACTTAAGCAACCTGTACGCACAATGGCAGTAAGCCTGTAAAGGACCTAGTAATATCAGAGGGCAAATTGAACTTTCTACACAGTTTGCTCATTAACATTTTTATAAATACACAGTAAATAGTATAAACACTTTCTTCAATTCAAAAAGCGCTACACTTTGTGCATTGTGTCCCCAAGTGAAACATGGAACCAAAAAGTGACTATATACAGTAAACAATTTACAAGGGGTTTCCATAAATTGCAAGAACCGACCATTCAAATATACATTGTCAGCAGCCTAGGTATATAGTGACACTAGCTGTGTGATGGTCCGTTCTGTAAACTTGTCGATGGCGTGGTACAACATCTAGGCATGCCTTGCCTGAGAGAGCTAAGTGCATCTTGGCTCCTGTCATTTCGACCAGTCTGAATGGACTGCATCTTACCTGTCCTCCGATGCCTGTTTTGTGAGGAAGAATCCTTGTTAGACCTTTGTTTGACACTCCCGTCACGTGCGCAACCGGACGTGAATCCTCTACTGGACCCGATAACGGCCCATGTTCTGCGGTGTCCCCAGCTTATTCCAATGTTGATTGCGGTATTGTTTAAGCCACAGCAGGTAGTAACTGCACCTGTTGGTATGAACACCGGCTCCTCCACTGACACCCAGGCATTGGATGGTGCACAGACTGCCCCAGCACCTGCTGTGAACAGCGTGGAACATCATCTGTGCTCAATTGACGTGCTTTGCGAGGTGCTACAGGGGCCGTCTACTGTGGAAGCAAGCAACAAGAATGTCGCGTCTACCAGCCCGGACACCTAAACATTTGACTCATTTTTGGCTCGTCGTGTGCTGGAAGAAATTCACCCTTTTTTAAACAAGCTCAATTTGGAACTCAGAAACAAAATTGACATTGACATTCCTCTCATTTATTGGTCATGAATGGTTTTCTAATGCTTATAGTGGTTCGGAATATAACTATGGACACTTTTAGAGCAATCGTTTGCAAACATTTTTCTTTTAACATTTTTTTTAAAGCTTTTTAGAATTTTTTAGAAGTGTTAAACATTTTACACAACAACCGACCAAGTAATACAGATATTCACACAGTTTAGTCACTACCCAATATATTTAGTGAGACACTATAAATTACTCAAGTAAACAATCAATCATCATTCACACTGCTACTAAATCCACTATCCAGATTTGTATATATCCACTCATTCTTCAATACAGATTGCTATATATATAATACACGTTTAAATATGGAACCAAACCACATTCACTGGATGATGTAATCAGTGACGTCATTTGAGATGTCATCAGTGATGTCATCAGTGATGTCACTGACCATGTCATGAATGATGTAATACGTGACATCATCACCAGTGGATTGCGGGTGCAAGAGTTACGGGTAGTACAGCTAACTATAACAGAGGAATTTCGATGGTTTTGTATGAGTGAAATGTCCAGCTAACTATAATTCCTAACTATAACATGTCTGAAACCTATGTTTTTTTCAGTGAATTTCAAAGGTTTTTTAAATGATTATCCCTAACTATAAACCCGCCTGAAACCAATGGTGAATTTCAAAGGTTTTTGAAATGACAATTCCTACTTATAATGTTGACCACTTCCCCAAATTTTGAACAAGAAACCAAATCTGCAATGCTACCTAAAAAATCAGGTAATAGTTCCACTTACCACTAACAAATTAACATCAACATTTAACTAATGGGAGGCAAGATGGCGGCGTCAGGCTAGACGCCGATAGCAGCTCCTGACCGACCCAGTGAAACATGCTGCTAAAATAGCCTTGAAAGTCTCTTTTAACCAAAGTAACTACGAGAAACGCTTCGAACAAAATACTTGAACACAAAATACAGATGTGATCCAGAAGTATGCAGTGCGCCGATTCAGTAATTATACCTCCTGACTGCAACGGCGTGGTCCCGAGAACGCCGCTCTCACTGCTTGCCTCCCTCATCGGCTACATGGTGATAAGGTTACTGACCAGTAACCGCCCCTTTCCAGGTGATCAGCCCTTCCCTCGGCGGCTGCACCAAAGAAGCAACACAGAGTACGCCGCCTCTCCAGATACAATGGCTCCGAAGAACGCGGCTGCCGCTGCCTCTGCAGCGGCAAAAACAAGAGCGGCGAGGCAAGCTCTCCGGGATCAAGAAGCAAGTAGCAGGCGCGGAGCTGCCCGTGGCGAACTGGATGGAAGTCCCGCCGGGGGGTCTACTGAGAAAACGCCGGCTCGAAGAGGTGCGACTGCCAGTAAACCTGATGCTGCACCGTCCCCTGCCCTGACTGCCCCCACGGTGATTTCGATGATGCAGCGTGCCAGAAAGCACAAAACAAGCTGGCACAGCAGGGCACAGTAAGTGGGATTTTCGCTACCGCTACTGAAGCCGCTATCCGAGTGACAGATACACCAACGGCTGGGATTGGAACTGAGACTGAGATTCCTACGGGCGAACCTTCAGAGTCTGTGCTTACTACAGAATATACAGAGGTATCCCAAGATATGACCACGCCGGAACATACTGAGAGGCAAGATGCTGCTTTCGACATTGAGGCTCCCGGTACTACGAACTTTGCGGTAAGTCAAACAGTACACTCCACACCTTACGCTATCAATGACATTTCTCAAGGGGGTGATAGCAATACACCAGGGTGACTATAGACCCCCCAGAAAGTCATGCACAAACTCCATTAAATACTACTACTGGGTCTACTGGGTCTGCTAATGCTCCTACTCGTGGGGACAATGATAATGACAATAATAATAAGCCCAAGCAGAATAAGGAGGTGCCTATAAGTACATGTGCCTATAAGTACATCCCCCCTATCATCACAAGGCACCAATAGGGATTTAAATACTGATCTAAATGCAGCGGTACAACAAGGCGCTGAGCTAACGCAGTCAACGATTGAGGGAAAGGAAATTGCAGACCTAGGCGCGAATAAAGAGGCCAAAACAACTGATAGCGCGACAGGTAATCCCTTGACGGATCCTGCTGAGGCAGCGGAAGCGGACAAATACATCACAGACTTCTATTCATTTTCGGAGGATATCAGTTGGTCAGGTGATACAGAGGATGGGATCGACGAAGCAGAGGACGATTTTGAGTCGAACATAAGCTCAGAATAAGACCTGAATCCCCCAAAAGAATCACGTGATAGAAGGAGGACTATACTTAAAAAGAAGAGGGGAGGACATCATGGTGCAAATGACCTGACATGGGATTATACCCCGAACAACTTGGTTTCAAATCAGAATCCTGCTGCAACGTCTCAAGCGTCATCCTCAAACTAAGCCCCAACTATCGAACAAACTGACTCGTCGGGGCCACACTAACACAAGTTATGGAAACAGTACTACAAGCTATTGCATCCCATCGTGAAGAGACATCAAAGGATGGTCGTAAGGCACGAGTAGCACTACAGAAGGTTCAAGGTGTAGTTCGCAAGCTCTCAAAAACTATGGGTGCTTTTACAGAAAGATTGAACGACATAGAAGATCGGATCGTATTGAACGAAACAGAAGCAGCAACGACCAATGAGCGAGTAGAAGCTCACGAAGCTGAGCTCCAGGACATTAGATGGAAATTGGAAGATTATGAAAACAGGCTGCGCAGAAATAACTTACGCGTTCTTGGCGTACCTGAAAAATCAGAAGGAGAGGATTGTCGAACATTTATTATACAGCTACTACGAGATACCCTTCCCGAACTTGCCAGCTGGGACTGGAGCTATGAGATACAGCGAGCGCATAGAGTGCCACTAACCTTAAAAACCACAGCAACTGCAGGCAAATACCCACGAGCTATCCTAGTCTATTTTGGGAACTTTACGCTTCGACAAGCTATCTCTGATAAAGTCACACCGGATAAACACCGCAGTAAGGACTCTATTTCATATTTTGTACGCCTGGACTTCTGTCACTTCACAGTGGAAAGGAGGTGGCGACTTAGACAGTTAATCAAGCCTTTTCATGAAAAGAAAGCAGTGGTATATTTGAATAATCCGGCTAAACTAAAAGTAATATATGGTGGGCAAACAAAGTTCTTTACATCAGAGATCAAGGCGAAAGAATACCTAGAGAGTCTAAAATAAACCTAAAGGCAGTGTTTTAGACTGTATCACTGAGAATCTTCTCATAATCTTCTGGAACTTCTGGGACTTTGAGTAAACCAGGAAGACACAGAAGAATTGGGGTATAAAACTATATTGACAGAAGAACTGTGGAAATATTCTAGCCATAAGAGCAAACACTCCTTTACTGAATACTCCTAATATAGACTTAAAAAGAGGGAAAAAAAGGGGAACCCCCCCCCCCAAAAACCCATAATAACACTGTTTTTTTTCTCGCTTCTTTTTCCTTATCTTCTTCCTTATGGCATTGCTTCTTTCCCCCTTTTTTTTTTTCTCTCTCTCTCTTTTTGGATTACATGTTTTACTGGTGTTGGTCAGGCGATGCTAATCCATCACTATAGACTCTCACGGAGTCTTGTTGCCTTTTTTGGGGTTCTGGGGACGGTAAGGGGGGAGGGGACAGGGGAGGGTGCTGGGCGGGCTTGTAGGAGGGAAAGGAGGGAAAAATGCACTGTAAAATGAGCAGATTAGAGGATACTAATGTTATATTGGTCAATAGCAAAACACAATGTACAAATCGTGAATATCGTCCAAAATATAAAACAATAATATGGGGAAGTTAAAGTTAGGATGCTGGAATGTAGCAGGACTTAATGACAGAGGGAAGAGGGCTCAACTCAATCAACTAATATTTCAAAGCTCATGGGATATCATATGTCTGCAGGAAACCCATATCCCAATAGGAGAAATAAATTAAATAAAAATCCCCGGGTTTAATCTCTTGGTCTCAACTACACAAACCTCTAAAACCAGGGGAGTCATAATCCTAGCAAGAGCAAAACTGGGTAAACCAATACGCAAAAAAGCTGACCCCCATGGTAGATGGGCCATTGTCCAACTCAATATAGGCATTACCATCTGCTCTATCTACGGTCCAAACCTTGATGATCCTACTCTGTTCACCGAGTTAGAATTAGAATTAGCATCATGGGCAGGTACGCTAATTTTATATGGGGACTTTAATTTAACAATGGGCCGAGTGCAGGACAATCAAAATCAATATACATACGCAGGACGTAAGCCGAAAGTATTCAGGGCAGTACAGGACATGATTGTTGGAATTGGAATTGGAATTGGAAAGGTTCTTGTATAGCGCATGGCTACTCGGAAGCATCCCAGCGCTTGAAGAGGATGGAAAAAGATGCAGAGTTTAGGAGGAGGGAGACAGGTTATGGCCTAGGAAACAACAATGTTTTTAGTTGTTTTCGGAACACCAGAAGGCTGGGTTCTAGACGAAGTGATAGTGGTAGGGCGTTCCATAGTTTCGCCGCGTTTCGGGAGAAAAGGCGGTCCCCAGACCGGACTTTATTGGTCCTGGGTGTTATGAGGAGATTTTGGTGGTTAGAGCGAAGGTGCCTAGATGGAACGTAGGGTCTGATCATATCTTTCAAAAGGTATAGAGACAAAATATCGACTCCAAAATATTGACTGGACATAATATCGAGTTTTAAATATAGACTGGACAAAATATCGACTGGACATAATATCGACTACAAAAATATCGTTTTTCAGGTAAGTGAAGTAATATCGACTGTATAAAATATAGATAGCAAAAATATCGATTTTTTAATAATATATAATATTTTATAGTGTATTTTTATGTAATAATATGTGTGAATAGTGTGTATTAATGTTATAAAATATTTTATTACATGAATTTTGTTTTGATAATAATTGCGTAATGTAATTCTGTAGCGGGTTGTGGGTTTATAGGGGAATAGGGTGGGAAGTAATTTAATAATAATTAATTAATTAATATATGTTTGTTAATATTTTTAATTAATAATTAATTGATAATTAATTAATATTAATTAGTTAATTAATTAATATAATTTTGAATATATTTTGTATTAGTAAATAATTGTTAATTAATTAATAGTAATTAGTTAATTACATTAATTAGAGTACATTTTATATATATATAATTTTGTGTTATTTTTAAGTAATTAATTTTGAAAAAATAATATTAATTATTAAAATAATTACACCTAATGTTCTAATATATTTACTTTATTGTTATTGTTAATTAATAATTAATTGGTAATTAAATAATATTGATAAATTTTGGGTAAAGGAGCATTTTTAGGGTTCAGGGTCAGTTTTCAGTTCATGGGTAAAGGGGTATTTTTAGGGTTCAGGGTCAGTTTTCAGTTCATGGGTAAAGGGGTATTTTTAGGGTTCAGGGTCAGTTTTCAGGTCATGGGTAAAGGGGTATTTTTAGGGTTCAGGGTCAGTTTTCAGTTCATGGGTAAAGGGGTATTTTTAGGGTTCAGGGTCAGTTTTCAGGTCATGGGTAAAGGGGTATTTTTAGGGTTCAGGGTCAGTTTTCAGGTCATGGGTAAAGGGGTATTTTTAGGGTTCAGGGTCAGTTTTCAGGTCATGGGTAAAGGGGTATTTTTAGGGTTCAGGGTCAGTTTTCAGTTCATGGGTAAAGGGGTATTTTTAGGGTTCAGGGTCAGTTTTCAGTTCATGGGTAAAGAGGTATTTTTAGGGTTCAGGGTCAGTTTTCAGTTCATGGGTAAAGGGGTATTTTTAGGGTTCAGGGTCAGTTTTCAGGTCATGGGTAAAGGGGTATTTTTAGGGTTCAGGGTCAGTTTTGGGTTTTTGGGTAAAGGGGTATTTTTAGGGTTCAGGGTCAGTTTTGGGTTTTTGGGTAAAGGGGTATTTTTAGGGTTCAGGGTCAACAAATAAGATTTAAAAAAATTATTTTTATTATTTTCATTTATTATTTTATTATTATAATTTAATTTAAGTCGTTTTACGTATATTTTAGTAATTAAAATTTAATATTAATTTAATTTAACACTGTTTTTAATAAAGTCGATATTTTTTACATCTATATTTTTGTTAACGATATTTTGTACTCGATATTTTTGTACTTACCTGTTTGTAGATACAAACTCGATATTTTGACTGTCGATATTTTGTCCACGATATTTTGGCAAGTCGATATTTTGTCAGTCGATATTATTTCAGTGATCCCTTTCAAAATGGGGGGGGCCGTTTCCTTGAAGAGTCTTATGTACCAGACATAGGGTCTTGAAATGGATTCGCTCCTTCATTGGGAGCCAGTGCAACGCCCTTAATGCAGGGGCTGCAGTGGTACAACGACTAGTTCCGGAAAGTAGCCTTGCTGCAGAGTTTTGGACTATCTGCAGTTGACGGATGACTGAGATGGGGGCTCCCAAGTAAAGGGCGTTCCCGTAGTCCAGCCTGGACAGAATGAGGGACTGGACTATGGTTTTCTTCGCAGTCTCCGGCAGCTGGGGAAGAATTTTTTGAATAGTTTTTATTAGGCCGAAGCACGTGGCCACTGTCTTTTTCGCCTGAGTTTTAAAAGAGAGCTCATTGTCGAGCCAGAATCCTAGGCTTTTTATCTCAGTTTTGGGGGTGGACCCGGGTCCCATGCAAGAATGCCACATGGAGGGGGTGTTAAAGGAGGCCTTTCTTCCGAGCAACATCAGCTCGGTTTGTCCTCCATTGTTAGCTATAACCTTCGAGATATATGGACTCTGAAAAACAAAAAAGACCCTGGATATACATACTTTTCATATCCTCACAAAAAATATGTACGCATAGACTATATATTTACGACCATGGATATTGCCCTGAATGCTGTCATCTTTAAAGCCCCCAAGACGATATCAGACCACAATGCACTCTGTATAACATTTGAGGCTCCCAGATATAAGATAGTCTACTCTCAGTGGACATTTGATCGCAAACTTCTTGTTAACCAGGAATACATAACACATATTAGACAATGGACTAAAGAATTCTTTGATATCAATCAATATAGTGCATTGAGATTCAACGAATGGGACAGCTACAAAGCAGCATTAAGGGGAGAAACTGTTACTTTTGTAGCTAGTCGTAAAAAAGAGCGTGAAATGATATATACAAAACTAACAAACAAGTTGATAAACTTAGAACATCTACATGCTAACCAGATACATCACGGGATTCATGCTGAGGGCACCCTTCGTAAGATCTTAGTGCTCAAAGCCGAGATTAACAATGACCTCACTCAAAAAGCAGCTGAAATTCTCCTAGCAAATCGAAATAAAACCTATGAGACTGGAGAGAATATAGGGAAACATCTTGCTCTCAGAACTCGGCAATTACAATCTCGCAACTTTATTCAAAGTATTGAATATGGGGGACGGAAACATACCACACAAGAGGACATAGCCGCATGCTTTCATGATTATTACCAGAAATTATACCGGAACGAAGATATGCGGTCAACAGCTGATACCAAGGAGTTTTTAGACAACTGGCTTAGAGAGACGAATCTGGCTAAAACCATAGATGAAGGCACAAAAAAAGAGCTTGATAAAGAAATATCTAGAACAGAAGTAGAATTAGCTCTAGCAGAACCAGCTGCAGGAAAAGCAGCGGGTCCAGACAAAATTCCTCTAGACCTCTATAAAATACTTGGCAATATAATTACCCCGTTCCTGCATGATCTCTTTCTTGGGATACAATGGCACGGTAAGCCCCCTGAATCATGGAAGCAAACTAATATAGCCATCTTCAAAAAAAAAGAAAAACCACCATAACAAACAACCTCATACCGGCCAATATCACTGATTAACTCGGATTCAAAAACGTATGCCAAGATTTTTGCCAACCGCCTAAGTAAGATCATCGAACATCTGGTCTCTCCCTGGCAACATGGTTTTATACCTGGTAAGAGTACCACAGATCACACGCGTAGAGTTATCTCCCTCTTTGCTATCATGGGAGTAGAGGGGGGCCAGATGTCGATGATCTTATTAGATGCTGAGAAGGCCTTTGACCGGGTCTCTTGGCAGTTCCTTTGGGAAATACTAGCTATTAATAACATCGGCCCGGTCTTTATAAAATCTATTAAAGCCCTCTATGTTGACCCCAAGGCAAGAATCATGGTTGGGGGGTGCGAGTCTGAAAATACTAACATTCAGAGAGGTACAAGGCAAGGATGCCCGTGCTCTCCATTACTTTTCGCACTATATATCAACCCACTAGTTCTCAAATTAATAACCTCACCCACGATTAAACCAATTAAAGTGGGTATATATAGTACTAAAGTGCTTGCTTATGCCAATGACGTGGCAGTAGTAACAACAAATCCCACAGAGGCCATAGTCGAAATTGAGGAAATCACCCAATCCTTTGGGCTATACTCAGGCTACTCACTAAATCAAGATAAAACAATGGTTATATGCACTGAGAATACGCCTTTTATTAGCCAACATAGAGTTAACAATGCAAAATACCTAGGGGTGAATATCTCGCCAAAAATTGATGAAATCAACCAGTTAAACTATGACCCTCTAATTAAAAAAGTTAAAGCAGACTTACTTAGAGTAAATAATCTTCATCTCTCTATAATTGGCAGAGGAAATTATGTTAAAATGACGGTATTTCCAAAGATCTTATATCTGTTTCGAGCAATTCCTCTCTTAGCTAGCAGTGATGCAATGAAAACACTAGAGTTAGTAATATCCAGGTTTATATGGAATTATGGGAAAATAAGAAGAGCATTACCTAAGCTAACATTGCCATCTTCTAGAGGTGGTTTAGCAATCCCAAATCTAACATACTATTTATGGGCAACCCTCCTACAACAAATGACTATCTTGATCACACCCTGCCGCATTAATGACATCGATCGACATCAGCTTATACCATCAATCTATGAACTAACGTTGGGTAGTAAAGCTAGGGGCTTGCTGCTAAGACAAGTGGAACCTTCTTATTTTAAAAAGATACAATTTAAAACTATTACAGATGCCTTAAAAACTTGGAATAGAACCATCAAAGCGCTGACAATTCCAAAATATACCAAATATACACCTCTATGGTATAGCTCAGTAATACCACACTACCTTAATGATAACACCACCAGGCGCTGGGAGGATTTAGGTCTTATAACTATTGGCGATTTTCTTGGCAGAGAAGGTAAAATAAAATTTGAAGAACTATATGTTAAATACCAAATCCCCCCTACAAATTATTTAAAATTCATACAAATTTACACATCCCTTAGACAGTTAAAGTCAAATATAGATCTAAAACCCATACCACTCCTGGATCTTATAGGAAAACAAGCAACAGAATAAGCAATATATATGATATATTTATAAGAAATCATCCCGACGACCTTGAATATATCGAAACAAGTTGGGTTGACAAATTGAATAATGCAAACATTGACATAGATATGACCCTACAACTATCCTCTAAAGTTTTACTTGCCTCCAATCTAAAGGCCCAAATCTACAAAACTATATAAAATCTATATTTCACACTGTATAAACTGTTCACTTGGGGTAAAAGGGCACATGATCAATGTCCCAGATGCACATTAGGACCTGCCAACCTCATTCATATGTTCTCGGAATGCACCAAACTTGAACAGATTAAAAAAAGTATTGCGAAGTATTGGGCCGAAATCTTTGGACACGAAATAAGAACATCAACAACTCTTTTTATTCTAGGATATGATGATTCCCTAGGCCATAGCAATGCAGAAATCACTGCTATTTATATAGGCACTGCTGTCTACAGAATTATTCTTGCAGCAAGATGGAAAGACTCTGAAGCCCCAACTTTTCAGGGATGGCTAAATAGATTATTAGCGATATACAAACAAGAAACGGCAATTTATAGAACTAGAGGAAAAAAATTGAGATCATACGGTGAACACATTTGGACACCAATTGCCACCTGGTATGAGCTCCAAAGGAACTAAATATATGTTCAAATGAATAGTTAGTCCCTAAAAAGTTTTTTACTTTACTTTAGAGAACTTTGCCCCTTTAATGTGTTCTCTAACATGTAATTGTCTTTATGGAATGAAATCGGAATGTACTATATGATGTTTCTATCACCTATTCTTCTAACAATTTGTTGAAGTTTTGCTATTCTGAATTTTAGAATTCTTTTTTCTTTTTGTTGTTGTTATTTTTATGTATAAATGTATTGCATATTCTCTTTTGTATCCCTTGAATCTGCTCAATAAAAAACTTATAATTAAAAAAAAAACAAAAAAAAACATTTAACTAATGTAAGAACGTCGACTATGTACTGTGTGAATTCCATCCACCTCACACCCATATTTAAATATCAATATGTGATAGAGGTTCTAATTATACACCTCCGACACCAAAGAAAATCACAATACCCAACGATACCACCACCACAACCACCCCACCGACCCCCTCCCCCCTACTACCTCAGATGCAGCGCAAACAGTACAACAGACCTTTAAAAAATAATATATCCCCTCAACAGCACACTAGCTCAATCTACAGAGATGTGGCAACCAAATATGTATAAGGGAAAGAACTCGAACATCAACAATAATGTACACAACGCTAAGACTACCGGTGAAATACTATACACAATTCACTATACAAACCAAAAACTTTTCAGTGTGTAGATGTACCTTTGATACGTGTACTGTACTGTATAGTGAACGCAACCATATTATCTCAGACACTGGGGAATATTTCGGTCATGTAGCTGTGTTCACCCCGCCCTTTGAAACAGAAGCGGAGTGGGCTAGTCCAACGTAAATAATGTCAACGTAAGACTATAAATAATTAGGCTACGCCTTGGGCGTGGTTCACTTCTGCAAAGAGAAGAGACTGAAGGTCAGCACCCTGCCACATGGCTGCCGCCATGACCGCGTGCCTCCTCGATACAGGCCCGTTGCGAACTCAGCGCCACAGCACCGCAGACTTATGTCTGTATCGACTACTGTCTTCGATCTACACTGCGAGCAGCAGGGTTTACAACTTGAATTCAACTTTGGATCTAAATTTGTCATCGGTATCTGTGCCGAGTACTGCCTTTAATCTACTCTGCGGTCAGTAGAATTGACAACTTGATACCAGTTGCGCATCAGCACTACAGTAAACATTGAATTCAGTCTCGATTTATTTAAAACAGAGACAATTGTACTATGTCCTCAGACTTTGTTAAAGTTTGAACAGTAGGAAAGTCAGCCTTCATTTATTTAATGAAGGGACAATTATGGACAGCATTCAAGTTAGCTTTGATTTATGTAAGGCAGAGACAATTTTGTTAATGGATGCGACAAAAAACATTCCTCAATGTCTGTACTAAGTACTGCCTTCAAATGTACACTGCAATCAACAGAGTTCACTACTTGATACCAGAAGCGCATCAGCACTACAGACAACATTGAATTCATTCTCGATTTATTTAAGGCAGAGACAATTCTACTGTCTCGTCAGATTTTGTTAACGTATGTGACAAAAAAACATTTGTCGATGTTTCTGTGGACTACTGCCATAAATGTACTCTGCGGACAGCAGGCTTCACAACTTGAATTCAGCTTTCCATCTACACTACGGACAGTAGAGAATTCAGCCTTGATTTATGTAATGCAGAGACAATTCTACTGTATGTGTTCAAATATTTTTTACATAAGTCACAAAAATCATTCGTCGATATGTGTGCTGACAACTGCCTTCGATCTACATTGTGAGGGCTCACGATTCAGGTGGAATGGCGATTGCACATGAAGCATTTCAATAGCCAAGAGACATTGTACCAGTGCGACCCGCCCGAACCACGAATCATCACACGGTGCGCACACGCTAAGTTCTTCATGTACCACTAACCCACTGCACCACAAGTCATCTCCACGTGGCCTTGTTAAAGCAGAATTTACTAGGCAAAAAACATTGCTCCCAGTGCGGCCTGCCCGGACGACGCATCATCGCAGGTTACATACACGCTTAGTGCCAAAGGTACCAGTAATTCACTGCACCATAATTCATCTCTACGTGCCCGTGTTCAGGCAGAATTCAATAGAGAAAATACATTGGTCCGAATACGGCCCCCCTTTTACCACCTATTATTGCAGGGTACGTAATGTAATGTAATGTAAATGTAATGTAATGATCACCCCACATGGGGTATCTCCGCGCTGTAGACCGCTGGGGAACCCGTCCTGGCTTTCCCTGTGAGATGGACCCTACTGGGTATCTCCAGGGTGAAACCAGGCATCCCCGGCGTATGTGGGGGGCCGTTGTGGAGATGAGGCAAGCTATTGCCCAGAGTTGCCGAGTGTGATCCCTGGTTAGAGTAGGCACCGAGGCAAGAATTATGGAGTCCGCTGACCCTGGTCCACGACCCTGCCGCGTCGGGAATTGAACCCTGGTCCCGGGCCATCCTCTACTTCCGGGACCAGGGCAAGCTCAATAACAAAGATACTACTAAATCAGTGCACCATAAATCATCGCAAAGAAGAGTGAACAGTTTTATGTCAGCAATGAGCCATACTATTACTTTTAAATGGAATTCATGCAGATTTCAATCGATAAAAGACATAACTTCAATTACTGTGCCTCCCCCCCCGACCATGCATCATCGCAGGGTACGTATACGCTAAGCGTCAAAATTACTACTAACTCAGTGCACCAAAAATCATCGCCACGTGACCGTATCAGATATCTTATTTGGAAGAAAATATATCATAGTTTTTGGAGATCTTCTGCAACTTACTCCTGTGAAAGGACAACCAATATTTATAAGAAAACTTGATTTTAAAGACTTTGCTACCAGTGCATCCTGCTCGGAACACGCATCATCGCAGGCTCCACAGAACTTTGTTGCTTCAGGTACAACTAACTCTGTGCACCACTTATCATCGCTGGCAGCACACACACTAAATTACCAATACTGTGCAGCTCTAATCAATGCCATGTGGTTGTGGGCTCTTGCTAACAGATGCCTCCTGCCTACACTGCGGTCCTCAGAGTTCACAATTAATTACACTGTTGATTTATTATTTCCAGAGTACAATACCAAACTAAGTATAACATTTATCAAACCCTATACAATATCCCTTTATTATGCTTCCTTTAACAACTTCTTTTATAACACTTATAGATTTACTTGAATAATAAATTTCACGCTGAAAGTGCAAAGGTACACTTAATGATTGTCTACACTGTGGATAGCATAGGTCACAATTTGAACCTCACTTTTTCTTCATTGGAAACCTGAATTTCTTTTTTGGAGACAAAAACAGCTACACCACTGGAAGAATCATCTGATTCTGATCATTTTGTTGCTGAAGAATTCATAACCATCGAAGGTACTTTTTTTTTTCCCCTCAAAGTACATACAGTCCAGTATGCAACAGTCATTGCTTTGAGTGCAACCGGTTCAGACCATGCATCATTGCAGGGTGAGCTCACGCTAAACACCAGACGTACCACTAACTTTGGGGGCGGTTAGTATTGCAGTGAATCCGCATCCTCCGGGCCAGTGGAAGCCACCGCCGGCCCTGAGGATGCAGATTCACCGCTGCGGTGATTGCAAAGACCCCCCGCGAGATTAGGATGGCAGGGGGGTAATCTGCGGATGTGAAGACCGGCCTCCGCTTTTCCACCACGACCCAAAAAGCTCTAATATGGTGGCGGTGTCTATCAGACACCGCCAGCCATATTAGGATTCATGCAGAAACATGCTTTTCCACTGCGGGTTTTCCGCCGCGGAAAAGCATGTGGTCTTTGGTGTTTGGGGGCCCGTTGCAGGCCCCCAGGTTGTCGGGGGTGCATATGGGGGGTACCTATGGTACCCCCCAGTATTTACATGCACAAAGCGGCAGGCACCAATATTACTATTTTATGCCCTTGTACGGCTATAATCAATAATATCCCTATAATGGCATAAGAATCAGATCCATATTTCAGTAAATCGCCCTTGTAGTCCAAGGCACAGCAAAAGCCACTTCCTTAGATTCCTAGAAAGCACAACGAGTTCTTTCAACACACCAAACCTCCAGCAACCTGGGAAATCCCCACTTGCTTTGTTTTGATTTGTACTAGAACTCCTGCGAGCACTGTAAGAACGGCCAGTTCTTAGTGACATCTTTATTGACGTCTTATGTCCAAACCTTATGTCAAACTTTGCACCTTTCAGGTATTAATATACCAACGTTGCCTTAAGCAAACACACGGTGGTGGTTTTGGAGCAGAGCAGCTATCTACTTGCTGTGAGCCCAGCTGATGCGGAAAGCCCACGGACGCTGCCCCTCCTCTTTGACGCGCTGAGAAAGACGCTGTCTTTTCTCCTGCCGAGAAAATCCAGCTCCGGCGTTTCCAGCCTACCCTTGCGGGTGACTGGGATATCGAGTCCTGAAAGAGAGATACCAGACCTCCTACATTCTATTCCCAAGGTACAGTGCTGACTAAACCCTTAGAGAGAATTCTTGAATCAGATTCTTGGCAAAACCAACTTAACTTAAACTGCTACTTACTTACTCCTTTCCACATATTAGGCTTAGGTCAGGTACACCGGGGTAGGCGTATTTTAGAAGCACCAGTTGAGCACGTTAGCCAATGTCTATATGTATGTATATATTTTATCCATTTTAAAGTGTCTTATGACTAAGAAACCATATCAATGCTTTTACAGTATTATTTCATAATACTCCTTTTACTGTACGTACTTTACTTTATACTAAGTATTGCAATTGTGCAAATTCATTTCTCATGCATGAGAAGGAAAACTGCTCAATAAATAATACCTTTTATTGAAAACGCCCGTCTCTCTATTCTCTGCACTCTGGTGAAACTAAGAACGCACAGGTGACTGAGTGAAATAGCTGTCTATTGTTTTCAAACGACTCTAGAGATTTACTCTTATTCTGAGGGAGCAAAGTTGTCATGTTATATGGTTGTCGGAAGCTGAATCCCTTCTTGTCTGAGCCAGGGAAGCTGATCTCTCCCTATTCATTCAAGAAAGTTTCCAGTGACCTCTGAGCTAGCTGGCGCAAACCTAAATTAAGTCTAACATAGTCAGTAGAGACCTAGATGACCTCAGTCCTACGTCTACACTGCTGTTTATGTTATTCCAATGCGCAGAGCCTATTGGGAAAATAGGAACTACACTATACCATACCGATATCAAGACTCAGCACCATATGTCAGACTTCTAAGTGGCAGAGCGGGACTGCATGATGTAGAAGGTGTCCTGTCCATGAAAAGGTGAGCAGTGAGGCCTGGGTGCGCATCGGAGGCTGCAGCAGACTGGATACAAAAAAACAACGCTGCAATTTTGACGAACGCAGTACGATACACCGAATCTTATTACATTAATATATGTTTTTTTACAATAGCAGAAACGTTTTTATAATCGGTCTAACGACCGGAATATAAACTATACAAATAGTTGTTTTCAAATGCGAAAGGGAAGGTGTGTGAAAGGGCGATGTTATTCAACTCCACATTAAGATAGTAACAAACACCAATCATAACATCTTTCTTTTACTACCTTAATATGTCGAGCTTCAGGGTGAATTATGTGGCAACAGAAAAGTGAGCTCTGAATTTTCTTTTCAGTCACTCTCTCATTTCCTCGCTCGTTTGAAAAACAAATGACACACAATGTTAACTTCCTTTTTACCTTACAGGTTGTTTTTCACAAATTGGCGTCATCCCCCCCAAAAACAGCTACAAAGCTCTAAGTTTGTGGATTCTGCGATGATGCGTGGCCATCGTAACAACATCTGAGAAGCCTGCTTCGACACGTAGTGCACCCTCTTTGAATCACGCCAATGGCACAAGGTGAGCAAAGAAGCTTTTTTCCGATACAACAACAAGTCATCGATAAAAGGAGAGAGTGCGTAGTGTGCAGCAGCTTCACTGCTTAGGAATGTACAATTATCTCCGGGCAGTGAGAATAGATAGATTTCAACAGTCTGAGGGGCAGATCTACAAGCCGCTTGCGCCACTTTTGTGTCACTTTTAACATGGGAAAGTGGTGCAAGGATCTTGTAAATCTGCCCCTGACTTCCCAAGAAAAACACTCACCTCCGGACTCTGCGAGTCAATGGGGTGCAACAGTCTAGGTACGCAATATTGAGAACTCACCGCTATGCAGTGGGAGTGCATCGGATATACTACTTTGGAAGAAAAACAGCACACAGACACCTCCTTACAGTGGAACTTGATGAAATACATTATCCTGAGTGTACAAATAAATAAAAGCAAAAATATACGTGTGCAGTTGTATGTACTATGCTATGACTAACTCTATATACTATCTTTCAGATCACTAAACTGGAGGGTGCACTATGAACCAGCACGTGCTTGAACACACAACGGAGGTAAAAGGTGAGCTACGAGTATTTTCTCCAGTATTAACTTTTACATCTATAACTTTCTCTCTCTCACAGTTTTAATGTCGTTTTTTCTCTCTTTCTCTCTCTCACACATTATTTTTCTTTCTCTTTTAAAGTTATGAACGCTGCTGTCCACTCTGCTGTGTACAACCAAAGCTGAGTTCAAGTTGTGAACACTGTTGGTCACAGTGTTTACACAAGGTAAGCAGAGCGGCCTAGATATAAAAAGCCTCCGATTAAATGCATTATAAATAAAAGAGCTTATTTACAAGCCCCTTTCTCCACTTTTGCGTCACTTTCAACATGGGAAAAGTAACACAAAAGTGGTGCAAGAGTCTTGTAAGTGAGCCCTAAAGAATATTGTCCTGCATAATGACTTGATCTCTCACCTAATTCTGTCTCATCTATAAATCATTTTAAAGACCTGTTGGTCCATAGTGTAAATCTGATGCAGTAGGCACTTCCATACAGGCACCTCTTGAACGCGGGCCTATAAGACAGGTGAAATGTATCAGGCACACTGCAGAAGTGCAAATAACCAAATATCGCCAAGTGTTACCTTAACTTGTAATGTTTGACCTCATTTAGTCACATCAATCTAATTTTGAACATTTATTTTCATTTTTGTTTTGCAGATTACCTACCCTACTTCTATTGGAGTCCATATCACATTTTGTTTAATTGTTTTTTTAAAGGTATGTTTCTAGATATTTATTACATTGTTATCTTTAAGTTATGTCTCCAGTTATTTATTATTGTTTTAATAAAAGTTAATTTAAAAAAAGTAAATACGTCTTCTTTTTCTGACATTTCAGTATTATTTAGGGTGATAATGATATAGTTAGAAAACATTTAAAAATAGAAATAATATTTATAATTTGAAGTATAATACTGAGGCTAACTCTTTACCAGATCTTTACCAGAGACTATAGCTACGACTAACGGTTCCTATGGAAAAGTTTTAAAACTCCAGTACAGTAAAAGTTTAGATTAGCAACATAGTGTGGTGAACTTCTAGCCTCTGTGCTCATTTAAGTGTTCCATGAACTGTTACTATGGTAACAGGCAGAAAGCCATTTGGTGGTAGGGTTGAAACGTACTGGCTGCACAGAAACCATTATATTTACCCAGGATCCTCTACATTACAGAAAGGAAAGCAAAGTAAATCAGAACACTGTGTACCAGATTTACAACCCCCTTGCACCACATTTGCGTCACTTTTCCCATCTTAAAAGTAATGCAATAGTAACGCAATGAACTTGTAAATCTGCCCTATGCACATTACGAACAAAATAAGTACACAACTCATTCAATTCTTTATCGATCACAATTAGACAGTGTTGCCTCACGATTCACAATGAACTTCAATAAATACTTCATATCTATTTAAATGGAAGACGATATTGTCGACATTACAAAACTTAGTGGCATATTTACAAAGACAGAGTTAAAATTGTTGTCGCTTTAATGCCTGCCAACTACAACAAAAACACCGAAAATGAACTTCAAAATCCATTGTTATCTTACCGCAAGATTTTCTCAACATTGCTGTTTCCGGGAGGAGCTACGCGGGCATCCAAGATGGTCGCGTGAGCAGAGAGCTCCCGAGACCCGCGCCGCTCTTCTTTGTCTATCCTACACTTATCCTGATCATTTCAACGGGCTTTTGAAGTGCTACTCTCACTGATGCTGACGATCCTTTTTTGGTCGAAATCGGACCTTGGGGACCATTTTTCTGTCGCTTTCAACTTTTTGGCCTGCCCACGAACGCGACCGGGGACTCGGCTGCCTACTGTGGCCGAACTGTAATGCAACAACAACGGCTGCCTGGCATCTGGCCCACCGGTGGTGTACCACTTTCACTTTCGGTTTCCGGCCTCATTGTCTCTGTCTCCTCCTACTCTGACTTCGCCTGCTGCCCTCACAGTGCACACTTTCCATCATTGGGCTGGCAAGGAGGCCTGCGGTATTCCCTCTTCGATCTGCACTTCGGAGTTTCTGGACTTTTCTCCGTCCCACTGCCTCTCTTGGGTTCTCGGCCGCCATCGACTGCAACATGGCGACAAAACCTGAGGCCGAAAAACGCAGAAAGACTGTAACCCGGGGGGGGGGTCGATCCAGTCCAATATGATCGAACGCTACACCCAGCCGAGAGGCTCCCCCGGTGTCACCAGCGTGGGCGCTGAAGGACCTCAAACGGACATGTCGTCTTCTTCTGAAGTATCGCTCCAAGACCTGTTGGCTGCCATCTCTGGACTTAAGGCCGATATGAGTCAGCAATACGAAGCCATCGTGTCCAAGATAGACACGGTGGCTGTGGATGTTACTCTTATTCGGGCCGATCTTGCCAAGACAAACGAGAGGGTGAAGGCACTAGACCTGAAGGCGTCGAGCCTAGTAACGGACATGGCGGAGGCGCAGTCTGAGATTGGGAATCTGCGTGCCTCGCATGATCTGCTGCTTAAACGTATGGAGGACTACGACAACAGGGCCAGGCGGAACAACATACGCCTAGTTGGAGTGCCGAAAAGTGATGGTGCTGCCTCGATCGACTTATTGGTCGAGTAACTTATCGTTGCTAAACTTGCTCCGGTTGGACTCAGTAAGTTCTTTGCCGTAGAGCGCGCCTATCGTTTTCCAGGTGGACAGGTGAAACCAGGAGGCCCGCCGAGGCCTATCATTGCAAGGCTATTTCACTATCGAGATAGAGACGCTATCCTCCAGGCCGCCCGTAAACACGGCCCATTGAAATATGACAATAACTCAATCTCCATCTATCCTGACTTCACTCCCCAAGTGCAACGACAACGATCTGGGTTTCTCGGAGTGAAGCGTCGCCTGAGAGACCGGGGACTGAAGTACGCCATGTTGTTTCCAGCCCGACTGCGGATTGAGTTTAGAGAACGTGCCTACTTCTTTGATCAGCCGGAGCGTGCTGCCGACTGGTTGGACTCGTTGCCGACGGATGACTCTGAGAGCGGAGGCCCTGGTGGTGCAGAAGGTGGTGCAACGGCCCAGGAGTAACATGGGCCCCCGGAGGTCCGGATTGAGACTACGTACTGTACAGAGTAAATTAACTGTGTGCTCTATGGTCATGCCCGTGGCGGTGCGGGAACGGGTGATTTCTCCCTTCCTCCTCGGGGGGTTCTTTGTGTAGATAAGATGGGGCGACAGGCACACTGCAGTTTGGGGTGGCTTTTTAGTCAGCAGGGGTGCAGGGAGGGGGGTGTTGTAACGGGTTTCTGTTTGGGGGTTGGTTCCTGGGGACTTGGTTGTGTTTCGTTTTGTTTGTTATGTTTCGTTTTTCATGGTATTTCACTGATTGCAATTATTCCGAACTTGGGGTTGTGGAGGGGGGTTGGGGTGGATTGCTTTTGCCGCAATGGGGGGGGGTGAAATGCGGGTTCTTTCTTGGAACGTCAACGGGTTGGGTGACAGGATCAAGCGGGGCATTGTGCTACAATTTTTGAGGCCCCATGCCCCTGATGTTGTGTTCCTTCAGGAGACCCACTTAATTGGAAATGCTTGTAAGGCCCTCGACCGCCGGGGTTATCGCCTGGTCGCACATGCTGGTTTCACCTCTGGGTCCCGGGGCGTGGGTATCATGGTGAAGTCCTCCCTAGCTCTTGCTATTGACGAGGTTATCCTTGACGACCGCGGGCGGTATGCTGCCGTCTCCGGGAGGTGGGAGGGTAAACAGATTGTGCTTGTTGTTGTCTATATTCCCCCGGGGCTGCAGGCTACCACCTATGCTGATCTTGGCAGGACTCTTCTTGGCCTTCCTGATGGATTGTTAGTCTTGGGCGGGGACTTCAACTCTGTTATGTCTGGTGAATGTGATCGACTTCCCCCTAGAGTCCTGCTGCCATCCCAGATGTGGCTCAATGAGATGGCTGATACTTTTGGCCTGGTGGATGTCTGGCGCTCACTACACCCCACACTCCAGCAGTATACTTTTCATTCTGGTGCGCATGGCAGCCTCTCCCGTATCGATTATTTCTTTATGCTAGCCTCCACTCTGTCCACTGTCCGGGAGGTACGACATCTTCCCCGGGGTATCTCGGACCATTCCCCCTTGATGATTAAGATTTCTGTGGGTGGTCTACTTGGTAACAGGATCCCCCCAGTCCCTCCCTGGCATTTCCGTAGCCCCCGGCTCCGCTCAGATTTGGTGAAGGCAATTGATTGTTACTTTGATGAGAATGTGGGCTCGGTCACCTCCCCTACTGTTCTTTGGGAGGCCTTCAAGACGGTTATCAGGGGTTCCGCTCTATCAGTCATTGCTGCTGAGCGTAGGGTAAAGAGGGAGGCGGTTCTGGCTCTTGAAACTGAGATCACTGCGCTTGAAAGTGAGTTGGGTGGGGATGACACGCCTGCATTGTTGCACACTTTGGAACTAAAACAAGCCGACTACAAAGCTTGTGTCACTGATGCTGCTAAATTGATGCGAGCGAATCAACTAGGCCGACTGTATGATGTGGGTGACAAAGCTAGCAAGCTCCTGGCATGGCTGGATAAGGCTGAACGAGCGAGTCGTGTTGTGCCTGTCATTGTTCGCGAATCCGGTGAGAGTGTCTCCGACCCTGGTGAAATTGTTGATTGCTTTTTGGAGCACTTCCGGAAGGTTTATACGCCTGTTAGTGATCGGGATGAGGCTGATTCCAGGCTGCTATTGCGAGATATCGCCCTGCCTACTGTTTCAGATGAAGATGGTCTTGTCTTGGAGGCCCCTTTCACCGTTGATGAGATTGCCCTTGCTATCCGCTCTTTACGCTCGGGAAAGGCGATGGGCCCAAATGGACTGCCCATTGAACTTTACAAACTTTGTCCGGACAAGATGGCCGCCCATCTGCGCAATATGTTTCTCGAGGCGGTTGAGGCTGGAAGCCTCCCCCTTGAGCAGCGCCTGGCTACCATAGTGGTCATTTATAAGGATGGCAAGCCTCGTGACCGCTGCGCCTCCTATCGCCCCATCTCTCTCCTGAACGCGGAACCCAAGATCCTGGCCAAGGTTTTGGCCAATCGGCTGCTGAAGGTGATTTGCGACTTGATCCATCCAGATCAATCCGGTTGCATCCCGCATAGGAACACGGCCCTTAACCTGCGTAGGCTCCACAGTGTTCTCGCAAGGGCTCCAATTCTCGCCGACCCGGCAGTGGTCGCCTCCTTAGACGCCACTATGGCTTTCGACACTATCGAATGGCCCTATCTCTGGGCGGCTCTCGCTAAGTTTGGCTTTGGTCCTAACTTTATCGCATGGGTCAGGCTCCTTTACGAACAACCATTAGCTCAGGTTGTGGTAAATGGTAGATGCTCTGACCCCTTCCCCTTAGGCCGTGGCACTCGTCAGGGCTGTCCGCTCTCCCCGCTTCTATTCGCATTGGCGCTTGAGCCCCTTGCTGCGTGGCTTCGGTGGGAACCCTCTATTAAGGGGATCAGATGGTCCCCAGATCTTGAGGATCGTGTCTCCTTGTACGCGGATGACATCCTCCTTTATCTTACTTCCCCTCAAAAGTCGCTTAATGTCCTCTTCGACGTTCTCACATCCTTTGGTAAGAACTCGGGATTAGTCATCAACTGGACCAAGTCCTGTGTTTACGTCATAGCCGGGGCGCTGCCGCCTCTGCCTCGCAGGTTTCCCATATTGCTAGCGACTGACGGCTTCAAGTATTTGGGGATCTATGTCTCTATGGTCTCTTCGGTCCGTTATGAGCGGAACTTGTATGCTCCGCTCCGCAGACTCAAGCAGGACGTGCGACGAAGGCGCGAATTGCCCCTATCCCCATTGGGCCGCGCGGCACTCTTTAAAATGATGTCGCTCCCCTGGTTTCTTTACGCCTTGCAGAATTTTTTCGATCCTGTCCCTGCTCGCTACTTCTGTGAGGTTGAGAGTTTACAGCGACAACTGATTTGGGATGGTCGTGCTCGTATTGCCTTGTCCAAGCTCACCCTCTCATGGTATGATGGCGGTATTGCGTTGCCGGATATTAGACGCTATTACTGGGCCTCACGCCTGAGCGCTATCAACCATGCGACGTACGCTTCGGAACCTGCTCCCGCCTTTGCTTTGGATAAACTATTACTGCCCGGTGGCAACTTTAATAGGGCTCTGTACTCAAAGGCTCCCTTTCGACACCTTACAGGCCCGACGAAGTGTGCAGTGCGGGCATGGAGAGACGCTACTGTGGCCTCGGGCTGGGGTGGTAGGCTGACACGTATGACGCCATTGTATGACTCAGATCGGTTGGGTAATTTGTGGAAGACGAAAGGATTTGAGAAGTGGGACATGATTGGGATCAGTAAGGTGGAGGATCTATGGGCACGGAGCGCTGTTAAATCCTTCGAGGTATTGAAACTGGAATACCGGCTCGATGATAGGGAGCACTTCCGGTATATGCAGGTTCGGCATGCCTTGTCCTCCGTCTTTCCATCTGGTACCGATATCCCGCAGTCCTCCCCTTTGGAGGATCGTGTTTTAGACGGCCATGTCCCCGATAGCACTATTTCCTTAATATATAAAAAGCTTGTCAACAACAGGGCTGACCAACTTGAGAAACTTCGTGCTTCCTGGACGGCTGACGGGCTCGAACTCGACGACGAGGACTGGCAGTCGGCTGTATCCTCCCCTAAGGAGGTGGCTATCCCGGCTCGGCTTCGTTTTGTCCAGTTGAAGATCCTCCACCGTGTGTATCTGACCGGAATGCGTCTGGTGCGAATGGGTTTGGTTTCAGATGGACGGTGCAGGCGTGGATGTGGTATGGATGGTACCTTCCTTCATGTTCTGTGGGAATGCCCGATGATTGCAGCCTTTTGGTCTAGAGTGCATGATGTTATGGGTCGTGTCACCGGGATCCCACTCCTTCCCGAAGCACGACGTTGCCTGCTCAATGTGTGGGAACCGTCGGATTGTAATGCTGCCCAGACACTTTGGGTTACTCTGGGCAACATGGTCACAAAGAGAGACATAGCGCAGCTCTGGGGCTCCCCTAGATTACCATTGCTCAGTGCCTGGAAAGAGAACATGGACTGGTGCATGTTCCGAGAAAAAACTGTATATGAGGCGCGGGGGCGTCCCAAGAAATGGTCCAGGGTCTGGGCTCAGTGGAATTCGTACCGCGGAGACATTTGCTCCCCTCCGCTGGACTATGAGGTTCCTCTCCCCTCTTCTCCATGATTGACGTTCCTTTCCCAATTTCCAGTATAGCCTTTGCTTTCTCCCTCGTGCTCGCCCCCCCCTCGTCATATGTGCTTTTTCTATTTATTAGCGTTCTTTCCCCCCTTCTCCCCCCTCCCGCGACCTTTGCCATTATGATACCATGTGTTTGTGTGTTGTTGTTCTTTTCGACAAAATCATAAAATTAAACCTTTCTTATCCTATTTTGATATGGTGCTATGTTCCATCCGACAATGTAGTCTCAAGAGATTGCTTTAACAACGTACTGTCTCCAAATTTACTTTTTAACCATCCGTTTATGTCATAGCAGCCGGCCCTGCGGGGTTGTAGGCAGACGCTGTGTATTGTGCATTCATAAATAAAGGTTTAAAAAAAATAAAAAAAAACATTGCTGTTTCCTATACAAGACTGAGAGTCACCCCCCGGGGCTATAAAATAAATGGTTGTGGGGGGCTCCAAGGCCCCCCTGCAAAATTAGAAGTTTGGGGACCTCAACAACCCCCCTCAAATCCCGGGAACCACCACCCCTGGGGATTAGTGTATTGTGGGAGGCAGACTGCGTGGCCCTCTGCCTGGAGCCCTCAGGGTCCCTGGGGACCGCCACGCCCCAGGGCCGGCTCCTACAGTGTCCCAGGGTGCCTACTCCCGGGACACTGCTGTTTGCTGTTTGCTATGAGAAGGCGGGAGCCTTGCGGCTCCCGCCCTCCCACAGCAAACTTAGTTTGAATTTTGAAAGACACAGCAGTGAAATCTGTTCTCACTTTCAAAATAAATCCAAATCAGAATGCTTTTCCACATGCAAGTTAGCATCTCCCCATGTGGAAAAGCAATGCTGGCTCCCGAAGGACGCGGGGAGCTGGCTGGACTGTGGGGGTATTGTCGCTCCCCCCACGGTCCCCAACATTTTTTATAAGACCCAGGGGATAGGGTCCCCGGGGATATTAGAAATAACTGATAGGGGCTATTTTTTTACGGTAAAATTCAAAGTTGCGCACCCAGCGCAGCGCTCAGTGCGGCCCCCTGGTGTGCATGAATCCCTCTATGAGGAAAGGAAGCAGCTAAGATTCCTGGAGAAACAATGGAGGCAAGTGCCCTCCACCGATAATTTGGCTACGCTTCGCTCAGCAAGATCCAAGTACGACAAGCACATCTTCCTTGGGAAAGCGGCGCACTTCAAAACTCTCCTTGACTCAGCCAAAAATAGACCCAAAAAACTATTCAATCTCATCAAGATTCCTAACTGCTCTCCCCCAACCTCCGAGTTGGAGGATTCTACAAAGAGAGCAGCGAATTTCGCTATATTCTTCGATGAAAAAGTGAAATCACTTGTGGATCAGGTCGCTCATCCTACCCCTCCAGAGGAGCGCAAATCCTTAGCCATTTGGCAGAATTTTTACCCTTTATCTGAAGATGCCCTTCTCAAGTGCATACGCAAAACAAAGCCCTCCAACCATTCTCTTGACCCCATCTCCAGTGCCATTGCCATTGACTTCTATACCCATTCCCTTTCCTATTGGACCACTCTGGTCAACCTCTCCCTCTGTCAAGGCTCCCTTCCTGTCTCCTTCAAAACTGGCCAGGTCACCCTCTGCTTAAAAAACCCACTGCTGATGCGAATGACCTCAACAACTTCCGCCCCATCACTAACCTACCCTTTCTTGTGAAGAGAGGGAGCTTGGAGCGCTCTGTCCTCCCGCCAGGGTGGCGCCTCTCGGCCTAGGCTCGGGCGGCCATCTTAGGTGCCGAAAAGTGGGCACACAGGGCCTACGGGCCGGGAATATGGAGGCACGGGCTGGGAAGTCCAGGAAGGGTCAGGACTTAACGTGGAGGGAAGGGCTGGTTAGGCCGGGGGACTCAGGGGTCTGTTGTGGTGGAAGCTCGGACGGGAGTTGCTACGGGTCAGGGAGGACCACGCCACGAGGCCGGGTCTAACAGTCAGTATCCAATATATTTAGTGTGACACTGTAAATTACTCAAGTGAACAATCAATCACACTGCTACTAAATTCTCTAACCAGATATTTATATATCCACTGATTCTTCAATGCAGATTGGTGTATATATAATACATATTTAAATAACAAACCTAACCACATTCACTGAATGATGTCATCAGTGATGTCATTTTAGATGTCATCAGTGATGTCATCAGTAATGTCACTGACCATGTCATGAATTATGTAATATGTGACATCATCACCATTGGATTGCGGGCGCAAGAGTTACAGTTAGTACAAGTAACTATAATAATAGAGGAATTTCAATGGTTTTGTACAAGTGAAATGTCTAACTAACTATAACACCCCACAAACCTATTGTTTTTTCAGTGAATTTCTAAGGTTTTTTAAATGCTAATTCCTAACTATAACATGTCTGAAACCTATGGGTTTTTCAGTGAATATATATATATATATATATATATATATATATATATATATATATTCACAGAAAAAACCATAGGTTTTAGGCCATATATAGTTAGGAATTTGCATTTACATAACCTTGAAAAGTTCACTGAAAAAACCATTGGTTATAGACCATATATAGTTAGGGATTAGCCTTTTCAAAACCTTATTTTACTCACACAAAACCATTGAAATTTCATATATAGTTAGTTGCACTAACTATATATCGCGCACCCGCAATCCACTGCTGATGATGTCACATATTACATCATTCATGACATGGTTAGTGACATCACTGATGACATCACTGATGACATCTCAAATGACATCACTGATGACATCACTGATGACAACATCCAGTGACTGTATGTTTCTGTAAAGTTAAAATATGTCTTACATATTGAAGAATGAGTGGATGTATAAGTTTCTGGATGAAGGATTTAGTAGGTGCATGACTGACTGTATGAGTGAGTGATTAAATGTGTCTCACTGAGTGCATGGGTTAGTGACTAAACTGTTTTAATTTGTGCATCATTATATCTGTTGTTCTACAAACTGCTGCATATGTTGATCAGTAGCTATATGAGTAACTGTATGGGTTATTCATTGGTTGTCCAAGTATTTGTATGGGAAACTGAGTGTGTGTGTATGGGTGGCTGGGAGGTGTGTGACTCTGTACATAGATGTGTGAGTAGTTGATTCACTATATGTATGGGTTCAAAAGTGCATGTGGAAACAGCTGTATGTGCGGTTGACTGTGCATGAGTGTATTAGTGAGTGAATGGATATCTCAGTGCTACATGTCAAAGTAAGTACATATGTAAACACAGTACATGTGAGAGTTGACATATATAAATAACTGTGCATAAGAGCCAGTGAATGTGTGAGTGGCTGTATGGATCATTGTGAACATGTATCAGGGATTGTATAAGAGAGTAAATATGTGTTAGTATATGTTTGAATAAGTAAGGTGTGTATAACTGTATAATTGAGAAAATGGAGGTGTGATTGATTTTTTGCATAACTGACTAGGTGTGTGAGTAACTCCATGGATGAGTGACAGTCTGTGACTGTCTGTTTACACTGATTGTATCTAAGGTTATATTAGAGTCTGAAGAGGTTCATGGTATTATCACATGAATGATATCATCAGTGATGTGATCAGTCATGTCAAATGAGATGTTATCAGTGATTTTATCAGTGATGTCATTTGAGATGTCATCAGTGATGTCATTTGAGATGTCATCAGTGATGTCATTTGAGATGTCATCAGTGATGTCATCAGTGATGTCACTAACCATGTCATGAATGATGTAATATGTGACATCATCAGCAGTGGATTGGGGGTGCGCGATATATAGTTAGTGCAACTAACTATATATGAAATTTCAATGGTTTTGTGAGTAAAATAAGGTTTTGAAAAGGCTAATCCCTAACTATATATGGTCTATAACCAATGGTTTTTTCAGTGAATTTTCAAGGTTTTGTAAATGCAAATTCCTAACTATATATGGCCTAAAACCTATGGTTTTGTCTGTGAATTTCAATGGTTTTTTAATAGCAAGTATCAAAAGCTGTCAAATGTCAAGTACGTGATAGGTAAAAACTTTTTCGTGTTTATGCACGCTGATGTGCTTTGAACGCTGCCCCCCCCTCTTTTCTCTTAGTAGTACTCTCTCTTTGCAGATAGTGAAGAGTAGTTAACGCAGGCCTTTACCCCCGTTGTAATCCGTTGTGCCTGCTTGTCTCTCCATTTGATTGATTGTTATCCAAGCATTTACTGTTTTACAATTGATTCTCTTTGGTTCATTCTCTATTTACAAACAAGCACAAAGTCGCAATACTCTGTTTAGTCTTTGCAGATAGTGAAAAATCGTGAAAAATCGTGTAAACAAATAAAATTAATCGAGCAAAATCAGTAGGCCACTAATTGGATCTCTTTTTGACCTCGCTAAAATAGAAATATTAGGAACAACCCTTCATGAGAAATACGAAAATAGTGAGATGAACTGAGCTCCACACCATGAGGGCTGCAAGACAGCTCGGCTCCGTCACCCACCCCGCCCAAAATAACGACAAACCCTATGCAAATATTAAAAATATATACAACACACCAGCAAAGAAACAGGGTAAAACATTTTATTAAATAACTATTTACATAACTATTTTATACTTTTTATTGCCCGATCCGGCTAGCTCAATCGATCGAGCATGAAACTCATGCACTCTGATAGCAAGCGTTGCTACTGATGCTATGCAGACCAAAACTGGTTTTCAGTTTGTACATTTTTCTAGATTTTTCCATCCAAGGTTGGTTGAGTTTGTAGAACGATGGCTTCAGATTTTCAACATACGGTGTGGTGGCGCGGACTGGGAGGGGGCGGTTCGCTCCTGCCCCCTCCCCAAGTAAGATTTTCATACGTGAAAGTACGTTAATGGTTTTGGTCCCTGAGTTGCTTCGATGTCACTGCCATTCTCAAATGGCATAAGTTCTGGATGTTGGGTGCCATAGTTCAGAGTTCTGAGCAGCGCTTGTAACACTGTCTGAAGCTTATTTCCACCTACTGCAGCTTCACTATTCTCAAAGTAAGTGAGGGTCGTTTGTGGACCTGACTGCATTTGAAAACAATGTGATATTGTACCTCCCTAAACCGCTTGACGGAGGCCCCCGAGGGGCGGTGTGATGGCACGGACTCGGAGAAGACGCTTGGCTCCGACCCCCCCCCCAAGTCTTATAGCACCGGTTTAGCCTGAGATCGCCCCCAACATAGGCGGCCGGCTCCCGGGGTCCGGCGGAACTTTTTGCCTTTTGATGACTCTTCTATTCTGGACCTTGTCCCACAATCCGTTTGACCTGAAGACACGCTGTAGTGGGGCGCCCCTTTACCGTTTTAGTTGCCATTCCGCCCGCTTTTGCTACACTGTGCCTCTTCCGCCATTCAGCTGTTTACCGCCCGCTCTTGCGACTACAGCGTCTCGCTCACCATGTAGTTGAGTTGCTCCCGCTCTTGCGATACAACGATAAGCGACTGCCACAGGACTCTCAAAATGGCGGCCGGCTCTTCAGATTTGGGCGTGGTCCACTAAAATGGCCCTGGGACACCTTGGAACTCGGACGCTTCCCTGATAGGGCTTGGGTCCCATTCTTGAAAGCGTCCCCTCAGCCGCGAAGATTCTACAAAAGTCTTGGGGGCCCCCGACTCCCGCAGGCTTCTGGTGGGGAGCGGCTGCCATGTTTGCTCGTGGAATGGCCACGACGGACCTACGAGATGGTAGTGCTCTCATGCTGACGCCAGCTTTAGTCTGAAACATCCAGAAACACTGTAGACTACCAATTCGATCAGTTCCGGTATAGCCCCAACATGACCCGGTAGAGAAGAACTTGCCCTCCCCTCTTTGACTGATGGTTCTTGTTGCCTGTCCCCTCTGTTGTCATTTAACAGAACTTTTTGGACTGCTGAAAGGGGTTGTGTTCCGAACGCTGGTTGGTGGAGACATTTTGACTATATTCTTGACCTACGTTGTCGCGTAATGCGTTATATGACACGCCGCGTTAGCGCACCCGGAAGTGATCCGGGGCGCGGCGCGCAGCGCGTAACGTAAGCATAACAGGTCATGTGACTTGTTAATAAAACTTTTTATTGGTTCATTTTACTTTTGTTATTTTAATAATGAAAAGCTTGGTCATATGACCTAAAAAATACGCTTTTTATTGATTTCGAACTTTTTTTTTTAAACATATATGTTATAATATTCCAGGCTAATGTACTTTCCCGGAAAATTTACAACTTTCCTGCAAGTAAAATATATTCCTTTTTCGAGAAACAGGGCGTTTCTTGGTTCCATGACGGAGCCGTTGAGTAAAAGAGACTCGGCCTGCTGTCTTAGTCGCCGATACGCCTGATTATCAGATTCTTATCGATCACTTTATGTTGCAGGAGTGGAAAACACAACTGCCCTTGACCATTTATCTTTACTGCGTTCCTACGTATTATACCTTTTATCCGTCATGTAATTGGACTGCTTTATTTCACTTGCCTTTTACTGATTCGAAAACAGTGACTAAAAGTAAAAACTTTACCAATGTAAATGCTATTACCATGTTTTGTTTTAAAAACCTTTATTGTGAAAATGTCAGTATACAAATACAGGCCTATAACCACGTGGGCCGGCCACGGAGCAAACTGAAATCGTATATGATGAGGAGACATTTACATTATAGAGGAACGTAAGGAGCGGGCCATTAGGTTGCAAGAACTAAGGTGTCTAACAGTTGCGGAATCGGTGGACGTACATTTTGTAATTAAATTACGACAGGGCCACTTACAAAAAAATCATCTAGATATACATTTGCGGGCAAGTACCATGGGTGACGTTAATTCGAACTTTCAATACTACAGTAATCAATAACACATCAGAACTTAATATCAATAGGGATGTCAAAATATTCAATCAATTCTCGTCCCCGCCCGCCATGAGCATCAAAACTGCATTCATATCTCGTGATATCAAAGTTGTTCAACCAGTACACAACAAGGAGTTACGAGTCCCATTTATACCGGCGCCATTTTGGGCGAGGCCGGGCAGGTCCAAGATATAGTCAAAATGTCTCCACCAACCATCGGCCAGACCAGAACCCATTTCGGCCCTTTATGCTACAAGATGGTGTCTTCCATTCAGAAAATATTGTTGGCAGCATTTTGAAAGGAAAGATAAACAGCCGTTCTCCTAGTGAGTCTCACATTGTTACATTTAGGAAGAATGTTGAAGAGTAGTATGTGGAAAATCTGAAGCCATTTTTCTACAAACTCTCAATCAGCCTTGGATGGAAAAAAAAATCCTGAAGAATGTACAAACTGAAAACCAATTTTTGTCTGTATAGCATCAACAGCAACGCTTGAGTCAGCTCTGTGTGAAGCCGCCATTTTGATTCAATCAATAACGTCCCCCTGCACACATTCAGGGACCTGGTCGTGTCTTCAGTTGAAACGGATTGTGGGACAAGAAGCAAAAAGGAAAAGGAAAAAAGTTTCGCCGGACCTCGGGAGCCGGCCGCCTATGTCATGTGCGATCTTTGGCCACACCAGGGCAATAGTGAAGCTGCAGCAGGTGCAAATAAGCTTCAGACAGTCTTACAAGCACTGCTCAGAACTCTCAACTATGGCACTCAACATCCAGGACTTGCCATTCGGATCTTGGCGCCTTGTGCTGGTTCCGACCTATTCACACATCGGTCCACTACTGACATCACCTCATAAGCCAACGGGGCACCCCACGCCGACTTTCGGCGCAGCATTGTAGGATGGCCACACCAGTGCGGCAACTTGCTGGACACCACCTCGGTGCCATCTGGATCTCGGCGCGTTCGAGTCACTGTACCGCAAGAGCGGGAGAAACTCAGCTGGACACGCCGTCTTTCGGCGCAGCATTGTAGGATGGCCACACCAGTGCAGCAATTTGCTGGACACCACCTCGGTGCCATCCGGATCTCTGCACGTTCGAGTCACTGTACCGCAAGAGTGACCGCAACTCAGCTGGACACGCCGTCTTTCGGCGCAGCATTGTAGGATGGCCACACCAGTGCGGCAACTTGCTGGACACCACCTCGGTGCCATCCGGATCTCGGCGCGTTGTGCTGCCTTCGGCCTACTGTAGCCGCAAGTGCGGACGCAACTCAGTTGGACGGCGAGTGAAACGCTAAGGGGCGCTCCACTGCAGCCGAGGAGCCTCCATCTTGGGGGAGACGCACAGCCCCCACTGACTGACGCGACCTCACAGGCCAATGGGGCGCCCCACGCCGACTTTCGGCGCAGCATTGTAGGATAGCCACACCAGTGCAGCAACTTGCTGGACACTAACTCGGTGCCTATTCGCACATCGGTCCGCTACTGACGCCGCCTCACGTGCCAACGGATTTTCTAAGCTTTTTGTAGCCCTATGCCGCATAACAGGTCATGTGACTTGTTTATAAAACTTTTCATTGGTTCATTTTACTTTTGGTTTTCTAAAGATGGAAGGCTTGGTCATATGACCTAAAAATAACACTTTTCATTGGTTTAGAACATTTTTTTTTCCCAAACGATGAAAGCCCCACCTTGTTTCTGGATGATTCAGACTGAAGCTGGCGTCAGCATGAGAGCACCACCATCTCGTGGCTCCGTCGTGGTCATTCCGCGAGCAATCATGGCAGCCGCTCCCCACCGGAAGCCTGCAGGAGTCGAGGGCCCCCAAGACTTTTGTAGAATCTTCACGGCTGAGGGGACGCTTTCGAGAATGGAGCCCAAGCCCTATCAGGCAAGCGTCCGAGTTCCAAGGTGTCCCAGGGCCATTTTAGTGGACCAGGCCCAAAACCGAAGAGCCGTCCGCCATTTTAAGAGTCCTGTGGCAGCCGCCTATCGCTGCACTGCAAGAGTGGGCGTAAGTCAACTACATGGTGAGCGAGACGCTGTAGCCGCAAGAGCGGGCGCAACTCAGCTGGATGGCCGCCACCTGGGGAGGCCCGTTCACGCTGCCTCCCCCACGCCCCCCGGGCCGCCCCACGCCAATTTTCGGAGCAGCATTGTAGGATACCAAAACCAGTGCGGCAGTTTACTGGACATCACCTGGGTGCCATCCACATCTCAGCGCGTTCTGCTGCCTTGGGACTATTCGCACAACAGACCGCTACTGACGAGGCCTCCCCCAGCACCACCCGGGACGCCCCACGCTGTTTTTCTGAGCTGCATTGTAGGAAACCAAAAACCAGTGCGGCACCCAGGTGACATCACCTGGGTGCCGTCCAGAACTCAGCACGTTGTGCTGCCTTGGGACTATTCGCACAAAAGACAGCTTCTGACCATTATGCTTTTTTTTGTCAAAAAATGTTTAAATGTATTTACAGTTTTTGTTGCGTTCGTTATATTTAAAAGTTAATAAAGTTTTATAATCCTACTTTGTTGGAGTGCTATATATTTTTAAAAAATCGGGTGAATGGGGCCTTGAATCGGGTTATTGTCATGTGTGGGCTTTGCAAGTGTACTGCTACAGGATCGGACATTTCAAACTCAAATGCACGTTCTTTTTCTTACCTTTCCGAAGCATGGAGCGCAATAGCAGGCAGAGAAAGGGTGATGCAAGTGTTGAACACTGCCTGGCCTGGCAAGTTGCTGGCAGTGCCCCCCCCCGCCCGCTCCTGAAAGAGGACACACACACACCGCCGCCCCGAGTACTTCACAGATCTTTAAAAGACCATGCGCTTGTTCATGAGGCTTAAATGGTTTATCACCCCTTCTAGAACCCCTGCATCGACCCTCTGACGTTTCCTGGAAGAATTGCCACGTAACACAATACCAAGCCCTGTCACCTGGAACCCCCGAGGAATCGTGGGGCATATTATCAAGGGGGTTTATCTCCGCTTTTTTGGCTTTAAAAGCCAAGAAAGCGGAGATAAAATTATCTCCCTATTACCAAGCTGTCGCTAACACCAGTTAGTGACAGCTAAAAGGAGATAGCGACCATCTTGGGCCCCGCTTTGCATGTCAGTGATATTTATCACTAATGACATGCAAAGTGGGCGTGCCAAGATGTTAGCGACTGGAAACAGTCCCTAACATCGCTATCTCCTATTACCAACTTTTGGAGATATTCGCGCAAAGCGCGAATATCTCCAAAAGCTAACACCTGCCCTGAGCAGTTCTTAGCCATGTTATCCAATGGGAGGTGGATAACATGGCTAAGAGCATTTGCTCGATAATGCATGAATATCGCTGACTTTTCAGCGATATTCATGCATTGCGGCCGTTTTTTATCGCATTTGCGATAAACCTTGCTAATAGCAAGGTTTATCTGCGATAAAAATCGCCGATGTGCGGCGATAATTTTTGTCTCTAAACAAGTTAGAGACAAAAATTATCGCTAGTTGTTGGTAATATGCCCCCGGGTTTTTGCTTGCAGAAATCGGGAGGCGGGAGACTAGCACTGAAATCAGTAGTCTCACGCCTGAATCGGGAGGGTTGGCATGTCTGGATTCTCTACAGCTGGGGCCATAAACTACATCCGCAGGGCTAGGTGATAGCCTGGGACCGGCCTGGCATCTAAAATGGCTGCCGTGCACGACAAAATTGTGGCATTGGAAAAAAGGCAAGATGGCGCAGACAATGTTTATCAATAAGGATTCATTTATAACAAAATATTTTATCGCACTGACAAATTGGCGGTCAACACTTCCTGATTTCCATCGAATCGAACTTTAACAGACGTCACACAGCAAAAAAAAAAAAATGCTCACGCACAGCCGCTGGAAGACATGTATCAACATATATGAGCCTCCTCAGCCACCCTCAGAAAACATAAGCGATCAGGATACGTCTCCCGCACCCCCTTATACCTAGTAATTTAATTAAAACAAAACACAAAATGGCGAATTCCCGTTTCGCTACCAGTTTGCGGCCCGGGAAGCGCTTCTACCGTGAAAAATCTATTTTTTTCCCCACGGGACCCTTTAATAACCCCAACATCATTCCTAGGGGGTCAAGAGGGGAATACCTTGCCCCCTTTCATTAAATTCCCCCTTCGTTTTTCACCTCTTCTTCTCTCTCGATCCTACCGAGAGACAAGATGGCGCACGCACAGCCGCTGGAAGACATATATCAACATATATGAGCCTCCTCAGCCACCCTCAGAAAACATAAGGGATTAGGATACGTCTCCCGCACCCCCTTATACCTAGTAATTTAATTAAAACGAAGCACAAAATGGCGAATTCCCGTTTCGCTACCAGTTTGCAGCCCAGTTCGCGGCCCGGGAAGCGCTTCTACCGTGAAAAATAATTTTTTTTTTATTTTCCCCACGGGACCCTTTAATAACCCCAACAACATTCCTAGGGGGTCAAGAGGGGTATACCTTGCCCCCTTTCATTAAATTCCCCCTTCGTTTTTCACCTCTTCTTCTCTCTCGATCCTACCGAGAGATAAGATGGCGGCCGCTCCGGACTGTTTAGAATGTTGACAGACACCGGGGAGCCAATCAGCTTCGCATCGCAAAGTTCCGTTTCGCGAAAAGTAAGCGGACCGGAGCGCAGCCCGGAGCGCTGTTACAGATATATATCTTGTTTTGAACGTTAATTTCTCAAAATCCACTGGAGCACATATATTGAGACCTAGCAAAGGCACATCGGGCTAACAGTCCCTACAATTTTGCCAAGTTTCGTGCATATCCATTCAGCCGTTCGAGCTAAAAGTGAGGCCAACCGCCCTATGGAAATTAACATGGGGAAAACGCGTTTTGGGACCCTCCTTTTTTCTCGGCCCCCCCTTGAGGAAACCCCCCCAAATTTTCAGGGGCTGCTCAGAAACAAAATGTGCCATTTTCCTGAAAATTTCAGCCGATTCCGTCCACAAACGCCAAAGTTATTAGACATAGAATTTTCAAAAATCCGATAGGGAAAAAATCCTAACTATATATACCTACTGGCGACACGCCAGTAGGTTATATATATATATATATATATATATATATATATATATATATATATATATATATATATATATATATATATATATATATATATATATATATATATATATATAACCAAGTCCTGCAACACTCATCCGCTGTACCCTCAGGGCTCGGAGGGAAAAACAGGTACAGACCACAAGTTGGCTCGTGAAAAATCAGGCGCTGTTTATTTTCACCACGTCCTCCTTAGCATGATGCTTTTCTACAGGGTCACCTGGTATATATTCTTACAAAGCCTAAAAATCACTGAGACTCGCTACTTATAGGTAAATGAACTGTAACCCACACCCATCATGTATTGATAATTACTTCATATAATAGTCACTCATGATATGTAAAATTGCATCTTTGATGATCTCATTGATGAGATCTCAAAGGCAAGGTGAGACACTGTAATGAGGGCTTAGAGGTGTGGGATACACAAATCTGCCAGCAGCGGGTTGGTGGGACCTGGCCCTGTACCAGAGACACATAGGTCGCAGTGCTCAGCAGGGTTGGCAGTTGGTTGGGCGCAAGGTCAGCCCAGCTCATGACCAAAAGCCAGGCTCAGTAGGGGTTGACCAGTGGCTGGAGGTTGGTGTGCAGCCAAGCCCCGCTGCGCACAATGAAGGCTGTTTGCAGCAAAGATTGAAAATTAAGTACCTCATAAAAAACAATTAAATTCACTGACAAACATTTCTGGTTGTAGTTCAAAGGGTGCCACCGCATGCTCAAAACACAAATTTGTTATTGGACCTAAAATATAGACAAGAGCTAGCAAGAGAACAACTTGTCATCTGGTGTTAGTTATGGTGTGTTGGGTGTGTGGAGAACATCTAGGACCATAACTGGCAAATTTAATTCATTTCATGCATCTTACCCACAATTATAACTCAGCTGGTAATTGTTTTTTTCCATTAACATTGCACAGGTGGTGATAGCTCCTGCATACTTATGGTTATGTCAGAGTTCCACTGAAAAGCCTTTTTTTTGTTTTCTTGCTGCATTTTATGAATCTGCATGAAACTTAAAAAAAATAAAGTTATCCCAGTTGGGTTTGGCTCAATGGCGCTGATCATTGGTACTAAAAATAAATGACACATGCACAGATGTTGAAAGACTTTTCATGTAAAAAGTGAGTTATAAATGCTGTCCTCAACTGCCATAGGTCCAATTCACCTCGAAGTTAAAGAGGTATACAGTTGACCAATAACTTTATGCCTCTGTGACATAGCACCAGCTATTGCGCATCTGAAGCATCAGTTTCTATGTGAAAAGGTTATTTCTCATTAGAGATTAGCAAGATTGGAGCAGGCATAAAATATCCCTTTAAAAGGTTAAAATCTTCTTCAGCGTCCAGATAATGTGTTTACTTTTATGCTACAAGGTAAAGAAGCTGGGTATTTTTAAAGGAGGATAAAGCATTGTGCTAAGTATTTTTAAAAACATTAGTTTTTCAGGCTCAGTGATAGCATAATTATGTCTCTTAGGAATTCATGCCCTTGACTCTAAATTTAATTATCTAAACCTTGTTTAGTCAAGACCACCACAACTCTATTTGGGACTTCTAGATTCTTTGGGGGTTTGGACGGACACTCTTTTAAACAAAAGCGTGATTCAAAATATATTTGCCTATGGAGTTAAACTTCCCTTGGATTATGGTGCATGAGCCAAGGGAGACCTAGTATTGTCCCGAAATATGAAGCCTTCGTTAATTTTGAAGATAATAAGTCCATAGTGGAGAAGTGTGGCTCAATGGTTAGAGCGGCAGACCCTGATGCAGAGGTCTAGCCCGGAACTAGGGTTCAATTCCCGCCTCGGCAGGTCTTGGGCTCAATTTCCGCGGACCTGATAATACTCGCCTCGGTGCCTATTCTAATCATGGGTCTCACTCTGCAACTCTGGGCAATAGCTTGCTTAATCTCCACAATGGCCCCAACAACGCTAGGATGCATGGCTTCACCTTGGGGGTGCCCAGGAGTGGGCACTTCACAGGGAAAAGCTAGGAAGGGTTCCACAGCGGTAAGCGTACAAGCGCTTGAGATTCCCCTTCGGAGGTCGATTCGGTGCGCTACACAAATACTACTACTTACATTTACATCTGATACCCAGGACAGTTTCCCTGCTGAAACAGAATGCGTAATGAGGCTTGATGAAAATGAGCATTGGGCCCTAAAACAGAATCCAGTCCAGTCGTGAAAGAGTTTTCCCCATTGGTAGTATGGACCTTTGATAACTTATGTAAAGCATTGAAAGGGAGGAAAAGTCAACAATGCATTTCAAACTTGTGAAGCCAATGTGACTCTACCATTAGGACCACGAATCATCGGATATAGTTTATTTCGGTCTGATAATCAATCTAGTATGTATGCAAACCAAGAATAAGTTCAATAAATGCAGCAATACAATAGGTAAGCTGAAATATCTCAGTGGGTTAAGGCGCAATAGAATGACATATCGAATTGCAATAATAATGATTGTGTAAACACATATTAAAGCAAATAGGTGCTCTATAAAGAAATGTCCCTTCTCTCTCCTAAACATGGATCAAATATAGGGTCATCTATCAAGGGTCTCTAAATTGGGAACACAGAGGAGGAAGAAGGTGTCAGCATTATCATACTTCAGTAAAAGTAAAAAAATAAAAGGAAATAAGTGTCTAGTATAAAGCTTCAAACCTGTTAGAATAGAGCAACCAGAGAGATCTTTACCTCCTTAAATCTAAAGGTAATCTGCGCTGCCTTCAGCTGTGTGAACATCATTTTAAAGTACCAAGAGATTCAGAAATGTCCTTAACCCCGTCACACCAACAGGGACCAATCAGAGCATTACTTGAGTGTATCTGCAGCATGTCTTTAGGTTCACATCGCATTGAACTAAAATTTTGGTTCTCAACCTGGAACAGCTTGTCATCCTGGTACATGATAAACAGAAGGCCTCTTTCGACCATTGTTTCGCCACATTCACTCCCAAGTTTCTCTCATGCCTCTCTATCGGCTGTCTAATACAGACAATAACCTTTTCACTAGCTATCAGAAATCATGATAGTGAACCTGCAAGGAAAAGAGATAACATGCTGGCAAAGAAAGAATATGCATTTCAGCTAAGACCTGTAGTCAGGCTAACTTTAAACATTTATGGGCTGATTCCGATCCGGAAAAAAGCACTTTGAATTCCCGCACGAAGCGTTTTCCCCCGTACGAATCGTACCCGTACACGTCTCCGTACGAATCTGCAAGTACAATCCCAATCCAAAGAAACACTCCGTACGACTCGTAAAAACCTCCTTACAAATCGAAAGTCCATACGAATGGCATACGGCTGACGCTTGACGCTACGTCCGAACCTAAATGCACTGCGTCACCTGTACCAGGAAGTACGATCCGTGTTGAAGACACTCCGTACGGCTCTCTTGCTACAAGAGTCAAAAACTGCCGTAAATACAGAGTCCCGCCCGACCCGCACCCCGGTACGCGACAAACACGACATGAACCCCATCGTCCGTGTCATACCAGTCCTGTACGCCCACCACCTCGTACATAGAAACTGACGACGGCGCAGACGGTGAGTACAACGAACTCATACTTACCTGTAGATGGTGCCACACGCGCACAACCCCATCACGACTGTAATGTCAGGGTACGTAGCGACACACGCTACCACATATCACCAGTGTCATAGTCAGACGTGCCGCACCAACATCATCGATCCCGGGGTACAGTACGCTACCGCATATCACCAGTGTCACAGTCAGACGTGCCACACCTACGTCATCGATTGGGGGGGCGGTACCCAACCGCATATCACCAGTGTCATAGTCAGACGTGCCGCACCTACGTCATCGATGTCGGGGTGCGGTACGCTCCCGCATACCACCAGTGTCACAGTCAGACGGCCGCACCTACGTCATCGATCCAGGGGTACAGTACGCTCCCGCATACCACCAGTGTTACAGTCAGACGTGCCGTACCTACGTCATAGATTTCGGGGTGCGGTACGCTCCCGCATACCACCAGTGTCACAGTCAGACGTACCGCACCTACGTCATCGATCCCGGGGTACAGTACGCTCCCGCATATCACCAGTGTTACAGTCAGACGTGCCGCACCTACGTCATAGATTTTGGGGTGCGGTACGCTCCCGCATACCACCAGTGTTGCAGTCAGACGTGCCGCACCTACGTCATCGATCCCGGGGTACAGTACGCTAACACATATCACCAGTGTCATAGTCAGACGTGCCGCACCAACATCATCGATCCCGGGGTACAGTACGCTACCGCATTTCACCAGTGTCACAGTCAGACGTGCCGCACCTACGTCATCGATCTCTGGGGTGGGGGGGGCGGTACGCTACCGCATATCACCAGTGTCATAGTCAGACGTGCCACACCTATGTCATCGATCTCGGGGTACAGTACGCTCCCGCATACCACCAGTGTCACAGTCAGACGTGCCGCACCAACATCATTGATCTCGGGGTACAGTACGCTACCCCATTTCACCAGTGTAATAGTCAGACGTGTGGGGCATAAGTCTGCAGTCTCAATGCAAGTGTAAGTGATGTGTGGAAAACATACCCAGCAGTGCCCAGCATCAGAGTGTGTATGTGGCTAAGACCCCCACCAGTGCCCAGCAGTGCCCAGCATCAGAGTGTGTATGTGGCTAAGACCCCCACCAGTGCCCAGCAGTGCACAGCAGCAGAGTGTGTATGTGGCTAAGACCCCCACCAGTGCCCAGCAGTGCCCAGCATAACAGTGTGTGTCTGGCTAAGATCCCCACCAGTGCCCAGCATGACAGTGTGTGTGTGGCTAAGACCCCCACCAGTGCCAGAAGTGCCCAGCATCAGAGTGTGTATGTGGCTGAGACGGCCACAAGTGCCCAGCAGTGCCCAGCAGCAGAGTGTGTGTGTGGCTAAGACTCCCACCAGTTCCCAGCAGTACCCAGCATAACAGAGTGTGTATGTGGCTAAGACCCCCACCAGTGCCCAGCAGTGCCCAGCAGCAGAGTGTGTGTGTGGCTAAGACCCCCACCAGTGCCCAGCATAACAAAGTGTGTGTGGCTAAGACCCCCACCAGTGCCCAGCAGTGCCGAGCATGACAGTGTGTGTGTGGCTAAGACCCCCACCAGTGCCCAGCATGACAGAGTGTGTTTGGCTAAGACCCCCACCAGTGCCCAGCAGTGCCCAGCATAACAGAGTGTGTGTGGCTAAGACCCCCACCAGTGCCCAGCAGTGCCCAGCATGACAGTGTGTGTGTGGCTAAGACCCCCACCAGAGCCCAGCAGTGTCCAGCATGACAGTGTGTGTGTGGCTAAGACCCCCACCAGTGCCCAGCAGTGCCCAGCAGCAGAGTGTGTGTGTGGCTAGGACCCCCACCAGTGCCCAGAAGTGCCCAGCATAACAGAGTGTGTGTGGCTAAGACCCCCACCAGTGCCCAGCAGCAGAGTGTGTGTGTGGCTAAGACCCCCACCAGTGCCCAGCAGTGCCCAGCATGACAGTGTGTGTGTGGCTAAGACCCCCACCAGAGCCCAGCAGTGTCCAGCATGACAGTGTGTGTGTGGCTAAGACCCCCACCAGTGCCCAGCAGTAGAGTGTGTGTGTAGCTAAGATCGCCACCAGTGCCCAGCAGTGCCCAGCATAACAGAGTGTGTGTGGCTAAGACCCCCACCAGTGCCCAGCAGTGCCCAGCATGACAGTGTGTGTGTGGCTAAGACCCCCACCAGTGCCCAGCATAACAGAGTGTGTGTGTGTGTGTGGCTAAGACCCCCAGCAGTAAAAGCCAGAACATACCATTGGTAACCTCATCACCATCAGGAAATAGACACATGTCACCATACCCAAATTTGTACTTCACACCAGCTCCCAGGCACACAGCAGTCAAAGACATAATCAGACTAACAAAAGTACAGAAAGAAAATAAATAGCTTTATTCAGCTGGATCCAAAAATCAAATGCTAATAAGAGTCCTTGCTCAATGAATGCCAATGGCCAGTCCAAACAAGTGAGATAAACAGAGTGGGCCACAATGGATGTTGACACACCCAAACTTGCCTGTACATGGAGTTCAATCCTCAATGGTAACAGTGGTGGCATCATCTGTGGAATCCCCGACACCGCAGGGACAGGAGAGGGAAGGACAGGTGTAGTGGGTGCAGGTGGCGTGGATCCATCCACACTGGCCTGTGCATTGCTGAAAGTAGCAACATAAACTTGGCTGCACACCTCAGCCAGTTCTGTAAAGCTACCACCTGAACCCGGGGACACATTGGGGGTGGAGGTAGAGGGTTGTGAGTGTGTGGTCGCAGGTCTGTGGATGCGTGTGTGTTGTGTGTCCCCTCTCCCTGTGGGTGTGCCTACATCCCCTTGAGATTTGGTGCGTGGTGATTTGAGTTTCTTCTGCCGTGTGGGTGTGCTGGGTGTGTCTGTTGTTGTGTCTGACCTGTGGCGTCTGCGTGTACTTTGGGAAGTTATGGGAGAGGCTGAGGTGGATGGGTCAGAAGGATGGGGGGCAGATGCTGCTGGGTGGACAGAGCTGCCATCAGTGTTGACTCTATGGCATCCACACTCCGACGTAGATCAGACATGCCAGATGACATGCCATCCATGAACTACACCACCTGTGTAATGAGTTGTGTATGTCCATGGAGGACAGTCAACATGGATGTCTGACCTACAACAAGCTGCCGGAGTAGGTCCACAGACTCAGCACTGAGGGCAGCAGGGGACACAGGGGCAGGTGCTGCGGTGCCGGGACCAAAGGAGACACGGGGGCTAGCACGGACCCTAGGGACCCTAACAACTGGGAGGGTGGAGATGGTAATGGAGGAGAGGCCAGCCAAAGATGAATAAGAGGCCATTTCTGCATATTCCCCTCCTCCTGAGAGTCTGATGCAGAGCCGTCCGCATTGTAGGAGGTGTCGGTCACATGGGGTCCTGCCTGCAGACTCTCCTCACCCTCCGTGCCACTGGCTCCCTCCGACTCCTCAAAGCAGGTGGCACTGTCACTGGGTCCCTCTGTCTGGTCCGTGTCTGTGTCTCCTCCAGATTGTGGTGATGATGCTGTTGGCAAGAATAAGAAAAACAAATCAGTCACCTATACACATTTGACAAATCAGCTAGTAACAAATTGCCAACATTTCTGAACATGGCATGCATCATGAGTCCCAATACACTGAACTATGCACAATGCTAAGCCTACTCTTGGGCAATCTGAAGAGAAACTACGTACAATGTATAGTAGGGTAGAAGTAACAGGCAAGGCAACAACTTATATGAGAGAGGGACTCATTGATGACCGACTGCATGACAACTGGATAGCTGATGATCATTCACTGTTCATTTTCCCACACTGACACACAAAACCAGACCTGGTCATGGTTGAATTGCTGTGACCCCGTGCCACATGCTAAAACTCCTTCATGAACTCCCATATGATGCCATCCTTGGACCTGGAGCCAAGTGTACCTTCACCTCACACTGGCATTACAGATGTCTACACCCATTTTCACATTGTCTGGTTGTCCATCTATAAGATGTCTTAACAACATGCAACTAAATTTGAGTATATGCACACACACACTGCACAGTGTGACTATGCACAACCCAAAATTATTATACATGTACAGTGTGCACCTGTAGCTAACACACGACAATTACAAAGTACACCATGGACAAAGGCCCCTGAGGCAGACTCGTGCTGAAAATACATGTTGAGACTCCAGATCATAGCGAAAATATGTAGAAGGGCAGACACAGTGCACATGTGGTGCTAGATGTAAGGTAACAACAGATGTCACAGACCTACCTCCAACATTATGATGTGCTAAGGAATATGCATACTAACACATAGCACCTTACGAGTACCTGTGAAAGAATAAGTTTGGGCACAGAGCAGGGCAAATGTTGAGTAGGGCAAGGCATGTAAACAAGCATCAGCTGAAACTTGGCCATTCTCATGCCAATGCATGAAGTGGCTGTCTGACAACACCACTCCAACTGTGGGAGTGTTAGCATGCCTGGGAGCACTGCAGTTAGCATGTGACACACATGACAACAAACAGACATGTACCTACCCCCTTCTTGCTACTGTCTCCCCTGCAACTGCCTATGGAGGTCTGGGAACACCACTTCCAGGACTCGGAGTATGAGGGGGTGAGGTGGCGGGTGCCGCCATGCCGGCGTGGAGCTTCCAGCTTCAGCTGTACTCTGGCGATGCGGCGGGTCCAGCACCGGATGTCCTGCCACCTCTTCCTGATGTTTCCGAGCCTCCTGCGAGGCCCCCCCTCTCTCCCGACAGCCCTGGCGATGTCCAGCCAGATGTCAGCCTTCTCATAGGCAGATACCTGTCACGAATGTAAAGATAAAGAACATCAGTACACCTGGTCCATGCCCCAAAGACACACATATGCACAACATACTTGAGGACAACAGGGCATAGGATGATGAACACACTTGCATCATTGTCCAGGAGTTTGTGGCCTGTGAGCAAACAGAAAAGCACTACATGATATTGAAAGGCTACAGATGACATAAGGGGTGCAAACCACTCATTCTGCATGGCACTCACTGAGCAAAATCTGCCACATGAGGGTGCACTGCAGCACGTGACATGCAGTCACACACCCCACTACAACAAATAACCCTCTTCAGACAATACTGTGCACACCGGCACTCACTCAAAACAACATTGCATCTCTCAGAAATATGCATACACAATGGCTGTAGTGTCACACACACAAACAATAGGTGCACACTCCAAGGTAATGCACACATCACTCACCTGATCCTCTGGTCTCCCAAACAGCTTGCCGAAGTTAGGCAGGAGGGCATCCAGCAGGGCCTTGTTCTCCCCCTCACTGAATGCAGGTGCCCTCTCCATGGTCAGCTAATCAGGGTCCAGAGGCTACAGAGACAGCAGCTGTGGTTACCACTCCAATTTTGTGCAGGCAAGTGACCTCTCTCAGCCACATGCTGCCTTATATCTGTGCTGCTGAGGGTCTGTGAGTGCAAGGAGTAGTGTGTGATAGGCCACAATAGTTAGCACCCTATGTTCCATCCAATCCGATGACACAAAAGGCCATGACACACATATGCATGGTTTGAAAAGTAAGCCAGAGCTGAACAACAACTTTTGCAACATTGTATACTTTTGCCCAACTGAATTTTCAAGATCACCTGTAGGACACTCTCAAATCTCTGTAACCATGACAACCTGGCTGCATTCTAATCCTACCACTCTCACCTAGATGTTCAGTATGTTTCATTTTTGAAAGTACACACAAGTATGGTGCGATTGCCATCGCAAATGCAACTCATTGAATGGTGAAACGAGGTGTACACACGCACCTACAAATGAGGTACGCTCTGCTCGCGTATGGCTACAATGCATTGTGTAAACGAGGCGTACACATGCACGTACGAATGGGGTACGCACTGCTCGCGTATGGCTACAATGCATTGTGGAAACGAGGCGTAAACACGCACGTACGGTTGGGGTACGCTCTGCTCGCGTAAGGCTACAATGCATTGTGGAAACGAGGCGTACACATGCACGTACGAATGGAGTATGCACTGGTTGCGTATGGCCACAATGCATTGGGAAACAAGTCCTACACATGCACGTACTGTTGGGGTATGCTCTGCTCGCGTATGGCTACAATGCATTGTGGAAACGAGGCGTACACACGCACGTACGATTGGGGTACGCTCTGCTCGCGTATGGCTACAATGCATTGGGAAATGAGGCGTACACACGCACGTACGAATGGGGTACGCTCTGCTCGCGTATGGCTACAATGCATTGTGGAAACCAGGCGTACACACGCACGTACGACTGGGGTACGCTCTGCTCGCGTATGGCTAAAATGCATTGGGGAAATGAGGAAGAGGCCTACACACGCATGTCCCATACAGTGCGTCAGACATGCTCAAGTGAATGGTTGTGTAGGCTGCGTCCATGACCTCATTCATGTCAACATTGGGAGAGTGCACCTAGTAAATCACATGGCAGGGATGTAGTGTCCACTCATGTTGAGCATGTGGATGTATACATCTGCATGGCATCCTTCCATCAGCAGGCCCTAGGTCTGGCAGACAGTGATGTAGCACAGGAAATTTCATCTTGTGACTCACTTGATGTGTGAAGAGCTGTTGAGACTTGTCAATGATCATGGTGCATATGTGTCTCACATACATACAACACGTATCAGCTGAGTAACGTCTGCAACATATTGTGATGCACAACAACACTGGAAGGGCACACCATTCAGTACATGAAAATGTCACATCATGACATTGACATGCCCACTTACACAGATGTGAAATTGACGGACAGCATGACCCTGTGTGACCACCTCATGTGTGTGCCATGTGCGACACTGTGCATGCTGATAGCATATGAAATTAACAGGTCAGTATCATATTCCTCCCTTTACAATATCCACAAGCGTCAGACAGGATCTGCAAATCTGTGCCCAGCAGTACCCTTGTGCGTCTGTAGGCAACGTCTGTGGCTCTGAGTGTGTCGTTGGCGTTGTGTGAGCCGTCATGACGTTGTCTGAGTACTCAGACGCCGCCTACGTGTGCTGACGTCAGGTCTGAATTTTAAACCCCAGCAGCGCAGTTCTGGTATAAGTGTCACCTTAGTTATTTTCATTAGAAACTTTGTAAAATCACTTTTGCTGATTAGACTTCAATTTTCTAATCTGGACGGTGCCAATAGGGATGTCCGATGTCAAGCCTGTGAGGATTGCGACCGACTGATGTCGGTGACTGACCCTCACTGTCGATGTCTACACTGTCTCAACGTCAAACACGACAACAAGAGCTGCTCCGACTGCCGGGGCCTGACTTTGGAATGTAGGCGGTAGTGGTCCCGCAAGCGGCTCCAACTCCAGCAGTTGCCCTGCACTGCAAGAGGTCATGGTGTAGACGGATCTCGAGGGACCGGGCGTGGGGTTTGAGCCATCAGAGGCCCGGGAGTCAACATCACTCCTCTGTGGCAAAGTCGTTTGCAAAACACAAGAAGTCAGAAAGGTCATCGCTCTTCCAAATCCCCACGATTCACGTGCAATGCAGCAGGGGATTTGTATAACTCCGCCCACATGGCTCCGTCAGAGTCACGGGCGTCGTAACCTGCCCCACATGCTCCGGTTCATGGCCAGCATGCAACGCAGGATGAGTTTTAGCGCTTCCTCATGGCCATGCTGTCCCTCACTCCTCCGACGGGCAATGCCGCGGCATTGGGCCCAGCGGACACGTCTGGGGTCCCTAGTGGGTCTTGTGCTCCGGGCCTGACACTGACTGGTGCTTTGGCTCAGACAGCGCAGGCACATTCGGCCCAGTGCCGCTGGGCCACACTGGATCCAAAACTTGATTCTGGTCCTCGCTGGTTGACCTCACGCACTCACCGTCTACAGTCCCCCAGGTTTCACCCTCGGCGCCGTCATCGGGTGGTGCCGTACACAATACCACACTCTAAACGGCTTTTGCTCGGGAACGGCGCAGCCAAACGGCGCATTAGATGCACATGGGGAGTATAAAGTAGATGAGCCGGCCACATCTCTCGACAACCCTGATAATCATGGAATGGGTGATAAGGAGTATTGTGATTGGTCTAAAGACCCACTGACACGTGAGTGTCAATCCCAAGATGAATGGACAGGTGGACTGGGGGATGCGAGTGGTCTGCACACCTCGTCACACACCGGTTTTGTCACAAATCCAACCGTGGCTTCGGAGGTGGGCCCAACCTACAGTGTAGTGTTGACGCGGGCGGCCAAAGCCTTGCCCCTTCGTCTCCCTGTCGCGACCTCACTGAGGTTCTTAAAGTGCAGTCAGGCTCGGCTGAGCCTCTGCAGCCGTGTCACGAGGCATTGCCTGACGTTATTTTGGGCACTAGGTCCAGGCCCGATGCAGGGTTGTCTGTGGATAGGCATGTGGGCAGATGCCAGCACCCGCCACAGGACTACCCATGTGTCCTGTCCTCCCACCCCACCCCAGAGAGCCTGGGCATCCAGGCCTCCAATTCACAGACCGCATTCCCATCTTCCCTGCCGGACAGGGTATCCAAGAGGTAGGAGCAGTACAGCAAGATGGTATCATCCTCCCTGAGTGTGGAACTGCGGTCTTCCAACATCACATGCCTCTTTGTCCGCTACACCCAATCTTTGCGGGACATGGTTGCGGAACTGCTGCCCGTTGTCCGTACGGGCAAAATTTGACCAAGCCCTTCTGGAAGGCCAAGCTGCGGCATGGCATTTGATCTGGCGTGGGCTGGATCGCATTAACTCACTGGGCAGGGCGATGGCAACCACGGAGGCAATTTGTAGCAAAGCCTGGTTGAAGTCCAAACAATTTGTACCCGATGTCCAGAGTACACTCATGGACATGCCGTTTGATGTAAGTTGCCTTTCTGGCAACAAGGCAGACCATGCGCAGGAGCACATTAAGGACTCCAGGGCTACGGGCAGGTCCATGGGCCTGTTGCCCCTGCCCCAGCAAACTGATACCTTTTGCTCTTTTTGTGGCCAAGGAAGTGACACACACACATGTGCTGGCAGCCACACAACGCTGACTAACATCCAATGCAGTGGCAGCGGAGATAACCGCTGTGACGGCGTTCGTGGACAACGGGAGGTCAGTCCACACCTCCCCTGCAACATCTGCCTACACACCCCTACTCTGTTCTTTCATGGCCATGTGACACCAGTGGGGGGCATGGTTCGCCAACACCTCCACCACTGGCGCACTGTCACATTTTACAGGCGGGTGCAGAAATCATCCCAAGCGGCTATTCCCTCACCCTTGATGCAACCACTGAAGCCATGCCACCGTTATCCAAAGCGTATCTGGAGATCATTGGCAACTGCAGCATGCAGGAGTTACAGCCCTCTTGGCCAAGGGGGCCAACATCCCCATTCCTGGGCCCAAAATAGGGTGTGTCTGCTACTCACACTACTTACTGCTACCCAAGAATGCCAATGGGGGCGTACCCACTATCTTGGACACATGTAATGACAATGGCTTTCTCCGGAAGTAGACGCTCAAAAGGTTGATAGTGGCCCAGGTCCTACCTGCCCTGGACCAAGGAGACCGGATGGTAGCGGTGGACTACCAGGATTTATATTTCTACATCCCCATCCTGCCGGCCCACCGGCACTACCTGCGGTTCACGTTAGGCCACAAGCACTAACAGTTTCCCAGCTGCACTTTGGCCTTAGCTGCGCAACACGGATGTACATGTCGGTACTGGTATCCAGAGTTCTCAGTATGTCAGTTGACCAGCCGGTTCACCTGCCTCTCCTGGAGGACCCTATGTTGCAGCATCAGAGGATGGTCCACCACCCGTACCTGTACAGTTTCCACCTCCATGCTTGGAGAGTGTGCAATGACTGTAGAGGCCATTTGACTGTCATCCTCAAGTCTGTAATTTCATCCATGCTGCCAGGTGTCACTCCACAAAGTTGGAATACGCCTGCAGGTGGACAAGATTTGTGGCATGGTGCACACCAAAGGCTGTGGACCCTCATTCTGCACCTCTTCATGAATTTCATCTCTTCCGTCTTCCTCATGGCCAGCAGGGCTCTGCTCTGGCCACTGTCAAGGGATACGTTCATGGCCTCACACCCATACTAAGGCTGACTGATCAACCTTCTTTGTACTAGTCCCCTATTGTGAGTTGTTTTCTGTAAGGCATCCGACACACGTGTCATCATGTTCCGTATGTGATGACTCAGTGGGACTTCAACATGGTTCTTACATTTCTGTAGTGTGCTCCCTTTGAGCAACAGCACAATTTTCTTCTCCACCTTCTTACTCTGAAGACTGCTTTTCTCTTTGCCATCAACACTGCCAGGAGAATGAGTGAGCTTCAGGCTCTTTCTACATAACCTCCTCACCTTTCAGTCCATCCGGACCAGTTTGGGTTTCAGAATACACCCTATTTTCAGCACTAGTTTGACATGGACTTCCACATCGGCCACTCTTTCACCTTGTATATCTTATTCTCGCCTATGCATCCCCAAAGGAGATGGAGCAGCTACACCGTCTGGACCCAAAATGTGTGCTCACATACAATGTGGATCGCACCCAACAGTTCCTGGTGGATGAACACCTTTTAGACAGTCACGTGTATGCTGTAAAGTATAGGCCGGTACACGAGCAGACCATCTCTCTGTGTGTTGTCTGGTGTATGAAGGCTTGGTACCCCTTCCCAAATACGTATACTCATGTTGGGCTGAGGGCCCATTCCACTCGGGACACGGTGGCTACTACTGCCCTGGGTCGGGGAGTCCCCTTGCAGAACATTTGTCAGGCAGCTACGTGGGCCTCAATGCACACGTTTGGAAAACACTACTGCCTGGACAGCCAAGTCTGGAGGGATGTCCTATTTGGCGGCTCCGTCCTCCTGGATTTTCTTGTGTGATAATTTTTTTCGAGACCCACCACAGGCATTGGTCTTGCTGGGGTATGTTTTCCAAGGTAGGAATCTGATGCAGACTACTGTTACTTACAGATGATTCGTTACTGAAGGTAAGTAACTTGTTCATACTGTTAAGTATATCTGCTGTAGGAGCATAGATGATGTGTCCTTGCTGTGATGAGAGGGTGTACCATGTACACACACCATGCCACTTGTGCCAATGATCCATCCATATGTGTGATGGTATCATACACAAATAGTCAATAAGATAAATGTAGGCTGTCTGATGAGGCCTATGTTTGACTATTGGAAACACACCGCTAAGAGAATGTGTCTGATCATTGCAAATGATGGAACATGTGTTGTGGGTGTGTGCATTGATGTCAGCTGTCTGGAGGTGCAGACAACCTCCTAATGAAAATCACGTGATGTGTGCGACTGACAAGATACATTCTCCCGCTCACTTAGACCTTCCGCTCAGATCATTTGTATGCATGTCATATCCATTCCACAAACCACAGGTCTTGTACTTTACATGTAAGAGGGCCTTGGAGCTGTCACATGTTTCATGTGTGTGTAGCCCACGCCACACTCACAATTGTACCGATGTGTTGAGCATTGTTGATTGTGCCATGTACATTGTAATTTCATTGTTCTGACAGTTGTACACAATTTTTAACTGGAAAATGTTTTGCAGGGCACCCCCTCTACCAAGGCCGTTGCCAGACTTGGATGGCATGAGGGAACGTGATTGCATACGGCGTTACCGCTTCCCAGCACAGTTGATTCAGGACCTGACGGACAGACTGGAAGCACACCTGCTACTACGACATAGGTATCCGACTGCACTGACACCCAAGGTAAAGGTGATGGCGGCACTATATTTCTTTGCCACAGGTACGTTCCAATTTACCATAGCTAATGTGGGAGGGATGTCACAGACAATGTTCAGCCGGGTATTAAGTGATGTATTGGTTGCAATGTTGCTGCACATTGATGAATTCATCACATTCCCTACTCCTGAACAGTTGACAGATGTCAAGGGGGAATTCTATGCCCTGGGCCGCATGCCACATGTAATTGGTGCAATTGGTGGTACACATGTTACTCTGGCGCCACCACAGGCTCAGGAGCAAGCGTACCGCAACAGGAAACACTACCACTCGATAAATGCCCTGGTGGTGTGTCTTGCCAACATGCTTATCTCACATGTTTGTGCTCGCTTTCCAGGATCGTGCCACGATGCTTTCATCATGAGATGTAGCAGGATACTGCAGATGATGCTGCAGCTGCACAACCATCGGGCATGTCTAGTTGGTGGGTGTACTCTGTTAGCCATGTATGTCAGTATGTCATTACTTCATGAACGGCATCATATTACACACTCATTTCCATGATGTCAATTTGCAGGAGACGCAGGATATCCAAACATGCCGTGGCGAATGACCCCCCTACGCAATCCCAGGACAGCTGCAGACCAACCGTAAAACAATGCTCATGAGAAGACCAGGGGGGTGATTGAACGTATATTTGGACTCCTGAAGAGCAGGTTCAGGTGCCTGGACAAGACAGGCGGTGCACTCCAATACACCCCACTCAAGGTGTGTAACATCTTCATTGTGTGCTGCATGCTGCACAACATGGCAGTGGAGAAGGCTGTGCCACTCATCCTTGATCCTGATGAGCTGGAACATCCGCCCGTTGAGGATGAAGACCTTGCCCAGGATGCAAGTGACAAGGAGGTTGAAGATGATATCCGGAGTCACCTCATCCGCAACTTCTTTTCATGATGGTGAGTCATAGGTGAATATAGTCCAAACCTAAACTTCAGAGTTGCATGGGTAGTATGCTGTGTATGCAGCTGACTGTATGCAATGTCATTTTTATGTTTGATGTGCAGTGTCACACAGGTGCAGATGTAATGCAACACACATATGTGCTATGTGTGTACTTGGAATGTACAAGTGTACTACAACATCAGCGTAATTAACATGAGTATGTCAGAATGACATTCTACAGGACTTGACCCCTTGTGTGCCTCTCATCCCCAGCTCGCCCTGCCTGTTGTCCGCTGGTGCCATCTTGGTCATCCTGCTATTGCTCATCATGAATGCAACGTCAGCCGAATCAAGGGAGCATGCATGAACATGTGGAAAAGTCTATTTGGGTAAGGACTCATATAAGGCTGTTTAGCGTTGGTATGTTTTCAATAGTGTGGTACATGTTCTTGTGCATGTTGTTTGACCATGCATACATGTAACCACATCATGTTTTCTACTACATGTAGGCCCACTCCCATGACAGGATAGTCACCCCACCTGACAGTCATCTGTACTTGTTTAAGACTCTGATGGCAGCATCAATGTGGGTTGACATTGACGCTGAGACATTGCATATACCATGGTTTGACATTGTGTGGGAGGTTTCAACCACAGACTCTGTGGGGGATTGCAGCCTCACTGTGTGCATTACAATGTATCAAGATCATCACCTCCAACTTGTGGACCAGTCCAGTTTGTTACATAACAACCATGCTGTGTAGGTGTGGCCCAGTGAAAGTTCCACATGTTAAGACAACTGTCCTGTGATTCTGTTCGCATGGATGCATCACCCCTTGTTGCAGTATGTCGTGTCGCTGTTGTGTCGTTACCTCACTGCAGGTTGTGACTACCGCTACACCAGCCTTCACTGTGAGTATGAGTTCTGTTTACATTGACCTGATGCCATGTATGTTGGGCTGATGACATCACAATGGTGTGCTGATGCACATGTTCAATATTCTGTGCCACCAGTGGGGTGCGGTAATTCCCATGATTCTCTAGTCCCGTGCAACATTTATGTGCAACGGTAGGGTTCTTTATGTGGCTTGGCTCCTCATTGATTGTTGTTGACTATTATTCCACCAGCTTGTCATGTTTACCATGGTGAGGCACAGTTACTATACCAAAATACCTGCTACTGAGTGCCTGTATTGCAATTAGGTGATTAGCTTCCACATCATATGTGATGCTGACAGCTGTTGTGGGTGATGTACAGTCTGATAGAAAACAGAAAGGGAGGTCTCCTCAAAAATCCAATGACGGGACGAGGAGTAAGATTAAAGACAGAAATCAGAACAGTCCCTGTTAGAGTTCAATAAAGGGGATGATAATATCCACCATGTGTCACCATAGCTCAAGACATCCTACCAAATAGGTCCACTTTGATAAATTGTATACAAAAAATATATGAAAACAATTTTAGTAAAAATACAAAGCAATTTATTAGAAATATACAATGTTACGCATCAGTTATTGTGCCACAATATACAATATTAAAAAACGGTGTAAGCACCCTCTTATTGATTCAATGGTGCACATATACTAAACACACACAAAAAAAGAATTAAAAGCAACAATTAATGGTTAAAAAACAAGTTGTCGACGCAGCGTTTCGGTTTCTAAGTTGACACCTTCATCAGGACAGGTTTTTTAAAAACAAATTCGTAAATCATTCAGATTCAATTCCTCTGTATTCAATGGGAGGAAAGGGTCCTTAATTCATCACAGGACATCATTATGAACGAAAATGAGAATCATGGAGACATCTCTTCGTGTCTCAATATTGTTATGGAGTTTTCTTTAAGAGGAAAAAGGAGCCACCGTTATAGGGACCTTATTTTGGATTTCCAAAGAGATTAAAGGACCAGCATGATGTGCAGCACGTGACCGGATTGTCTCAACTGCCTTGCTTTTATAGAAATGCTGTTCGGGGTTTTTTTTTTCCTCAATTGACCACCCTCGTGTCCAGTATTCGGCCTCCCTGCTCCTTTTTTCGCTCCGTACTCATCAGTCTGCCCTCATGGCCCTTACGGGTACACTTGAACATATACAGATGTTACACTTTGCGTAAGTACCATTTACATATGTTCACATGTGTTTGCAGGGGACACATCATCATAGATTGTGAATGATTATTTGTAAACACAAATCTCATTGCATCATAGCAGACTTGTCACCTTTACCCAAGACTGAAATAGGTGACAGGATGTCCTAGGTTTCCTGTGTCCGTGTTACGGCATCTGCTCTTATGTGATAGCATGATGACTGATCTCTAATTGGCTACAGTCGGTACACTTCACAGGTGTGACTGGTACAGTGAATATCATGTGGTATTTGTAGTGTCTGTGACATGAGATTGTACTCCAAATGCTTGTGTGCCTCTGTTACAGGTCTCCCTCCCTGCAGTTCCCATCCTCTCCTTCCCTCGCCTGATCACCCTTTTGTGTCTGCCATTTATACTCAGACCAAGGGGCTATTTGGAGGTGGAACCCTTTGAGCATCACACCACTCTGATGGAGTAAGGTATGGCCAGTCCCTGGCAGTCTAGTGGCGAATGTTTCAGCTGCATTCCAGGTGAGATCATTCAATGACTTATTTTGTCTACTGGTTAATGGCACTGACCATGTATGTTGGATTTTGCTCCATGGCCTCACAAGGTAAATCATCATGTAGTGCATGATATGTAATCACAAACGAATATTGTGCATCCTTGATGTCAATGCACATGTCCTGCTAATGTGCATGTATGATATATGAACTATTGTAGGATCATTGATGATAGGTGTTTACGTGTACTGTGACAACATGGATGGTATAGGTTGAGGCTTAAGTACAGTATTGTGTGTGAGGTAGATGGGTGTGTAGTTGCTGTTTTGCTTTGGACAAGGTACATGTAGACTACACTTGCTAATGGTGTGTGTCCTGTGCCCCACTTATCCCTAAGGGGCCAGGTCCTGTGACTGTCATCTTTGCTCATTACTGTGTAATGTAATATGCAGTGACCCTGAGTGACGCAGACACTCCTGCTTCCACATACACATGTGAGTTAGTGGCTTGACAATGCCCTTGTGGTATGTGCTTGTTTTGGAAGTTGACGCACACATTCAGCCGTAATGTCTTCACTCATTACTGCTGCTGTATACACAGCCACTATGTTGCGCACACTACCCAGATCCAGGACCACACACGCCTACAGATTACCCCTCCTTCAAGCCATTAGGAGAGCATACTCCAGCCATCCTGCACACAGGGAACACCAGACAATCATCCACCTGGTATCTGAAGACCTCAACCTCACCCATGATGGATAATCTGCCTGTGTGTGCAACTCATACTGGTACGACTATGCAGAGACACATGACAGTGTGTCGACGTGCAACCAGGTAAGGTGCCTCGTAGGGCACACACACCTTCCTTCCACCAACATATGGACAGTGTTACCTTGTTAGCACCACAGCAGCACACCTTGCCTTCCTTACAGTAACGTGGCAGTACACTCCCTTGGCAGACCTATTCTACATTTCCCTCACAGCCAGTGGATTAGCCACAAGGTAAACACACCATTTCCACGTCTCTTGGGTGTGGTGTGATATGTACGTTCTGGTGAGGATAATTGTCACACGTGGCTAGGTGTTCTGTAGGCGTTGCACACATCACATCAGTTGTGTACTTGTAACTCTATAGGGGGATGCCACGTGATCAGGTGAGCTTGTGTAGACTAATACAGACCATAGGCCACAGTCTGTGCTGCCACCCTTTGCCTGTTTACCATTCATCACATCCACAGTACAGCAGCATGCTGATGATAGTTGACATACCTGAGGACACAGTTGTGGGTACTACCAACGTGGCTACCTAGCTTTATAGCCCTGATCTATACACCTACAAATTACTTTCCTGTGCCTGTCATTGACAGCAGTTATGTGAGGCAAACCACCCTCCAGCATTTACAAACCATCACAGGTGTGTATTTCCATCCATGTATCTAGTTGTTGGAATATTGTTACCTATGTGTGTCCTCATCCAGACTCATATCCAAGTGTGTTGATGGCTACAGTTTGTTGCGTACTCTTGCATTTCATACATTTGCAAACACATATTCTTCGTACTGTGGTTACAGGATGACTACACAAATGCGTGTGATGAAATTTTGATTTATTAGGTGATCTTGTGCAGCAAACGTGAGTAGGTGCTGTACAGAAAGGAGGGGGATCCAAAGTTTACTGCTGGGGATGAGATGCCTTGCCCTTAAAGTCAACAGAGTCCAGCACACAGTGCTTGGCATCATTGGGCAGATTGTGACCAGCAAGTCCATGTGGGAGAGATGCTGTTGCACCCAAGGCCAATATGCCAGGTCAGGTGTCCCGGGAGTTGTGCATGACCTACTTCCTCTCAACGTCTTAGCTGTGGATGACCCTTCTTCCTTGGCGGACCCTCAGGTGCAGGCCTGGGCGATGCATGGGACGCTACGTCAGACAGTTCCTCCTCCTCCTCCTCCTCCCTCCCTGTGGCTGGTTTTGCACTTTGCCTTGATGTTCCTGGCCTGGTGACACATGGAGGGTGCTGCATGTTGCCAGCAATCCGATGTAGTGATTGGCTCATGTCCCGATGCACCGTCAAGAGCTCAGCCAGTGTTGCCTCCACCCCTCCATAATGTTGTTCTTGCCTGGCATGTTGCTCAGCCTGCTGTTGTTTGAGTTCGGTGAGGGCCTCCAGATTGGTAGTCAGTTTAGTCAGACCGGTCCCTGCAGCTGACTGGCCAGAATCTCGCCTCCGACTTGCGCCACTCCCACCACCCTGACCCAAACGAGCACGGCCTGCGCTTGTGGGCACATCGGATCGACAGGACCCCCGAGTGCTGGCAGGGTGGATGTTGTCTGCAACCTCAAGGGTATCCGTCAAAGAATGTCCCTCATTTTCAGACTGGCTGTCTGTTGGATCATGGGCAGGGCTCTGACCTGTCTGCTGGGATGTGGTGGGAATGGGTCCAGTAGTTGGCACGGATGTTGCTGGTACAGTTGCTGCAGGGGTTTGGGATCCAGAGGGGCCAGATTGGTTGGGGTCATCCACAGTGCGTTGAGTGGCGTTGCTGTCGGTGGGGTGAGAGTCCTGCTGAGCCTGGGACTGGGATCCTTCTCCCCCATGGTTGGGGGTGGTTTCCACACGTTGCCCTGTGTGTGTGAGAGACAGACACAGTTAATGCACTATCAGGAAACATATTTTTTTTCATTATCAGCATCACTGTTCCACAAGCTTGACATTGTTGTCATTGTTCAGTTGTGTATGTAGTGGTAGCAAATTGACATGTATTTAAGTATTTTTTCCTTCTTCCATTCTCTTTACAATGAGTAACACAGCCATTGCTGTGTCTTGTCTTGCCACCACAACACATATACAGCATTGCACTGTTTCATGCTACATTCAGGATACAGTGTCAATCCTTATGGCTGCGTCAGGCATGCACAGAGTTCAGATGCAGCAGGTTCTTGTAAGAGACTGAGTTTATTTCTTACTGATACATTCCAGTACTTTGGATAGTTGTTGCTGTTCCGTGATGGCCAAGCAATGCCAACCCCCCAGGACCTGCACACCCACTTCTGCATCATGGCGGTAGGACGTGGCACTTGTCCTAGAGGCATCACCTTGGCAATACGCATGTCCATGTTGGGACTTAAGTTCATGCACAACGTTGATATGATGGGCCAAGTGCATTGTGTGAGCGGCACAATGGACTTGAGCATCTGCACTGTGCATGTTATTGTTGTATGTGTATTCATATCTGAAACTGTTTAGTTGTGGTACATGGCCATTGTGACAGTGTAGCACTCCATTGCCTGTCCCCATGGGATTACTTTCTGTACGGGGTGTGTGACAGGCCATGGTAGTAGTTGGTATGTCAGTAGCAATCTTACATCTTTTTTGTGGTTTGGCTGTGCCCTCATGAGACATGCTACCTTGATCGTGGTTGAGGGTTCCTACACAGGATGTCTGACCTTGTCCTGGAGTTTTTGATTGCAATGTTCATAGGAGTGCCTTGTTCTGACTACACCAGGGCCCATTCTCTACTACAGAGCTATACAGACTGTGTGTCCTGTAACAGTACTGTGTTACCTGCAAATGCTGGGTGTTTCTCAGGCAGTTGGCACATTACTGCTGGTAATTGAGTAACATCCCTCGACAATCTGGTGTATGTTCTTTAATGGACCTATGAAGTGCTGGGGTGTGACTGTGTGTGCCCAGGTCACTGGGGTGAGATGACCGTGGGAGGATAACTGCAGGTGTAATACAGAGGGAGGAGGGTGACAGGGTGTGTAATCCAGACCTAGGTAGGGAGACAGACAGAGGGAGAGTGAGGGGGCGGAGTTGGAGGGGGATGGAGACAGAGGAACGGAGACAGAGGTTGCCAGACACAGGGAGACTGTCAGAGGGAGGGAGACAGACAGATGCAAGAGGGCAACAGAGGGATGGACACAGGTAGTTTGGCCTCATTCGCTTGCTACACTGCCTTACTGTGTCACCAAATGATGCGTCTACAAAACATGTCTCAAGGACATTGAAAATAATAGTTTTGTGTGGTGTGCTGTCTTGTCTGTACTTTCACACTCCCTGTGCATTCAGCATGGTGCTTGTGTGTGTACCTGGGTCATATGGGATGGGAGCAGCCTCCTACCCTATGACTTACTCCCTTTCTGCCTCCCCCTTGCAACTACCCCATACAGTCTTGCAGAGCTGTGACTCATGGGCACCCACCCCATGCTGCTCTGCACTGTGTTGAGTTCCACCATTTTACAGGTGTTTGCTGTGTACTCACCAGGCTCAATGACTTCTTCTATTCCGTGTACTCCCACCGGTGGCAGCAGGGTCATAACTTTCTCCTCCCAGGGATGGTATACTGGAGGTCTGCGGGGACCACCACCTCCAGTGTAGTGTTCATTGGCATAGTCCTGGTCCATCTTCTTCTTGACCATCCTCCACAGATCATACCACCTGGACTGGCATTACGCCTTGGTGCGCCTGATGGGTGCAACAGCATTGACCTTGTCAACGATCCTCTCCCACATGCGAGTTTTGTCAGCAATGCTGGTCTGTCTGACCAATGCCCCAAACAGCTGGGGCTCGACTCGGATGACTTCATCTACAAGGATCTCATTTTCCGGGTTGGTGAACTTTGGATTCTTTTGTGTGGTCATGGTGTGGGGTGTGTGTGATTGAGAGGGTGATGGTGTGTATGTAAGAGGGTGTGTGTGTCTGATTGTGAAGGGGTGATGTGGGTGTATATGTAATAGGTTGTATGTGTGAAGATTAATGGGTGCAGTTGGTGATGTGCTGGCAGGCTCTTTTTTTTGCAAGTAGGTATGTTGCAAGGGATGTTGGGTTGTATGTGTGTCCACTTTTATTGTAATTTATTATGGTTTACTGACCAGCACTTTCCCTGAGTTATGTTGGATAGGAGTTAGAATAGTAAATTATTATGGTTTACTGTCCAGCACTTTCCCTGAGTTATGTTGGATTGGAGTTGGAATAGTAAATTATTATGTTTTACTGTCCAGCACTTTCCCTGAGTTATGTTGGATTTGGAGTTAGAATAGTAAATTATTATGGTTTACTGACCAGCACTTTCCCTGAGTTATGTTGGATTTGGAGTTAAAATAATAATTTATTATGGTTTACTGACCAGCACTTTCCCTGAGTTATGTTGGATAGGAGATACAATAGTAAATATTTATGGTTTACTGTCCAGCACTTTCCCTGAGTTATGTTGGATAGGAGTTGGAATAGTAAATTATTATGGTTTACTGTCCAGCACTTTCCCTGAGTTATGTAGGATTTGGAGGTAGAATAGTAAATTATTATGGTTTACTGTCCAGCACTTTCCCTGAGTTATGTTGGATTGGAGTTGGAATAGTAAATTATTATGGTTTACTGTCCAGCACTTTCCCTGAGTTATGTTGGCTTTGGAGTTAGAATAGTAATTTATTATGGTTTACTGACCAGCACTTTCCCTGAGTTATGTTGGATTGGAGTTGGAATAGTAAATTATTATGTTTTACTGTCCAGCACTTTCCCTGAGTTATGTTGGATTTGGAGTTAGAATAGTAAATTATTATGGTTTACTGACAAGTACTTTCCCTGAGTTATGTTGGATTTGGAGTTAGAATAGTAATTTATTATGGTTTACTGTCCAGCACTTTCCCTGGTTATGTTGGATAGGAGTTAGAATAGTACATTATTATGGATTACTGACCAGCACTTTCCCTGAGTTATGTTGGATTTGGAGTTAGAATAGTAAATTATTATGGTTTACTGACAAGTACTTTCCCTGAGTTATGTTGGATTTGGAGTTAGAATAGTAATTTATTATGGTTTACTGTCCAGCACTTTCCCTGGTTATGTTGGATAGGAGTTAGAATAGTACATTATTATGGATTACTGACCAGCACTTTCCCTGAGTTATGTTGGATTTGGAGTTAGAATAGTAATTTATTATGGTTTACTGTCCAGCACTTTCCCTGAGTTATGTTGGATAGGAGTTAGAATAGTAAATTATTATGGTTTACTGTCAAGCACTTTCCCTGAGTTATGTTGGATTTAGATTTAGAATAATAAATTGTTAATGTATTTGTACAAAAAAATCTAATATTTATTTTTAATAACATTTGTAATTATTATTACAGATATATATTTCATTACATTTTTATAAACAAATTATGCATTTTTATAACATTTACATCACAAGTTTATAAATGTATAAAGTACAATAGTAATATAGTCTTGTGAAAAAAATAGTTTTTATTGTTAGATTTGTTTGTGGATGGAAACATTTAAACATTTTTATAACATTTTTTTTATATTTATTCAAAATTAACATTGCAGTATTTGTAACATATACATTGTAATTTTTTATTAATTAGCATATTAAATTTTAATATTTACAATAAAAATTTAACATGTTAATTAATTTACATATAATTGGCATTTCCAAAAGTATATACATAAAATTGTTCACATTTTTATATTATAAAAAAAACATGTTTTTATTAATAAACATATTTTTAATATACAATATTTTTATATATATTTTTATATTAAAAATGTATGTATATTTTACATTATTCATATGTTTATTGTAAACATTTAGAAAATTATAACAATTTATGAAAAATATTTAGCAATTTTTTAAACATTTATTCATTCATTAATATGGGGATTAAGTCCTATTTTTGTTTTTATTATGCTGCCATTTTGTTTTGTGTTGTTCACTTTTTAGTCTATCTATATCGTTGTTTGGGTCCTTTCAGAAGACGGAACCTCGCGGTAGGGAGCTGCTTCGTGATTGTTAATGTAAGTTTAATTTTCATTACTTTTAAGTTAATTTTAAGAATTTATTTAGCTAGTTTTAGTGTGTATGTGTTGCTATGTGTCTTATTTAACTGTTTATGTGAAAGTACGTGTTATTTAAGAACGTTAGTGATAGCGTACTTAGTTTGCTATTTAATATGGATGTAATGTTAATGTTTTGTATTAAAGTATTACTTTGTGTATTTTACTACTTTTTATATGTTATTTCTTGACTTTGTGGGTTTAGTATTTATTGCGGGTGGGTTTTGTTTGTACTTTATTTACAGGTGTTCGTTTTGGTGACCAGATGCATTTGATCTCGTTTTTTTTTTAACATACAGGGAAATGTTTATATACATTTCCTTATTTTTCGGGATTTAGGAGCGTTTTTTATCGTGATTTATTTTCTGGTTTTTAATGGCTCCGTTATCTAGAGGATTTCTACGTTGGACTCTTTTTATACAGTTGTATTTTTTGCATTTTGTGGGGATTCATTTTACGATGTGGATTGCTTTTGGTTGGATTCGTTTGGAAACCATCTATTTTGAACACATTCTACAGCTGCAGAACCGTAAGGTATAATTTATTTATTTTTTGGGGTGGATTATGTTTATTGGTCAATTTGTATTTTAATTAGATTAATTATGTCTTGTGATTATAATTTACATTTAATTTTACATGACATAATTTAACTAATGTAAAAAAAAAAGATCTATGTTATTTATTGTTTGATGGTTTGCTATTTGTATTTTGTTAAAGTATAGATTTTGCAATTAGGTCTAAGTATTCTAGACCTTGGCTACTTGGGTACATTCTTGTTTTTTGTTGTCGGTATTCGTACATATTTAATGTTTGTTTACTTAGTTTTGGCCCTATTTTTCATAGAGATTGCTCGATTCTTAGTTCTTGGTAGCTTTGCTCTTTTTTGATGCATTGGATTAGTTTATGAATTGTTGGTTGTGTTCTTCCTATTGTGGTTTGGAAGGCATTATGCCATCCTTCTAGCGTGTTATTAGTTTTGGCTTTCTGTGCTATAGTGCTAGCGTACGCATTCCACCATGGAATTTGGAACTTAGGTTGTCTGCGGTGACCAGAACGATGTAATCTTCCTACCCAGGTGTCTTCAAAATAGTCTAAGAAGGGAGTTCATTTTTTCTCATTACTGCGGTAGAAAGGGCTGTCAAGTAATAAATTGTAATAATTAGCCACTTCTGTTGTTGGAATGCATGGAAAAACAATGGAAAAGGGAGGAAAAGATCTACAGTAACTTATCTAATTAGGGGACAATTAATTCACCTATTTCAATGCCATTTAGTGCACTTCGGAAAAATCCAATTTATTCCACCCCATCACTCATACACAGGGACTAGATTACACATTTTTTATTGTTTTTTGTAATCACTAAACTCATATCTCTTTGTTCTTTTTTTCTTTGTAACAAACATCAAAAATAATTTTATACACAAGCTTTTTGTACAACATATACCATCATATACATAACTATATACACACCTATATACAAAGCATTAACAACAAATTGACCAATGAACAAAATCATAACACAAAAACACAAGGACTTATACGATTTACACCCTACAGAATATTTCAGCAAAGGCTGAGTGCCCTCCCATTCACTCTAGGAGGTGCACTTGGAGGTAGTATAGCACAGATGGTTCGAAAACCCAAATTACCGAACCTCAATCGAAAACTGTGTCACAAAGGCTACAAGTTCCCAAATTATTTATAAACATAAAAACTCCTCCATTATGAAAGTGTTGACGCGGACGCATTTCGGCCTTCCAGTCAATCTGGCCCCTTCAGGACAGGGTGATAATCCACAAGAGAAATCAATCTGGGGGTAGCCGGGAATCGTTCACAAAAACCAAAGCCAAAGGCAAATTCTTAACACGAAGTAAAGCTGGGTACGAACAAATCGTCTCAACAAATCGTCTCACGTGTGTGCAAATGTATCCACACTCCACCTGCTTGCTATTACTAGCCTGGGAACTCCAGAACGTCTCTCTCCTTCAATGAAAACCGCCGCCAAACATGTCGGGTTTGCTCCGTAGTAATACTTCTGTTGTTGGGACATATGCCAGTGCTATTAATTTTTTTATCTGGTAAGCAAAGTTACTGTTTGTAGAATATTCTATGCTTAAAGTAGATTTCTGTAAGTGTCTCCATATACTTTGGTTGTAGTGATAATAACACCCTTGTATTGCAGTGTGTGGATATATTTTAAGTATAGCTTGAATCATATCTATTTCAAAGTCTATTATGATTCTTTGTGGATAGTAATTATCTGTAACATCTTTGATTGTTGTTAAGATTTCTATGTAGGTTGCTTTTTTTTTATTTGGCAGCAGTGTATAAATTAAGGGGATATTAGTTTCCTGGTATTCACCGTGGATGGTGTAAAGTTGATAGAAAGGTTTGGGACACACTTTAAAAGTTCCGTCCATCATCCATGTTTCACATGATTTTAGTTTTTGCAAATTGCTATTTGTTGCAAAAAGTAAAATTCATTTATCATGACTTTGGTTATCATACATTAAGAATTTATCTTCATTGTGGGGAATAGTATATTCTGGATATATTTTAATCTCTTCAAAAGTTTCAGGTGGTGGTGGAGTTGGATCAGAAGCTCTTTTAGTTTTAGCTATTAATCTTTTCAAGTTGGGGATTGAAGGTAATTGTCCTGTTACGTGTTCTGGGACTTTGGTCAAAACATTTTTCAAAATAGTGGTGCTTGTTTCTTGGGAGCCTGTACTAGCTTCTCTAAGTGTCTCTAATGCTTCTCTTACTTCGACTTCTGTTACATTGGGTGGATGGTTATGCTCACGTATATTTACAACATTGTTATCGACAGCAGTTGCTCTACCATAGCATGCAGTTGAATAATATTTACTAAATTTCCAATGGGTTTTATTCTCTTTGACTTTTTCTTGGGTGTAGGTATAACCCATGTAGCTGAGCATTACTTTTCCTTTTTGAGATGTTATAAAAGTAGCTCCTTCTGCCATTTCTAAGGTAGATCTGTGAATATATATATATATATATATATATATATATATATATATATATATATATATATATATATATATATATATATATATATATATGTATTTAGTAAATGTGTTAAACATTTAATTTAATGTGTAGGTTAAAATATGAAATTTTAAAATGTACTTTCAATGTTGTTTTCTCAGCTATTCCAATGTTTTCTGTTCTTATATTCAGAGTTTCAATGTTGAATGTCCTGTAGTTGTGGTAGAGAATAGTAGTAATTATTAACATAGTTTGATACTTGTTTGTTTCTCTTTTCTGATTATTAATTGATACAGTGGGTATACTTACTTAATTTAGTAGAAGCTGTTGTTTGTGTAGATGAAGATTGGTAGATGAAGTTTGTCGAATCTGAAAAAATAAGTGTTACTATTAGTTATTTATCATAATTGGATATATTTATAGCTCATGCCATATCAAGTCATTTCGAACTTCTGTTTGCTATATTCTTATTTATTTACAACTTTTCTATGTAGGCATTGATAAGGCTGTTCATTTTTTCGTTTATTTATTTATTGTGGCTGTTGTTGATAGGGTTTTTTAGTTCTATTTAAAAAGTTCACTTACTTGAGTTGTAGTAGACTGTGTTGTAGTAGTTGTTGTAGGTGTGTATTCTCTTCTCTTCAGCAAAGTAACCGTTTTTATCCAAGTTTGGGCCAAAAATGGTAATTTTCGTTAAGTATGTAATTGTTTTTATAGTACTGAGTTAATTAATTCTTCATTTTGATTGGTTAAATTAAATGTATTTTAAATTCATTGGCTGAGAACCTTAGTTTGAATTTAATAACCGTTATTTTTAAATGAGGCTGTTTTATTATTAATTTCGTTCTAGTATATATTTAAATATGTTTTGTATGTGTTTCATATTAATAGTTTATAATGTTAAAATTGTTTAAATATGTGAAGTGTTAATAAAACTATTATAAAAAGAGTGTATTAGAATTATTAGGTAAGTTTATATTAATTTGTGTATTTAAAAATATTAAATATATATTTATTAAATATATCATATATTTATATATGTTTTTAAAGCATTATTTTCAATTTAATGAATATAAAATATTAAATTTGTTGAGGGTATTGTGTAGTTAAGGTTATAGATGAAAAGTCGATATTATTAGTATATTTAATTAGGTAGTAAGTAAGTCGATATTTGTGTTATCGATATTTGTGTAGATGGTAATGTTATTTCAAGGGTTGTCGATAATGTAGTAGTCGATATTTATGTACTCAATATAATTGTTAACGATATTAATGTAGTCGATAAAAAAATATCGATATTTGTGTAAATCCTTGTTTAAGTATATGGTGACGATATTTATGTAGACAATGTTTTTGCGACAATATTTGTGTAGGTCGGTGTTTTTGTAATCGATATTTCATCATGGAACCTTCACAAAGGGCATTTTCTACTTGCAAATTCCCTTTGTGAATACCAAAAGTTGAACTTTACAATATTTTTTATTCAGAAAGGGCATTTATGAGTAGTAAATGCCCTTTGTGGATACCGAAAGTCGTAAAGATAGACTTTCGTCTCATTTTACCTTTGTGAATCGGACCCCTAGTTTCTACAGTGAATACATTTTAATAATACGTTCAAAGGTTTCACATATATTAATTTAGTTAAGATACACAGTGAATATAATGCTAAATGCACATATATAATTGCATTCTGGTGACATGTGAGGGTGGAGTCTAAATTATGCTGCTCCAATCCCCCCTCTAATGGTGATATTAGCCATCACAATCAACATATGAATCTTCTCGGATGAGATCAAATCAAAAGCCTGTAATGTTCATCATTGTCCGTTTGGAATTTTCCAGAAACTTCATTTCATCATAAAATCTATACTGACTCTCCTCTGGGTCCACATACTTTTTTCTCTTTTATTCTCCTCCTTTACTGCTGGACCTCTTTCCTTGCTTTCATACACTTGTACCCCTTAAATATCATAATCAGACACATTATACAAAGGGGAATTATAACAAGGAGTTTTGAAATTGATCTAATTATTCCACTTCCAAGGTTTCCAAACCAATTTCCCATTGCAGCAAATGTATTTCCAATTGCTTTCCCAAGCGCCTGTATCATCCAACTCCTCCTTCAAAATCCCCATTAAGTTTGTCGGGATCTTAATATATTTCTTCATCGATTAATTCTTGTCAGGCGTATATCTGCAACATTGCTGAACTTCAACATCTTGCAGACTCCACCTTCCTTAGAGAGAAGGATGTCTAATGCAAGAAGTTTCTGCATTAACATAGACTTAATAGCTGTCATTTTAGTGTCCGCATCTAACAATGAACTTGCAGTACAAGTAGACTATAATGGACAATTTTCTAATTTTAATATCATCAGAACTACTCCTTCAAAAGGACTCAATGCACCAAATATAGCTCCTGCTATTTCAGCACCACTACAACTTCTTCTGTAAACTCCATATACGATAATCTAAATGGTCTATATGATAAAACTTCAGGAGGATTGTTGCCAAGTAACATGTGCCATACCAACCTCAGGCTAATGTAAAATAGGCTTGATCTCTGGAAACTCCAGGAATAATGGGGTCCTGAACTCCCATAAATATTTGCCAAATCCCTTCACATTCAAAAATGTGGTCACAATCACTCCTTCCCATATGTTTAGTGTTGACTGCAGACAGATAGGACTTTTGGTGACTTGGTTTCTCCTTAGCACATTGGCTTCTATACCTCAGTTCTCACCCTGTTTTTTAGGGTGGGAACTGAGGTATAGAAGCCTCCATTGACCTTCTCCTGTCTTCTAACAAATCTAAAATAAATCTTTTCAATATCAGTTAGGGTACAAGTTAAATTGTTTCTTGAGCATAAGCAGTATCTAACATTAGAATGGGTTTAAAAAAACTACCTGCTGTCTCAATCTCTTTGGTTTTGGGATGGCGATTCAAATGTTTGAACAAAGGGAATTTAGTAGGGACTTAATCATATTTTCATATTTAGAAAAATAATACTGAAAATGGCACTTTCCATTAGTAGAGTACATGAAACATGATATGTAAGGAGAGTGTGATGCTGGGCGATACCCTCTGCAGCTGATGCAAGTAACTGCATACAGACATAGCAGTCCTTTACAGCCATAGTGTCAATGTACTCATTAAGCAACTTGAAATATGCATTTGAGGAGAAAGCTCCTCTTGAAAGATCTACATGTAATGTCTTAAAATCAAATACGTATAAACTATTGTCAGTAGGATAACACCATTCCAGGGGATGGTTTGTGAGGCATTTCTGCTATTTCCTGCAAGGCTCAAGGTCATCTCAAGTGGGAGGGTGCGGATGTTTTTCTCAGAAATTAAGGCACAGGAGTACCTAACAGGATTGAAGGATGCTACTGGGAAAGGGGCAGAAGATCGTTCCCTGCGAATGGGCCATCCCGCTGACTGACTGGTGTCTCTGAACTTCAACATTGTGGTGGCAGTCTGGGCTTCTGGCTGGCTAACCGGGAACTGATACTAGCTGCTTTAAGCTGATTTAATCATTTATTATTTTGCTACATTTGTTTATGCTTATGTCTATATTGAGGAAGTTATTTGGTGGTGCATTAGGGAAGGGGGGGAGAAACAGCGGCAACTCGAGATGTGAGATCAGCTGTCGTACATAGGTAAGGATTGTGGGGGGGGGTGGCAGTGGTTCCATACTAGGGGATGGGGTGGGTAAGGGCTCAGCAAGTATTGTATAGCACCGCACACAAGGGAATTTTTGGTATTAGGTCTTCTAAGAGGTAGGAAAATGAGCTCTGATGTATTCAATTTGGTTAAATCAAAGAAGTATTTGGGCTGTGGGTTAGAAGAAAACTTGTTTGGATAAATGAATCTTCGAATCGCTTCCATAAATGTTTGCGGGCTAAATTATCAGGGTAGAAGACTGCAATCTTACTCAAATCACGGTGGATAGATATTCTATGTATCCAAGAGACCCATATAGAGGGTGTTAGGGGTAAATTAATGGAACAATTAGGATATCAACTTTTGGTTAATACCCAGCATGGGACTCGAACAAGAGGTGTCGCCATTCTTACCTGGAGAAGGGACATTCAAATCAAAAGGCAGTTGGCTGATAAGTAGGGCCATAGGGCTATGGTAGAATGTTAGATGGGAGGTGAAACTTTTGAATACTTGGATTCCGAGTTAGCAACATGGCCTACCCAGTAATATTATGTGGGTACGTCAACATCAACGGGCTGGGTGGGCTGTGGGGTAGTGGAGGAGGTGGGTATACTGGCCATAAAAGGAAGGTTTATAAGGCTCTCACTAACTTAATAAGGAATAATTGATTAACTGATATCTGGCCTTATCTAAAGCCTAAAGATCCCAGCAGCACATTTTATTCGGCCCCTCATAAGGCGCTTTTCAGATTGGGCTACTTTTTTTCGTCACAATGTTTGCTGGCAAGGGATACGATAGAGTAATATTCTTGGGTGCTCTCAGATCATAACCCATTAGTTCTTATGGTTGGCTTTACAGGGGGGGTGAGGCCCAGACGGGTTTAGACGTTTGAACGGGGGGAGTTACAAGAACAAGAATATGTACTCCAAGTGAAAGATTGGATTAAGGAATTCTGGGAGATTAATAGGGATAGTGCTAGCCTCAGGGTAGTTTGGGGTGCATTTAAAGAAGTGGTCTGAGGTGAGACCTTGATTCTCAGTTTGCGTCAGCAGAAGAGGGAGGCTCAGCGAGCGAAAGTATTATGTAGGACCTTGATTGGGATTCAGGAGGAGCTGGCAACTGCTGTACATATGGGTAATCCAATAAATGATATACTCCCCCGGCTTCAGCTAAAGCAGAAATAGGAGGGCAAACAGCCGACAACGCGACTGAAAGATTATTGGGTTAAAAAGCACAATGCCACGAATTCAGTGAAAGGGTGGGGCACACTCTTGCTGTCAGACTGAGACAAAAGAGCACGGCAGGGGAAATACTAGAAATAGCAGATGGTAATGGGAAAGTAATTGCTGACCCTTCCGGTATGGGGAAGTGTTTCAACAGTTTTATCAGCGCCTACATAGTGATGAATCCAAGGGGGAGCAAAACGCAATTCAAGAATATCTAAGCAGAATCCGGATACAAGGTATGGATTCTGAAGACAGTGAATCCCTCGAGACTGCACTGACCCAGGATGAGACTTATATAATGCAATGAGAAACCTCCCCTCTGGGAAAGTTGCCGGACCAGACCAGTTACCTCTAGAGTTCTATAAAATCTTTTGGGATGTGATTGGATATGATCTGGTGGATATTATGTGTCGGGCTCTGGAGGGTGAAGTGGCACCCGAATCTTGGGCTGGGGCAGATATTGTAGTTTTTTTTTAAAGGAAAGGCCCTGAGGGAACCTGGGTCTTACAGGCCAATAACACTGATGAACAGTGATGTAAAAATCTTCTCCAAAGCCATGGCGACCCAACTAAATTGTATTATCAGGAAAACAATTTATCCATGTCAGCATGGGTTTATTACAGGCAGGGGAACAACACAACATATCCAGTGGGTAATAACCCTATTTTATGCAACAAATTTCTCAGGGGACCCTATGGCAGTGATGCTTTTGGATGCAGAGAAAGCATTTCATAGGGTCTCCTGGGACTACCTTTGGGAAGCTCTGAGATGGTTTGGCATTGGGAGGGGATGTATCAAAGCTACTGGAACTCTGTATAGAGCCTGAAGGAATAGAGAGAGACCCCTTATGAAACCAGGGGAATAGGGTGCTACCAAATCGTAGAGTAAAACAATTTCCCTTGGTCAAATGTCTAAAGAATTGAAGCCCAAATATTAATTCTGGACACAGAACTCAATTTGATGCAAACATAAACATTAAACACACTATATGTAAAAAGGTAGACGATTTTATTAGAACAGTATTTTCACAATTCTAAAAAACACATACACAAAGTTTAAAAATAGAGTTTCTCACTCTTTGCATAACTCATTTAAACATTCTAAAATAATGATCCTACAGTGCAAACACAATTTAAGGAAACTTAAATATTGAAAAGAATGTATAAAAAACACCTATAAGTATACTCTAATTTATGCAATGTGCAATAAAACGGGAGGGGAGAGAAGAAAAGACACAGACATTCACAGTTTGTCATATGATAGTGCACATTATATCCCTCTATGTTACTCAAACCCAGACTTGTCTTCCTTTCAATATTCGTGGGGTGAGTTAGGTTGTTAAATTGTGCAAAAAATGGGCGTCGACGCGTTTCGATGGACTCATAGGATGTGGGCCATCTTTTTCAAGACACAAGATTATACTTCTCTCCTGTATGGGCACTGGGTGGTTGCCTATAACTTGAGACCCTGTTGGTAGATATATTTGGATCAGTACATCACATATCACTTTATGATGCTATCTTACAATACATTCGAAAAATCATAATACCATTTCCACAATTATCTTCATACTCCTTATCAGTATAAATTTCGGTAATCAACTTTTACACATTTTGTGTTGCACCAATACATTTGTATATAAAACATTATATCGAATCTAGATCTAGATTTATAATCCAATCAATATGTGGGCTTCATACCAACATTCGCTTTGCAGATGCAGGATTAATTTATCAACTGATAGGCCAGAGCTCGCTGTGGTATGTTATTCTCGTTGTAAAACACACCTGTTGCTATAGCTTATGGACTAGCCAGTTAAAGGGGAAGAATTACCTTATAACATGGTCCTAGTTAACTGTATTTTGATGGAATCTTTATCGGACGATCTTTGCATCGCAGTTATTGTTTGGAGTTAGGTCTGAAAATATTGTTGAGGAATATAGTTATTTTTACCGCAAGATATACTTTAATGCGTCCTATAGGATTTCAGATTACTTTTTGTGGTTCTTTTACCTGCTCACTTTTCAGTTTCTCAGTATCATGGAACACACCTTCAGTCTCATGGAGAAGGGAGTAGATAGCAGTCTGTTTCCTATAAAGATGGTTCGCACATAAGATTTTATTATAATTATTCCCATTGATTATTTGGAGATAGGTTAGGTCGTTAGGTTGTCTTTAAATATCCTATTTTATTAAAGTACCTTATATTGGCAGCGTGGCTGTTTAAAAAAAATTTCTTGCTGTAACACCTCGTCATGAGCTGTTGTATCTGTCTTGCTCGTTGTAGCCTAGGGGAGGATTTAATATTGGTGGGTATTAGTATTTTGTATTTTTGTTCCTTGCTCATCTGTAGGTGCACAATTTGATGCAGCTCTTACCCGTTTTTTATGGGTTAAGAATCCCAAGATCGGGTGCCTGAGAGTAGTACACGCGCTGCAGTCAAACATCGGGTGTCTCGCGTCCCTTTGACAAAAAAAGAATTGAACACTAAGTTACTGTTTGGTCCCTCTCTTGCTAGACGGTTTCTAGTTACATGGTAAAATACGGTCCTTACCCGGTCTTTTTAAGTTTAGAATCCCAGGGTCGGGGATCTGACACTGTTACAGGCGCTGCGGTCTAATGTGGTCAATTATCTCGGCGTACCTGTAACACAGGAGTTAAGTGCTCTATTAGTCTTTGTCCCTCCCAGTGTGGGTACTATCTAGGCACCCCCCTCAAAGTTGATTTTCCTACCTTGGTTTAGCGGAAGTCCGGATAGCGCACCCGACCTCTTACGTCTGTCGTCTGTCCTCCTCGATACCTCTCTGAGAGAGTTGGTTTGGCTGGGTCTAGTGCTTACGACCTCTTTTAACCTAGAAAACTAACCTCCCATTGGCTATTGTTAACTAATGCCAGCTGTGTCTGTTTTAAAAGGTTCCTTCGCTGATTAGACAGCGCGACTAATTCCTTCCGCGTTTCACTGCTGGAACGCATACTTCATTGCTTCCGCGTTTCAAGCCTCGCTATCGAAATGCTTTGGATCTGGCGGTTTATGTATCAAGGCCTCGTTCTCATACTCACTATCGGATATTTTCATCCCTATTTTTGTTTATTCAGTTTTAACATTATGCAGTATATGTCTAGCTACGTTCTAGGAGATATTATACGGCGTTTTCTAGAATTGTTTGATTTCCTACTTTTAATTTTGGTGTGTCTAACATAGATTAGCGGCGCTGGGCGGATTGTATAGATTTTTTAGGTTTTATACCGACTTTTGGGCCTTTGTGCTATTATACACTCTGTATAGAGCTCCAACTGCCAGGTTAAGAATAAACGGGGGATATACTGCACCATTTCTGATTAAATGCGGTACAAGGCAGGGTTGTCCCTGATCTCCCCTCCTTTTTGCTACATACATCGACCCTCTCCTTCGACTGCTTGAGGCTAACAATAGAATTGAGCCCATCATTAGCCAAGGGTTGGAAACAAAAATGTTGGCATATGCGGACAATGTAGCCATTACTACCTCTAGCCCGTCAACTATGTTAGCTGCTGTGGAGAAGGTAGCTCATGATTTTGGGAAGTTTGCCGGATATGCCCTAAATAGACAAAAGACACAGATAGTTAAGAATGGAATGGTTGATCTGGATGATGCTCGGGTGATAGAAACAGCTGTTTATCTGGGCATTGGTATAACATCTGAGCCGGGGAAGACAGTGGCAATAAATATTGAGCCAGTAATCAGGAAGGCCAAATTAAATTTTGATAGATTTAATAATTTACATATGTCTCTGGTGGATCGGTGTAACGTGGTAAAAATGATGTTTCTGCCCAAGATACTTTACCTGTTTCGGGCAATACCCTTAGAATTCGAAAAACACTGGTTTGTGGTACTTGAGGGCATAGTTAACAGGTTTAATTGGGCACATGGTAAAACTAGGAGGGCGTTTAGGCTTATGTCATTGCTCAGTGATAGAAGAGGCTTTGCTATTCCTGATTTTAAAGCTTACTGCTGGGATGTGGCCCTCTGATATATGAGTATTCTAATGGGCGGGTGTATAGCGGATTCTCAGGATGAATTAGGGCTACCAGATGTGTACAAGCTATTGTTAGGTGATGATGCGGCTAACTGTTTTATGAAAATGAATGAGCCCTGCTACCACCAGAGAACAAGATTTAAGACTTTAATGACAGCTTTTAAAATTTGGACCGAACTTAAAAAGAAAACGGGCATAGGGAGACTAAACAGCTACACTCAGCTGTATAAAAACCCAGTGCTTCCCAGAATTTTTTCAGACACAATTATGGCAGAGTGGGTGTGGCGGGGTGTCCGGACAGTAGGGGATTTAATACGGCTAGATGGAATGCGTCAGTTTAGTGATATCCAGGCTGAGTTTGGAATTGAGAGGACAAACTTTTTTAAATATTTGCTGGTGCGAAGTTATCTCCGTGGAAGGTGGGCAGGACGAGTGGTTTTAGTAAAGTTAAAATCATAGATGTTATTAGAGAAGGGAGGGACTGTACTATGAAGAGATTGTATACTGAACTGATAGTATTTAAACAGGATGACAGGGAAAAACATGCGAGAAAATGGGTTGAGTGACTGGGCATAGAACTGGATCGTTTTTTGGGACAGACAGTGGTGTGCTCAGCGGGGCTTCAAGCCCAGCATTATAAAACAATTTTTTCACTTTATTATACCCCGGCTAAGATTGCCCAATGGGGGGCAGGTGGGAGTCAGATACCCCCGGTGTGACTCAAGAGAGGCTGACTTAGCCCATATGTTTGCGTCCTGTCCATGTCTTGAGATCTTATTAGATCCCATAGAGACATTTTTAAACCAAACTCTAGAAGTGAAAGCTGTACTAACCCCTGCGGTAATACTTGTAGGGGTTGGTAGTAATGGAGAGCGAGACACGGATTACCGATTTCTATTCCTTGCTATGGGGGTGGTACGGATATGCATAGCCTCGGCCTGGCTTGACCCGGTAGCCTCAACATTTCAGCAATGGCTTGCCAGGCTGTTGGCTATGTTCAAACTAGAAAGAGGTATCTATTGGAGATGCGTAAAAAACAGAGATTATCTGGAAGGCGTATATGGGTTCCTGTTCTAAGATTTAAGGAGTCTCAAGCAACTAGCGGTCCATGAAATTATTAACTTTGGGGTGTTATCTCTGTTTTGGTAAAGTTGATTGGTTCTGATTCCTATATAGATTAAATTTGTTATTAACGCCTCCTCTGGTTAAGATTGATGTGTTTATCTTTTAAAATGTAGCTGGATTAATTTGTAAAATGTGTCTCCTATGCTCTTCAATATCATTTATGTATATAGCTCAAATGTTTTGGTAAAAATGACCAAATTATTTGGTTTTTGAATATCCCTCATGTGTAAAAGATTTGCTTAATTGAGTGCTGTTATTCAGACAAGCATAATAAAAATATGTTTCTAAAAAAAAAAGGAATTGGCGTTCTGGGGCTAGGTCTAGATTTAATCTCAACAGAACTATGAAATGTTGGTAAATATCATTCTAAAAGCAAAACAATTTTAAAGCAAGTAAATTCTTGTGTGCATTTCTACTTATGCAAATGACAAAAACAAAGTCCATAAATTGAGTGATTAAATTATTTTACAAAGTCTTCATGAGCCTTCCTTAGTCCTACTCCATCTTCTCCTAAATGACACGCATATGCTCCTTCTGCAGCCTCGGGCCTAGGGAATCTTCCTAATTCTTTTTAACAAAGTCTATTCAGTTGTCTCTAGTAAAAGTAAATATCAAAGTTCAGTTTAGAGATCATGTAATGATAATTTGTGTCAGTCTATTCAATTACAAAGCAAATATTAAACGCAATCCAGCCACAAACCTTAGTTCATGGAGGTACAACTGGAATCGCACAGTTATCCTCCAAGCCCCAAAGTTCTCTCTCTCATTTGTGACAAAATATGTCCATTCAGGCAATTAACACATCTGAGAGGCTACTCTAACTCTCTTTGATCTCCTGAGTGCAGGTTGTTCATCTTCACTCACTCAGACCAGAATCCTCAGTATTTTTTTAGGATAGATTGGGGCACACACTCTGTTATCAGGCTCGGTATCTTTCTCTCCTGCCTTCTCAGCCAACTGTCTACAGCTCCCATTCAGCTTGTCACAGTACTAGGCCCTTCATCAGGGTATGAATCTGTCTCAGTTAGTGACACAGGACAAGGCGCTCGTACCTCAACTCTAACTGTCGACTCATCAAAAAAATCCTCATCCCGAGCATGTGCTCTTTCAGGTGCTTGTCGATTTTCTGTGACTAGCTCAAACTCCTCCTGTTGCCTTTCAGTTGTAGCTTGTATTTCTGGGAGCGATACTGTCACATAATCAAGGGAACATGCCACACTCTGTGAGTGTGGGCAGTATGGATCTATCAGAGGAGACCTCCACATTTAACAGTACTGTTCATTATGAGTATGACCTGGATAGGACCATGCAATTGAGGTTCAAGACCCATTTTCCGAACATATTTGTTCACCAGGACTCAGTTGCTGGGTCTCACGTCATGGCACTGCTCTTGATAGGGTGGGGCGGCAACAGCTCCATATAATGCATCATATCCGCTAGTCCTTTGCAGTAAATTAAAAATCATGTTATCTGTAATGTTCACAAGCGCATTTGCAGGCAAAGCTGGCAGTCTTATTGCTCTGCCCATAATTATTTCATGAGGAGACAGTCCTATCCTCCTATCAGGAATACTGTGAAGACTCATTAACACAAGAGGCACAGCATCTGCCCATTACAAAGACATTAAAACACACACTTTGGCCAATTTGGATTTCAAAGTGCCATTTACTTGTTCAACTATGCCTGAATCCTCAGGCCGGTAACTGTAGTGTAGTCTTTGGTCCACTTGTAAAGCTGCACACCACATTTTTAGGACCGCATTATTGAATTGAGCCCCTCAGTCTAACTCTTTCGAGGTTAGGAAACCGAACCTGGGTATGTGCTCCCTCAACAACAATTTAGATACTGTGAGGCTATCATTTCTTCTGGTTGAGTATGCTTCAAGCCAACGGGAGACCATACACACAATCACCAGGACATTTCTCTGCCCATTCCACACAGGCATCTCGATGAATCCCAACTGCATTCCGTTTGAATAGCTCTCCTGATTTTCCTGTGTGGCTCAGTGGCACTGCGGCTCTTTGTCCTACGTTTATCTGTTGCCATATAACACATCTGTGACGTAATTCTTTAGCTATCTATCTAAACTGCAGATTAAACCAGTTATGTTAGAACAATCTGACCATTGCATCCCTCACAACATGTGCAGGACCATGACGATTTCTAATCATTGGGACAGCAAGCTATCTGGCAAACCAGGGTTTCCATCTGCTGAAAAACAAATGTCATCATCTCTTTTGACACAACCTGCTTTGACCCAACTCTGCTGTTCTGCAACTGGCACTTCCTCTGTAACCTCTTCACTTCCTCCCAAGTATCAGCTATCGTTAACAAAAGGTTGTGATTGGTCTAATATTCAGGTTCATTTGCATATTTACCATTGATGGTTCATAGCCCCATGGGCACAATATCTCGAAACCTCATCAGCATATCAGTTGCCACCTGTCACCTAGTCATTTCCACTTTGACCGGCGGAAGATTTTACAACTTCAATTTTGTTAGGCAGTTGCAATTCTTCCAACAATCCCATAACAAGTGCCCCTTTACTGATCTTGACAAAGTCATGAATCTCCTCTGTGAGCATAGCTGACCGAAGTCATGAAGGAAACCAAAGCCATACTAACTATCAGTGAAAATTGTCACGTTCAGCTGCTCAGAAACACAGCAACCTCTAGTAAGAGAGATCTGTTCCGCCACTTGTGCGGATGACACTCCTTGAAGCCAGGAGACATCAGCTACTCCTGTTACTGTGCAGACGGCATAGGCAGTTCCCAGGCTTCCTCCATTAACTCGCAGGCAGGACACATCAATAAACAATATGAAATCAGACTCAGTCATTGGCTCACTTTGTATATCTGGTTTTGGCGAATAGTTCAGTTACTTCGAGAGTGTCACACTCTATTTCTTTACCATCAATTTAGGGGTTGCTGGATTCAAAGTAACACACCTTTTAAGTGACACATTTTCACCTGCAAGAATAATCTGTTCATACTTAGTCAATTAACTATTGGTCAGGTGTTGAGTGTGTGTACACATCAACAAGATCTCCACAGAATGGGGCACAAATACAGTAAGGGGATAACCCATGACAATACATTCACACCGATTAAGGCAGACACTAACCGCTGCCAATGCTTACCGGATCAGACATATCATTGTGTGTCCGCCACTGTAAAGGCTTGGCCAGTAGGGACACATTAGGTAGCCATTGTCTGCAGTAGCCCACCATTCCCAAGAGCATCCTGACTTCTGTTTGGGTGGTTGGCGGATTCATCTTCCCAATTGCTGAAATTCTTTTGTGCTACACCTTCCTTGCTCTCTACTCAATGTGATGTCTGAGATACAGAACTTCTTTCTGACATTACTGCAGCTTACTCAGCGACACTTTATGTCACTTCCAAAAACACTCAAGGAGGCATTCCTTTGGGATAAGATGCTAAAAAAGCACAAGAACCCCTACCTTCTGTCCCTTGTTTGGCTGAATGAGGTAGAGGTAGGAAGAGGTTCCTCAAAGGAGAACTTCATAAAGGCTCATCAAAAGTGTGGGCTTTTTGGGGGGCGTGGCTAGCAGCCGACGATGGCGGCAGCAAACTAGAGAGGCTCCCGGAGTAAGGCGGCTTCCCGCATCAATCCGCATGCCTATCCGCACAAAAACGAACCCAGAAAGGGTGCCCCGGGTCCGGCGACCGAACAGCACTTGGAGGAAATGTTTGGGCGTATCGATGCCCCAGGAACAGGAGGAAACGGCGACCTCTGTGTGCGGCCTGGTGGCGTGAGTGCAGCCGCGGTGGCTGGTTTGGGACCTGCCCGGGTGGAAGTGGAGCCTCGTCTGCGTTGTAAACCGGAAATGCCCGCAGCAAGCACGGACCCCACGACAACAGCGTTGGAAGTCTGTAGCTCCTTACAGGTCGAATAAGGGCTTGACATATTGCTCCAACGTCAAGACTCTACAGTAGATGACGGCGGCGCTAATTGCAACTGAAGTCTGAAAAGTAAGTTATGTTATGTTATGTTATGTTACGTGCATTTGTACTGTGCGCAGCTGCCCCAGCGAAGGGGCGTCCTGGCGCATGGCAAGGTAACACGCAACAGCCACAAGAAACACAACAGCTAAAAAGAAGAAACCAGATTAAAATAAGAACGTTTTAATAGCCTTACGAAAGGAAAAAAGATCCTCCAAAAGCCGAATCTCCACCGGGAGGGAGTTCCACAGTTCGGCTGCTTTGACCCGGAAGGAACGGCCACCAACACGGCACAGCTTATATCGAGGGGTGATAGTAAGCGCTTGACCCAGAGACCTCAGAGGCCGGGTGGGGACGTACCAAGACAGGAGGTCCGTAAGAATTTGAGGAGCCGAACCCTTCAGAATTTTGAAGGCTAAGCACAGTACCTTGAATTGGATTCTGACCCTGACTGGGAGCCAGTGCAACGCTTTCAAAGTACTGGAAACAGGGCAGGATCTAGGAAGACCAACGATTGCTCTGGCAGCAGCGTTCTGCACACGTTGGAGGCGGGTGTCTTCGGCCAGGTTAGCCCCCACCAGGAGAGAGCTGGCATAATCCAGGCGTGATATGACAGTCGCCTGTATTACCAACTGCCGGGTGCGGGGGTCGAAGAACTTCAGGACTGGTCGCAGAGCCCGGAGGATTCCAAAACAGCAGGCAGCCGTTTTCTTCGTGTGCCCCACAAAACTGAGAGTGGGGTCCATCCACACTCCCAAGTTTTTTAATTCCGTCACCGGAAGCGGAGCCGACCCAAGCTCCGAAGGCCACCACCTGTCCCCACAGAGATCCGCCCTTCTTCCGACGATCATGATCTCGGTCTTCTTCGCGTTGAGCTGGAGACAGTTGGCCTTCATCCAGCTTGCCACCGCCCTAAGTCCACTCTGAAACCTGGGGGCATCCTGGTCCGCATCCCCGCTGATCGTAACCGCTAGCTGGGTGTCATCGGCATATGACACCATGGTCATACCTCACTGCCTGACAACCTCAGCCAGCGGTCTCACGTATAGATTGAACAACGTGGGCTCAGCGAGGATCCCTGTGGCACTCCCTGTTTCAGAGGATGGAACTTGGACTGGAACGGTGGCACCGCAACGCTGAAGAAGCGACCATCGAGGAAGGACCGGAACCACTGGAGGGCGGATCCCCCCACTCCAATCTCCTCCAGGTGATGCAACAGGATGGAATGAGAGACAGTATCAAAGGCGGCGCTTAGATCTAATAGTACAAGCACCGCCGTCTGTCCTGCATCCATCACTGTGCGAAGATGTTCAGCCATGGTGAGAAGGGCGGTCTCCGTGCTGTGTCCAGCACGGAACCCGTTCTGGGTGGGGTCTAAGATTTTAGCTCTAGTGAGGTGGTCGGAAAGAACCTTGTTCACGTGGGCCTCCACGACTTTGGTCGGCCAAGGGAGCAGGGAAATAGGCCGATAATTTTCCAGCTTTTCCGGGTCCAGGGAGGGTTTCTTTAAAATAGGAGAAGCCACAGCCCGCTTCCAACTTGCTGGAACCGTACCCGAGGCCAGCAAGATGTTAATCAGGGAGAGTACCGAGGTACAACCCACAAACAACTGGTCTCTAAAGAGGGCTGGCTTAAGCGGATCGGCGGGCGACCCGGATTTCACCTGATGAGCCAAGATGTCAAATCCCTCAGATGTCAGCGGGGGCAACCCATGAAGCAGAGAATCTCCATAGATGTTGCATAGAGTACCTGCCGGTGGCCTAGTATCAGGGAATGTTAAGTAGATGTTCTGAACTTTTTCTAAAAAGAACAAGGCAAGAGCCTCACAATGCACCGTGGAGCTCGTTGTTATAGCCGAGGCCCGCTTTGCCACAAGGTCCTTTACCACTTTGAAGATGGTTTTTGATGGATTGGGGCTATTGCCGAACTCCGCAGCGTAAAAAGCTGCCCGGGCCCGGCATATAGCGCGATGGTAAATTTTAACGGCAGCGAGATAGGCAACCTTCTTCCCGCTGTCGTACACCTTCCGCCATTCCCTCTCTGCTCGCCGACAACTGCGCTTGAGTGCGCGTAATGCACTGTCATACCAAGGGCTTGACTCCCTGGAGCTGATTTTCCTAGTCGATATGGGAATCAGGGAATCAAGTGCCTTAGTGACCCACGAGCAGAACCGATCGTACCCTGCATCTACATCCTCCAGAGGTCCCAACGGCACAGCTGCGAGGGCTCGATGAAGGTCCTCAAGTCTCAATTTACTCCAATGCCGTGTGGAGACCATCCTTACGGGAGCAGAAGAAGAGATTCCCGGCAAGGGGACATAGATGGCCACTGAAGAATGGTCCGACCAGCCGAGCGGCGTAACGGCCGTAACTGTGGCCTATGTCAAGTTCGTAAAGAATGGATCCAACGTATGGCCACCTACATGTGTGGGATGCCGCACTATTTGATGGAGTTGAAGAGCCTCCAGATCGGCTAGAATACAGCACACCGTAGGGATATTCTGATTCTCAAAGTGCAGATTAAGGTCCCCCAAGATGGAAAAGTTAGCACACCCCACCGCCAGAGAGCTTACAGCATCAGGAAAGGAAGCCCTGAATGCCACCTCACTTCCTGGAGGGCGATAGACTACCATCCCTGAGAGGGAAAACTGAGGGCTAACCATAATTTTAAAGACAGCGCTCTCGCAGCCTACGATGTTAAGGGCAGACCAACAGCAAGAGAGACTAGACCTCACTGCGAGAGCGATGCCCCCTCCCCTAGTCGATCGATTCAGGGTGAAGACCGAAAAATCGGAGGGAAATGCCAGATTAATAATGGCCGTATCATCGTCCTTCAGCCACGTTTCCGTAATAGCCACAATGTCGGGGGCCTCATCACGCATCAGGTCCCTAACAGCTTGGTGGTGTTGAACTAGAGACCTCGCATTAAAGCTCAGGATGCGCAGAGCATGAGTCTGACGGCTACTACCCGAAGCAATCGGTAGAGCCTCCTGACATATCTTAACCGGAGAGTCCACCGACCACTGGACACAGGCGCACTGATAAGGGCCACAGAGCGGGTGTATAGGTGCATGTATACGTCTCGGGACAGAGCGTCCTAAGACCCGCTGCGTGGCGGCTGAATAAACAATCATAGTGCAATCCCGTGTAGCCGAACCCGAGGATGTTTAAATACCTAAGGACCGCCGCGCCAGGCGCGTCCTTGGCACGGACGGGCGCAGACGGGCAGGACTCAGGCACGACTCCGGCTAAGCGACGGCGTCCCCCTGCGCGATCCCGCTGCGCGGGAGAGGACGACTTTAAGTAGGCGAGGCGATTAACACACCGAGCGTCAAGACGCTCCAAGATGGCGCCCGTAGAAGATCTCGACAGCCCAAGGCAAGATGGCGCCCACCGAATCAAGCCCGGGACCCGGACCCGCCAAACGGCGGTGCGTTAACACATTTATATGCAGGTGAGAGGGCAGAAAGATTTCCCCGAGCAAAGCGCCTAAAAACAGGGGAGAACAAACTCAGAGTAACATAAATACAAAACGGGCAATTTTAAAATAAGCAGCGCAGCAGCAGCGCGACCTGCAGCAAAGCCAGTACCTTGACCAGGCTACTGGTGCCGAGTCCGCCTTAAGTAGGCGAGGCGATTAACACACCGAGCGTCAAGACGCTCCAAGATGGCGCCCGTAGAAGATCTCGACAGCCCAAGGCAAGATGGCGCCCACCGAATCAACCCCGGGACCCGGACCCGCCAAACGGCGGTGCGTTAACACATTTATATGCAGGTGAGAGGGCAGAAAGATTTCCCCGAGCAAAGCGCCTAAAAACAGGGGAGAACAAACTCAGAGTAACATAAATACAAAACGGGCAAAAAGCGCGTAGTCGCCGCCATTTTCCATCCCGTCTGCCATTGTGGGCACGAACTTTCTCGTCTGAGGGACCGGGCGACCTATGCCGCAATTTTGGAACTAGATCCTGAGTAACTAGTGCAACTGGTGTACAGAGTGCGGACCCGACGGTGGGGAGCCTAACAATTAAGTAGACTGGGCGCCACTGAAACTCGGGCGGCTCAACGGACCATCCGCTGCGAACAATCCTCCAACAGAGAGCCGCCGCTGGCCGAAAATACCAGTGTAATACTATGGCGGGCAAAGGGTCCAGACATACCTCCACCCAAGCTAAACTTGATAAATTCGCCTATGAGAAACAATCACTCTCCCAGACGGAGCAGCGCAAATCCATGGGCAAATGCACGGAAGGAGAAGTGCATGCCTTGGCCAAGGTACAGGCAACGGTGGGGGCAACCGCAACAGAAGTGACCCTGATACGGGCGGACCTCCAGAAGATGAGCGAAAGAGTGAAGCAGGTGGAGGTGGTGGCTAAATCTTTGGTGCAGGACGTCTCGGATCTGCAGGTCGAAATGGAGAAATTGCAGGCCGACAACAAGCTGCTCAAGGAAAAGCTGGACGATCATGAAGGCCGCTCCCGGCGGAACAACGTTCGTATTTTGGGGGTCCCGGAATCTGAAGCCACAGGAGCCATAGACTTATATGTGGAAGACTTGATAAAGAACCAACTAGCCCCCAAGGGTATTTCAAACTTCTTCACCGTGGAACGGGCCCATAGGGTACCAAGGGGAACACCGAAGCCAGGGGCCTCTCCGCGCCCGATCCTAGCGAGACTTTTTAACTTTAGGGATCGCAACACCATCCTCCAGGCGGCCAGATTGGCACAAGCCATTCAAATTCAAAACTCACGAATATCCTTTTTCCCGGACTACACAGCGGAGGTAACACGACGGAGAAGGACTTTTTTGGAAGTGAAAAAGACGTTGCGTGAGCAGGAATTGCCATATTCTATGTTGTTTCCAGCCCGGCTACGGGTGGTCGCTGATAAGAAAGTTTGGTTTTTTGATTCCCCCGAGGCAGCAAGAGACTGGCTTGAAGGATGGCGCACAGTGGAACGCAAATCCGACAGAATACATCACAGACACCGAAACGATAGCCGGCCTGGCTCACAGACTTCAGTTGGAAGAAGCGCGAGTAAATCACCGACACCGGACCTGTCTGAAGCTGCCGGGGGAAAATAATGTCAACAGACCGTGAATTACTTAGACACTGACTCCCTGATACACTGTCTGCTCATACAGTCCGTTAATGGAAGCAGGCCTGGGTACTCCGAGGGCAGCAAGGGAACCGCCTGCTCGGGGAGACACTCTCCCCCAAAGTGCAAGTACTCTGTTTTTGGGATGGGTTAAGCTCTCTGCTCAGTTGGGGAGGCGGGCAGTTGAAGGTCCGTTAAGCAGGGAGGCAGGGAGGGAAAGGGGGGGTTGTTGGTTCTTTGTTGGAAATTCACGACGTCGGTCAGAAACTAGTGCTCGCAATGTATGTGATGTAACTGGAAAGATACACCTACAGGTACGATTGATCCTTTTAGGACTGTTTGTATGTATCTGCGTGATTGAAAATGGCGGATGAACAGCTAAGTGACGCGGGGAATGCTGAGTCACTGTCGAGTGGTTCCTCCCTTAGAATATTCTCATGGAATGTGCGGGGGCTAATGGATAAGGTGAAATGTGGCCTGGTATTAAATGCGTTGAAGAGGCGCAAACCCCAATTGGCGCTCTTACAGGAGACACACTTGACGGGAGGGGCCACTAAGGCCTTGGATAGGAGAGGGTACAGGATGGTGGCACACTCAGAGTTCCCGAGGAACTGGTATTTTGATTAAAAAATCCTCACATTTCATTCCACTGAGCACAAAAACTGATAGTCAGGGTTGCTTTGCAGCTTTGCAGGGGCAATGGGAAGGTCGCCCCCTAACTGTGGTCTCAGTATATATCCCGCCATCCCTTCATTCAATAATGCTTCCAGCTCTTAGTGACTTTCTATTGTCTCTCCCCAAGAGTGATGTAATTTTGGGTGGGGATTTTAATGCAGCAGTGGATTCACAGCTTGACAGATTCCCAACGACAGCTTCACCTGGGGGGCCCTCCCGGTTTCAGCGATACCTAACGGCAATGGGGTTAGAAGACATATGGCGTCACGTCCACCCCCAGGACAAACAGTACATGTTCCATTCCACAGTCCATAACAGTCTTTCCCGGATAGATTACTTCCTGGCTTTAGGTGAAGGACTAAAACGTGTAGATACTGCAGACATACACCCTCGAGGCATTTCAGATCATTCTCCAATTACCCTAACCATTTCCACCCAGACAAAATCCCGTAACCGTATATACCCCATTCAAGCATCTTACCTCAAAATCCCGAAAATCAGGAAAACCCTCCAGAAGGCTACAACACAATATTTTGATGAAAATGTGGCTACTGTGGCCTCTTCCGAGGTGCTATGGGAAGCCTACAAGACAGTACTAAGGGGGCAAGCTATCAGCTCTATCACGGCCCATAAAAAGGAACAGACGGCTGAACAGTCTAAGCTTGAGCTAACACTACGTGAAGTAACAACTTTACACGAGGCTTACCCTACAGAGGACACGGTACATACCCTTGCACTCCATCAGCTACAATACACAGAACATGCTCGCCTTACGGTGAAGGGGCACATTACTGATACACAGAATCGGGTATATGATGTAGGTGATAAGGCGGTAAAGATGTTGGCCTGGCTCGATAAGAGGGGGGGTAGTTCCAGAGGGATTCAGCAAGTGAGAGATAGCAATGGCGTGGCGCAAACCAATCCTGAACAGATAGTAGAAGCACTGGCGACACATTTTGAGCAGGTGTATACTCCAGAAAGGGTGGTGACCGCGGACATGGCATGGGATGCACTGAGTGGAATGGAAATCCCAGTATTGCAACCAGAGGCAATAGCCGACCTGGATGTGGCAATAACTAAGCATGGGCGGAAAATCCGTTACGCTCGCGGATTTTGCGGATTTTCGGGAAATCCGCAATCCGCGAGATTTGCGGATTTCCCGCAAAATCCGCAAATTCGCACGCAGCGGATTTTTTTGGCGGCGCGCGGCGTTGGTGATACAATTTTTGCGGCGCGCAGCGTTTATCATCGTTTGCCGAGTTGTTTTTTTCGATAGTTTGCGAGTGCTGCGCCATTTTGGATCTTGCTGTGTGATCCCGCGGGAATTGGCGAGCGCGATTACGTCATCGCGGCTTGCCAGCGATAGTTTGTCAACGCGAGTACGGCGAGATCACGTCTCGCGGTACTTCGCAATTGCGAGATTTGAGATGCGGCGAGCGAAAATATAAATTTGCAATTCTGCACAAGAAATCCACCAGCAAGCAGCATAAACCTTCTAGAAATGATGATTTTTATGTGAATAACTCCTTAGTTTGACATTTGCCTGCACTTTTTTAGCGAGGAGTCCATTTTGGGGAGGGGGGCAGGGGGGTGGGAGGAAGGAAGTGCCCCATAGTCTTCAACTTCCTGTTCCTGTTCAGCAGGCTCCTCTCAGTGCTTTGTCCATCTCCTGGTCACTTTTCATTTGGATGTGGACCTGGAAGGATTACTTTTTGTGGATGCTGCTGGATCTTTGGATTTGAGGCCTTTTTGACTTTCTTTGGATCACTGTTGGATTAGAAATTTTACAAGTAAGTTTGTTTGGGGCATTACAGTTGCTGCAACTAAAATTTTGGAATTTTCGATTTTTGGGCTGTTTTGGGGCCTTTTGCCCAGGGGTACTCAGTGGTGGGTGGACTGATTCTTTCTGTGGGTTGTCTTGAACTTAAACATCATGGAGGCCATAGATGAATTGGGATTGTGCTGATTTTTCTGTGTTTTTCGTTTTTTGGGCCTGTACTTGTGGCCTTTTCACCAGGGGTATTTGAGTCTAGCATGGGCCTAGTCTTTCTGTGGGCTGTCTTGAATTTAAACATCATGGAGGGCATGGATGGAATGGGATTGTGCTGATTTTGCAGTGTTTTTCGATTTTTGGGGGTGTTCATGGGGAGGGACATGCCATGTGGCTGGTGGCCATTTTGAGTGCAGCTACAGGCACTGGCCATGTGCTGGCAGGCAAGTGGCCATTTTGAATGCAGGCTTTGTTGTTAGGCCTCCAACCATTTTGCCTACTTTTCAACCTTTATTTATGCCCAGGGGTAGTGAGTCTTGCATGGGCCTAGTCTTTCTGTGGGTTGTCTTGAATTTAAACATCATGGAGGCCATGGATGGAATGGGATTGTGCAGATTTTTCAGTGATTTTCGTTTTTTGGGCCTGTACTTGTGGCCTTTTCACCAGGGGTATTTGAGTCTAGCATGGGCCTAGTCTTTCTGTGGGCTGTCTTGAATTTAAACATCATGGAGGCCATGGATGGAATGGGATTGTGCTGATTTTGCAGTGTTTTTCGATTTTTGGGGGTGTTCATGGGGAGGGACATGCCATGTGGCTGGTGGCCATTTTGAGTGCAGCTACAGGCACTGGCCATGTGCTGGCAGGCAAGTGGCCATTTTGAATGCAGGCTTTGTTGTTAGGCCTCCAACCATTTTGCCTACTTTTCAACCTTTATTTATGCCCAGGGGTAGTGAGTCTTGCATGGGCCTAGTCTTTCTGTGGGTTGTCTTGAATTTAAACATCATGGAGGCCATGGATTGAATGGGGTGGTGCTGATTTTGCAGTGTTTTTCGATTTTTGGGGGTGTTCATGGGGAGGGACATGCCATGTGGCTGGTGGCCATTTTGAGTGCAGCTACAGGCACTGGCCATGTGCTGGCAGGCAAGTGGCCATTTTGAATGCAGGCTTTGTTGTTAGGCCTCCAACCATTTTGCCTACTTTTCAACCTTTATTTATGCCCAGGGGTAGTGAGTCTTGCATGGGCCTAGTCTTTCTGTGGGTTGTCTTGAATTTAAACATCATGGAGGCCATGGATTGAATGGGATTGTGCTGATTTTGCAGTGTTTTTCGATTTTTGGGCCTGTACTTGTGGCCTTTTCACCAGGGGTATTTGAGTCTAGCATGGGCCTAGTCTTTCTGTGGGCTGTCTTGAATTTAAACATCATGGAGGCCATGGATGGAATGGGATTGTGCTGATTTTGCAGTGTTTTTCGATTTTTGGGGGTGTTCATGGGGAGGGACATGCCATGTGGCTGGTGGCCATTTTGAGTGCAGCTACAGGCACTGGCCATGTGCTGGCAGGCAAGTGGCCATTTTGAATGCAGGCTTTGTTGTTAGGCCTCCAACCATTTTGCCTAGTTTTCAACCTTTATTTATGCCCAGGGGTAGTGAGTCTTGCATGGGCCTAGTATTTCTGTGGGTTGTCTTGAATTTAAACATCATGGAGGCCATGGATGGAATGGGATTGTGCTGATTTTGCAGTGTTTTTCGATTTTTGGGGGTGTTCATGGGGAGGGACATGCCATGTGGCTGGTGGCCATTTTGAGTGCAGCTACAGGCACTGGCCATGTGCTGGCAGGCAAGTGGCCATTTTAAATGCAGGCTTTGTTGTTAGGCCTCCAACCATTTTGCCTACTTTTCAACCTTTATTTATGCCCAGGGGTAGTGAGTCTTGCATGGGCCTAGTCTTTCTGTGGGTTGTCTTGAATTTAAACATCATGGAGGCCATGGATGGAATGGGATTGTGCAGATTTTTCCGTGATTTTCGTTTTTTGGGCCTGTACTTGTGGCCTTTTCACCAGGGGTATTTGAGTCTAGCATGGGCCTAGTCTTTCTGTGGGCTGTCTTGAATTTAAACATCATGGAGGCCATGGATGGAATGGGATTGTGCTGATTTTGCAGTGTTTTTCGATTTTTGGGGGTGTTCATGGGGAGGGACATGCCATGTGGCTGGTGGCCATTTTGAGTGCAGCTACAGGCACTGGCCATGTGCTGGCAGGCAAGTGGCCATTTTGAATGCAGGCTTTGTTGTTAGGCCTCCAACCATTTTGCCTACTTTTCAACCTTTATTTATGCCCAGGGGTAGTGAGTCTTGCATGGGCCTAGTATTTCTGTGGGTTGTCTTGAATTTAAACATCATGGAGGCCATGGATTGAATGGGATTGTGCTGATTTTGCAGTGTTTTTCGATTTTTGGGGGTGTTCATGGGGAGGGACATGCCATGTGGCTGGTGGCCATTTTGAGTGCAGCTACAGGCACTGGCCATGTGCTGGCAGGCAAGTGGCCATTTTAAATGCAGGCTTTGTTGTTAGGCCTCCAACCATTTTGCCTACTTTTCAACCTTTATTTATGCCCAGGGGTAGTGAGTCTTGCATGGGCCTAGTCTTTCTGTGGGTTGTCTTGAATTTAAACATTATGGAGGGCATGGATGGATTGGGATTGTGCTGATTTTGCAGTGTTTTTCGATTTTTGGGGGTGTTCATGGGGAGGGACATGCCATGTGGCTGGTGGCCATTTTGAGTGCAGCTACAGGCACTGGCCATGTGCTGGCAGGCAAGTGGCCATTTTAAATGCAGGCTTTGTTGTTAGGCCTCCAACCATTTTGCCTACTTTTCAACCTTTATTTATGCCCAGGGGTAGTGAGTCTTGCATGGGCCTAGTCTTTCTGTGGGTTGTCTTGAATTTAAACATCATGGAGGCCATGGATGGAATGGGATTGTGCAGATTTTTCAGTGATTTTCGTTTTTTGGGCCTGTACTTGTGGCCTTTTCACCAGGGGTATTTGAGTCTAGCATGGGCATAGTCTTTCTGTGGGCTGTCTTGAATTTAAACATCATGGAGGCCATGGATGGAATGGGATTGTGCTGATTTTGCAGTGTTTTTCGATTTTTGGGGGTGTTCATGGGGAGGGACATGCCATGTGGCTGGTGGCCATTTTGAGTGCAGCTACAGGCACTGGCCATGTGCTGGCAGGCAAGTGGCCATTTTGAATGCAGGCTTTGTTGTTAGGCCTCCAACCATTTTGCCTACTTTTCAACCTTTATTTATGCCCAGGGGTAGTGAGTCTTGCATGGGCCTAGTATTTCTGTGGGTTGTCTTGAATTTAAACATCATGGAGGCCATGGATTGAATGGGATTGTGCTGATTTTGCAGTGTTTTTCGATTTTTGGGGGTGTTCATGGGGAGGGACATGCCATGTGGCTGGTGGCCATTTTGAGTGCAGCTACAGGCACTGGCCATGTGCTGGCAGGCAAGTGGCCATTTTAAATGCAGGCTTTGTTGTTAGGCCTCCAACCATTTTGCCTACTTTTCAACCTTTATTTATGCCCAGGGGTAGTGAGTCTTGCATGGGCCTAGTCTTTCTGTGGGTTGTCTTGAATTTAAACATTATGGAGGGCATGGATGGATTGGGATTGTGCTGATTTTGCAGTGTTTTTCGATTTTTTGGTGCTCTATAACTGAACTGATGTTCCTCTGTCTTCCATTTTTTTTAGGTGCACAAGACTCAAGAGAACCACCAGTGCCTGGAAGAAGTCCTGCAGCGGTGTGTGTGTGCAGCATAACGTCACGCGACGTCACGTCTGGCCTCAGACAACTCTACAATTCATGCAACTGCGGCCTGCTGTCTGACCTGCTCTGAAGAAGATGGCCCCGCCCCCAAAGAAAGTTCTCCGTAGCTCCTCTAGCAAGAAAGTTGCTAGTAAGGAGCAGAAGAAGCAAGTTACCAAGGAGGCTGGTGTGCCACCCGCCACTTTTTTTGGGAGCAAAAAAAAAAGTACGCCTGCAGCAGCAGGATCTGCTGGGGACCAAGCTGGGAGCAGCACCCCTGCTCCATTGGGTTCAGTGCCTCCACCACCACGCCAACTTAAGTCAAAGCCCTTGAGTGCTTCAGAGGCAGTCAGTGTACTTCTCCAATCACCATCGACCAGTGATGTTGGCTCATCGCAAGAAAGTAGCAGCAATGTCCCTGAATCAACACAGGTTGTTGTAACTCATCTGACAAGTGTTGAACAACCACAGCCGCAACAACAACACCATGTGCAAGTACACGCCCAAGTACATGTGGAAGGAGAGGCAGCAAAAGGAGATGCGCAAGCAAAGGTGCATGGAGGTTCACAAGTGCCCACAATAGTTGTTCCTCCCGAAGTAGGGGCACATCAGGAAATCGACAATGAAGCCGAGGTATCATTGGAAGCCACTCCTCCTGATGATCATTCATTGTCTTCCACATCCCTAGCAAGGAAAAGATCAAGGGGGGTGTCTACATCTTCTTCAAGCCCACCTCGTTCTGATGCAAGTGATCTGTCTTGGGAACCACAACTGCGGTCTGACAGTGAGGCACACCATGATCTGACACCGGTACCTAAGCGTAAAAGGAAGGTCGTCCAAAAACTCAAACCTATGGAGTGTGATGAGGCTCAACAAGAAGTGACAGATACTGCTGGTGATGAAGCCTCTCACGATGACGACGAGCCAGTCATCACAAAGGTCACTGCAGCCCCACCGGGCATGCAGCAAAGAGACATTTTGACCCTATCCCGAGAAGCTGCTGAGCGTGATGATGATGTCGGCGAGGAGGCAATGGAAAGGGAATCATTAGATTTGGAGTTAAGTAGTACACCAAAACCTACCGCTTCCATATTTCTTCGCAAGAAGGTACCCACCTCGTCCTCGACCTCAATTCGTGGTGGTGAAAGTGCAAAACGTACTGAAGTTCGGCAATCCACATCCTCCACTTCATCTGGCATTAGCAGCATGACCACCACCACCAGTATCGCCGCCTCCTCCGGCCCCCGAAGACATTTCAAGTCTCCAGTTTGGGACTTCTTTAGTGTTTGCCCAAAAAAGGAAAACGTAGCCATTTGTAGCCTTTGTAAGCTTCGATTTAGTCGTGGTAAGCTTGGTTCTAACTATGGTACCGGAGGCCAGAGAGGTCATCTTGAGAGAGCGCACCCTGTCCAATGGTTTCCGCACCTAGAGGCGGTCAAGAAAGCCGGAATTGCACGTAATGAAAACGTTGATTTTTCATCTGCTGATGACGAGGAGGTAGAAGACGATTCAAACACTTCACTTACACCCAGTTCCCATGTCAGCAGCACACCCCATGGGAGCCACACTAAGAGTGTGGGAGAGAGTGAGACATCAATGCGGAAAAGTTCATCAGCGAGCGTAACTGGGTCAAGAGATCATCATCATCCCGTAAATCCTTGGTCCAGGGCAACATTAAAAAGATGTTGTTTACAGAAGCGCAATATGAACGCAACCACCCAATGACCCGTCTGTATAACACTAAGCTGGCTAAAATGCTAGCTCTGGACCTTCTCCCTTTTTCTTTTGTAGAAGGGGTTGGTTTTCTAGAATTAGTGACAGCGCTCTGCCCTAAATGGAAGGTTCCTAGCCGGTTCTATTTTGCCCGAGTTGCGGTTCCAGCACTACATGAAGATGTTCTGAAGGTGATTGGGGCAGCTTTGCAGAAGAGTGCTGTTCACACTATACATCTGACAACAGACATGTGGACCAGTGGCGCAGGCGCTGATTACATGTGCATCACTGCACACTGGGTCTCTTTTTCAGTGGTTAAAGCAAAGCTTAACTCAGGTGTTAATACTAATATTGTTTTTAAAGGTGCTCGGAAACATGCAACACTAGCCATGTTTGGTTTGGAGAAACGTCACACAGCAGAAAACATTTTGGATGTCTTTAACACAAAGGTCCTTAACTGTCTGTCCCCACTAAAACGCAAGGTTGGTTATGTTTCCACGGACAATGGCGCCAATATAGTTAAGGCCATGAGGGACGGTTACTATTTCAGAGTGCCGTGTTTGGCGCACTGTATAAACCTGGTTGTCCAAAAATTCTTGGGTAATAAACGCAGTGCAGCGTACAGTGTATTGGAGACCTGCCGAAAAATTTGCAAGCATTTCAGTCATTCTTTTAAGGCCCGGAAGCAGCTGAGGAGCCTGCTATATCAATGTCAAATGCCAGTGAAAGCACTCATCCAGGAGGTGGTAACACGTTGGAACTCAACCTTCTACATGCTTGAGCGTCTGTATGAGCAGTATACGGAACTCGATCAATATTTCTTGAAAGAGGGTATAGAGGAGCTGAGGATGGGTGGGCCGCAATGGAACATAGTTGAAAGCCTGACACGCATGCTTCGTCCTTTTGAGGTCTTCACGCGTGCAGTCAGCAAGGAGGACTCTAATTTGGGAAAAGCTATCCCATTGTTGTACATGCTGGAGGACCAACTGAAGGAGGTGTGTTCTGTGTTTGGAAAAGATGACAAAAAGCAAGACTCTTTGCTTCTGGCTGAGCAATTATTAGAGCTCCTACAAGGTGATGAACGTCTTAAAAAGATCCACTCAGAACAGCATTACATTTGTGCTACTATTCTGGATCCACGCTACAAAAAGGCGCTGGCAGGCCAAGCATTCTTTCCTTTTGATGATGAACATGTTCCAAAGTACAAACGTTGGCTAGCCTTGTCAGCCAAGAAGTTTGAAACAGAACGGCTGGAAATTGAAGGAAATGGCAGTACATCAGCAGTCCATCCCCAGTCAAAACAATCCACTTCTGCACCTGTGGCTGTGGCACAAGTGACCTCTCAGCCGTTAAAGACACCGGCAACCGGATCATCTGCACGAAAGACAACAGAAACATTGGAGGCTGAAGAGGATTGGCTAGCTCTGCGTGGGTTTGGTTCTCAAAAGGTCAGAGGCACAGCAAGAGCTAAGCAAAGTGGAGGTACCATGGATGAGGACCTTGAGTCGATGGTGAAGGACTATCTGAATGACTCAACAGAGGTCTATGTTAATTCTGACCCATTGGCGTATTGGCATGGGAAAAAAGAATTGTGGCCACAGCTCACCAACCTGGCTTTAAACTACTTGTCTTGCCCACTCGCAAGTGTGTCTTCTGAACGGGTTTTCAGTGCGGCTGGTGGGATTGTAACTCCCAAACGGAGCCGCCTCTCGCCCAAAAATGTGGAGAGGTTAACAATGATCAAGATGAATCAGCACCTCATACCACCAGATTTCAGAGTACGAGAGAGCGTGCCGGATGAAGAGGAGGTGGCCAGCAACATAGATGAGGGAATTTCTACTCTGTCAGGTGACACTGACCTCACCCTGCCTGAATTCGCAGAGTATGATGACGAAGCCTTATTCTCATTCCTGGACCGTGATAGCGACTTCGAGCCCTGAAAATGAGACAACGAATCAATAACTTTCTTTTTCATCCTTATTCACTTTTATTCCTGTGTGTCTGTCTTTCTTTGTTGTGCACAGTTAATATAATTCAAACTTTAATCAGACAATCACAAAAACAAGCCCATCAGCAGAACTGTCTTCACTTGTTTGCTAATTTATTTGAAGGTGCCGCAGTCTGCATTCCTCAGGTTCACAAGTTTAGAAGAACATGCTCCTCTATCCTCCTCCTCCAGACTTCTATTTCCATCAAAGCAGAGGGCTGGTTTACGCCCAATGAAGAAAGACTCAGCACTTGTGGGGGTGTTGTTCTACCTCTTTGCAGGTGAGTTGACGGGTCTGGGGTCATTGCTGGGAAGCACTAAAAGTGGTTTGGACCAAATCCGAGGCGGAATTTTTTGTGTGTTTTTGATGACTTGCTTGCCTTTGAGGTGCTCTTAGGGGGGGTTCCGTCTGTTTGTGGGTGAGTTTCGTGGTCTGGGAGCATTGCTGGGACACTCTAATCTTGATTGCATTTGCTTTTCAGGAAATCCGTCGTGCCAACCCCGACTTATGGCCTAGCTACGCAGCGCGTTTGGACCGAAGGCCCAGAAATATTGCAAGTATGAGATTTTGCTTTTGGCCTGTTTGGGGGTGTTATGCTTCTTGGCGGGTGGGTTGCCGGGTCTTGGGGCATTCCTGGGAAGGTCTAATACCGGGTAGAAGTGGTTGGGACAAAATCCAGGCCGATTTTTTTTTTGGCTATTTCTGACATTTTGCTCTATGTAGCGTTTTCGGGGGCCTGTTTGGGGGGCTTCCTGGTGTTTGTGGGTGGGTTTCGTGGTCTGGGAGCACTGCTGGGACACTCTAATCTTGATTGCATTTGCTTTTCAGGAAATCCGTCGTGCCAACCCCGACTTATGGCCTAGCTACGCAGCGCGTTTGGACCGAAGGCCCAGAAATATTGCAAGTATGAGATTTTGCTTTTGGCCTGTTTGGGGGTGTTATGCTTCTTGGCGGGTGGGTTGCCGGGTCTTGGGGCATTCCTGGGAAGGTCTAATACCGGGTAGAAGTGGTTGGGACAAAATCCAGGCCGATTTTTTTTTTGGCTATTTCTGACATTTTGCTCTATGTAGCGTTTTCGGGGGCCTGTTTGGGGGGCTTCCTGGTGTTTGTGGGTGAGTTTCGTGGTCTGGGAGCACTGCTGGGACACTCTAATCTTGATTGCATTTGCTTTTCAGGAAATCCGTCGTGCCAGCCCCGACTTATGGCCTAGCTACGCAGCGCGTTTGGACCGAAGGCCCAGAAATATTGCAAGTATGAGATTTTGCTTTTGGCCTGTTTGGGGGTGTTATGCTTCTTGGCGGGTGGGTTGCCGGGTCTTGGGGCATTCCTGGGAAGGTCTAATACCGGGTAGAAGTGGTTGGGACAAAATCCAGGCCGATTTTTTTTTGGCTATTTCTGACATTTTGCTCTATGTAGCGTTTTCGGGGGCCTGTTTGGGGGGCTTCCTGGTGTTTGTGGGTGAGTTTCGTGGTCTGGGAGCACTGCTGGGACACTCTAATCTTGATTGCATTTGCTTTTCAGGAAACCCGTCGTGCCAACCCCGACTTATGGCCTAGCTACGCAGCGCATTTGGACCGAAGGCCCAGAAATATTGCAAGTATGAGATTTTGCTTTTGGCCTGTTTGGGGGTGTTATGCTTCTTGGCGGGTGGGTTGCCGGGTCTTGGGGCATTCCTGGGAAGGTCTAATACCGGGTAGAAGTGGTTGGGACAAAATCCAGGCCGATTTTTTTTTTGGCTATTTCTGACATTTTGCTCTATGTAGCGTTTTCGGGGGCCTGTTTGGGGGGCTTCCTGGTGTTTGTGGGTGAGTTTCGTGGTCTGGGAGCACTGCTGGCTATATATACTTTACTTTGCAAGAGGTTTGAAGCAAATCCATGGTGGCAGAGGGGACTTAGGGCCTAGCTGCAGAGCGCGCGCGGAGTGATTTGGGAAATTTGTGAAAAATTGACTAAGTCCCCATTTTTGTACTTTTGCTCTTTGGCTGTTTGGGGGTCTTCTACTCGTTTTCTCCTGGGTTGACGGCTCTGGGGCCATTGCTGGGAAGCTCTAATACCGGATAAAAGTGTTTTGGACCAAATCCCAGGCGGAATTTTTTTTGTGTTTTTGATGACTTGCTTGCCTTTGAGGTGCTCTTAGGGGGGGTTCCGTCTGTTTGTGGGTGAGTTTCGTGGTCTGGGAGCATTGCTGGGACACTCTAATCTTGATTGCATTTGCTTTTCAGGAAATCCGTCGTGCCAACCCCGACTTATGGCCTAGCTACGCAGCGCGTTTGGACCGAAGGCCCAGAAATATTGCAAGTATGAGATTTTGCTTTTGGCCTGTTTGGGGGTGTTATGCTTCTTGGCGGGTGGGTTGCCGGGTCTTGGGGCATTCCTGGGAAGGTCTAATACCGGGTAGAAGTGGTTGGGACAAAATCCAGGCCGATTTTTTTTTGGGCTATTTCTGACATTTTGCTCTATGTAGTGTTTTCGGGGGCCTGTTTGGGGGGCTTCCTGGTGTTTGTGGGTGAGTTTCGTGGTCTGGGAGCATTGCTGGGACACTCTAATCTTGATTGCATTTGCTTTTCAGGAAATCCGTCGTGCCAACCCCGACTTATGGCCTAGCTACGCAGCGCGTTTGGACCGAAGGCCCAGAAATATTGCAAGTATGAGATTTTGCTTTTGGCCTGTTTGGGGGTGTTATGCTTCTTGGCGGGTGGGTTGCCGGGTCTTGGGGCATTCCTGGGAAGGTCTAATACCGGGTAGAAGTGGTTGGGACAAAATCCGCGCGGAAAAGCCTTTAGTTTTGGCACTTTTTGTAACTTAGGGTTCGTTAGGGTTAGCCCTAGCAGCAGGATTGCATGTGTTTCGGGGTGTTCTAGATTTTTCCAACTGAGTTCTGGGGTCTTAGAGCACTCGTGAGAATGTGTAATTTTGGTTGCAAGTCATTTGAAGAAAATCCATGGTGGGAAAGGGGGGATTTGGCATAGTTAAAGAAAGCCTTTGCCACTATTCTTAACTTAGGGTTCGTTAGGGTTAGCAGTATTTCTATTGCATGTGTTTGAGTGGGGGGATTTCGAGTCTTGGAGCGATGCTGGCTATGGCTACTTTTGCTTGGTTGCTTGCAAGTGGTTTGAATGCAATCCACGGTGGGTAATGGGTAATTAGGAAGGGGGTACTTCGGCCTACTTTTACTTTCAAAGTAAGTTTTGTCACCAGTTTTCTGCTAGGCCTCGTTTTTTGAGATTTGATTGGGGGTCTTCTACATTTTTGCGACTGGCTTTAGTAAGGGTCTGGGTGGGAGCACTGCTAGGAAGATCTAATTTTGTTCTAAAACACAGTTTACAGTACACCTAGCTTGAGGGGCAAGATCCGCTACATTAATTTGCCCATACTTATTTATCCTTCAAAAGGTGACTCAGAGTACGCACTTTCAAAAATATTGTACTGTCTACTAGGAAAATCAAATTGTGACTTTTTGCACTCCACATCCTACATACCTTATATTTATTTATCAGTGGTGTTGTAATATTATATCACTTCCTGTTTTTCGTTGAATAATTACAGGCCGGGTTTCAGTCTCTGCAATGGGGAAAAAGGGATGGAGTCAGGCTTCACAGTAGCGAGCCACAATTCAGCATCAGGCAGGCAGTGGACAGGGTGTCTTCTGGTGACCAACATCGATGGACGAGGCGTCGGCTGCAATTGAGGAGTGCCGCTAATAGGAGGATTTTTTTTCTGCAGGCAACTTACTTACCACTTCCAACAGGACCACTACAACCACATAGATACAGTATCCCTTGCCTTTTTCTCTGACTGTGACTGCATTTCTTGGCTCTCTCTAGGCTTCTAAATTGATCCCTTAACACATCACTTAGTCCACTCCACTATCACATCTGCACCACACATAGTCATTTGTAAGTGCTCCTACGTAATTCGCAAGTCGCAGCACGCCCCAGGCCGTAGAGGACTGGGATGGCCCCAATGATGAAGCATGTCACCAAGGGGCAACCCTGGTGAGTGAGGGGACACCTAGAAAAAGAGCAATTTCTCCTTTTCTATCTACTATACCTTCTGTCAGGTTACGCAGCCCCTAAGCGCCTACCGTACTATGAAACTACATTTCCCATGAGTAGGCGGGAGACTTGCAGGAAGTTTATCTGGGGAACAGACGCGCTTCCTGTTGCGCGTTATTCTGGTTTCTGTTCTGCACCGGCATGAGAGCGGACGCTCTGCATGCTTTTCTATCGTATCACCTTCCCCCCCCCCCCCCCCCCCCCCCTGAGGCTCAGTGGGGAGCGCTTCCGTGTTCTGTCCTTGGCGGTAGACGGACTTCACGCGTCTTCAGGTAAAGCCGCTCTAAACTCTTCGGCCGCCCGTGCGGTCAGCTGATTACTGCCTGAACGGATTGTTAAGGGAGGTTCTGTGACTGTTTTCTAACAGAATTCTAGCTTTGATGAATTCCTGTTTGGTTGAATTGTGTGTGGCGGAGCACAGTGGCGGTCTATACCACGTGTTAGCGTTCACATCGGGGATCGTTTTTGTACTATTAAAACGGAGCGCGGTAGTAAGGACAACTACGCGTCTCCGTTGTATAACTGTGTATTTCAAAGGACCTCCATAACTGGGCATGTAGTGAGGTAACTACTGGCTACCCCAGTTCTCTTTGTGTAGTGCACCGTGGGGTGTGTTGTTGGCAGAATTCAGTGGTGGTCGCAACAGCAACTACGTTTTTCTGTTTGACCTTCACCAAAGATTCTCTACTGGGTCATTACTTAGAGAGCGCAGTGTTGTAGTTCTTGCTTCCTACACACTACCGTTTCCCTCTTCCTTTTTGTTGGACCATACATCTTTGCTTTGACTATTTGGAACCCCCTTTGTACATTGAGTCCTCTACCATGTTTGTGGTATGTTGTGAGTAGTGGGTTTGATGTCTTAGTATAACGCGAGTGTGTTTGGTGCGACAGGAGTGTGTTCGTTAACTATATGTTTATGTGTTTCTTAGGCCTTCCTCACAGATTGTGGCAGAAGGGCTATAGTATTTCCTATCCAAGGTCATGTTTTCTTGGTGCTCAGGTACTTGTCTACTTCCTTGGTTATTTAGTGAGACTATATGAGAGTACCCTTGTATGTTAGGACAGCACTTCACTGATGCCTGTCTTGTCTTCTGTTACAGGTATCCTTTCCCTGCTGACCCTACCTTTACCCATCCCACATTTTTTATTTTAGTTTGTTATTTTTCTCCCCCGCCTAATGGCTCGAACACCCTGTGTTTACACTTCTGGGTGTTGGTGACATTTGGAGGTGGAACCATATGTGCATCGACTGGATCACGGGGAGTAAACCTGACACCTTCCAGACCAACCCCATTGAGTGTTGTTGTGAATGGATTTATAGTGACCAGCAAGGCTCTCGGGTATCTGGCTACAGAGACCTTATGTTGAATATCGTTATCAATAATTCCACACAGGCCCTGTACTGTCGCATTCTTTCTTTCCACAGTTGTCGAATGTACTACTTACTTTTCACTGACATGCATGCAGTAGTGCATGCACTTTCAAAGATTGATGGATAGGTTTGTACCCAAAGATTTGTTTATGTTCACAATAGTTTGTCTATGCTGTGCTATTTTTTCTTGTCTCCCAAAACCTTTCCCAAAAACCCCCGTACCCATCCATTTTTCAAACCCTAACCCTCTTCCCCCGGGCTGTGTGGTTTTGATTGATGTGTGACTAAATTATTATTACAGCAATAAATCCACACACTTGCTGGGTGGGGAGGATAAGGTGATAGCAACAGGCTGGTGAAGAAATCCGAGGATATATTCTTACTCTGCTTGACAAAGAACCATTGCTAATGTGAAAGAACTTCAACCGAATTAGTAGTTATACTTTACCATTTGTTAGGCTACAATGTGGCACTGCTCTACTGTACTTCTGTCACCTGCTATATTCTCAGTTGTACCGTTGAATTGCTCAGGAGGACAAACCAGATTTCATTATCTTTTTTTTCATAGGCATGCAACTGCCACTGTGTCACACCACTAGTACCACCGCTATGAGGAAATTTTATCCGACCAAGATTGCCAACGTTATTCGGTGTTTCCCGTGGAGCCAGCCCTGGGTCTAGCCCTACTTTCAAACACAAATTACAGGTAAGATAAGCGTTTGGTGGTTTGGGGGTATAATGGAGTATTAGTACGAGAGACGAGAGACTGAAGGTAGTACTACTAAAGTCCTAGGACTCTTGGATTCACTTCACTTAGTCTGTGAGAGGCACTTAGTGTTGAAAACATTTGGGCATTTACACTTAAAGGAAGAAAACGGAACTAAACTTTCAGGAAAACAGTCAACGTTAAACCCCCACCCACCAGGCAAGCAGTAAAAAACAGGTATGCTCAGATAAAGTTTGAAAAAGTATATTTATATCCCTAACAAAATAATCTCCCGCAAGACCCTCCCTAACCCCAACGATTGTCCTTCAAAAGAACCAAAAACCCAACTCCCAATTCCCACCCCCCAAAAGTCTCTAAAAAAGGGGCAAGGGACACTATGGGTGGATGCTGTTAACTTTTTGGGCCAGGGCATCATGCTCCTCGCGGAGCAAGGCGAGCTCCTGCTGAAGGCGGGACACCATCAGGGTAGTGCGGCGCAGGCGTGCCTTCACTGCCTTGCAGGTGCAATGCCTGTGAGAGGCAGCTGTTGGCCTTGCTGCTCGGCGGTGGCGTTTGCCTTTGGCAGCCCGGCTCAGTCTGGGTGGACCACTGTGCTGGGTGGCAGCCCGTGGGGCCACGGAGGCCGATGCAGACGACGTTGTTGTAGTTGTCGACTGCACACTTTCCACGTCCTCCAGGGCCACCAGCCGCCGATATTCCGCAACAGTGGCCTCGATCCTCCGTTGCCGGGCCGCTCTAGCCAGCTCCTTCCTCCTTGTTCGTTTGGAAGGAGAACCTATATGAAGAAAGAAAGACATAGTCTGTAACCAATGCTCTTTAAGATTAACTCAATCATTCAGCAGAAATTTGTGTTGCAGTACAACTAGCAACTTGCAAGCGCATTACATAACTATTGAGGCCAGTATCTATCTAACCTCACACTTCTTCATCCTTGCTCTAACATTAGTGGGAGTTTAAGGAACAAATTCTACGAGCACTGTGGACTTCCATTGGAGTCGACTATGAAAGTACACCAGTCTTATTCTTCTTCTTATCTCTTGTTGTGGAAAATTGGTACGTTATTTTCTGCAAGCCGGCATAATGCCAGCGCAGTAAACTTGCACCCGAGAAAAAGAGACGCACGCCATGAGGAGTGACCTAGACTTGCGTTGCCGTTGCGTTACTGTACCCGTCCAGTACATGCAGGTGGTAAAGCTCTTACTTTTCTATTACGGGTGGCACTGAGAATACTCTGTTACAACTCAAGGGCTACTGCTTAATTAATTTAACTTTCACCCTACAGTGGAAATGAGTACTAGAAATGGAAAATTGAAGAAGATAAATAATCTGATTATCTATCACTTCACATGGGATGTTTTTGCTTATATATGGGATGACTTTAGGTGCTTTGCTTTTTATTGAGTGACCAGTGATACATCCACACATGAATGACTGAGTACTACTAAACTTATTAAGAGAGGTAGGGAGTGGCCACCATAATAACCGGATCTATGCAGTGCTTGCAATACAAACTACTGCTACTATTTATGGTAGTATTTGGACAAAATTAAAAGTTCTTTTCCTTGCCTTTCCTACACTGGAACGGACGTGCGGGTGCAGTGTTACATGCTCTTCAAAGTTACACTTAGTTCATCCACTGACCGTCTACTCTCTCTAGATCATGGGTACTCACAAACTTTCTCTCAGGGGCTACATTTACAGTGTAGTTTGGGGCCGAGGGCCGCACTGGTGGGGGCGGAGTCAGAGGGGGCGGGGCTAAAGCAAAACGATAACTTGTGACCATGAGGTTGCACACAGGTCCCTGCAGCAGATGCCCTCATCCACTGAGCCACCAGACCCAGCATTTACATACATCTCTCTCCCTCCTGCTCTCCCTCCTGCCCTCCCTCTATCTCTCTCTCCCTCCTGCCCTCCCTCTCCCTCCCCCTCTGTCATCTCACTGTGTGTGTGTCTATCTGTGTCAGCCTTCAGCCCGGGTTGAGACCGCTTCCTCAACGCGCACACACAGACAACAACACCAAAGTACTTAACAGGTCTTTAAAAGACCATTAACATATTATTGAGGCTTTGTTTGTTTTAGCGCCCCTGCTTCTCCACCCTGACAATGACTGCTTGCCCGGCCCCACAGAGCAGAGGCTTTGTTCTATTTCACCTCTTTGTGGCCTTGCATCTCCACTCTGCTCTGTGGGGGCCGGGGGAGCAGTGATTGTCAGAGTGGAGATGCAGGGGCGCTAACAGGTGAAATACAAAAAAGCCTCTGCTCTGTGGGGGCCGGGGGAGCAGTGATTGTCTGCAAGGTCTGCGCACCGCCAAGGAAGGCTTGCCGGGCCACCACCGGCCCGCGGGCCGTACTAGGAGTACCCCTGCTCTAGATACACATATGCTATCTAAGAGTCAGATAGTAGCATGATCCAGGTATATGGACACATACAGTTTCTGTGTCACCCACCCAGGCTGTTGTCCTTCCACCCATCATTGCTTCATCATTCACCCAGCCATGCATCTCATATTCTTGCCTTCCCAGCTAGTCTTCAATCTCAATAAGTAAGGAATATATAAGAGCTTACCTCTGGCCGCCACCACCACCGTCTCAACTCTCACAGCCGCCGCCGCCGCCTCCTCCCCTGAAGAATCGCCCTCCGCCTCCGTGTCGAGCACCACCACCTCCACACTGGCCCCGCCACCAGATGTTCCACCTACAAAGTACATTTAAGAATGTTAGAATAAAGCACTCACTAGTCACTAGTATTTGGTCTAGGAATGAAGACATGTGAAAACAATGTAATTTGTGACTGTCTACGTTAAAGTTAAAAAAAATGTCCCTTTTTCCAGGGAAGGTTGTCTTGCTGCACTTTTTGGCACAACTGATGAAGGCTGTTTTTTTAACACGCACCATTTTTCTCCACACAGACAGAAGATGGACTTCTAACAACAAGATCAAGTTGAAACCAGGTGAGAGCTCGGCTCGACCACAAGAAATGTCTTCAATTAATCGTCAGCACTAACCACTTTTCCATTATCAGTTAAACGTTTAGTTTTATTATGACTTGATTTTAATAAATGTGTTTACTTTAATAAAGCTTTTAAACTTAAATACAATCTGTGTTTTTTGGTCCAGACTAGAGTGACTGAGCGAAAGGTTTTGCAATTTTTGCAAGCATGAGTCCAGATAGAACACTTCAAAAGACATTATGGACAATCCCAGAGGACTGCACTAAGTTGATAGAGCTATTGCTGACTAGAATCATGGGAGTTTCGCCAACCGTGCAATCTTAGTTAGCTACACAGACAGACTAATAAGAATAATCTAGTAATACCACAGGGAGTCATAGTAGAGGCAGGATAAGAATTTAGATACAGTCTACAAGAAGAGCAAAGACAATTTTGAAAAAAGTCAAATGAGGAACGCTAGGAAAAATAGGTACTAGTCTAAAATGAAAACTTACTGGGGCCAGCAGAGGAGCCCTCGCCTGCCCGATCCTGGCCCTGTTGAACAGCATCCGCCGCCTGCTGCTCCTGTGTCCTCCTCTCGCCCCTGGGGGGAGCTGACGTACAACATGAAAGAAAGAACAGAAAACATGGATGATTGTTGCTTGTCAATGTCAACCAAATCAAACATTTCAAAAGAACAATAACAAAATATTTCCGCGAAATTATATTGATTATGGTTACTTTTCATTTATTTGCGGACCTGTGACTTCGAAAGTCACGTAACTCACTAAACAAAGTACTGAAACGTTCACCTAGGACTGGCAGGCAGCAGTCCGCAGGCAAGACGCAAAGTGACAGACAAACTCCATTGTGATTTCAGTCAGATCAGTGACAACACTAACAGTTGCCTGCTACATTACCAGTCATTTAAATAGTCAAACTATCAATCCACCGCCACTATTTTTCTTATTGTCAGGGTTACAAAGGAAGTGGCAGATTTAAGCCCTTGCGGCTCTTTTGCGCCGTTCTTGCGTGACTTTTGTGACGCAGCAGCTAAACAAAAAAGGGCGCCATGGTGCGGCGTATAATATTATAACAACGTGACGCATTTGGGAGATGCATTCCGTTATAAAGCCCTGCGCCATCAGGGGGCGTTCCGGCGCAAGGGAGGGCATTCCTGCGCTGGAACACATCCTAATAGTGGCTGAGGGAAATCTACAAAATATCAATCAGTCACCTTTAGGACAATGATGAGTCACACAAACCCTGCACCTGCTTGAAACAGACGTACGGCTTGACCCAGCATTGGGGAGATAGGGTACCCCAGAGCATTGATGGAGCTGCGCCATCGTTGCGACGCAACTCCAGCAGTAAAGCTTCGGTGACGTTTTGGGCCCATGGTGCGCCGCATTGCAAATACGGCGCACCATGTTTGGTGGTGGTAGCGGGCCGCACAATTAATGGCGCATCCCTGCTACTTTGCAGGGATGCGACGGTAATTGCAATTCTGCCCCTTAGGGGCATACTTACTTACGCGTTCTGGCGCATCTCCAGAGATGCGCCAGATCAAATGCGTCAAGCAAAACTACCCTTGCGACACGGCAGATGTGCCTCATTTACAATGCGGCGCGCCCTGGCGCAAGGGTAGGCACTTGCGTGACGCATCTCGTCACGTAAGAGCGGCGCATCGCTGGAGTCACGTCGCCAACGCAATGCAACTCCAGTAATGCTCAGGGCCACCCAATACTTAACATGCTGTGTCAGTCCTTTCGCCTGCTTCGAGCAGACATAAGGAATTGAATTGACGTAGCAGCGTCGCAGAAGTGCCTGCGTTAAATCTTGTACATTTCACGCAGGCAATTTTGCGAGGCGCACAGCCGCTGGACCGCCCACCCTGCGTACTAGGAACGCACCCATTGTGGTGCAGGCCCATGGCTTTATAACGTGACGCATCTCCCTAGATGCGTCATGCTGTAAATGACTCGCAGGGATGCAGCACGTTTACGCCGCTGTTGCGTCACGCAAGGCAACGTAAACGTGGCGCAAGGGGCTTGTAAATGTAATCTGCCCCCTAGTGTCTAGCATTACGCAGTTCTGTAAAGTACACTCATACATAATAGTTACTCAGGCCAATGAGACCACGAAATAGAAAACAAATAAGCATAGTAGCAACGCCACTGAGAAGGAGAGCAGTGCACCTGAAATGCACAGAAGATTTTGAAATATAATTTAACTACAATGTAATCGTCATCAGCGGCATTATTGGCTTGCTCCATGTAAAAAACAAATATTTGCAATACAACAACACAGAGCAGGAGAAAACATCATAGTAGTGAGTGATTAAATGGCTACTACTACTCACCAAGCCCAGGGATCTCCAAGCCGAGCTGGTCCAGCAGGTCGCGCTCGCGGTCCAGGAGGTCCGTCCAGCGATGGGTGACCTGGCTGTAGGTGCGCTGGACCCCGTAGAGGTGGGATATGGCCCAGCACACCTTCTCCCACCGCTTCCGGCGCTCCCGCATGTTGTAGCCGCCGGCCGCGATCCTGCCGCCTCCCGCGATGGTCCTGGGCAGGCGGCGCTGGACGAAGTAGACCAGCGCGCCCACTTCCTCCGGGCTGAATATCTCCCGTCGCGTCACCTGCTCCCCCCTCAATCTCCCGCATGCTGTCCTGCCACTGGGTCCAGCACTACTCCCCGCCGCCGCTGCGGCCCTCAAGTGCCTGGGCAGCTTCACGGCGCCTGGCTTGACCATGGTCTGGGCAGGTAAGGTAGGAAGAAGTAGAAAATTAAGAAAGAATAGGATAGGGAAGAAGAAAAGAAAAGAGTTTAAAAAAGTAGTTTAAAAGTAAAGAAAAATAGCAGAAAAGACAAAAATATACAGCTAGGAAAAGAGAGGGATAGATAAGAAGCAAAATCGTAAAAAAAAAAACTGAAAACAAGCAAAGGATGGCAAAGATACCAAGAGGATTAAACACCATGCCCAGACACAGGAAATGAATGAAAAACAAGATGGCCGGCGCCCGTTCACGAGCGCGAAAGAAAGTTCGCGCGAGATTTTCCTCGCGATCTCGTGCGAACCTGTAGATTTCCCGCGCGATCTCGTGCGAACCTCTACTCGCAATGCGCTTACTGCGCGAGATTATACATAGCGGGCGGAAACGGAAATACGTCACGGAAACAAAATGGCCGCGCCCGTACTCGACCTTGGGGTAAATTCGCGTGTTGCGCTGCACGCGGCTCGCGAATACTGCAAAAAAACTCGCGAAACAACAAGCCGCAAAAAAATAAAATGCTCATTCGCACGAATTGGCGGCTTCCGCGGTCGGTTTCGCACGACGCCGCGCCCCGCGAATAGCGCGAAAAAAACCGAAAAACGATTTCAGCAAAAGCAATGAGCAGGTGCAAAAGGTCAACCTCATGATTTGTAACGATTCTTTGTAGTGCTTCCTGAGGGGGCCCTCCAGAATTCGGTTGCCTGCTTGCAACTATTTTGTGTGACCCTGCTCTGACCTTAACTGTATGCCACAAAGGTCCTGATTTACAGCTAAAGGAGCAGACAAGCAGGTGCCAGGCTGGAACTTTAAATTCTTTCAGTGACACATTAATTAGCCCCTAATTCATTATTGTCAGTTGGGGCAGGGCAGGTGTTGTAACTAATTTTGCAACAATGAAAGCACTTAGCAAGTGCAAAAGATCACTAATCAGGGCGCACTAAGGAAGCAGGTGCCAGCTAAAAAAATATTCTGTGACACATTAATCAGCCCCAAATTAATTCAGGTCACTTGAGGCAGGGAAGGTGAGCTTTGCTTTGCCGAAAATAATGTACACTGGACAACCAGAGGGTGTGGTGATGAAACAGAGGGTGGCATGGGTGGGCCAGAGGGTGGCATGAGTAGTCAGAGAGTGGCAGTGGTGACAGAGAGTGGCAGTGATGAAGAAGAGTGTCCCAAACAGGCTGGACACGTAGAAACAACAAGTTCGCGAAACTTGCGACCCGACAGGTAAGTTCGCAATTTGCGAAAGTGTACAAAACCCTTGCGAACTGGCAGAAACACGGGCGAACACAAAAAAAAAAAAATCCGCAAATTCGCGGGAATTCGCGGATTTTGCGGATTGCGAATCCGCAAATCCGCAAAATTCGCGAACGCGAGATCCGCAAAATTCGCTCATGCTTAGCAATAACCAATGATGAAATACAGCTAGCCATACGAGCGCTCAAACCTGGCAAAGCTCTCGGACCTAATGGCATTCCAGTGGAATGGTACCAGTCCCAGTCCGAGGAACTTAGTACATACTTGCTCAATATGTATGAGGAGTGCCGAGAGAGGGGTGTGCTTCCACTCGATCAGAGAACGGCTACTATAGTAGCAATACCCAAGCCCGGGAAGCCACAGGAAGAGTGTTCCTCGTATCGTTCCATCTCCTTATTAAACGCAGAAAGTAAAATCCTGGCTAAACTCCTGGCTAACCGGTTGATGGCGCATCTGCCTGAACTTGTCCATTTAGATCAATCAGGATTCATGCCTCATAGGAACACGGCACTAAATCTTCGCAGGGTTCATGGGGTGCTGGCAAGGGCGGACTTGATCCAAGACAACGCAGTTATACTGGCCCTAGATGCGAAAATGGCTTTTGACCTAGTGGAATGGAACTACCTTTTCGAGGTGTTGTCATGTATGGGCTTCGGCTCGAACTTTATATCATGGATTAGGCTGCTATATACGGAACCGATGGCACACGTAGTGGCGAATGGCCACATTTCTCGTACATTTTCGCTGGGGAGAGGCACCCGACAAGGCTGCCCCCTATCTCCTTTGCTTTTCGCGCTAGCCCTAGAGCCACTAGCTAACCTAATAAGGCAAACACCCTTACTTAAAGGGATACACTGGACGGAGGGTTGGGAAGACCGGCTGTCCCTCTACGCAGACGACATACTGGTGTACTTAACAGACCCCGAACAAGGCGTGCCGGCTCTTTTGAATCTATGTGACGGGCACGGCAAGATTTCAGGTTACACAATTAATTGGAACAAATCGGAGCTATATGTTCTGAAAGACCAGGTCCCGACGCTCGGACCCGACTGTCCCCTAAGGTTAGCTGGCTCCTCTTTCAAATATTTAGGGATCCATGTCACACGGGACCCACTGGAATATATGCAATTAAATCTGACGCCACCATTGGAACGGCTTAAGCAAGACGTCAAATTCTGGGCGGGGTTACCATTGACAATGCTGGGAAAAGCAGCGTTATATAAAATGATGTCCTTGCCCCGCTTTCTGTATATACTAGATAACACGCCTTTTCCAGTGGCGAAGTCATTTCATTCAACCGCCTGAGGGAATTGTACGACCTGTGGCCACACGAATCATACCGTTACGTTCAGATACGCCATGCTCTGCTTGCAGCCATCCCCTCCGGGTCGACTCTACCAGAGTCCTCCCCGCTGGAGGATCACCTCCTAACTGACTTTATGATAGAAAGAGCAACATCATTGACTTATCGTAAACTCCTGAATAACTTGCCTGACCCGCTGGCCCCCCTAAAGGAAAGATGGGAAGGGGAAGTAGGCGCCCTAGATGAGCACGAATGGAATGAGGCATTGGCGTCACCAAAAGAGGTAGGCATCTCAGCTAGGCTGAGACTCGTACAGCTTAAAGTCCTACACAGAGTATATTATACGAGAACACTCTTGCATCGGATCCACAGGATACAACATCCTTTCTGTCTCCGTGGCTGTGGGGAGGAGGGTTCCTTTCTCCACACACTCTGGGACTGCCCACGCATACAAAATTACTGGAGGCAAATACTACGCACTGTATCACAGACTCTGGAGACCTCGCTCCTTCCAGACCAAGGCGATGTCTCTTAAATGTGTGGGGACCAACTGACTTGTCCAGACATGGCCAACTCTGGGTGACATTAGGCATGATTGTGGCTAAGAGAAATATTGCTCAGCGTTGGGGGGCGGCAGAACTACCGACGAAGTCGCAGTGGTGCATGAATATGGACAAGATAATGGTAACTGAGAGGGCGGTATACTTAAGCCGTGCGTGCCCGGGTAAGTGGAATAAGATATGGACCCCATGGAATGTGTACCGCGGTGAAATTTGTGACCCTCTGCCAGAAGATGACCAATTGGAGTCAGATGATGAGGGGGGGGTAGGTTGAGGGGTGAGAGGGGGGTAGGGAACACCACACAGATGCGATTGGATGTAGGGATATTGTCTTCCTTCACTTTGATTTGGGATTCCCGACAACAGATAGCAACACATACTGCCATGTGAATCTTTCATACAACTAAACTGCACTACTACTTCTAGAGGACCGCATTGTGATTTCCTGATTGTTATTTTTGTTATTTTCATAAAAAACAAAAAACAAAACCTTACTTGACTTGCAACACGATATTGACTATATACCTCTCACTCGATCGTATGATGTGCCTTTTGCCAGTAACAGCGTGACTACAGTGTGGACTTCCTTTATGCATGACTATCAATGTTCTTTTATTAGCGGCCGGCCCTTCGGGGTTGTAGGCAAACTGCTGTGTAAATATGTGAAGGTATAATAAAGGTTTTTAAAAAAAAAAAGTGTGGGCTTTGGAAGGGCTCTTTTGTAGCGATACTAAGGCACTTTAACCCAGTTGCAATCATAAGGTGTATTTTCTCAGTCTGTAAAATATTCTCTCAGCAAAAGAAGACAAAGAAGTCTGAAAAAGGTTTCTGAATACTTTTTCTGGTTTTGTTTGGGCAGTAAAGCAAAGGTGTATTGGTGTACATGTTTGAAATGCCAGGTTAGTGAGAAAGCTGCTGCTAAGACAAGATTACCCATTTTATTTCTGTGAGTAGGGTATGTCTATTTTCAGAGACAAGGACTGTACATTGGTGGCCCACACTGAATCTCTAACATCAGGTTAAAATACACTACTTGTGCTCTTTTTTTATAAAGAATGTAGTGAGTGTCTCCCGGGATGGTGTCCTTGAAGTCCCTGACATCTCCTGCTGTAGCCTACTGAGTGTGCAGCTACTTTCAAAACTGGAGTTTTTAACTGGAAGAACTTGGTCAGAACCATGTAAGACGAAATGGAATACTGTACTTCTGTGCTGCCTATGTGCATATAGCGAGAGGCCTCATAAAGGGCTAGGCTTTAGCTGGTTTCTTTTTTGCAATGTACATCACAACCCGCTGCCACCAGCTCCAGTACAGGCTGGATCTCACACTTTAAACATGTACAAGTTGCCAAGTGGCCAGAGCTGGACTGGAAGCCAATCTGTTTTGGCAAACATGTTCGAATCATCCCCACACTGGAGGGGGGAGCAACTGGATCCTATAGGTGCATGAGTGGGTCATGACAGCCTATACTGCTCTGAAAGGAACTCCATAGCGTGCAGCCCACCAGGAAAAGGCTGGAGTGACAGAATGGCCATTCGGGCCTTGTGTGTCACCACTTTAAGCAAAGAGCAATCTGCATACTGGGAATTTTGGGGCAATGTTTACAATGGGAATGCAGAACTCCAAACCTTAGTCGGCAAAGTGCAGTTGGCTAAAAAGCCAGGATTGGAAAAGGGTGGTCCTGGCGACGTGGATCTGGTTGGTAACTGTAGTTGATGTTTACAAAGAGTTCTGAGTTAAGTGTTATTAGAGATTGTTATATGAAGTCGGCCTCATCAATGTCAAACATAACAGATAAAAATATCATGCATGCAGATATAAAACAATCCCATTATCTCACTGGATGTTAGAAAAAAATTAGTCTGAAACATGTGCAGTGGGAACCTATGAGGTGAGAGTTCATTAGATCGTTACCTAGAGGTTTCTGTGACACAAAATAGCAAACCAAGGTTTTTTCAAGTGAGAGAAATGGGTCAGGAGATAAGAACGGTCGTAAATCAACTTCAGATCATTTCCACAAACCCTTGTATTGTTTGCAGCCGTACTGTATTTTAGATAAAATGCGAACCATTAATAGTCAGGCCTGAACTCAGTGGTTTTAGAGCTTGTAGAGATATAAGGCAGTGATACCTACTTTACAGAACTGTATTGAGCCATTTATCAGCAAACTAAGGGCCAAGTCTTAATTTCCAGTAAAATGCGTTGAATACAAATATTTTGTTTTTGAGTCAGAGCAATAAACGGTACCTGTAATCGCCGCCACAGCCTGGAATTGTACGCTGCCACCAGCCAGAGTCAGACCACGCCATACTCCGCGCCACCGCCCCGGGACCACAACTCCCGGCAAGCTCAGCGGCGGCGCGCCCCAGTGACGACGTGCCAGCGCCAGGAGGTGCATAAAATCGGTGCAGAGCCCCCTTCGCGGGACGAGCCGGGCGAAGCCCGGGCAAAGGGCGGGCCCGTTTAAGCCTGTTCAAGACCGGGCAAGGACGGGAGGGGCCACCCCTTAACATCTACAGTCTCAAAGGTCAGTGAGTCCCTGTATGTTCTGTCAATCAACGTCCAAAGTGTGGTTAGGATCTACATCCATTCATCAAAGAGGATTGTGTGAACCATGACTACATCCCCAGTTGCAGCGGGAAACTGTAAGAGAAGTACTGGCGGGACTCTTATGGGTACTTTAGACAATTTCTTGATTAGAGTTTCTACCGCTCTGGCTAAAGATATCGAACTCACTGAAAAGAGACTATCGCTAGATCCACTTTTTGATAAGCAATGCTCATTTGGTAGTCTGGCAAGGGCAAGTTCGCCTGTTCCCCAAGAGACCGATTTGCATGATACGGGGTCCTCTACTGAGGGGAGGGAAGGAAGTGTTATTATACTGCAGGAAGCAAGCCCTGAGGCTGGACTTAATCTGAGTAACCCTGCCAAGAAGCGGCCTTCTCCCAACATGAAAACCAGGTCAGCCAGAAGTGCAAAATTCGGAGTGGCACAACAGTCGCAGGGCCCAATACCCAAAAAGAAATGCACAGGGGTGCAACAGCAAGCGGCAGAGGGAAAAGGCAAAGAAGCTAAGGAGGTTGCGCCCAAAGAGAATCTGTTAACAAGTGCATCACACACACCGCCACCTGCAAAGGAAGGGGCAAACACATTGCAATCCAGGGAAGGAGATGCCCCACAGGTCTTGCATCTCGCCTTTTGGAAAAAATTGGAAAGCACTGTACATAAGCTAACCCTTCCGATACACGACAGGCTGGATCGTATTGAAAATAAACTGGTGTGTCTGGAACTTTTGCTCGCATCAGTGCAGGCCAGGGGAGTTCAGGGGAGGGATCCAATTTGCATGCAGTTGAATGTGGGGGGGGCAAGGCGTTGTGGGCACAAGTTCTAATGCTCCAACTAATTCTAATGTATCCCCAAAAGGTAGTCAAAGCCTTGCAGCAAATAACGTATCGGCTCCTAGTGCCACTATCCCCCTGAGAAACCCTGTAGGGGTATCTCAAATAGAACAGGCAAGTAAGGATAAAACGGTGAAGGCTATCAGCCCTTTAGTAAAACCCCAGATAACACACAAACCCCCTTTAACTCACGCTGTGCAGAGTCAACAAACAATTGATCTCCCTCCGGATTCATCCCTGTACGTGGTAGTACTAACAGGGGTGCCATCGTTAGTACATGGAAAGAGGGAGACATATAGGGAATTAAAAAATAAGTGTATTTTTTGGTTGAATGCCAACCGGCCATTACCTAGCTATACATGCCCAGAGATATTATTTGCTAGGAGAGTAAATTGGGTGAGAAGGCTGGCAAAGTCGACTGAAGGTGATTGTATTATTATTAACTTCAGGGACACAAGATGTGCCGAATTTATTTGCAATGGGGCACAACACGGCTCTAGATCTCGAATCCAATCACTTCCCCTAAAGTTCTTTTATGCCCCTGAACAGAACACAGAATGGGGTACCCCATTAGGAGGTGCGGCCCGAACGATTAAAATCCACAGAACATCAGGTTACAAAATAGGTTTGGAGCCTTGTCAGGGTTGGAAGATTGTGACTGACAGTTAAGCATAGAAGAAGGAAAAACTAGAGGCAGCTTATCACAAGGACTAATAACTGTGGGGAAAGTTATTGAGGGATCCCCGTCAGTCAGGAGCTCAGTAAAACTGAGTGAGTGGAACACTGTAGACCTATTGTCATGGAACGTGGCGGGACTTTCAATCAAATTCTATAATAAGGAATGGTTGGACTATGTAAATAAATTTAACATAATCTGTGCCCAGAAAACATGGGCAGTCGACCCAACAAATTTCAATCTTGAGGGGTATACGCTGTTTGGGACCCCGGCTGTAAGATCTAGGGCAGGCACAGCAAAAGGGGGTATCGTTCTGTGGGCGCGTCTGACTCTAGATGGGACCTGGATGGATCTCAAGTGGAAATCAGACTGTATGCTTGCAGTTCAGTTCAAAACCAGGGATTTTAACCTGATTATAGTTCATTTTTATAATGCAGGGCATTGTAGAGTGGAGGAGTTGGATGATCAACTGGGAATCCAGAGAGAGATGAATAATGCCCTCGCTCCTTTAATTTTAATTGCAGGGGATTTTAATTGCCATTTATGTCCTCAGCTGATTCCCTTTATGGAAAAGTGGCGTCGTGTAATTTAGCGGAGGGCGTCCATTTTGACCACACAATAGATGGAGCCAAACTCAATACGATGATGAATAACTTCGATTTGTCTAATTCCATGGATCTTTTATCTCTCAATTCCAACAGTGGGGTTAATCCAACCTTTAAAGGCAGAGGGTGTAGTTCATACATTGATTTTGTTATTGTCTTCCGCTTACTTAAAAAGAGAGTTTTAGCATTTAATATCGACTGTAGTGATTTTAGTGATCCCAACCCCCTCACAGTGAGTATTGTAGTGTCAAAGGTGAACAGAGAAATAAGGAAGAGACCTTTAGACGTTAGGGAGATGGTCACAGACCATGGCAGAAGACTAAAATGGGCTAAAATGGATAGCAGAAGTTTTTATAAATCTTTAGTCTCCAAAGAGAAACAGCAGTTGGAGATATGTTTAAATCCGGAGATTGAAGGGCCGCTGGTGGTGGAGGCATTTGAGGAGATGGGTAGGCTAGTAGATCGCTTAATGCACGCAACAGGGAAAGGGACGGAAAGCAGCGTTTATTAATTATTTGCCAAAACCTGGTAAGATCGCGTTTTTCCGCAGCATCGCGTAAATCTTCCCACTTACCAGGTTTTGGCAAATAATTAATAAACGCTGCTTTCAAGATGGGAATAGCCCTAGCATTGCGCCAAATGTACTCACCGCACAATGAGTGGAACATTTCAGTGCTCTATATAACAGAGGGACCATGCTGGAAGGTGAACAAGGTGACCACAGAGACACCGTTGCTGGGAGGACAGAATTTACCCTAAAAGAGATCGAGGGGGGCATAAAGGGTCTTACACGCAATAAAGCCCCTGGTCCTGATGGGATCCCGCCGGACCTTTTCTTAAGTAACATAGAACTATGGGGCCCGTTAGTCACAAGAGATGTACATCTTTTTAAAAAAGCTAATTTTAGATCAGCAAGAGATTCCGTTGTTTTTTTAAAAGAGTCTAGAGATCCCCTGACATTATTTTGCGTGATACATTTTTTAAGGAAATCAGAAAGATTAAGGTCCACTAGATGAATTTGATTTTTGATACTGTTAAGAATGGAGAAAATAAGGATTTGGTTGTATATTATATATTTTATTAGTCTATTCCTGTTTTTCTTTTAATGAAATGTCTGTAAGGGAAACATCCTTTACAACGCAACTTTTACCATGCAGTGCCTTTACCACGCAACTTTTACAACGCAAACCATTACAACGCATTGCGCTGGGGGGCGCTCTAGGATAGGGAATACGTTTAATTTACTATCCAACACCTTCCCTAGTGTCCACGGGGACTGGAGTTGGAATAGTAAATTAAACTATTCACTAACCAGCACCCCAAAGCGATATGCGTTGTAAAGGTTTTCGTTGTAAATACCGCGTTGTAAAGGCATGCGTGGTAAAAGCATGCGTTGTAATGTCATACATCCGTCTGTATAGCTTGAATAATGTACTTTTATGGTGTTGTTGAAATGCCGAATAAAGGAACTTTGAATTGAATTGAAAATTGAGTCAGAGCAAGAATTTTATAGAAATATGTGAGCGAAATGAGGGTTCGTCCTGTCTGTTGACACTTATGGGTGTGTTACTGAAATATCTAAGCTGCATTCACAGTGTGGTTAAAAAAAAATAATAAAAAAAAATACATACATCGAAGGAAAGAAAAGCAGAATAGAAAATGCGCTTCTTACATACTTACTCTTTACATTGGCCTATCAGAGACATAACAACATCACAACCGTGTGTTATGAAGATTAACCTTTTATAACAAATTAATACAATGAACACAAGACCGAATAAATGATGCGTTGCCTCGGAGGCCTCGATTTTGGCTAATGTATGGGGACAATTACTGTACTTTGTCTCACAGCGGGAGTGCTTCCCCCATCATTGCAGAGCTATATAATTGAGACAATAGGGGCCAATGAGGACCCTATTGTCTCAATTTGTATAGTGTTTTTAGGCCACAGGGCCCAATATGCTCTGACTGCCTCAGCAGCACATGCAGGGGGAGGGCATTTGTGGTCTACTCACTTCCTTGTGCCTAATTAACATTGCTTTTCTGCACTTATGGTCACATATGAATCGATCATGGCTGCCAATATGTTTTTGTAAGGCGTCACAAATATACGTGGAGGAGGAGGTTGTTGGGCAGGGAAGAGAAGCTAAAGCAGAGAGGAAAGGAAAGTGTGGGAGTTGGAGAAAGGGAGGCAGAGCGTGTTGAAGATGGGCTGCCTTCAGAGCAGGAGGGGCTTCCCTGACCCATGCCTAAATGCCCCAGTCTAGACACGGCCTACTGGCCCAGTCTAGACACGGCCTACTGCCCCAGTCTAGACACGGCCTAATGCCACAGTCTAGACACGGTCTACTGCCCAGTCTAGACACGGCCTACTGCCCCAGTCTAGACACTGCCTACTGTCCCAGTCTAGACACGGCCTACTGCCACAGTCTAGACATAGCCTACTGCCCCAGTCTAGACACGGCCTACTGCCACAGTCTAGACATGGTCTAATGCCCCAGTCTAGACACGGCCTACTGCCCCAGTCTAGATACGGCCTACTGCCCCAGTCTAGACACGGCCAACTGCCCCAGTCTAGACACAGCTACTGCCCCAGTCTAGACTCGGCCTACTGCTGCGTGGGGCTGATTTCAGCATTTTTACTTGGTTGATTTTGATTTACAGCCCGCCCCTGATACTGATAGCTCATAGTGTGATGGATGTATTCTTGGTGGGGTCAGACATGATTTAAAGGCGGTGGAAGATTGAGGCTGTGGGGGGATCGAATTGGCACTGAGTAAATAAAACAGTTGTTATATGTTCTGGAGTCGACATAAGAAATGGTGAGAGGCGTAGAGGCAGTATCAGGGAGTGAAGTGGTAAATGAGAAATTAATTGAAACCTGGGAAAAAAAGGTAAAAAGGGAGAGGCAAAGGGGATCTGACTGAGGCACTGCTGAAGAAGTGGTGTTGCTGGATGGAGAAAGGATTTAGCTGTCATGTAGGGGCTAGCGTAACACTGGCAGTCTATATGGTGTGGGACCAACAAAGGAGATTGTGGTTTGTTGTGCTGTCACATAGGGCACATATAATGAGAGAGAAGCAAGGTCTACGGAGAAGGAATGGGACTTGACCAAAAAGTTTGGGGAATTGCTGATGATTCAGAAAAAGGAAACTTGGATTTGGGTGATGGATTATTCAGAATGGACCACACGCTATGCAATACCAGAAAGGATGTTGTACGGATTGGGAAGGATGTGTGAAGCCAGAAGATGAGGGATGGAGGGTTGATCGAAAAATCAAAAGTGTGGAAGAAGTATGTTTAAGGAAATTGGATTTTTGCAGGTTTCCCCCCCTCCCATTTGGACTAATAGCTGATGGTTTTTCAACCCTCAGCATGCACTGAGGCCTGATAACAAGACCTAAGTACCAATATTCTTACCCCTTACAAATGTATGCTGAATGGGCTAGTCCCCATTGGCAGAGACTGACTTACTTATATGTCCCTAGTATGTGGTACCCAGGGCATATAAGGAAGAGTGTCCACCCAAGGCTGCAGCACTGCTTGTACCACTCTGTGTGTGGCAAAGTACAAAATGGCTCCCAGCCTGTCACACAGACTGGAAGGGCAGTGGTAACACTGCTAGTTCGACGTTTGCCTTTCAAGCCAATGACAAAGACCCCACTTACCTTAACAATATATGTAAGTGTCCCCTAAAGAAAGCCTATCAAGCCCTAAGGTAGGGAGCTGTATATTATTAAGTAGGACAAGTATTTAGTACATATATGTCATGACAGAAACACTTCCAAATTGTTGTTTTGATGTGGGAGAGTTAGTAGCCCAATTGGCTAACAGAGGGTTACCGGCGGATCAATCAGCCTGATAACTTCTGAATGGGACTACTGAGATGGGTACTGTAAAGTATCAAATGAATCATGGCATCAGACATGAGCAAGGGCTATCACATTCTTGAGGGGCTGCCCTTTGTTCAGGTATACAGGCTGGCGTCAGGAACAGAGAGAAGAGACCAGTGCCCAAACCAATTTTCCCGTGGGTGTGTAGCCTTCAGGTAGCCACACCTCTAGGGTAAGCTACCAAACTCCTAACATCCAAGGAAGGGTCCAGACATCTTTAGAGTGGGCAAAATAATACACTCTGGAATTGCTAGATGCCACAAGTCATAAATTTAAAGAGGACTGAGAAGGACTGCCCTGCTGTCCCTGGACTTGGCAAAGAGCGGCTGCATGACCTATTGGATTGCACCTGCTGCACCTTGGGCTAGCGCAGAAATGACTGTGCTTGTGGCTTGGAGAAAAGTCATTCCCCTGACCCAGACCAATGAAGTGGCTCCAAGGGTCAATTGGCTGACCCCCTATAACCAGCACCAGGGCCAACAAAGCTGAAACAGCCACTTTGGAAGAATCTCCACTGACTGCAGCTGGGTACCCCAAGAGGCCGATCCTCGATAGGCAAAAGCTGCACTCAAGTCAGCAGGACCTGGGACTGTCGTTTGAGTCCGGATTGGTCACGCAGGAGGGACAACAGCCTTTACCAAAGGATGCTGCTGGGTCAGTGGCGTAGCAAGGAGGGGCGGGGGAGCGTTCTGCCCTGGGTGGCACAGGTTTTGAGGGCGGTGGTCTCCCACTTACCCGCGGCCATCGCAGGAATTGCCAGCACCACGCAATGCCACCCACTTACCTGCGACAGTCGCTGGAATTGCCTGCGCCCCCCAAGCTCTTACGAGCCGCCGCAGGCAGCAAATGCAAGGAACCTAACGGATGGCACATGGCCTAGCTACTCCACTACGTTCAGTACGGAGACCAGTAGCCAAGCTGCAGCTGGCCTTCTACTGTCTTGGAGAGGACTTTGAGGGGCTCCACCTCTGTTTCTAAAGTCACCCCACCTGACCCATGGACCGCAAAATAACTGAAAAGGTATCCCTCATTGACCGCACAGCACCCAGTGCATCCTTGAGCACCTTCCATCTCTTGCATCCACAGAATCAGGACCACTCCATTGAAGTCTATGGCAGTTGAGATGTAAAGTTTAAAAATGGACTAGAAAATGCTTTGGTGGCCAGGTAAGTGTCAAATACTCCTTATTGGCCCTCAGACCTCCTCCCTGTAGGATCTGGTCACCCAAGTCGGGCCTGAGTACTCAAACTTAATATTTAAAATTTTTTCAAAGGTTTACAAACCTTATGGTTACCAATGCTTGTTTGCAGTTAAACAGATTTAACTTTTCTGTATCTCCAAAACACTCCATTGGATTTTGCTTATCTTATACTCTAAACATGTTTATAAAAATATAATCTACTGTTATAGATTGGTGTCGGATTTCTTTTGTGGCATGTGGCTTTCTTATTTCATTGTTTGGTACCGTTAGATGCTTTTCAATAGTTCCTTTGTTTAAGGCTTGCTGCTTGCAGCCATAGCTACCCAGTTTTGAACTTAAGGTATTACAAATGAACCTAACTGGACCCAAGATTGTTCTTTTAAGTGTATTACATGGTATTACTTCACAGCAATACCATCTAATACCCCAAATCCTCATGATATGTTTAAGGTGTGACTACAATGCAAGGATAACCAGAGGTTGGATGGTTGGTTAGATTGTAGACAAACGGAATTTAGAGGGCACAGAGGGTTGGTGTGCAAATGTCTCAAAATCAAGAAAGATATGAATTAACTATGGAAAGTGGAAGGAGATAAGTGGTTGCACTGGGGAGTGACAGGGATAAAGGAAATTGTGTTGATGACACCCAGATTGTCTTGGCTATTAACAAAAATGGAGATGAAGTGGCCTCCAATTTTAATCAGGGAATGCTAGCAATAAGTGACTGGATGTCCACAAATTGCTTGAAGCTTAACTCCGACAAAACGGAGGGGATGGTGTTTGGTAATCTTTCCCCAGCTTGGTCACCCACTTGGTGGCCTGCCGCCTTGGGACCACCCCCGTCCCCAGTGACCAAGGCAGGAAATCTGGGAGTCTTACTGGACACTAAACTTACTCTTATGCACCATGTTAATGCGGTAGTATCATCCTCATTTTACAACATGAGAATGATCAAAAAACTCCTCCCTTATCTCCCCATGAGCATGGCCAGAACTCTGGTCAGTGCATTAGTCATATCTCGCATGTACTACTGTAACGCGCTCTTAGTCAATGCTCAGGAAGGAGTCTTAAAAAAGCTACAGTTGGTGCAGAATGCTGCGGCCAGACTGATCACGGCCACCCCCAAATATTCCCCTATCTCTGGCACTATTGAACAGCTTCATTGGTTGGCAGTAAAGAAAAGTACTAAATTTAAAGCACTCTGCATTGCGTATAAGGCAATTCACTCTCAAGGACCTGCTTTCTTAAAGGATGCATTCTGCCTCTACAATCCTGTCAGATCCCTCCGCTCCTCTACTGCCGGTCTTGTGCAGGTCCCAAGGACTAAGAAGGTCTCTTGGGGCGACAGGTCCTTTATAGTGACCACTACCAAACTTTGGAACAGTCTTCCAAGCCAAATCAAAACTTGTACCTCCCTTCTTTCTTTCCGCAAACAAATAAAGACTTGGCTTTTCAAACAATAATTACTCATGGACAAGCATAGTGGACGCTCAGCGCCGAGACACCCTCGGGTATTTGTGCGCTTAACAAATTTCCTAAAATAAATAAATAAATAAATTGTGGAATATCACGTTTTGCCAGGCTTAGGCCTACACAGGGTGGGAGTAGCATTTGGCGATCGAATTAAAGTTTCTTAACAGTTAAGTTCATAGCGGAAATGAAAGCTGGGGTTTCTAAACATGTAACAGAGCTGCACTAATGTTATGCAAGGTTTTCAAGGTGCTACGGAGTACTAGGGCCTGATGTATTAAGCAATTTTATGGTTGCAAAGGCCGAATTTGAGCCTTTGCGACTGCAAAATGGCTTTTTTAATAACCAAACCCATGTTACCGAATCCCAATTTGGGTTTTAGAATAAATTCAGAATCAGTATTTGGAACGAGCTTGCAAAGGGCATCTCTTCCAAATAAAGATTCTTTAGCTTATGTATTATTGTTTGGAGACCAAACTCCGATTGCAAAACATATATAGGCACATGCATCAATATTGCATTTTGCGATTCCTTAATTGCGAAAAATCAGGAATCGCAATTAAGGAATTGCAAACTGCAATGCATCAAGAAATCGCTATAAAAATAGCGATTTCTTAAAATTCCTTAATTGCGATTCTCTAATTGAGAATCGCAAATAAGGAATACTTCCCCATCCATTCCTATGGGCCTAGAGGCCTGTAGGAATGAATGGAAAGACATTCCTAATTTGCAATACACCATTGAAAATTCGCAAATTAAGAATGCAATTTCAAAGGTGCAGGGGTGTCCAAAGGACACCCTGTTGCACCCCTGAAATCTGCTTAGGAGTACATTTTGCACACTTACATGCCCCAAGTGCATGAGTGTGTGTAAAATGAAACTTTGAAAAATGCACTTTAGTGCATTTTTCAAAGTTTTCGCAAATTACCATGAAGGTCAATTTCATGGTAATTTGCTCCCCTTATTTGCGAATTCGCAAATTTTTAAAGTTTGATGCATTGCATTTAAGGAATCTCAATTTGAGATTCCTTAAATGCAATCGCAATTTAAGAAATTGCAATTTAGCGATTTCTTAAATTGCGAAAATTACTAAAATGTTATTGCATACCAAAAATGGGAATTGCATTCGTAAACGGCCGAATTTTGCGATTCGCACCCCTTGGGAATGCAATTTCCTTTGATGCATGTGGCTGTAAGTTTTTACCACCAAATCAAAAGTGGTGGCACGCATTCGCAGACTGGAAGGGGTCCCCAAGGGGCAACTTCCTCTTTGTGAATGTCAACAAAAATATATTTTAAAAGCAGGCAGTGGTCCTTAGGACTACTGCCTGCTCATAAAAAATGTTTAGAAAAGTACTCATTTCTTTTTAGAAATGCATCCTGTTTTCCTTTTAGGAAAACCGGATGCATTTTTTTGAAAAAAGATTACTTTATTTAAAGGCAATCACAAAAATGGTGGGTGGTCTGCTGACCCCAGAAGGCCACCATGCCTGTGACTTTAAACAATTGTGCAAGGTCTCAATTTGCGACCTACCTCATACATATTATTGAGGTAGGACAACTACGAATCCATATTTTGTGAACCAATCTATTAATACACAGGTTGGTTTCGCACAATACCAATGCATTCGGTAGACGTTGGTGAGCCTATTGCACCCAGTGCTACCAAATGCATTTCAGTAGATTCGTATTAATAAATCACAAATTGTTATTTGAAGCAATTTACAATTTCTACATAGGAATCTTGACAAACCAGGCCCGTAGCTTCTTGGAATGGGTAATGGATTCTGAGAAATAGTCAAGGTCATAGCTAGAGCCAAGTGAGGAGAATCATTATGTGCAAAGAAAGACAGCACGTTTGCCCTCTAGGGGTGTGAATGATGTGTAGGTGAAAATGTGGAATTGGAAATACAACACTATATTGTAAGAAAAATGTCCAAGCCATATTTATTAGTCTATTAACCAAAAGCTCTAGTCTTGCAGCTAGACTGAGCTTGTAACTTGGCATCTGGTGCTTGAATATTGAAAACTGACATGGTTGTAGCAGTCTTGTTTCTGCGGAGATGCTTTTGAAGGGCACTTGCTTTGAGTTTCTGTGTTCCCCTTTACAAAACACTTGCACCTGCTTTAAAATGCGACAGGTTTCTCATTTTGTTTAGTTAGAGCTATTGGCAGTGTCTTTTATTATGTGTTATGGAGTTTATGTATGTGGCGAGTAGTGGAATTATGTGGTTTGAATTGGATTAGTTAGTTGTGGAATTGTATGGTGTGGAATAGATTTGCGTAGTTTAATTATGTGGCATTGTGTGTTGTAGAATTATGTGGATAGATTTGGGAGTAGAGGTGGGGCACTCCTCATCAGCTGTGGGGCACCCATTTTCATACACAGAGAGACCAGCTTTATGTCTTGCTGATCGGGCAGCTCTTGTTCACTTTGGCTTTGCCTCAAGGTCCAGTAATTGTCCTTTAGGCACTCAGGTTACTGGTGGGTTGGCTGCTCTCAGCAAGTGGAGTTGGAGACATAAGTAGATGTTCTGAGGTCACACATCTGGAGTTGCTTCTGCAATTCATCAGATAGGTGTGAATTATTGAACATATGACTGATTTGTGGGCATGCCTGTCCTCTTCCCATCCATGGGTAACCTGCAATGAGGGGAATTGGCTGAGCAGGTGGCACACAGGCCTATTAAGTTCCCCTGAATAGGCCTCCAAAGTGGATGGTAGCCAAGCAGGTGATCCTGTCCCACTAGTGGGGAAGGGAAGAGCCAGACCTGCTGGATACAGCCTACGTCTGACAGAGGCCATGGAGACAGAGTGCCACTGGATGGGGGGTCTTCTGTTATGGTGGAGGGAAGCCCTGTTTCACCTTCCCACATCTGGTGCGTTTTGCCAGACCTAAGATATCCGCTACATAAGTTTCTATTGAAATACAATTTCTGGTCATTATTAGTGCCAAGATGTAAATATAAGCGAGGTAAAAATGTGCCCATCAAGTCGGTAATTGAGATGAGCGCCAGCAGACCCAATTATTCTGCAGTGCTGAGATTATAATACCATTGCCAGAGAGGCTGAAACAGTGGGTTATTGTGAGTGTACCAACCAAAGAGACATAGACATTTAGGGTGCTCTAATACAAGTGGCCCATAATTTGCTATGCAAATTGTACAGAAGGTAAATGCCGATACCATGGGCTGTGGTGTTAACTGGGTATGCATTGTATATGGGTGTGCGAGTTTCAGACCTCGGAATGGGCATGATGTGATAATTGCTCATGCCCCCCTCCCCACCTGTTTTGGACATGCTCAAACTCAGGAATTATGCAGTCTGCCTGTATGTATTTATGCCATATTGTATATGGTGCATACAGAGGTGGGCGAGCAAGCATATTAACAGGGCGAGCTGAGCAAGAGCTGAGATAAGGGCCCGATTCACAGAACTAACTTAGGCTTTCTTTCACATGTGGAACCTTTTTACATTAATATGTCCATTAATGCAGTGCACTGAGAAGTACTTATTAAAAGTGATAGTTTTTAAGCATGAACTAATAACCTTTCTGACCCCACCCCCTCCCTGGTGAAAGGGCCATTAGTGAACTATGAGGTAAAACAGTTGTCACCAGTACCTTGTATGTGGCTGAGATTCTAGTAGATAATGGAGCATTATAGTCTTTTGAATCATCACAATATATTGTTGTACAGCCTATATTTGTAACACAGGATTTTGAAGGTGCTTTCATCTGTTATAGAGAAGATATCATTTTTGCCTATGATCACTCAGTTTGGTTAAGCGGGGAATCCGTGATTAATGCAGGTTTTCTTGTTTCACTTTGTACAACCAGCCAGAAAACAGATATCTATTTGTATCTCCTTTGTAACTCAAATATTAATGCTTTGTTTTACCTCTTTGTGCATGAAGGTAGATGAGCAATGGTGCAGGCAGAAGCCATATTAAAAGCTGGGCTCCAGGTTCCAACAGAACCTCGAGAGGAGCTAGGCTTCAGGTTCAAGCTTTCAACGGCTCGCCCACCTTTAGGTGAAAATTACGCAGGCAATAACCAGAGGTATGCGCGACAGGTGGACTTGTTTTAATCTCATGTTTGCAAACAGGATTTTGCTTCTGAATCAGAATTTACACGGGAAGGTAAATGAGTGTCATAGATGTGGATGGGCCCTGCTTATTTGTGGAAAGTGTGCATATCACAAGCCATAATATACCAACCAGAGAATCTCAATGAATCAGGAAATTCAAATATCCATATCATAAACCTGAAATCAGGATTCTTGGAGAACTCTGTGTATTTCTGAATAAACGTACACAACATATATGCTAGGGTGACCAGAATTTTAAAGTAAAAAACCCGGACATTTTACAGAAATAGAAGAAGGACTACAATCTTACTGCAAGCAATGGGACCCCAGGGGGACTGTGGCGTGAGCCGGTGTCCCCCTGGGAGGATTTGCGCGGTGGGACAATCCACCTAGCGCGATTGGGCGAGGTAGGGCAAGGGGCGGGATTAAGTGTGCTTCCTTTGGGAGGTGCGCGGGCGGGAAACGTCACAGGGAGGAGGTTCGGGAAGGCGTTTGTTTTTGTGGCGTCTGTGCCGTTGTTTCTCTTCAGCTGAGGCATTTTTGGTATTCCGGCTTTGGCAGGAGACAGCTTCGTTAGGGACACAGTTCGAGCCCTGGTGGAGGCGGGGCGCGAAGACCTTTTCAGCCCCGGAGTTTCTGCGGCTTTGACGGAGGGTGCTAAGCGTCCGTGGCGCTCCGCGGCAAAAGGAGTGATGGAAGCTGTAGCAGCGTGTTTACCGGCAAGCAGCCGCGCACAGCTGTTGCCCATGACTTTGTCCAATTTACCGGCAGGAGCGAGTAGAGGTCGCTCCTCCGGTCGGAGCGCTAGTTTAAAACGTGTACCTCAGCACTGCGCTTCATTGCATAATATGCAGGGTAGGCGTTTGGGGGCAACTCCTTCACGCCGTTTTGGCAGAGTTATGAGATAAGGCAGCAGGAGAGGCGTCAGGGAGTGCTCCAGTGTGCCAGCTCCCCTCTCCAGGCTAGTTTTGGAGGAGGGAGAAAGCATTGTGGGGGTCTCTCAATTTTCGGAAGACTCAGGACTTGTTTTACCGGCCAAATCTTTTCATGTGCAGGAATCTTTCATGGAAGGCTGTCCTCCTTTGAGCCAGGTGCCCCCATGCATAAATATAGCTCCCCCTGTGTTGGGTTTCGGACGCTCTGCTGCATTAGTGGATTATTCTACGGACAGTGAATGGGAGGTGGAGGGCCAGACTGGTGAGGCTGTTGGTTTGTCGCTACACATTTCCAGGAACAATATGCTAACGGGGGTGTCTTTGCACAGTGATGTGGGGATCGAGACTGTGTTGGCCCCGCGACCCAGAGGCCCCATAGACATGCTATTGTGTCTTTCTTCAGTTTTCCCGCTTGTACTCTTAATACGGCCAGACTCCATTTTGTTTTCTGGCGTCCATCTTGTATGCTATGCATCACCATGTGCCCGCCACGAGGCAAGTCCTACCTCGCTGATTGTCACCCCTGAAGTTTGCGCAGCAACAGGCTAGAAATAGTTCCAGCTTGCCTGGCACATGCCCAGTACGTATAACATCTGTTTCTGCTTAAAGGGGATTGGAATGTGCATTCGTCAGGCTTCATGAACCGTTAACTCCACCCATGTATCCATCATGTTCAAGAAATGTCCTTATATGGTTGTAAATCATGTTTTTGAGCTGTAACCGCCCACTTATGAGCCCCTGAGTGTTGTGTGGGCTGTAGTACCACCTTGTCCGTGCCAATTTCTTATGTAGTCTGAGGACTCTGTGTACAGAAGGGCGAACCCTTTCCGCACTCGCAGGCCTTGCTGAGGCCTGTACTCATCAATTGGCGCCCGTCACGTGGGGCTCATCGGCGACTTGGACGCTTGAAGGATTGGGCGTGATGAAGGATTGGAACTTTGTCGGGGACGTAATCACTGCCAGCGGCGCCTTTGGTAAGGATCGTTGTACGGTACTTGGTGTGAGCCTTTGGTAGTCTTGATTGGCAAGGCAGTTTTAGAATACGCTTGCCCCGACTAATTTGTTTGTTTGTTTGAGGTGACTAGCCATATTGATTGTTTGGTAATGTTTATATATGTGTTGCAACACGTATAGGCGTGCAATGTGGAGATATTTCTCCTGATCTGTGAATTTGAGCGTCACAACGTTTTAAGTGCCATTATAATTATAATATTGCATATTCTGCATTATTTTTAGACATGCCTGTTTTTAGTGCACTCCGTAAGTGGTGCTGCTGTTTTGGAAATGACCAGTTGGTACTTGAAGAATCACAGCCGGCTTCCCCAGAAGGGACGCCGAATAGGGACATGTACATCAAATTTGGTCTTTCCCCCATAATGTACAGCACATTGTGGAGGAAATATACCAAGAAAGATCCTGAGTTACGATGGCCTATGTATGGATCGTTTGATTTGAAGAAAATTGAGTATATGGAGCAGTGTATGTGTAAGCGACGAGTGAGACAGGATATGTTTGAATGTATACGAATGTGGGTGAAAGAGGTGCGAGAGCGTGAGAAGCGTGAGCAAGCACTGATTGAGAAAGAGCAACGAAAGTGAGCGTGAGAAAGCGCATGAGGCGAAAAAGCGTGAAGCAAAGGAATTAGAAGAGAAGCAGGCGAAAGAACGTCGGTTGCATATATCTGGCCAGTATCCTGTTCGACAGCCTCTTTATCCTGTCCTTAATAAATCGGATGATGATTTTTCGTTATTAGAGCGCTCACCGCCTCCGTACATTGGTCCGTCTGCCCCGAGTGGGGGAGATCAAGATTCTAGACCACCCGGACAGAAAGTGGATACGCGGTCTATGTTATCGACCGAGCATATGGCTGATCTCCGTAAGGTTGCTTATCGGGTCAACAAAGATATTGTTCCGCTTGCCGACCTATTGAAAGTGCTTGAGGCATGGGAAGATAGGGAGAAACTATTTTTCGCTGATGTTGTTTCTAATGAAATACTGTCAGCTTTTCGGAAATATTCCGATGTTCTTGAACCAGCTGATGTGATAGCCGATTCAAAGGAATTGCGTAAAGGTCTTTTTCTTCCTTCTCAGGTGCCGGATGCGATTCGACGGCTATTTGCGTTGCGGGAGGAGATGTTTCGGCTACGGGATGAAGCGCGGAGATGGAAAGCTGGCGAGGAGCAATCGAATCCGAGTGGCGGCAGGAAGCAGTCATCCATCTTTTATTCAGATAAGATCGGTGCAGTGTATGCTAAACCAATGCGGGAGGCGGCTCCTTTGTATGTTCCTCCTAAAGGAGCGGATACTAGTTCAGATAGAGGGTCAGCGGATGCTCAAGAGTATTTTATCTATATTTGGGTTTATACTCCTTGGAATAGGGCAGATGTTATGGCATTAAAGGCGGCATTACCTGATCCGCGAAAGAATCCCGCAGCCTTTTACGAGGAAGTTGAGGGGGCCCTGAACTCCTGTACTATGGCTCTGGCCGATATTGATTTATTTTTCGGGCTTATATTACCCCCTGATATGTGGAGATCTATACGAAGGATAGATGACCTTCAGTCATTTCAATTTAAATAGGCGGATCTTGAGAATGAGGATAGAGAGAGGAAACATGCGCAGAAACCACCCCAGTCGATATTAGATCTGCCTGCTGCTATCTTGGCTAAATTAAAGACGCTTATCCCCCCTAAAAAGATTGATTGGACTATGTTAGCGTCATGTAAACAGAGAATAGATGAATCGGTTTCAGATTTCTTTACACGATTTGAGGAAACATTTCATGACTTTAGCGGCCAGTCGCTTACGGATGATACAGGTCGACATCTTTTTGTTGATAAATATGTTTCAAATCTATTACCGAGTGTAGCAGCTCGATTAAAAGCGAGTGAAAGCTCTTGGACGACTTCGACGCCAGCGGCCCTCCTGACGATGGCTCAGTATTACGAGCGTCAGGAATTAGAAGCGAAGGGTACTGAGGAGAAGAAATCTAAAGATCTCAAAACAAAGGTTATGTTAGCACAAGTGTATAGACCGCCTCGTAGAGGTAATGAAAGGGGCGGTCGGAATTTTTCCGGTTCCTCTTCGGGCCGTACTGACTTGGCCCGGGATCAATGTGCTTACTCTAGACAGAAAGGCCATTGGGCGAACGAGTGTCCGTTATTACGTGCACGGCGGCAAGAGTGTGGGCAGGGATCCATGAGGGGTAGAGGAGGTTTTTCAGGCCCTAGGGGCAACACGAATGATCGAGCTAGATTTGAGTCCAACATGCGACCACGAGATGGGTCCAATGTTTTTGATCGACGAAACCAGTACCAAATGTCTGATTATGCACCTCCTGATTAGCGTGATTCACAGTATGCATAGGATTGCGTAGGATGGGGTAAGGAATCAGTTGAAGTGCCAGTAGATCAGAGGGGTCCTTATGTTACAGCACATGTTCTGGGTTCTACTGATCGGTTCCTGGTTGATACAGGAGCTACCCGTAGCGCTTTGTCTAAAAAATTGGTTCCGAGGGCTCCCCTGTCTGGCTCAACGATTACGTCAATAGGGTTCGATGGAACGCCTTCTGTTAGCCCACTATCACAACCACTTGCACTTTATGTAGATCAGTTTGCTGCACCATGCCCATTTCTACTCTCTCCAAACATGCCTGATAATATTGGGGGCCTAGATATGCTCAAGCATTTTCGGGCCACGATACGGTGCTCCCCTGAGGGAGTACGTGTTATCTTGAATGATAATTATCCAACAATGGAAAGGGTGTACATGATTACTGTAGAGGCTGCACTGGCCTCTTTGCCTAAATTTTTATGGGCCACGTCCGATACTAACGTGGGTCAGATGATCATTCCCCCGGTGCACATCAGTGTAAAGGAGGGAGCTGTGCTGCCGCTCCTGCCTCAGTATCCAATATCACAGGAGGGGGAGGAGGCGCTCATACAGATAGTGCAGGATCTGATTAAAGTGGGGGTGGTTGAAGAAGTTCCAGACAACGTGTGTAACAGTCCTATACTACCGATTTTGAAGAAAGACACTGACACCAGGATTTATCGATTTATTATCGATTTGAGGGAGGTCAACAAGATAGTGATACCTCAATACCCAGTGGTTTCTGATATTATGACACTCCTTACTCTGGTCCCGCCAACTGCAACAACGTTCTCAGTTATAGACTTGAAGAACGCTTTCTTTTCGATCCCTATTCATCCTGATAGCGGATATCTTTTCGGCTTCACGTTGAATAATAGATCGTACAGATTTTGTAGAGTTCCCCAAGGCTATACTGAGAGCCCTAGCATTTATAGTCAGGCATTGAAACAACAGTTGGATTCTTTTGTTTTACCTGAAGGTGTGGCGCTTATACAATATGTCGATGACATCTTGTTGGCTGCCGACACCCCTGAACAATGTGAGGAGTGCACATTGTCTTTACTTACCTTCTTGGCATCTCATAACCACAAAGTATCGAAAAAGAAATTGCAATATTGTAGACCAAAGGTAAACTACTTAGGTCACCTTTTGTCTAAGGAGAGGCGTGCACTCACACCAGATCGTATTCAAGCCATTTTAGACACACCAGCACCCTCCACGCAGAAAGAAGTTCGAGCTTTCCTCGGTCTCACCTCCTTTTGTAGACAGTGGATATTAGGGTTTTCATACATAGTTACACCACTGGTAGCCCTTTTGACAAAGGATACTCCAGTTCCCCTTCCATGGACAGATGAATGTGAGAATGCTTTTCAACAATTTCATCAGGCTCTTTGTTCAGCACCAGTGTTAGGCACCCCCGATTACACAAAGCCCTTTACGTTGTATGTGCATGAGACAGATGGATGCACGTTATCAGTGTTAGTGCAGATGCACGGCGATAAGCAGCGCCCTTGTGCATACTTCTCAGCAGTGCTTGACCCTGTTGCTCGAGCATTGCCTGGGTGTTTTCGCTCAGTTGCAGCGACAGCTGTGTCAATACGTCAGAGTGAGGGGATAGTCTTATCTCATAAGCTGTTGGTGTTGGTCCCCCATGCCGTTGATGCCCTTTTGAATCAGACAAAGACGCAGCATTTAACTAGTGCTCGTCTGACAGGATACGAACTGACGTTGTTGGCTCCTCATATTACTCTGAAGAGATGTGCAGCGCTGAATCCAGCCACATTGTTACCTTTCCCAACGACTCAGCCTGAGGCGCAAGAGACACATGACTGTATCTTTGTGACTGAGGAACAGACAAAGGGTCGTATCGACTTACAGGATACGCCCTTTACTGATGTGGATGGAGAGCTGTGGGTGGATGGGTCTTGCTTGAAATTACCAGACGGGACTACCTCCGCAGCATATGCAATTACTACACTGCACACAATAGTGGAGACAGCACGCATACCGCAGAAATCAGCTCAGGCAGCAGAACTGATAGCGTTGACACGAGCATGTGAGCTTAGTGCAGGATTATGTGTGAATGTCTACACAGACAGCCGCTATGCTTTCGGAGTAGCGCATGATTTAGGCCTGCTCTGGAAGGAAAGGGGCTTTTTGACATCACACGGAACACGGATAATGTATGGAGAGTTAGTACAAAATCTCTTGACTGCACTGACGTACCCTAAAATGATAGCTATAGTGAAATGTAGTGCACACAAGCAAGTGACAGACAAAGTAGGACAAGGAAACGCCTTTGTAGATCGAGTTGCACGTGAAACTGCGACGCAGCCTGGCTCCACTTCAATGTATGTTGTGAAGTCACAAGCCGAGCGGTGGCACAATGCTAGTGAAAAGGTGCTAGAGATGCAAAAGACTGCTACTGAGAAAGAACGAGACCAATGGTCCAGAGATGGAGAGTTGAACGATGAAGGCTGTTGGAGGAATAAGCAGATGGATAGGTGGAAGTTACCTACAGCCTTCGTACAACCTATGGTTCAGATGGCACATGGGCTAGCACATGTTGGAGCTTCGGCAATTGTGAAATTGCTTACGCAAGTTTGGGAGCATCCAGAAATTGCTAGCACGGCTAAGAGAGTAGTACAGACCTGCATGATTTGCCTTAAATATAATCCAGGAAAAGGGACACGAACTCCGGCAGGAGGATTTGCAACACCCACTGCACCTTTTGAAGTACTGCAAATGGATTATATTCAGCTGGAACACTGCAATAATCTAAAGTATGTCCTGGTTGTGGTTTGTGCATTCAGAAAATGGATTGAAGCATACCCTACGAAGGACAATACTGCAATGACTACTGCTAAGGTGCTCTTGAATGAATTCTTTCCTCAGTTTGGTGTTTGCAGATTGTTGTGGAGTGATAACGGGCCCCATTTTGTGGCGGACGTTATTAAGTATGTCCTGAAGGGATTAGGCATTGTGCAAAAGTTCCATGCAGTGTTCCACCCTCAATCAACATTATTGGTGGAAAAGTACAATGGCACGCTTAAGCTAAAAATTGCAAAGATACAGACTTCTACTTCTCTGACTTGGCCAGATGCACTGCCTTTGGCATTATTGTCTATCAGATCAGTACTGCATTCTCGGACAGGGTTAACGCCTTACGAGATTGTTTTCGGACGCCCCATGAATATATGGGGGGTACCCAAACCAAGTTCAGTGTACGATCTACCTTGTGTTTTAATGAATGACTATTTGGCACAATTAACTGACAGCTTGGTTTCCATTCATCAACAGGTTCGAGAAGCACTCCCTGATCGGTCCACAGGAGAAGGTCATAATCTCCGGCCTGGTGATTTCGTTCTTGTGAAGTCCTTCGAGAGGTCGAGTAGTCTGGAGCCGAGATGGTGTGGTCCTGAACAAGTCCTTTTGGCGACAAGAACAGCAGTGCGGGTAACCAATCGCAGAAACTGGATTCACTCCATCCACTGTCGAAAAGTGCAACCTGACTTGGTGGAACCTGCTGTATTGACCGACCATCGAGATATCCTGACTACGGAGAGAGGCCGGGCTGTGGGACCTGACGATTCTGAGGAGTTCTTCCCAGACTAGACAATCCCTGCATCGAGAAGATACAATCTACGACCAAGGAAAGATTCTGCAATTGTATGAGAGGTTAGTGAAACCGAGAGCCAATGTGGCAAGGGGGGGGGATCAGCCAAGCATTAGAGTAGTGACACCCGTCTTGGCACGATGGTGAAGAAAACAACGGCTACCTACGGGGTAAGAGTTCTGACAACACTGTAGTTTCAGGAAGATACTGTGTACATTCGCTCAGATGGATAAGAGAAAGATATTCGGTTCTGTAGGGTTCATTATTGTCATAGCAGTTATCGCTACAGTCATGTGGTTTGTTGAGGAAAAAGCTCCTGCCCGTGAGCTATATTTTGTTTCCACTCCAGTCCCTAATGAGCACTTTTTCTATACACCCCCATATCAAGAGTTGAAACATCGACAGTCATATTTGAATGACACTTTCATTCAGATGTTGCATCATACCCATGTTGCTACGAATGCTACAGACTGTTGGATATGTGGGATGATGCCAGCGCACCAAAAATAAGGGGGAACACCGTTCATACCTCTTCCCTTTTCCCATAATGGCTCTTGCAGAGCATGGTACTCTTTGCTTTTTGCTACGAGAAAGCCTACAGTAGGAAGACTACTTTTTAAACTGAATAAAGAATGCCATCAAGATAAAGAAGGCTATCCACAAGCCAATGGAACTATATGGGAGTGGGAAGAGTATCGACCGGACAATGAATCGACACCTTATATCTTAACGAACACTAGAGACACTGTTGGGCAAGAGAAGTTTGTGATTTCAGTGGCCCAAGCGCAAGCTGATTTATGTGTACAAAGTGTAGGCCATATTCCTGTAGGTGTTAGTGATTGTATTGTTGTATTGAACATTGATGGCCTGAATAACAGTACTTTCTTTGCTTCTCATAACACCTATTTTGTATGCGGGAATAAGGGCTATTATCGATTACCAGCCGGATGGTCTGGGGTATGTTATGTATCGTTTTTATTGCCACCTGTATTCTTGGCACCTGCATCATATCATAAAGACTTGAAATTATTGAGTAATGTAACTGTAAATAGATTCAAGCGAACTTATCTGTAGATGATGTTGATCATACGGACACTAGTTTGCAACAATATATAGATTTCAATTTAGGATTATTATTTTTTTGGGAGCTGTTCTGAATAGCAGAAAGATACGACGATTAACGAGAGTAGTGGAAGCTGTCACCAATCAAACTGCTGCTGCTCTTGGGAACCTTACTGAAGAGCTACAGATTACCAGGATTGTTGCTTTGCAGAACCGAATGGTTCTCAATGTTATGTTAGCAGATAGACGTGGAGCTTGTAGAATTATTGGAAGCAGCTGTTGTGTTTTTATACCTGATCATACTCCTTCTGTGTATAAAGCCATTAACAAATTACACAAGATTGCAGCTGATATACACCAAGAAAATGGATCTTGGACCTTCTCTGGGTGGTTTTGGACTTTAATTTCTACATGGGGTTGGAAGGTTCTCACTGGACTATGTATAATTGCTGCCATATTATTCACCTGTTGCGTATGTATTCAATGTAGTCCAATGGTATGCTCTCTATGTGTCTCATTTTGTGTGCCTAATAAACAAGCTGTTGCGGATGCTGCTCATAAGAAAACTATAACTAGAGAGATAGCGGATATGATGAGCATCGATATAAACGATGAGTATTTAGATTATCCAAGAAAACCGAATGTCTTCAGCAAATGCTGAAAGGGTCGTCTGTTGTAAATAAAACAGCGATAGTATTAAGCATTCGCTGAAGACATGCTATTGTGTCTTTCTTCAGTTTTCCTGCTTGTACTCTTAATACGGCCAGACTCCATTTTGTTTTCTGGCGTCCATCTTGTATGCTATGCATCGCCATGTGCCCGCCACGAGGCAAGTCCTACCTCGCTGATTGTCATCCCTGAAGTTTGCCCAGCAACAGGCTATAAATAGTTCCAGCTTGCCTGGCGCATGCCCAGTACATGTAACATCTGTTTCTGCTTAATGGGGATTGGAATGTGCATTCGGCGGGCTTCATGAACCGTTAACTCCACCCATGTATCGATCATGTTCAAGAAATGTCCTTATATGCTTGTAAATCATGTTTTTGAGCTGTAACCGCCCACTTATGAGCCCCTTCTTTGTGTATAAAAGGGGACCACATGTCCGAGTTCTTTGTGCTACCTTGTACAATACTGTAGAGTGTTGTGTGGGCTGTAGTACCACCTTTAAAGGTTTATTAAACTATGTTTTTGTATTTCCAGTTTCCGTGCCAATTTCTTACATAGTCTGAGGACTCTGTGTACAGAAGGGAGAACCCTTTCCGCACTTGCAGGCCTTGCTGAGGCCTGTACTCATCACCGGGTCAAAAGCTACTGCAGAAGCTTCACAGGTGCTTTCTAGTGATGGCAGGGTTTTTTCAGTTGCTGTCTCTGAGGGGGGATTTTTGATGGGGTGTGATGGGGAGGAATGGCCTATGATTGTTCCCGAGCATGCTGAACACAGTGGGGATTCGGTGGATGTTGTTTCTCTTTTTCCAGTTTCCCGCCCCGCCCCTCCCCTCTCACCCTCAGGTGGATTTTGATTCTTCTTTTGGACCTCAAAGTGGACAATGGGTCCGGGTCGAGCATTCTGCAATTTCTTCATCGGATTTGGGAGTCTCTGTCATGGATCCTGGCCTGGGTAAGTTCTCAGCGGCTTCTAGCAAGAGCGGTAAGAAGTTTATAGCGTCTGCAGCTCCTAGGTTGGCGTCTAGTGTCTCCAAAATGGCTAATGCGAAGCAAAGTGCGGCTTCTGGTAGATTTCAATTGTCAACAGGTGGATCAAGTGCAGATTTTGAATCATCGGCCGGTTTCTCCACTCAGAGACCTGTGACCTCTTGGAAACATTTTGATGATGGGGTTGCCTAGCACAAGCAATGATGTTTGGGATTTTTCTATGGTTCGTTCTGAAAATGATTATGGGGATGATTCTGCAGTGAATGAGGTTTTTCTGGAAGGTTTGGCTAATAATGCAACTTCTAGTGGTTCGGATCAGGAGTTATTGAGTGGGGGTCGGGCACAATCAATTCTGCTAGTCTGTTGCAGAGGTCAAGAGCGGATTTCTCTTCGGATCAACATCGGCGAGGCGGACATCGTGGTCGCGATGATCCTAAGGAATTTCAGAAGTGTGCTGCCCAGCTAACGTCATCTAAGCCTCAGTGGTGGGCTGCTTGGTCAACCTTTGGTGGGCAGCAGTACTGTTGTCTCTGGGGATGTTGATCAGGGGTTTACAAATCTTCCTTTGGGCGGGGATAAGGAACAAGGGGTTGAGTCTGTTACCGATGTTACACCTTCTCATAGTAATGTTGTGAGAGCTGTTGCTAATTTGTGTGAAGACGGGCAATTGTCGGAGACCAACAATTTTAGTAGCAGTCTGGCATCTGGTCCCGTTACTGTCGGGAAAAGACTTCCTTACATGGGTTTAGCTATGCCCCTGGGTTTGCATCTCTCTGAGAAAACTAAACAGAAGATTTGGCAGCATGAGTTTGTAGATGTGTTCAAATTGCTGCATAGAGATATTCAATCCAGGGAGGGATCCAAGGAGGAAGAATGGGAATTATCTAGACGACCCAGAGTACAAAAGAATATTGAAAATTGGACTGCTGCCTTTTTAATTTATGCCAGCATATACTGTGAGAGACATCAGGACAGGGCGGTAGCCATGTTTAAATATTTAGAGATCATTTGTAGAGCTCCGTTGCAATTTGAAGGTTACGCTTGGCTCAATTATGACGAGGAGTTTAGGGCCTGAGTTAGTATTTTCAATGATAAACCTTGGGGGGAGGTCGACCAGGAACTCTAGTTGCAGTGGATGTCCTCTACTCAGCTGCCTGCTTCGATACACACTGCCAGTGGGTTGCCCATAACTTATTAGCCCTTTCTGCAGCGTCCCACCCACGTGGGGGCGGGTGGGTGGGGTAGGGGGCATATGCCAGCAGTGGGTGCCTGCTGGAATTTCAACCGAGGCGTCTGCACCAGACAGTTTTGCAGATTTAAACATGAATGCTCGCAATGTGGGGGGAGGCATGCCCTTACTCAGTGTTTCACAAACCAGACTGTTGCGGACCAGGGGAGGGGACAGAGAGGTAGAGGGAACATTCAACAGTTTATACCAAAAGGCTCATACCCCAATTAATTTACAGTCAATGTTGGCATGGTTAGAAAGCTATCCTGATGCGGATGCTGCATCTAAGCTGTTTTGGGGTTTTACAGTTGGCTTTAAGATAGGATATCAAGGTCCGCGTTACCATCGTTAGGCTGATAACTTGAAATCGGCTAAACAGTTACCTCATATCATGCAACATAAACTTGACAAGGAGTTGCAAGCTTGGCGGATAGCGGGTCCATTTGGACAGTGTCCTTTACAGAACTTGATTGTTTACCCTTTGGGCGTAGTCCCCAAGAAATTAGCAGGCAAATTCAGGTTAATTCATCATTTATCGTGGCCGGAAGGTCAGTCAGTTAATGATTTTATTTCCCCTACTGACTCTAATGTTTCTTACACTTCTATGGATGATGCTTTGTGTTTGGTATGTTTGGCTGGAACTGGTGCGGAGCTCGCGAAATGTGATGTGCAGTCTGCTTTTCGTAGGTTGCCTATCCACCCATCAGATTTTGAGCTCTTAGGCATATTCTTTGATGGTGCATTTTATGTGGACAGAGTGCTACCTATGGGATGTTCAATATCCTGTGCTTTGTTTGAGACCTTTAGCACTTTTTTACAATGGTGCCTGGTGCAGAAAAGTGGGCACACTTATGTTTGTCATTACTTGGACTACTTTATGTTCATAGGACGGGCCTAAGTTGAATTAATGCCGCCGAGTTTTGGACAGTTTCATAGAGTTGGGGAAGGATATTGGCGTGCCCTTGGCTCCGCAAAAGACAGAGGGCCCTCTACTAAGCATACATTTTTGGGCATTAAGATTGACACTGAGGTCATGATGGCTCGTTTACCAGCAGCTAAGGTGGATGAAATCAGGTCCTTTTTGTTGGAAGTTCTAGGCAGAGAAAAAGTTAAACTCAGACAGGTTCGCTGGGTTACTTGAATTTCGCATGTAGGGTGGTTCGGGCCTGCAGGACCTTCTGCAGGAGACTGGGCATGGCAATGTCAGGAGCCTATCTCCCTCACCATAGTATACGACTTACAATAGCTGTTAAGAAGGATCTTTTGGTCTGATTGAAATTTCTGGATGATTTTAATGGTGTTTTTCTCTCTTTTTTTTGTTGAGGACAATACAATCTGGCAGATTCAAATCTTTTCGGATGCGTCTGGGGCTCAGGGGTTTGGTCTTTTTTGGGAAGGTCGTTTGGTGCGCGGAAAGATGGCCCTAGCAATGGATTGACCAGGGGCGCAGCATTGCTTTTCTTGAATTCTTTCCTCTCATTGTAGCCTTATTGGTTTGGGGTGAGGAGTTCAGTAACAAGTGTGTTCTTTTTCGCATAGATAACATGTCAGTGGTGAATCTTGTCAACGACCAACGAGCAAGAGATTTATGTGTTTTGCACCTCTTGAGGTCTTTCATGTTGCAGAGCCTCAGGTTAAACATTGTATTTAGAGCAAAGCACATTCCTGGTGTTAATAATACAATTGCAGACGCTTTATCTCGCTTTAATTCGCAGAAATGTCGTTCTTTGGCGCCAGGGGCGAACCGCTGCAAAACTACGATTCCTCAAGACATCTGGGTGCTGGGGGATTTAGGATCATCGAGCTGGTTGAACAATCCATTGCGCCTTCCACCAAACACAGTTATCTCCAGGCTTGGTCCGAGTTTTTAACTTATGCTACATCTCAGAATCTTTCACGTTTATTGCTTTACTAATAGCCCGTCCCGACGTTGTCCGGGTATGAATTGCTGCCTGCCAGTAGTATATTGTTTTGTAGGATTTCGTTTTGATAGCATTTCTTATCTGTGACAGGCCTGTGAAACGCTCCGATTCACAGTGCACTGCTGAAGCACTTAAGAGTGCGCGTTCAGTAGTGTGTGAACTCGAGTTTCCCTACTTTATTTTTCCTTGCAATATTATATAGCGCAAACTCGACAACATGGCATGAGCACAATTTACATTACAGAAGAACACATTCATTTGTGGTGGGCACGGGGAGACAAAACGATTTGCCTGGAATCACAGGATGTTGAGCTGATGCCGAGATTCGAACGTAGCTCCCCAGCTCTAAAGTTCGCAATTCTAGAACTTGTGGCGGGAGGTGTGTCTAAAAGTGTATGTTGGTGCTGGCCATCAATAAGAGAGTATAAAAGAAAGAGAGGGGCTCTTGATAACCCAACGGGAAATAGAGCGCCAATATACTGAAAAGTAAAACAAAAAAGTTTTCCCAATGGGGTGTATTGTTTCCTGCTCCTAAATCAGGACTCACACTTTCCAACCATCAATCACACCATTCATTATGTGGAACTGGAGAACACTTACCAAGAAGGAACATGCCCAAACAAATTTTTTTAAAAAAAGTATTGTTACTCGTGGCGATCTACACAATCTGTAGTGATCCACCGTTTTATGCCTGTGTAGTCATCAAGCTTGTTTCCTCCTTTCTGTAATTGGGAGGGATATAATTGTGAATCTAAGGGTATGTTATGCCCTAGTTTTTCAAGTTATTGTTAGATTAATTTCGCGCCGAAATTATTTACCTTAATATCTGATCAAGCGCTTTTATTTCACAATTTGTCTCTTTAAAGATTAATCCAATGCGGGTCTGGCACAATCCTGCATAAGTTACAAAAAGTAAATTACTTATGTATCCATCGCGTTATTGTTTATCAATAATAACCAGAGTCTCTTAGTTATATTATTCACATTATATCGTGAGGCATTTACCTTATTATTTGTGCAGACGGGCGTACCGGATATGGCGCTTCCCTTCTGTTTTAGGTCTATATTGCTAAAAAATGTTTAGAGGTACAGTGTTTATATTTATTTGGATAAGAACCTAATCTCACAGCAGTTCCTCAACGTTTAGAAGTACAGTGTATTTACTTATTTAGATAAGGACCTAATCTAATAGTAGTCTCTCAACTTCGATTTATGACAGACGTTTACCTTAAAGAACAGATCCGGTTTCCATAACGGGGGTTCTATACTGCAGCCGGGTATTTCAACACACGTGGCTGCATGAAAAAAATATAAAGGTGCAAAAACTCAGGGTTTTTAGTTTGTATTATCGGGTTCTAATAAACTATGGGTTACGAGATGGAGGCTTAGTTAAATAATCTGAGCCATCCCGTATTGCTACTGACAATGATTAGCGTAGTCGGTATCTTACCTATTGTTTGCACACGGCGGGTATTCCCGGAACTGCTCGGCGTGGCGTCTCCTTAATCACCGCTTCTTGTTTTGAGATATCGACTATCCGAATTGCGGAAGTCGCATTTAAGCCACATCACCGGGTCACGTGGTTCTAAAACGAGTCATGTGACTTGTGGTTGTAATCATCGCGAAGGTTGCGAGCTGTGTTTTTTTTTTCCCTTTTCCTTTTTTTCAAACCTCCAACAGTGGAAAACTTTATAATTCCCATCGCGGGGCTCGACATATTAGTATTATTTTTCCGAGTTACGGTGCATTGCATTGTATCTTTATGCATTAGGTCTGACATCTTCATGTGTGGAGAATAAAAATAGAAATTGTCCTGAGGAAGGAAGCCTTTATCAGTTGTTGCTTCCGAAACGCGTCGACGCAAACCCATAAGTCATATTCGGCGTTGCCAACAATGAATCCGGTCTAAAGGAATAATATTCCTCTTGTTGTTGACAAACTATGCTCCGAAATGAAATGAAAAAGACAGATAGGAGTGTCTTTCTAGATTAATTTTCTCCACGTCCACATTAGGTGGTTTTTAATTTGTGTTTCAATCTGTGTTCTTATTTGTGTATTTCTGCGCTATACATGTTTTTTAACTGATTTTCATAGCTATCTTGTGTAACTAAAGCTTTTAATAAATTGTATACTTTTTTTAAAAAAATTTGTTTGGGCATGTTCCTTCTTGGTAAGTGTTCTCCAGTTCCACATAATGAATGGTGTGATTGATGGTTGGCAAGTGTGAGTCCTGATTTAGGAGCAGGAAACAATACACCCCATTGGGAAAACTCTTTTGTTTTACTTTTACTCATCAATAAGAGAGACCTGTGCATTTTTCAAATGGGTGGTGAAAAAATATGAGTATGTTGCTGGAGATGTGGGCCGCCGTGCCACCAATGTACTTACCGGGGGAGGGTAAACACCCATTATTCTGCAACTTTCTTTCCGCATACCATCACTCCGCATACTTTCATTACGAAAGTACCATGACTCCGCAATGCCATTGTAACGCATGACATTACATTTCATATGCTTTTACCACACGTAAATTTACAACGAAATTCATTGTCAATGCATGAATGGTAAAAGCATGTTTTTTTTAATGTTTGGATAAGGTAAGTATGGGTATAGGGGTATTTGTTTTGGGGTACTGAGGTATATGTTTTGGGGTGTTTGGGTATTTTAAGGGTTCAGATATAGTTTTGGGTTATGGGGTAGAGGGGTAGTTTTAGGGTTTAGGGATAGGTATGGGTTTTGGGGTACAGGGGTATTTGTAGGGTTCAGGGCTAGGTTTGGGTTTTAGGGTATAGGGGTATTTTTAGGGTTCAGGGGTAGGTTTGGGTTTTGGGGTACAGGGGTATTTTAAAGGTTCAAGGCTAGGTTTGGGTTTTGGGGCACAGGGGTATTTTTAGGGTTCAGGGCTAGGTTTGGGTTTTGGGGTACAGGGGTATTTTAGAGTTCAGGGGTAGGTTTGGGTTTTGGGGTACAGGGTTATTTTTAGGGTTCAGGGCTAGGTTTGGGTTTTGGGGTACAGGAGTATTTTTAGGGATCAGGGGTATGTTTGGGTTTTGGGGTACAGGGACATTTTAAGGGTTCAGGGCTAGGTTTGGGTTTTGGGGTACAGGGTTTTTTTTAGGGTTCAGGGGTAGGTTTGGGTTTTGGGGTACAGTGGTATTTTTAGGGTCCAGGGCTAGTTTTGGGTTTTGGGGTACTGGGGTATTTTTAGGGTTCAGGGGTAGGTTTGGGTTTTGGGGTACATGGGTATTTTAAGGGTTCAAGGCTAGGTTTGGGTTTTGGGGCACAGGGGTATTTTTAGGGTTCAGGGCTAGGTTTGGGTTTTGGGGTACAGGGGTATTTTAGAGTTCAGGGGTAGGTTTGGGTTTTTGGGTACAGGGTTATCTTTAGGGTTCAGGGCTAGGTTTGGGTTTTGGGGTACAGGAGTATTTTTAGGGATCAGGGGTATGTTTGGGTTTTGGGGTACAGGGACATTTTAAGGGTTCATGGCTAGGTTTGGTTTTGGGGTACAGGGGTTTTTTAGGGTTCAGGGGTAGGTTTGGGTTTTGGGGTACAGTGGTATTTTTAGGGTTCAGGGCTAGGTTTGGGTTTTGGGGTACAGGGGTATTTTTAGGGTTCTGGGGTAGGTTTGGGTTTTGAGGTGCAGAGGTATTTATAGGGTTCAGGGCTAGGTTTGGGTTTTGGGTTACAGGGGTATTTTTAGGGTACATTCATAGGGTTAAGATGGGTTAGTGTTTAAGGGTGTTGGAGTATTTTAAGGAGTAAGGGTGGGTTATGATTATGGGGTACAGGGGTATTTAAAGGGAGCAGGGTGGGATTAGCACACGATATGAGACATGGCATGAAGGGCGGAACGTACCACACGCCCCCAGCGTTTGTCACGCCCCCAGCACACGCCCACAGCACAACGCAGACACGCCTACAAGGGACTACTATGCTGGCATGGTTCTTTTACCTTTTAAATGTATATGGTGGGCGTCTTAATAGCCTATGTCCTTCTGCTGCAACTGCCCTTTCCAACGCTGTATTGGGTGTTGTGATTGGTGCTGTGGTTCCTGAGATTACCCGCCTCAAAGGTTTGGGCTCTCCTTTTATTATATTAGTATGGATAACTAAGCTTTCCTCTTACAGTTTGTGTTGTTCTTGATGGAGAAGGGTTTATCGCATACAACCATTGCTGGTAAACTTTCTGGGATTTCTTTTTATGGTCAATTGTTGTTGGGGTTGGACATAGGGGGTGGGGTTTTGTTACGACGTATGTTAAAAGGTTTCAGTAGGGAAAGGGCTCATTCCTTGCATATGCATGAGCCAATTACTTTTACGCTATTGCAGCAGTTGTTGGAGCAATTGCCAAATTGTTGTTTTAATGGTTTGGAGGTTAGGCGCTTTAGGCTTTGCATGATAGGGTTGTTCTTTGGCGCTTTCAGAGTGTCCAAATTGTTGGGTTTGCGGGGTCAATTGGGTATACAGACAAGTGATATTTCTTTGCAACAAGGGTCTTTGAGGATTTTGTTGAAAAAATCAAAAACTGATCAACTGGGTAAAGGGTCATGGGTTAATTTGAAGGAAAGTGGTGTTTTGGGTTGTTGTCTTTTGGGGGAATGGGAGTCCTTTCTGAATTCCCCTGATTTTCGACATGGGGTGATTTTTTGTCATAGTACCGGGGACAGTGTTACATGTTTTCAGCTGCTAGCTGTGTTAAGAAAAGCCTTGTCCCTGGTAGGGCAAAATCCCTTATTGTTCGGGATCCACTCTTTCAGGATTGGGGCAGCTACTGAGGCATCTCGGTTGGGTTGGGGTTGGGATGAGATCAAAAGAATTGGAAGATGGAAATCTGATTGTTGCTCCCGTTATGTCCGGAAATGAACGCACAATTTTTTTTGTAAATTTACATGCTGATTTTGTTTTTCTCGCCTTAGGTCGAGTTAACTCTCTACCAAGAAAAATGCAGACATGGATTATAGGACACTCGTTTGTTAAATGGTCAGCTACATTTGCAGAACAACAGATTTGTGGCAGAGCCTTAGTTTTTTGGAAGGGTGTTGGGGGAATGAAATGGGGGGATTTATTTCCTTTGCTTTGTAAGTTATCTTGGGATAGGGGTTTTCCAGACTTATTGATCATTCACTTAGGCGAAAATGATCTTGTTCAGTTATCTGGTTTAACGCTTATAAAGCAAATGAAATTGGATTTAGCGGTCATAAAAGACAACTGGGTGAGTACATCGCTAGTTTGGATGGAATTTATTTATTGTCATCATTGGAGGGGGGCTCGCAGTCATGTTGCTATGGAGAACGCTCGCAGAAAATTGAATCGGGCGATGAAAACTTTTTGTCCTGTTATAGGTATCAAAGTATTGTCTCATGAAAACATTACTGGTGTTGAACAGCATCTTTTTCGGGATGATGGGGTACATTTGTCCCAGATGGGTCAAGCAAACTATCTGATGGAATTGAGAGATTTGCTAGCAGGTTTTTGGTGTGAAAACTTATGGTGTGATAGCAATATTAAATAGTTTTCCTACACCATTTTTGTTGCTGTTTTGGGTGGGGCCAGGAAAACTGTTTGGTTTATCCTTTCCCTCTGGGGTGGGGGGAGGGTAGACGGAAAGATGTTTATGGAAACATATAGAGGAGAGAAAGAAAATGTTGGGATTGTACAGTATGTGGGTTATTGATAAGTATTGTTGGGATGTTTCAAATATATATATATTTAGGAGGAAAATGTTTTGGAAATTTGTCAATGTGTTTCTTTCTCTTGTAACGAGTTTTGTTATAAATAAAGGATTATCTGTTTTGCCTGACCTTTTTTGCTAAGTCTATTAAGTTGTGGATTGTCGTTATTGCCCGATGGGACCCAGGGGGAATGTGTCGCGAGCCGGTGTCCCTCTGGAAGGATTCGCGTGGTGGGACAATCCACCTAGCGCGATTGGACGAGGTAGGGCAAGGGGCGGGATTAAGTGTGCTTCCTTTGGGAGGTGCGCGGGCAGGAAACGTCATAGGGAGGAGGTTCGGTAAAGTGTTTGTTTTTGTTCTACCCACCCATCCCCTTGTTAGCCTGTTTTTCTTTTTTAGTTTTTTGTTTAAAAAAAAAATCACGTCACGTTAAGACAGGTGACAGTTTTGTCCTTTCATTGTTTATAGGTTTTAGGCGCTTTTTGGGGGATCTGGATAGTCTAGAGCGGGCTTATCCTTTCCCTCTGGGGTGGGGGGGAGGGCAGCCAGAAAGATGGTTATGGAAACATAAAGAGGAAAGAAAGAAAATGTTGGGGTTGTACAGTATGTGGGTTATTGATAAGTATTGCTGGGATTTTTCAAATAAGTATATATTTAGGAGGAAAATGTTTTGGGAATTTGTCAATGTGTTTCTTTCTCTCGTAACGAGTTTTGCTATGAATAAAGGATTATCTGTTTTGCCTGTCTTAATAAAGTGACCTTTTTTGCTAAGTCTATTAATATGTGGATTGTCGTTATTGCGCGATGAGAGTGCTCCTCAGCAGAGAATTACAGAACAGGTAGTAAGAACATACATAAAATACAATTGTTAAACCCAGTAGCTTGCCTGTTAATTAAATTGCTTTGTTGAAACAACTGCTAACTATCCCTGCTTTGTAAAACATAAAAACACCTCCCACCATTTTCAGTCGACCCTCTTTAAAAACCAGGACATGAGCTACATTTCTTGAAATTTGCTGGGACAGCTGGTTAAAAACGGGGACCGTCCTGGCAAAACGGGAACGCCTGGTCACCCTAAATTATATGCGTCTGTCAGGTCTTTTGACTGTTCACCTCGTCCTGTTTACAAATAGTTTGATGCACGCAAGCGAAACCCTTTAAAGTCTACTTCTCATTTAGTGAACAGAAGACATTGCAGCTGCTCTGTTACCTCGCTCGTTCCTGCGAGCCTTTTACTCCCTTGCAGCACCTATGGGAGACCCTCCGGTGGCACCCCCACCACCCGCGTCAGATGTTGTGATCTGGACCACTCCTCTGTTTTGTTGTGTCTGCTTCGTTCTAGCATAAGCGTAATTTACGGTCTACATGCGTCTAATTCTGGGTCATGTGACACACCTGAATTAATAATTTTTTTTGTTCTGTAAAATAAGTCTTTATTCAAAGTCCCTGGAACAAAGCCAAAATAACAATGAAGGGTTGTGGAAAACGAGAATAAGCAATTTAAAAAACCGTTGACGGCAGTGCTGAAGGAACAACAATTTGCGGGAACTGGGAGGACATGAAAGTGGGAGAGAGGCCAGGAGAAGCGGAACAAATGGAGAGGGTATGCACGAAGGATGACAGTGCAACAGGGAACGAGGATGCTAAGATGCACTAAAAGACAGTGCCAAAGCTGAACATGCAACCGAAGAAGAGCTTGGGAGGGATGCTTTGTAGGAAGTCCCTAAGCAGAAAGCAAAAAAGCAGAAGCAGATGAGTCCTGCAGCAATACTCCAGACTCCATAAGGTACATCAACAAAGGATCCTTCAGCGCAAGCGCTGTAGGCTCAACCTAAAATAAGAAAAGTAGACCACCCATGTGTCCTTACTTCAGAACCTTTTCAAGATGGATAGAAAATGTGTGTGAAGTTCTCCCCTCAGGAAGCCCCTCACCTGGACAACTGCCAGACAAACTTCTGTTTGTTATTTTTGTGATGGTCACCACTTTTAATAAATGCATTTTGCAAACTCATCCAAATGCAAATTACCAAAATGTTCTTTGATAGGGACTGGGAATTCCACAAGCCCATTATGGGACTTATGATGTTAGGTTTGACACTGGCTCATGCATAGCTGGATAGTAAGGTGACCTGCACCAGACATGGTCATAATTACAATGGGCTGAGGTGTTACATGTGTTTGAGAAGCATTGACAGTAGATAAGTTACAGCCTGAGCTGGATCATGGGGGATACTGGTATTGATAAAGGCAGGACCAATGGAGTTTTGCATCAGGGAAGGGCCAAATTATGTAGCAAGATTCAGTATATTATGAAGCAAGAAAAATCAATTTAGTGACATAATGCGGCATATTTTATGATAGCACTAATTAGTTATTTTGCAATTATTGCATGGTAACAGTGTCCAGGCAAAGGTTTCATTTCACATGTACCAGTTTAACCTCCAAATACAGCAATAATCATCCGAATGGTGACCAGGCAACTTTGCAAAGGGTCTTCCACTGTATGGCCACACATGTTGCTAAGTTTTTAGTAATTTTTCATCCGTCTGAGCTACATACATTTTTTTGTTAAAATGTGCAGTGTATGAATCAGATGATGACTTATGTGGCCAATGCAGTAAATCTATAAATGTGCACAAAACGCTGCTGGAGTAGAATCGCCTAATTCCAGTGGCCCTGAGAATAGGACGAGTGAGTGAGGAGTATGTTAGCAAGGTAAATGAGGATTAAACTTAAGGAGCAGGATGTCAAATCTTGGTTACATATTAAGAGCTGAGGTGAAAGTGAAGGTTGGCAGACAGCAGGTTTACAGCACTTTAATGGTGAACTTTTGGGGTAAAGAGATGGAGTGTAGTGAATGAACACTGTCAGATGCAACAGGGTGAAATCTGTGTTTTTCAGTCATTCTGGCCGGTTAGGCAGATAGGTGTTTGAGTGAGAGTGAAAGGCAGTGTTGGTGAGCTAGGTTTACAAGGGCTACAACATTTGGTTTGCTATGGTGGTAACTTAGTCACGAAAGAGGTTGGAATAAGGCAGAAAAGATATGGGGAAGAAAGAAAGGGATCTTGTTGGGGTAGGAGGTGCTACAGAAACAAATACATTGAGTGAGTTTTAAAAAAAAAATTCTGTCTATAAGCAGTGATGGGTCTATATTGGTCATTAAAGGAAGCAGACTTCGAGGCATGTTTGAAAGCTATGAGTTTAGTAGAGTGGAGTTAACACACAGGTTTCTAGTGGGCCAATAAGGAACATTCCATGTCGAGAAACAAGAATCATCTGAATTTCAAAGGATGAGATTCCCGACAGGCGAGAGAAAGTCTTAATTTTAGGATGTACAAGTAGTAAGTACAAGGGTAGGCAATAGAAGATGTTATATTTCCCTTTCAAATAATTATTAATAGTTGTTTTGAAAAAAGAAGGAACAAAAAGACATCAAGCAATAAACAATGTACAGTCAAATGAAATTATTTTAATACATAAATTGGGGAAAGAAATCTCATGTCCAATTGTAATGACATTCAGGGAACCTTAACCCCACTTTTATAAGGTAATGTAAAGAAAATATTGCAAGCTGATACCACAAGCTGTATACTAACAACTACTCTTTAAAAAGTTGATGAAATAAGAAGCAAAGAAAAATACTGAGAAAAAAGAGGTAAGAATAGTAATAACTAATGTGAGCTAAAGAAAAGAATATCAGAAAAGAAGGTGGATCAGTCATAACAGTGCAGAGGCCTGCTCAATTTTATGGAAGGTGACATTGTATTGTATTGTATTGTATCTATGCCTGTATAGCGCTACTGCCACCCTACGGGTATCCTGGCGCTTCAGATATCAAAGCACTTGGTCAGCTGGATGGTGAACAGAAAGATGAAGCGTGTGGATCAGAGTTTCGGGAATAGCCAAGCTTTCAGGCTTTTCCTGAATTCAGTTACTGAGACGCTCTGTCTGAGCTGTGGCAGCTTATTCCATAACTGTGCTCCTACCATGTTGAAAGCCCCCCCCCATCCGAGAGCGTTTAAATTTTGTAATTACCAGCAAACCGGTACTCGAGGACCGGAGCTGTCTCTGCGGAAGGTACCAGGAAAATCTTTCCTGTAATGGAATTGGGCCCATCTCATGTGAGGCTCTGAACACCTGGCAAAGTGACTTGAAAAGAGCCCTTTCCCTAATTGGTAGCCAATGAAGCTGTCTCAATGCAGAAGTGGAGGACGAATGGCATCGCAAACTCAGCACCAGTTTTGCCGCTGTAGACTGGACTCTTTGCAGCCACTGAAAGATATACTGGGGAGCTCCTAAATACAGGGAGTTGCAATAGTCCAGTCTGCTCAACACTGTGCTGCTCACTACCAAAGAGCGCAGATCTCTTGGTAGGATGGGAAGTATTCGATGTAGCAGGCGTAACAAGCCAAAGCAGACATTAGCTCTCTTAGTTGCCTGTGACTCCATCTGGAAGTTCTTGTCTATTAGGACCCCCAGATTCCGCACCGTATTGGCCGGAATCAGTGGAGCCTCGTCCGGAGTGAGTCTAAACTCCAACAGAGAGTATGTGGACGGCCTTGCAGGAGAGCAGTAAAGCACCTCAGTTTTTCCACCATTGAACTGCAAGGAGATCCTCCGCAGCCAATCTGCAGTCTGGCGCATGCACTCTTGGAAGTGCTTCAAAGACACTGCCTGTTCTCCTTCCAAGGAGAATGCCATCTGCGTATCGTCCGCATAGTTGACCAAGTCAACCCCGAACGATTTGATAATAGGAAATAACGGCTGCAGGTAAGCGTTAAAAGGAAGGGGGCTGATGGCAGATCCCTGGGGCACCCCATGAGTAACCGATAACTTGCAGGAGGTAAATGGTGCCATGGAGACTGTCTGTTCTCTTCCTGTCAGACAGGATCGTAGCCATTGCAAGGCCCTTCCCCTAACCCCCATCCTTCCCAGTCTCTCTAAAAGGATTGGGTGGCTTACCGTGTCGAACGCGGCCGACATATCGAGAAGTACCAACACAGCGCCATTCCCATTGTCAGCCCGCGTTCGTAAGTTGTCCATCATAGTCGATAGAGCAGACTCCGTCCCATGCCCCGGCTGAAACCCAAACTGATCCTTATCCAACAGCTGATGTTCCTCCAAAAAGTCGGACAAGGACCTGCTTACAGCCTTTTCCATGATTTTAATAGGAAATGGGAGCAGAGAGATTGGGCGAAAATTGACTGGGTTTGTGGGGTCCAAGGAGAGTTTTTTAATCAGTGCTGTCACCACCGCCTGCTTCCATTCCACCTGGACGGTGCCTTCTTTCAGAGACTGGTTGCATATCTGTCTAAGCCAGGGGAGAGTCGCATGGCCATAGGTTTTCCATATTTTCTGTGGCAAAGGGTCAGAAGGTGACCCTGAAGATATACTTTGCGCCACATCGTTAAAGGCACGGTCAGAGAGAGCCTGAAAGCTATCAAGGGTGTGTAACTGACTCGGGCCCCCTCCATCTCCTGTGAGATAGGGATCTGGCTGTCGGTGATATGCACCCCCGAGTGAGCTAAAAATCTTCCCCACTTTATCCAGGAAATGCGAGGAGATATCATCGCATAATTTCTGGGAGGCCACCACTTTATTGCTCAGACATGTTGGAGCTGATAGGTCTCCAACTATCTTAAAAATGTATCTAGTTCCATTAGAGGCATGTAGATAGAGTTGGCAAAGAAGTGGGCCTTACAGTCTATAATCCGTTGCTTGTACACAATCTGTGCTGCCCTCAGCTCTAGCCTGTCCCCATCTGAATATCCCTTCCTCCATTTCCTTTCTGCCTTTTCACACAGCAGGCGTAGTTGTCTCAGTTCGTCATTATACCATGGTGCTGAGATTTTATTTCTTATTCTGATTTTTTTTTATCGGGATTACTTGATCCAAAGCATCCACGATATAATCCTGATAGGTGTTGTAATTCGCCTCGACTGAGGCGGAGGCACAGAAGAGATTGTCTGTAGGTGGGGTTAATGTGGCACCTAACCTACCCAGCTTCGCCCATTCCCTCCCAACCCGAAAGGCCACAGGTATCTTAGCTTGTCCCATCGGTTCTGGAAGTAAGATTTGAAAAAGAACTAAATGAGGGTCTGTCCAGCTTTGAGGTAAAATACTCAGTACCTCCATGTCCATGCCATTGGCGAAGAGCAGGTCAAGTATGTGACCTCCTCGATGGGTCGGGAGTTTGACTAGCTGTTGAAGGCTCAAATTAGCACATGTGTCAATTCTCTCAGATGGATACCCAGAGAAGCATTCTCCCACAAGTTAAAGTGACCAAGGATGATCATTCTGGAGGGCGCAAGGGAGAGATTAGTGATGGTATCTAGGACATCTTGATACTGAGTGGCGCTCCCTGGGGGTCTATAGCAAACCAGGCCAGTGAGTTGGCTGCCTTTGGGTTCCTGCAACGAGAATCCCATGAGCTCTAACCCAGTAATCTCATCCATCTTTACAAGGGGCGAAATTCAGTTTTCTCTATAAATCACTCCAACTCCTCCTCCTCTGCCCTTTAGCCTTGGGTTATGTAAAATATTAAACCCCTTTGGGCAGGAAAGTCCTATTTCCAGCAAAGACTCTGCTCGAATCCAGGTTTTTGTTAGAAATAATACATTCAGATTCATGTCTTCAATCAGTATAGAAATTTCCGTATGGTGCTTGACCAGTGACCGGCAATTAATCAGCCCACAGCTCAGCCTAGTATTCCTAGCCTTGCTTGCTTCTTTCTTAACGGAGTCCTGATTGGTAGTGTCAGGATCTGCCCTCTTACCTATTTCCATTAGCTGTTTCCTCGTTTACACATAGCGGTGTCCCTCGGTACCCAACCGGGCAGCATGGCTGGCACTAGGCACGCCCGAGGCTCTGACAGCCACAGACGGGCTTGCCTGTGGCACGCCAGAGGCGCGCCCGCTGCTCACGCGCGCTGCACACTTGCATTGCTCTAGATAATATAGGCAGCAAGCGTGTCGCCCCCTGCCACTAGTGCGCTCCCCTAGATGGCGCCCTCGAGTGGCAACTCCTCACCCAAGATGGCGCTGGATGAAACAAATAAGTGACAGATCTCGCTCTAAACAGCAGGTGTGCATTATTCTTTTTAAGTGCGGGTATGCAGAAATTTAAAAAGCCAATGGTGATTTTAATGAGCACAAAACGGTTTAAAACACAAGCTACGAAAATAAAATATCGTGCTGTAGCATTCCAAAAGGTCCCCTTTTAGTTCAGCAGCAGAGCGACCAAAGCGCTAACATATCTATCAACTACGCGCTTGCAATACCCAAGATTATATAGGCAGCAAGCGTGTCGCCCCCTGCCACTAGTGCGCGACCAAAGCGCTAGCATATCTATCATGTCAAATATGAATGGTTATAAAGAGGACCTGAGGGGAGGAACTTTCTAGATAAGAACTTCGAAAGGTCCGAACATATTCCTTCTATTAAGTCTGACCTATTGCGGTTAAGAGGAGATGTAGAAGGGTAAAATCTTACTCCGTTCAAGGTGGTCCATGTGTACTGAAATATCTATTTAGTCTGTCCCACAGTGTCTAGTAGAAGATTTCCAGGGAGAGTTTTGAAGAGCAATATTATCTGAGATGGACAATCCAGTTCATCCAGCAATTAAATTATGCTTTCTGCGTGTCTTTCCAATTATTGAGAACAATTTTTATTGCTGATGTGAATAATAGGTTCAATAGGGCCTGTCTGTAACGTTTAGCATATCAGCATCTTAAAAAACAGTTGTTAAAGTAGAGAATTCTCTTTTTAGGTGGCAATTTAATAGGAAGTCAAATACAGTGTCCCAAAATGTCAAAACGGATTTGCAGTGTAGAATTCGGTGGGCTAAATTGCCTGTGCCTTACAATTCAATCAAAAAGAATCCTCACGGTGGTGTTGTGAATGCAGTCGGGCCGGTGTCCAGAAGGCTTTGTGTAAGAGCCAAAATGTTGTTTGAGATAAGCCTGGAGATATTTTGTTACAGATTAGAAGAGTGTGATTCCCAGAACATAATAAGATTTTTATTAAGAGACAAGATTTTAGGGTGAAGTACTTTATAAATAAGTGAAAGCTGGTGGCCTAGCTTGTTGGTCTTCATTATAAAGTTTGGTAACGAAGGAATATTGTTATTTAAGTTGGCTTTTGACAGTGCAGCTCAGATCTTTAATAAGTTATAAAATTCCATATTGTCCAGGTTGTTGCTAGCTTGTAGTTCTTTAAAGGTAATCGGATAGGAGGAGCTTTCTACTTGATGGGGAAAGAAGATCCCATTATCAATCCAGGTATCATAATGTAGAGTTTTTCCTTTGTATAGGATGTTACGATTATCCCATATGTATTCCAACTTAGAGCACTTGATGCTTAAGTCAAGTTGCTTGTCTAATTTTAATAACGCTGCCTTTGTATTTTTCAGAATAGATTTTGATCTGATTAGATTTGTATGATTGGAGGTAAACAGGGCTACAGGGTTAAGATTGTTAGGGATGGATATTTGACTTCTAGCCATACAGGAGTACAGTTGAAGGGAGGCGAAAACCAATAAGAGTCTTGTTTAATCAGGAAAGGGGTTTGGTATATTTTAAAGTCTGCTAGGTTGACTCCACCTAAAGATTTGCCGAGCCTCAATTTTTGAAGTCCTATTCTAGATTTTTTTACCTTGCCATATACATTTAGATAAGAGGATATCAAGTTTACAGTGAAAGTCTTTAGTTAATATGAGAGGGAGCATGTTAATTAAATAATTAATCAGGGGTGTAATCGTCCTCTTTATTGATTCTTCCCCACCAAGTGATAAACTTTGGAGACCAGGCATCTAACATTTTTTAATTTTTTTCCAGTGTATTACATTTATTATGTAATAAAGTGTTGATTATATTTTTGCTGAATTCTATTCCTAAGTATTTTATATATCCTGGCTGCCGTGCAAGACCTGAATTACCTAAAACCTCTCTGGCAATGGATGTTTAGGGGTTTCACTTCCGACTTGTCCCAATTTAATTTGTATCCAGAGTGTGTAGAATATCTCCCTATTGTTAGCATCAGAGCATTAATTGAGGGGCCCAGGTCTTCTGTTACTATAAGTATATCATCCTCATAAGCGGCTAATTCAACTTGAATATCATTCATTTTTATTCCTTTAATGTTTGTATTCTGTTTAATATCCTGTATTAAGGGTTCTAGAGCATGTAAAAAAAAGTAAGGCTGACAGAAGGCAGCCTTGTCTTGTACCTTGCTGTTGTGCGAATCATTCTGAAAGTGATCCATTAATTGCTATCTGCGCAGTAGGTACCAAATAAAGGGCCATAGCCATAGTTATATAGGGTTTCCCCAAATAAAATGAATACAAACAATGTTTTACGAATGGCCAGAAAACTCTGTCAAATGCCTTTTATGCGTCCAGGGTAATTGATATCGAAGGAAGTGTTTTAAAGGATGCATTTTTTAAAACAAGATAAAGTAGCAGGTTGTTGTTGGACATGCGATTCTTAAGGAAATCTACTTGTGAATGACTTATAAGCTGTGGGAGGACAGTATTGAGTTGTGGCTAGTATTTTTGCGTATATTTTGCAATCAACATTAATGAGAGAAATCGATCTGTAATTTTTTGGTAATAATGGATCTTTCCCTTTCTAAAGGGATAACTAAAATGTTGGCCTCTGTCATTGAGTTTGTCGTTTGTCCCGTCTTAGCTATATTATTAAATACTTTTAACATGGTTGGTTGTATATGTCTTATAAAATGTGGCTGAGAAACCATCAGGAGCTGGTGCTTTATTGTCTTTCAGGGATTTAATAGAATGCGACACTTCCAATGCACTTATGGGTTTCCCCAGAGCTAATATATCTGCTTCAGTCAATCGGGGGAAATTTAGTTTGTTTAGATACTGGGAGCACTCTTCTCAATTGTAGTCTTGATTGTTCTAATACAAGTCTTCATAGAAGGATTTGAATGTGTTTACAATTTCATTCTGTTTGGTCTCCGTATTATTATTAGAATCTTTAATTGACGAGATAGTGTTTTGTCTTTGTTTGTATTTAAGATAGGAAGCTAACAATTTACCTGCTCTATTTGCTTCGCAGAGTTTGGGGGCCTTAAATGTATTTATCCATACTCCAGCATAATTGCTCAGAATTTTATTGTATTCATACTTTTTTGTGTTCATTGATTAAGGATATAATTATTGTTTAGCGAGTTAGCATGAGAAATCTCCAGGAGTTTAATTTCACGTTCTAATCTAATTAACTCAGTATTCAGCCTTTTATTTATTTTTGTTTTGATCTCAATAAGGGATTACCCTAATGGTTGTCTTCAAGACGTCCCAGAGGGTATTAACGTTTGTTTCAGGGAGATCGTTATGATTGAGGTAGTCAGTGATTGCATCTTCAATTTTCTTTATATCATCTGGATCTGAAAGGACATCATTATTAAACCTCCTTCTTTTGGGTGAAGGTGTGGTGTGGCTACCAGCTAGTTTGGTATTGATACTTGAGCGATCCAATACTAACTTTGGTGAAATTTCAGTTTGATCGATTGGTGTGTGAAAGAGCTGGAAATAAGGATGTCATCTATCCTAGTATATGAGTTATGTGGGGCAGAGTAAAAAGTATAATCCCTACAGTCTGGATGTTGGAGGCACCAGGAATCTTTGGAATTAAATTTAGAACATATTTTTTGAACTATGCCATGTGATCTGGTGACATGGTAATTGCAGGTAGATTGGTGATCAATTATAGGATCTAATGGAATATTAAAGTCACCGCCAACTATTATTAGGTCATCTTAGGGGAGATTACCTATGGTTTGTGATACACTTTCCCAGAAGTTAGATTCATCCGTATTCGGGCCATAAATATTTACCACATGTATAAGGTCTTCACCTTTTTTAGATGTGTAACCAATACTCTCCCTTCCTCATCATATGAATGTGATTCAAGGGAGATGTTAGCTTTTGTTGCTATAAGGGTGATTACTCCTTTCTTTTAATGGGCTGCATGCGAGCATGAGACGTGTGAAATCCAGTTATGTTTAATAAAGACTGCATCTTCAGATAATTTCGTTTCTTGTAAAAGAATTATATCTCCCTTGGTTTTAGCTAGATAATCAAAGATTTTCCGGCGTTTAATTGTATGATTGAGTCCTTTCACATGTAGGGAAACAATGTTAAGATCTTCTGAGTCATAATATAAGCCAACTAAGGTGAAGTAGATTGGTCTCCTGTAAGATATATATGGTATGTGGTTTGACAGGCGCACTAGGGAGCTAGATTCTGTTTGGGAGCTAAACATATCTGGGTGTTTTATTTTATTCATAATCGTAGTAGTGACACTGTCAGTGTATACACAATGAGCAGTACTTATGACCTCTGAGCGAACAAAAGACAAGAAGAAGCAAGAAAGTAGAACAGGAAATAGAAGAAAGAATCAAGAAAAACTAAAGCTGAACATTCCCCACCCCCCCATCCCTCCCTCCCCACCCTCCCATACCTGAAGGTTTCGAATAATGGAGGTGCGATCACAGGAATGTCAGTCTGACAACTTGGAGGAATATAATACGGAAATTAACAGTCTAGAGTGTATCAAAAGAAGAAAGAACACTAATAGGCCCTCCCCACAGCTATAACAATAGTCGTGGTCGGTATTAATCTATATTGTATGGGTATATAAGTAGACTATAACACATGAGCATTTATCGCCTAATTGTGAGCAGGTAACCAAGGAGAATACCAGTCTAAACGTTTGGCAATACTGCTGATTCCAACTCGGTGGAGAGACCAAATATTACACCCCATTGTCTAAACTGAAAAAATAAGGTAACAGTGATACACAAATGTAATTTGTTACATACCCCTAGATGCATCAACGTTGTCATTTGCGATTCCTTAATTGCGAAAAATAAGGAATCGCAATTAAGGATTCGCAAATGGCAATGCATCATTAAATTCGCAATTTTATTGGAATTCGGTAAAAATCGCAATTTTTACCGAATTCCAATAAAATTGCGAGTTCCAAATAGCGAATCCGATATTCCCATTCATTCCTATGGGCTGAAATGCCCATAGGAATGAATGGGAATTGCGAATTCGCAATTTCAATTTGGAATGCATCAAAGCCTTTCAAGGGTGGAGAGGGGGGTCCAAAGGACCCCCCCTGCACTCATGAAATGGACATTTACATGTGAGTTACATACACACATGTCCTAAGGACATGTGTGCCTGTAACGTGCACGTTTAAAAAATGCATTTTCATGCGTTTTTAAACATTTTTGCAAATTACCACGAAGTTCAACTTCTTGGTAATTTGCATTTGCAATTTTGGAAATCGCAAATGTTTTGGGGATGATGCATTGCTGTTAAGGAATCGCAAATGTGCGATTCCTTAACAGCAATCGCATTTTTTGGAACTCGCAAAAAAAGCGATTTCCAAAAAATGCTTGATGCATCCCAGTAACCAATTTAGGAAGTGCAAAAGGCCGATTTATGCGAATCGCACCGTTTGCACTTCCTAAAATGGTTGATGCATCTGGGCAATAGTGTTACGCAAGCACTAAGCTTATGCTAACTAATTACACAAGAATGAAGAGAGTACAATACTGAAAATCCAACAATAAGTCTACTCCCTGGTGAGTAGCCTCTCCTGCTCACGGGGAAACATACATTTTTACATTGTTAACACCCTTAACAAGATTAACTGTTGAGAGGATGTAAGAACATTATCAACCATCAGCCCTTTTTAGGTCTCGCATAGGCAGCGCATGCGCTGCCTCTACGAGGCATCAAGTAGTTAGTATTAGTGGTGAAACTCCACCCATTGTGTGTATATTTGTTTCTTACCTTCCCATTGGTTAAATCTTGCATTGCTCTTTTTATGGAGCTCATTCATTGGGTGGTGGTCCGAAACGTCACTTCCCTTTTGCTTCCATTTTGCCGGAAGCAGCACCGACCAACTACAGTTTCCTTCCACTGCTCAGCATTATCTACTTATTTAGGGACTACTTTCTTGTTTATTTTCCACTGCTATTCACCTTTAGCTGCCGAGTTTGGAAGTGTTGGTTTTTTAGTTTCCTGTTCCCGCCCCCCTCCCGTTGGCCGTGTTGCCCATATTCCCGCCACCTTTCCTGTTGTCCGTGTCCCGTTCCCTTTGTTCCCACCCCCTCCAGCTGTCTGTAGTCTTGCTTTCCCACCCCCCTCCCATTGGCCGTATTGCCCATCTTCCCTCCCCCTTTCCTGGTGGCCGCGTCCCCCTTCCCTTTGTTCCCGCCCTGCTCCCGCTGTCTGTTGTCTTGAGGCGTGTGGCGGCGCGGCTGCTCAGGGGTTCATTCTTCATTTTTGTTACCGTTACGTTTGTCCCACCCTCCTCCCGCTGTCCGTTGTGTTGCTGTTTGTGGTGGCCATGGAGGTGCGGCTGCTCAGTTACGGGGCTTATCCTTCCCAGCCGGGTCGGGTATTCGCAGCCTGTTCCCTTTGTTCCCGCCCCCCTCCCGCTGTCTGTTGCCTTAAGGCTTGTGGCAAAGCGGCTGCTCAGGGGCGAGTTTCATTCTTCATTTTTTTTACTGTTCCGTTTGTCCCCGCCCTCCTCCCACTGTCCGTTGTGTTGCTGTTTGTGGCGGCTATGGAGTGCCTTGGTTTTCGGGCTGTCTATGATCAGTGTCTGTGCAGTTCTCTTTTTCTTATCAAAGCCTCTATTTTTACTGTCTTTGATCCGTGTCTAACTACCAGAGGGGTCTCAGATCCCCGTCTCATCTTTCTCTAATATATTTCTCAGTCTGCTGACTCCCTTCTCTGATGCACGTCTCTGTAGCCTCGCCTGTTTCTGATCCGTGCTTCTGCGCCCGCAGTCTCTGGGCTCTGTCACTTCAGGCTTCCCTGTCTCGGGTCTGTGTCTCTGTGCTTGGCTTCTCGAATTCTTGTCTTCATCATCGCTTGTCTCTGTCCCAACTCTCTGCAGTCTCTAATCACTAGCTAGGTATCAAATGCTTCGGATCTGTGTGCATAGATAGGGTTACCTGCACTTGTTCCATTGAAATGGGATTGTACCTGTGCTTCTCAGTAGGCAGGGGAACAATACTTTTAATGGGAGAGTACTGTCAGTTCTCATGCACATACTGGTACTCAGTGGTTAGGAGTATCAGCACTACTATATTTGCTTGTCAAGCACTGTTCTCTGCTAAATGTCCCAGCAGCCGCCTATTTTTTTTTTGTAATTTAATTTTGCGGCAGCCGATGCTTTTTTTGATGAAGTTCTCAGCTGGCTTGAGTTTGCCTCTTCTATCATCGTCTCTGACTCCCTCCGTTGCAGAGAGCCACCCGGCTGATACTTGTGTCACGTCCACCCCCCCCCTCCCTGTGAGCAGCCCCACATTTCTCCTTTTTCTGCCTTTTTTCCTTTACAGAGCGGGGCCTCGAAAACCTGAGCACGGTCCAGGTGAGGTGAGGTCCAGTCCCCTGTACAGCTGGGTGAGAATAAAATAGATTTGATTAAATGTTTGATATTGCGAATTGAAGGAACGGTATACAGGTGGGAATCTCGGTACAGTGCCGTTTGTTAACTATGTGTTACTTTATATCCTTTGTAGATGTCTTCTGCATTCACTGACGGACGGACACACGGAGGATTAGCATTCTTCAGGTTGTATTTATTCCAACCTACATTTCATTTTATTTGGTTATCACGTTTTTCATGAATTTATAAATGGCAGCAGTAGCAAATCTTTTGAGAGCAGAGGCCCTGACGAAAGCCGAGGGACTATAAGCCCGACAGGCTGAAACATGTTGGCCTTTTTTCCGACAGTTATTTGGTCTTACTGTCGTTTGCACTGTTCTATTTTTAATTAGGGGATGTGCCCATACCTTCATTAAAATAGTATTTGCTGGACACATCACTCTATTTCAATTCACCACATTGTTATTCACTTTTGCACTGCTTTTCACTATCACTACTGCCATCAAAGATTAGCTGTTCTATGGTGGTCCACACTTGCTTGTGGGCATGGTCCAATCCATAAACGACTGTATGGTAATCAGTCTCGATGATCAAGGGACTTACCTTATCATTAGTTGGATGACCATATGATATGACTGATCACAAAGTCCATTTGATGGTAATCCACATATTAGTGGTTTGGATTCTGTCAACCTGCACTGTAGGCACCAGTCCCCAAGCACTAGTTTCTTCTTTTCTTTTAGGCTCTCCAATGTGATTTGGGCATTAACTCACCGCGGTGGTGTTAAAGATAGCTTGCCATACGATTGGCTTTTAGACCCCCGGTTCTCTTTGTTGTTTAAATGTTGGATTTGGGGATGTGAACCAGGGCAGGTCTCTAAAAATTTCCCTACGACCCTCCCTCCTCTGTTTGTTGTAGCAAACTTTAGCATTTAGCATACAGTTGTAGAATGAACTGGTTCGTAAAAAGGATATTAGGACATCCTTTTATTCAAAGCAGAAGTGGTTAAGTCCATGTCTTGAGTTGTCGTAGAGTCTAGGTGCTTTGCTAAATCCTTTGGTTTTGTGGAGAAGTGTGGTCTTCAATTTCCCAAAATTCTAAATCTCACAGGTCCAGCAAAGGAAAATTGGATATTTGTATTTCTTAATTTATCCCTTAGTAGAAGAAAACCTTTTCTCGTGTCCACTGTGGATTTTGAGTGATCCTGCATGAATGTGATTTATTGACCTTCCCAGGTGACCTGGCGAGCTTTACGGGCAAAGTTAAGGATGGCTTCTGTGTATTGGTAACGCAGGGGCTTGCAGATGATAGGACGGGTCATTTTCCTTGTAGAAGAGTTAAACTTTGGAATTCTATGAGCCCTATCCAGTTCAAAGTTTTGATGGAAAGTAATGCCCGTGATCAGCGGTATCCAAGATTCCAAGAACGCTACACATGACTTGGCTGAGACCTCTGAGCCCTCTGGAATTCCAAACATTCTAATATTGGCCCCCCTCCTGTTGCGTTCTTCAAGGTTGGCTGCTTGTCTTTTAAGATTACTGGAGATATCTAGAAGGGTTCTGATCTCTTTATTGGCTTGAGATGCATTATCTTCAATGTCGCTTATTCTATTTCTGTGTCTGAACTTTTAGAGTTGATAGTGCTCATGTCAGCACGTATGGCGGTTAGCTGGAGCTGCATGGTGTCTGTGTTCTATTTTGTTGATTTTGTCATGGACATCGACTAACCTTTTAAGTAGTATTCCCATTGTGCTATTCACATCTGGTTTAGCTTTGATTTGTGAGTTTGACAGTGAAGGTTCAGCTTTGGATTTTTTGTATTGCGCCTTGGGTTCTTTACCCACCATGTTTAATTGATTCAGTGCCGGGATAAGCAACCATTAGCGTATGAGAATCAGATTTTGTCACGCTATAGCAATGTCGATCCGCTCTGAAGTGTTCTTGGAAAGTGGCTGGGCTATAGGTAGACAATAGTATTGCTGAACTGTATTGTCTCCATATTGAGCGGTACGTAAGGGTGATCTGGCAAAAATTCGATGGACCAAACAGTCACTATAGTGCTGAGAACGACTGAAACATAGAGGCAAGGAGGCCACACAGTAGTCACAGAATTGAGAGTCCAGAAAAGTGGCGCTCATCAGTGGTTACTTCTTGGGGACAGGTTGGTTATAGAACTTGGTGGATAATATGGTGCGTAGAGACACAAAGCGCACTAAGATTTTAACAAAAAGAATGGTTGGCAAAGGGGGCTTGCATCAGACCCTACCCCATGACAGTGTGGGTATTGAATAATGCGGCCTCCATGACCCCTATGTGTTTCATGCTCTATATGTCCTGTGCTGTTATTTAACGCTTTAATGACTCAGTGTTCGTGATCTCATTCACTGTTGGCCCCAGTACACTTAAGACCCTGATGAAATGGCAGGCTTCACAAATTTCCCGATCTCAAAACTGGCACAACTTCAGCCCCAAATTCTCTTGGTTAAACGTTATTTAGTAGCTGTGACATACCAGAGCATAGCAGTACTTGGGTCCTCATTCAATGTTGGCCCCAGTACACTTGTGACCCTGATGAAATTGCAGGCTTCACAAATTTCCCAATCAGAATACTGGCACAACTCCAGCCCCAGATCCGCTTGGTTAACTGGTAGTTAGCAGCTGTGACATACCAAAGCCTCCAGACACAATCCTCCAGATAGCCATAACTCAGTGCCGGGAAATGAGCGTGTTACAAATGTGATGAAAGGGATCAGGGCTCCGCCATCTTAAGGTCAGGTCGGATTTGCGGAAGGAATCACTATGTGCATGTCTCAGGGCTTCAGGTGCTTCCAAGTGTGCATTTGACCGTTGAACAGCACTACAACAGTCCATCAAATCAGGGCAGGGTCCAGCGAGTTGTGCCAAGACTCTCCGCTCAGGCTTATCCCAGGGGCAATGTGTAAAGCGTTTGCGCAACACACACACACACACACACAGCAGCAACACAATAGGCACACCACAAAGGAAACTCCACATAAGGTTATATAAATAATTGCCTTTGTAGTATTGTAGTGTAGTTCCTATATTCAAAATAGGCTCTGCGCATTGGAATACCATATACTATAATTTAGACGTAGGACTGAGGTCGACTAGGTCTCTATCGAATATGTTAGTGCCAGCTAGCTCAGAGGTCACTAGAAACTTTCTCAAATTCACAAGAAGGGATTAATTTCTGACAACCACATAAACATGACAACTTTGTTTCCCCAGGATAAGAAACGTATCTCTAGAGTCGAGGAAACAATAGACAGCTATTTCACTCAGTCAATCTCGCATGCTTCGTTTCACCAGAGGTGCAGAGAAATAGAGAGACGAGCGTTTTCAATAAAAAGTATTTATTGAACAGTCTTCTTTCTCAGGCAGAGGAAATGAACTGCTACAATTGTAATACTGGTGGCAAAGTATAATGCATACAGTACGAAGAGTATTATAAAATAATACTGTAAAAGCATGGTTTGGTTTCTAAGCCATATAAAATAACATAGAATACATACATTAATAAATACTGACTACAAAGTACTCAACTGGTGTTTCTAAAATAAGCCTACCCCGGTGTACCTAACCTAGATCTAGTAGGAGGGAAGAAGTAAGTGAGGTGTAGCTTAAGTTTAGTATTCTTTTTGCCAAGAATCTATTCCAAGAATTCTCCAGGGGTCTAATCAATTCCGTACCTTGGTTTAGAATGAAGGATGTCTTGTATCTCTCTCTCAGGACTCGATTTCCCAGCAACCCGCAAGGGTACACTGGAGCTGGATTTCTCGGCAGGAGAACAGACACCGTCTCTCTCAGTGCGTCAGCTGGAGGGTCGGCTTCCTTCGGCACTTGCTGTAGCAGGGCGTCGAACTGCTCCAAACCACCGTGTGTTTGCCTGGGCAAATGTGGGCATATTTATACCCTGAAGGTGCTGAGTTTGACGTAAGGTTGGACATAATAACGTCATCAAAGACTCCGTTTTTTGGAAAACTCCTTGATTTCTTGGATAAATCAATTTTCAAGCAAGGGGAAGTCCCTGACTGCTGAAGGCAGGTTTTTTCGTTGTGGATTCTCGGAACTAGTGGAAGTATCCATGCCGTATTTGGGCTGCATAGGCTAAGTCTAAATATGGTTATGATTTCTTTGCCTATATAAGGATAGGGTGATTTATACCTATATATGCACATTAATCAGGAAAATTACACTAGAGTCCTAGATTCATATACAACACCTATTCTACAGTGGGACGCCGTCTCTTAGCCGGAGTCGTGCCAGAGTCCTGCCCGTCTGCGCCCGTCAGCGTCCCGGAGGCGTACGAGGCGACGGACAGTCCTGGGCAACTGTATTTCATATGTAGCCTGTGCATGTGAGCATTATGCTTCACTACTCGGGCTCGGAACTTCGTTCCTTGCAACACATCAATGGCTCCTGCCGTACGGTGTTTCCTGCTCGCCACAAGGGCAAGTGTTGTTGCCCTGAGTGTGGCTGGCGCCCGCAGAAACATCTTGGCGGGGCGCCGCAGAAGGTGGCGGTTAGCGCTAAACATCTGGGCTTACTGCTCAATACTAGATCTCTGGGCCGGCATGCTCTGGACATATTTGATCTGCTGGACTCAGAAAAACCCTTGTTTCTGATGCTCACCGAGACATGGCTCGGGGAGGCGTCCAACCCAGATATTGCTACTGCTCTCCCGCCCGAGTATAACATCTTCAGGCAGGACAGGCCGAAGGGGCATGGAGGGGGGGTTGCACTAATAGTAAATAAAATAGCCACCTGTACCATCATCCCCTCGGACGCGATCAAGGATTGCGAATCCCTTGCCTTTGCCATTGTTCTTTCACCGCACCAATCGATGAAGGGTCTCCTAGTCTATCGGCCGCCAGGGCCCATGGGCTCTTTTTTTTAAGAGTTCCAGTCGGTGACTTCTTCTTTATTACTTACGGCAGAGCATTGTATTGTTGCCGGGGACTTTAACGTCCACATGGACGTGGAAACGGACGCTGATGCGATAAAAATGCTGGAGGTCACAGCCCCTCTGGGCCTGGTTCCATATCATATCGGACCGACCCATGAGAAGGGGCATACTTTAGATCTGACCTTCTCTACGACCCCTATAGAGATGCTGGCTCCTAGCCAGGTTCTTTGGTCCGACCATAGGTTGGTGAAATTTTACTTCTCGGAAGTTAGGAAGCCTTCCGGCGCCCCCCGGCAGTCTTCCGTGGGATTCAGGGCACTTCACCGGATTACTCCGGAACTGCTGGCACAGGCTTGTGCGGACCACCCCTTCGTGTCAGCAGGGAACTTAGAGGAGGATGTGGAGCAACTGCAGGCCTGGTTCTCAGAGAGACTTAATGATCTGGCTCCTCTGAGACCCTTCCGCAAACCTGAAAAAGGTGCTTCTGCCCCTTGGTTTACGGAAGCATTGGCGGCCTCTCGGCGCCAATGCAAGGTAGCGGAAAGAGCATGGCGCGCAAATTATGATGCGACGGCGAAACTCGCCTACAGGTCTGTGGCGAAAGCTTACCATCGGAACATCCTCGCGGAGAAGAAGGCTTATTTCGCGAGAAAAATTGAAGCTGCCTCCAATTCCTGTAAGGAGCTTTTCGCCGTTGTGCGGGAGTTTACTACGTCGCGCGCAGTACCAACCCAGACTCCCCCTCCTGCGCCTTGGGTCAGGGCGATTGCGGACTTTTTCACCTCTAAGATCCAGCGGATCCAGGACTCCTTCCATGTGCTGGAGCCTGAGATACCGGGTCGGGTGGAGAATACCGCTGCTACCCGACTTAACGCAGGTGTGGCCTTGGCAGCTTTCCCTCCTCTATCGCTGACCGCCTCATTTGACCTGATGGCTGGGCTTAAATCAGGTTCCCCTCGGGATGCCTGTCCGGCAAAATTTTTGGCTAAAATGGCAGCTGTCATTAATCCCCTCGTGAACCCCCTGTTGAATTGTTCTCTTGCACAGGGTGTGGTTCCCCAGGCCTGGAAGCAGGCCATGATCATTCCCCTGCTTAAAAAGCCTGGCCTGGATGTGGAGGTGTTGGCGAATTATAGACCTATTTCGCTCCTGCCGGCTTTTGCGAAGGTCATTGAAAAGCACGTCCATAAGGCGCTTGCCGATTACCTGGAGTCCCACGACCTACTGCACCCTACCCAGTCGGGTTTCCGCGCCAATCTTAGCACCGAAACAGCCCTCCTGGAAGTCTCGGAGGCGATTAAGGAGGTGCTGGATTCGGGCGGGAGAGCGATGCTGGTGATGCTAGATCTGTCGGCGGCCTTCGACACCGTCCCTCATGAGGGTCTTCTTGCAAGACTCTCAGAGGTTGGTCTCCGAGGGACGGTGCTCCAGTGGTTTCGATCTTTCCTGGCAGGCCGTCGAAAAACGGTCTGGGCTTCTGCTTGCTCCGCCGAGATGTCGCCATTGGGTGTCGGAGTTCCTCAGGGCTCTGTCCTGAGTCCAACTCTATTCAACATCTTTATGACCCCTCTGGCGGCACTGGCGGAGTCTTTCGGGGCCCAGATCGTTTCTTATGCCGATGACACCCAGCTCCTCTTCACCTGTGAGAAGGGTGCGGACTTCGATGGAGGTAGGATCCAGGGTTGCCTTGAGGCTGTGTTTCAATGGTTCCATCATAACAGCCTCAAGTGCAACTCGGATAAATCTGAGGTCCTCTTCTTTGGGTGCAGTTCGGATCCGGACTGGAAAGTGTGGTGGCCTGAGAACATGTTTCCACCAGCAAGTTCGTCCCAGGTGGCTAAAAACCTTGGGATTAAGATCGATAATGGCCTCACACTACGTTCTCAGGTAATCGGGCTCACTGGTACCTGCTTTGGCCTACTCCGGATGCTACGTAAGTTCCTTCCCCTGTTATCGGAGGAACAGAGGAAGATCACGGTGCAGGCGATTATAGGCTCGAGAATTGACTACTCCAACGTCCTCTATCTCGGCTTGCCAGAGTATCTGCTCCAACGTTTACAGGTTGTCCAGAATTCGGCAGCACGGGCCATCTTTGGACTATCTCGCCGTGCCAGAGCCTCGGGTCTTCTGGAGGCTCTGCACTGGCTCCCTGTCCGGAAGCGGATAATTTTTAAAACTCTTACTCTGGCGCACAAAGCCTTGCACGCCTCCGGAGCAAAATACCTGCAGAAGAGGCTGGCCTTTTATTTGCCTGCCAGGTCGCTCAGGTCTGAAGCCTTGTTTCTTGCGGCGGTTCCTCGTGTGAATAGAGCCCGCATCGGAGGCCGCTCTTTTAAACTACTAGCGCCTCAGTTATGGAATAAACTGCCTGTGTCCCTGCGCAGCATTCCTAATTTGTTGGCCTTTCGGAAAGGGCTTAAAACCTGGCTCTTTTCCTCTTAGTTTCGGTCCCTATTAGGTTTCTTTTATCTCAGTTTTTTATTTTCCCTGTTGTGTTATGAGATTAGTGTGCTATCCAAAGCGTCGGGACACTCTTCCGAGTAGCCGTACGCTATACAAAACCCCTGCATAACATAACATAACATAACATACTCCACTTTAATATGTTAAACATTACTAAATTATAAGCATCTAAACATATCTAAAGCATGTGTTTACAATCCCAACCAAAATACATGAAATGCATTTGAAATGGCTGTACACGAAAAATGAGTATGTCTATAGTAAGCATTTAAAGGAATTGATGTCATTCTTAAGCATAAAGCATGATATCGGTAATGCAAACTGAATGAATCATGAAATTACATTTATGAAAATGGCTCTTGAATACAGAAGAAAAGGTTGAGACCATTCCATAGCAGAATATATAAAACTGTTTTTGTGTTAAGGACAAGGCCAAATATTGTCTAGGAAGTGTTTCAAAAAGAATTTCCTGTTCTCTAAGAATAGTTCTACTTTAAGCAGATTACTTTGTGCCATAAATAGTTCTAATTTCAAAAAAGTTCAAATTGAATCGTAGAAAAATAGAGTTGTTTTGAAAAAGTGAAGGTCGGATTTCAGAGTTCATGGGCTGCTGTGTTCAAGATTCAAAAGTTATTCTCGGTGTCAGGAGAAAACATCAGATCGTCTAGGCTGACAAAGAAATTGTCTACCATAGTAGGCGAAAGTGGAACTACTTCATCAAGTAGATCAAATGTGCACAGATGAGAAACATTGCCTTCTGCGCCAGGTGCCGCATTAGCAATGTTCATATCAGATGGTACCTGTGTGCCTGTTGTTCCTCGTATCTCACCCTCAGTTAGACTTGCTGGCTAGACCTCAATGAATGCCGTCATCAGGATTGGTAGCCATTGGGGGCAACACGATGCATGAGTCGTTACCGGACCTAGCAAGGCGTCAACATCCGATGTCAGTTCTGATGGAATTGTAAGACAGATGTCTAACAGGCATTCTTCTCTGCAAAGCAGGCATCGTAGAACAGGTAAGATGCAATCATGCCAGATTGGTCTGAATGAAAGGAACCAAGTGGTATTCAGATCTCTTAAACGAGCCAAGCCAAGAATCTGTGTTATCCTTTCACGATACCGCATGGCTAGGAGGGCTTGTTCCATGGTATTCTGGGTATCGTTGGTGACTGGACTTGACATATCGGAGCAGAAGGAATAAAAATAGAATTCCTGCTACGAGTCCCAAAATTAGAGGCAGGCTCCCGAACACAGAGTGCACGAAATTTGGGAAAATGCCTAGGACTGCTTCAAACGGTGCTAACAGTCCTGAAAAAATCGTCTTAAATACATGTGCGATTGCTCCTGAAACCTGCGAAGACCCCCTCCATTGTAGTTGCTATAGGCCACTCTCATTGTTAAACTTAGACTATAACATTCTAGCGAAAGCATTGGCGTGCCGCTTTTCCCTGCTCGTAGAATCCATAGGTTCCCGGCCCAGTTGGGATTTGTTCCACATCGATCCACTGCCTTTAATCTTCGCACCTTGTTTAATACATTACACAGATTGCCTCCGGAGTCACCAGCAGGGGCGATTTTATTGGACACCGAGAAAGCTTTTGATTCTCTGGAATGGCCCTTTTTCCTTTCCATAATGCAGCGTATGGGTATGTCCCAGGGTTTCATTGCAACCACAGCCTTGCTTTATACAAGACCTATTGCTAGGCTGCGTTTAAACGGGACGCTGTCTGCTCCCTTTGCTTTATCGCGCGGAACACGCCAGGGCTGCCCCCTTTCCCCCTTAATATTTATTTTGGCTATGGACCCATTGATCAGACACTTCCAGGAAAAACATCTCCACAGAGGTTTGGTATTGCGGAGCGGACGGGCCCTTTATTGGTCTCCTTATACGCTGAAGACACGATTTTGTATGTCTATGACCCCCAGATTAACCTTGATCCACTACTCAGAGAGGTCCTGCGATTTGCCACTTTTTCTGGCCTAATAATAATTGGTGTAAATCAATCATCTTCCCGCTTACTGAGGGAATGGATCGATGGACCACGGAGTTCCCATTAGAAAGGTGTACTGATTCAGTGAAATATTTAGGAATCCACGTCCATCGAGATACCAAACAAATAGTGCGCCAGAACTAGGGTACGGCGATTTCTCAAATAGAGGCGCGAATCGATTCCTGGCTTAAACTTTGACTCTCTATAGCGGGATGCGTAGCCCTCATAAAAATGATACTCCTCCCCAGATTTTTGTATTTATTTCAGAACATTCCGATTCCCCTAACCAAAACCACAGATAATACCATTGTCATCAAGGAAGCCGATAAGGGCGGAAATGTGGTGGTGATGAACCATCAAGATTATATGTCCGAAATTCAGAGACAATTGGACGATACCAACTGTTACCAACGTATCTCTGGAAATCCTGTGAATCGAATCAGTTGCATGATTACATCCAAACTCACTGAATGGCGAGAAACCTGCCTGATAAATGAAAATGAATACAGATATCTAAGGGTTGATAAACCCAGATATCCATGTATATACATCTTACCAAAGATTCATAAGGGGGGCATCTTCCCACCAGGACGCCCCATAATCTCTGGAATTGGCTCAGTAACTGAAAAGCTTTCTGAATTTGTCGATCTCAAATTACAAAAACATGTTACCAATCTCCCCTCTTATATCAGGGACAGTAAGGATATTCTGACTAAATTCAATGGCTTACAATGGCCTGAGGAACTCTCCTTTGTCACCTTTGACGTAGAGAGCCTATATACATGCATCCAAAACCATCTGGGCGTAACTGCTGTACGATCCTTCCTGGATAAAGAAAGAGCAGAGCTACATGACTACAACGAAATGCTCCTGGAAATGATCAACATTATACTCAACAACAATTACTTTTGGCACGACGGGTCCTGGTACCATCAAACCTGTGGGACCGGCATGGGTTCAAAATTTGCGCCGTCGTACGCATGTCTCTTCATGGGATGGTACGAGCGGGAACATGCATGGGGTAGATGTGCCTCCCCCTGGACCGAACACATTGTGTTCTGGGGGAGGTACATAGACGACAATATTGTCCTGTGGTCAGGAACAAATGAACAACTGACGTGCTTTCACTCATACCTGAATAATAACAATTGTAATGTCAAACTAACAATGAAACAGGGAAAGAAAGACATTGATTTTTTAGACATCCATTTCAACATCAAGGATAATGTCGTCCAGAGTACACTTTACAGGAAGGAAAAGGCTTGCAATGCTGTGTTGAGGGCAGAAAGTGCACATCCACAATCAGTGCTTAATAATATCCCATACGGGGAAATGGTAAGAATCCGCAGAAACTGCAGCCAGGATGACACCTTTACTAACAATGTACAGGAAGCTAGCCAAAGATTCTTGAGGAGGGGCTATAAAAAGAACATTGTGCACACTGCAGCAACAAGAGCAACTATTCTGAACCGGGAAGATACCCTGTGCATTAGACAGAAAGAATCCCAATCCATCTCAGAATCAAACTGCCCAGTAAGATTTGTCACTCAATACAACATCAATAGTAACAAAATATACAATATTCTGAAAAAGAACTGGGCTATTCTTAGAGACATCCCGGGACTTTCAGGTGTAATTAGTGACAACCCAAGAGGGACTTATCGCAAAGGGAGATCTTTGCGAGATAGTCTATGTAAGAGCTATGTGACAAATGTCAAGCAGACATGGTTCCCACCAAAACCAAACGGCTTCTTCAATTGTGGCTCATGTAATGTATGTCCGTTTGGCCTCAACAAGACGTTTGAATTCACTTTTAACCTGTCTAAAGTGTATCGGATCAGCGAATTCATAAACTGCAATACACCTTTTGTAGTATACGTGCTGGGTTGTAGGTGCGGTAGCATATATGTTGGCAGTACAGTCCGTCCACTAAAGGTCAGGATTCAGGAACATCGTAGGGCCATAGTCAATAAGGATGTACGATATCCCGTCAGTGCACATTACCATGACAAACATCCAGATGATCTGACCTTTTGGTTCCATGGAATTGATCATATTCCACAGGACAGTCGGGGAGGAGATAGAGAGCTAATACTCCGACAGAGGGAAGCTAAATGGATTTGCCGTCTGAGGGCAGTACAGATGGGGCATAATACTGACAGGGAATTTCATTATTTTTTAAACTGAATTTTATTTTGTTTATGGACACTCTGTTTTTTCACGTAGATGATGCCTGTATTTTCTTGTTATTATTCCCAATGGGTTGTGTGCAATACAATTTAAGCTAATTGTTTTTTATAATTTAAAAAGAGTGAAAAAAGATTTCTATATAAAAAAATAAGTTTTTTTTATAATCATTTTATTTATGTTTATGTAACCTGTCAAACAATGTTTTACCCTTTTTACAGGGATCATCTCATATCCATCCCTCCAAGAATACATCTAGGTTGGATCACATTGCCATTCCTATTTTCCTCACCTTATTTACTACTATCCATTTTTCTCTAAAAATACATCTAGTTTGATCACATTGCCAATCCTACTTTCCTCACTTTATTGACTTTTTCTAAATCGAAGTTGTTGAATATTCAGGGGCCGTCTTTTATTTTTGCATCTTTTAGTGCAGTAATTTACTGAATGCAACTTGATACTTTTAACTACCATTGGGACATCAATACGGAGTTAGCTGGTATTACATCGGTATTTAGTTTACTTTATTAATATCCTTCAGAATTATGCGATGCGTGGAATGAATTTTCTGACCTATATCATCCCGTTTCGAATTGGAAAACAAATGGCGCTACGTTTTAGTTAGAAGCCGCCGTGGACCTAACACGTGACAGGGACACAGAGGCGGACGCAATAGTGAAGGGGGAGGGCCTCCCCACTCACTTCCGTATTTCAAGCCCGATGGCACCCAGGCACTTACTCCGGGACGCCACGAAAAGCAGGATTACGGGATACAAGCACCCTATTACAGGTAAGGACTCTACGGGTGAAAAGAAGGGAGGGTTGCCATTATGCCAGTCATTTATGTCGTTCCCCTAAGATGGCTCGCTGTGTGTTTAATGAAGGAAGAGTTGCCATTATTCCGGTTATTTATGTTGTTCCCCTACGATGGCTCGCAGTGTGCTCCATTAAGGAAGAGCTTTGGCGGCATATTTTACAGCCCGCTGCGTAGTTTGTATTACACGCAATTTATGTCAAATGAAGGGGGTACTACGGAGGCCAGATATATTTACATGGCGGCACCCTACTCCGTTTTGACAGCTCACTGCGTTTTTGACAGCTGACTGCATTTTGATGGCTCGCGGTGTGCTCAATCAAGGGTTGGTTTGGCGGTATACTGCACAGCCAGCAGCACGCTATGTATAATACGCATTTATTATCAATGGAGGGGGTACTACAGAGGCTGGATACATTGACATGCCGGCACTTTATTCAGTTTTGCCGGCACCTTATCCCTTTCCGACAGCTCACTGCATTATTATGCAATACACACTAATGTGCCAAATATTTGCAATATATGTGAGTATACATAGTGAATGGAGTTTTTTGGCGGCCCTTTACGCTGATATGTTTGACTCTCGATGGGGTGTAATGGGCTAACTACGGCTCGCTGCACTACAAACGTTATATATAACATACAATAGCGCTTAATGGAGGGAATACCTCGGAGGCTGGCTGCATCGATTTACAATATATACATGAAAAAGTGGAATGAGTGGATTGTGGCTTAATTAATGATACCATTATGGATTTTATCTTGCCATTCTTAAGTTTAAAAATATGGGATGGAGTGCTCACTATAAACATATGTCTGTCTCTGACTTTAGGTGCTCGGTGGTTATTGCCACGAACACCGTACTACATTACGGATTGGTGGCGATTATGCCTACACACTTGGCCCTTCCCGGAGAACGAAGTCATGAGGAATATATTGGGAAATTCCCCACGGGAACCACTAGGTAACTTTCCTGATTTATGCTGTATTATGATGTTGTTGGGCATTCCATGGGAGTGAATATATGCTTACAGAGACACATAAGACTCTCTGGTTTTTAATGTTCGAAATGGTGTGCAACAACCAAGAAATGGGGACTTGAATTTACCTTGATTAATTACAACACGAAAGGAATGAATATTTAATACCTATGAGTCTTGGAGATATCCAATATATATATTTTTAATATATGGTGACTCAACAGTTACTCAAGATTTGTCACAATGATGCTTGCAGAATCCATTTTGTTTCTTTTAATTGCCGTCATGACCCTTAAGAGACTTTAAGGAGATTAAAATAGGTTATTGGCGTGGTTGAAATTGTCTAGCGGACTCATAATGATCCTGCTTTATATCGTAGACCTTGTTATAATTTACAAACCAGCCATCGGTCTTATTCTTTCAATGTTATAGACCTCCTGTGGAGCTATAATTCAACTACACACATCATCTGATTGTATATTTGACACCAGTCAACCTTGGCGAACTTGGAGGACAACTTTAGAATTCAACTGGACCTATTTTACCTAGTGAGGACACCGTTTCTACAGGTACACATATGGATGTAGTTTTCTTAAATAACTATAGAGATGATCTCATTGCACATTTTGTACATTACTTCATAATCTAAAGCTACGTTTGCTTCTCACTTTAGGTCATAAGACTTTGACCCACAATTGGTAGCTGGTTGTTTGATCCTAATATTTCTGTCCAATATTGGTGACAGCACTGAATTATACTTTTTTGGTAAGTTTACAATCTTTACTGAGTAGTTATGAACTTCTGACCATCTGAATGGACGGTTTTCTGACAGTCGCTATTCTCTGAGCTCTTGTTCACGCCAATTCCTTCGGATGAATCCCCAGTAAGTAAACTTGGCAATGTGATTTTCAGCTCACCTCAGAATATTACCTTACCCTAGGAGTTTCCTTTTCTTACTGAACTTTTTTCCAAGGAATGGATATGGCATTATTGTTAACAGAAGTCCATTATAGGTGGCAAGGCTTGTAAATAATCTTGTGAAGAACACTATTTTCATATAAATGTGTGTGCACTTTTTTAATAAATGTAAAAAAACCATATACAGCCAGTGTAGTAACTGTATATTTTTAATTAGGACTTGTAGTGGTTTAATACTGTCTTTAGTCTCCTTTTTGTCTTGATAATACGTTTTGCAAATATGTGTATTTGGGCCTTGGTCTTTTTCCAGTCTAGTGTGATTTTTTCTCTGTTTCATGTGTCTATATAAATGTATATTTATGTATATATATGTTTGTCACTTTTTACAGCCCTGACGAAGTTCCTTAAAGGCAAATGGAACGAAACGCGTTGGCTGTGCCTATGTCCAATGAATACTACTAAATAAAGAAGAAGATATTTAATACACTACTGCTTTTTTGACTCTAATTGTGTGCACCTTCCATTTTATGTTTGCATATTTCTGATTTATACACCTATTGGTAGCAGGTGTAGGAAGTAGTTTGCACCACCTCAAATTTAGAACTATAGGATCTGGAGTGCTTGACCTGGTCTGCTGCCTTGGTCTTTTTGGAATTTTACTGAGGGAATGGATCGATGGACCACGGAGTTCCCATTAGAAAGGTGTACTGATTCAGTGAAATATTTAGGAATCCACGTCCATCGAGATACCAAACAAATAGTGCGCCAGCCCAGAACTAGGGTACGGCGATTTCTCAAATAGAGGCGCAAATCTATTCCTGGCTTAAACTTCGACTCTCTATAGCGGGATGCGTAGCCCTCATAAAAATGATACTCCTCCCCAGATTTTTGTATTTATTTCAGAACATTCCGATTCCCCTAACCAATACATTTTTCAATACTCTGCGGTCCTTACTGATTAAATTAGTTTGGGGAAACAAGACGCCCAGAGTACGGTGGCAAATCATGACCCTTCCTTACAACCGGGGTGGGTATGGTGTACCTGATCTGCGCTTATACTATTAAACTGTGCAAGCCAGTTGTCCACTTTCTTGGTACCATCCAGACGCTAGAATTACTTATCTTAGCCCTGAATCGGACATGGTTTTCCCTGATTTGTTGGCATCGGTGCTACCCACGGGTGTCCCAGGAGAGCCCAAAATTATACAGCCTGTTTACACTACTAGCTGGGCATGGCGGACACTAAGTAAAATTACACAGGTGAGCACTCTGTACTCCTCCTCCCTTCCCATAGTGAATGCCCCCTTTCTGCCCATTAACTCTGAAAGACTAGTCCAACGGACTTGTGCTAAATTTGATTTCCACACCATGGAAGATCTCTTCCCTGATGGTCATATCTTTGACCCGGAAAGCGTGCCCGCACTTTCGGAAGCCTCGTTCATGGACAGGTTTGTATTAGCCAGGTTGCGAGCAGCGCTACGTGCTAAGTTTCCTGATTATACGTTGGAACCGCCCTCCTTCTCCCCTCTCACATTGGTGATAACCAGCGACAAAGGACTGCACCACGTATCACAGCTTTATAAGGCCTACTCCGAGATGATGCCATTAGATGATTCGAGAGTCCGCTCCGCGTGGGAATCTGATTTGGGCATTTCTATCACAGATGAGCAGTGGTTGGCATGCTGCAAGGTTAACGGGACGGTGTTGTTAAATAGCAAGCATAGATTGTTACACTTTAAATTTCTCCGTAGACTATATGCTACACCTGCTAGAACACACAGGATAGACCCCTCCAGACCTCACACATGTCAGCGCTGTCAAGCGCCGCACGCACACTTTGCAGATTTAGCCTGGAGCTGCCCGCGAGTCCACGATTATTGGACGGAAGTCCATAGACTCTTTAGTGTAATGATTCAAATTCCACTGGAACCGCTCCCATTGATTGCATTATTGGGGTATGTGGTACAAATACCAATAAAAGTTCGTAGGTTTGCTGCTATTGCCTTGCTCTTAGCCAAAAGAGAAGTTGCGATATCCTGGGGCGGCAGGAGAGCGCCGACAAAGGAGGGATGGATACAAAGTATGGCAACTTGCACAACACATAGCGATATGTATGCCACCACTTGTCCGGTATCTCCCAGACCCAGGGATATTTGGGAACCTCTTCGTAACTACGTGACCTCACAGCAGCAACCCCTCCCTACACAACGAAGTCAGGGCAAAGAACCAGTGGGGATAGGCTTAGTGGGACGGCGTCTTCCAAATTATATTTTTACATGTACGAAATACTTTATTATGAACGATTCTGTATTTAATTGACAATTGATGTTATGCTGGAGAAGTCGGTGAGAATGCCTTTGATTACAAACTGATTATGTTTCTTGCCAGCTGCTATGCTGTACCGAGAGTGCGTTGACATATTCTGCAGTGGAGGATTTATTGAATTGTCTTTGTCGAGATGTCCCTGCTATGTACAACTATTGACCTTTGTGCTTTGCTTTGTACTTCTTAAAATTGCAAAATAAAGTTACAAAAAAAAAAAAAATGTGCGATACCGCTGGTATCAGACATGTTTAAGATTGGACCTAACATTTCTGCGAAATGTACTGGGCAGTTTGTTGATAATAATGCATGTATCTCTGCAGAAGTCCTTGCAAATTGTAGATCATACTTTTCTTTAGACAAGGTCAGTGGCACAGTTTTTTCCAAAAGAATGGCTTTTATTCTGCTTAAAGTATCAATTCGTATAGAAGAAATATTCAGTGAAGACGATAACGCCGACTCCCTGTCTGTCTTGCTTTTTGGAAGCAATACTTGCATACAAGTGACCCTGGCTGACACACTAACTAGATACGCTTTTCCTGGCAACATGCCACAACAGCTGTGATCATTGAGCATAACGTAGCTGCCATTGGAAAGCTGCCTAAAAATTGGTTCTGTCATTGCTGCTGGTGAACCGTGCAGGTGGCAAGAGATGTTATTTGAAGAACCTTCGCAGGCTCCATGTAAATTAATACCTTGACACAAAAGTGTACGGCTTAGTGAGTCCTTACCATTTTTTCCACTAAGAAATTCCTCATTTCCCCCACTCCAACATTTGTGTGTGTATGGTAAATTCCAGGTAGACTTGATGTATTCTTTACCCAACCTTTCATACAGGCCTGCTGGTATGTGTCTTAAGCAATACTGAAACTGGAAAATCGTCCACTGGTATCGTGATGGTGCCATGTATTATCCATTCGACGACTGGTTTCTCAGAAACAGTTAATGGTAATCTTTCCAGTTTTTCAATGCTTAGCACCGTATAGTCTGCTCCTCTTTGTGCCAAAGAGATTTGTTTATCTGTAGGGTTAAATACAGAAAACAATGACGTGGTGTTGATTAGACGCCATGGCACATAGCCTGAACGTAGATTTTGTAACGTCCAGCCTAGCAGCATTATAGAACGTAATTGAGACTGACCATGTTGTAACATTAGCAAGTCCTGCTCTATTATGTCAATGGCAGATGATACAATGTTGTCCAAAGAATACATTCTAGAAGACAGAGTCATTAACCCATTGTCCACTACAGACAGAGCTTTCTCTAAATGAATACAATCAATTTCCCGTATTTTTTCTGCACGTTCCATTTGCGTGATTTTCCATGCTTCATTGTAAGCAGTGTATATACCAGCGTATAAGAAACTTTATTTACGTGGCTTACGAGGTCCAAGTAAGAAGTCTCGTAAATCAACGCCTTCTTTAAGTAAAGTTAAGTGTTGTTTAATTTCTGGAAGTGTGGATTTCTGTAGCCACTCAAGGCATAGTTTTCCTACACTATAAGTTGTTACTATCCCTGGATGTTGTCTCTGGGAATATCTTGGATCTGGCCTATTCACTGTGAACCCTTGTGTTTTGTTCAGGAATCTATCTTGACAGTTACTTGTGTCTGTGGGCCAGATTAACCATTTTCTCCATTCAGGATTAGTTCTGTTGTGTTGTAGAATCTGTTTTACGTCTACCTCCTCATCTGCAGTGTTATTACTGTCAGGTGTGGGCTTAGGTATGGACGGTTTGTTTAAATCCTTTATTTTAGCTAAGCCAAGACATGATGTTTGTTGAACAGTGTCATTATTTGTTCTGGGATAATGTAGGCTCTAAATAAGGCTTCTAAACCTTGCACCTGCCAGTCATTTATGCCCCAGACAGTTTTTGTCTCAATGTTGTGTTTTCAAAAGTTAAAACCTAATGTAGACAGCTGAGCATAAAAGTTTGCAGAATAAATTTGTTTATTACTGGTCAACATGTTTTTCATTCCTGTCTTATTCACATTTTTAAAATAAAATGTTTCTGGATTTGTGACATTAAAACCTGAGAAGTAGGGAAACTTTTCATAAAATGTTTTCGAGCTGACCTTTGGCGACGTTGGACAATGTTCCCATTGATTGTAAGTCAAAACATTTCTAGTGTTTGCAGATTTATGCAAATAATGGTGACCATAATGATTAAAACAATACATTTGTTCATATTCTGATGAACCGTCTAAGTATTCATGTTTTTGTAAATTTAGCTGACATTTCTAAATCTGTCATCATATTATTAACAGATTCAAAGTCCCAATCATCAGAGAATGTGCTGGGTGAGACAAAGTCACTCAAAGAAACCTTAAACTGGTGTGGAATCTTCAACAGTTCCACCGGGCCATAAATGTCATAATCAGTTGTGTCCCATGCTATACCACCAGGTATAGGAATGGCTGTGATGTTCACTGATGACAGGTCTCTTCGTTCACGATGAGATGATTTGTGAGGTTTCAGGAGCAAGTTGATGTTGTTACTTGCTGTGTCCATTGTACTATATTTTCCATCTATCATCTTTCCCAACCTTAAAACAAGAATGAGCCAAAGCAGGAGAAAAAGTATACCTAACACAACCCAAAATTCAACCCATGGTGAAACCAGATATGTTTTTTCAAGTTGATGAAAGAGTTGTTATTTTTTCTTTGAAAGTTTTATTTGCTGGCGTAGTTTCAGGTTCACTGGAATCCTCAGAAAATGTATCAAAGTTGATGAAATAGCCAGAGGCAGTTCTGTCAATTGTTGGGATTGCATCTGCATTTTTCGGAATCGCTGGAGCTATTTCTTCCTTTGTCATATTAGTATAGTCAGAGGCTACATCATTGTAGACAGTTGTTTCTTGACAAACTGTTATTTAGGTTTCAAGAGGTACAAGTTCCATTGCTTTGTTGCATAGTCCTTCTTTTCCTACTGCAGGTTTATCAAAGGTGATAAGTCTTTCAGTTTGAACCTCTTGGATTGTAGCAAGATTAGGTTGTCTGCTACATCTTGGGAGTCCACTGGGCCTACTACTTATTATGGAATGGAATGGAATGAGAATTTGTAGAGCGCGATGGCTACCCAGGGGCGTCCCAGCGCTGTAGAAAACTGGATAGTTGAGCAGAGGAGGGGGGCGTGGGGTTCGTAAGGAACAGAAGGGGTTAGGTGGGAGTTTTATTAAAAAGCCACGTTTTTAACAGCCTTCGAAAGGTAAGTAGGTTGGATTCTGACCTGATTGAAAGGGGAAGGGAATTCCAGATCTTGGCCAGATTGTAGGAGAGCGAGCGGCCTCCGCATCTAGCTCTTCTTATGCGTGGTACAAAAGTGAGGTGAGAGGTCGCGGATCTGAGGGGCCGGGAAGGGTGGTAGGCTTCTACCAAAGGCTGGTTTATGGCGGGGCCCGTTCCCCAGTAAGAGCGGTGTGCAACGCACATGCTCTTAAATTCTATCCTAGCACGCACAGGGAGCCAATGAAGGTCCTTCAGTCTCGCCTTGACTGAGGAGCGGTGGGGGAGGTTCAACAGGACTCTTGCCGCGCAGTTTTGAACAACTTGTAGTTTGGCGAGGGTGGACTGTGGGGCGCCAAGATATAGGGCGTTACCGCAGTCGAGACGTGACAAGATTAGTCCTTGGACCATGATCCGTCTTGAGTGAAGCGGGAGAAGGGGGAGAATCTTTCGGAGTAGTCTCAACAGCCCAAAGCAGGTGGCGGCAAGTTTGGTGGCTTGATAGTTGAAAGTGAGGTTTTGGTCGAGCCAGATGCCCAGGCTCTTAATTTGGTCTTTGGGTTGTGGGGGGCTGCCTAGACAGAGGGGCCAGATGGTATCAATGGATTTGGTGATGTTATTTCCAAGGAGCATTACCTCTGTTTTATCGCCATTAAGTTTTAGACAGGAGTCTGACATCCAGGTTGCGACAGCTTTTAGGCATTTATGTAGGCTGTGGTGAGAGTTGAGAGGGGGGTCCAGTGCCACCACCAGCTGGGTGTCGTCCGCGTAGGTGACAATTTTCACCCCGAAGGGGCGGACGACATCAGCTAGAGGACGGAGGTAAACATTAAAAAGGGTTGGACTCAGGGAGGAGCCCTGAGGCACTCCACAATTAAGCGGTTTACTAGAGGAGGTGAACTCCTTTTCGAATACCCGGAAGGATCTGTCTGTGAGGAACGATTCTATCCAGGTAAGCGCAGTTCCTGACACCCCTATCATAGCAAGCCGGTGGAGTAGGATGCCATGATTTACAGTGTCGAAGGCGGCACTCAAGTCAAGTAGAACGATGGCCGTGGAGCCGCCACCGTCCAGGATCCTCCTTGCCTCCTCCGTCACTGCAATCAAGGCAGTCTCAGTTCCATGGCGAGGCCTAAAGCCCGTCTGGGTGGGGTCCAGTATATTGTTAGTTTCTAGGAAGGCTGCCAACACGGAGTTGACGTGTTTCTCAAGAAGTTTGCTGAGCCAAGGCAGAAGGGAGATGGGACGGTAGTTGGAAGGGTTGGACTGGTCGAGGTTGTTTTTTTTTAGCAGAGCTTTGACCATAGCTCTCTTCCACAGGGGGGGGACAATGCCAGTATCAAGGGAGGAATTGAGCAAGTCTCGAATGGTGGGTAATATCTGGCTGGTTATTTGAGTGAGAGCCCTAGGGGGAGCTGGGTCGACAGGTGATCCCGATTTGACTAGTCTCATTAGCTTTTCTAGAGAAGTTTCGTCAAGAGCCGGAAGGTTATTGAGGATACTAAGTGGGACTGTCATAGGATCTGTGGTGATAAGGTCACTGGCCGAGATGGCAGGGGGGGGAAAGGAAGAGTAAATGAATTCTATTTTATGATGGAAAAACTCCGCTATGTCCTCACAATGAGTCTGAGTGTCATTGTGATCTTTGGGAGTCTCCGCAAGTTGCAGGAGAGATTTAGCTATGCGGTAAATCTCTTTAGGTTTAGACGCTGCATTACTTATCTTTAGTTCAAAGTATGTGGCTTGAGCTCGTTGGATCTCTACTTTGTAATTTTTAATGGCTGCTCTATAACTAACTTTGTCTGCTAGGCGGTATTCCATGCGCCATTTTCTCTCCAAACGTTATTATTATTATTGTTATCGGCCACATGATGTGGTTTGACCAGGTCGATGGACACAACTCTGTTTTACCAGCAAGGGGATGTAGTAACACTGATCTTGTTCCGTGGATTGCTAAGACAGGCACTGCTTTTCTATAAGAAGGCCCAAATTCCTTCTTCTCCTCAATCTTTTCCCTGACTAGATCCCCAATCTTTAGAATCACAAGAGGTCTTGCTGGGACGGGTGGTTTTTCGTCAGTGGTTGTTGGCTTTTGGTTTGTGTTACTCAGACTTCTTCTTGTTTCATTTAAGTCCTGTAAAACAGCCAAACGATCTTTGATATCAAAGGGTTTTTGTTCTACCACTGAAGTTTGACAATCGAGGTCTTCGATAATCATTCTAGTACCAAACAGTAATTCATATGGAGGGATCCCACCCAGAGAATTTCTTGGCTGATTGTTAAGACTACGTTGGATACTTATTAGATGTTTGACCCACCCATCACCCGAACCTAATACCCTAGCTGTTATAGATTGCTTTATGTCACAGTTTTTTCATTCCACTACCGCATTTCCCTCAGGATGGAATGGACTTGAGTACTGCAATGCAATGCCCAAGCTAGCCATAGCCTCTTTGTAAGTTTGAGAGCTAAACGCAGGACCCTGGTCAGAATGTAGCGTGCCGATTGCGTATTTGCCGATAAAGACTCGCAAATCTTTTATAACAGTTCGAGCGTCAGCCGAGCGCTGGGGCCACATCCAAATGAATCTTGTGCAGAAGTCCACAGCGACTATGATATATTTATAGTTTATTTATTTATTTATTTAAAGTTTTCTATAGCGCGAACAAGACCCTTGGGTAAGCATGGGCGGAAAATCCGTTTCGGTCGCGGATTTTGCGGATTTTCGGGAAATTCGCAATCCGCGAGATTCGCGAATCTCCCGCAAAATCTGCAAATCCGCGAGCAGCGGATTTTGCTCGCACTGCTCGCACTGTTCGCGTGAGTTCGCGGCTTCCCAGTACAACTTCGCGCCCCGCGAATAAGTGCTAAATTGCAGAAATACGATCTTAGCAAAACTGAAACTACTTACCAGGTTCAAAAGTTCAGGCTCATCATTAGTAGCCATTTCCTGTAGTGCTTCCTGAGGGGCCCCTCCAGAGTTCAGTTGCCAGTTGCAACTATTATGTGACCCTGCTCTGAACCTCAGAATAGTTACACATATGCCACAAAGGTCCTGAATTACAGCTAAGGGAGACAAGCAGGAGCCAGGCTGGAAGTTAAAATCCATTAATCAGCCCCTAATTCATTATTGTCAGTTGGGGCAGGGCAGGTGTTGTAACTAATTTTGCAACAATGAAAGCACTTAGCAAGTGCAAAAGATCACTAATCAGGGCGCACTAAGGAAGCAGGTGCCAGCTAAAAAAATATTCTGTGACACATTAATCAGCCCCAAATTAATTCAGGTCACTTGAGGCAGGGAAGGTGTGCTTTGCTTTGCCGAAAATAATGTACACTGGACAACCAGAGGGTGTGGTGATGAAACAGAGGGTGGCATGGGTGGGCCAGAGGGTGGCATGAGTAGTCAGAGAGTGGCAGTGGTGACAGAGAGTGGCAGTGATGAAGAAGAGTGTCCCAAACAGGCTGGACACGTAGAAACAACAAGTTCGCAAAACTTGCGACCCGACAGGTAAGTTCGCAAATTGCGAAATTGTAAAAACCCTCGCGAACTGGCAGAAACACGGGCGAACACACAAAAAAAAATCCGCAAATTCGCGGGAATTCGCGGATTTTGCGGATTGCGAGTTCGCAAATCCGCAAAATTCGCGAACGCGAGATTCGCAAAATTCGCCCATGCTTACCCTTGGGTATCAGAGCGCTTAACATGTCAATAATATATGAAATTACAGTAGAGAAGTTCGATAGGTGTGCCTCCTCTCATGCTAGATGAAAGGAAGATAACAAAGATGTAAAATAGGTAAAGTACAATACAAGATCAACAACGAATATACAAAGTTCTGAGGTAGGATAGGTAATTAATTATATTCTCCTGTATATGAATGTTTTAATGACTTTTTCATAGACCTTTGTGTTTTTCAGACCCAGAGTTAGTATTGTGTCGACCGCTCGTATCGACATAGAGTTGGCGATTTCCTATTTACTTTCCGTATGGTTGTAGAGTAGTCCTCTCTATGTCAGGCTTAGATGATGACCTGTTTGTCTATGGAAGTAACTTGCTCATGAAAAATATCTTAGGTTCCCTCTTAAATGTTGCAGTGTTCGGAATTTTTCTAATGTTCGGAGGGAGAGAGTTCCAAATTCTGGGGGCCGCTCCTGAAAAAGCTCTATCGTAGGTTTTCTTCTTCTTGAAGATGGGTGGTCTCAGCATCAGTTCCTTGGCCTTCCTGGCCGGTCTGTTTCTTCCCAATATTTCAATTTTCTGAGCTAGGTATCTTGGTGTGTTGTAATGAATCGCTTTGTGGGTAATACATGCCATTTGTAGCTGAATTCTAGCTTTGTAGGGTAGCCAATTTAATGCTTTCAGGTGTGGGAATGTATGATCAAATTTCCTCGTTCCTGTGGCCAGTCTTGCTGCTGCATTGAGGCATGCTTTTAGTGGTGCTGTGGACATTTTTGATAAGCCTGCTAACGTTGTACACCCATATTCAATCCTCAAGATTACCAGTGATTGTACTGCTAGTTTTAGATCCGTCTCAGTTAAAAATGATTTCATTTTTCTTAAGTAGTTTATATGAAAACCGGCGTTTTTTGCCTTTGCTTTGATGTTCGCTTTCATGTCTAGGTTCTCATCCAGTGTGATTCCAAGTGATTTTGCCGAATCAACTAGCGTGGGGGTGCAATTTAACGCTGTGATAATTTTTAACCACTCCTTCATTTCTGATTGGTTCTTTTGTGGAGAGATAAGTAAGAATTCTGTTTTATGTGCGTTTAGCTTCAGATGATCGGTAGTTAGCCATTTTAGTGTCATTTTGAGGGCCTCGTTCATTAAGATGATGTCTTCCATGTCCTTGATCTTGATGTAGATCTGCGTGTCATCCGCGTACATGTGGTAAGATATTTTGGAATTTCACAGAATTTCTGTGAGGGGTTCGATGTACAAATTAAACAGTGATGGAGATAGTGTAGATCCTTGAGGTACTCCAATTGAGTTTGGACATGAAGGTGAGAGGGATTGGTTGACCAGGAATCTCTGACTTCTATTTTGTAGGAAGGACTCGAACCATCTCAGTACATTACCAGATATTCCCATCCTGTCCTGGAGTCTGTTGAATAATTTTTCATGGTTGACTGTATCAAATGCAGATGATAAGCCGAGGAGGATGAGTAGACAAGATTGGTTTTGATCTAATGCTTGGAGTGCATCATCAACAATGTGTACTATTGCCGTTTCTGTACTGTGTCCTGTTCTAAATCCTGATTGGCAGTCATCTAATAATGAGAAATTGTCGATATGTTGGCTCAGCTGATTCTGTACACATTTCTCTATTACTTTGGCCAGAAGTGGGATGTTGGTTACTGGGCGATAGTTGTTTGGATCTGTTGGGTCCACTGTAGGTTTTTTGATGATCGGTACTACTTGACCTGTTTTAAGGCATTTTGGAATGATCCCCTGGGAAAGAGAGGCGTTTACGATTTCTGTCCAAATAGGGATAACGATATGGCTAATTTCTTTTAGGCATTTTGACGGTAGGGGGTCATTATAGTGGTTGTTCGCTTTGATGTCCGCTACCGTTTTAGTAATGTTGTACTGGTTCAATAATTTGAAGGTGTCCCAGTGTGCCTTGTTTTTTATCTTATTATTCGCATCTTTTGAAGTAGTGTTATAACATGGTTGTGTGTGGTAGTCAGGGTTGTCTGCTGCCATCTTGAGTTCTCTTTCCAGCATGTTGGCTTTGTCAATGAAAACGTTGGAAAATTCTTTGCAGCTTAGTTGCGTTTTAATTACTTCTTGGGCAGATTTGGCTTGCTTGTTTGATTGTTGTTTTATGATCTCAAATAGTTTCCGTGGTCTGTTTTTGGCGTTGTGTAGTTCTATTCTAATAAACTCCTTTTTTGCGTTGAGGATCTTTTTGTTGTATTAATTTCTGATTCTTCTGAGGGATTTCAGCTCAGGGGATGATGGGTGTTGCCTCCATTTTCTTTCCGCACATCTCAATTTTCGTCTGTCTTCATTCAAAGATCCCATGAACCATGGGTTTTTATCCTTCTCAGTTACTCTTTTCAGTTTTAGTGGCATGGTAGAGTTGACAATTTTCGTTACTGAAGTGGTATAATGGTTCGTGAGCTCATCCACATTTTGCACGTTGAGAGGTAGGTTGAGGTCTTTCTTGCATCTTTCAATTAGTAGTTCCATGTTCGATTCTCTGGTATCACGCATCCATCTTTTGATTTGGTTAGTTGAATGGTCTATGTCTTCATCCATGTAGGTATCAGGAAGGTTATGGCATGGTGGTCTGACCAGTCGCAAGGCTCTATTGCGAGGATTGAGATATTTTCCTTTTTAGAGATTATCCAGCCCAATGTTGCTCCCTTCGAGTGCGTTGGTTGTAAACATGCTTGGGATAGGTTTAGTTCGGTTAAGAAGTCTTTCAGAGTGTTAACCTGTTTGTCGTTGTTGTTGTTCCAGTGGAGATTAAAATCACCTAAAAATATGTTATTAGCATCAGTGTTAGTGTTAGCCGTGATTATCTCCATTAGTTGATCAATGAAGGTCACATTGTTGTTTCCCGGTGGGTGGTATAGGGCATGTAGGATGCAATTTGGTTTGTTAGCTGATCTTATATTGCGACCTAGTTATTTGCATGCCTCTAGAGGGTCGGATTGAATTTGGCTAATTTCTAAGTCCTATCTGTGTATGCAGGCTATACCACCCCCTATCTTCTGTTGCCTGTCCAGTCTCACAATGTTGTAGTGGGGGGGCACCAGGAGGTCCATGACTGCTAATGGTTTATCTGAAATCAGAAGGGGCGTCTGTGAAGGTCGTTTCATTGTTGAAACTTTTATTTTTTGCAGATTTCACATTCTAGAACATAGTTTCTAGTTTGTTTCCTCATGCGCGGCCACCAATATCTCTGTTTTAATAATGATACTGTGGTGGAAACTCCTGTGTGTGCAGAGGCTAGCCCTTCATGTGCTGCTAAGATTAGTCCTAACCTATGTTCCATGTTTGGAATTGCCCTATCCCTCATTTCAGGGTTTCAAGAAAAAGGAACATTATTTGCATCAGTTATATATGAGTACTTTACTGGAAAGCCTTCCGGGAGTGTTTTACCACTGTCTTTTACTGAAGCGGTGACAGCCTGCATTATTTCGCTGTCACCTCCTGAGGCGGAAGCCGGGAGACTAGCACCTATTTTTAAAAATTGTATTTCTATGTCACAACTTGCCTAAATTCCTGTATTTTAAAACTCACTCACCCGTCTGCCACCACTGGAGCGGGGCCAGAATCGCCGAAACAGCAACCCCTTCGCTGCAACTTTAAGCCAGGAAACAAACAATTCTGCCGCCATTGACGGCGAGGGAGAGAGGCCACGCCCACTCTGAGGCCACGGCCACCCGCTGATCATTGTATATAAACGCTGCCTTCAGCGCCACAAACCAGAATCTCGTCACCTCCTGAGGCGGAAGCCGGGAGACTAGCACCTATTTTTAAAAATTGTATTTCTATGTCACAACTTGCCTAAATTCCTGTATTTTAAAACTCACTCACCCGTCTGCCACCACTGGAGCGGGGCCAGAATCGCCGAAACAGCGCCCCCTTCGCTGCAACTTTAAGCCAGGAAACAAACAATTCTGCCGTCATTGACGGCGAGGGAGAGAGGCCACGCCCACTCTGAGGCCACACCCACCCGCCGATCATTGTATATAAATGCTGCCTTCAGCGCCACAAACCAGAATCTCGTCACCTCCTGAGGCGGAAGCCGGGAGACTAGCACCTATTTTTAAAAATTGTATTTCTATGTCACAACTTGCCTAAATTCCTGTATTTTAAAACTCACTCACCCGTCTGCCACCACTGGAGCGGGGCCAGAATCGCCGAAACAGCGACCCCTTTGCTGCAACTTTAAGCCAGGAAACAAACAATTCTGCCGCCATTGACGGCGAGGGAGAGAGGCCACGCCCACTCTGAGGCCACGCCCACCCGCCGATCATTGTATATAAACGCTGCCTTCAGCGCCACAAACCAGAATCTCGTCACCTCCTGAGGCGGAAGCCGGGAGACTAGCACCTATTTTTAAAAATTGTATTTCTATGTCACAACTTGCCTAAATTCCTGTATTTTAAAACTCACTCACCCGTCTGCCACCACTGGAGCGGGGCCAGAATCGCCGAAACAGCGACCCCTTCGCTGCAACTTTAAGCCAGGAAACAAACAATTCTGCCGCCATTGACGGCGAGGTAGAGAGGCCACGCCCACTCTGAGGCCACGCCCACCCGCCCCTTTTTTCTACACATTAAAGATGTGCAATTACCGTACGCGCAGCCGACGGGAGCAGCGGGCGCGCCGTCAGCGCGTCGAAGGCGCGCCAAAGGCAAGCCCGTCTGGGCCCGTCCGGGCCCAGACGGCCTCAGGCCAGCCACTATGCCCAACTCACAGAACCGCATTTCCTACTCCTCGGATACGCTCCGAATCTGGAATACAAAAAAACATCCACAGTGTGAATTCATCCTTGAAGAGGATACGCCGTTCACAGGATGCACTCTCTGTGACACCCCTGAAGCCACGGAACTCAGCCAAACGCTTCGACTCGCCCTCCTTAACTGCAGGTCTTTGGTAAAACACTCTCACGAGATAAACCTCCTCACCCAAACCCTCTCGCTAGACGCCCTGTTTCTGACCGAAACATGGCTTACCCCCAACAACGACTTTGACTTGGTCAATGCAACCCCCCCCGGCTACCAAATCTGCTGTCTGAACAGACCGGTCGGAAGAGGTGGCGGGCTCGCCATTCTCCATAAAGATCATCTCAGCTGCAGAATCAGCGGCGGCACGGTCAAGGACTGTGAGAACTGCAATTTCACCCTCCAGATCTCCCCAACCACTTCTCTATCGGGACTCCTGGTATACCGACCGCCAGGATCGCTTGGTGATTTCTCAAGCACCCTGATGGACCATATTCTTCTAAAAACAATATCAACCCCTAACTTCCTCCTCCTAGGGGACCTGAACCTTCACTTCTTAGACCCGGCGGATAACGCTGCCGCCAACCTTCAAGCAGACCTTATGTCAGCTGACCTCCTGCTTCAGAATTCCAAAGCCACCCACGAGAAAGGACAGCTCCTTGACCCAGTCTTCACCAACATCAGGAACCTCCAAACTAAAGACCCCATTCCTCTCCCATGGACTGACCATTTACTGGTCCCCATGTACTGGTCCCTCCAGCCCACCTTTGTTCCTAAGCAGAAAACTAGGATACAAACTAGACGCTGGCACAAGTTAAAACCAGAAGAATGGGAAGCGAGGTTACGGGAATCTACTGATCCCCTCTCAACCGACCCTAACAACGCCAACAGAGAATTCAACAGCTGGCTCACCAACCCCCTAGACAGCCTTGTCCCACTAACCAGCTCCCTTAAGCATGTAAAAAGGATTAACCATGCTCCTTGGTACACTCCGTCCCTGAACATTTTAAGGAAGGAGTGTAAAAAGACAGAGCGTACATGGAGGAAAAACAAATCAGCGATGGAGAAAGATGCTTATCAAACAGCCATGAAAGCTTACAAACTAGCCCTCCACAACGAAACAAGCTCTTTCTATGAGGAAAAAATAAAGAACTCCTCTTGCTCAGCTAAAGAGACTTTCTCTATCCTCAAAGAGCTCCTTCACGTTCCAGCCCCCCCGCAGATACCCATGGACCCCAAAGCAGCCGAAGAAAAATTTACCAACCTGGCCAATTTTTTCGACGATAAAATTAAAAAAATCCTCTCCTCCCTTCATACTACCAATTCTGCCACCGCAGAAAAAGCCAAGGTCTCACCCCTTTCGTTAGGGAACTCCACTGTTAAACCTGATGCACCTCATTTAGCCTCATTCGGACCAGTCACCGAAGAGGAGGTGGCAGCAACTTTAGCATCTACTAAAAGCGGCGCCCCCAGTGACCCAGTTCCCATACGGTTCGCTAAAGACATCACTCGGACCATCATAGCGAAACTTACTGCCCTCATCAACATCTCGCTTGTCCAAGGAGAAGTCCCACAAAGCTGGAAGGAGGCTGTCGTCAAAGGACTACTCAAGAAGCCTTCACTAGACCCCACGGACCTTTCCAACTACAGACCCATCTCGCTCCTCCCTTGGATAGGCAAGGTCGCGGAGAAGCTTGCAAATAAAAGGCTATCTCATTTTCTAGAAGCAAACCATCTCCTCAAAAACTCCCAGACAGGCTTTAGACCAGGCCAGGGCACCGACACCGCCCTCCTTGCTGCCGTAGAGAGGGCAAGAGAAATCATCGACACGGGAGGATCAGTGGCAGTGGTCCTCCTAGACCTTAGTGCCGCATTCGACACTGTCAGCCACCAGGTCCTAACCCAGCGCCTGGATAACATCGGCGTGAAAGACAGCGCGCTGAAATGGCTCACATCCTTTCTCTCCCGGCGCTCCTTCCAGGTCTGGGAAGGAGAAAGCCGCTCCCCCTCTATCCCCCTCCGGTGTGGAGTGCCTCAGGGCTCTTCACTGAGCCCCACACTTTTTAACGTGTACATGGCCCCACTGGAGGAGCTGGTTTCACCATTCGGAGTCACCATCGTCAGCTATGCTGACGACACCCAGCTGGTGGTGACACTCTCCCACCCCAAGCTAGAGCCCTCCAATCTACGAGACTGCCTCTCCAACGTCCATCAATGGATGAGTGACTCTGACCTCAAACTAAATGGGTCAAAGACAGAGATCCTGCTCCTAGGCCACAAAACTAGGAGCCTCCCCTCCAACCTCTGGCCCGCCTGTATGGGTGAACCACCTACTCCCAAGACAGAGGTTAAGAGTCTGGGAGTATGGCTGGAGACAGATCTCTCCTTCAGGACACAGGCTAGGAAAACAGCCGGCATCTGCTATGGCCTACTCAGATCATGCAGAAAGGTGCTCCCTTTCAAACCACCCCAGTCCCGTCTGCTGCTGATCCAAGGCTTAGTTCTATCCAGGCTAGATTATAGCAACGCCATATACCTTGGAGCACCGGAAGCCACTTTCCAAATACTGCAAAAGACCCAGAACGCCGCAGCTCGCCTACTCACGAACACCCCAGCAAGAACTTCAGCCAAACCAGCTTTGAAGAAACTTCATTGGCTCCCCGTGAGGGAAAGAGTCGCTTTCAAGGCCCTGTGCCTAGCCCACAAGGTTCTGCACAACGCCGGCCCCCCTATTTTGAAAAATTGGATCACTCCATACAAACCGACGAGAGCGCTCCGATCAGAACTGGGAAACCTTATCATTGTCCCTAGGGTGAAGAAGGCCCGCATAGGCGGCCGCCGCTTCTCAGTCAACACAGCCAAAAAATGGAATGCGCTCCCCCCGAGTCTCAGAGCTGAACCAAACCTCCTACGATTCAGGAAATCCCTCAAAACCCTCCTTTTCCCCTGATACTTCTGTAGCTTCTCCCTGCCCCTTCCTTTAGGAGTCCGAGGTTTCAGCGCTGGGATACTCGAGGGTGACTATGCGCTCTATAAGAACCTAAAAATAAAAAAATACATTTTTTTTTGTTTTTGAATGAGTAATTGCAGCTACAGAAGCCATTTGCACAGCTGCCTTTGCAGCTTCATCAGCCAATTAATTCCCTGCAACGTGAACGCCATCACTCTGATGACTCAGTGTATGAATCACTTGAGTCTTTTGTAGTTCTTTTTGAAAAAGAACTACTTGTTCCCAAAGCATTTTATGCTTGATTGTGCCACCTTTTGCGTCTTTGAAACCGTTTTGAACCCAGTTCTGCAGAACTGGGTTCAAAACGGTTAGACTGGACAAAGTAATATGAATCGCACACTATGAGTGTGGGGAATTCGCGATCAGTATTTTCAAGCGCCATCTTGAAAGCTTGAAGTTCAGCTCGCTGAGCTGTACAGTCTCCGAGTGATTGAGTTTTAGTGACCATAGGTCTGAATTTACCTTCATGCCAGCAACCTTTAACAATTGCGCACGCAGCACTATAGTCTTGTTTACCCCCAATTGCGGGTTGTGCTGAACCATCTGTATAAATATACATCCGTCATGTTCTAGAGGCAGAATCTCAGTCGGCAGAGGACATTCGTGTTCGTAGTGCAGGAATTCTTGTGTTTTCAAGTAGGGGTCAAAAACGTATTCAACGTCTGTTGCAGCAAGAGAATTAACACATTGTATCCATCTCAGATGTAAAGCTTTTGCATTTGGAATGCTCGCTTTCGTCACTGCCTCTAGGGTAGGAACAGGTGTAACGAACATTATGCGTTTACCCTGCGCAAGAGCTCTTTCTTTTGCTACTGCAGTTTGAACCGCTGTCAGAATCTTTTCTGTTGAAGTGCATTTCATTTCAGCTTGTGTGTACAAGTGTGATTTGTAAGCTATTGGTACCTTTTCACCTTCATTAAAGGTTAGGTATGTGAATCCGCATCTCCCTGGGATGATTCGGATCACAAGATTGAGCACGTTGTCGCTTGTCTGTAATTCTGTTTCTGCTAACATGGCTGTTTGCACTGAACACAAAATGTCTGTGTGATTTTGAGTCCAATTAGTTGGTTTGAAATCAGGTTTGATTAGTTCGTAGAGAGGTTTAACCCTTTCTGCGTAATTTAGAACATAAGTTCTTCCAAAATTCAGGAAACCTAGAATTGACTGTAAGTTTTTCAGCGTTTTTGGAGGTTGGAGCAGTGCACATTTCTCTAGAAAGTTGGCTGCTAGGCTTTTGCCTTCACTTGATAACTCGTAGCCTGAGAATAGGACGTTGAGGTGGGCAATTGGTGGTTTCTTAAAATTGAATTTGTACCCTTCAGAAGCGAACCCCAATATTATGGTGTTCACTCTTTTCAAGTGCACGTCCAAATCATCGTCTGTAAGATAGATGTCATCGACATAAGATAATGCCTCAACATCATACGTTTGTAGTAACTCTATTACTCTTGCTGAAAATAACCCTGGACTATTCTTGAATCCCTGGGGGATATGGCAAAATTGTCGTTGTGTCCCCATAATTGAGAAAGCGGTCAAGTACCTGCTTTCCGGTGCAATGTTTTGCCAGAAAAACCCATTTGAAATATCTAATGTGGTTTTATATTTTTTATGCACTATGTTATTCATCAGTGCTGCACTGTGTGCATTTTGCACTGCAAAAGTTTTGCAACAAGAGTTTAAGTGTCTGTAGTTCAAAACCAGACAATATGTATTGTCTGGTTTGGAGAGAGGAAGCAAAGGATTGTTCATAGACGAGGTGCATGTTTCAATCACCCCTTGGTATTCAAGTTGATTTAAAATATCCCTCACCTGTTTTTTAGCTTCCTGTTTAACAGGATATTTCCTTTGCATTGTAGGTTGAGTTTTTAACTGGATTTTATGGTGAGGAGAGTCCTCATCCCATCCTACATGATTTTTGTACAATGCTGGAGCCTGGGCTACTGCCCATTTTCCGGCATAGGTGTATTTTTTATGAATTGGAATGTGATTAGAGAAGGCTGGAATAATTATCTCTTCATAATGTGGGCACTCCCTGACGAATTCAGGTGGCCAGTCTTGTTCAGCTAGAAGAATGTCATAACCCTTAGAAAGCTTCTCCAAAAGATTGCTTTTATTTTTCTAGATATGTCCCCTTCAACCCGGAGTGTTACTTCATATAACTTATGGGGTGTACTAACCCTGGTGTCAGCAGTTTCAATTTGCATGCATTCATTCAAGTCCACTGTCTCCAGATGATCCTTCAGAATCTTGTAAGCTATTGTGACTTCTGCTGCGCTGTCTAGCATTGTCTGGGCCCACTCCCTGTTCCTGAGTTGTGTCCTCAAGATCCTCGGCATGTCTGATCTTTATGCTTGCTACCTTCTTCTTGGTGAATTGAGTTTTCTTATTTTTTGGAACGTGATGTTCGTCTTCACGCGTTCTTCTTTTTGTTCTGATCGTCCTCTTCTTTCGGATTTCTGAGAGGAAGTCTGAAAGGTACGAGAGGAACGAATATCAGTATCATGATATCTATCAGGTTTTCTCAAATTATCCCTATTTCTGAGGTTATACCTCTTTTCAGAGGGCTCCTGTTGAGGAGACCTTCCTCTGGACTGAGAACACTTCTCTTTATGAAGTGTCTGTTTGGTGTTTTCCCACTTCTTTTTAGGAGTAGTGAGATTATTTTAATAAAAAACTTTTTTAGGATTTTCAGTTAGTTGGGGTTTTACTGGTTTCCCACCCAAACTTTCTCTACCTAGTTCTTCATATGATTTTACAATAATTCTAGCAAGTTCATATGGCTGCTCTGTTATATCTGTTTCTTTTCGTTTTTGGCCGATTGCCATTGGTAAACAGATTGTCAGAATTCTGTGTTTCTCATGAGGTGTACTATCAGGAAATACTGCCTCTATCTGAGTAATTTTTTGGGCTAACCATAAAGGAATCAGTTCCCTTTTGCGGGCAATTTACCAATGACTGATTGTATAGTCTATGGTGTGATCTTGTTTGTGTTCCCCTGGTGGGGGGTATGCTGTGGAATCCTTACAGTAGGTTGGACTGTTAAGGTCCGCATGACATATTGAACCAATTGTCTATGTATTTTAATTAACTGTTTTAGCTGCGTTAACAGTTCTGGACCTGTCATGTTTTCTATGTCAGGATGTGGTGTATAGCTGGCTAGTACCGGCCATGTTGCTCCTGGTCTACCTAGTGGACCGAGCCTGGTAATGTGATTTCGATGTTTTAGGGCGCCTTTAAACTAGAGCTGATGCTCTTGGTAAGTTAGTGGAATTTCAACGTCCTCTAAAGGAACGTAGTCCGCTGGAAGTTCCTGTAATGTAATGTAATGTAATGTAAAAAAGATTTATAAAGCGCAACATACACCGGACCGTTTCTTGGCGCTGTTCACTAAATCATAAAGAGACAGAGGAGGGAGGGAGAGGGGGCTTATGTGTAAGCACAGCGGAAAAGGTGAGTTTTTAGGAGAGACCTGAAGTGAGGGTAAGAGGAGGAAAGTCTAAGTTCCAGTGGGAGAGAATTCCACAGTGAGGGGGCCAAAAAAGAGAATCTGAGGCCTCCATGCTTTTTGCGCCTAAACCTGGGCGTCTGAAGGAGAGCATGGTGGGAAGATCGGAGGGGTCTAGAAGGGACGTACTGGTGCAGAAGAGACGAGATGAAGGAGGGGCCGATGCCGGCCAGGGATTTGTGGGTCAAACAGCCTAGTTTGAATTTACAACGCTCTGATACAGGAAGCCAGTGAAGGGCTTTGAGTAGAGGACGGACGTGGTGGTGTTTTGGTTGGTGGTAAATCAGGCGGGCTGCCTGATTCAGTATCAGCTGTAATCTTTTGATTTGGTATTGTGGGATACCTGCGTACAAGGCGTTGGCATAGTCAATCCGAGAGATGACTAATGCCAGCAACGTCAGGGTGAGAGCTTCGGTGGTCAGAAAATGAGCTATTTTACGAATTTTTCTGAGCTGGTGGAAGCAGGAAGACACTGTAGCACTGACCTGGTGTTGCATGGAAAGATCATGTGAAATATAGACCCCCAAGCTTTTTACCTTGTCAGCAGGGCAAGGGGAGGGGCCAAGGGCAGGGGGCCAGAAGGTGGAGTTCCAGGGGTTGGATGGGCCTCCGACAAGAACAAGCTCCGTCTTGTCGGAGTTGAGTTTGAGATGGTGAGTGCCCATCCAATTGCTGATATGACAGAGGGTAGACTGGAAATCCTGAGCCGCATCCTGCGAGGAGTCAAGTTTCAAAATGAGCTGAATGTCATCTGCATAGTTAAATGCAGTGACATTCCTTCCCCGGAGGGAGCGGATCAGGGGGGTGAGGTACAAATTAAAAAGAAGTGGGGACAGAGACGAACCCTGTGGCACACCGCAGGTGAGTTTCATCCTGTCAGCCGAAAAATGGGAAAGTCGGACAGATTGGTGGCGGTTTGTCAGGAATGAACGGACCCAATCAAGGGTCGTCCCTCCGATACCAGCTGCTTTGACACGGTCGATCAAGATGGTGTGGTCGACCGTGTCAAAGGCCGCCGACAGATCCAAGAGAATCAAGGCTTGATGGGTGTTAGAATCGGCGCCTCTACGGAGTTCCTCCATTACAGAGAGAATGACAGCCTCTGTCGAATGGGCGGGCCTAAACCCAGCCTGCTGGGGGTCCAAGAAGTTGGAGTCCTTAATAAAAGAACTGAGGATACTAGTTACATAAGTCTCAAGTACTTTGCTTAGATAGGGAAGAAGGGAGATGGGACGGAAGTTGCCCATAACCGTAGGGTCGGCAGTGGGTTTCTTTAAAATGGGTACTACCTCCACGTTCTTAAACTGGCTAGGGACCTCACCGAGCAGAAGAGAACTGCTCAGGAGGGCCAGTGGAGGGGTAGGGCAGGCTGAGAAAGCAGCCCGGAGAATCGCGGGAGGGCAGCAATCTGTGGGGGAGCCAGAGGAAACTTTGTTAAGCAAGGCGATGAAAACGTCTTCTGATAAGGGGGGGAACTGAGTCAGAGAGTGAGGGTTAGTGGAGGGAGCAGCCTCAGTGAGGGGTGTAGTTGGGGGTGTGGAGGAAATACTGTTTTTGATTTTGCTAATTTTTTCTATGAAGAAGCAGTAGAGGGAATCACAAAGTGCTTGAGATGGAAGGGGTTTGATGGTCACCCTATCCGGATGTGAGAGTTCTTCTACAATGGCGAAAATGTCTTTAGATTTTTGCGCGGAGTTGAGGATTTTGGTGGAGAAGTAGGTGGTTTTGGCGGCTGAAATTGCTCGTTTATATTCTCCCAGTAATTTTACTTTGTAGTAGTGGAGCTTGTGTGTTACTGGATTTGCTGCAGGAAAAAGAATCCATGAATAGAATACCTTTGTCTGCCGATATTCATGTGCCTCTATAACAAATATTACTTTACCACCTCTCGATGATACTCCATTTTCTATAAGTTTTATAGTGATTGTTTTCCTTATATTTACCGGGATGAGTATAGCATCCGGGTCATTCTGTTGGAGATTTGTGTTGTCTAAGACTACCCGAGTTTGCAAAGCAAGTTTCAAGAAAACAAAGATAAGGTGCACAATATTTCTGGAACACTGTATCCTTCAACGTTGAACAAACCAAAAACTAATACATAGGATTTTTCGTCCTACTCAGTTTTGGCAGATATTATCCTTTCACCCACTCCAGACGTCTATTGGAGTTTTTACGGGAAAAAGGGGTCTGTGTGAAAAGCACAACTGAGTTACTCTAGTATCTAGCGTTAAATTATCGCCTTACCAAACGTTGGGCGCCATGTAGTGTAGTTCCTATATTCCCAATAGGCTCTGCGCATTAGAATAACATATACTATCATTTAGACATAGGACTGAGGTCGACTAGGTCTCTATCGAATATGTTAGACTTAATTGTGAGTGCCAGCTAGCTCAGAGGTCACTAGAAACTTTCTCAAATTCACAAGAAGGGATTAGTTTCTGACAACCGCATAAACATGACAACTTTGTTTCTCCAGGATAAGAAACGTATCTCTAGAGTCGCGGAAACAATAGACAACTATTTCACTCAGTCAATCGTGCATGCTTCGTTTCACCAGAGGTGCAGAGAAATAGAGAGACGGGCGTTTTCAATTAAAAGTATTTATTGAACAGTCTTCTTTCTCAGGCAGAGGAAATAAACTGCTACAATCATAATACTGGTTGCAAAGTAGTATGCATACAGTACGAAGAGTATTATAAAATAATACTGTAAAAGCATGGTATGGTTTCTAAGCCATATAAAATAACATAGAATACATACATTAATAGATAATGACTAAAAAGTACTCAACTGGTGTTTCTAAAATACGCCTACCCCAGTGTACCTAACCTAGGTCTAGTAAGAGGGAAGAAGTAAGTGAGATTTAGCTTAAGTTTAGTATTCTTTTTGCCAAAAATCTATTCCAAGAATTCTCTAGGGGTCTAATCAACTCCGTACCTTGGTTTAGAATGAAGGAGGTCTTGTATCTCTCTCTCAGGACTCAATTTCCCAGCAGCCCGCAAGGGTAGCCTGGAAACACTGGAGATGGATTTCTCGGCAGGAGAACAGGCACCATCTCTCTCAGTGCGTCAGCTGGAGGGTCGGCTTCCTTCGGCACTTGCTGTAGCAGGCAGTCGAACTGCTCCAAACCACTGTGTGTTTGCCTGGGCAAATGTGGGCATATTTATACCTTGAAGGTGTTGAGTTTGACAAAAGGTTGGACATAGTAACGTCATCAAACACTCTGCTTTTTTAAAACTCCTTGAGGTCTTTGATAAATCAATATTCAAGCAAGGGGAAGTCCCTGACTGCTGAAGGCAGGTTTTTCCAAGAAATCGTTGTGGATTCTCGGAACTAGTGGAAGTATCCATGCTGCATTCGGGCTGCATAGGCTAAATCTAAATATGGTTATGATTTCTATGCCTATATAAGGATAGGGTGATTTATACCTATATATGGGTATGAATCGGGAAAATTACACTAGGGTCCTAGATTCATATACAACAGTATCATAAACACATTGGAAACCTAATCACACATTTACACTGTGCCAACTGGCACTAGGCAATATTCACAGGGGATTATACAGAGAGACCAGGCTAATCGGGCCGCGGTCAGAACCATCAGAATGCAAATATAAAACACAACCAGTAACTACTGGTACCATAATGACCTAAGCATTATCATATTAGCATAAACCCACATTATGCCCATTAAGCCCAAACCTCATCAGCATAAACACATTACGCAATGGGCCTCACCAGAATAAACACATTATGCAATAACCTCATAAGCATAACCATATTATTCTAATAGGTACTACCCCAAAACATCATAGCATGACATTAGGCAGGGTCTCAGGACTTCCTCCGTTGGCTCAGCTGATGCCGCAGGGCTCTTCCTCGAGCATGGGAGCCCAGCCGGTCCCGCACTGCAGCTTCTGCCCTAGAGGGCACGTTGCTCCACCCCCGGTCAGGCGTCTGTTGCCTGACTTCCGGGTCACCGCGGGCAGTGCCGCGGCCCATTTGGCAATCTCTGAGATTCTGTGATAAAGCAGGATGGGGTCCGACCTTTCCTCCGCACACCTTTGAGATCCCCACGATGGGGGTCCCCTCGAGGGCCACACAGTAGCAGGGTGGGCACCCGCTGACGGACACCATATGAGGGGTGGGCTCCCGCAATCTTTATCTCCATGAAGCAGGGTAGGCTCCCGCTAGCTGAAATCACAGCAATGCGGGGTGGGCACCCGCCATGCTTAAGCACCAAAATGCGGCAATAACGCGGAGTGGGCTACCTCTTCAGCATAAAGGCAGGGTGGGCTCCCACCTCGTGACACACACCAGCGTGGGGTGGGCTACCGCTCTTCCCTCAATGCAACACATGGGGATTCCCTCGGTGCATATTTGGCAGCCCAGCCGGGGCGGCTGGTCCATAGGAGCGTTGCAGGGGCGGCTGGTCCATAGGAGCGTTGGGGCAGCACCCCACAAAACAATCGGGCAACAGGTGAACTGAAATTTAAGCAGACGAATTGACAGCTTACAATTCGTCTCTTTACATTTCTGGGCCCGCCTGTGCGCTTCACTGGTGAAAGTGCACATCACGCACAGCGCACGCAGGCAGAGACGAGCAGGAGTTCAGAAGATGGTCTGCACATGTGAGAGAGGAGCGTTGCCCCTCACTCACATTCACAAACCATAAAGGTATGCTGCGCATGCCCAGTGTAGTGCAGGAGTTTGAAGATAGGCTCCTGCTGGGTGCTGATGCGTTTTGTGCAAAGCCGCCCCAGGTCCTATCAAATCCCAGGACAGAGTAAACAAGGTTCAGCCACCCGGCCCCCCGTCGCACCCAGTCTCCTAATTGGCAAAAGAAAAGAGCGGGGAGAAGTTACTTTGACCACGTTGCAGAGGAAACGTGATGCGACGCAGGACCGGAGCCAGAGGAGATGCCTGGTAAGTTCTTTTATTCATTAAATGAATCCCCCCCCCCCCCCCCCCCGGCGCGTATCCCCCGAGTCATGCCGGCCGTGTTCTGGGTTGAATGTGTGCATGCAAATACAATATATGCACCTTTGTGTGAGCACTCTGAAGCCACGGCCAGTGCTTGTTTGTTATCTCCCATTACGTCTGGGTATTCACGAGACCACATGTCCCTCACGCAGGTGCCCGCGCCACGCCGCACAAAGCCCTTGTCTCTGCCCACTCATCGGATTAAGATACAAACTTTTATTGGGCTGTAACAGAGGGGTTAAAATGGGGGGCTGAAAAAGGGTTTTTTCACCACACAAGGGCTTTGTCATGAAAGTGATCGTATCTGACTTTTTTGTGTGAGTCTAACCTCCTGGGTCACTTCATTACCACAGCAAGTCCACCGCGAAAAACAATCCGGTACAGTTTTAATTAACTGTCATCCGACTGATTATTAGAAAAGGGAGCAGTGTCTATCAAAATGAAGTGTTCAGATAATTTTGATTTATATATGTATTCAGTTTTACAGATGTTCCCCTACATCTTTAATGTAAAATATACAGTTATATTGGCATATAGCAAATACACTCGATTCCCATGGGTGGTGTTTGAGGCAATTCCTTTTTTTGAACTTGAAAGACCCTTATTGAGCAAAAGAGATTCAAATGTTTTCTTTTCAGGGAAAATCACTTAAAGTCCCCGTGCATTGAAGCCTTGAGCTGGAGAACATTTTCACATGGAGCGGCGAGGGATGTTCCTATAAGCCCTAAAGATGATGGTGAGGGCATGTGGCTTAATTCGGCTGGTTGGGGACTGGAGCATTATCAATGGATTTGCACATATTTTTCTCGTGAAGCTTTTTCACCAAAGTTCATTGGGGCTCAGGGTTTAAAGAACATTTTTGTATTCAAGTGTTTCCTCCCTAGGGTCTTGCAGTGATAATAACATTAAGGCAAATTACTTACACTGCAGCCTGTAACCGCACTGTGAGCTGGGGACACTGTTAGGCAAAGTGAATTCTTTCCACTTTTCTCAAATTACATCATTTAATAGGGTGACACTTGTCATCTTTGGCAAATAATATTAGTATTTTCCGCATTGGTTTCATTGGCTGCCAAGTGTCATTGTTTCAACTAGCTGAGCATCATTGTTAAGCGCTGCAGCTACGACTAGATCAGTTGGACGTACAAGTGCCTAGAGTCGCACCAATTTGCACAAGCCCTCGCAGTCACACCCACTTTGGCTTTTCAGTCATTCATTTTCACTTTATTCGTGGCGATGATAGTCCTTTTGGCTGTTTTGTTTTATGGGCATTTGTGTAGCACTTTCTGCTTTGATATGGCACAGTACTGCTTGTTTATTCTGAGCGACCTTTTGCACAGCATTGCATATTGCACTATTTGGTTGTGTCTGTTGTGAGTAGTGTTTCATGGTATATGATTAGAAGAGGGTTGTTTTCTGTTAGGTTTAGAAGTGGTTTGTGGATGTTAATTTGAAAGTAAAGGGAGCTTAGTGTAGATACAGATCTTTCTGATGCAATGTGTGTATGGATGAGTGTGCCAGAGAACTTTTCTTTTTTTTCTCTTTAGTGAAAATGTTTCTACCAATACCTAAAACAGGCACAATATGGGCAAAAGCAGTGCAAGCTCCCCCAAAATTAAAACTAGAAATATGGTAGATGGCAGTAGTAGTGCACCCTTGGAAACAACAGGTGTGATTCCTCTTCAGGGGCTCCAGAGCATATTCTGGCTGCCTGGACCCACCTATGAGACCACGGAGCCACTGTAAATTATTCTATTACACTTGTAATATTTATTTAGCAGTGTTCATGCCTCTGAGACCTGGCCCTGCTGCTTGGTCTGACTCCTGGTTAAGAATAATGGTTTGCCGGATCCAGTTTCCAGCACCAGATTTAATTTCTCATCTGCTGCGCCATTGAGCCTCGGAGTAACCAGAAAAAGAAGAAAGGTTAATAAAAAAATAATTCAGTCTTGTTTCTAGGTGCGTGTGCTTGATTAAGAGAGAATGAGATTAAGCGTAGTGTTTGAGAGTTTCAATGAGAGTGAGAATCAATGAGGGAGCGTGGGTAAGGGAAAGCGAGGTAGTGAGTAAAGTAGTGGGAGTTACAATGAGTGTGTGAGGGGGTGATTGAAAGGGAGTGGGAGTGAGTCAGAGGTGCCTTTATCAATGGTGCAGCGGGTGCAGTGGCACCATGACATAGACGCCCTGGTGCAGCTGCTCTCGCGCTATTAAAGGAGAACAACTGTACCCTAGGAGTTCAGATCAGAGCCCCTGTATACCAATGGCTGTGATTGAGGGTCAGTGAATATAAAAGTGTGTGTGCATCTGCATTTGTGTGCAAGAAGCAGTGTTAGTGTATGGGTGCTTTTGTGTGTTAAGGCACCCAAGGCAATTTTTAACAGTTATGAGGGGGACCAGTGGCAAGTATTATGCCTCACCACTTTCAGGGATCACCAGCCGCCACTGCAGCCCAGCACTGTGGAGCATAACTGTTCCTCTCCTGGAACATTTAAATATAGCGCTCACGAGGCGCTTGATGCAGCAAACAGTCCTGGGGGATGAAAAAGAAGCAAAAGGTCCCTGGGGCATAGCTGGGCCCAGGAAGGCAAGCCTTCATGGCGGTTCCCCCTGGGCCCCAGCAGCAGCACCCCCAGCAGGATCAGGACCAGCAACAGAAGAACATTCTCATGGGGTCACAGTCCCTTTATTTATATCACCTATCTCTTTGTCTGTAGTGCAGGGCATGCGGGAACCAGATGCAACTGGTTCAGGGGGGATTTGGAGCACTTTGTTTTGCAAGCTCCTCTTCCCCTTTGTCAGGTGGGTACTCATCATCAGACACACCACAGGGGGGCGGAGCCAGCATTCACTAGGGCAGGCACCATCCTATTCAGAGTCAGGGAATCTCCCCTCCCACTACTTCCAGCACAGATGTCCCATTCAGCCTAGAGCTGACACCCTGCCCCTCCTGGATCCACACACACCTCCCAGCCCCTGTCACTCACAAGCCAGACATGCAATTCCCATCAGGCAGGCAGATACATATGGAGAAGCAAGATGGCGGCCGCTACTGCACGTGTGAGGAGCTGTGGCGTTTTCCGCCTGATGTACCGGCCGATCTGGTTCCAATCAGCGTTTGTTCTCTGCCGTTTTTCAGACTACTGCAATCAGTGTTCCTGGCGTTTTTCTGGTGCCCCCTGGCCCCCTGTTGCTGCTGCCAGGTCATCGCTGCTTCTGGTGGTCAGGCGTGGAGCGCTGCTGCACTTCTGCTTGTGAGTGAGTGACGGGTCTGCGGCTCTCTCGTGGCAGATCAAGACCGGCGGCTGAGACGGAGACGCGAATTGCGGCGTCTTTGCTGGAGAGGTGGAGGGCGTCTGCGAGGGACCGAGGAGAAGCGGAGAGCTGCGGAAATGATTGTGGACTGAGGATTCGTACCGAGGAGCTGGGCTGAGCTGAGAGCCTGAGAGACGAGAGCTTCCTTCGTCTGTCTTTGCATTTGGGTTCACTGCAACATTGTATCAGTAGCTGCAACAGTATCGGTAAGGTCTGTCTCATTACCGAATGACATTTGGAGCTCAAGCCGAATTTTGCAGTGAGTCCCCTTTAATGTTTGCTCTGAATTTTTGACTTTTGGCTCTTGACTTTTGGAAAAGAAAAAGAAAAAAAGGGGGAAAACAAAATTGAGAAAAGAGTGAATGCTGTAGACTTCGAAGTTCCCAGGGAGTGATAAGCAAGAATAAAGCAAGTATAAACTGCTACTGAAAATCTCCTAAGGGATATAAACTGCTGTATAAAAGGCTCTTACTAATTAAGTACAAAAATTGAATGCTCAGCCATGGCCCCTAAAGGTAGAGGAGTTAAAAAAAATACTACTACTACTCTAACTAATCCTAATTCTACAACGGAAAAAACAGCAGTTTCAGTGACAGTATCTGCAAACGGGAGCACTAAAGAGCCTGTAATACCTGAACTATTTAGGAAAAAAAATACAGTTAACCTTTCTAAGACTAGTAGCAATGAGCAGACTCCCTCTAAGGCTCCATCCGGTGCTATTTCTAAAAACTCTGTCGCAATTCAGCCAGCTAAATCCCCTGTAAATTCAGCAGTGATAATAGATGAGGAAGGGGAAGGTGGTGTGGCAGGAGCAGGAGTGGCAGATGACGCATTATCTGAATTATGTCAAGCTGTCGAGGAAGTCAGAGTCTCACCCAGACCGAATGAACAGCATGATGCAGACTCTGTTGAATCTGGGGGTCAATTTTTTTCAATGTCCGATGTTCAATCATGTCGGAAGGAGACTTGGACGAGGAGTTGCTTAGCGAGGGTCAACTTCCTGTGGAAAATTGGGTTGATGATTGCAATCAAGTCTCAGAAGAAGATTTACTTGGACCAGATTTTTTATCGAATGAAGGAGCTCCAGGCACTGTCCGCAGGGTCATGGAGGCCAAAACAACTGAAAATCTAGGTTCCATAAGTCAACCGCAATGGGAAAGAGCAGATACAAATCTTGAAAATGTTGAAAATGATCCTGAATCTCCTGAAGTATTGGAGGGAGATGATGAGGTTACTCTGAAATCAATATATCAATTACAGACTTCTATGTACAGAATGATTATGACTCATAGAGAGGAAACCAAGGCAGAAGGACTTCGCACTCAAGGAGCGGTGCGTAAACTTCAGAATGCTGTTCGCCGGTTGGCTAAGTCCAGCACGGACATTAACTTGAGAGTACAGGAGACTGAGACCTGCATATCTGCGGTTGAGGACGAACTAGCTACACAAAAAACCTCAATTAAAGATCTTGATAGTACTAGAAAAGATATTGACTGGAAACTAACTGATTTGGAAAATCACGCTCGGCGCAACAACCTATGCATATTGGGAGTGGCAGAAAAGGCAGAGGGAAAAGATGCCCGACGATTTGTTGTAGAGATGCTCTCAGATGCCTTTCCGGATATTACTGGATGGGATTGGGACAAAGAAGTTATAAGAGCTCATCGTTTCCCTTTCAATCAAAAACGCGATCAGGAGCCAGGAACCAAAAATCCAAGAGCTATTCTTATAAACCTACAGAATTATTTACTTTGTGAGATCTTATATGATTTGGCAAGACCATCTAAAACCAGAAAGGGTCTGGGGCATGAATTTTTTGTTCGACCAGACTTCTGCTCTGCAACAGTGCAACAACGCTGGAGACTTAAACAGCTAATGACACCAATACAATCTAAAGGGGGACAAGCCTTCCTTCTAAATCCAGCCAAGCTTAAGGTTGTTTATAAGGGGAGAACGATATTCTTTATCTCTGAAATCAAGGCACAACAATTTCTAGAAACTATGCAGTAATGATTTATAGGATAATTGATAAAGACCAGAATTACACGTAGATTGAGTGGCTGGTTCTTCCAGTTGTGCTTTATCTTGATGCCTTTGCCTTTTCTTTTCTTTTTCTTTTCTTTTTGGTAGAGGTATGCTATCTTTCAGGTCGGGCCGGCTCAGGCGGAATTCACAGCCCATACTCACTATCCATCGATGAGGGCAATAGCTCTTACGCTTCTGGTGGGGGGGACTTGTGGGAAGGGTGGGTCTGGGGGGGTGAGTTGGGGGGTTGGGGGTGGGTAAAAAAAATTTGTTTTGGGGTGCAAGGATATACAGCTGAAAGGTGTTGTCAATTTAAGCTTATGATCCATTTTAGGCAGGTGTCGAAATTTGGAAAATGTTGTTACTTTTGTTATTATGAGTTCAACTGCATCAAATTACTAAAAACAAATAATGGTTAAATTGAACATATGTTCCATCAATGCGTGTGGTTTAAATGATAAAAGAAAAAGGGGTATAATGGCTCAGATACTTAAAACTATGCGGTTGGATATAGTTTGCGTACAAGAGACTCATATTGCTTGGCTTAATAGAAGGTGGTTAAGAGGTCTCGGATTGGAAGTTGTAGGATGTTCTCGTCAAAGCTCTACTATAAGAGGAGTGGCAATATTAAAGCGATCTGGATTAGGGGAAATTAAAAAAGATAAAGAAGATTTATTAGGACGATGGGTCAATGCTGAAATTAAATTTGGAGGATTAATCACTACTATCTGCTCAATCTATGCATCTGTACTGGATGATCCCACTATTCTTAATCTTCTAAACGTCGAGTTAGCTCAATGGCCATCTAATATCATATTATGTGGAGATTTTAATTTACACTTAGACGAAACCTATGATATCAATGGCAGTATTCCATATAAAGGTAGGAAGAAGAAGGTGTTTGGCGCACTTAAAGGGATAATTCAGGATTTCAGAATGCTAGATGTAGGGTATGAGAAAAGGGATGCGAAGTGTGGTTATACTTTTTTTTCCGCCCCGCATCAGAGATTTTTTAGATTAGATTATTTCTTTATATCCAAATGCTTATATAATGAGCTTACTCAAGTGGAATACGAGGTGTCACCGAAAATTATTTCAGATCATAACCCTATTATTTGTAAGTTTGAATTAATTACTCCTTTCATCCCCCGATCATGGTCTTTTGATCGCAAATTACTATATGATTTATCCTATATTGATCATATGAGTAATTGGATTCCGGAATTTTTTTTTACATAATAGAGGCACTGCGTCTGCAGAAACAGTGTGGGATGCTTTTAAATGCGGGGTTCGGGGAGAAACATTGAGCTATTCAATAAAAAAACTAAAAGAGGCCAGAATGCGAGAACTAGTAGAAATGAAAAATGTAAGAATGATAGAGATTCAACTTATGCAGGCGTATAATAAAGGATCAGCTACTGAAACCATAATAAAGGAGTTAACGACCCTTAAATCAAGATTCATCAGGGATTTGCTACAAAATTTGCTCAACAAATCTCTGTCTTTAGGACAGAGGTTTATGAAGTGGGAGAAAATACTGGTAAACATTTGGCTAAGAGGGCTAAACAGAAAGCGACATTTGCCAGCATTGATAAAATAAATAATCTGACAGGAACGACAGTTAATAAAATAGAAGATATTCTTGAAGTATTTAAGGATTTTTATTCTAAATTGTATACAGAAGATGTTAGGTCAGTCTACTCAGATCAGATCACTCAGTTTGCTGACTCAGCTCTGGATATCAAGCTATCTAGTGAGGAAAAGGAGAAATTAGATTCACCATTTACCTGGGAAGAAATTGAACTCTCTCTAATGTCTTTAGCATCAGGAAAAGCAGCGGGCCCAGACGCTATCCCCTTAGAGTTTTTTAAACAGTTTAGATCTGTCCTAAAAACAGAATTATTGGACCTATGTTTAAGAGCTCAACAGGGAAATGCCCCTAATTCATGGCATGATTCTATAATCACTGTGTTTCTTAAAAAAGGTAAACCTCCGTTATTACCCTCATCTTTTCGCCCCATATCTCTTATAAATGCAGACAGTAAAAAAAATTCTAAAACTCTTGCCATACGATTGTCCAACATTATTTCCCCTTTAGTTTCTATTTACCAACACGGCTTTATTCCCACTAGAGAAACTGCTGATCACATTCGGAGAGTGATCTCATTTTTGGATTGGTCCCAAGCAACTCGGTCTAATGTAGGACTTGTATTTTTAGACGCTGAGAAAGCTTTTGACCGGGTTGCTTGGGACTATTTGTGGGATGTTCTATCTAGGAAGGGATTAGGCTCTGGTATAATAAGAGCTTAAAAAACGCTGTATGTTGCTCCTAAAGCGCATATTCGAATTAATGGGAAGATCTCCTCTCCTTTTTTAATCACCAGAGGCACCCGACAAGGATGTCCTTGTTCCCCTTTACTTTTTGCTTTTTATATCGATCCTTTAATTAATCGTTTTCTTTTGGAGCAAAAAATTAAACCTATTGCAATAGCTAGTTTTAGCTTATGCTGACGATATAGTGATAACCACCACCGATGTTCAGTCAGCCCTACCGGTGATTGATGATATTGCCAGGCAATTCGGATCCTTCTCAGGGTACAAACTTAGGGGTCGATTAGGATTGCGGACGGACTTGCGTCCGTCCGCGACCCCAGAGCAGGAGGGAACCTCTGCATGGCATGCGGAGTTCCCTCCTGTGCAATTAGGATGTGACCGCCACCCTGGCGGTCACATCCTCTATTTTTAACATTGCGGCGGGTGCGGCTTCAAACTGCACCCGCGGCAATGTTAAAAATGCACGCATTGCATTTGCATGCAGAAAGAGGCAGGCACTGTGCGGTGCCTGCCGCTTTCTGCATGCAAATGCAGGGGGGTACCATAGGTACCGCCCATGTGCACCCCCCACCCCCCCTTCACCTAGGGGGCCCGCAACGGGCCCCCGCAGTGAAGTTCCGTATGCTTTTCCATGGCGGAAAACCCGCCGCGGAAAAGCATAACTCACTGGCCATCCTAATATGGTGGACGGTGTCTGGAAGACACCGTCACCATATTAGAGTTTTTCCGCCGCGGTTGTAAGCCGCGGCGGAAAAGCTGCGGACAGAAACCAGGACCCACCAGCCATCCTAATGTGGCGGTGGGTCTTTGGTGAGTCCGCTGCGGTTTTTCCGCATCCTCGGGCCGGCGGTGGCTTCCGCCGGCCCCGAGGATGCGGAAAAACCGCAATCATAATGAGGCCCTTAATTTGGAGAAAACTCAAATTCTTTGTTCAGGAGATAAACCATCGTCAAATATTTCCACTACCTCAGAGGTTACATACTTAGGAATTAAGATCTCTCTCCCCATAGAGAAGATACCAGAACGCAATATAAATCCCATAATAACGCAAATGAATGCTTCATTACAGCGTCTAGACCATTTACATTTATCACTTTATGGCAGACTTAACATTTTAAAAATGATGGTCTTACCAAAAGTGCTGTATTTGTATCGTACAATACCACTAGAATTCCAACCGCTCTGTTTTAAAAATTTAGAAAGAACTTCTTCTCGGTTTTTATGGGGGTATAAACGCCATAGGAAATCATCAAAGAAAATGATATTGAGCAATGAATGTGGTGGATGGAATGTTCCTTACTTTCTTTTGTATTATTTTTCTGCCGTACTACAATATATAAGTCCCTTGATTTTGGGAGATAGAGTAGAGGTGGAGAAACATCAAACTCCGTCAATCTATGAAATGATCTTGGGCGAGAAAGTTAAGGGTAGCTTTCTGAAGATTGTAGAGCCCAGCTACCATAAAAAACAAAATATAAAATATTGAAAGCGGCCTTTGGAGTTTGGCAAAAAGTTCGAAAACATCTGAAATTATGTAAACTGAACTCATATACCCCCCTTATATCAAAGGGCTTGTTACCAGAAATTTTCTGTGATTTAACTATGTATAGATGGCAACAGAAAGGTATATGCTATCTGGGAGATTTGTTTAGTAATGATCAAATGTTGTCATTTCAGGAGCTAATGAACATATTCGCTGTGGGAAGAAAAGATTTTTTTAAATTTCTCCAGTTATGAAGATACCTTCAAAATCATCCTTTTATTCCCCCATCTAAAGTCCCACTGTTAGAACTTTTGTAAAAGAAACCTAGTATAGGAGCAATTTATTTAAGTTTAATTCAGGAATATGGTACTGATTTAGGTCAATGTCAGCAGAAATGGGCCAATATTTTAGGCATACCGGAAGTTGATATTTTGTTATCGATCAAAATGGCATCAGATTGTTTAATAACAGGGATGATGAAATCACAACATTTTATGTGTATTCATAATCTGTACTATACCCCTAGTAAAGTTGCCAAGTGGAGCACGACGACCGGTACGAACTGCAGTCCATGTGGTCTATTTTCAGCTGATGATTTACATATGTTTTTTTCTTGTCCTAAACTTTCTCATCTGTTCCAACATATAGAATTTTTTTTATTTATTATTCTTAAATTTGAGGTTAAGATAACAGCGGAGTTGCTGTTACTGGGTATTGATCATACTGCTCCATATTTTTTATTTATTTGCATGGCTACAGCTAGGTCTTGTATTACCAAGGAATGGATTAGCTCAGCTCCGCCGTCTTTCTTTATGTGGCGCGAAAAAATATTGTTTATGTATAATATTGAATCCGCCATATATAAGTTGAAGGGGGTAAAAAAAAAAAAGAGCTCTGGGGGAGAAAATGTGGGCACCAATTGCCGAATGGATTTAAGCTATTTTGCTGTTTGATTTATATTCATTTTTCTGTTATAAGATGTTATGTATTTTATGAAGACTGTCTCTTTCTTTCTTATTTACTTGTTTATTTCATTAGTCATGTATCGCTGTATTTCCTTGCAATAAAATAATAAAATAAAAAAAAATAAAAAACCAGGCAGACACATAGCACACACAAATGCCAATTTCTAAAAGTGGCATTTCTCCCATAGTCATAATAAATCTGTGCACACCACTGCACAGCATTTATTCTCACCATTTCATACAAACTAAACTCGACCACTCTGCTCCTCCCATACCATGAGTTACCACTGACACACTCTGATCAGGAAATCCCCAATGCATTCCTATGGGAGGGCAGGCCAATCTCACCACACGTACACAGAGAGCGCACACACTTTACACTGGACCACAGTGCTAAAGGACCCAGAGACCTAAAGCCATCAACACCAGGTCAAAGACAAGGCAAAAAGTTTAAGGGTGAACCTGCCAAAAATGGCCAAGTCCAACAGAAGTTTTGACTTTGGGGGATTGGTAGTTGCCTATCTATATGGAATGGTGCAGGAAAAAGTGTTAGTTCTGTTTGTTTAGTGATACAAGTGTGGAAGAAGAGGTGGGGGTTCAGTTGATAGAATCTAACTAGTGAAAAGGAGAAAAGAGGGCTTTATGGAATGCATATGTAGCACTGATCAAGTTGGCACCCTGACGAGCCTAATGGGTAATGTGAAGTCCTTGGTAGTGCAAAGGGCATGGACGTGGTCTGCAGTGAAATAACAGTGTTTTTGTGGGAAAAAGCTGAGAGGAGGTGGCACAGGAAAATACAAACTAGAGGAATAGGCCTGGTTAGAAATTGAGGAGCATTAGTTAACTCCCAGAGAACTTTAATAAATGTGAGAGTTGAAGGACACTGTGATAGACTATCTTTGGAAGAATGTGGGGTTAGGATTCAATGAACAAAAGAAACACAAGGGTATGGGGAGAGGTAAGTTCAGAGAATGGCCTGGCATAGAAATGCCCTGGCAGAGAGTTTTTTTCCAAGTGCTCTTTGGTGACAAGTTGAAGGGGCTAAAGGAGAGTTGGATTGGATCACTATATGAGCAAGCCAGCTTGGGAGAGTAGGGGTGACAGATGGAGTGGAGATATGGTACTCTGTTGATGAAGGATTTAGAAAAAGGAGGGACATTGTAGATGGACAAGAATAATGGGAAATATGTTACAGCAGTTTGGACAGCAGTATTCATTCAGGGGACAGAATTTAAGTTAAAGGACTTTTGTGTTGAGTAGCTTTATGTGCAAACTTAAGGGGGATTGGATTGTTGGTTATTATTCTTTTGTTAGTGAGGCCAAGAGGTGTAGGCTGTAAGGTGTGGTAAGAGTTGAGTATTTGCAGTGCTGACCTGTCTCATTAAAGAAGCCTTTTCCAAACTATTCTAGTCTATGTTAGTGCACTATCTCACCTGAACTACACCCCATTGATTTCAATCCATACCGAGTGCCTTGTTGCTGTAACGTGGGCCAGCGGAACAGAAGCAGCGCAATTCATACAAATCTGCTCTTTGATGTGATCTTTGTGCTAACACTAAATAGATGTGTATGCAAACTCAAGCAAGGAGCAAACTAAGTCAAGGTTCATCAGGAATTGTGGCAGTCACCAACATTGCAGCCAGGGTGAGTAACAACGCAACAAAGTCACAGTGCTCTCAATAGGTAAGGTGATAAAAGGGTATTGGGTGGGTAGGCACATTGGGAGGATCTCCTGGAATGATTAGGCATGTGGTGCAGTGCAAAGGGCTGCAAAGGTAGTAACTGGGTGGTGTAGGTTAGAGGGTGGGTATTTAGGGAGTAAAGGCAAAGGGCAGAGAGTTAGGGTCCATCATTAGCAGGAAGGTGATGCAGTGGCTGCAGCAGTGTCAGTATGGACGTTTTTTGTCCATGTGTTTGTCAGTAAATTAGGGGATGGCAGGAGCCAGAGAGCCTAGAGTAGAGGAGGCACTTAGAGTGCTGAGGGATGCATGGATGAAACATTTGCTGGTTATGGGGTGGGTGCCGGCCCTGGGAACTAGACAGTGCTCTTCCCGCAAGGTCAGTGCAGTGAATGTTGGCGGCCGTGCTGGCCTGCCCACTAGCAAAAGCCACAATAAGTACAAGTGAGATTAGAGTGAGGTCAGTAGCCTAAGAGGGTGCCAGATGGAGCATTAGCAGACCACACCCTTCAATGGCATTTGGGAAAAGTGGCTAGTGAAGATACTAAAGCCAGTGATGTCAATGGAGACGAAATGGAAGCTACAATACACTTACACGGGCCGTCTACTGTGTGAGATCCCTCCAGGGGAAGGCAGGCCCAGAAATGAAGAGTGCAGGGACTGGCCATGGGGCATGTAGCGCCACACTAGGGAGTCGGCTTGGGCTCTGCGGGTACATTAGACGTCAGAATGCCACCAGCACTGCTCTGGGCTGGTGAAGGAATGAAAAACAAAAAAATGGCTGCAGAGCCTGTCAGCAGGCCTGCATCAGGGCAGCAATATCAAATCAGGGCAGCAATATCAAAAAAGGAAAAGCAATAGAAAGAGAGAAAACCCATATGCAAGAGAACAATTTCTATGAAATTATCACAAATTTATTACATATTATAAGACAATTAAGACAATAGCGCTCAAGACAAAAATGCTGGTATACAAATAATACATATCACAAACCAGACAGGTGGCAAACGAAAAAATACACATTACAGTACAAGACGCTTTGTGGCAGATCAATATGTGGTCACAGAGAAACAGAGTCTACAGAAAAAGGAGGGTATGGTGGGAGTACAAGAAAGGGAAGAGAAGGAAGTGAAGGAAAAGGAGAAAGAAAAGGGGAGTAAGGAGGTGAGGCATAAAAAGTCATTGTACATGGGAATAACAAAGCTGCTTTGGGGACACGTGATGAAAATATTTGGAGTGGTGAATAAATTGAAATTTTTAAACTATTGCACAGGGAGGGTCAAAGGAAGAGGAATATGAAGGGGCTCGGAGATCAACAGTGCTGGTCACTACTGAAAACTAGACAACTTTTAAATATATGTTAGTGTATATTGTGCAAAGTTTCCAGATAGATGCATAGCCTTCTTTAAATATTAGATACAATATGGAAGGCCTAAATTATCTTTGGGGGTTATATGTAGGTGAGGTAAGATTAGGAATTGCCGGCACAATGGTCAGAGGATGTAGAGATAAAATGAGTGTTTTATATCTGCAGTGGGTGGCACTGGCAACACTGGTACCTATAGTGTACAAGGCCAGTGCGGTGCCAGTGCTTTATCTGCGATTTCAATTGCATCCCACCCAGGGTGGTGTTGGTGGCACAGGTAGAGGGCAGCAGACTCAGTCAGAGGCTTGTTGGGCATCCAATATGGGTTTCTGTGTGCCGAAATATTGCAAGTTTAACATGAGTAAATAAAGTGTGCAACAGGGGCCCCCTCGCACAGTGTAGAAGTTATGTGGGGGTGGAAACAGGGGCCGCTCTTGGCAACTGCAGCCTTAGAGAGAGGCGATGGAAGTGGGGTCTGGGAACAATGTGAAAAAACTCACATTATGGTAAAGTTAGTTTGGTTACGTTATTGGTTGCCGTTTCACAGGAACAGAGCGGATGCCAAGCTGTAGGTTTTAAGGATGGGTTTTGGTTGGGTTATGAAGGTCTTCCAGGTAGGAAATGGGCAAATGTAGGAAATATGCTTTTTCTGTGTGGTCACTGAATTTTTCTCCTTTTTCTGGACTCTGTTTTAGTGCTGTTTTGTAGACTCTGCAAAATGAGGCACTGCTATCCAGTGCCCCGTGCATGTGCTATGGCCCTATAACATGAAGAAATTGGCTAATTCCTAATTGGCATGTGTACATTTTCTTTAAAGCCATAACATATGATGCAGAAATACACCCATGACACAAAAGGGTAAATGCACCCTGTTGACCGCAGCACTTATTGCATGATCCACTGGTGTAACAAAAAACACATGGCTACACTACACTGTACGGTGCTGTCCCTTTTATGAATTTAAATCGAGTCTGTGATGATAAAAGAGAGGTTACCAGAGGAGAAAAAGAGGGTGATGTTGCAGTTGCTGGAAGAAATATTGTCAAGGAGCAAACTCCAAGTGAGGGACGTTCAGTTGCTCTTATGGCATTTAAACTTTTCATGCAAGTTGGTATGGGTGGGTTGAAGTTTTTGCACTAGGATTGGCTTGTTGTTGTTGGGGTTATCACTTCCCCATCATAGGGCGAGGCACTCTGAAGGACTTTGGGCTGATCTGAGGATGTAGAAAGTATTTTTAAATCACTTTAATGGGATTTTACTGTCGGGCTTGGGTTAGGAGACAAAGGGAAAAGTTCAAATCTCTTCAGATGCAGCATGTGGTCCAGACTTTGGCAGGAAAAGTGGTGTGAGGAACAGCGGCTAGAAGAGTAGCAGTGGGAAGATCGCAGCATCACCTTTCTGGCAATTCCTTCCTCTGGTGGTGGCTTTGGCACTAGGGAGCGAAAACCTTAAGAACAAGAAGGTTTGTTCAATGTGGGTAAAACGGGAGTAGTAAAATTTATGAACAGGCAAGCAGCTGGAGATGAAGGTGCTGCAAGGGTTTTGTCTCGGATTCAATTGCTTAAAGTACAATACCATATTTAAAGCGAGGCATGTTCCAGGAGTGGTCAATGAAACTGTGTATGCGTTCTCTCGTTCGAAGTGGAGGAGATTCTGTGGGCTTGCATTGGGAGCAGTTGGTGAGAAGAAAGAGATGCCGAGATATCTTTGGCAGGTAGGGGGTTGAGGATTATAGATATGATCCTTGGCGCTTCAACAAGAAGGACATAAACAAAGGCCTAAACTGAGTTTCTGGGGTCAGAGTGGAAGCTTTTGAAAGTGCAGAGGAGATTGTACACTTTATAATGTGTAAGACTGAGAGAGGTTTGTCATATGTAACCATAGTGGGCACGCTGGCATGAATAGCCGTTTATGGCAAACTGCTGTGTGGTTATGAGCCATCAGTGGATGAGAAGGAATGAAGTTTACAGGTAGGTTGAGTCGGAGAAAGAGAAATGGTGCAAATCTTCAGAAGTCTCTATCATGGTCAATACTTTAGACAGTGATGGCATTGCTTCCAAGGGTTTGTTTAGATGGGCACGAAGTTGTGTTATTTTCCATATGGAGAATGGGAATATTTTTTGGATCCTTTAGCGCTTTGGAGCAGCTGAGGGTAAGTAGGGCAAGCGTTTTGTGCAGTGCAGCTGTAGAATACGATTACAATTCTGCTTTATAAGTTAAAGGCACATCAGTGGGCGAAAAGTTGAATGGTAGCTTTGAGAAAATATCATGTGGCAGGATAGAGTATGGTATATATTTTTTTTTTTGTAAGACTTTATTAGCAGTTGTCAAATATACATTACAATATTTGTATGTTCAGATATCAGTTGCCACATATTCAGTAATTCGATGTTTGTGTTACACAGCTATTTAGCCGACAACCTTCCGGTCCGGCAGCAATCGTGGATAGAGTATTTGAGACATTCCAGCAGTAGGTAGAGAAATTATACGTCTTACTTTTTATTATTTTATCTGAACATAACTATAGACTCATTAGGAATGATGAACATCATATCAAGATATCAATATGCATACAACCGTTCACATTAGTGGGTTTTCCCGATTCACTATTCTATCTCTTTCTTGTGAGTAGCGCACCCGTGTGTGCCTAGACCCCTCCCACTATCTCAATATTATATGTGTGTCAGTTCTCTGGCTCGTCCTCTCCTTCAGAGCTATCATCATCCTCTTCCGGAAGAGGTTCACACAGGTCACCCCGATACTTATTCCAAGGTAACCATAATCTGTTCCATTTGCCAGGGTTAGCTCTTATCTTGTATACTGCTCGCTCGGTTACCATCAATCTATCCGTGTTTCTGCACCATTGTGCCGATGTCGGTGTTTCCGCTGCCCCCCATTTCTGCGCTTTATCTCGCTTAGCCAACATTACTCCCACCACTACCCACTGTTGTCCCTGACGTGTCAAATCAGTCTTCCCCCATATATTCAGCTAGTGTATGGTATATTGGTGGAAACTGAAGTTTAAAGGCTTGGCAGTGTGGGAGGAAATATTTGCGCACAGAGATGGGTCAAGTGTGACCAGTTGTCAGTTGCTTGATGGTGCTCTGTAAAGCATTAGAACAGCTGGGCTTGCCAGGGGATGAATTTGGGACACATTCATTTAGAATGTAGCAAAAGCAACAGAGGCTGGAAGGTGGGTATGGTCGGATGAGATCATTAAAAGTTTGGGACACTAGTCTTCAGACTGTTACAGGAAACAAATTAGGGATGAAGTTGTACTGTCTTAATATGATGATCTAAGTGTTGTTTTTTCTGGTTGCTTGCTGGTTCAGTAATTGGTCCATTGAGATACTTTATGTCTGTATGGATATGATGTCACTTGTTCATTAAGAGGGCAGAAAAACTGGCAGCCCTAAAGTACACGTGGAAAGCAGCTGGGATTTGACAAAGCCATGATAGGGTGAAATGATGCAGGAAAGGGAATGAGATGGACAGAACGCTTTGATTGTTGGTGAAACTGTCCAGAGTTGGCGGGTGTCCTAATGGACTCTTGATGCATTTGGTAGAGTGCGATCTGGTGAATTTGAAAGGCTTAGCATTGATAATAGCCATCAAAAGGGACACACGCTTGGTAAAGGGATTATGGTCTGGGATGCTTGTTATGTGAACTGAGCTGGTACCCAGGAGAGTGTGGCACAGGCAGACAGGCAGGCAGCTATTTACAGAGCAAGGCGCAAGGTGGATAGGGAGATAAAAAAGCTTTTGGAAGGAATGACGGCATTGATAGAATAGTGCAAGAGAAACACTTCTTTTGAGATCTCGGGCTGCACTTGTCGGTGTTTGGCATTGATCTTGTTGCAGATTAGGAAGTGCCTAGAAAAGGTGTTGGGAGAAATGGTTGGTTGATTAAAGACCCAAGGACAAGTTTCTAGGGCAGGGGAGGGGTAGGGATTTTCTTGTGGCATGATTGCATGGTGCAATATGATGATATGGGGGGTGGGTGAATCATTTATGGGGGAAGTAGAGGGTGGGTGGGGAATAATTTAGTGTTCATGCTGAATTTAGTTATTGGTTAGATTGTTAAGATGTTGAATTACAGATCAATTTGTAGGGGACTGGTGAAGTCAAGTGCAGTGATGTGGCCATGTTGTTGAGGGGATACTTGGGGGCAAAGGTAAATTCATGGACAGGTTACAACAATGTATAGTGAGGTACCACTTTAGTTTGGACGTCTATTGTGCTGAGCTGTTCATGGTTTTTAATGGGAACCTGCTTCATTAAAGTGTTTTTTTTTCACACACTTTGAAGGTCAAGGTAGCTTTCAGTACTACAAGTAAGCAATGTCCACATTATTAAGTTACAACAAGAGAAAGCTCTCACCACGGACCAAGTGTCCATCTAGATGTTGTTCTCAGTTCTGAACACTATTTGAGCCTGATCTCTCAAGAGAGAACCTAATTAACAATAACAAAGTACTAGAGAATATCTCATCACAATTTATTTACCATATGCAATATTAAAAACATACAATTTTGGGCTATTTCTAGCCTCAATAGATGCTATAAAACACCTATTTAACCAATGTTACAATCTAAAATCTTTGTGTCAATTGATATAGTTAAAACATTTGTTAAAAAACAGTCGACACAGCGTTTTGGTGATTTCTTGATGGTGGCACCTTCTTTAGGACTAACAAAAGTTTTTTTTTAGATAAAAATCTGCATGGTAAAAGAATAGTCAATTTTAGATAACATGTATCTGAAATAATTATACATTTCTACAGTTTTCTTTCTACTAGTAACTCGCTATCCTTGAAAACAACATAAAGGTTTAACTCAAACATTATTATCAAAGCAGGCTGTTCAGCAGTGATGGCTAACAATAATCATATTATATTCCCTAATTTCCATCTCTTTAACACTTGGTCCCCCTATCTAAGCCTTGGGATCCACCTACATAGTGTCACAATTCTGCTACTGAATGACTGTTAAAGTTCATTGCTCTTATTGTATGTTCCTTTCTTGTGTTCGTTATCCTATTACTCCTATGCTGTTGCCACTGCATTGGATGATTCTATTAACAAGACACCACAATCTATAAGCTTAATCTCTATAAGGCCCATGTCTCTAGAGCACTTGGTTGTTGCCCTTGTTATAGATCATCTTTTTATAAAACTCTGTACACTTCAAGATTTTTTTGTAATACCTTATTTTTATCGGTGTTTATTTTGATGTTCTGATCATCAGATATGGGGATTTATGACCGCCTCAAATATGGGGATTTATGTCCACCTCTAAGCCACAGGGTATTTACCTGTGTGTGATAAAATGATTAAAGACTCATTATATTCCTGGTTTTTTAGTTATGGCTGAGTGTGTTTTAAAGTATTTAAAAGCAGAAACATTCATAAGATGAACAGCCAAAAAACATCAATTAGGTAAAATGCAGGCAATTTATTAATATAATACTTTCTACATAGAAAGGAGGTATGTTAAAGGATTGATAACCGTAAAAACACTGAAGTAATAGGGAGATGTAGGATAATAATACTCTATGACCATATGGCGGTCCGTTGTTAAAGAAAACATTGTGACTATATAAATAGATGAACACTAAAATATTGCCGCCATGTCGGCCTCCTTTCCCAATAGCAAACCTTTACAAACGAGTAACCATAGTGATACCGAGAGGCTACAATGTTTAAAGATGTCTAATATGCAGGTCGTAACTGTACTAATTGAGAAAAGAAGAGGCAAATACATTGTTTCATGCAATTAAGCAAAAAGAGGAAATCATTTAAAAAAATCGAGTCGGAGTGCCCATTGTAAACTTATAACTTTATCGAGCGTATGACCTACTAATGCGGCAGAGAACTAATCCCGCCTATTTAGGCGGGGCTTTAGAGTATAAATAAGAAGTGGGACACCGGATGTTCATGATTTGAACTATCCCGGAAGTCCGTTAACACAGAGAGGCCACGAGATTTTAATCCGGTAAGTGCGTAATGAAACTCTACATGCCAGCCGTGCCGTACTTCAGTTCAGTTTTTTTACCTGAGAATTTCTATTGGTGGGTCTAAACTGAATATAATTAGTCAATATGATAAATTAACAAAGTAAGTCATGCTTTGCTTAAAATATAAAATGCGCCTATCATGCATCCTAACAAATGCTCGAGTTCATCGCTAACCAGTCCTGATGCAGGAATAAACGTTCCGAAGAGCTTTATTTAAAACAAAGCCAAACAGAGTGCGTACTGACCCCCTTGAAAGAGTGGATGGTTACACTCATAATGTGGAACATTTAAAAAAATAACTTTGCGAAATAACTTTATGCGAGACAGATATCGACCGTGCCGTAGTTTTCAGAAAAGTCATGTTTGGCTCGGTTTTGAACCGCAAATAACAGGCAGTATTAAAATAATTAGTAAGTCATGTTTAAAATACATTATCAAAACGACACATGGACCGGTTAGCAGGTCTGTAGCATTTTGAATCTACGAGAAGTAAGGGCTGCAAATAAACTACGCGGCACTGGGAGGAAAGGAAGGAGCCCAGGGCATAAATTAATGGGAAGCCCGATTCTTTCTTTTCAATATACATCGTGGTGTTCCCCAATGGGTGACAACGGATGCGGCTCCGATTTATGTCCAATAAAATATTGCCAACCACAGATACATTGCATCCATCCAGAGAACGAGTGGTATAATGTGATAATAAATGAAAAGACATTGGTTAGATCACTCTCCATATAGAAAGTATGTAATGCAAAAACTATAATACTTATAGTATTTAAATCAATGTACTCCAGGAAAGCTATAACACTGAATGAGTATAGTCATGCTTTTTACAGATTTTTAATGTGTGGGCATAGTCAATAGCCGAAGATCACGAACACTAAGCCGCCAATTGAAAAGTGCTTTTGTGAGGTCTTCAAAAAACCAAAGCGCCCGTGGAGATATAACGAATAAAAGTTTGTGTCGATGAACACAGGTGAGCATTAACAAGTAATAATACTAGGTAGGGAGACGAATTTAAAAAGAAGAAATAACTCCATATCTCCTATGTAGGTTTGTTTTTACCATCATCAACGTATATTGGCTATCTCTCTAGAAATAAGCACACATCGTGACTATGATGAGTACTATAATCGTATGGTGGTGTTAACGGACAGAAATGTATGGACTAATTTAGATCCAAAGGGTATGAATGTTTCTGCTTTTAAATACTATAAAACACACTCAGCCATAACTAAAAACACAGGAATATAATGAGACCTTAATCATTTTATCACACACAGGTAAATACCCTGTGGCTTTGAGGTGGATATAAATCCTCATATTTGAGGCAGAGATAAATCCCCATATCTGATGACATCAGAACATCAAAATAAACACAGATAAAAATAAGGTATTACAAAAAAATCCTCAGGTGTACAGATTTTTATAAGAAGATTATCTATAACGAGGGCAACAACTAAGTGCTCTAGAGACATGGGACTTATAGAGATTAAAGCCCATAGATTGTGGTGTCTTGTAAATAGGATAATCCAATGCAGTGACAACAGCATAGAAGTAATAGGATAATGAACACAAGAAAGGAACACACAATAAGAGCAATGAACTTTAACAGTCATTCAGTAGCAGAATTGGGACACTATGTAGGTGGATCACAAGGCTTAGATAGGGGGACCAAGTGTTAAAGAGATGGAAATTAGGCAATGTAATGTGATTATTGTTAACCAACACTGCTGAACAGCCTGCTTTGATAATAATATTTGAGGTAAACCTCGATGTTGTTTCCAAGGATAGCGAGTTACTAGTAGAAAGAAAACTGTAGAAATGTATAATTATTTCAGATACATGTTATCTAAAATTGACTATTCTTTTACCATGCAAATTTTTATTTAAAAAAAAACTTTTGTTAGTCCTTAAGAAGGTGCCACCATCAAGAAATCACTGAAACGCTGTGTCAACTGTTTTTTGAACAAATGTTTTTAACTATATCAAATGACACAAAGATTTTAGATTGTAACCTTGGTTAAGGAGGTATTTTATAGCATATATTGTTGCTAGAAATAATCCTAAATAGTATGTTTGAAATATTGCATATGGTAAATAAATTGTGATGAGATGTTCTCTAGTACTCTGTTGTTGTTAATTAGGCTCTCTCTTGAGAGATCAGGCTCAAATAGTGTCCAGAACTGAGAACAACATTTAGATAGACACTTGGTACGTGGTGAGAGCTTTCTCTCGTTGTAATGTAATAATAGGGACATTGCTTACTTGTAGTACTATGTTTGTAGTACTATGTTTACCCCGTCCCTTTGCTCTGCATCGGGGTAACTCCTTCTCTTTTGTCCAAAGTAGCTCTCAGAGTGCCCATCACCCAAATGCGCTTTGTACACATGTATTTCAGGCTCCTAACAGAGATTTAATTAGATGGGTACGGAACTGCATGCCTTTGCAAAATGGGGATCTGGCTAGTGGGTGTCTCCCTACTGTGTTTTTTCTAAAGATTTGTTGTTGAACAACAGTTGATGTGAACTCCCTCTACTTTACAGCTATAATTAGGGCCACTGGAATTATGCAATTTTGCTGCTGCAGTGTGTATTGCATAATTATGGATTCACCATATTTGCCACATAATCCATCATCAATTGCAAAATCCGTAGAGTTTAACAAAAAAAATTGTTTCTAGCTCAAAGGGTTTAAACTTTACCTAAAATATGGCAACAAGTGTTGCAGAGAGGTGAAAGGCCCTTTGCAACGGTTGGCTAGTCCATTTTCTGTTGCTTGTTGCTGCATTTGGGTACTAATGTTGTGAAACCTTTGACCAGACAGCTTTAATCTGTGTAAAAATTGTGAAAATAGGAAAGCAATAGTAACACACAATATGCATAATTTGCTATTTCTTGCAGTATAACTTAGTCAAATTTGCAGCTTAATTTGCCCCCCCACATAATTACAGCGTCCCTGGCTATAAAGGCATAATTATTGTCTACAACTGAAGACTTGCCGTGAAAAGTTTAAAAGGCATTTCTAATGCAAACTGAAACATCTGTGAACTGGCGCTGTTTTACTCAAGAAAAACAAGACTTTAACTAAACTCATATATAGAGTCCAGACTGATTACCCACGCATTCTAGAACGTTCAACCTGTCCAATGCATTTCAATAGAAAGCTCATGACAAAAAATCAACGATGAATTTGTCCTTGTGTAATGTAACCAGTCATGCAGCTCCCATAGGGCTGAAAGGGCTTCAGCACAGTCTCCCCATCCCACCCCCCCCCCCCACTGTGTCTCAGCCTGAGCTGCTGTGGGCTTGGCTGGGCAGTGTCTAGAGTCTTTTAGGTGACTGCTTATTTTTGTACCGTCTGGAACATCAACATAATAGGCTGGCAACCCTAATCATAAGACTGGCAGTTTTTTGCAGGATCAGCACATTATTTATTTCCTCTACCCTCGATCCCTGATTAATGCCATAATAGAAATAGTTTACCTTGTATCTGAAACCCTACTCCGCTGTCAACAACATCCTGAGTGACTTCAAGTGTCTGGGAATGCACCCTGCATGCAGACAATTCACTCCTCATTTTCGCCCTTCACTTTCACACTCACCCTGCACTCACAGCGATCACAATGCACCCACACTAATCACCATGCACTCACACCATTCTCCCGCTCACCCTGCACTCAGTGATCACCCAGCACTCACAATGAACCTGTACTGTTCACCCTTTATCTCACCATGTAGTCACACGAGCACACTACCCATCCTGCAGTATTGTGACACTTTACTCACTTGTCCCTCTCACTGCTCAATCTGCAATCTCACTCAAACAAGCCCATCACTAACCATCCATTCATTCCTCCCACTCTGCACTTACATCCGCACCCAAATTCATCTGGTATCCTCACTCACCATGCAGTCCCTCCTCTCACCCTACTCTCACACTGTCACATCACTCACAGTGCACTCAAGTCAAGTCAAGTCAATAAACTTTATTCGGTTGTTTGAGATGACAACCATAAAAGCATTTTCCATTATACATATATTAGCTCATAATATCACTAAAAAAAACGGTTAAAAGAATGACTTTAACAAAATAAAGATACTCACAAAAGTTGCAGGCATATTAAACATTCAAATTAATAAATAAAAATATTCAAAAGACTTAAAATATATCTTTTCAATTAACAATGCTATTATCCTTCCATACTTTTCCTAAATTTCATTGCCTGTTTTAAAAAGCTACATACATACAGGGTACAGTCATAATTTAGCAGCTGAAGGTATAAAAGTGCTGGTCTGAATTGAGAAAAGTTCATTTTTTTTAGGCAAGGTTTTAAGTATAACTTCCTCGGTATATTGTAAAAGGGACAGAAAAATAAAAAGTGTGCCAGATCTTGCCGAGACTTATCGTCGCAGCCGCAAGCCGGCAACACTTGTCCACGATGAAATCCTTTGGGCACAGCCAAAAGTAAATGAAATAGATCTAGCCTGAACCTTGTCAGTAAAAAGCAGTCATAACTAGACATTGGCCATGTTAGGTACGGTTCCATGAACAAGGTTGTTTTTATTAATACATGATTTTGTACACTATCTTTCCTCAATTCGCCAGTCTCCCTATCTAGGTATCTGCAAGAGATATAAGCCTTCTTCACCAAGATAACATCTAGTTTGGTAATGGATTCAGGAGCTGAGAAAAGCTCAGGTCGTCCTATATCAGTAAAGCAATTACTCAGATACTTTATCCAGGGAACCTTCAGCCTATTTTTCCAAGTAAGTGCTTCTTTCAGTATGAGCTGAGTGAGTGGTATGTTATCATTTAGCCAACAGTTTAACAAACATATTAGGGGATTTACTGCCATTTTATCGCATAAAAAGGGAATACCCAGTTCTTCATGTACAGAAAAATTTGCCGTTCCCCTGGGGACTCTTAGTAGCTGCTTTAAGAAATTGTTTTCAACTATCTCTAGGGCTCCCAGTGGGACGTATCCCCATATCTCACTACCATAGCATGCAGTAGTAATGCTCTTGGCTTGGTAGAGTTGGAGTAATGCAGCAACTGGACTATTCCCCATTTTTCTTGAGAAGTCAAATATTGCCGCATTTGCCCTGATTACCTCTCCTTTTTTTTTTGTATTACGGGTCCCCAGTTCAGTTGACGGTCGAACAGGACTCCAAGGTAGGAGAATGTATTTGTTACAGGGATTGGTACTCCATTAACATTTAGACGATTTGGCTTTTTATGTCCCTGGCCAACCTTCATTGCGAAGGATTTGGAATTGTTTATACTCAGGTCTCTGGATTTCATGAAGGTGAAGAAGGAGTCTAGTAAAGTTTGAAGAACATTGGCAGTTCAAGCTAAAAGGACTGCGTCATCCGCATAAAGCAGAACCGGCAGTCCCTTTCGTCCAATGTACGGGTAGTCAGTGTTTGTACCTAAAAGGTGCTCCTCCAATTCATTTATATCTAGATTAAAAAGGAACGGGGCCAGAATGCATCCTTGGCGAACTCCCCGGTACACTCCAAAATCTTTTGGCACATTTAGGTCTTGTGTGTACCTAACATTTGCTTTCATATCGGAGTGCATATCTTCTAACAGATTAATTAAATTCTGTTCCACGCCCATTTTCGCCATGGCATCCCAGAGCTTCCCACGGCTTACACAATCGAAAGCCGAGGAAAGATCCATGAACGCCATGTGAATTGTTCCTTGTCGGGCCTTGGTATACTTCCCTATAATTAAGTATAAATTTAAGCATTGAGTAATAGTAGAATGACCAGGCCTAAATCCATATTGGATTGGGGATAGTATGTTATTTTCATCTGACCATGTGACCAGTCTATTTAAAATTACTCCCCCCACTACTTTGGCAACAGAGTTAATTAACGATATTGGCCTATAGCAGAGGGGGCTGTTACGGTCACCTTTTTTGAACACGGGCACAATGGTAGATACCCCCTATGACTTTGGGCATCCACAAGTCACAACCGCATTGAGTACGGCTGTGAGGACTGGTGCCCAGAGTGTTATACGGGATTTAAAAAGGTCGGTGGAAGACCATCCGGTCCTGGGGCCTTGTTGTTTGACAGCCCTTCGATTCCCTTTGCAACCTCGTTAATTGAGAAGAGCAGCAAATTTTCTTTAGAAAGAACTGGAATGTGTTCTGCCTGCAACTCATTATTTTTAAAAATAGAACTAAAATGATTGACCCACTCTTCCTCTGGGATATTAGTACCCACAGTGGAATTTCTAGGTTGATCAAATAAGGGTTTGTTTATGATATCCCAAAACTTCGAGCTGTTTTTCAATGTTTCAGGATCTAACAAGGACTCCCAAACGCTTTTCTTTACCTCTCTCTTGCGTTTAGCGAGGGTCTTTTTCTACCTAAATCGCATATCCTTGATAAGCACCGGATCTCTAGGTTTTGTTTTCAGTGCTATCTTGAGCTCGCGGCTAGCCTTGGAGCAGTCTTTATCAAACCACTTTGGGCTACTATTTGCATTTGTATTCCCTTTGACTGGCACCATTAACAGTGATTCTACTTTTATGGCAACCTCCTCAAAAGATGCTAAAATTTGTTGCGGTGCTGATACAGGTGATATACATACTGAAAATTCAGGACTACACATATTGTTAATAGAAGTGCACAAGTTTTCACAATCCACCAATGACCATTTTAAGCAACGCTTTCCATTTATACATTTTGTGGTTCCACGACCCACACGTGGATTTCATTTTTCAAAAATGTTCCTAACTATTTTAATGCATATAGGGTTATGGTCGCTATAAATGCTCATTTGAATGCAGTAGTCCAGAACAACGTTAACAAGGTCTGCAGACAATAAAATATGGTCTATATATGTTCCTGTTGCGTGGCCTTTAAATATGGGAATAGGGAAGAGAGTTTGATCCGATACTGTGGACATTGCTGTGATAAGGTTATTTTCATTCATTAGCGCATTTAGTTCAATCAATCAAACAATCACAGGCATTTATAGAGCGCACTACCTACCCGTAGGGTCTCAAGGCGCTTGGGGGGGGGGGAGGTGCCGCTACTGCTCGAACAGCCAGGTCTTGAGCTTCTTCCTGAAGGAGAGGTGGTCTTGGGTCAGGTGCAGGTCGGCCGGGAGGGAGTTCCAGGTCTTGGCGGCCAGGTAGGAGAAGGACCTTCCTCCTGTAGTGGCTCTGCGGATGCGTGGGACGGCGGTGAGGGCGTGGCTGGCAGATCGGAGGTGGCGTTTGGGAGCGTAGAAGTTGATGCGGTTGTTGAGGTAGCTCGGGCCTTGATCGTGGAGAGCTTTGTGTGCGTGGGTAAGGAGGCAGAAGGTGATTCTCTTGTTGACCGGGAGCCAGTGCAGGTCTCTTAGGTGTCCGGAGATGTGGCTGTGTCGTGGGATGTCGAGGATGAGTCTGGCTGAGGCGTTCTGGATGCGCTGGAGTCTCTTCTGGGTCTTGGCGGTGGTTCCGGCGTAGAGTGCATTGCCGTAGTCCAGTCGGCTGGTGACGAGGGCCTGGGTGACGGTCTTCCTGGTCTCTGTGGGGATCCACCAGAAGATCTTCCGAAGCATGCGCAGGATGTTGAAGCACGACGAGGAGACGGCGTTGACTTGCCTGGTCATGGAGAGGGAGGAGTCCAGAATGAAACCCAGGTTGCGTGCGTGGTCCATCGGTTTGGGTGCGGTGCCCAGGGCGGGGGGCCACCAGGAGTCGTCCCAGGCGGAGGGCGAGGAGCCCAGGATGAGGACCTCCGTCTTATCTGAGTTCAGTTTCAGGCGGCTCGTCGTTATCCACTCGGCTACCTCTCTCATCCCTTCGTGCAGGTTGGCTCTGGCGGCGGCGGGGTCGTTGGTCAGGGAGAGGATCAGCTGGGTGTCGTCGGCGTAGGAGATTATGTTGAGGTTGTGTTGGCGTGCGATGGCCGCGAGGGGGCTCATGTAGACGTTGAAGAGAGTCGGGCTCAGTGAGGATCCTTGAGGGACGCCGCAGATGACTTCGGTGGCCTCTGACTTGTACGGTGGTAGGCGGACTCTTTGTGTTCTTCCGTCGAGGAAGGAGACGATCCATTCCAGTGCCTTCTCCTGGATTCCGACGTTGCTGAGGCGCTGCACTAGGGTGCGGTGGCAGACCGTGTCGAAGGCCGCGGAGAGGTCTAGGAGGATGAGGGCCGCTGTTTCTCCGTTGTCCATCAGGGCTCGGATGTCGTCAGTGGCGGCGATGAGGGCGGTCTCGGTGCTGTGGTTGGCACAGAATCCGGACTGCGATGGGTCGAGGGATCCATTCGTCTCGAGGAAGGTGGCCAGCTGTTTGTTGACGGTCTTCTCGATGACTTTGGCTGGAAATGGGAGTAGAGAGATGGGGCGGTAATTCTTGAGTTCGGTGGGGTCTGCTGTAGGTTTCTTAAGTAGAGCGCTGAGTTCGGCGTGCTTCCAGCTCTCGGGGAAGGTGGCGGTGTCGAATGAGGTGTTGATGATGTCCCGTAGGTGGGGTGCGATGACAGCGTCGGCTTTGTTGAAGACATGGTGAGGGCAGGGGTCGGTCGGAGATCCGGAGTGGACGGAGTTCATCATGTGGACGGTGTCTTCGGTGTTGACCGGGGTCCAGGCGCGGAGGGTGGTGGTGGGTGGCGTTGCTGCGGTCGTGGCGTGCGTCGGTTGAGTGCTGAAGCTGTTGTGTATGTCCGCGATCTTGTTGTGGAAGTAGGAGGCGAGGGAGTTGCAGAGGTCTTGCGATGGGGTGATGTTGTTGTTTCCGGCGTTGGGGTTGGAGAGCTCTTTCACGATGTTGAAGAGTTCCTTGCAGTTGTGTGCGCTGTTGTCCAGCCGGTCCTTGAAGGCAGTTTTCTTGGCGATGCGGATCAGTTGGTGGTGTTTCCGGGTGGCGAGCTTGAGGGTGGTCCTGTTGTCCGGCGTGGGTTCCTTTCTCCAGACTTTCTCGAGGGCTCGGCAGTTCTTCTTGGAGCTCTTGAGTTCGTCGGTGAACCATGGGGCTCTCTTACTGCCGGGTCTGCTGGGCGGGATCCTCAGAGGGGCGAGTTCGTCTGCGCATTTGCTGATCCACTTCGAGAGGTTGTCGGCGGCCTGGCTGGGGTTCGCTGAGCTGGCCGGAGGGTGCTGGCTCAGGGAAGCGGCGAGCTGGTCGGCTGTGATCTTGTTCCAGCTTCTTCGGGCAACCTGTTGCTGGCGGTGATGGATCGTCGTTCTTCTGAAGGTGAAGTGGATGCATCTGTGGTCCGTCCAGTGGAGTTCTGTGGCGTGGCTGAAGGCGATGTCTTTGCTGGATGAGAAGATGGCGTCGAGTGTGTGTCCGGCGAGGTGGGTGGGGGTGGACACCAGCTGCTTGAGTCCAAGGTTGGCGAGGTTGTCGAGCAGGGTGCTGGTGTTGCAGTCGTTGTTGTTCTCCAGGTGGAAGTTGAAGTCCCCCAGGAGGATGTAGTCAGCGGAGGGGAGGGCGTGCGGGCTGACGAAGTCGGCGATGTCCTCGCTGAATTGAGTGCGTGGTCCCGGAGGTCGGTAGATCAGGGTGCCTCTGAGGGTGGTCTTCGGGTCGGTGTGGATCTGGAAATGCAGGTGTTCGGCGGAGGGTTGGGTGTTGTCGGTGCTGGTCGTGATGCGGATGGTGTTCTTGTGGATGATGGCGGTGCCTCCTCCCACCTGGTTGGCGTTGCGGTCCCTCCGGGTGATCTTGTAACCATCTGGGATGGCGATGGCGATGTCGGGCGCTGAGGAGGCGTTCATCCAGGTCTCCGTGATGAAGGCAACGTCAGGGGCTGTGGCGTCTAGGAGGTTCCAGAGTTCGATGGCGTGTCTGTGGACGGAGCGGGTGTTGAGCAGGATGCACTTGAGGTGGTTGCTGCTGGTGTTCGGCATGGCAGGTGCTGGTGTCGGGCAGGTCCGGATGCAGGTGAACTTGCAGGTGTTGCAGCTGAAGGGTCCGTGGATGCGTCGTGGGGTGGCTCTGCAGCATCCCGGGACTCGGCCGGTGTTGAGTGCGATGAGGGTGGCGGCGGTGTACGTCAGGCGGGTCGGTCGGGATCCTCGAGGGCCAGGGGTCCTGGCATTGGGCGCGGTCCAGGCGCGGACGGGCGTAGACGGGCTTACCTTTGGCGCGCCTTCGGCGCACAATCGGCGCGCCCGCTGCGCGTTCGCACGGTCGCCATATAAGGCGAAGTGCGCGGGTGGGCGGAGCAGCTGGGAGGCGGGAGTGGGGAGGGTACAGAAGGGAAAAAAGGGGCGGGGTTAGTGGCGGTGGCGGGAAGCGGGGAGGGAGTGCGGAGGGCGGCGAGACAGCGGGCAAACAGGAAGGAAAACCACAAATGCGGGCACAGAGTCAAAAAGAAATAAAAACAGGCACAAAGGAAGGAAAAGACAAAATGCTGAAAAAACAGTCAAGTGAAACAGGCAGACGAGCCCGGACCACGCCGCTCGAAGGAGGGGGCGTGGTCAGCGGCAGCGAGGCAGGCAGCGAGGCAGTTAGGGCAAGGGGGCACACGCAGCAGCTGGTGGCCGTGCGGCGCGGGGGTGTCCTACAAGTAGGTCACACTCACCTGCGTCGCAAGGTCGCCATATAAGGCCAAGTGTGCGGGTGGGCGGAGCAGCTGGGAGGCGGGAGCGGGGAGGGTACAGAAGGGAATAAAGGGGCGGGGTTAGCGGCGGTGGCGGGAAGCAGGGAGGGAGTGCGGAGGGCGGCGAGACAGCGGGCAAACAGGAAGGAAAACCACAAATGCGGGCACAGAGTCAAAAAGAAATAAAAACAGGCACAAAGGAAGGAAAAGACAAAATACTGAAAAAACAGTCAAGTGAAACCGGCAGACGAGCCCGGACCACGCCGCTCGAAGGAGGGGGCGTGGTCAGCGGCAGCGAGGCAGGCAGCGAGGCAGTTAGGGCAAGGGGGCACACGCAGCAGCTGGTGGCCGTGCGGCACGGGGGTGTCCTACAAGTATTCCACGCCGCAAATGATCAAAATGAAAACCTTCCATTCTGTTACAACCCAGTTGGTCAACAGTAGTCTCACTAGGGTTCCCACATGGATGTGTGTTAAAATCACCTGCAATTATTTTTTGTCGGGGCAAAAGTCGAACATTTTCCCTTAAAAATTCACATAAAGGCTGTATGTTACAATCACCGAGCTGATTCAGTGCGTTATAGAAATTAATCAGCATGATCTTTGTTTTTCCCCTCTTTAGCTCTAAAACCTGGATATTTCTATTTTAAGAGTGATGTTCAAATTTGAGACATGTAAGAGCCAAGTTGACATAGATTGCCAACCCCCCTTTTGCTCTACCACTAGCTGGAATAAAGAAACTTTGATAACCCTCAAAGGGAACTGCTGGAATAAAGAAACTTTGATAACCCTCAATGTGTACATTTTTATCCACCAACCATGTTTCTTGGAGACATATTACCGCATGTTCCTTAACAATAGACAACCAGCCATTATCACTGGATTTGTCATAAAGCCCGGCTATGTTCCAAGATATTAAACTTTCATAACATGTTTGTGGTGAACATAAAATTATATCTACATTTTCATGTTCATCTGGGATAGGGTGCATTGGGCCTGTACTACGGGCTACCCGTACTTCTACAGAGTTATATATAGTAGGAACTAGGATAGAGGCAGGATTTGTTACATTATATGAACTTATTGATCCATTTATCTGAGCCGATGAACCCATCATCTCGACATTAAGTCCTTGCGATACAGGTACTTGGACCTCTTTTCCTAGTCCTGCATCTCGTTGCGTACGATCATTTTGGGCAGGAGTGAATGATTTATCGAATAGTCATTCCACCCCTTCCAACCCTCCCAGGCCATAGAAGGCATCAAACCTATTAGAAATGGGGATGTTAAACTGGTTGTTAAAATGGATAGGGTATTGATGTTCTTGTTGGTGTATCTGTTGTGGACAATCCCATCTATCTAAACTATACCCCCAATTGTTAGTTGGGGCACCTTGGCCCCAGCCATTTGTTGTTCCCGGCCACACTGGCCTAATGTGGGTATAAGGTAGCTTGGGATATGTCATGCTTCGCTTTTTTTTACCACAAAATTCTAAAGTAAGTGGAACGATGGTGCCACTCCTGCGCTGCGGAGGGAGAATGTTTGATAGAATATTTGGTAATACAGCGGAGTTTGTAAAGTTTAAAACTATACAGTCACCTTTACATTTTTTGGGGTTTTGCCCTATCCAAGGTACCCTTCTGGCTGATTTAAGTTCTCCTGCTAGCTGTTGTTTCTCCCAGGGGGCCAACTGCATATTACCAGACAGCCAATGCAGGGCCTTACTTGTCAGTGCTGTGGGGGATTCTAATTGACCTGTTGCTAATGGGGGGACATTTGCCAGTACCAGCACTAGGGGTGATGCATCTTCTATGAATTGTAGTGTGTCTTCTTCTGTACCTAGTGTGGTCGATACAGATGGGTTTGGGGGCTGATCCTCTCTTATCATTGATTGATTATGCACTGTTACTGGGGCCTGTTCAATGGGGTTGGCTTGTATTTTATGTGTGCCTCCCTCTGTTCCTCTCGCGGTGAGCTCTTTTGTAGAGACGGCTAGATTTGTGACTATGATTGATATATTTGTCACCTCTTCAGCTATCTTTTTCTGGTTCGCACCTAGTTTCTTTACGTCAGCAGACAACTTATCTAGTTTAGCCACTACTGGTTTAATGAGTGCTTTAAATTTACAGTCAATCATGTCAGCTATCCTGCCTAGAAACTCTTCGTCCACATTTTGCTTCACAGTTTCATCACCTTTCCCCCTATTTTTTTCCTTAATTTTCGGTGGCGACACAGCCCTCTTCCTTCCAGAATGAGAACCACCCCGATGTATTTGTGGTTTTCTACACTTTCTGAACGCCCGTGTAATCGGTACAAGAACAGGGGGGTCTTCCTCTTCAGTGTTCACCTGTGCACCCTCCTGCACGGGGGATCTTGTTCTGTATCATCTATCTGGGACTCGGTATCAATATCCTGGGCTAAGTCTTGGTCAGATTCTATAAGAACACTCTGGTTAGGTGTCCCACTATCATGTGTCTCTGTATCTGGGATTTCATTTCCCACATCCTGAGATGGTATGTCAACCCACGGAGAGTTTGGAGGTGGGCTCAGGGGGGAAAGATTAGGGGATTGACTTAAGCCTAATGATTGTCTCCTTTCATTGTTAATCTTAGATACTACATGTACCATATAATTATCCATGGTATTTCCCACAGCAACTGGAATCTTTTTTGGCATCCTCAATTGTTTTAGTAGCAATGCTAGAGTTTACACGTATAAGTGCGTTTGGCAGTATAAAGATCAAAAATTACTATACTAGTGAATCAGAGATAAGAGTATATTCAAGAACAAAGAGTCTTACTGCAACCAGTTAAGTCGTATGCAGCAGGGACAGTATGACGTGCCCAGTCTGGTCACGGCCTGTCTCGGACTGTCTAAGACTGTCCGCCCTTTGTCCGGGCTTCGTCCGGCGTCCCGCACACGCGTCCCGCTATGCGTCAGGGGTGTGTCTTTATAGGGGGAGGAGTAGGGGGCGGGAAGAGACTCCAGGTGCGCTTCGATGATCCTGCGCGGAACCCTGGGTCTCGCAGTCCCGGCCCATGTGTGGACAGCCTCACTTGATCCTGGCGGTAGTTTTCTCCTTTCCACAAGGCACAGTTTGCAGGTAAATCTCGGCAGAGTCTCAGTAACGGCAGTCAGCTGCGCGTGGCTCCAGCGAAGCGGGGGCCGCGAACTGTTTTATCACACAGGCAATCAGGGAGGAGCAGGCAGGCAATCAGGGAGGAGCAGGGGCGGGAAGAGACTCCAGGTGCGCTTCGATGATCCTGCGCGGAACCCTGGGTCTCGCAGTCCCGGCCCCTGTGTGGACAGCCTCACTTGATCCTGGCGGTAGTTTTCTCCTTTCCACAAGGCACAGTTTGCAGGTAAATCTCGGCGGAGTCTCAGTAACGGCAGTCAGCTGCGAGCGGCTCCCGCGAAGCGGGGGCCGCGAGCTGTTTTATCACACAGGCAATCAGGGAGGAGCAGGGGCGGGAAGAGACTCCAGGTGCGGTTCGATGATCCTGCGCGGAACCCTGGGTCTCGCAGTCCCGGCCCCTGTGTGGACAGCCTCACTTGATCCTGGCGGTAGTTTTCTCCTTTCCACAAGGCACAGTTTGCAGGTAAATCTCGGCAGAGTCTCAGTAACGGTAGTCAGCTGCGAGCGGCACCACAGTGCACTCACATGGGGACTCCTGCCACCCACACAGCACAGAAGGTTAATGTGCCTGCTACAAAGAGTGTGTACCATGCAGATCAAAGTAAACTATGGGTAGCGCTATAAAAAATGAAATTTTTATAAGAAAGGTGCTAAGGAGAGTTAAGGTGAATTGTTGGTGAGCGGTAGTGAGGGAATTCATGGAGAAGGAGGCAGTGCCGACTCTAAGGTGGTGCGACCGGTGCCACAGCACCAAGTGCTGACTTCACATGGGAGCGCCTGTTTGCTAGTTTATATTGTGCTTGAAAGCACCTGCTGCCGCGTTCCTGGACTCCACCAATTTTCAAGCAACAATTAAATTGTCAAGAAAACTACAGCGATTAATGTTCTTCCTGGCGAGAAGTTTTGACTTGTGGAAATTATGAATCATGGTAAGGCAGCGCAGTGGGTCAATATGCCTGCTGAAAATAGCATGTACCATGCAGATCACAAAGTGAATGTAATGTGAACAGGTCAGTGGGTTACTGCTTTAATCAGAGACTTCCTTTTGTTATTTGTAGATGACAGTGAGCTATTAACTGTCATCAAGGAACTGCAGGCAGACTTCAAGGTATACATTAGAGTTTATGCATTTTTTCCCCAGACTTTCATTATTCTAATGTTGCAAAAAAGGTTAATTTGGGTACAAATCAATTCTCATTATTTTATGAAATCCCCAATCCATTGTGTTACATTTTAAATTCTATGGGGCAGATTTACAAGGTGTGGCGCATCTCTGCAAATCAGCTGGGATGCGCCGGAACACAGTGACACACAAAAACCACCTGTGGGCCACCACTGATGCGCATTCACAATGCAGCGCGCCGTGGCGCACGGATGGGCAGATGCATGTCGCATCCCCAGCGTAATGGCGGCGCATTGCTGGAGTCGCATCGCAAGCGCGACGCTTCTGCAGCAAGTCTCGGGGGCGCCCTATGCCTAACATGCTGCGTCACTCCTTACGCCTGCTTCAATCAGGCGCAGGGTTTTGAAGCAGCATGGCCGTAAAAGTGACTCAGTGAAATTTTGTAGATTTCACTGAGTCACTTTTACGAGGCATACTTGCGAGGGCTTTACAACGTGACACATCTCCCAAGATGCATCACGTTGTAAATACGGCGCAACATGGCGCATGGTTTACGCCGCCGCTGTATCACAGAAGTGACACAACGGCTGCGTTAATATTTCGCAAGGGGCTTGTAAATCTGCCCCAGAGTTTGTTCTTCTCCAGACCAAGTGCTCTTTAAATATACTGCCCACCTGTATGGATGACATGTGAATCCACCCCTTGTTGTCCTCTGTCTTATGTGACATTTCCTAAACACTGATTCACACACCTATGATTTGATAATCCCTGTGTAATGTGTGTGTTATTTAAAGTGCTCTGACACCCTTCACTGTTATGAGTGATGCTATAAAATTATTTAAATGCATCTGAGAGATAGTGGTTATGGAGACTGTTAAAGGGTGGTAGGACGGGAATCCGTGGTGGGGTTGGTCATTGGGGGATGCCAAAAACACATTGTTGCACTGGGCGCCACCAGTGCTAACGCTGGAGGAAATGGAGAGGGGGCTCCAAAAAAGACTGTTGCACCTGTGCGACCTGTGCTAGGGCGCGTTAGCCCCCGTGCCCCACCCCCCACCCCCCCCCCGCCCCCGAAGTTCGGGTCTAGTTGCGCCCCTGAATGTAGTAACCGTTGCTCACGTAAAGCGCTCCAAGAACTACGTGAAGGGCGCCTTGGTACATTCGAGGTAGCAAAGCTGTGTTTATTTACAACTACCAGCCCTGCCCCCCCCCCCTCCCCTCCCCTCCCCTTTTGCCTCCGTTTGCAATTATCCATCCCAGACTGTTTTTATTTCTTGAGCGAGAGCTTCCCGGTGCAGCTTCAGCTGCTAAACTGTACGTAACATATTACCGGAATAAAGATACATAAAAGGGAAACTCACTCCACAGAAAAAATGTCCTTTCTCGGAGAGCACACGGAGAGAGGAGCGTTTTGTCAGCAGTGGTTCACCCGGGAAGATTGCGCGTGCTGTGCATGTGGTGAAAGGTCAATGTGTGGGGGAGGAGGGGAGGGAGCGTGGAAGAATGGGAAAGTCCAGCTTGCAGTGAGCATGCACAATTATGTAGTGCAGCAAGTGCCGCAGGCGGGATGTAGGAGCTGCTCGGCATTTTTGAGAGAGCGCAATTTGAACAAAAAGTATATAGTAACCATATCTAGACATATATGTTATAAACGTAGGAATGAAACGCATATCGTAATGTAAAGTTGGCGACTATAGCATAAAGGCCAACGAATGTGATAACATGATATAGGAAATGTAAATGTATTCACACATTAAGATGCCTTAGGTTTAGAAGACCCGTATACATGAAGGGTAAATGTATAGAAATGTGTATAAATGTATATGAAATGTAGAACGTGCACAGTAGAATTCGTGTACGTGTGCAACTTTAAATGTGTAACCTTGCATTGGGAAAAGCGGCGAGAAAATAACGTGGATAAATGTAAAGGAACTCACGTAAAGATGTAACCAAGGAAAATGTATAAGTTATATTCTATGTAGTCGTATTATATGTATTTCATGTATTTGCTGTAGAATGTTTAAGTATAACTAAGGCTTTTGCTAAAATACGGATATATAAATGTATGCCAAAGGTTATACTGTGTAGAGGCTTTTGTAGGAATGTTAGAAGAGTTTAGGTCATTTGTGTTTATAACCTAACTGGTCAAGAGTTCGGAGGAGCATAGTCACATGAAATGTAATTTAGTGGTCTTGTGAAGGTCGTAAATAGCTTGATGTGGACATGAGAGCCGAGAAGTCTAGCACTTGTTAGATTTAAGGTGACAATGCCGGACGGAGCTTATTGCTCGAACGTGAGGAGAGACACTTTGAACATAGACTGTGTTTTGACAAGACCATTCACAGGACCTAGCAGGGTCAAGTTAAGAGACATAAAGTTAAGGCTTTGTCTAAGTTTCTATGTTACATGATCTGAAAGAATCGATAAATGTCGAAGATGAAATGATGAAGATGACATCCAAAGGAGAAGGGTCAACTTAACGGACGACGCGAGGAGTGACCAATGGAAGAAGCAGGAAGTTGACATCATCGGGGAAGGTCCGTGGTGGGCGTCAAGGGGCGTTCCACCCACACGGTGATTGTGTATTTTAGGGACAGCACCCCGGGGAGGAGGTAGCAATTGGGAGATTAGGAACAGCGAGACGAATTGCTCAGAGCAAAGGCAAGGGTAGATGCCTTGAGCAGATGCGCTGAGACACCAGAGCGCAAGGGAGCAGTAGGCCGAGGACCCTTAGAGAGCGGATGGGTAGGCAGATAGGGTACTGCTTCTGAAACTTAAGATTTCCTTTAGAGGCTAAAGAGAGTTTGAACTTCTTAGGGAGTCAAACTGCTGACACCTTTTTAGGGAAGAGAAACTTGCGAAGTAGGGTTGTCGCATAGTATAGAGTAGGGACAGATTAACTTGATTATTGTTTTGTCTTACTGCAGATGACGCAGAAGGAACCACTTCACACCGAAGCTTAAGGCGACTGATATTTTAATCGATTTTGTATTTTGTATTCTTTTGAGATTTTATCCTGAGTGGATTGTATCGTATTCAAATTAATCTTTATATAAACTTTTGAAACTTCATCAGTTGTAAGTGGTTCTTCAGAGTGGCGTCAGTTAATGGGGTTTGTCTAACCAGTGCGGGGGTGGTCCTTTCCTCAATGACAGATAATAGCGGTCCAAACCAGATGAATGGGATTCTTTATTAAAATTTATCATAATCATAAATTGATATCAAAATCCCGTTCCCCGCAGTTGGTAGCAGAGGATGGTTATCTTCTTGAGGAAGACGACCTAGGCCAGGTTAGTTTACCCCAAGGTCCCTAGTCATCGTCGACCAGAAGAAGAATTGCAGCCGAAGACGGTGCTGATGGTGCGTCGAGAGAAAAGCAGCAGAGTCGGTCGAGAGTGAGTATAAGGGTCATGCGTTGAAAGATTGCGGTGTTTTATGTTGTTCCTGTGTTGTAATGTCAAGCGGAGTTGAATGCCTGTAGTGTGATTGAGGGAAAGTTGTGAGCGCGCGCAACTGGATGAAATCTTATGTCCAGAGGACTTAAGTGGTTCAGGTGTATCGAACACCTAGAGTAATTTGTCTACCATTGAAAGGGGGTCATGAGGTACCATTGATTTCCCGACAGACCGATGATAGGGGGAGCGTATGAGTGAGTGAATGAGTAGCGGACGCTGGTCGTACGTTTACTGCGTGTAAGTAACCTATCAGTTAAGGCAAGTGTCCGACCGTAAGGGGAAAGACGCTGTGCCAGTTGAGGTGACAATTACAGTTAGACTGTGGCCGTACAGTCAGAGAAAAGTGATCGCTTGGACGGAAGTAGTCATTTTTCAATGTATGAATGAAAACGCATGTGAAATCGTGAGACGAGTTGAGAAACGAGGGAAGCTGCTGATGAAGAAAGAAGTGACGTCAGCGTAGAGCCGCGCTGAGATTGGTCGGTTAGCATAGAACCGTGCTGGGATAGGCTGATTAGCGAGAGTCGTACAGGGATTGGCGGTTGTTATCAAGACGCAAATAAGTAAGACATATCATACGTTAACAAAATGAAGTGTTTTAAGGGTTTAGGAAAGATCTTTAAAAAGAAAAGGAGGAATTTATATGCCGGAGAAGAAGCTCCACCAGAAGGCACACCAGCACATCATATGGCAATAAATGTAGGCTTACATTCCATATTGTGGATTTCCGAGTGGCATAGGCTAACTGAAGGGCAAAAAGAACTAGCGTTTCCAAGATTTGGAACGTTTAAATTAGAAGTGTTGAACCAACTGAAGGCGACGATGCTTTCAATGAGACCTTTACCGAGGCCAACACAGTTTGAAGCTCTTGGTGTGTGGTTTAGAACAGCACACGAAAGGGGCGTAAAGAGGCGACAAGAAAGAGTGAGAAGAACAGTAAAGGCAGTACAGGATGCTAAATGGGACGAAGAAGCTAAGAAATGGAGGGTGCAGAAGGTAGAAGCGGACAAACTGTTCACCATGATAGAGGCTACGGGAGAAAGGAAACCTCTAGCACAAGAAGATGAGGAAAGTGAGTCGGAGGAGGATCTAATAGATAGGCTATTGACAGACAGACCACCTCCATATAGCGGCGAACTTGCGAGTCCCATATTACCGCAAGTAGACGGGACTAGGTGGGGAGAATATAAGTCGATCCCGGTATCAGAGTGGGACGCTACTAAGACCGTAGAAATACCCCAAGTTAGTCCTGAACAGAGAGTAGTGGGAAGATTTGTGGTCCAGAACGTGCCGGAGACGCAATGCGCTAGGTCGTATCAATTGCCGGACGCCTTGCAGGTCCCGGTTACCATAGGCCCTATTGTGTCAATTTACAACCCAGAAGGGGTCCAGCAGGAGGAACAGGCACGGTGGGATAATGAAAGAGCAGAAGAGGAGAATAGGAATGCTACAATGAATTCCCACAGGCAGATACGAGCACCAATAAGTCGGAGTACCCCATTAGATTCCGCAACAGGTCCCAGGGTGGAACAGGGAGGTCAAAGAGGACCAATGGACTTAAGGGGACCAAAACCGAAAACCCATAAGGAATTAAGGGAATACCTGAGAGAATGGGACGCGGCCGAAGAGGCTCGGAATAAAGGGTTAGAAACGGGATCCGAGTGGAGAGAGCAGGATAACAAGATTCTCTCGCATTGCGGAGCTGGCGAAAGCAGCCCCGAGTGGGAGGGAGGAAGCCAAGAGGGCAGAAGGGATACTTATCCTACTGAGAACAGCAATAGGCTAAGGTGCGAAGACAGGAGTACAGGGTGTGGCGAAGTGCCTCGTGTCACCTTTAGTGAAGGGGAACATAGGACACAGGAGTACCGGAATACCTTCAGGTGCACACACCATGCCCCAGGGGAAAATGCGAGACATTGGAGTCACGGAAATATGGAGAGTCGCGAAGCGTCTCGACATACATCCGGGGACAGTGGTCGAAGTCACGAAAACATAGGGAGTCGCGAAACGTCTCGACATTCTTCCGGTGATCGCGAAAGAGATCACGGAAACATGGAGGGTCGTGACGGACCCTATCGTTTATTAAGCGACACCAGACAGCAGGCAAGTTATAATGGGTTAGAACAGAACGGTGGATCCTATCTCACATCTGGAGAAACCGAGCTTAGAAATCGGAACGTAGGGTTGGGGGACGGAGCATTATTCCACCATACCCCACGTGGAGATGGAAAGGCTTGGGATCTCGAAGGATGGGAACGAAAAGATGGAAGTAAAACTCCTCATAACTCACCTGTGTTCAGGCGTAGGGCACATAGTGGAGGAGAGAGGGACATGAGAGAAGAACATAGAACTGAAATGCTGAAAGCTGAAATAAAAGCGAAACGGCTTGACGTAATGAGTTTGAAGGCGGATCTGGATGAATTGATTGACGGTACAGTGCAACTAGAGAGATTAAACTCATATACACCAGATGAGATACTGTTTCTATCCAAAGATATCACTCGAAGAGCGAGGTCAGTTCATGAGAACTTATCTAATTTAGCAAACAGGTACATGGTAGACCTGTCTCGAACTAAGGCTTTACAGAGTAATCATAGGCTGACTTGCACAGATCAGGATTTGGATGATCGCAGAACGATCGCGCTGAAAGTACACATAAGGGAATTGATCGTGAGTATCAGAATATGGAGAGATCTAGATAGATGGGAGGAAAGATGGTCCAGAAAGGGCTCTGTTAGAAGGAGTGTACTTGAGGGCTCCCAGGACACAGACTTGATGCGAATGGAAGCCTTCCCTTTGCGAGAGGTCGCGAATGGAAGCTACGTCCATGTGCCTTGGACTAGGGGGGATTTGGCGGCATTCACCAATTCCTTCCCAAAGCTTAGAGATAATCCTGTCGAATGGTATAAGCAGGTAGAAAGATTTGTGAAGATCTCAAAGGTACTGTGGGTCGATTTGAACACGCTGTTCGACATCGTAGTACCCGGAGACTTGTGGACGGCATGCAAGCTCAGTGTTGACTGGCCCACTTGTGAGCCAACGAGAGAGGCCAGGACGAATGGTCCATCTCATAGAGTCATGGAAAAGTACGAGAGGGTAATAGCGTGGCTAAAGGAGAAAGTGCCGGTGCAAGACATAGACTGGGTAAAGATAGATCGAACTACCCAGGAGCCAAAAGAGACAGTGCATGAGTTTTACGAGCGATTGTTGAAAGCATTCAAGCAGTACAGCGGGTTAGATGTGATGGATCCCAAGGATATAGGACAATTTGTTTCAAAGTTTGTCTTAGGATTAAGACCAGAAATATGCCTAATGATCCAACAGCATCTGATCTGTTGGCAGAACAAACCTTTAGACGAGATTCTGAGGTATGCAAGGTATTGTAGTGACGAGATAGACTCGAAGGCGAAGAAGCTTAAAGAAAAGTTAATGTTAGTGCAAATGCAAGCTGCTGGAAAGGATAAACCGCGGCAGCAGGGAACAGGAACGCAGGCAAAGAAACAGAACAATCAGAGCAGGGACGAGGAAGAAAGACCGAGACCGAGAATGGATATCGCGACACTGAAAAAGACGACGAGATGCCATCAGTGTAATGAGGTGGGACACTGGCGACGCGAGTGTCCTTACAATGTTGAGACAGGGGAATTAGAGCAGGAGGAGGAAGAGGTTCAGAACAACGTGGTTAAGGGAGCCACAGTCCCGAAGGGCAAATTTGTCAAAGGGGGGACTCAGACTCCTCGAGCCCCGTTTCCTCAACCACCTCGCATCTCAAACGGAGGGAAAACCTACAGACAGATGCCATTGTTTGTAGGAGGAGAGGAATGTTACTACGTTGATCCTCTTACAGGGCAGCGGGCGAGTAGGGACGAGGACTGTACTCTAGGGGCCGCCTTGGAAGTAGATCAGAGAGGACCATACGTAGAGGCTGAAATAGCGGGATGTCCTACAACCTTTTTGGTGGATACAGGGGCCACTCGATCTACGTTGAGATCTGCGGTAGTCCCGGGTCTGCCAATGTCAGGAGAAACGGTACAGGTGGTAGGAGTTGCGAACAAAAGGATGACAAATCCCTTGACCGAACCAGTGTCGGTAAGGATAGGGAATTACAGTGACGAACATCAGTTCGTGATCTGCGATTCTAGCCCTGTGTGCTTATTAGGGAGAGATTTGCTGTGCAAACTGAATTGCACGATACATTGCACACCCGAGGGAGTAGAAGTGCAGACCAATGATGAGGACGCAGATTTCAAAGTTGTAAACTCAAGGGAATGTGTGGAACTTTATCCTACCTTAACAGTGGAGGAGCTTCCGCAAGACTGGAGGGAGAAAGTCTCAGCTGAGGTATGGGATTTTACTGGGGAAGAAATAGGATTGATCAAGGGAGTGGAACCGGTAAAAATCTTGGTTAGACCCCATGCTGAGTATCCAAGAACACCACAGTATAAGCTAACGCCAGAGACGATTGCAGGGATTAAGCCTGTGATCGAATCCATGATTAAGCAGGGAATACTGAAGGAGATCGTGGGCAGTCCATGTAACTCCCCGATCATGGGTTTGCAGAAACCTAGTGGAAAATACAGAATAGTGCAGGATCTTCGAAAGATTAATAACATTGTTGTCTCATGTTGTCCAGTGGTACCGAATCCATCAGTGATATTGTTTCAGATACCGTTCCAAGCTGAATGGTTCACAGTGATAGATTTGTGCCAGGCTTTCTTTTCGATACCGTTAGATGAGGAGAGCCAATATCTTTTCGCTTTCAAACTGGAAGATCGCGTTTTAACATGGTGTCGTATCCCTCAGGGGTATACAGAGAGCCCATCGATCTTTAACCAGTTATTGAAACGAAATCTCGAGAGTCTAGTACTGCCCAAGAATTCAGTTCTAGTCCAGTACATAGACGACCTCCTTGTTGCGTCAGAAACTGAGGAAGCTTGCAAAGAAGACACCATCACCTTGTTAAATCACTTGGCTGAGAACGGACACAAGGTGTCTCCAAGTAAGTTGCAATATTGTAAGACTGAGGTGCAATACTTGGGCCATAGGATTGAAAAGGGAAAGCGGAAGGTGTCTCCAGACAGAATAGAGGCGATTATGAAAATGAACGCGCCTACAACACAAAGAGAAGTCAGGATGTTTCTAGGCATGGTTGGTTATTGTCGACAGTGGATAGCAAACTTTTCACTGAAGGCAAAACCGTTATTGCAACTGACGCACAAAGGAGTAAGTGATCCGGTACCATGGGACAAAGATTGTTTAATGGCGTTCTTGCAGCTGAGGGAGGACTTATGTCGTGCCCCGGCTTTAGGAATGCCAGATTATAAAAAACCTTTTTTGCTTTACTGCTGCGAGAGAGAGGGATGCGCTTTAGCGGTATTAGCACAGGTCCATGGAGATGCGCGCAGGCCAGTGGCGTACTTTTCGGCTACATTAGATCCAGTAGCCGCAGCGTTGCCCGGATGTCTCAAATCCGTAGCTGCAACGGGTGTCAGCATTGAAAGGTCTGAAAGTGTAGTTATGGGTCATCCGTTAGAGGTGTATGTACCACATTCTGTAGAACTGTTAATGACCAGGACTAAGACTCAGCATCTGACGAATAGCAGGCTCACACGCTACGAGCAGGTCATACTGGCTGCCGAGAATGTGACCCTAAAGAGATGCTCTGTCTTGAATCCTGCAACTTTGATGCCACTTCCGAATGAAGTGGAAGATGAAAATTGTACAGAACATGACTGCCTCGATGTGACTGAACTATGTACCAAACCGAGACCTGATATCGTAGATGAGCCATTGACAGACCCAGACGAAATTTTCTTCGTTGATGGTTCATGCGTAAGAAACGATGTCGGTCAGCTGAGAGCAGCTTATGCAGTTTGCACGATTACCAGAGCTATAGAAGCCGCTTGCCTGGAAGGAGTACACTCCGCACAGGTAGCTGAAATTGTGGCTTTGACTCGTGCTTGCTTAGCAGGCGATAGACTTCGAGTCACCATATACACCGATAGTCAGTATGGTTTCGGCGTAGTTCATGATTACGGGCAGTTGTGGTCTCAAAGAGGTTACATGACCTCCTCGGGTTCTCCTATTAGGAATGGAGAATTCGTGAAACTACTGTTAGAGGCTTTGCAAAAACCTTTGGCCATAGCTGTGGTCAAATGTGCTGCTCATACAAAGAATACGGATTTTGTATCACTAGGAAATAAATATGCCGATGAGGTAGCGCGTTATTGCGCAGAGCAGGGATATTCTCACACTAATGCAAAAGTGGGGGGAATCCAAGAAATGACTGAATTGACCATGTTGTTAGACACTGTAGATACGTGGGATGAATTGAGAGCAGTACAGGAAAACGCACCAGATGAGGAGAAAAAGGGCTGGGAAACAGCTGGGTGCGAGAAAAGTGAAATGAATTTTTGGGTGTCTGCCGATGGAAGGGCAGTATTACCAAATGAACTCATTAGTCCCATGGCAAGGAAATTGCATGGATCAGCACACATAGGAAGAGACGCTATGGTGAGAGTATTCAGACAAACGTGGTTTAACCCTAAATTTAGAGTAGCGGCAGAAGCAGTGTGTCAGCGATGTACGATCTGTCAGCAACTAAATGTGGGTAAGAGAACACCAGTTACTTTGAGTCACATAGGAAGGTCTGGGGGGCCTTTCAATAGGATGCAGATTGACTTCATAGAAATGCCTCCATACAACAGACTCAGATACGTGCTAGTGATTGTCTGTATATTTTCTAGATGGGTTGAGGCTTACCCTACACGTAGGTGCGATACACTTACAGTAGCAAAATTGTTACTTAGAGAGTTGATACCGAGGTTTGGGGTGCCATCCTCTTTGGAATCGGACAGAGGAACTCATTTCAATAGCGAAGTAGTGAAGATGCTGTGCTCAGCTTTAAATATCGATCAGAAGTTACACTGCAGCTATCGACCAGAAGCTTCAGGGATCGTAGAGCAAATTAACAGTACTATCAAGTCCAGACTGGCTAAAGTTTGCTCATCGACATCCCTGAGTTGGCCAGACGCACTTCCAGTAGTTCTCATGAGTATACGTAGCACACCTGATAGAAGAACAGGCCTCTCTCCACATGAAGTGCTAATGGGGAGAGCTATGAGATTGCCATCGGTTCCGACTGCAGCGCTAGTGAACATCACAGACGATCTGATCTTGGACTACTGCAAGGGACTATCTGATGCCGTTAATTCTGTGTCCCTCCAGGTCCAGGCTGCAGAGGTTCCATCAGTACAAGATTTGTGCCATGATCTGAGTCCAGGAGACTGGGTCCTGGTGAAGAAACATGTCAGGAAGAACTGCTTAGACGTGCGTTGGCGAGGACCGTTTCAAGTCATACTTGTAACGAATACCGCAGTGAAGTGTGGAGGGCTGCCAAACTGGATACATGCCTCACACACCCGAAGAGTGCCAACACCTCCAGAAGACACAGCTCCTCTCTCGGATGAGAATCCGACGGGAAGCGGAGAAGCCATAGAGGGGGAAAGCCAAGCTGTGGAGGTGAGCGAAGAAGCCGAAACTGTGTTGGAACAGGGCGACGAAAGTCAGGACACGAGTGGGACCGAAGTTGCCTCAGGAGAAGAAAGTAATTGGGAATCCGACACAGATATCGAGCAAACTGAGAGGGACCAAGAGACAGGTCCTGAAACAAGGAGCGGAAAGACGGAAAGCAAAGAAGCCAGTTGGCCGGAAAGAAGGAAAAGGCCAAGTTCGGAAAGGAAAAAGGAAAGAACTCTTGCCCCGATCGCTGAAGAATCGGATCAGGAGGACGAGACGACAGATTCAGGAACTGAGAGTCCACGAAGATCAAGAAGGGTACGCGTGCCCTGCAGAAGGTACGCCACCCCAGAGTGGACTTATCTAGCAGATGTATTGGGGACAGAAATCTGGGAGAGTGAAGAGTGTGAAAGTAACCACTCTCGATCCAGTCGTGACAGTGGAGATATGGATGGTGGCGCCTGGGCTTGAGACTGAGGGGTTACTGACTTTCACACTTCCCCGACCCCCACGTTTGAGTAAAATTCAAGATCTAGTGTTGAAAAGACTACAATTTCCAACAGTTGGTCGGCAAATGACAGAAGAAGAAGAAAAAGTTATTCGTTTTGAATTATTGATCATTGTTGTGAAAGCTGCAGGTCCGAAAATAATTGTTGATGCATAAAAGACTTTTGTACTTATGTTATAAAGAAGAAGATAACCTAGCGCCGAGTGGAAAGAAGAATAAAATTAGGGATTATATTTAGAGGACGGAGAAGGGCTAGGGTTGTCTGCTGCTAGGAAGAGAAAAGACATTGTGGTGAAAAGATACCTGTTGATCAAAGCACTTTAAAGGACTGTGAATGCAAACAAGCAACCAAAGACTGGAAAGAGAACTTTCGCTGGAGAACGAGGTACGCTGTTTTGATAACATGGAGAACGGCAACCCAAACAGAAAGGCTAGATGTATAGTAGGTACACTTATAGCAATAGTGATATTTCTCATAATCATAGTAGTAACGATATCTTACATGACAGGACATGAAAATGATAAAAGTGTAGCAAATGTAAAAATTGTAACGACTTTGAAACCTGCTCTTGTGGGAAAGGAGGAGGAGAGCAATGTTATACGTGAAAAGGCGTTACTTGCAGAGGAAACTCGTAGATTACACATAGACGAGTCACAGGGAAACTTTAGGTCAAATGCATATGCCAAGTTATTGTATGAATATATCGATGCCATGGAGGCCAAAGATTGCTACGTTTGTATGCAATTGCCGGCTTCTGTAGACGAAGGCATTAGGTATCACCATCTCCCATTGACTTATGGGATCACATGTAGTTTACTGCTTAGTATTTTTTATGGTAGAGAAGGGTTTGAGTACTACTTTTCAAATTATGATTCGGTACTGCCTGAAGTTCCGAATTATAAGCAAATGAATAAGTGGGACTACTACAAAAAGGAAGATAGACTGGCTAAATTCTTTCTTCCTTGGGACACATTAGATACATCATATGCACGTAGAAATAATCTGACTTGCAAAGTATCGGAAGTAGAGAAAAGGTTTATAGCACAAGTAGATGATCGATGCAGACGGCAGAAGATTCTAAAAATGTCAGGGCAATGGAAAATAGACTGGACAGAAGAAGAGAAGGCACACAAGAAGAAAGGTAGCAATGGTCCAATAGCATTGGATAGAACGCAGAAAGGAAAGTTATGTTTAACTCGAAGCAAAACGTATTACGAGAGCGAATTTGTAGGTGAAGTTAGTTGTGAGCACTCTTTTAGACTAGAGTACTACACAAAGGATTTTATGAAAGGGATGCAAGCTATTCCGAATGTGTATTTTGTATGTGGGAGAAATGCCTATGTAAAACTTCCAGACAATTGGTATGGTTCGTGTTACTTGGCAATTGTCTTCCCCAAAATATATCATGCAAAGGATTTAGCAATCATAGAAGGAAAGGCTTCGAGGAGAACGAAAAGGGAAGTAGGAGATGCAGAAGTAGTAGGAGATGTATTTGGAGCGATGTTTCCATTGTTAGGTTTGATTCTTAACGATGTTAAGATTAGAAGGTTAGCGACAGTCGTGGATAGATTGTCTGCCAGCACTGCAAGATCTTTAATGTTAGTGGAGGGTGAAATGCAGTCGATTAGAGCAATGGTTTTACAGAACAGACTTGCTTTAGATGTAATATTAGCAAAAGAAGGCGGAGTTTGTAAGGCTTTGAAAGTTCAGGAATGTTGTACTTATATTGCTGATAATTCAAAACCACTTGAGAAAGTCATACAGAACATTACACAGATTCATCAAGAAATTGAAGATTTATCAAAAGTAATTGTTTGGGAAAAAGTAGGAAATGGAGTGGGAAAGGTTGGAAGTTGGTTTGCTAATATAGGCAAAGGTATAGTTTGGTACATTTTAAAGCCTGTATTAATAGTAGTAATTTGTATAATTACATTATTAGGATTAGTAAAATTGTATAAATGGTATAGGTCGAACCGGTTACAAAGATCGATGAGAGACCAAGAAAGGAGACTAGCTGTTCTACAAGATCAACAGTATAAAAGTCTGAGAACACTTGAGTCGATAAAAAGAGGAACTGATGTAACTAGTTCTATATAATGGACGTGTTCAAATTGCTTTTAGTGATGACTCCTAAAAGTCATCAAAGGGGGGAACTGAGAGAGCGCAATTTGAACAAAAAGTATATAGTAACCATATCTAGACATATATGTTATAAACGTAGGAATGAAACGCATATCGTAATGTAAAGTTGGCGACTATAGCATAAAGGCCAACGAATGTGATAACATGATATAGGAAATGTAAATGTATTCACACATTAAGATGCCTTAGGTTTAGAAGACCCGTATACATGAAGGGTAAATGTATAGAAATGTGTATAAATGTATATGAAATGTAGAACGTGCACAGTAGAATTCGTGTACGTGTGCAACTTTAAATGTGTAACCTTGCATTGGGAAAAGCGGCGAGAAAATAACGTGGATAAATGTAAAGGAACTCACGTAAAGATGTAACCAAGGAAAATGTATAAGTTATATTCTATGTAGTCGTATTATATGTATTTCATGTATTTGCTGTAGAATGTTTAAGTATAACTAAGGCTTTTGCTAAAATACGGATATATAAATGTATGCCAAAGGTTATACTGTGTAGAGGCTTTTGTAGGAATGTTAGAAGAGTTTAGGTCATTTGTGTTTATAACCTAACTGGTCAAGAGTTCGGAGGAGCATAGTCACATGAAATGTAATTTAGTGGTCTTGTGAAGGTCGTAAATAGCTTGATGTGGACATGAGAGCCGAGAAGTCTAGCACTTGTTAGATTTAAGGTGACAATGCCGGACGGAGCTTATTGCTCGAACGTGAGGAGAGACACTTTGAACATAGACTATGTTTTGACAAGACCATTCACAGGACCTAGCAGGGTCAAGTTAAGAGACATAAAGTTAAGGCTTTGTCTAAGTTTCTATGTTACATGATCTGAAAGAATCGATAAATGTCGAAGATGAAATGATGAAGATGACATCCAAAGGAGAAGGGTCAACTTAACGGACGACGCGAGGAGTGACCAATGGAAGAAGCAGGAAGTTGACATCATCGGGGAAGGTCCGTGGTGGGCGTCAAGGGGCGTTCCACCCACACGGTGATTGTGTATTTTAGGGACAGCACCCCGGGGAGGAGGTAGCAATTGGGAGATTAGGAACAGCGAGACGAATTGCTCAGAGCAAAGGCAAGGGTAGATGCCTTGAGCAGATGCGCTGAGACACCAGAGCGCAAGGGAGCAGTAGGCCGAGGACCCTTAGAGAGCGGATGGGTAGGCAGATAGGGTACTGCTTCTGAAACTTAAGATTTCCTTTAGAGGCTAAAGAGAGTTTGAACTTCTTAGGGAGTCAAACTGCTGACACCTTTTTAGGGAAGAGAAACTTGCGAAGTAGGGTTGTCGCATAGTATAGAGTAGGGACAGATTAACTTGATTATTGTTTTGTCTTACTGCAGATGACGCAGAAGGAACCACTTCACACCGAAGCTTAAGGCGACTGATATTTTAATCGATTTTGTATTTTGTATTCTTTTGAGATTTTATCCTGAGTGGATTGTATCGTATTCAAATTAATCTTTATATAAACTTTTGAAACTTCATCAGTTGTAAGTGGTTCTTCAGAGTGGCGTCAGTTAATGGGGTTTGTCTAACCAGTGCGGGGGTGGTCCTTTCCTCAATGACAGATAATAGCGGTCCAAACCAGATGAATGGGATTCTTTATTAAAATTTATCATAATCATAAATTGATATCAAAATCCCGTTCCCCGCAGTTTAAACATTTACACGAGTGTAATGCGGCTCGTTAGGTAAATCCTTTCGACAGCTGCTGAGACTGGTGCGCATCAATGTGAATAGGATTTGAAAGAAGAGCGTGAGTGATCTGTTGTGCAGGAATGCAGACCTCGTCGTCATTTTTCGGTGAATGCTGCCTCTTTATTTTTGGCCTGGGTGTTGTATCTTGCCGTCTTCAGCACGTGAGGCGACTCCTTCGAAGCAAAGACGATCTGCAGGCAGCGAGGAGAGGGCCAGGGGAAGGTTCAGGCGTCACCTGCCGCACCTGCCAGCTTGGCCTCTGCAGAGCAGGTGCACTTTATTTTTTTTTCATAGTCTGGCCTAGCAGCAGTTTATAAGTGCTAGACGTATGTAGTGAAAAAATCATAAAAATATGTGCATATATACAAACATACCCTTGTTCTTGAACAGTTTTCAGAGTGGAGGTGCTGGCCAGTTTCATCAGCTCACTAAAGCGATAGGGATTTAGAAAAGTCTCAGAATCTTGGGCTCTTGTAACGAGCGGCCCGGTAAATGGCGTGCTATTAATCGCATCGGATAAAATCGGACTTTACAGAGTCAGAATTTATCAGGGGAGACCCATATCACCCGAAGGGGGGCTTGGGGGGGTGCAGCCGACCGAAGGGAGGTCCCCCCACTCCGGGCGATTTGGGAGGTGCTGTGGGGGGTGGGTGTGTCAGGGCAGGCGCCGACATTTTGATTTTGGGCTGGTTCTAGTAGGATCTCAGGGAGGCCAAGCATAAATTCTTTGGGCTCCTCCTCCCAGCCACCATTTTAGGTTTGGTGACCTGGTGGCTGGGAGCTTAGGTATTTGTGATCAATGTAAGGAGAAGGAAAATCTTTGATCCATCCAATTTCCTTGGGTTAACATTAATTATCAAAAAGGGGGTGGATCACTTGTCCTGCTGAACCCGGATTATTCGGTATTCGTTGCGTCCTTTGGTAAAAGAATCCTCATGCACTCGAGTTGTTCAACGTGAGGTAGCGGTATATCTTGATTCTCCGCTAGAGCACTCGGGTATCTGCATAATCATAGGGTTTTTTATATGCAGCCTCCACCAGGAGGTTTTAATCCAAGGTTGTGCAGTAGTGTCCAGTGATAAGTGGAAGTGGTGATTTTTAAAAATAACTCGAATACCAGGAGACGTTTTTATTAGTCTGGATTCGGGTTAGAAGTGTTGAAAAACTTCTCGGTATGCGCAATGAGAATATTAGGATTCTCTACGCTACCTGTCTTCGTGATTTTAAAAAGGTCGACATGTTTCAGCCCTTTCGTTAATTAATCAAATGGGCTTTCTTCAGGACCAGGGTGTTCGTGTAGAAAGAAGATAACTTTATCCCTTCTCATTCGGAGTCAATCTTTTAAAGCCATAAAAAAAAGGTGTTACCTTGGAGAAAGGTCAAAGGGACGTCTTATCCTTGTGTGAATACATTTCATATGTGAATGGTTAAAAACATTGCACAGTTTGCCAAAACTAGCTTACCACTCCTCCTACTTCAGGTAACCACTTACTCTTGCCTAGCGAACATCAATTGAAAATATTTGGATTGTTTATTCTCTATCTTAATTGACCATTTGCAGTTTTAAAATGTCATGCTTTAGTACTCTAACATTCCGAAGTTCTTACTTTGCCCATTTCCCCTATTGTTACAGTATGAAGCACAAATAGTATATTAACAGGTGTAGTTATTGTTTATACTCATGTTCACACTGCATTTGTAAATTCTCTAACAGGCGCATATTTTCTAGCGTTGTGTAACATCCAGCCAATGACTCCTTGCCGAATCGTACCCAATATTAGCGTTTATGCCGCGTGTAAAAGGCAAACAGTTATGTTTATCCAGCAATTTTTATGACGAAAGGCTACTATTTAGCACACTGAACCTATCTGGAGGCCAAATGATGCTTGTTAAAGTCATTCGCATGTCAGTGCGAACGCGTAATGCGTCAATTTCTTTTGAATGCCCTCCCAGTTTGTAAAAAATAATAATGAGGTGACTAGGATATTAGGCTATGCTAATACGGGCGCGTTGTTTGAAAGATAAACGTTGCGCTCGTTTGGTTAAATTACACCTACCTCCTCACGTATTAATACGTGTTTCCTCGGGTGCCCTAAGAGTCTCTCTGACGGCCTGTATCTAGAAATAGTGAGGAGGACGGTAAAAGATAAATAAAACTCATTCGGTACTTATCTCGGGAAGGAAGTCTTATCGGCTTGTCTTTACCTCTCGGTCCGTCACGCACTACTTGTGCTGACTCTGCCAGATGGGACCCGGTATGGTTTCTCAGCAGAGCAATGATATTATTACTTCCTGGGATGTTAATAGGAATTAAAGACAGACTTGCGTGTTTATGTTTATCTTGGTTAAGAGGAAAGACTCTCGTAATTGGGGAACTTTTACCGTAAAGAGTTTCTAATATTATACCCATATCGATAGTTTACATTTTAAAGTAGTGTCATTATTTTCTTTTTACTCATGGAGAGAGATAGTGTGTTTACACCCTTAATGCATATATAATTATTGCTATCAATTAGATAATGGGACTTTGTTTGTTCTTGTCCCTTGTGTTCTAATTATGAGTTTTATATGACTCCATTTTTTAAAGGAAATTTTGAGGATAAACGGAACCATTAATTTTGGGGGTTGTTAATCTGGAGGTAGTGTTACATCGGTGTTATATCTGTATGGAACTATAATGATATTATTTCTCATCTATATAGGGTATCTTTTGTGTTGCTGTAAATATTTAACATTTGTACGATGTTAGTTATTCATACTTGCTCAGGTAATGGGTGTTGGTAATCTCTATCGGTTCATGCTAGCCCAAAGTATGTTGTCATTCAGTCCTTGTACATCTGTGCCCAATCGATGCACCCATCTCTGTTCCTTTTCGAAAAGGATACGTTCTGCATTATGATCTCTGATCTGCAGTGTCTCGAGAATTAGCCACTGTATGTCATCCACTGTATGACCCTTTTCCAAATAATGTGTGGCCATTTTCGTTGTCATTTTTTTACATTTGACGTTGCTGCGATGCTCGCAGATTCTTTGTTTTGCCTTGCGGCATGTCATTCCTATGTACTTCATGTTACAAGGGCATGTGATCATATAGATCACATGACTTGTATTGCAGTTTGTGTGGCTGCGTATGGTCCATTTGAAATTTGGCAAGAGTTCCAATTCTTTAGTTGGTTTTGTCAATGGACAAACTGAACAGGTCCCACAGGGGAAGTGCCCCATTATTGGTGGTAAGTCCCAAAGGGTAGTCTGGCTTTGTGGAGCCTGTGGTTTGGGTCTTGTATGGACCAGTTGGTCTTTCAGGTTCCTTGTTCGTCTGTTGAAGCGCTTTGTCTGCTCTCTGAAGGAGGAAGAATGGACCTGGTGATCGGCGGGAGGCCGGCGTGCCCACCGCGCCAGGCCTCTGCTGGCGTTGCGGCTGCTGTGGCAGCTTGCTCGTCCCCTTGGAAGCGCAAGGTGACTCTGGTAAGTGATAGGGGCCAGTCCCGTACTCGGAAACCGGCCCCTTCAGATGCAGCGCGTGTTGGGGGCAGGGAGGATCCTGGCATGACGCGCGACCCTCCGCGTGTAGTAGCGGAGGTCTCGTTGTTATCCCCGGCAGCAGTGCACGTTGTTGAAGAGGCCAGCTTGGGGAACGTGTTGCCGAGTTTGAGGCCTCCCCGAATGCTGGTGGCAGGCGCGGGGGCCGGAAAGTGAGCAGGAAGCGCTCTGCTTCACTCACTGCATTGGAGCATCGGCCGGAGCCTGTAATTGCTTCTTCAAACCCTCTGGGGCATTTTATGGCGAGCGATCATGTTGGGGGCAAGGCAGGCAGCGAAATGGTGGAGCCAGGGAGTGTTGGTGAGGCAGTGTCCTCGGATGTACGAGGTGGACAGTTTGTTTCAGTTATTGATGTGGGGGCTTAACAGTATGTGGAGGAAAGGTTTTTGGGCAGTCCTTTATTGTTTTCTACACCTGCCTCTGTACAGGAGGATGTTTTATCTGTGGTTGGGAGTGCTAAAGGCGATGGAGATAGGGCGCAAGTTGGAGAGGGGAGTGCCAGCAAGAGAGGTTTTTCTTTTTCTGGTGTGGGGCAGTCGGAGGTGAGGGAGACATTTGGAGGTGCGTCAACCGGTGCGTGGTCCATTTCAGCAGGGGAGAGTGTGGGTAATTTTGTTCCCAGCTCTTTTCCACAGATAGGCAGAGATTTGGAGCCAGCAGGCAGTTTCCAGGATTGGGAGGGTTTAGATACATTTCACTCTTGGTCAGAAGGATTGCGGAGCCGTAGGATGGATGGCCAGTCTGGTAGGGTGCTCATGGGGAACTTGAATGTTGATAGAGGTAGGGGTGTGACCCGAGTAGTAGAGACAGGAGTTGTAGACGGGGCAAAGAGTTGGGGTCCAGCTTCAGCAGTGGTGGCGGCTATGCTAGATTGGAGTGAGGATGAAGAGGTAGGTGGTGCTTCCCCGTTGGTGAGTGCGGGCAGGTTTGTGCAGTTTGGTCGGATAAGAAGGCGGTCAGCTGGTGCAGTTTTGCCTAGATGGCAGGGGGCTGAGGCAGCTTTGGTTATTAGGGATCCCAGTACACCAGTCCAAACTTTTTCTTTTCAGGCTTCAGAGCGGCGCGACGGCCCGGACTCGGTAGGGCGTTGTACGGCCCATTCTTGCTGAGGTGAAGTGAGGGTAGAGCCTGGCGCTGCACTTACCGTACCACCGAGGTAGCCCGTCGCGATCAGTATACTAATGTCCGGCATGCCCTCACTGGCCCCAACAACTAGCAGGTGTAGGTGGTCAGCCTTACCGACGGCTATGGAGCTACAGAGTCAGCGCATAGGGGAGTACCGGCGGGTACTGTCGGCTCCTCCACAAGGAGGACGTTCAGAGTCTGTGAGAGCTAGCGTTGGTAATGCAGGGTCGGGTGGGACCCGCGGTGTGGGTTTTGAGAATGCTGGCTTCAGGTTGTGGAGCCGGTTTTGCTTGATTATGATGATGATGACAGCCAAGAAGAAGGTGAATTGCAGGAGATTATTATTATTATTATTATGTTCTTATATAGCGCCAGATTCGACCCCCGAAGGGGTATCTCCGCGCTTGCCTTGGGAACCCGTCCTGGCTTTTCCCTGTGAGATAGCCCCTACAGGGCATCCCCAAGGTGAAAGCCAGGCATCCCGCCGCGGGGGGCCGTTGTGGAGATTAAGCAAGCTTAATGCCCAGAGTTGCAGAGTGTGAACCCATGATTAGTTCAGGCACCGAAGCGAGAATTATCGAGTCCATGGACATTTGAGCTCAAGACCCTGCCGCGTCGGGAATTGAACCCTGGTCCCGGGTCTGACCTCTGCTTCAGGGTCTGCCTGCTCTAACCAGTGAGCCACAGATGGAGGGGGGTGGGCCCTCTCATATGTCGCATAGTGTTTTGCAGGTTCAAGAAGTGACGCAGCAGGTTCGGGACGGACGAGAGTGCGGCCCATCAGTGAGGGCTCCTCGGATAAGGAATGTACAGGATGTGTCAGCGTGGCGGTCAGAGTCCGCTAGAGCAGTTTCTTTAGAGCCAGGTGAGAAGACGGTTACACAGGCCAAACCTAAAACGGTGTCTGTGGGTACAGCGGTGGAGGGGGTTGGGGAGGTGGTGGAGGGGAGGTTACTTAAAGGAAAATATGTTAAAGATAAGGGTGTGAGCACTGATGACAGAGTTGGGGCAGCGGGGGGTAAGGTGGAGAGTGGGACTAACACAGATGCTGCTGGGGGTGTTAAAGAGCCGCATGATAGTAAGGAATTAAAGATTAAGAAGCTGCCTTACATGGGGGGTCACTAAACCCTTAGGCGCTCATTTAATGTTGGCAACAACAGAGCGCATTTGGAAAGGTGAGTATGTGAAGATTTTGAAGCTTTTACACTTGGAGGTCAGGTCCAAGGAAGGTTCTAAGGAGGAGGAGTATGAATTGGCTAAGCGCCGTAAAGTTCCATTAACTATAGAGAATTGGACAGCAGCTTTTCTAATATATGCAAGCGTATATTGTGAGAAATTCCCGGAGCGCAGCGTGTCTATATTTAAATATTTGGATGTTATTAGGAAAGCGCAACTTACTGGAGCAGGGTATGCATGGGCCCAATACGATGAAGAGTTTAGGGCCAGGATGGCATGGGATCCAAAAGCAAAGTGGGGGGAGTTAGATACAGATTTATGGCAGCAAACATTGGGGGCAGCTTCAGGTGGCAAGACCATTTTTACAGCTAGCTGTTTGCCGTTAATTTATCGGCCCTTTCAGGGCAAGCCCACCCGGGGTGGGGTGGAAAGCAGTTCAGTTACACAGTCTGGAAATGGAGCGTGCTGGGATTTCAACAAGGGGTTATGCACTAGAGAATATTGTAAGTATGGACACGAATGCTCTAGCTGCGGTAGGCGCCACCCCCTTGTTAAATGTTCGGGGCCCAAACCTCCAGCTAGCCAGAAAGGGATTCAGACAGGTACAGGTACTTCCGGCCCCCCACAGCAGTTTCAAGGGGGTTGGGGAGGTAGAGGGGCGCAGGGCTCTGGGCCAAAGGGCTCATACACCAGTTAGGCTGTCACTGCTACAACAGGCTCTTCAGGAGTATGAGGATGTAGGAGTGAAACAGAAGCTTTTGGAAAGTTTTCTATATGGTTTTCATTTAGGTTATCTGGGGCCAAGGCAGAGACGATGGGTGTATAATTTGAAGTCAGCATCTGAACATAGGGCGGTGGTGCGAGAAAAACTGAGCAAAAGAAGTGCGTGAAGGACGGATGGCAAGCCCTTTTGATGACTGGCCGATCCACAATTTGATAATTTCACCTATTGGAGTGGTGCCTAAGAAAGAGCAAGGGTAGTACAGGTTAATTCAGCATTTGTCATGGCCTGAGGGGTCTTTAGTGAATGATTTCATTAACGAGGAGGCTGCCTCGGTTTCATATTCCTCACTTGACGTGGCCATGTCACTTGTAGTGACCGCAGGCGCAACTGCAGAGATGGCAAAATGTGATATTAAGTCTGCATTTAGGTTGCTTCCAGTTCATCCAGATGATTGGGATCTTCTGGGTATCCATTTTGAGGGAAAATGGTACGTGGACAAAGCATTGCCGATGGGTTGCTCCATGTCGTGTGCTTTATTTGAATGTTTCAGCACCTTCTTGCAGTGGCATTTCACGCACCACTCAGGTCATACGCTGGTGACGCACTATTTAGATGATTTCTTTTTTGTTTGTACCCCGGGCTCTGAGGAGTGCCAGACAGCTCTGGAGGAGATGGGTGTGCCTTTGGCTCCGGAAAAAACAGTGTTATCCTTTTTGGGTATTGAAATTGATTCCGTGGCAATGCGGGCTCGCTTGCCGGATGACAAAAAAGTGAAATGCTAGATTTGCTGGGCTGTATGCTATCAAAACAGAAAATGAAGGTGAAGGAGATTCAGGTGTTGCTGGGACATCTTAATTTCGCTTGCAGGGTGGTGAGAGCAGGGAGGACTTTTTGTAGGAGATTAGGCAGGGCTTTGGCTGGTCAGCATTTGCCTCACCACCGTGTTCGCTTGTCAACGGGTGTAAAGGAAGATTTGCGGATGTGGTCCTTTTTTCCTCACTTCCTTTAACGGTGTGCCACTGGTCAGAGAGGAGGATTTTCAGTGGGATGTGCAAATGTTTTCAGATGCTGCGGGCAGTGACGGTTTTGGCTTGTACTGGAATGGAAAGTGGTGTGCTGAAAAATGGCCAGAAGATTGGTTGAATGGTGGGAGGAGCATAACATTTCTTGAGCTTTTCCCATTGTTGGTGGCGTTGACCCTTTGAGGGGATGAGCTGGCACACAAAAAGGTCCTGTTTCGGGTTGACAACATGGCAGTGGTGGAGATAGTTAACTGGCAGTCAGCTAGAGATGAGCAGATCTTGAAACTAATGAGAGTTTATGTGCTTGGCTGCCTGAAAACATGACATTACCTTTCGAGCCTTGCACATCCCGGTGTGGACAATTTACATAGCTGATGCTTTGTCTCGTTCACAGTGGGGGAGATTCCGTGGACTGGCTAAGGAGGCAGACAGGACACCGAACCCAATGCCGACACATCTGTGGTATGTAGGCAACGTTGGGTATTACAGCTGGTGGTAGGTTCTTTGTCTGTGTTCACGCGTACAGCATATTCTCTGGCATGGAAGGAGTTTTAGGAATCTGGTGCGTGCAGGCGTGAAGAAGCTTGGCATCGTTCTACAGTTCATCCTAGACCTCATAGAGAAAGTCCTGTCTAAGGTGACCATTGCTGGGAAGTTGGCAGGTATCTCTTTTATGGGAAAACTCTTTTGGGGTTACTCTCCTTCGGCTGTCGAAATTGGCAAGAGAATGCTTGAAGGTTGGGCGAGGGAGCGGGGAGGTACTCAGTTGTCCCGGGCTCCCTTATCATGGCAGACTTTGGCTCGGTTAATTAAGGTTCTACCATTAGTTTGCAGAGATGATTTTGAAGCTTGTTTGTTTGCCATGTTGATGGCTTTCATGTTTTTTGGGGCCTTTAGGGTCTTGGAGTTATTGGGTTCCAAATCAAAAAAGGGGATTTACTGGCGAGAAGTGTTTTTCTCAGATGAGGGTGTGCATGTTTGGCTTTCTAGTTCTAAGACTGATCAGAGGAAGTTGGGGAAAGGGATGTGGTTGGAAGCCCGGTCCCCGAAGGTTACCTGTCCATTGCGTTTGGCTCGCCGCTGGCGCACACTGTCAGGGGGTTATGACTGCGACCCTGTTTTTCAGCACACCAACGGGTCGCCGGTTACAGCGTATAAACTGCGCATGGTGTTGCGTAAAGCTTTGCAGAAGATTGGTGTGGATGGGGAGCAATATGGAACGCACTCTTTTAGGATTGGTGCAGCGACAGAAGCGCATAATAGGGGATGGTCTCAAGGAGACATCATGCGGTTAGGGCGCTGGTCTTCTAATTGCTTTGAGCTTTATGTGCGGGGCTGGAGAACCGGGCCTTATGGGCCGGGCGGCACAGGGCAGGCCTTAATCCCCGAGTTCACCTGCCTTGTTACTAACAGAGACACGAGACACTCCGTTGAGCGTGGAAGCCAGGTTTATTAGCTGCAGCTAAGCACAGTTGTCCTAGAAGTACATGCAGAGTGTAAGTTCTAAGGAGACTGCCACTTCAATCCGTGGCGTACAATCTCTTATACTAAACAAATTTACAATATCCCACTCCCCGTATACACAAAACGAACCAATGGGAAAAGTTGGAAAACAAACTATCAGGTATCCCAGTATACGCCTCTTTCTCGGACCCCGTGTGTCACCCCTCCCAACAAATTAATTAGTGATGGTGTTCACAATCCCCTCTCGCAGGTGGCAGGACATGCTGGTGTGTCTCAAAGGATAATTGTGTAATAGGAGCATACAAGGAGAGAATAGTGAAGGCCAGTCGGATAAGATAGTATAAGGGAAGAATAGGAGAGGGCAAATAGTCGGCTGAGACAGGGATCAATCGAACCAGACATAGATTAACGAACTCGTCCAGACCCTGACATCGGGTTTCATGAACAAGGACAATAGAGTTACTTTATAACTGAAAGGACACATAGCAGCTGGAAAAGCAAAAGCATTGCGTTCACCGTGCCGCCTGAGTGAGGGCAACACAAAATGGCGACATGACACAAAATTGCGGCTAGATACGGGACGAAATCTGAAATCGCAGAACCTCAGGGCAACGCGGGGGAGGCGCATGCGTCAACCTCCTTGCCTTGAGTATTCATTGTTTTTTCTTTTACAGGTTCAGTAGCTGGGCCCCAGTCTCGAGAAGTGACAGTTTGGATAGTGGGGCATTCGTTCGTCAAATCGGCCCGGGTTCACGCGGCTGAAATTTATTTTGGAACGTTGTTGGGATTTAATGATAAAATGTTTAATATTGTGTGGAAAGGGGGTATGCTTTGGAAAGAACTCATTCCATGTTTGAATAAGGCGATGGTGAGAGTTTGCTGCCCGGACATTTTAATTATACAACTTGGAGAGAATGATGTTTGTGGGGTTAAAGGAGTTGTTTTGTTGCGGCGATTAAGAAGGACTTCTCTTTAATTAAAGAGCGCTGGTCTGGTTGCCATGTTTTATGGACAGAATTGGTTCAGCGAAGGATTTGGAGAGGGGCAGTGAATCCTAGAGCAATTGACAGGGCCAGGAAGAAGGTGAATTCAGAGATTTCCAGGTATTGGCGTCAATTGGGTTTTGGAAGAGTGTCCCACAGGGATATCCGTTTTGAGTCTGTTGAGTTTTTCCGGGATGATGGAGTCCATTTATCTAAATTGGGGATGGATCTGTATTTGTTGGAGTTAAGAGAAGTTTTGGCCAGATGTTTGAATGTGCAGAAGTGAAGAGTTTTTCAGACTTTTTTCCTACTGGGGGGGCAGAAAGGGGGGTAGTTTCCCTCCCCCGCCTTTCTTGGTGGCGGGGTCTAGTTGTTTTTGGGCAGTTTGTGACAGAGTTTTGTTGATTAATGGGTAAGTTGTGTTATCGACAGGGAAATGATAGGTTGGTCATTTTTAGTTTGATTCCATGTTTTGGGGGATTGACAGATGTGAAGGGGCAGGCATGGGCGTTGTTTAACGGAGGGCTTAGTATTTATAAGTTATAATGATTGATAAGGTGATGTAATGTTTTTTATAATGTTTTTGTAATGTTTTGAAATGTTGTATTGTATGGGTGGGGGAGGGGTCATAAAATTTATGGGGAGGCGGGGCAGGGTTAGGGTTGTTTACGTATTTAGTGAGGTTTAGTTTTGGAAGGCTTTTTGCCGAGGATTTATTTAATTTGTGATGCGCACCTGTTCCAAAAAAGCGGCCTTTTCCACATACACCTTGTCGTGGTCTGCTTCACCCCCCTCAACCCTCTCTCCCGAAGGGGGCTTGGGGGGGCAGCCAACCGAAGGGAGGTCCCCCCGGGCGGTTTGGGAGGGGCTATGGGGGGGGTGTCAGGGCAGGCTCCGACATTTTGCTTTTGGGCTGGTTCTAGTAGGATCTCAGGGAGCCCAAGCATAAATTCTTTGGGCTCATCCTCCCAGCCACCATTTTAGGTTTGGTGACCTGGTGGCTCGGAGCTTAGGTAGTGATTTTTGTCCCACCCACCGCCCTTAAGTTATGGTTTTTGGTGTTTTTCCCCCTTTCTTTTTTCTGTTCATTTCTATTTTGTGATTCTTTTTGTTTAGCGTTTTTCGGGTTGTCAATTTTTGGCTGTTTTTGTTGGAACAGGGGAGCAGGGTTTTTTTGTTGTACCATGTCGCCTGGAGCAGGTGCTGTGCGGGGTCTAGTTGTTTTTGGGCAGTTTGTGGCAGAGTTTTGTTGATTAATGGGTAAGTTGTGTTATCGACAGAGAAAGGATAGGTTGGTTGTTTTTAGTTTAATTACACGTTTTGGGGGATTGACAGATGTGAAAGGGCAGGCATGGGAGTTGGTTAACGGAGGGCTTGGTATTTATAAGTTATAATGGTTGATATGGTGATGTAATGTTTTTATAATGTTTTTGTAATGTTTTGAAATGTTGTATCGTATGGGAGGGGGAGGGGTCATAGCATTTTAGGGGGGCGGGGTTAGGGTCGTTTATGTATTTAGTGAGGTTTAGTTTTGGAAGGCTTTTTGCTGAGAATTTATTTAATTTGTGATGCACACTTGTTCCAATAAAGCGGCCTTTTCCACATACACCTTGTTGTGGTCTGCTTTACCCCCCTCACCCCTCCCTTCCAATACAAGATTTGGGGGAATAACATGCTGATTTTGGTGGTTACAGCACCAAAATCTGCATGTTATAATCACTCATTTACTGCACATGTGGCAATCAAGTGGGTCGCTTCTAATAGGGGCTACATATTATTACTGAATGAGCAAAAACTCATATTTGTTCTTGTACATGCGTATGATCAGGGTAAGGCGTTGACTCCACAGGGTTCAATAATGTATCAAAAAGTACACATTCCTTGATTCCTACTTATGACTATATTCCACGAATCTATAGTATAGTGTCTCACTCTTTCAGCATGGGTAAAAGGGGTACTATTGCCGAATGAAGTATAGGCAGCTGATCTGTTAATTTGCTTGTTCTGTTTATGCTAATGTTTTCAGATGAGTGTATCTAACAGGCATTTAAGTAATAGTGTATATTTATCATTTAAACACACATATGAGTAAGCTTATTGCAGATTCAATTTTTCACAGAACAAAACATAAATAATGATAAAGACAGAAAGGGTGTGCCAAAACATATGACGAAATACTGACAGAAATGTCGAAGTAATGCATACCATAAAACTGAGAGGGCTAGTTATAGTTTCTGTGTGTAGCATTGTGAGGGGCATCTACCCCTGAGCTTGTCCTATGTAACATTTATTTTAAATGAATTCAGGAACTCACGGATGTATGACTTGAGCATGTTTTAGAAGTAGTTTATCTAATTTTCCCTAATTTGTTTCATTCTTTGTAACTCCGAAAAGCGTTTGCTTTTTTTATAAGCACTGTGTTCTTGGCACTATATTAACTCCACCTACATAATGTAAAGAGAACAAACTTATATGATAGTCTGTTACACAAGTGCAGTTGGTCATTCAGTTTGGGTGGGAGAACCAGGAGTGAGCTTTCTTTTTTAAGTTCAAAAGATTTTATTAGAATTTTTTTTTACATATACAGTACAGAGATAGTGAAGGCAATACTGGTCTCGTTATAGCGTCGTCGGTGTTGAAATTGGCATACAGTAGATATGATGGGACACTTATACACTGGGTATGCATTCACGAACTATGACGTTTGCTGCCTTTGATGATCTTATGTGTTGCCTTCGAGAGAAGGAAAAAGATAATGGGAAATGAAAGAAAAGAAAAAGAGAGGACAGGAAGATTAGTGTGTTAGTTAGCAGCCAGGGCTTGCGATGGGAGGCGGCTGGGTGTGGGACACCGAGACGTGTGGGCTTCTTAAGGTGGTTTTTGGGAGGCCAGGTAGTTGTCCAGTGAGTGCCACATCTCGCCCTTTGAGCGGCAGTTGGGTGCGTGTTTTAGTGTTATGTTGTCCGCTCCTCTTAGGAAAGTGATCCAGTTGAACCAACTTTTGAAGGATGCTTTCCCTGTGTCTTTCCAATTAGAAAGGATAGTTTTAACAGCAGCTCTAAGCAGGAGGTCAATCAGTTTGTTATCGTTTTTTTCACTGGATTTTTGGAGCCATGCCTTGCAGGTTGCACTTAAAGACTACATCTTTACTCTGGCTACACTATACGCCCCCAACTACCATCAGGAACACTCAATTACGGCAGCCATTGGACAGATTCTTGCTTCCTCAGACAAAGCTCTTCTAGTTGGGGAGAAGAGGGTGGGGACTTAAATCGCACACAGCATCCACAACTCGACAGGCCCACTCACCAATTGGGGCAAACGGGGGGCTTTATCACCCAAAGGAACCCATAGTCTCTGAGACATGGGCCTCACTGGCATCTGGTACTCCTTACATTCCAAGACTAAAACGTATACCTTCTTTTCCGCCTCTCGTCAGACCTATGCCAGACCTGACTACTTTCTTGCATCGTCACAGATAAAATCTGTAATTATGCAGCTGGAGGTCAGCATCTCAGCGCTGTCAGACCATGCTCCAGTCACAGTCTCCTTTAAGGTCCCCTGAATTCAAGATGCTATAAAGCAATATCTTCACACTCACAATACCCCAGAGGTGCCTGTGTCGCTAGTCTGGGACGCTCTCAAGGCTGTGATTAAAAGCACTATTATAACCATCCCGGCTCAATATAACAAGGAAAGCAAAGTAAAGAGAATGAGTCTCGAAGACTGGGTTGCAGCATTAGAAAAGTAGCACAAGCGAACAGGATCTCACAGGGCCCACAGAGAGATGAATCAGACCAGGAAACTGCTCAGGGCACTGGACATGGAGACAACTGTGCTGGAAGACTCCTGGCAGGCCCACTTAGAGCTAAAGTTCAGGCCACGAGGATAGCAGAGATGGTCTAGTGAGAAAAGGATGGAGAAATAGCGACAGCTTTTGAACAACACTATGCCACCTTTTATGCAGCGGAGGAGGTAGACCCAACACAGATAAGTGATTATCTTTTGGGTATCCACCTTACGACTCCCCAGACCCAAGTGATGGATACTGGAGACTGAGGTAATGGCCAGCAAAGTTCTAGCCGCGATCATGTGTCTCCAACTGTGCAAAGCCCCAGGACTAGATGGGTTCACCCCGCTATTCTGTAAAACCCTCTACACTCAATTATCCCCCTTCTCTCTGGGGTGTACAACTCTATTGGGTACTCTGGAGCCCTCCCTGCTTCCATGCGGGAAGCAGTTATTGATGTCAACCCTAAGCCAGGGAAAGACCCGAACCAGTGCTCCGGATAACACTCCATCTTCCTCCTCAGCGTGGAAACCAAGCTTTTCACTGGCATACTGGCTGCCCGGCTCTCCCCGCACATGCAGGGCCTCAATGATCCAGACCAAAAGGGATTTATACCGGAATTTACCTGGAGTGACAACATGAAACACCTTCTACACCTAATCGACAAAACATCACACATGCACACACCTGCCATTCTAGGATCCAGGGGCGACGCCTCCATTAGGGTGGGGGAGCGTCTCCCCACTGCTTTCTCGCAGTGCGAGAAGCAGAAACATAAAATGGCAAAACTACCATTTTATGTTTCTACTTCTCGCACTGCGGGAAAACAGAAGGAATTGGTTGGGGGCAGGCAGGTGCGTAGGTCTGCTCGCAGGCAGGGGAGGAGTGCCTTGCCCGATGCCGCGGGCCCTGACTGTTTGGTCGTCCTCCTGGGGACGACCAAACCAGTCATGCGCACTCGCCCTTTTCTCCATGCAGCCTACATGGAGGAAGTGGCCTCCCCATAGATGGCTGGCGTCCTTACCATTCACAACGCTGCCATTGCTGCATTGTGATTAGCTTAGGGGAGAGGAGGGAGGCTGCTTGCTTTCTTTTCACGGGACCCTGCCAGAAGCTGAGACAGCGCAGGACTCGGTAAGGTAAGTTTATTTATTTTTTAACTAACCCCTTTGCGCGAACCCCCGTGCGACCCCCCCACACACGAGTCAGGCCGGCCGTGACTGCTAGTATTGATTAACATGGCGAAGGCTTTCGATTGGGTCCACTGGCCATTTTTGTTTCACATTCTGGACACGGTGGGTATTGCCATCCAACTTAAAAAATAGATACAGAGCAGTTACCACCAGCCAAACACGTGTGCCAGGGTCAATGGCAATGCATCTAGCGCCATCACGATGCATGGGGGAAGCAAGCAGGGCTGTCCCTGGTCTCCGTTCTTCTTTGCTCTCTACAAGGAGCCTCTGGCAAAAGAATCAAGCACATCCACATATCATTGGCATCCTCATGGGAGAACAAGAACATAAGCTTTCACTATATGCGGATTATGTTATGTCGACCGTAGGAAGGCCCGAACATCAATCCACTCTCTTCTTGGAGAATTGGATGCATTTGGACAGGTTTCAGGCTTCAAGGTCAACATCAAAAGTCCCAGATCGTGAATCTTTCCACCACATCAGAAGACTGGACCTGGACCTGGAGCAGTAATACCCCAATTGACTTGGGCTCAAAACTGGGTGCACTACTTGGGCCTCACGATCTACCCCTCCTTAAAGAGAACGGTTGAACAGAATTACACTGACCCTTTGGCCACAGACCAGACAGAGAAACATTTCGGGTTGACTGGGGGCCTCTCGTGGTTGAGTAAAATAGCGGTCATTAAAATGACACTCCTCCCTCAAATATTATATGTAATGCAAACACTTACACTGTGGCCATCCACCACCGTCATAGTCAAACTACAACATGTACTGCAGAGCTTCATCTGGGAGGGCAAGAAACAAGGATGATGAAGTGAAGAATGTATCTTGCTATGGTAGAGGGAGACCTGGGCATTCCACATCTAAACTACTTCGTCGCAGCACAGCTATAATAGATGGTGGAGTGGTCAAGATCCCTCACAGAGAAGCGTTGGTGCTTCATTGATCAAGCAGTAGCAGGAATTCATATCTGGAAAATTCCATTGGTTCCCAAAAAACATAGGCCTCTTTGAGTGTACATATCCTAAGTAGTGAGAGCAACAGTGGAGACTTGGGATTCTGTTATCATTAAAACACGACTATCCCCACGCCCATCTCTACTCACACTGATCCATGGCAACCCTGCCTTCCTGACAGCAAATGAATGTAGGCACTATCAGGCCTGACAGCAGGTGAACTTCAAAATACAAGGTGAACTGTTTAATCATTATGGACTCTAGTCATTCACCCAACTGAAAGCCTCTTATGACCTCCCAGACCGCAAGGAATGGCGATACTCAACCATAGTGTACCTGGTCACCGACCCAGTTGTCCCCCCCCACGCCTGTAGACCTTTAATGCCCTTTGAGAAAGGGATCATCACACGCTCTGAAGATAAGCGGCTGTTATCCGACATTTACGGCTTCTTGAAAATTGCCCAATCTCTGACAGGTTAGCCATGTGCTCCCACATCCTGTTGTCTATTTAAAGTACTCCCGTGAGTCATTGAGCTGACGAGCTTGTGAATGAAGCACCTGCGCGCCAGTGAGAGATACCGGACCTGATATAATGTTTGGCAGCCTACTCAGCAAACCCCAAAATACAAGACTGTATTCTCTACTGATGACGGTTAATAAACCAGAAACACGTGTCTAGAGATCAGCACTATCTGCGCCAACCTTGGTGAAATACTCGAAAATATCGTCGCGAGCTATAAGAGACTGCATTTCCCAGAATGCCAGGGGCGAACCTTGCCTGAGAGTTCAGCAGTGTGCTCTCACACCCTGTTGTCTATTTAAAGTACTCCCATGAGTCATTGAGCTGACAAGCTCGTGGATGAAGCACCTGCGCGCCAGTGAGAGGTACCGGACCTGATATAATGTTTGGGAGCCTACTCAGCAAACCCCAAAATACAAGACTGTATTCTCTACTGATGACGGTTAATAAACCAGAAACACGTGTCTAGAGATCAGCACTATCTGCGCCAACCTTGGCGAAATACTCGAAAATATCGGAGCCAGCTACATGAGACTGCATTTTGCAGAATGCCAGAGGTGAACCTTGGCTGAGAGGTCAGCGGTGTGCTCCCACATCCTGTTGTCTATTTAAAGTACTTGACATGAGCAGGACTACAAAGGAGCAACTACCTCTTCTGGCGTGTAACTGTCATCAGAACCACAACTACCAGAAGGCTTAGCGTGAGGGAGGAGCCAAAGTCTATTTAGTGGCCTGCCTCACGGAGAGCGGTGTACGTGATTTTGTTTGATTCTTCGGAGTTTCGAACCCTGGATTATTTGCCTAGGCTATGTTTAGACTTGGGCGGACCTTGTGAGAGTTGTTTGGGGCGTGCGGCGGCTGCTGCGTGTCCTGGAGTTCGTCTGCTTTTCCTGAGTGGCCGGTAGGAAGTTCCCGGCGTGTGTGGCGGGGAAAGGCTGCTGACTCCTGTGGCGGCTTTCCCACTGTTTGGTTCCCTCGGCCAAGAGAACCCGAGCGGGGAGTTTATTGCTCTCCTTCAGAGCGTTCAGCGGCTGCTGAACGCGATCCCGACACCGGCTGGTGTTCGAGCTTCCGCGAGTGGAGAGACGGATTGGACTCGCTGCAATACACCAATCCGTGAGTTGTTGTATCACTGGAACGTGAGAGCTAGCGCGTTCTTGGAAAAGATGCTAAAGTAAAAGGAACTTGTTTGCTATAATCAAGCTTGCTGCGATTTGTTAAGACTTGGAACATTATACAAAGACAAACCTGGATTGTAGAATAGTGAACACTGGACTATGGATATGCCTAGTGTTTTTTGAGAAAAGGTTAAAGACTCTTTTGGTAGTTTTTTGGAGCACTCATTTTCTTTTCACTTGGATTCACTTAGGGTTATAAGGACTTTTAGTTTGGTGATCCCAGGAAGGCTGGAAGAGTAGTGCGCTTTACACTGAAGAAGGCTTACACACTACCTACCGGGAAGGAAAGGAAAGCTTAGCTAGTGCACATGGTAGGTGGTGTTTTAGCAAGAAATACTGAGAGTAGTTAGTAGTATAATGTACTAATGTATGTTTGTTCTTCTTGGTTTTTTCTCTCTTTTCAGCCTCCTGTCCCGTTCCTGTCCCTTCCTGGCCTTTTTTCCCTCACCTGATTTCCTTATTCTCTGTGAAGTTTGTTTCAGAGGATAGGGCAGTCTGGAGGTGGACCCCTATATAGCATCGCCCTGATCCTGAGGATACGCGGTCGTGACAGAATCACGTACCCACGTATTAATATCCTCCTGGTCAGGGGGTTCTGTAAGGATGGCCACTCTGGACGATGTGTCACATGCACTGGGGGTGGTACAACATGAATTAGAGGCTTCTAGAGCTGAAACAGCAGCTTTGAAAGAGCGTTTGGATAGACAACCACGCAACCCCTTTGATGCTACTACGGGGGGTTCTCCTATACAAGTTACTGTATCTCCCCCTATACCATTGGCAAGTCCAGAGAGATATTCAGGGGATCCAGCTACAATACAGACCTTTCTGACCCAGGTTGCCTTACATTTCTCTTGTAGACCTGCTTCCTTCCCCACCCACATATCCCGGGTGGCGTTTGCAATCTCCTATTTAACGGGGGACGCGGCCAACTGGGCAGTGCCTTTAGTGAGATCGGATGATGTTCTGTTGTCTAACTGGGAAGCATTCCGCACTGAGTTTGAAAGGGCCACTACTCTGAGTGCAGATAAGGAGTTATTAGGGTTGCGTCAGGGTAAGAAGGAACTCGTCACCTATATGACTGCCTTCAATAGATTGGTGGTAGAGACATCTTGGCCTGAGGCAAAAAGGATGGCCTTATATTATCAGGGCTTAAATGAAGATCTAAAAGACGTGATTGCTCAGATAGACCCCCAACCCAAGACCTGCATCGATTTGATCAATCTCACATTGAGATTGGATCATCGTATGTCTGATAGAGGCGGAGAACGTAGGAGAGGTGACAGATACGGAGCCGGACCACCCTCAGTTGGTCGGCCTAGCATAAAGGAAGTGGGATCTGAGCCCATGGAATTAGGAGCGATTCGACCACCACTTACGAAAGCTGAGAGGGAGAGTAGAAGATCTATGGGGCTCTGCATGTATTGTGGAAAAAAGGGGCACTTCGTTCGGGACTGCACTATGAGACCAAAAAAACTAATTATTTCCCCCCAGTGAAACAGCTAGCGGTAACACAGGAGGTAGTCAGGGAAGCTGGATACACAGATACAGAGGGGCAGTCTGTGGAAAGGAAGCCATCGCTTGAGTGGAAAATCCTGTCTTTGGAGGTGCCCACATGTAAGAAGACGGAGGCTCATATCCTGTTGTCTATGTTCTTGAACAACAACCTTGAGAGCCATCAGGTAGTGTCCATGATTGACTCTGGGGCCACGGGTAATTTTATAGATCAGGGTTTGGTTGACAGGTTGGGATTGGTGAAGGTACCCATTGACAAACCAGAAATGGTGTTGGCGGTAGATGGTACACAGTTGAGGTCTGGCCCTGTTACAGCCCATACTGAGAGCATTGAATTGGTCATGCCTAGGGGGATAGGAAGCCACAGAGAAAGGATTGTGTTGAACATCATCGAGGCTCCTCAGTACGAGGTAATACTGGGGAGGCCTTGGTTGTGGCAACACAATCCTACTATTGATTGGAGGGCTAGAACAGTTAGTTTCGAGTCCGAGGAATGTGAAGAGAGTTGCTTGTACTCAGCCGCAACACATGTGTCCTCGTTAGCCAAACATTGCTACAGCAGTGGAGACAGAGGTGGCATTGCCCTCAGTATATCATAGTTTTCAGGACGTCTTTAGTGCAGTGAAGGCGGAGACCTTACCCCCGCATCGGGATTATGACTGCCAAATCGACTTAGTGGAGGGGGCGGTGGTGCCATCATGCAGAGTGTATGCCCTTTCGGTGTCAGAAACTGCACATCTGCGGAATTATATCGAGCGTTTTAGCAAGCTGGGGTTTATACGCCCTTCACGCTCCCCTGCTGCCTCGCCACTTTTCTTCATTGCTAAGGCCAATAAAGAATTGAGGGCTTGTATAGACTATAGGCAATTGAATAAAGTGACAGTGCGGAACAGGTATCCGCTTCCTCTCATTTCCGTCCTTTTGGATCAGGTCAGGGAGGCAGGGATTTATACACGTCTGGACCTTACTGGGGCATATCATCTAGTGAGGATCAGGGCTGGCGATGAGTGGAAGACGGACTTTAAGACCTGTTTTGGTCTTTATGAGTACCTGGTAATGCCGTTTGGGCTATGTAATGCCCCGGCGGCATTCCAGTTCTTCATAAACGACATCATGAAGGAGTATCTGGACAGGTTTGTCATCATCTATATGGACGACTTGTTGATCTATTCGGTGACGCCAGCTCAACATGTGGGCCATGTGTTGTTGATTTTGCAGAAACTACAGGAACATCAATTGTTCTGCAAACTGAGCAAGTGCTAGTTTGGTGTTGAGGAAGTGGAGTTTTTGGGGGTGATTCTTAGCCCTAATGGTTTCAGAATGGCTGACAGAAAAGTGAGGGCGGTGTTGGAGTGGCCGGTTCCATCGAGTGTACGTGACATCCAGTGCTTCCTGGGGTTCTCAAATTACTATAGGAGATTTGTCTCGCATTTTTCACAGCTGGTTTCTCCTATTACCCACTTGCTACGAAAGGGGGTACCTTTTTTGTGGACACAAGAAGCCACGGAGGCGTTCGAACAGTTAAAGGTGGTGTTCAGTTCTGCTCCAGTTTTAAAGCACCCCCAGTTGGATGTACCTTTTATAGTTGAGGCGGATGCCTCCGACGTAGCAGTGGGGGCCGTATTGTCACAGCGTGATCCTGTAACGGGATTGCTGCACCCTGTTGCTTTTCTTTCGAAAAAACTGAATCCGGCGGAAGCAAATTATACCATCGCCGAAAAGGAACTGTTGGCAGTGAAGAAGGCGTTTCAGGAGTGGAGGCACTACCTGTGGGGGGGACAGCATCCAGTGACGGTGTATTTTGATCACCGCAATCTGGTGTATTTGAAGACTGCCAGACACCTGTCACAACGGCAAATGTGGTGGATGCTGTTTTTCGCCGAATACGAGTTCACCATCACCTTCCGGCCGGGGGTGGAAAATAGAAAAGCTGACTCCCTGTCCAGGTGTTTGAATACGGATGGTGACAAGCAATTGGCTCTTCAGCCTATACTATCGCCAGAAGCGGTAGTGTGTTCGATCCAGGTTTGACAGTTTCTGGAGGTGGTGGCCAAGCAGCGTACGCAGCAACAATGGGAACAATGGGCGGCTGTGTCAAGTCAACGGTCCCTTAAACACGGTTTTCCCATGGTGCAGAACAGGCTGTTCCTTCCAACCCATGCACTTCGCTTGCAGGCCTTCAACTGGTGCCATAATGCGTTGATGGCCGGTCATCAGGGGCATCAAAAGACCGTGCACGAAGTGCAAAGACATTTCTGGTGGGATGGTCTGGTACGGGATGTAAGACAGTGGGTTAACCAGTGTGAAACCTGCGCAAGAGCCAAGAACACTCCATCGAAGCCAGCAGGGCTTCTCATGCCATTGCCGACTCCATCGAGGCCATGGCAGGTCATCAGTTTGGATTTTGTGGTGGGTTTGCCCATGGATAAAGGGAATGACGCCATACTGGTTGTGGTGGATAGTTTCACCAAAATGGGACATTTCATCCCCTGCAGGAATCTTCCCTCCGCTTTACAAACAGCCCAGCTGTTGTTAACTCAAGTGGTTCGTCTTCATGGGGTTCCACAAGTCATCATTTCAGACAGGGGTCCGCAGTTTGTGGCCAGGTTCTGGCGTACTTGGTGTAAGGCTTTGAACATCTCGGCGGCCCTGTCGACCAGTTTCCATCCTTAATCCGATGGTCAGACAGAGAGACTAAATCAAACTCTGAAAAAATATCTTCGTTGCTATGCGGATGAGGCTGCGGACTCTTGGGTGTCTCTGCTGTGGCTAGCGGAACTGTCCTACAATAATGCGTGGCATTGTTCTACAGGGGAAACACCTTTCAGGGCGAATACTGGGTTCAATGTTAACATCTTACCGGTAACCATCCCTTGTGACGTAGCCAATCATCCAACAGTGGCTAGTCAAGTAAAGGCGCTTTTGCGAATCCATCGGAAGGGTCAGGCTTCTTTGGAGAAAGCGAAGGTCTCCTACAAGAAATGGGAAGATAAACATCGGAGGGAAGGACCTGAGTACAAGGTTGGTGATAGAGTATGGCTCTCAACAAAAAACACCCGTTTCCGGTTGAGGAGCGTTTTTCATCCACGCTACATAGGGCCATACACTGTGGTAAGACGGGTGAATCCGGTGGCCTACAAGTTAAAACTTCCTGCTTCATTGCGGATTCATCCTGTCTTCCATTGCAGTTTACTAAAACCGGCTTTGGGGGCTCGAGTGAAAGCTGTTCCTCCTGTGTTGCGTGATGGGAACCTGGAGTATGAAGTACGTAAGATCCTGGACTCTCGTTTCAGGCAGGGTAGATTGTGGTTTCTGGTGTCCTGGAAGGGCTATGCGGCAGAGGACGACTCATGGGAACCCAGTTCTGGGGTTCATGCGCCTCTTGCTGTTCGTCGCTTCTTTGCCAGTCATCCGGGGAAGCCTGGAGCAAGTAGGCGCTGGTAAGGAGGGATATACTGTCATGAGCAGGACTACGGAGGGGCAACTACCTCTTCTGGCGTGTAACTGTCATCAGAACCACAACTACCAGAAGGCTTAGCGTGAGGGAGGAGCCAAAGTCTATTTAGTGGCCTGCCTCACGGAGAGCGGTGTACGTGATTTTGTTTGATTCTTCGGAGTTTTGAACCCTGGATTATTTGCCTAGGCTGTGTTTAGACTTGGGCGGACCTTGTGAGAGTTGTTTGGGGCGTGCGGCGGCTGCTGCGTGTCCTGGAGTTCGTCTGCTTTTCCTGAGTGGCCGGTAGGAAGTTCCCGGCGTGTGTGGCGGGGAAAGGCTGCTGACTCCTGTGGCGTCTTTCCCACTGTTTGGTTCCCTTGGCCGAGAGAACCCGAGCGGGGAGTTTATTGCTCTCCTTCAGAGCGTTCAGCGGCTGCTGAACGCGATCCCGACACCGGCTGGTGTTCGAGCTTCCGCGAGTGGAGAGACGGATTGGACTCGCTGCAATACACCGATCCGTGAGTTGTTGTATCACTGGAACGTGAGAGCTAGCGCGTTCTTGGAAAAGACGCTAAAGTAAAAGGAACTTGTTTGCTATAATCAAGCTTACTGCGATTTGTTAAGACTTGGAACATTACACAAAGACAAACCTGGATTGTAGAATAGTGAACACTGGACTATGGATATGCCTAGTGTTTTTTGAGAAAAGGTTAAAGACTCTTTTGGTAGTTTTTTGGAGCACTCATTTTCTTTTCACTTGGATTCACTTAGGGTTATAAGGACTTTTAGTTTGGTGATCCCAGGAAGGCTGGAAGAGTAGTGCGCTTTACACTGAAGAAGGCTTACACACTACCTACCGGGTAGGAAAGGAAAGCTTAGCTAGTGCACATGGTAGGTGGTGTTTTAGCGAGAAATACTGAGAGTAGTTAGTAGTATAATGTACTAATGTATGTTTGTTCTTCTTGGTTTTTTCTCTCTTTTCAGCCTCCTGTCCCGTCCCGAGATGCTCATTGACTTATAAAGAGTAGTCAGATATCTTCGGAAGAACCTGTACCTTCCCCCAAAGGGCCTCTGGCAGGGAAATCCTCCTCAAGATCACCCACTATTTGTACTATACCCCAACTAGGGTGGCAAAATGGAAAGCTGCCTCTTCTGATAAATGCTGGCGTAACTGTGGCGAGAATGGAACATTAACTCGTCTTCTATGGTGCAGCCCTAAATTGAAACGCTACTGGGGCCAGATCCTAAGTGACACTGTTAACATCTTTGACACCGACCTCCCACGCTTCCCAGCTACATTTTTCTAGGCCTGCCTAAAAGGCTGATGTACCCACTTTGCTCCCTCAAAGGAAAGGCCATCACGCTGGCCCTTTGTGTGGCCAAACAGGTCCATCTATCTGCCTGGGGCATGAACAGAATACCAACACACTTCAAGTGGCTGCATAAACTGTTGGATCTGGTGGCAATAAAGAAACTCACTGCCTCCCTTGAGAACAACATGTCGCAGTTCAGCAAGACCTGGGAGCCCTGCATACACTTTCTGGCAAATGAATTAAGGAAACTCACATGAACTGCATACTTACGAGTACCCCAGCTCACTGCTTCCAAGACACCTACTGCTTCACATTGAACTGGACTGTCACCAGGCGCTATACCTGAGATCCGATGCAGTGACTCACCTTCTTCACTCTAATTTGGCAATGCACATAGAGCCCCCATTCTTCCCTCATCCCCAGTCAGGACCCTCCCCCCTCGCTCCCGTCCTTACTGGCCCCCAGGATGTAGGTGAGGGATACTGTTAAACTCTAAATTTAAATAAAAAGATTTGAACCATAAAATAGATCAATAATAAATTGTTGTTTTATCCTTCGGTGCATCACACACAGTAAAAACTGTTTGTAGCACAACGATGCCTTATTGACCTTGTTTATAATATTTGTAACTTTGAAAATAGAGCTAGAAAAAGGTAATTTAAATATGCGTGCAGTAGGTCACCCTTCGCATATCTCCTCCTTTCATACTCCCCAGTAAGAATCAAGAGTATCTCTAAAGTTTAAAAACTCATCCTTCATAGAAATGTAAGTGTAAACATTGACATAAACTGTAGAGGAATATGCAGAATTATTTTGTATGTTTCGTTATGAATAGACTGCATGGACAAAGGTTGAAATCTGCATGGAAAAAAATGTTCAGAAGGTATTATTGTCTATTATCCTTCTGCAGCCCCTATAAGTCTGAGGAATACCAGTGTGTTCATATAAGTGGTTTGGGTTGTCCCGCTTCATCTGTTGATCTGTTTAACAGGCATTCACATTTTAACTTCAGTCAACACAGCATATTGCATGGGGCAAAGTGATAGCCTACTTCAGCATTAACATTCTTGAACTGTGAGTGTTGGCATTTTGTTTCATTACATGAGCATATCCGCTTAAAAAGAAGTGCATGGCAGTACCTGTGTAGGTTGCGATACTTTACTTTGCCAATGCTTTTTTTCTTTTCCTTCATTGTTCTATTTTATTTTTTAGTCATCTTTGTGTGTTTGAACCATGTCTGCTGGTTACAGTAATTCAAAGAAAAGTAGTTGTCCAAAAGAGATAAAAATAGCAGAAGCAGTGATGTCCACCTGGGGGGGAGGGGGTCCCTTTTTAGGTCTTGTGCCTGCGATGCATATGGCAAAGCAATATGCCATCGTGCAGGTGCGATACTATAGTTGCCTGGTCTGCTTCCCAGGAGACAGGAGACTGTCACGCGCACGCTCAGGAAAGCGATCGGAGCCTGCCGCGTGCGCGCATTCCCAATCTCCTGTCTCTCTGGGAAGCACACAAGCAAGCCCCGCCAAGGCACCACGAGCACGTCCCACGTGAACACACACCCAGAAACATCCCGGGTCCCTGTTGCAGTGTAACAGGTACATGAATCAGCGTAGCTCTACCAATGACGAGACAATATACAATATTCACCCGCCCCGTCCCTCCGTGTAGTTCAGAGGTCTTCAAACTTTTTGATGCTGAGACCCCCTTGTAAAACTTTTTTAGGCGTAAGGACCCCCTTCCGACAAATGTTTCTAGAAACTGGTACTCCTCATCATCAACTTTTGACAACCATAAATGCGCCTGTTAGACCTCATCACATCCATCCATCATTAATCCACCCACACTTTCACACACCCATCCAGCCATCCTTTCATCCTTACATCCATCCTTACATCCATACATCCATCCTTCAACCATCCACCCTTTCATCCTTCCATCCATACATCCATCCTTTACCCATCCACCCTTCCATCCATCCACCCATTATTCATCCACCCATATTTTCACTCATCCATCCATCATTCATTCATGCAACCTTTTATCCATCCATCCATCCACCCTTTCATCCATCCATCCTACATCCGTCCACCCTTTCATCCTTCCATCCATCCACCCTTTCATCCATTCATCCACCCTTTCATCCTTCCATCCATACATCTATTATTCATCCATCTATCCTTCACCCATCCACCCTTTCATCCTTCCATCCATACATCCATCCTTCATCCATCCACCCTTTCATCCTTCCATTCATACATCTATCCTTTACCCATCCACCCTTCCATCCATCCACCCATAGTTCATCCACCCACCTTTTCACACATCCATCCATCATTCATCCATGCAACCTTTTATCCATCCATACATCTATCCACCCTTTCATCCTCCCATCCATACATCCATCCTTCCTCCATCCACCCTTTCATCCATACACCCTTTCATTCATCCATCCACCCATCATTCACCCCCCACCTTTTCACACATCCATCCATGATTCATCCATGCAACCTTTTATCCATCCATACATCCATCCACCCTTTCTTCCATCCATCCATCCATCCTTCATCCGTCCACCTTTTCATTCTTCCATCCATCCACCTTTTCATCCATTCATCCATCCATCCTTCATCCGTCCACCCTTTCATCCTTACATCCAACCTTCATCCATCTATCCTTCACCCTTTCATCCTTCCATCCATACATCCATCCTTCATCGATCCACCCTTGCATCCTTCCATCCATCCATCCTTTACCCATCCACCCTTCCTTCCATCCATCCACCCACCTTTTCACACATCCATCCATCATTCATCCATGCAACCTTTTATCCATCCATACATCCATCCACCCTTTCATCCTCCCATCCATACATCTATCCTTCATCCCATCCATCCACCCTTTCATCCATCCATCCACCCACTCTTTCATCCATCCACCCATCATTCATCCCCCCACCTTTTCACACATCCATCCATGCATCATTCATCCATGCAACCTTTTATCCATCCATAAATCCATCCTTCATCCACCCTTTCATCCTTTCATCCATCCATCATTTAGCCGTCCACCCTTTCATCCATCCACCCATCATTCATCCCCCCACCTTTTCACACATCCATCCATGCATCATTTATCCATACAACCTTTTATCCATCCATACATCCACCCTTTATCCATCCTTCATCCGTCCACCCTTTCATCCTTCCATCCATCCACCCTTTCTTCCATTCATCCACCCTTTCATCCATCCATCCTTCATCCATCCACCCTTTCATCCTTACATCCATACATCTATCCTTCATCCATCTATCCTTTACTCATTCACCATTTCACCATTTCATCCTTCCATCCATACATCCATCCTTCACCCATCCACCCTTTCATCCATCCATTCACCCATCATTCATCCACCCATCTTTTTACACATCCATCCATCCATCCATCATTCATCCATGCAACCTTTTATCCATCCATACATCCTTCATCCATCTACCCTTCCATCCTTCCATCCATCCACCCTTTCATCCATCCATCCACCCTTTCATCCTTCCATCCATCCACCCTTTCATCCTTCCATCCATCCTTTCATCCTTCCATCCATCCTTTCATCCATCCACCCACCCACCCTTTCATCCATCCATCCATCCACCCACCCTTTCATCCATCCACTCATCATTCATCCACCCACCTTTTCACATATCCATCCATCCTTCATCCTTACATCCACCCATCATTCATCCACCCACTTTTTCTGTGCCTCTCTCATGGGGGGAGGGGTGGTGGGTCAGTATCTCTGTGTCTTCTTCCTTCTTTTCCGCTCATGGGAGGGCATCTCTGTGCCTCCCTGCTGGGGGCGGGAGGGGGGGCATGTCACAGGACCCACAGCTCCAGGCGCGCAACATCCATTATACTCCAAGGGCTACACTAAAGCCTGCTCCCCCAGACCCCACCCCCACCCACTTTGCCCCCTCCCCCAGCTCATGTGTGTGAGCCCAGCTGAAACCACTTCAGGGACACACACACAGCCACACCCGAGTACTTGACAGATATTTAAAAGACCTTCTACTTGTTAATGAGCCTTTGATGTTTTTCACACCTCGGTGTGAAATAGGCCTCGCCAAGAGCACCCTCGATCAGCCCAACGCCAGGAAATGCATGCCCCTGATAGAATCTGCGACCCCCTTCCAAGGACTCCACGACCCCCCTGGGGGTCGCGCCCCACAGATTGAAGACCTCTGGTGTAGTTGAATAGTCAAGTGTCCTGAGTCGGACTCGAACCAATGTGAATCAGTCTCCTAACCTTTCACCCGCCCCAGCATTCTGCGCAGCCGCAGCGCTGCACTAGGCAGTCAGTTGAAGACGGAAGCAGCATAATGTGCAGTTGCAGGCCTCTGAATCAGGTACTTAAAAGTCCGTGAATAATGTTGCTTTTATGTGAACCTGGTATTGTGTCGTGTGGAAGATGGAGGCATGTGTGAGCTGAGCTGCTTGCTTTATAGTTCACTCAGTGTTCACCATTTCAGTTCAGCACGACATCATGTATGAGGTGATGCAGCGGGTCACACTCACACAGTAACATGAGTAATGGGTATTTGAATCGCTGGTGGTGGTATTTCTGTACAGCTAGCAGGATGGCTCACAATTTACTGTGCAGACGTAAACATGAGGAGTGAGCATTTTGTATTTTTTCAGTGAATGCTGCGCATGGGGGAAGATGGGCAAATAAAAAACTGGCACGTAAAAGCTTACATTGAAATGGTTGAAAAGAAGGTGGATGTCTCGATGAGTAGGTTTATCAATGGCTGTGTGCCTCCAGCACACACAGTCCGGCCTGGTTATCTCCGTGCATTATTGTTAATGTGTTATGAAAGTGATTTAACACACAATAAAAAGTATAAGTACCAAGGCCACGTCTATAACATCGCTATCTATGGAAGACTCAAGGCTTTTTTTAGTCGAAGCGCGACCTCTATTTAATAAAATAGATACAGGCAGGGAGCTTCAAATAGCTAATACTGACAATTTATATCCTAAAGACCAAAAGCCTATGTTCCTCTTCCAAGGCCCTGATTAGTTGCTATGGGCTTCGGGCTGGGGCTTTGTAGGAAGACATTGTGTTGTAACCCAGCAGTGCTCAGCCCAGGGCTTGGGAAAATATATAAAGTGTATATATGCAACTAATTAGGGGTGCTGTTGGCTGCACTATCGGCAGGATTGTAAATAATCTCCTGACAGATCTGAACATCTTACTCAAAACTTGACATTTGTACATGAGCAAATAAAGTGAGTGCTATAATCTGTCCCAAAGATGCTGGTAGGGCACTGGCTGTTAGGCCGAAGATCACACAATTGGATGACTGCAATGTGGAGCAACCATTCAACAACAACTAGTTCAAATATGTTCTCTCAATGTTTCAAGCTTTATTACAAATGTCACAAAAACATGTTAATATTTCACTTCTGTTCTTGGATTTTCATCGCAATAAAATACACTGAACATAATCTTCACAAAAGTTATGTACACAACTTTAACCTATTGCCATTATAAATCACAATAACTTTTATTTAAGTATTAATTATTTAAAAAATGAAGACATTGTTATTTGTAATATCAATACATTTAAGTCACGTAAATACAACACATATTGCATTACAAATGCTATAGGTGTCACTTTTGCGAAAGTTAAAACTATTGGCATTGTGAATGACAAAGCTATTAATTTCGCTATTTTCAAAACCAACACATAAATAAAATATTAGTCATTTACAATACCAATAGCTCAAACTTTCCTGATGCGAGACCTATTGCATTGCAAATGCTTGTTTAAAATCCTGGCACCAGGGAGCAGCAATAAAACTGTGGCAGGCTTACCTTGTAGCTAGTTTTATTCACTTGTTTTTTGCACCACTGTTTAGTTAGCACTGCACCACCTCACTCACACTATCGCTCATACTTGGTTTTAGGTACCCCTTTCTTCACTTGAAAACATCCCTTAGCTTCTCCCTCGCAGTGAGGGGGTTGTAGCCCGCCTCACAACTAGGATTGTGACGCCAGGAGGTATCCCCATGATGAAGCATGACACCTTTGGTGTGTGGGGGAAACAGTCCTTTAAAAGGGACTACCCCTAGGTGGACAGCACTGCTTCTGCTATTTTTATTTCTTTGGGACAACTACATTTCTTCTTTCCTGGACCCGAGGACACTGTGTGTTTGCTGATTGTCTATTGTGGGGAGAGTGCCCTTGCTGGTCCCTTAAGTCTCCTCAAGCCCTCTTTTGTGTATAGTACAGTAATTCAAAGCCAATAGAACGAATATTCCTTTGATGTGGATAAAATAATTAAAAAGGTTTACAATACCTATGTTTGAGTCTACCTGCTAAAAATATCCATACTGTTTTAATAAAATTACATGCAATGGTTATTTCTTTTTTCCACCAGTTTTTATTGCATGCATGTGACTGGTAGCAGCATGTGTTCCTTTTTATTGTTGTGGCATATGCTTGCAGTGAAAAAGTGAAAATAAATGTAATCATCGTTTCATAATGGCACTAGCAGGGGACTGAAGGAGGATTGTAAGGACACGACAAAGCCGATACTTCAGAAGAGTGTCTAAACGCCCAACATATAAGTTCACTCTAATTTTGTTTAAATGGTAAACAATATATATATAATATGTGGGGTTGCCATGCACTTCTGGAGTACTTTGTTCAGTTTGCATAATCAGCTCACTTGATAAAATGACATTTTGAATGTCATGGTTACTGCAATGATGCAGCACATTGCTGCCACTGGGGGAGGTTGAAGCAAGGTCACCTCAACTAGAAAACGCATGCAGGGCCATGCTTGGATGGGGAGGGATATGGACACTCTGTGCAGTGTGGATGTGGGCAAAATATGGCTGCTGGTGATGTTCCAGTGGTCTTGGTGCAGCACAGGCAGCGAGTGGTTGGAAATAAATGATGAGAGGAACTCTTGCAGAGAACATGCAGGAGAGAAAGCGCATGAGGGCCTCTGGCAGTGCTGGGAGCGAAAAGCAGGACTTGCACCCCTTGCTTCACGGGGAGGGGGGGCAACCCACCAGGAGGCCCACAATGCTTGAAGTGGGCCCCCTGTAGCCCAAGATCAATGAATATGTGTGAGATATGAGAGACTCCGGGGCCCCTCATCCCATTCTGCAGGGTGGCCCCATTATTTTGTGTTATGCCACTGAGTAGTGCTCGAGTACTAGAAGGCAGAATTGTATTGTAAGTGTGTGCACTAGGCGCCTTATGTTAGGGCCAGAGATGAGCTTCAATTCTAGTACTAGACACGTTGCAAAATGGCTGCGCAGGATTCTCGCAAGAGAAGAGTAAGGTGGCACATGTGGGAGTCCAGCAGCGCATGACTATGAAAGGACAGGTGCTATGTGTGAAGTCTCTGATTGCACCAATGTGCAATGTGTGACAACTGGAGTTGGTGGTGGGAAGGGACATGATATGTTGAGAGTTAGGGAATAGTGGGAGGTACCACCACTTTGTGAAGATGGTTGATGTAAGTTTCGAGAGAAGGAAATAATACTTATGCAAAGACATAAGCTAGAATTTGGCTTCATCGAGATAAGGGTTGTCGAGTCTGTTACCAGATCTTACCGTAAAAACGTCTCCTGGAAAAGGTGGGCAGAGCCATGGTAGGTGTCAGAGATAGTACGCAAGCTGGCAATTCTGGACATGCCAGGAGAGAAGCAACAGAAACAAAAGCATTGAAGCAACTCAGAAAATAAACTGAACAATCATCAAGGCAAGATGAAACAAATCTAGTGTGTTGATTCTTTATGTGAAAATCCTTAGAATGGGGTGGAGACATGGGGACTTTGAAAATTAATACATGAACACCAGGCCTAGGAAAAGAGAGGCCACGGACCGGTGCCGTTGGCACAGTTATTCTCTGGACTTTGAATGTGTGTCAGCTTATAACACTAAGGGCAATCCACCTTGATCCATCACAATTTTTCAGTTGATGGGCGGGTCCTGTGTTATAGATTATACATTTATATTTATTTTGTTTATTTGGCGTGAGCGGCACACTTTAATTGTTTCAAGGCTGCATTAGTCAGAAATTGGCAGCGAGAGCAGGTTGCATATGCTGTTTTATTAACATTTGGAGCTGAATGCTACTGGGGCCACAGGCTGATTTCACAACATACACTTTGTAGCACATTTCATGGTTGGCCTAGTTATAGTGTAAAATAGAGGTTCGACCTACCAGAGTGTGCGTTTATGGAGGTCCCTTGTGAAAGCTGTGTGTGGCTTGTTAACTTAGAATAACGAAGTTCTCAGGACGGAATGATTTGTTTATTCAGAATATCCCAGGGAACAGATTGTTTGTTGCTGGTGTTCTAGTTGTGCATTTCTACAGGGGTGCTGTTATGGCTTTGAAGCTTCTTGGGCACAATGGGCTGGGGTTCAGTGGGTTGAAGAAGTGCGTCTTTAGTTTAACCCCAAAGCCTGTGTGGCTGGACCACCTCAAAGGTTGGGGGGAAGGTTGTCCCATCTGTACCACCGGCCCATGACTGGGCAGGCTTAGGCAAATCTTCCTTTGCATGTGGTTCTGTGGATGTTTAAGGTGTTGGCCTAAGAAGAGCAGATTAGGCCTTAATCAGGATGGTGGGGTGAGGATACTTTCTGTAGGTATGCGGGTGCCGAGCTCACCAGGCTTTTGTAGGTGAGACACATGATTCTGAAATTGATTCTGGCTGATTGAATGCCAGTGGAGACTTCCTTTTGTCTTCTAAATATTTTATCCCTGAATATACGAACAATAGCAGAAACAAAAACAGTTACGGAATAAGGTACATAACAATCAATATTAAATAGTGCATATTAAATATAAAGAGTATTTTAAGAAATTAAAAAGCAAAAACAATCTACAGATAGAAATTCATTAAGAAAATCCATGTAATATAAGCCCTATATCGCCCACAGGATTTATAAGGTTACAATAAATATTAGATATTCTTCAAAGATAGGCTAGCAACATAAACATCAAGAGGTTTCCAAAACAGCGGATGGACTAGTGAAGGGTGATAAAGTTTACTTACCAAAACATTAGCACCTTTTCTAGTGAAAGCAATTCAGGCCAACCAAGTGTGAACAGATAGCAATTTGGCATTTATTGTTTAATAGCGGATGAAACGAGGAAATCAAATTATGTAATTTGCATTATGGATAATGAACATGAAAGTGCACTCGATTTACAGATCATTTACGAGACATATCTGAATTTCTGATAGTTTTAGTAATTGTTTTCCATATATTAATCCACAAAATAAATTGGCAATTCATATCATTGAAAGAGTCAGTTGGAATCTTACTGTGCCACCATGTCACATATGCTAGTAATTTAGCTTTCAATAGTTTGCATGGTACCAATAGACAAATACATAATTGAAATATATGGTATGATATGAAGATAATAGTAACCAGTATGAAATGTTACATGACATTATTTTGGAGAGCAGAGATCAGCCTTGCAAAAATCACAAATAATGTTCAGAAAATTCTGATTATTGGTATTAGTACTCATTATCACACATACCTTAGAAGCTACACATCCTGATAAATTACATACAAATAAACACAATCCTGGGCCAGAAATCGGAGCAACCTCAGCAAACTGAGGAAACGATCTACAAAAGTAGGGTATGTGTCAAGAAATGGGAAAGAATATGTGTACCCTAGGAAAGTACAGTGGAATGAACTTGGAAAACTGAATATCATTGGGGGTTTTCTTTGCCTTCTATCCTCATGTGAAGGTATCATTGTCATAAAACTGTGTCCGCCTCACTGTGTATCACTGAATCTGTCTATAGTATTAGATGTTCTCTTGAACAATGTTAATAAAAAGAATTAAAAAAAAAAAGAAATCGGAGCAACCTATGAAATAGTATGGGATGCATACACCCCATAGTGTGTGTGTGTGTCTGTGTGTGTGTGTATATATATATACATATATATATTTGTAACACAAGCTTCTCCACCGCCGTCGCTCCACCAGTTCCCGGGTGCTTCTAAGCCAGCGCTGGTTAGGCGCTTAGAAACTGCAACACAATTCGACTATGAAATCAAAGAAACGGCAAGCACGCTGGTATCCGGATTTTCAGTATTTTAATGCAGATACCCTCACCCCAGACAGACGCGTTTCGCTAATCTAGCTTCGTCAGTTTCACTGAAAAAAACATAGGTTTCAGCCACGTTAGAGTTAGGAATTAGCATTTAAAAACCTTAGCAATTCACTGAAAAAAAAACATAGGTTTCACACATGTTATAGTTAGCTATAGTTATATGTGACGTCATCAGCCGTGCATTGTGGGCGCGCGAGTTATAGTTAGCTGAACTAACTATAACGGGGGAATTTCAATGGTTTTGTATGAGTGAAATGTCCAGCTAACTATAACATCTGTGAAACCTATTTTTTTTTCAGTGAATATATATATATTTTTTCCCCCAACGTGGTCTCTGCTCCTTTTTGCCAGAAGGGGTTTACTGCCATTTTTTCCTGCGACTTCCAGAGACGCATCACAGAGGCCCCCGCCTCACAAGTGGCCCGGAGTACTCTTGTACTGCTACGGCAGCTTTTCTTCTCACCAAGGGATTGGTACGACTCCGATGCACGCCACGCTGCTGCAGAATGAACTACCCGGTTGCGAGGTACCACACCTGGCTTTGGGTGTTATGCATTGACATTTCTACCCCTGCTGGCATTTGGACTGCAGCACGTAGGCTGAGGCGGTGCGGGGACTCGAGGGAACACTTTGCTGACATTTCAAGAAATCACCTGTTAACTTCCATCACCGCAATTCCTACATCCCGCCCATCCCACCGGGATTTCATTCCTATCGCCACCTACCTGGAAATGGTCTGTGCATTCTGGGTGTTGCAGACCGGCGCTACACGGTAGGCTGCAACAGGTGGTGCATCATCGACATAGGGGGCGGAGCCGACTTTCTTCCACAAAGAGGGCAGCAGGTTTGAACATTAAGCGAACTTGGAAGCTGTGTGAAGTTCTTGGGCGCTGAGGAAGGCACTCTTTGACGAAATGCATCCGCCTATTTTTTGCCAATAAAGCTGCTCCCTTGCTGTTTTTTCCCCCAACGTGGTCTCTGCTCCTTTTTGCCAGAAGGGGTTTACAGACATATATATATATATATGTGCATACACCGACAAAAGCGCGAAAGCCGAAATGCGTTGCTTTGAGAAGATTACAAATCTTTTACAATCACAATGGAAGTGCTGGCTTATGTTCTGGGAAAGAGAGCATTGGAGCTTTGATATACATATATATATATTCACTGAAAAAACCATAGGTTTCAGCCACGTTATAGTTAGGAATTAGCATTTAAAAAACCTTAGAAATTCACTTTAAAAAACCATAGGTTTCACAGATGTTATAGTTAGCTAGACATTTCACTCATACAAAACTATAGAAATTTCCCCGTTATAGTTAGTTCAGCTAACTATAACTCGCGCGCTCGCAATGCACTGCTGATGACGTCACATATTACATCACTCATGACATGGTCAGTGACATCACTCATGACATCACTGATGACATCTCAAATGACATCACTGATGACATCATCCAGTGAATGTGTGTCTTTCTGAAAAATAAATATTTTTATATATATATATATATATATCTAAAGGTTGATGGAAGAATAAATGGGTAAATAAGTGTCTAAATGGATGTTTTTTTTGTAAAATTGATTGTATAACTGACTTATTAAGAATATCTTAGTGAATACATGTATTAACGAGTAATGTTTAAATATGTAAATATCTGTACCAGTGTCTCACTTTGTGTATAAGTGGCTGCATGGGTTGGTGAGTAGCTACATGAGTGTCTATATGGGTTATTAGTTGGTCTTTTGAGTATCAGAATGAGTGTCTGTCTGGTTTGGTGGGGGTATTACTTAGAGCACAGATGCATGAATGACTGACTCACTGTTTGTATGTGTTTTGAAGACAGAATGTGTGCAGGACTGTATGGGTGGATGAGTGTGTATATGGGTGTGTTAGTGAGTGAATGACTGTCTCAATAGTATCTCTATCAGTAACTACATATGTTTTAAACTAGTATATGTGAGTGTTGATGTATATAAGTGAGTATATGTGAGAGTGAGAGATTGGAAGAGTTCCTGTATAAATAATTATGTGTTTCTGTAAGTGATTGTTTAAGAGAGTAGTCATGTGTACGTTTCTGTAGAAGTAAATGTAGTGGTGTGTTTATAGCTGTATATTCAAGTAAATGGATGTTTGATAGTTTATTTCCATGTGTGAGTATGTGTGTGAGTAACTCTATGGATGAGTATCGGTGTGTAACAGGATGTATAGGTGTATGAGTACATATGATGAGTGAGTACATGTATGAGTGACTATATAGAACTGTTGTTGAATTAGTGGATGTCTATGTAGATGTTGGAATTACCTAATAGGTTGTTGTTACTGGTATTGGTATCTCCATTTAAAAAAAAATTATAGTTTCTATTTTTGAATGTGTGTATCAAAGGTTATATTAGGGTGAGAGGAGGTCTGCCACTCTTTCACAAGGATGATGTCATCAGTGATGTCATTTGAGATGTCATCAGTGATGTCATGAGTGATGCCACTGTCCATGTCATGAGTGATGTAATATGTGACGTCATCAGCAGTGCATTGCGGGCACACGAGTTATAGTTAGCTGAACTAACTATAACGGGGGAATTTCTATGGTTTTGTATGAGTGAAATGTCCAGCTAACTATAACATCTGTGAAACCTATGGTTTTTAAAGTAAATTTCTAAGGTTTTTTAAATGCTAATTCCTAAATATAACGTGCCTGAAACCTATGTTTTTGTCAGTGAATTTCAAAGGTTTTTAAATGCTAATTCCTGACTATAACAGGTGTGAAACCTATGGTTTTTTTCAGTGAATTTCAAAGGTATTGTAAATGATAATTATTAAATGTATTAATAATTATATTTATTTCTTTTTATAACAATTTCTTACATTTTTTATATAAATATTTTTATTTATTTCATTTTTTACATTATATTTCACATTCTTAATGTAAAATAATAAAACTAAATTGAAAAATATTTTTTTCCAATATATTAAAATTTAATTCTATATAATTCCTTTAGCATTGTTTTTTTTATCATCGTACCATATGCATACACTAATGTAAATACACCAAGTTTGACAGAGAGGTAGAGATCGGTTTGCAGATAGTGCTTTTTGTTAAATGGAGAAAATCCGTTCAGTAGTTCATGAGAAAAACCCAATAGCCTATGTATGTAGTTTTCTATGCATCGGCAAACTTGTCTTTTATACCTTCAATTCCCCAATCTGTATCCTTACACTTCCAGTAAACACTATCCCACTTCTGTTTCAGTATTGTACTGACCATACAGCACTATGTGCTTATCTGTACACTACTCTAAAAGAATCCATTCACTACATTAAAACACTAATCAGAAGATGTACAATAAGTGGTACATTCCAGAGATATGACACTTATTGTGTACTGTGATATCACCTCCTTCTGGCGCAAGGCTTTATAATGTGATGCACCTTCCACACCTATGGCACATCTTTTACACTACCAGTGCATCACAAAAGTGACGCAACGGCTGTGTTAAAAGAAGCACAAAGGAGTCGTATATCTACCCCTAACACATACAATTTCACCCAGGCAGTTTCACCAGCAGTGCAACTTGAAGCATAGACTTGTAACATATTTATATGGATATGTTATATTCAAGTGCTTCGGAGGTACTACAGTATACTAAAGGTAAACACCTTATAGATGTATGCTGTAGCACTTCCTTATAGTTCTGCACTTTCACATGCACCATACACTAGTAATGTTTTCATTCATTCATTTATGAACTACACATTCATTCTGACAAACTTTTATACACTAACATAGAAACATAGTTCTTTCTTTGACCAGGAAAAGTAGTTCTAACAAGAACTGTTTTTTTTGTGTTTTTAGTTTTCTTTTTTTTGTGTGTTTTGTCAACACATTTTTTTTTCAACCAAAAAATGGAACTGGAACCCACAAAGTGTCTAACTGGAAAAAAAGAATGAAAAAAAAACTAATGTTGAGGACAGCGATGCTCCTGCATCCTGCGTTTTATCAGATCAATAGACTGTTCCCTATAACACAAACGTTTATCACAATGAATGCATACAATTTTAATGTCAGCAAAATCAGGATCAATTTGTGGGTGTGGACTGCTTGTTGAAAATTCTGCTGCAGTAGTTGATGTGCTTGGTGCAGAAGCAGGTGGGTTCTCCTGCAACCTCCGTGTTGCAGCTCGAGCAAAGGTATTGGGGTGCAAGTTCTTCACGTGTCGCACCATATTTGCTGTGCCAAAGGAGTATTTTTTAGATGGATCACCCTTTGAAAGACTTGTTCGGCAAATTTTACAAGTTACTTTTGGAGCATTAACCTTTTTTTGCCCTTCTGGAAAAGTAAAAAATTTCAAAATTAGAACTTCTTTCCTCTTCTTTGGAGGTTCTTCAGGAATGAAAAATTCCTCTGAAGAATGGCTGGAAGATGAGTCCATTGCTGTTATTATGGTGATCTTCCTTCTATTTGACAGGATTCTCAGAACAGATGCTTCTTCTTAGAAAGACAAAGTAGAATGATTAAAATGGGGCTGAACTTTCAAAAATTGGAATAGAAACTATTATGAACCGATCAAATCCCATATTTTAAAGTCACATGGCTTTGCGTCCGCTTACGCTGAGCTTACGGTGCTCTTACGCTGCGAGTACACATAACGTTTCACCGCGATTTGTGTAATTGCTTTTTAAAGTAACATACGATTGTTTAAAGTGTAAAAAAACTATTTTCATAACTATTCGACATAAAATAGTATGTTCATTAAATACATAATCATATGTTTTTAAACAATTAAAAACATTTGCGCCTTTCGCGTATGGGGCGCCGTACATGACGTCACAGGGAAGCTTTGACACGACGAGTAAAGTCGAAGCGTATTTGTAACGCATGCGCGAGTAGGCGCTGAGAATGATTAGCAATACAAACTATGGTGTAATAACTCTCGCATGTCAAATCAGAGGACAGGGCGCGCTACGAGAATAATTACGACTGGTCACTCATTGGAGATCTGATTCTGGGTCTGCCTCTGCGCACATGAAAAACCCGCCCCGTCTCTCTCTGTTGTTAATTATTGGTGCACACACTCACACTTGCACAGTGCACGCCCACCCACACTTTCCCACATATCACCACATACCTTTCTTGCTATTACTAAGCCTGGAACCCAATACATTAGCCAATGGGAGGTCCCCCAGGTCGATCATTCTTCTAGACCGCGAAAACGCTACCAATAAGGACCCTGGACTTACTTTGGTCAGCCCCTGCGCTTCCCATACAAAACGGATAGTGACCTAACCACACTCTCTTTTGCCTACGCTGCGGTGACAGACAGACTTTCATCGTCATCGATTGTACTACGAACTGTTTGCTCGAGCGGAGGAGGACTCATGACACTCAACGTGGTGTCACTGCTGCTGCCTTCCAGCCAGGCAATCATAGCCACAGTGCCAGCGTCACCCGCGCCCACCCACCCACCCTGGCCCAGCCAAAGCCCCAGCCTTTGAAGACAAGACAAGAGACAACAAAAGCAAAGGTAGGAGAAGCCGCTGTAAACTGTACCTGCATGATAGTATTTTTTTTTATTTACTGTCACGTGGCCCTCGAAGCTCTGGTTTACTTTATTTTTGTGCGACACATACTTTGTACTTAATTGTGCGTTCATGATAGTTTTATTTTTTGACTGCGTCATGTGGCCCTCCCAGCTCTGTTTTGCTCAATTTTTTTGCTCCATGTGCTTTGTACTTCACCGTATTTCTTCCCTCCTAATCATCCTGTAACTTTTAATAATTATTGCTACCTCACGTGGCCTTCCCGGGCCTCTATTGTTATTGATCGTATATGGTTGATCGTAATATTTCCTTCTGTGTCACGGGGCCCTCCTAGGCCTTTATTTTAAAATAAATTGTGCGTCCATGAATTTCTGTGTACTATTTTTGAACTGTGCCCCATGCTTTAGCCTGTATTGGTCCAATTTTTACATTCATATTATTTTTTTTTACTGCGTCGCGTGCCCCTCCCAGCTGTTTTGCTTTACTTTTCTGTGGCACATGCTCTGTGCTTCATCGTATTTGCTCCCTCCTAATCCTCCCGTGACTTTTAATGTTTATTGCTACCTCATGTGGCTTCCCAGGCCCCTATTATTATTCATCATATATAATTGATCATAATATTTCCTTCTGCGTAAAGGAGCCCTCCTTAGCCTTTTCTAAATAAATTGTACATGCATGAATTTCGGTGTCGTATTTTTGAAGTGTCACGTGCTTTAGCCTGTATTCTTAAAAATTGTGCGTTCATTATAGTATTATTTTTTGACTGCGTCATGTGGCCCTCCCAGCTCTGTTTTGCTTAATTTTTTTGCTCCATGTGCTTTGTACTTCATCGTATTTCTTCCCTCCTAATCATCCTGTAACTTTTAGTAATTATTGCTACCTCACTTGGCCTACCCGGGCCTCTATTGTTATTGATCGTATATGGTTGATCGTAATATTTCCTTTTGCATCACAGGGCCCTATTAGACCTTTTCTAAATAAATTGTGCATCCATGAATTTCTGTGTACTATTTTTGAACTGTGCCCCGTGCTTTAGCCTGTATTGGACCAATTTGTGCATTCATATTACTATTTTTTTTACTGCGTCACATGCCCCTGCCAGCCGTTTTGCTTTACTTCATCGTATTTTCTCCCTCCTAATCCTCCCATGACTTTTAATGTTTATTGCTACCTCACGTGGCCTTCCCAGGCCTCTATTATTATTCATCATATATAATTGATCATAATATTTCCTCCTGCATCACAGAGCCCTCCTAGGCCTTTTCTAAATAAATTGTTCCTGCATGAAATTCTGTGTCGTATTTTTGAAGTGTCACGTGCTTTAGCCTGTATTCTTATAAATTTTGCGTCCATAATAGTATTATTTTTTGACTGCGTCATGTGGCCCTCCCAGCTCTGTTTTGCTTTAATTTTTTGCTCCATGTGCTTTGTACTTCATTGTATTTCTTCGCTCCTAATCGTCCTGTAACTTTTAATAATCATTGCTACCTCACGTGGCCTTCCCGGGCCTCTATTATTATTGATCGTATATGGTTGCTCGTAATATTTCCTTCTGCCTCACGGGGCCCTATTAGGCCTTTTCTAAATAAATTGTGAATCCATGAATTTCTGTGTCGTGTTTTTGAACTGTGCCCCGTGCTTTAGCCTCTATTGGTCCAATTTGTGTATTCATATTAGTATTATTTTTTTTACTGCGTCACGTGTCCCTCCCAGCTCTATTTTCCTATTTTTTTTTCTCCCATGAATTTTAATATTTATTACTGCCTCACATGGCCTTCCCAGGCCTGTTTTCTTACATATTCTGTTTTCATAAATATATATGTTGCATTTTTGTGCTACGCCACATGCTTTATGATTCCACATATCTACTCTCTTGTAATCAACGTATTTGCTCCCTTTTAATCCTCCACTGACTTAACATTTCTTGCTTTCTCACGTGACCTATAGTTGTTTTTTTCTGTTCTCTAGTTGACCTATGAAAGTTTTGCCTCCTCAGATTACCATAGATTTAATTCTTAATAATTGTTAGATTTATAACTTTGACACTACAGTGTTGTACTGGCCCTTTATTTGACTTAGGTTACCTAACCATTTTCCCCTCTCTCGTACAACTTTTTATAACATACTTTTGCCAAAATACATGTTTTCGACACTTCACCACTTCATGATCAGTCTTAACCCCTTCGATGCTCATGACAGAACGGTTCCGTCATGAGCATCAGTTGAGCTGTGCTCATGTCAGAACCGTTTCGTCATGACCACGCCCGTTTCTATTAGAGCTCAGCACCAGCGGTAAATCCCACCCGCACAGATGTGGTTAAAGTGCAATTGCTGCATTTTTTGAAAGTGTAACGGTAATTGTTTGTCCATGAATAAAATGTTACTCTTGCTAGTTACGTATACCAAGACTGCTCATGTACATGCTACTACTGGACTGACAACAGTAACTGTGCCACCCACACAAGAAACTCTAAATATAAAAATCAAGCTATCACTGCAGGGCCTGAGCGCCCTTTGTTAAACTGTCATGTTTTCAAACTGCATTGATTTGACAGACCTTACCTCTGTATTTGTATAGACTGTACTCTATATCCCTCGCTTAAACTTTCTACACACTACATATTTTTCAAACTACATTAATATAACAAAGTTATTTTGTATTAACTGTGTTTAAAAAGATTTCTGTTAGGTTGTTAAACTAATTTCTTTTTTAAGAAATTTTACTTTTTCTTAATTAATTTGCAGGAAGCATAACCAGTGATAATTCACCAGCATATGATCAATCTCCACAACATGATCAATCTTCACAACGTGATCAATCTTCGCAACCTGTACCTGGTACACCACGTTCTGCTACATGTAAATTGTGTATACTATACCTAATAGCGTATGATGTACATATTGATTCCTCTTTAGAAGCTCGTGTGCTTTCATATATTTTTACAACTAATAGTTACCTTCCTCTCAAACATGTCTCTCAACACCAAATATATGTATATTTTGGATCTATGACAGAATTTCGACAGACAGAATTTCGACCTACACAAATATCGGCGTAATTATATCGATAGCAAAAATATCGACGTCCTATGTACAACATGGTAAGTACCAAAATATCGAAAAATTAATATCGATGTTAAAAATATCGTTGTTAAATATATCGATTTTTTTTAAATTTAAAATAACATAAAAAAACTGTAAATAATACTTATTAATTACTTAAACATATTTAAATATATGTAATAATTGTTAGAAAAATAATAATACATATTTAATAAAAAAATAAAATGATAAATCATATATAATATATAATTACTTAACAATGATTACTATTCCCACTCCAGTGGTTGCAACAGTAGGGAAAACTGACCCTGAACAGTAAAAATACCCCTTTACCCAAAAACCTAAAACTGACCCTGAACCCTAAAAATACCCCTTTACCCATAAACTGAAAACTGACCCTGAACCCTAAAAATACCCCTTTACCAAAGAACTGAAAACTGACCCTGAACCCTAAAAATACCCCTTTACCAAAGAACTGAAAACTGACCCTGAACCCAAAAAATACCCCTTTACCCAAAAACTGAAAACTGACCCTGAACCCTAAAAATACCCCTTTACCCAAAAACTGAAAACTGACCCTGAACCCTAAAAATACCCCTTTACCCAAAAACTGAAAACTGACCCTGAACCCTAAAAATACCCCTTTACCAAAGAACTGAAAACTGACCCTGAACCCTAAAAATACCCCTTTACCCAAAAACTGAAAACTGACCCTGAACCCTAAAAATACCCCTTTACCCAAAAACTGAAAACTGACCCTAAACCCTAAAAATACCCCTTTACCCAAAATTAATTAATATTACAAATAAATTACTTCCCACCCTATTCCCCTATAAACCCACAACCCGCTCCAGTAGTAAAACATATAATTTAGTTAAAAATATACATAAATTATCAATTCATTAATCAATTAATCAATTAAAATAAATCATTGCCAATTAATATTTAATTGCAAAATAATTTAATCATTGAAAAATAATTATTTAATTACAAATAAATTACTTCCCACCCTATTCCCCTATAAACCCACAACCCGCTGTGGTAGTAAAACATATAATTTAGTTAAAAATATACATAAATTATCAATTAATTAATCAATTAATCAATTAAAATAAATCATTGCCAATTAATATTTAATTGCAAAATAAATTAATCATTGAAAAATAATTATTTAATTACAAATAAATTACTTCCCACCCTATTCCCCTATAAACCCACAACCCGCTGTGGTAGTAAAACATAATATTTACTTTTATATATTTTTAAATTATAAAAACATATTAAACACATATTATAACAATTAATTTAAATACTTAACTAATATTTCTAACACATATTAGTAAATCGAAATTACTTACATCAATATATATGCTATCGATATTAGTAATTTCGATATTACTTACCTTAAGGTCGATATTCTGGCCATCGATATTCTGGACATCGATATTCTGTCCCATCGATATTAGCAACTCGATATAAGTGTAGGTCGAAATTAAAAACTCGATATTTTGACTGTTTACCGTATATTTTCATTCCTATTACAGTTACTTATCTTTAAGTAACAATTTCCCAGCAATTTGTGTACTGAAATTCTCTACTCTGAAACCTATGATTGGTATGACATTCACGTTCAAATTTTGCTCAACATATGCATTTGTTATTATTTTTTCAGTTAGCAGAATACTACCCAACTCAGCATCCAGTAGCCCAGATTTTTACTAATGTAATATTTCTTAAGAATTATGGACTGACAATTACAATGAACCTAATCGAGTCATCACGATTGACTTTAAACAATAATATGACACAACTTGAGGGTTTGCTCTATGGTCTCCACATCTTGGAACATTCTAAGTCTATATATCCAGTGTATAATCCTATTGGTTGGAGGAGCTCAAAAGATGGTGTTTGCGTACCCACCCACCAGTGTAACGATAATATTCAAGACCAAAGGACGCCAAGAACAAAAAAATCTATGTTTACCATGTAAATACATATACAGTTTTTTCAAAAAGCTATTGACCTTTAAACAATGCAATCTTAATAACAAGTTACTTTTCACTATCTTCCCAACAGGCCCAATGTTTGGAATGCAGCAGATGACTCCACCTTCACTTTCTAAAAGCAAATGTAAATCTTACTTACCTTTTACTGGTGAAATATGTAAAAAATGTATCTTTTTATGTAACATGATCACATGCAACATGTCAAAGTAGACATTTGCACACTCCTGCAATCTAGTGTTGTGTCTGAATTATGTTAAAAAATAATGTAGAGACAAACTTCTTTCAGCTGTCACGATTTGCACAATCATTTTAGAGTTGGACCACACTTCCTCTAACATTCCTACTTAATTTTCTTTTTGAAATTCAACAATTATTTTGTTTAGGTGTTGAAATATAAATTTAAATCTTCCGCCTCTTTGAAAGTCAAGAAGCAATACCGCCTCTCTACATATGATTGTTCAATTGTACTCTAAAAAGTAGTGGTAATTCCATTATCACTATGGTAGATATCTGACAATAGAATCTATGATTTAGTTACCCCACTATTCCATGGTCCTAATCAAAAAGGGGTGTTTACACTAAACAAAAAGAACAATTGAGCACTTTTTAAGCTGGACAGTATTGTTTCTAAACACCCTTTCACTGCTTTCTTCCATACCTTAAAAAAATATGTCATGCATTGACATGCATATTCTTTCAGGTCTGTATATCTCTAATGTAAAACAAGCGTACTTGTTTTTCTTTTCTCACTGACATATATAAACTCATCAGTCACTCCCATTGCAAGCTTTTACAATCCTGAATAATGAGTACTACGTTTTGTGTTAGAGGGTGCCCATGCATAACCATGCTAAGTTTTCTTTACCTGCATGGACACATGTAGTGTAACCTGTCAAACACTTTAAAATGCTACCCTCCCACTACTCCTAAAGGCGGATGTAGAATTCAACCGTTCATCATAAAATAGAATTGGATATCATTAAGTACAAAGTATTTCTGTATTATGTAAGCCCTAATATGTCCCTTAAAGATTCCAGCCAATTCCAGACACATACTACCTGAAACACACCAACCCCTAGTAACCTGTAAAATTTGCCAAACAACTCTTTCAAGGTATGATCAATCCAAAAAATAATCCTTTGGCACAGCAAATATAGTGTAACACATAAACAACTTGCACCCCAACAACTTTCCTTGAGCTGCAACACAGAGATTGCAGGACAACCCACTTCCTGCTACACCAAGCACATCAACTAATGCAACAGCAACTTCGGCAAACAGTCCATACTCACATATTGATCTTGAATTTGGTAAACTTAAATTTCTATGCATTTATTGCAATCAACTTTTGTGTTACGTGAAACAGTTTATCAACCTCATCAAAAGAAGAAACGGGACCATCGCTGTCGTCAGCATTAGTCATTACACATTTATCAAGCTTTTTTGTTGTAAGAACTACCCCGTCCAAAGGCAGTAAGAAATTTGCACATTTGCTACCTTTCTTGCGTCCTTTCTATCATACTGTGTGTGTACTTTGTCCACTTGCATTGGTTGCTTAGATGTGCTACCCATTTCTCAAGTTCCCACTGCAGAATCTGATGCACAGTCTGTTTAATGTACTGGAAATCCAAACATCCACTTCCCTCACAAGGCAGTGGGTACTATGCGCATCTGTAGCCTTTTTTATTTTTCACCTTTTTTATCTTCCACTCAATCAACATATAATCAACACGGACACACACCTACTTGCTGCCTTCCTTGGCTGGGGTTATCAATTATTCTTGAATTTCATATTCTAATTCAAAGTCATGGCCTTTATCGAGCCTTTTAATTGTAACTACTTCTCCGCTAAAGGCCGTGGTTAATTTACACCCTTGCAGCCTTACTTATTATTTACATTATTCATCTTCCACTCAATCATCTACACATACCTACTTGCTGCCTTTCTTGACTATGGTTATCGACTATTCTTCTATTTCATATTTTTATTCAAAGTGCAGGCCCTTTATCAAGCCTCTTTGTTGTAACAACTACCCCGGCTGAACACAGTAAGAAATTTGCACACTTGCTGCCTTTCTTGGCAGGGGTTATCAATTATTCTTGAATGTCATGTTCTGATTAAAAGTCAAGGCCCTTTATCAAGCCTTACTGTTGTAGCTACTAACCCGACCGAAGGCAGTGGGAAATTGGCACACTTCCTGGCTTTATTGGCTGAAGTTATCAATTCTTGAATTTCATATTTTGAAAAAAAGTCAAGGCCCTTTATCAAGCCTTTTTGTTGTAGCTAATACCCCGGCCGAAGGCAGTAGGACATTTTCACACTTGCTGCTTTTCTTGGCTGAGGTTATCCATTATTCTTCAAGTAATTCAAAGTTCAGACCCTTTATTAAACCTTCTTGGTAACTACTATCCGTGAATGGCAGTGGGTAATTTAAACACTTGCGTCCTTTCCACCGCACAGTATGTGCACTTGCTTAACTCCTTAGATGAGATACCCGTTTCTCAGGCTCCCATTGCGGAATCTGACTCACAGTCTGTAATGCACTAGAAAACCATACACCCATTTTCTTTACAAGACAGTGGGTTCTTTCCGCATCTGCTACCTTTCTTCCTATTCACCTTATTCTGTATCCACTACCTCAAACACACCTACCTTGTAACTTTCTTGCAGCCTTTGCCAAGTATTATTCTAATTCAAACTACAGTCCCTAAAATGGGCCCGGTGTTGTAATTTTTCAGCCCTACCAACCACAATGGTAACTTATTGCACTCACATTGCTTCCTTCGATGTGGTAGCTATTTCTTTGCATCCCACTGCAAAATTTGACGCCCTATCCGTATAATGAGGTGGAAATCCAAAGATCCACTTCCCTGACAAGTCAGTGGATAGTTTGCACGTCTGCAGTCTTTCTAATTTTTCACCTTTTTTATCTTCCACTCAATCAACACATCATCTACACATAACACACACCAACATGCAACTGTTTTTGGCTACGGTTATCAATAATTCGTGAATTTCATATTCTGATTCAAACTTGTGGCCTTTTATTGAGCCTTTTTGAAGTAGCTACTACCCCGGCTGAAGGCAGTGGTAAATTAGGACACCTTTGCCCACATGCATCAAACTACTTTTTTGCGATTCCTAATTTGCGAAAATTAACGAATCGCAAATTACGAATCGCAAAATGGTATGCATCATTATTTTTGAAATTTTTAGCGATTCGGTAAAAATCGCAATTTTTACAGAATCGCAAGAAAATTGCGATTTCTTCATTGCGAATTCGCAATTTGCAAAATCGCAAATGCGAATTCGCAATTTGATGCATACCAATGAGGACACACCCAGGAAGCCAGTACACTGATTACACACAGCTGAAGCCCAGTTCAAACTGCAGGAGTGGCTGTTGGCAGTTGGAGCTCTGCTTGCAGCTACAGGAGGAGTGTGTTTGGTGTGCTCTTGAAGGAGTAATGGCTACTGAAAGTGCTGTGGAAGACCTGCATGCCAGAAAACGAAAATTAAAGTTTAGTGACCAGGAACTTGAAATATTAATTGAAGAGGTCACTGTGAGGCATGATCAGCTTTTTGGCAAGGATTCCTTGAAGGTCCCCGAAGGAGTGAAGAGAAGACTGTGGCTGGCCATTCAATCGAAAGTGAATGCTGTGGGGGTTGCCCACAGAGACATCACAAATTTACAAAAACGCTGGTATGATTTACGCAGCCGTGCAAAGGACTAAATTGCGACCAGGATTTAAAGTGCTAAAAAGACAGGTGGAGGACCCCCAAAGGATAAACCAAACACCCCACTGGAGGACATGGTTGAGGGGACCCTGCTCACTGAAGCAGTGGTAGGAGTGACCAACATAGACACCTCTGAACAGCCTGGTACTTCACAAGGTAAGTGTGTAATTGTATATTTTATTTCTGTAAATATGTCACAGACACTTGCCTTTTGATTCAACCTCAAATGATATCAGTAATCCCCAGCATCTACTCTGAAACACACACAAAAAGAGTCATAGTAATTAATGGGAGTCTGCATTGAAGCATTGCATTGTGGGAGATGTAGTTTTCATGAACATTAGTTTTATAAATTTTATGAAGTGAATGATTTCTAAATACTTAAGAAGTCATAGCATATGTGAGTACACAAATTTCTTCTTACACAACATGTTTATTTTGAATCACAAATGTAATTTTTCAAAATTAGAAGGTAATTCACATACATTTCAAAAAGTAAACTATACATATATTTTCCATTTGTAGATTTTCTGAAAGAGAGTGAAAGCATGGATTTGGACAACACAGTAAATACAGACATAGAGGAAATGCAAGTCCAAACTCAAAATATATCATCACCAACAGTTGGAAAAAATAAAAAAAAATAAAAGGGTTCAGCAACTGCAAGACTCTGATACTGATGAAAAGATAAATACACATGCACATTTGCAACAATCAGTTGGAAGTAATGCAAAAAAAATGTAAATCAATGCAGCAGACTGCAACAATTTTACAGGAGAAGGTCACGTCCTGCAAGCCAGGCAATGTCCTCACAAGATGAGTGCCAGGCCAGTGTGGTGGAGAAGAAGCTCCTCAAAGTACAAAGGCTGCAAGGCAAAGACATCAGGGTCATGAAGGGCCAACTTAACCACATTAATAACAACATTAGCACCATGAGTGACAGGTAAACAGTCAAAATATCGAGTTTTTAATTTCGACCTACACTTATATCGAGTTGCTAATATCGATGGGACAGAATATCGATGTCCAGAATATCGATGGCCAGAATATCGACCCTAAGGTAATTAATATCGAAATTACTAATATCGATAGCATATATATCGATGTAAGTAATTTCGATTTACTAATATGTGTTAGAAATATTAGTTAAGTATTTAAATTAATTGTTATAATATGTGTTTAATATGTTTTTATAATTTAAAAATATATAAAAGTAAATATTATGTTTTACTACCACAGCGGGTTGTGGGTTTATAGGGGAATAGGGTGGGAAGTAATTTATTTGTAATTAAATAATTATTTTTCAATGATTAATTTATTTTGCAATTAAATATTAATTGGCAATGATTTATTTTAATTGATTAATTGATTAATTAATTGATAATTTATGTATATTTTTAACTAAATTATATGTTTTACTACCACAGCGGGTTGTGGGTTTATAGGGGAATAGGGTGGGAAGTAATTTATTTGTAATTAAATAATTATTTTTCAATGATTAAATTATTTTGCAATTAAATATTAATTGGCAATGATTTATTTTAATTGATTAATTAATTGATAATTTATGTATATTTTTAACTAAATTATATGTTTTACTACTGGAGCGGGTTGTGGGTTTATAGGGGAATAGGGTGGGAAGTAATTTATTTGTAATATTAATTAATTTTGGGTAAAGGGGTATTTTTAGGGTTCAGGGTCAGTTTTCAGTTTTTGGGTAAAGGGGTATTTTTAGGGTTCAGGGTCAGTTTTCAGTTTTTGGGTAAAGGGGTATTTTTAGGGTTCAGGGTCAGTTTTCAGTTTTTGGGTAAAGGGGTATTTTTAGGGTTCAGGGTCAGTTTTCAGTTTTTGGGTAAAGGGGTATTTTTAGGGTTCAGGGTCAGTTTTCAGTTCTTTGGTAAAGGGGTATTTTTAGGGTTCAGGGTCAGTTTTCAGTTTTTGGGTAAAGGGGTATTTTTAGGGTTCAGGGTCAGTTTTCAGTTTTTGGGTAAAGGGGTATTTTTAGGGTTCAGGGTCAGTTTTCAGTTTTTGGGTAAAGGGGTATTTTTAGGGTTCAGGGTCAGTTTTCAGTTTTTGGCTAAAGGGGTATTTTTTGGGTTCAGGGTCAGTTTTCAGTTCTTTGGTAAAGGGGTATTTTTAGGGTTCAGGGTCAGTTTTCAGTTCTTTGGTAAAGGGGTATTTTTAGGGTTCAGGGTCAGTTTTCAGTTTATGGGTAAAGGGGTATTTTTAGGGTTCAGGGTCAGTTTTAGGTTTTTGGGTAAAGGGGTATTTTTAGTGTTCAGGGTCAGTTTTCCCTACTGTTGCACCCACTGGAGTGGGAATAGTAATTATTGTTAAGTAATTATATATTATATATGATTTATCATTTTATTTTTTTATTAAATATGTATTCTTATTTTTTTTAACAATTATTACATATATTTAAATATGTTTAAGTAATTAATAAGTATTATTTACAGTTTTTTTATGTTATTTTAAATTTAAAAAAAATCGATATATTTAACAACGATATTTTTAACATCGATATTAATTTTTCGATATTTTGGTACTTACCATGTTGTACATAGGGCGTCGATATTTTTGCTATCGATATAATTACGCCGATATTTGTGTAGGTCGAAATTCTGTCTTTCGAAATTCTGTCATAGATCCTGAGTGACAGCCTTGTGAGAATGACTTCTGTGATGGAAAATGCACATATGGCCACAAGTACTAAACTGGAGCGCATGGCAACAGCCATGGAAAGAATGTGTGATGCAATAGAGGCACAGAACTTGCTAATGGCAATAGGCACTTGAGATTATTTTCTAGCATACACACTTACACCAGAGCAATACATCGCTTGTGCAATACCAATGGCAAAGTTATTACTACTACACTGTGTATGCAAAAGGATTTAAGGAAATGTTGCAAGGCCCTGTCTGAAAGAATGCTTGCCAAAACTACTTCCAAGGAGGTCATGCAGGAAGACATGAGTGTGCTTCCATCAACACATGGGGGCAATGCAAATGAAGGTGCAGAAGCAACTACTGCATCAAAATCAGAAACAGTGGTTGGACGACGCAGTACAAGACATGTGACACTGCAGAGCAACACATCTATAGCTATGAGGAATACTAAAAGCAAAGCTTTAGGTGTCAGAGGGAGAAAATAAATTGATAGACTAATGAAGGATTGACAACTTGCCAATACTGGCCTGACACAGCTGAAAATTAAAAGCTACATGTTGTTTTCTTTTCTACATCTTTTGCTTTCATGTTACCTTGGTTTATCATTATTCCTCTTTTCATTTTGAATTAAAGTCAATCTGAATTCATGAAAATAACCTGGCTTCTTACCTGTTTTTAAAAATAATGCTCTGTGATTTCTGCTCGCCTTCGCATTCCTTCAGCGGCATCTGGTCCGCGCATTCTTGCATGTGGTTGTTGTGGCTGGTTGTCATTATTTGGTGGAATGTCATCTACATCCAGTTCCAAGCCTCTCCGTGTGGCAATGTTGTGCAGGATGGCACATGTTGCTACTATTTTGCAGCACACATCAGTGCGATATTGCAGTGCTCCACCGGTTTTGTGCAGTATCCTGAACCTAGACTTCATGACCCCAAAGGTCCGCTCTACTACATTTCTAGTGGAAATATGGGCATGGTTGTAGTTTTGCTGCTTACGGGTTGTTGGATTGAGGTATGGTGTAAGTATATATGATCTCACACCATATGCACTGTCTCCTATGGGTGTTTAAAAAAATAGAATGGCAGTTCAGTTATAATGCAACAGAATGTGAATGAAATGTACTTTGAGCAATAGAGCATTATTTACCAAGCAAATATCCATCTCCAAATTCACCAGACAACAGTCGCCCATGGATGGCACTATGTTTGAAAATATAGGAGTCATGGGCACTCCCAGGGAAACTTGCAACTAAGTCTGTGATTATTGTTTTGGAATTGCAAATTACTTGGATGTTTAAAGAGTGATAGTTTTTTCTGTTGCGAAAAGTATACTCATTTGTAGATGGGGGACAGATGGGAATATGGGTTCCATCTATGCAACCTATGACATGAGGGAAATTAGCCATGTTGTAGAAGTCCAACTTTGTTTCCAACAACTCTTGTGGATTTCTAGGGAAATGAATGTGATGCTGTATCCTTATCAGCATTGCATTAAGGAAATCTTGGAAAAATCTAGAAAGTGCACTCTGTGAAACCCCCCCAGCAATTGCTATTACTCCCTGGAAGGAACCTGAGGCTAGAAGGTGTAGACAACATAAGACCTGCACATGGGTGGGTATGGCTAGGGTCCTACGTGTTTCGCTGCGTAAAAGTGGGTCTAATTCAGCAATGAGATCTATTATGGAGTCAGCATTCAGCCTATACTTGTCATATATTTCTGCCTGTGTCTGACCAAACAAAGTGATGCGCAATCTAAATATCCTTTAACTAAGCATCCTCCTTCTCCTTCCTTCTGCTCTCAACCTCCAGCGACGTGCAAGAACAACGACTGCTGCCATCCTCAAAGAGGTCTACTGCAAATGTACAACCCCTTAAGTACCCTTCTAATTGATTTCACATGTTTCCCTTCCAATAAAAAAATGTACCACCTGCTCCCAGTACTTCTAAATTTAGGAATTCCTAAATGCGATTCCTTGAAAAATCGCAATTAGCGATTTTTGATGCATACACTTTTTTGAGAATTTTTTGCGATTCCTTAAAATTGCGATTTTTTAAGGAATCGCAAAAACAATTGCGAATTCGCAAAATGTGAAAAATACAATTTTTCATGATGCATCTCAAAAACAGGAATTGCATTCGCAAACGGCCGATTTTTGCGATTCGCACCGTTTGCGAATGCAATTCTGCTTGATGCATGTGGGCACTTCTGCCTTTCTTGGCTGGAGTTATCAATTATTGTTCAATTTCATATTTTGATTAAAAGTCAAGGCCCTTTATCGAGCCTTAGTGTTGTAGCTACTACCCCGGCCGAAGGAAGTGGGAAATTTGCAAACTTGCTGCCTTTATTGGCTGGGGTTATCAATTATCCTTCTTGTAATTCAAATTCAAAGTGCAGGCCTTTTATTGAGCCTTCTTGGTAAATATTACTCGTGAATAGCAGTGGGTAACTGGTGCACTTCCTGCCGTTCATGTGTAAAAAAAAAGCTTAACAAAACTCTACCAATATTAAAAAAGAGCCATTATACTCTATGGTTATCAAATCTTCTGCTTGTTATTCTAATTCAAAGTACAGGTTCTTTACTGAGCCTTCCTGATAACTACTACCCGTGAATGGCAGTGGGTAATTTGGACATTTGCAGCCTTTCTTATTTTTTACATTATTCATCTACCACTCAATCAACACATCATCTACACGTAACACACCTACTTACTGCCTATTTTGGCTATGGTTATCAACTATTCTTCTATTTCAGATCTGTATTCAAATTGCAAGCCCTGTATCGACCTTTTTGTTGTAGGTCCTAACCTGTCCGAAGGCAATAGGAAATTTGTGCATTTGCCACCTTTCTTCGCAGAGGTTATGAACTATTGTTCAATTTCATATTCCTATTAAAACTGCGAGTCCTTTATCGAGCATTTTTGTTGTAGCTACCACCCCGGCCAAAGGCAGTGGGAAATTTGCACACTTGCTACCTCTCTTGTCTAGGATTATCAATTATTGTTAAATTTGATATTCTGATTCAAAGTCATAACCCTTTATCGAGCCTTTTTGTTGTACCTACTACCCCAGCTGAAGGTTAATACTGCAAAAGTAAATTTGCACACTTGCTACCTTTCTTGTCTAAGGTTATCAATTATTGTTAAATTTGATATTCTGATTCAAAGTCACAACCCTTTATCGAGCCTTTTTGTTGTACCTACTACCCCAGCCGAAGGTTAATACTGCAAAAGTAATCTTTAAAAGTTGCCAAACAACTCTTTCAAAGGGTGATCCATCCAAAAAATACTTCTTTAGCACAGCAAATATAGTGCGACACGTGAACAACTCGCACCTCAACAACTTTGCTTCAGCTGCAACACAAAGACTGAAGGGCAAACCACTTCCTGCAGCACCAAGCACATCAACTGCTGCAACATCATCTTCAGCAAGCAGGCCATACTCACATATAAATCTTGATTTCTATACATTTATTGCGATGAACTTTTCTGTTACGTGAAACTGTCTATCAACGTCATCAAAAGCAAACAGGAGCATCGCTATCCTCAACATTAGTCATTAGACATTTATCAAGCTTTTTTGTTGTAAGAACTACCCCGTCCAAAGGCACTGGGAAATTTGCACACTTGCTCCCTTTCTAGGCTGGAGTTGTCAATTATTGTTCAATTTGATATTCTGATTCAAAGTCAAGGACCTTTATCAAGCCTTTTTCATGTAGATAATACCCCATCATAAGCAAATTGGAAATCTGCACACTTGCAACCTTTCTTGACTGGGGTTATCAATTTATTCTTGAATTTCATATTCTGATTAAAATCAAGGCCCTTTATCGAGCCTTTTTATTGCAACAACTACCCCGTCCAAAGGAAGTAACAAATTTACACACTTACTGCCTTTCTTGGCTGGGGTTATCAATTACTCTTGAGTTTCATATTTTGATTAAAAATCAAGGGCCTTTATCGAGCCTTTTTGATGTAGCTAATACCCCGGCCGAAGGCAGTAGCACATTTTCACACTTGCTGCTTTTCTTGACTGAAATTATCCATTATTCTTCAAGTAATTCGAAGTTCAGACCCTTTATTAAACCTTCTTGGTAACTACTACCTGTGAATGGCAGTGGGTAATTTAAACACTTGCGTCCTTTCCACCGCTTAGTATGTGCACTTTGTGCACTTGCTTAACTCCTTAGATGAGATATCCGTTTCTCAGGCTTCCACTGCGGAATCCGACTCACAGTCTGTAATGCACAAGAAAACCAAACACCCATTTTCTTTACAAGACAGTGGGTTCTTTCCGCAACTGCTACCTTTCTTCATTTTCACATTATTCTGCATCCACTACCTCAAACACACCTACCTGCTAACTTTCTTGCAGCCTTTGCCAAGTATTATTCTAATTCAAACTACAGTCCCTAAAATGGGCCTGGTGTTGAATTTTACAGCCCTACCACCCACAGTGGTAACCTAATGCACTCACATTACTTCCTTCAATGAGGTAGCCATTTCTTAGCAGCCCACTGCAAAATTCAAAGCCCTATCCGTATAATGAGGTGGAACTCCAAAGATCCACTTCGCTGACAAGTTAGTGGATAGTTTGCACGTCTGCAGCCTTTATAATTTTTCACCTTTTTTATCTTCCACTCAATTAACACATCATCTACACATAACACACACCAAATTGCTACCGTTTTTGTCTGGGGTTATCAATTATTCTTGAATTTCATATTCTGATTCAAACTCATGGCCCTTTATTGAACCTTTTTGTTGTAGCTACTACCCCAGCCGAAGGCAGTGGGAAATTTGCACACTTGCTGCCTTTCTTGGCTGGGGTTATCAATTATTCGTGAATTTCATATTCTGATACAAACTTGTGGCCCTTTTCTGAGCCTTTTTCTTTTACGTATGACCCCGGCCGAAGGCAATGGGAAATTTACACACTAACTGCCTTTCTTAGCGCGGGTACCAATTATTGTTCAATTTCATTTTCTGATACAAAGTCAAGGAACTTTATCAAGCCATTTTGTTGTAGCTAATACCCTGGCTGAAGGCAGTAGGATATTTTCACACTTGCTGCTTTTCTTAACGGTTGTTCTCAATTATTTTAAAAGTAGCTACCAGCTTAGGAACAATATTTTCTTTTGGAAACAAAGTTCAAAGTCATCTTCTCTGTAAAACCTCTTTGCCATATTCACTCATTTCTCCAATTTATATTTCTTGTAGAATAGTTCCATATTCAACATCATTTCCTTGTTGCACATTTGTAAAAAGTTCCTTATATTCAAAATATGACCAAATGTTAACATTTTCAATGCTCCATTACATTGTTTAACTATACTACCTGTGGAACATGACAACAAATTGGAATACCACAAGCTATCTGGAGAACCTTGTTGTGAAGACACTTGAAGAAAATGGAACTTCTCATTATTCATGACCTAAGCATTGTATCAAACTTAATGCTTGCCTTTGTGCATTTAAGAATGCAACAAATTCTTAAAACAGAGTAGGACATGTTACTCTCGATTTATTTAAAGCAGAAACAATTGTACTATGTCCTCAGATTCTTTTAACGGTACAAAATAGCATTCATCGATGTTTGTGTCGAGTTGTACCTTCAATCTACATTGCAGACAGCAGGGTTCACAACTTCAAATCAGCTTTGGATATACATTTCTCTTCAGTATCTGTGCTGACAACAACTTTCAATCATTTCAGCACTGAGTACAGTTAACAACTAGATACCAAGACCGCCAAGACTACAGAAAACATTCAATACAATCTTCATTCATTTAAAAAAAAGACAATTGCACAATGTCCTCAGATTTTCTTAAACTTTGAACAGTAGGAAATTCAGCCTTCATTTAATGCAGAGAGAAGTGTACTATATATCTTCATATTTTCTTTAAATAACTGACAAAAAGCATTTGTCTATCTCTGTGTCACCTGCCTTCAATCTACATTGCGCAAGAAACATACAAGCTCAACGCCAACGATACTACTTACTCACTCCACCATAAATAATCACCAAGAAGAGTGAACACTTTTATGTTATAGTGAAACATACTATTCCTATTAAATGGAATTGATGCAGAATTCAATCGACAGAAGACATTAATTCAATTACTGTTCCCCCCAATCATGTATCATCAGAGGGTACGTTCAACCTCAGCGCCAAAGGTATTACTAACTCATTGCACCAGAAATCATCAACACAGGACCGTATTAAAAACATGACTTATTTACAAAAAAAACACATCCTACTTTTTGGAGATATAGTTCAACTTACTTCTGTGAATGAACAACTAACATTGATTAAAAAAACTTGATTTTAAAAACTTTGCTACCAATGCGTCCTGCTTGGACCACACATATTCACAGACTTCACAGAACTTTGTTCCTTCAGCTGCCACTAACTCATTCCACCACTTATCATCGCTGCATTCACACACACTAAATTACCAATATTGTGCAGCTGTAATTAATGACACGTAGTCATGAAGTCTTGGTAGCCGCTACCTCCTACCATCACCACAAGTCCATATATAGCCAGAATTTAACTGATTCTTCATTCATTATGTATAAAGTACAGTATCAAATACAGTAATCTACCTCAAACCTACACAAAATAGCCAATTTCCCCTACTAAGCCAGAATTCACAAGACCAATGAAAATTACTATTAGTACATCCTACCCAGACCACACATCTTCGCAAGCTCCACAAACCTTGTTGTTTCAGGTACCACTAACTTAGTGGAAACTAAACTAAGCATAACACCTATTTCATATTCTGATTCAAACTCAACACCATTTATCGAGTCTTTTTGGTGTAGCTACTACCCGGGCCGAAGGCAATGGCAAATTTGCACACTTCCTGCCTTTCTTGGCTGTGGTTATCAATTACTCCTCCATTTCATATTCTAATTCAAAATCATGTCCCTTTATCAAGCCTTTTTCAAGTAGCTACTGCACTGGTAGAAAGCAGTGGAACATTTGTGCACTTCATTCATTTCTTCCCAGGGGTTATGAGCTCTTGTTCAATTTCATATTCCTATTCAAAGTGCAGGCCCTTTATCAAGCCCTTTTTGGTCTATTAACTACTGTGACCGTAGGCAGTGATAATTTTGCATACTTGCTGCCTTTCAGAGACAATTTCACAATGTCCTCAGATTTTCTTAAACTTTGAACAGTAGGAAATTCAGCCTTCACTTTTTAATTTAGAGATTCTTCTACTGTATGTCTTTAGATTTTGTTAAAATAAGTGACAAAAAGCATTCCTCCATGTCTCTGTCAACTACTGCCTTTGATCCACACTACGGACAGCAGGGTTCAAAACTTTAATTCAGCTTTCCATCTACACTATCCACAGCTTTCAAATTAGCCTTCATTTATGTAAGGCAGACACAATTTTATTAATGGATGGCACAATAAACATTCCTCAATGTCTATACTAAGTACCACCTTCAAATGTACACTATGAACAACAGAATTTACCTCTTCATACCACGAGCACATCAGTACCGCAGAAAACATTGAATCCAGCCTTCCTTTATTTAAGGCAGAGACTAATGGATTCTATATCTTCCGGTTTTGTAAAAGAATGTGACAAATAGTATTCATCTATAACTGTGCTCACTAAACCCTTCAATCTACACCGGGGACAGTAGGGTTCACAACTTGAATTCACCTTTCCATCTACACTGACAACATTGAATCTAGCCTTGCTTTATTCAAGACAGACAATTGTACTGTGTCCTCAGATTCTGTTAACTGTGACAAAATAGCACTCCTCGATCTTTGTGTCAACAACTGCCTTCAATCTACACTGCGAACAGCTGGGTTCACAACTTGAATTCAGCTTTAGAATTAAATTTGTCTTCAATATCTGTGCTGACAACTACCTTCAATATATTCTGTGGCCAGTAAAAACTCAAAACTTGACACCAGGACCTCCACTACTACAGAAAACATTCAATTCAACCTTGCTTTATTTAAGGTAGAGACTAATGGATTTTATGTCTTCCGATTTTGTAAAATAATCTCACAAATAGCATTCATCTATAACTGTGCTCACTAGAGCCTTCAATCTACACTGCGGACAGTAGGGTTCACAACTTGAATTCACCTTTCCATCTACACTAAGGACAACATTGAATCAAGCCTTGCTTTATTTAAGACAGACAATTGTACTGTGTCCTCAGATTCTGTTAACTGTGACAGAATAGCACTCATCGATCTTTGTGTCAACAACTGCCTTCAATCTACACTGCAGACAGCTGGGTTCACAACTTGAATTCATCTGTGGAACAAAATTTGTCTTCAATAACTGTGCTGACAACTGCCTTTAATATATTCTGCGGCCAGTAAAAATGTAAAACTTGATAGAAGGAGCTCCACTACTACAGAAAACATTTAATTCAGCCATGCTTTATTTAAGGTAGAGACTAATGATTTTATGTCTTCCGATTTTGTAAAAGAATCTCACAAATAGCATTCATCTATAACTGTGCTCACTAGAGCCTTCAATCTACACTGCGGACAGTAGGGTTCACAACTTGAATTCACCTTTCCATCTACACTAAGAACAACATTGAATCTAGCCTTGCTTTATTTAAGACAGACAATTGTACTGTGTCCTCAGATTCTGTTACCGGGACAAAATAGCACTCATCGATCTTTGTGTCAACAACTGCCTTCAATCTACACTGCGGACAGCTGGGTTCACAACTTGAATTCAGCTTTGCAACTAAATTTGTCTTCAATATCTGTGCTGACAACTAGCTTCAATATATTCTGCGACAAGTAAAAATCAAAACTTGACAGAAGGACCTCCACTACTACAGAAAACATTCAATTCATCATTGCTTTATTTAAGGTAGAAAATAATGGATTTTATGTCTACTGATTTTGTAAAATAATCTCAGAAATAGCATTCATCTATAACTGTGCTCCCTAGAGCCTTCAATCTACACTGCGGACAGTAGGGTTCACAACTTGAATTCACCTTTCCATCTACACTAAGGACAACATTGAATCTAGCCTTGCTTTATTTAAGACACACAGTTATACTGTGTCCTCAGATTCTCTTAACTGTGACAAAACAGCATTCATCGATCTTTGTGTCAAAAACTGCCTTCAATCTACACTGCGGACAGCTGGGTTCACAACTTGAATTTAACTTTGGAACTAAATTTGTCTTTAATAACTGTGCTGACAACTGCCTTCAATATATTCTGCAGCCAGTAAAAATCCAAATTTGATGGCAGAAGCTCCACTACTACAGAAAACATTCAATTCAGCCTTGCTTTGTTTAAGGTAGAGACTAATGGATTGCATGTCTTCCGATTTTGTAAAAGGATCTCACAAATAGCATTAATCTATAACTGTGCTCACTAGAGCCTTCAATCTACACTGCGGACAGTGGGGTTCACAACTTGAATTCACCTTTCCATCTACACTAAGGACAACATTGAATCAAGCCTTGCTTTATTTAAGACAGCCAATTGTACTGTGTCCTCAGATTCTGTTAACTGTAACAAAATAGCACTCATCGATCTTTGTGTCAACAACTGCCTTCAATCTACACTGTGGACAGCTGGGTTCACAACTTGAATTCAGCTGTGGAACTAAATTTGTCTTCAATAACTGTGCTGACAACTGCCTTCAATATATTCTGCGGCCCGTAAAAACTTAAAACTTGATAGCAGGAGCTCCACGAATACAGAAAACATTCAGTTCAGCCATGCTTTATTTAAGGTAGAGACTAATGATTTTATGCCTTCCGATTTTGTAAAAGAATGTCACAAATAGCATTCATCTATAACTGTGCTCACTAGAGCCTTCAATCTACACTGCGGACAGCAGGGTTTACAATTTGAATTCACCTTTCCATCTACACTGAAGACAACATTGAATTCAGCCTCACTTTATTTAAGACAGACAATTGTACTGTGTCCTCAGATTCTGTTAACTGTGACAAAACAGAATTCATTGATCTTTGTGTCAACAACTGCCCTCAATCTACACTGCGGACAGCTGGGTTCACAACTTGAATTCAGCTTTGGAACTAAATTTGTCTTCAATAACTGTGCTGACAACTACCTTCAATATATTCTTTGGCCAGTAAAAACTTAAAACTTGATAGCAGGAGCTCCACTACTACAGAAAACATTCAATTCAGCCATGCTTTATTTAAGGTAGAGACTAATGAGTTTATGTCTTCCGATTTTGTAAAAGAATGTCACAAATAGCATTCATCTATAACTGTGCTCACTAGAGCCTTCAATCTACACTACGGACAGCAGGGTTTACAACTTGAATTCACCTTTCCATCTACACTGAGGACAACATTGAATTCAGCCTTGCTTTATTTAAGACAGACAATTGTACTGTGTCCTCAGATTCTGTTAACTGTGACAAAATAGCACTCATCGAACTTTGTGTCAACAACTGCCTTCAATCTACACTGCGGACAGCTGGACTCACAACTTGGATTGAACTTTCCTTATACATTAAGTACGGCATTGTATTCAGCCTTGCTCTCCTTAAGGCATAGACAATTATACTGTGTCCTCACATTCTGTTAACTGTACAAAATAGCATTCATCGGGGCGTGGCTTTGAGGGCGACAATTGCGGACGTGGCTTTCTAGAGCTCCCGCCGGTCCGTGATTAATCCTAACATTTATCCTATCCCCGAACCCACTACTGGCCACTCTGAGACAGCGGCGGCTGTTGGGAACAGGGGGCACCCTCCAGTGCCGCGTTCGAGGTCCCTGGTCCCTGGCTGGCGGAACTTTTGGCGGCGACACCCCCCGGGCCTACCTGCTGCGTGGAGAGCCGGGCCTCGATTAGACGCTGAGCCCGACGGACGGCCTTGAGCGCCGGCCGGCTTGCTCGCCGGCGGGCCCCGTGTGCCCCGGGACAGTTGGTTTCTAGCTGCCAGAGTGGGGGCGGCGACGTCCCCTGCCACCTGGAGGGGCACCGGCGCCGCTCTGAGCTGTGAGAGAGCGGTGCTGGTGGAGAGCTGCACGGGCCTCGGGGCCGGTCGGGTCCCCCTGGGCTGCCGGGAGCTGTGGCTGTGTCGGGGCTGGAGCCGGACCATCGGCGGTGAAGGGGGCACGTTCTGCCCGGTTACATGCGTGTGTGGGCCCCTGCGGTGTGGCCCCTGGCCGCGGAGAGACCAGCGGAGTAGGAGCAGTGTGGTGCCCGTGCCATTTCTTGGGGCGCCTTTCTTCTGAGTCTATCCTGTGCTGGCCCAGACTGGGGGTTGGTGTGGCCCAGAGACACAGCGTCGCCTGCTCACCCTGGCCTCAAGTGATCACTTGGGCCCGTCCTGGCCCGCGGTTGTAAGTGGGGGGCTGGACCGGAGAGAACAGTGGTGGCCGGTGCGGGGCCGGTGAGCCGGGGCCTGGGAGACCGTGGTCCCGTGAAGGTGAGGAGCCGGGTACACTGCAGCACTTCCTCTTGGGGTGGGGGTGCCCTGCCTGAGGCCCCGGGATCAGGGGCTTTGCGGTGGCCCCGAGTGACATTTGTGGTGGCTGCTCGCTGGCAGCCGGAGCAGTGGACGTCTTTTGTAGTGGCGACCTAGTGCGGCGGGGCACCCCGCGGGCCTCCCGGCCTAGGCATCACCTCAGGTGGTCTTTAGCCCTGCGTGGCAGTGAGTGGAGGGTCTGCCACGGGCACGGAACAGCCCGCTTGAACTATCCTGACCATGACCAGGGCCGGAGGTGGCAGTGGCTCCGCCAAGCAGGGGCCGATCGACAAATTCACTGGACCCAGCGGGGGATCGGGGGCTACTGGAGGTGGCCAGAGCACAGGACCGGATAACGCGGCCTTGATGGCAGCCATCAATCAAGGGACATGCTCGATGCAAAAATTGGCGCGGTGGGTGCTGATGTTATGCTATTGCGACAGGACCTCCGCAACGCAGTCGCTCGCATTGCGGAGACCGAGACCAGGATTACAGGAGTGGAGGGAGACGTCGGCGCCCTGAAACAGAAGGTGGCGGAGATGGACACGATCCAGAAGGGGCTGGCTCTTCGCGTGGAGGACGCGGAGGGGCGAGCGCGAAGGAATAACCTACGCTTCGTGGGCTTTCCAGAGGATTGCGAGAAGGGGCCCATGGATGCCTTCCTCACAGAGTGGCTGGAGAGCTGGCTTCCCCCGGACATCTTGTCACGCTGCTTCGTAGTGGAGCGCGCACATAGAGCCTTAACGCAGAAACCGCCGGTGGGAGAACAGCCTCGGCCTGTCATAGCCAAAATCCTGAACTTTCACAACAGGGACACCATACTCAGGGAAGCGAGGGCCAAAGAGATTTTGCTGTTTGACAATCACAGGTTTATGATCTTTCCGGACTATACCAGGCAGGTACCACAGCAGCGTCATTCCTTCCAGGCGGCGAAGGCCAAACTGCGTGGCCTAAAGATCCAATATTCACTGCTGTATCCGGCCCGCCTTCGCGTTGTCTTCAAATCCAAAACCCACTTTTTCGATTCCCCGGAAGAAGTGTTCAGGTGGACTGATGAGACGGTCAGGATCCGACCAAACGCCCAGCTGGGGCTGGGCTCTGGACCATCGCGTGGGTCGTCCCAGGAGAGGGGCGACTCCACCAGCAAGGGCAAACGACATCGGAAATCCCGATCACGACGACGCTCCCTGTCCCGTGATGGCCTTCTGGATGGGACGCAACCCGACACTGACCAATCGGGAAAAGAAAACTAAGCACCATGTGTTTTCAGCCTTCATTGCTTAACCCCTGTCCGCTGGTGGACTCCGCGGAGGGCCTGGTGTGGAGGCTCCAGTAGTTGAGCGGACAGCAGCTGGTGCAGTGGGACTTGGTCCTTGGTATGGCGCAAGGGACATAATCCGGGAGGCATCTGACTGCCTCGTTCTTCCTGTGGTCCGAACATTGTGGTACAATGGGGTTCGGTGTACTAACCTGTAGGGCGGCCTAATCCTCCCACGGTTGGGGGGTGGCCCTGGGGGAAGGTTCTGCTACTTGGGGGGAGTAGTTGGGATCCATTGGTATGGTGGGCTTTGGGCGCTCTGTTTTGGGCCTGAAGCTCCCCATGCCGCGACAGGTACTTCAGTGTTTCATGAGGTATAGGGGTGGGGAATTGGAGTTGGGTTGTTGGGGGGCAGGGTTGGTGGTTGGTAACGGGGGGGTAGTGGGTGTTTTGAAGGGGGTGCACGTGCTTTCTGCTGCATTGAAGTATATGGTATTGGGTGCCGAGGCCAGGTCCTGGGGGCCTCAGAGACTTTTCCATCGAGACAATGGTTGACACTTCAGGGCAGGAACTTGCTAGTGACTCTATGCGAATATTGAGTTGGAATGTCAGGGGGATAATGGATAAAATCAAGTGTGGGGCAGTCTTGCGCTGGGGTAAGAGAGACTCAGCCGATGTGATGCTACTCCAAGAAACGCATATGCTGGGTACGAAGGCACTGAGTCTACAGCGGTTTGGTTTCCACCAAGTATTCCATGCGGGGTTCTCCAGGGGCTCGAGAGGGGTGGCCATTCTTATTCACCGTAGGCTGTCGTATACCCATGAACGTCATTGGCTTGATCCCCAGGGTCGGTATGTCTTTGTGAAAGGCCTGATTGGTGCGGAGCCAGTGGTGTTTGGCAGTGTGTATGCCCCCCCCCCCTCTGCAATGGTCCTTGGCAGAGAGACTGTTTGAATTGTGGGCCGAGATCCCAGACTCCTTGGCTGTGATAGGTGGTGACTGGAACGATGTCGTGGATGCGTGCCTGGATCGGCGGAGGTCGCGGCAGCGACCTCCCCTACACGGCTGAAGGCGATGATTGATGGGTTGGGCTGGGTGGATGCCTGGAGACACTTGCATGCCAGGACGCGTGAGTACACGTATGTGTCCGCTGTGCATGGCTCCTTCTCACGGCTGAACTGTGTGTTTGTACCGGGGGCCTTCCTCGACAGGGTGAATCGGGCTGTGATTCAGCCCCGGGGGCTGTCGGACCACTCCCCTGTCGCGATACGGATTGACTTGCACAAGACGCGCCGGCCATTTCGGTGGCGGATGTCCTCGTGGCATCTCCAGCAGGCAGACTACACACAACATATGCGCAGTGCGATTGCCCACTATTGGCAGGAGAATCTGGTCAAGGGGGTTGATGGAGTGACGGTCTGGGAGGCCATGAAGCCCAACCTGAGGAGCATAGACATTGCTTGGTGCGCTGCTGCCCGTCGTACTCGACGGGAAGCCATTGTCGCAGCTGCTTGGCGAGTGGAGGTGTTGGAGAATCGGTGTCGGGGGGAGGGGGACGCAATGGCGCTACGGCTGCTCCTGCAGGTGCAGCAATCCTATGCCTCGGTTTTACTGGACGAAGCTAGACAAGCGTGGCTGGCCACGCGGAGCAGGGTGTACCAGTGGGGCGATAAGTCCTGCACCATGCTCCACAGACTATGTCAACAAACGCTGCAATCGATCACTTTACCAGGCCTCACTGACGGGGAGGGAACCGCCATTACAGACCCTGCGACCCTTGCGGCGAGCTTTGCCAACTACTATGCGGAGCAGTATGCTCCCCGGGACAGCCTTCCATCGGATGCTATTGATAAGTTCATTGCTGACCTTCCCCCCGCGCGATCTCGGATGAGGCCAGGAAGGCCTTGGACCTCCCCTTGTCGGCGGAGGAACTGGGGGATGCGCTGGGCCAACTCAACGTGGGAAAAGCGCCGGGACCGAGTGGATTCCCCAGCGAATTCTACAAGAAATTCCACCTGCAGCTTGGGCCGCACTATAGGCGAGCATTAGAAGTGGCGCGGGAGCGTGGTAGCCTACCGTCGGACTGGCGTCAGGCGGAAATTGTGGTTTTCCAGAAGCCGGGTAGGCCCCCTGATTGACATGAATCATATCATCCCATATCCCTGCTCAACTTCAAAGCCAAATTACTGGCCAAGGCGCTGGCGAACCGTCTTCTCCCATATGTCACAGATCTGGTCCACCCGGATCAGGCGGGCTTCATGCCGCATCGGGCGACGCAACACAACATCAGGCGTGCACAGGCGGCGGTGGACGCTGTGGGGGCGACCGGGGAGCGGGCAGCGCTGTTGCTGGCAGATATTGACAGGGCGTTCGATTCGGTCAGCTGGGCCTACCTCTTCGCCCTCTTGCCGCGTCTCAACCTGGGCCCGGTGTTCATCTCATATGTTAGGTTGCTGTACACAGACATCACCGCTTCGGTACGCATCTCCGGGGCGATTTCAGAGAAGTTCCCAATTGCCAGGGGGACCCGGCAGGGATGCCCCCTATCCCCTTATCTCTTCGCTCTGGCCATGGAACCACTGGCCGCGTGGGTGCGCATCGATGCACAGTATCGTGGCTTTGTATGGGGGGCGGAACTCTCGGATAGAATCGCGCTATATGCGGATGATGTCCTTTTCTTTATGACGGACCTTCACCGCTCCGGCCCTCGAATATTGGAAATAATGCATGTCTTTGGCGAAGTGTCGGGACTCTTCCTCAACCTGCGCAAATCAACCCTGTGGGTGCTGGGTGGAGAGTTGGAGACGTACCCCTGGGCTTCGGCCCTACAGATGGCGGTCGGTGGTCTAAAATACTTGGGAGTCTTCCTATCTGAGTCCGCCGCAATTGCATGGGAGCGCAACGTGCTGCCGGTGTGGGACAGAGTCCAATCGGACATCAAAACCTGGTCTCGCATGCCCCTTAACATCTATGGCAGATCTGCAATCTTTAAGATGGTCGCCCTCCCGCGGCTCCTATACCAATTGCAGAACAATCCGTATAGGATTGACGCACAGTGGTTCCGTCGCGTGAATTCAGTGCTGGGCCGCTTTCTGTGGGCCGGTGGCGCCTCTAGGGTGGCACTGCGGACTTGCTTCCTATCCACGTACTGTGGAGGTCTGGCTACTTGTGACCTCCTGTCCTACTACCAGGCCTCTCATTTATTGGTTCTGAATGAGTGGTGGTACGGCGATCACAGCGACCCGGCATACGCACTGGAACACTTTTTGATGGGCGATGCCACGCTACATACACTGCTGTACTCGGCCAGGCGGCGGAAGAAATTGCCGCGGGTCACTCAGGTAGTCTTTGTGATCTGGAGGCAGGCGTTGCGCCGCATGGGCTGGTGGGGTAGGCTAACAGCGGAAACTCCACTGTGGAATAACGGACAGCTTCCCGCACTGGCTTCATTGTCGGGGTTTGGTGGCTGGGACGCCATCGCGATTTCCTCACTTGGCCATGTCCTCGCAGGGACTACCCTCAAATCCTTTCAGGACCTCAGCTCCGAATTCAGCATGTCCAAGACCCAATTTTTCAAATATCTACATTTCCGCCATGCGCTTGTACCGAGTCTGGTGGGGCTGGACAAACTTCCCGAATTTAGCCCTGTGGAGGCCAAGCTCTTCATGGGGGATCTGGGGGATAAGAAAGTCTCCAAAATATACCAAACACTAGTCACTCACTGCTCCTCTTCTCTCCTGTCGTTGAAGGCCTCCTGGGAGACTGATATTGGCTCTTTGGATGAGGATGACTGGAGGGAGGCCCTTGAGTCCACCCGTGGGGCTGCCATTGCTGTGCGACTCCGGTTCATACCGTTTAAATACCTACATAGGGCCTACTACACTAGGGAGAGACTGTGGAGGGCGGGCCTCATTGCTACCCCGGAATGCTTGCGCTGTGGGTCTGAAAGAGGAACGCTGCTGCATACGGTGTGGTCTTGTGTGGGTCTAACCCGATTCTGGAATGGGGTGTGGAATTGTCTGTCGGAGGTACTGGGGTGGGACCTTCCTCATACACCCAGGCTGGGTCTCCTTCATGTCCTAGAGAATGTAGGTGGAAACATTTACAAGCATCACCTCCTGTTGCTGGGTCTGGTTGTTGCTAAACGGGATCTGGCGAGAGCCTGGAAGAGCGACCGTGCTCCCCCACTTAGCGCCTGGAAAGCAGGCTTAGACTTTCTTATGGGGCTTGAATTGCCTGTGTTTGAGGCCAGGGGATGCCCCCGGAAACATTACAAGATCTGGAAGCGGTGGGCGGATTACAGGGGGTTGACCTTGGAACCCCCAGTTGATTTGGATGATGTACAACCTCCTGATGGGGACCTTGGGACCTAGGACGGTATCTGATGCCTACTGTGCTTTACCTGTATACTATGGCGGAACGTGAACATGTGCACTGGGTTAGGGTGGGATAAGGGGTGGGTAGCGGGGGGTTTGTTTTTCAGGGTGGTTAGCAGGGTATGGGGGATTGGGAGGGGGATGATTCAAAAGTTTAGGCCATATATTCATCCTGCTATGTGTTTGCTGTTGACAGTATCCTCCTGATTGTGGAGAACTGTACTTATGCTATGCCTAATCTTTCAATAAAAGCAGTTGTGAAAAAAAAATAGCATTCATCGATGTTTGTGTCAATTAGTACCTTCGATGTACATTACGGACAGCAGGGTTCACAACTTCAATTGAGTTTTGCATGTAAATTTCTCTTCATTATGTGTGCTTAGAAGTGCCTTCAATCAATTCTGCACTCAGAAGAGTTCACAACTAGATACCAAGAGCGCCAGCACTACAGAAAACATTCAATTCAATCTTGATTTACTTAAAACAGAGACAATTGCACAATGTCCTCAGATTTTCTTAAAGTTTTAACACTAGGAAATGCAGCCTTCATTTATTTAATGCCGACACAGTTTGACTATATGTGTTCACATTTTGTTTAAATAAATAACAAAAACTATTTGTCTATGTCTGTTAACAACTGCCTTCACTCTACACTGCACAGGAACTGTGCAAGCTCAACGCCAAAGGCACTTCTTACTCAGTGTACCATAAATCATCACAAAGAAGAGTAAACAGTTTTATGTCACAGTGAGACATATTGTCTTTTTAAATGGAATTGATACAGAATTCAATCAACAAAAGACATTACTTCAAGTACTGTACCTCCCCCCGACCACACATCATCACAAGGTACATTCGAGCTCAGCGCCAAAGGTATTACTAACTCAGTGCACCACAACTCATCACCACATGACCGTATTCAATGAGATGACTTATTTAGAAAAAAATATATCATACTTTTTAAAGATCTACTTCAACTTCTGTGAATGGACAACCAATATTTATTAGAAAACGTGATTTTAAAGACTTTGGGCCAGATGCATCAAGCAAAGAAATAGCGATTCCTTATTTGCGATTATTAAGGAATGGCAAATAAGGACTCGCTGTTAGCTATGCATGATGAGGATAGCGAAAAAATAAAGATTCGCTAAAAATCGCTAAATACAATTCCATGTTAAGGAATCGCTATTGTGAAAAACGTCTATTATCGCATTTTGCGATCCCGCTATTTGCGAAATCGCAAATTGCGACATCGTGAAAACTACAGAGTCGCATTGGGAGCAGGCTGATGACATCACAATCAGGAAGTCAATAAGCCCATGCTGCCACCTGTGCACAGAGGAACAGAGAGGCAGAAGCAGAGTACTGGTGGAGAGAGCAGAAAACACAAACTGTTGTTTACTGACAGGTGGAGACAGCCAAAATGTCCCAAACAGCCACAGAGGAGGGTGCAGTGGCCAGGAAGAGAAAAATCAAGTTCAGTGAGAACTTGAGAACCTCATTGAGGAGGTGGCAAACTGAGGTAATTGAAATTTTTATTTTCAAGTATGTCCCCTAACGTGTACCCCAACGATTCCATGTACGTGCTTAAAGTACATGTAATTTCCCTCCATGACCGAATATGAAGACGCATATACATTTGCGTCCAACGGTAACATGTCATCTACCAGATCCACCATGAATGGATCGATAATTCAGTCTTTAAACATGCCATGCCAACGTCTTTACATGGTATACTTTTACGTTTTCCTGGCTCTGCCGAGCTAGGCCCTGATTTCTGACTTCGAACCACTTCTGTCTCTGAAAGCTGCAGCATGGAGATGTTTCCCTGACCTCTGCCTTACTTCCTGCCAAGCGAAGCGGTGCCTGGTTCAGCCCGGCCTGCCTGCCAAGACAGTATTTTGCCTTCAAGTTATCAGTTCAGCCTCCTCGAAAACACATTCCAGTCTAGTGATATAGGTAAACATATTCCCGGCTGCAGAGCAAAGGGCCAAGCCTTCCTGTCTCCTTCACGTAATTCATTGCTCCCGTTACCATGGTAGGCCCATGGCCCCGCGCATTACACTTAGACACATATGCATTCAGTATAGTATAGCCTCTGCCCGAGAGACCTTTTACTTCAGATAAAACATCCTCCAAATACAAGATATCAGATATGTTATAGGAACAGGTCGATCTGACATGCCAGACTTCTGTCTCCTCTACTAGTGCTAAAGTCAAGCCCCCAGCTCTCCCTAGGTCCACGTCAATCACACGTCATACTAATTGCGCGCGCACCCATGTCAAAGGTTTCTGCTGACCCTGCAGAAATTCTCTATGCATCCACCCACTTATGACACTTTCTGTGACGTTTCCAGCACACACCTCCGTGTACGCCCTTGTACACGCCTTCTTGCTACGCACATGTGTTCTTATCTTATTCTTTTTCACTTGTCACGCCTACTGTATCCATCACCATTGTACAGTTTTACTATATATATTGTGTACTGTTAATAAAACGTTGACATCATTGCCATCATTGCATATCCCTTCCTGAACCCTTGTGGTGATGGATCTGATCTCCATTGGCTCGAGCCATTTTAATTAAAGCCCGTATGACTCAGATACCACAGACTCTGCCTCTCATTTGATTGAGCTATTCTTTTACTTGTCGTTAATTATACGGAAAAATTGCACGGTAATTTTATTTACCACATAATTTGGCGCCCGAACATGGACCCCTCCCCCACCCCACGCGCGGGCGATGCGTCGCAGGCCTTGACCCCTCTACAGCCGTGACGGACTCCTATGCGCATCTGCAGGTTTTCCTGTATCTCCCTCAGGACCACGGAGGAGACGGAGACTGCGGTTCAGCATCCAGACGAGGCGGTGAGGAGTGCGGAGGATCCCGACCAGAGCCCAGCCGAGAGAGCAAGGTCCGAGGTGTCCAGAGGCCCACCTGTTTCCGAAGCATCGAGGCGCATGCGTAGTGCGTAGCAGTAACCAGATGTCGCAGCAGTCCAGTCCAGCCTAGTCCAGTTTCCGAGGCTTTCCGTTCTTGCTTCCCGGTGAGTACCGTTGCTGGGGACGCATCTAGACGGGTGCATTAATTTGTGTCCGGTCAAGACGGGTCTGGGAACACAGATCCGGTCTGTACTGTTTTAGCAGTGCATCTGTACTGTTTAGCAGTGCATCTAGTAATTCAGTGATTCAGCATTCTAAGTCTTCTAGCATTATCTCTCGAGATTTCCAGTATCGTGTTTTCTATGTACTAGACAGTATCTGTTCGAAACGTTTCAATGTATTTTTATGTCGTGGTATGAATGATTGTTTGCTGTTCATTACTGTGTTTATTGTGTTCACGTCTGAATCACTCTGGTCATGCCTCTGTTTTCGAAATTACGTCAGATAGGAACTAGGAAAGGGATACTCGAAGAAGCAGTTCCCGTCCCACCTAGAGACACTCCAGGATATTTTATGTACCATAAACATGGCTTAGACGCCATACTGTTCTTAGATTTATGGGTGGACTACACTAAAGACTTGGAAGAGAAATATAGATGGCCTGTTACAGGGACATGGGATGCTGAGTGCATCATGAGAGTAGACGAAGCACTATGGAAAAAGAAAGCCAGACAATCTCAGAAAGATGCCATAGAATTGTGGCGTAAAGAATCGCATAGAAGGACAGAGAAAGAAATCAGAAAAGCAGAGAAAAGTAGAGAAGAATCTGAAAAGGTCAGAGAAAAGGAGTTACTAGAAGAAGGCGAACAAGTCAGATTAGAACAATTAGACCGTCAAAGAAATGCACTCATTACAGGCATGTATCCAGTTCTAGCCGAGGGCCTGCCCAAGGCGACCCCGGAAGTACCCCGTAACTTGCCGCCACCATTGGTTCCGACTAAAGTACGTCACAAACAGACCGCAGCAGACATATTCCTTTCTTCTTATTTAGATAGCGTAGCTCCAGCATATACTAATGTACCCGTACCACCCGTTAATAATGTACAACAGCCTGCTCCGGCTGTTCAAGCCACGACCCCACCACGTCACCATTTTCCCGCACCTGTTGTCACTTCCCCTACTGCTGTTGCTACTGCTACTGGCCCCCCTACTATTGGTCCTCATAATCCTTTTGCGACAACTGCAACCCAGAGTCCACCCCCATTATATATACCTCTTCTACCTGCCATGACCTCAACAGCTACAACTCAGTCGGGTTATGCCCTCGCTTCTGCTTCAGGAGGTGCCGTAGGAGGCCACCCCCACACCCCGCCACAAGTACAACGAATGACAATCAGAGAATTAGCAACGCAGCGTACTCCAAAAGCGATCACATCTGAAAAGCTTAGACAGTATATTACAGACTGTAGATATGATCCAGTACCTGGCAAGAAAGGAGACATGATGTTAGCCTCGTTACGTCTACGACGTGTTACAGATTATTTGATAAGCTAAATTGATAGGAGATGGCGGCACTCGTGGTAAACAATGTTCATCAAGGTAAAGAGGTAAATAAATGATAGGTATTTTAGGGTGCCGGGAAATGGTCCCTTCCGGCCGGTAGGGACTGGGACTTGAACGAAAATTGTAGAGTGCAAGGGTGACTTGCACTATTTCCGAGGGCACTCCAAAAGGAGAAAAACTCCTGAATTATGTTTTCATCAATGAGTGTCATGCAATTCAAGCGAGTATAAGCATAGTATTCTTTAATTCAGAGATCCATAGTTCTGTAGGTCACATATTACATCTTCATAGTGACACTTTTAGGTAACGATGTGTTTGGGGCAAACAATTAACCAACATCCATAGATCTGAGCTTCCTCCCTATGCATTTCGGGCTGGGGCCCTTCGTCAGGGGATAGCAGAGAATCTGTAAGTGAATGAAACGATGTCAAGAAGGGGAGCTCTCCTCCACGAGAAAATAAACTGTTCAGTAAGTGCTACGAAATATCATGCAAGCGTGGGAAAGAACCAAGGTGTAAGACTGAGAAGTGAAAAAAAGGGGAATCAATGTCGATATTAACAATGGTAAAAAAGAGCCAGGGTGCAAAAGCTAAACATAAAACTATGTTGATAAGAACGTGTAGTCCAGATATAGATAAAGCCTCAGAGTGCGTGAAGGGGAACCACCGTGATGCGAATTAAAAAGGGGTCAGTCCTGGACCCGAGTATAACTACATGCGTTAGAAAATGGTAACAGGAGACAGTGTCAATGTCTAAGCTAATAGGGTGAGCGCAACCCAAATAGAAGGCACATCCGTGCGAGTGAAAATAAAACTCACCGATGGGTTAGAGTAGCAACGCGCCAAACGCCGTGTTGCCGGAGGTTAGTGAATCGCCAAAGCCGGTGCGGAAGTAAATAGAGCCATAGAGGTAAACGACGGACTAGCGTGTGTGTGAAGTAGGAAAAGTGAGAAAAGTAAATAGAAACGGTAAAAGCTCAATCGAGTGAGGCACCTCATATGGTATACAAAAATACACAGTTACACAATAAAGGCGTGCGCTATAAATGCATTGTGAAATAGAAAGTATAGGATGACGAAAAAACACTCGAGCATGAAAGTGGCGGCCATCTTAGAGTGGGGTCAAGGTGAAGTAAGTAAACAGAGGTGACATTACAGGTGTAATCAAAACAAGAAAATAAAAAAGACAGGTGGGTGAAAAGGATAAACAGGGGAAAGATGGATCACAGAACAAGGGTAGCCGAGAAAAATAGAGGTTGGGCTGGTGGTCTCAGAAAATATATATGCCAAAGGAAGTAAGCTGAAAATAATCACAGCAGAGTGAAATGAAAAGGATCAGGTAAAAGATCAGGTAAAATATCAAAGCAAGATATTGCAATGGGAAACCAATAGACAAGGAGAGTAAACAGGGGGTGAATAGTGAAGACGTCGTAAAGCAGGTGTACACAAGATAGTATCATACGAAATACAAGACAAAGTAAGTATGCAGAAGCAACAAATATCTATAAGAAACAACTATATTCAAGTCTGTCATTAAGCCCCTTGGGCTGGCAGGCATCAAGTCTCTTGATCCACACTGTTTCTCTTTGGAGTAGTAGTTTCTTGTTGTCAACGCCTGCTTTCAGTGGGACAACCTCCAAAACAAGGAACTTAAGTTGACTCACATTGTGCTGGTGTGCCATGAAGTGAGCAGCCAAAGGTGCCTTTGTTGATCTGTTCCTGATAGTACTTTTATGTTCGGTCAGGCGTACTTTAATCTTCCGTTCGGTTTTGCCTACATAAGGCAATCCGCAGGGACATTTGAGTAGGTAAACAAGATTCATCGAGTCACAAGTAGCGTTGGTTTTCAATTTGATGACTTTTCCTGATGACGGATGGTTGAAAGTGTTGCCAGGGATTATATTATGACAATGACCGCAATTTTGGCACGGTCTGGTGCCATAAAAGTTGGTGGAAATGTCAGTGAGTTCGGTCTCGAGGATGTTCTTGATATTTCTGGCTCTCTGGTACGCGAAAAGTGGTTTGGTGTTAAAGATGCCCTGAAAGTCAGGTTCGAGACAAAAGCAGGCGTTGACAACAAGAAACTACTACTCCAAAGAGAAACAGTGTGGATCAAGAGACTTGATGCCTGCCAGCCCAAGGGGCTTAATGACAGACTTGAATATAGTTGTTTCTTATAGATATTTGTTGCTTCTGCATACTTACTTTGTCTTGTATTTCGTATGATACTATCTTGTGTACACCTGCTTTACGACGTCTTCACTATTCACCCCCTGTTTACTCTCCTTGTCTATTGGTTTCCCATTGCAATATCTTGCTTTGATATTTTACCTGATCTTTTACCTGATCCTTTTCATTTCACTCTGCTGTGATTATTTTCAGCTTACTTCCTTTGGCATATATATTTTCTGAGACCACCAGCCCAACCTCTATTTTTCTCGGCTACCCTTGTTCTGTGATCCATCTTTCCCCTGTTTATCCTTTTCACCCACCTGTCTTTTTTATTTTCTTGTTTTGATTACACCTGTAATGTCACCTCCGTTTACTTACTTCACCTTGACCCCACTCTAAGATGGCCGCCACTTTCATGCTCGAGTGTTTTTTCGTCATCCTATACTTTCTATTTCACAATGCATTTATAGCGCACGCCTTTATTGTGTAACTGTGTATTTTTGTATACCATATGAGGTGCCTCACTCGATTGAGCTTTTACCGTTTCTATTTACTTTTCTCACTTTTCCTACTTCACACACACGCTAGTCCGTCGTTTACCTCTATGGCTCTATTTACTTCCGCACCGGCTTTGGCGATTCACTAACCTCCGGCAACACGGCGTTTGGCGCGTTGCTACTCTAACCCATCGGTGAGTTTTATTTTCACTCGCACGGATGTGCCTTCTATTTGGGTTGCGCTCACCCTATTAGCTTAGACATTGACACTGTCTCCTGTTACCATTTTCTAACGCATGTAGTTATACTCGGGTCCAGGACTGACCCGTTTTTAATTCGCATCACGGTGGTTCCCCTTCACGCACTCTGAGGCTTTATCTATATCTGGACTACACGTTCTTATCAACATAGTTTTATGTTTAGCTTTTGCACCCTGGCTCTTTTTTACCATTGTTAATATCGACATTGATTCCCCTTTTTTTCACTTCTCAGTCTTACACCTTGGTTCTTTCCCACGCTTGCATGCCATTTCGTAGCACTTACTGAACAGTTTATTTTCTCGTGGAGGAGAGCTCCCCTTCTTGACATCGTTTCATTCACTTACAGATTCTCTGCTATCCCCTGACGAAGGGCCCCAGCCCGAAATGCATAGGGAGGAAGCTCAGATCTATGGATGTTGGTTAATTGTTTGCCCCAAACACATCGTTACCTAAAAGTGTCACTATGAAGATGTAATATGTGACCTACAGAACTATGGATCTCTGAATTAAAGAATACTATGCTTCTACTCGCTTGAATTGCATGACACTCATTGATGAAAACATAATTCAGGAGTTTTTCTCCTTTTGGAGTGCCCTCGGAAATAGTGCAAGTCACCCTTGCACTCTACAGATTATTTGATGACATTACCAGAAATGCCAGACCATCTAGACAAAATATACCATTTTATTAGAACTGGGGAAAGACCAGAATGTATTCGTGAGGCCATGGCATATCAGAAAGCTGAGACACAAGGGTTAATATTACGATTCTTGATTAATTGTTTGATAAGGGAACAAGATCGGCCAGGTATTGTTCAGGAAGAGATGGAGGTACTGACAAAATGGAGTCAGAATATTGCAGATTGTAAACATGATAAACAGAATTGTATAGATGCCATGTCCAGAAAGATCCGTAAAGAAATAGTAGCAATACATATCCGACAGAAGGCTGAAAGGGGAACCGAGTCAGACAAGAATGAATCCTCAGAGGAGGAAGAAACAGAGACTCCAGTAGAGAATGAGGATACAATAGCGTACGTAGGTAGAGTGAAGCTCCCTAAACAGTATTCCATTGACAGACCTTTTGACAGACCCATACGTCTAGAAAACAAGAAACGTTTCCTTTCCCCCATTCCAGAACAATGTTCTCTTGAACATGTATTCCAACAGATTGATAAAATACTAAAAGAAAGAATAGGTTATCATGAACTTAGTACCATGCGTGATCAGGAACTAGCCCGGTTAGCAGTCCAATGGGCTGGGAACGACAGTATGTATAATGATGATTCAGTAGCACAAACGTTTTTGAGCCTTTCCCCAGACGAACAGCGACTAGCTGGTATATACATGATCCAACATCTCATTACACTATATGAAAATCAGAACTCAGATCCAGGTCCATTGTAAAATATGTTGCAAGACTTACTTCTGAAAAGATGGAGAGGCCTAGGCACCTATTAGATTAATGTGATTCTTGAACAACGTCACAAATACAGAACATTCTTGACTCCACATTTTGTTTCTGTCCCACCACCAGTAAGACAGGAATATCACCTAGACAGACAGAATCCCTTACGAGAAGTTCATCCCGTCCAAACGACTCCAGGGGGTGCGCTTCAACGCGTATTCGTATATACACCTTTAAGTAAAATGGAATTATTGGAAATGAAGAAAATAGTACCTTGTCACGATAAAGACCCTGCTGGGTTCCACCGTGAATTAAAAGACATGTTACTGATGGGGGACTACACATATCCCGATATTATGAAAATGTTAAAAGTATTGTTACCAGCTGGTATTTACGAGAAACTGAAAGAAAAAGAGTGGGAGGTGGGAGATAAAAAGATTAACTGGACTGAACTAGAGGACGAAGTCAAGCACTGAAACGACAACTTGACAGTATTCACATGCCTACTGACACTGCCCTACTCCAATACGTCGATGATCTATTGATCACGGCCCGAACAGAACGAGAGTGTGAACGTGCATCACTGACAGTTTTATATTTTCTGGCAGACAAGGGACACAAGGTGTCTCCTTCGAAGCTGCAATTCTGTACCCAGCAAGTGGTATACCTTGGGCACTTGCTGTCCAAGTGGGGTAGGCAGCTAACACCTGATCGTATCCAGTTAATTGCACATCTTCCACAACCCAAGACACAAAAGGAAGTACGAGCCTTTATTGGACTCACTTCTTACTGCAGACAATGGATTCCTCAATATGCATATCTAGCTAAGCCACTCATACAGTTGACAACACAGGAGGCAGCGACTTCGACTGTCCTCCCTTGGACTCAGGAACATACACAAGCTTTTGACGAATTAAAGAAAGCCTTATGTCAAGCACCTGTTTTAGCAACACCATGTTACAACAAACCTTTTACACTTTTTGTCACGGAACGCGATGGCACAGCGTTATCGGTTCTCACTCAGGTTCAGGCAGACAAACACAGACCGTGTGCTTATTTTTCGAGTACATTGGATCCAGTAGCCCAGGCTTTGCCTGCGTGCTTAAAATCAGTTGCAGCAACAGCTCTAGCAATAAGACAAAGTGATTCCATAGTATTAGGACGTCCCTTGACAGTACAGGTTCCACACTCTGTGGAAGTTCTCCTAAACAGAACACAGACTCAGCACTTGACTATAGCACAACTGACAGGTTATGAACTGACATTGTTTCAACCACACATAGAGATCAGACGCTGCAATATGCTAAACCCTGCTACACTTTTACCGTCAAACACAACAGACACCACTCCACATGACTGTGTGGAAGTCATTAACACAATCACGAAACCCAGACAAGACTTGACAGATATCGCATTACCCGACCCAGACCTGACACTCTATGTGGATGGTTAATGTATGAGAACAAGCACAGGAGAGTTAGTGGCCGCATATGCAGTGACCACTGAAACTGAAGTCATAGAAACACATCGCATTGACACCCTGTCAGCTCAAGCAGCAGAGCTCATTGCTCTGACCCAAGCCTGTATACGAGCCAAGAACCTTAAAGTAAACATACACACACAGATTCACGTTATGCATTTGGAGTCGTACACAACTTCGGTGTTCTCTGGCAAGAGAGAGGTTTCTTGACCTCTCACGGAGCCAAGATCCAGCATGGTCCCCTCATTCAAGCTCTGTTAGAAGCAATACATTTGCCTACAGCCATAGCCATCATGAAGTGCAAAGCACATACTAAAGTCACGGACACTATTTCCCAGGGTAACGACCTGGCAGATCGAACAGCGAAATATACAGCCCAGACTCAGACTGATATACCGACTGACATGACAAAGACTGAAGTAGCTCCACTGACACATTGCATGACAGTTAGGGATCCCACACAAGACGTACTCGATATACAGACACATGCCACCCTAGACGAAATCAAGAAATGGACTGAACAAGGAGGGGTCCAGACAGAACAAGGATGGATGACGAAGGGAAAACCCACATGGTTTCTCCCCGACTCTATGGTACAAGTTATCATTAACACAGCACACAGTCCAGCACATTTAGGAGAGAAAGCCATGTTAGACAGTTTACAGAACCTCTGGTTCAACAAGCATTTACGAGCAGCAGCCAAACAGAAAGTGCGTACCTGCATGATCTGTTGTCAGTTCAATCCAGTAAAAGGTATTCCCGTGGAACGAGGTGGATTTCATCCTCCTGACCATCCTTTTGAAGTCCTCCAGATGGATTATATCCAGATGGACAGATGCCGAGGATTCAAGTATGTCCTCGTAGTTGTATGTGCCCTATCTAGATGGACAGAAGCATATCCAGTCCCAGATTACACTGCTATATCCACTGCCAAGCAGTTGGTTTGTGAATTCTTCCCACGGTACGGTTTGCCCCGTGTCGTATATTCAGATAATGGTCAGCCATTCTCGTCCGAACTCATGAAACAGGTTTCACTCTTGTTAGGATATCAATGGAAATTCCACTGTGTTCGACATCCCGAGGCAGCTGGTCTCGTGGAGAGACACAATCAGACTCTGAACACCCGTCTAGCTAAAGTATGTGCAGAAAAAGGTGTAGATTGGATGGTAGCTTTGCCAGTTGCCCTCTTTTATATGCGAATGGTAGCTCATTCTAGGACAGGGCTATCCCCGTATGAGGTGGTCTTCGGTAGGCCTCCTAATATGTGGGGGACGCCTATGCCCCGTAAAATTACAGATGTTGACAGTTCTATGCTGACAGATTACCTTGCTTCCTTGATGTCTGCACTACTATCATGTCGTTCACAGGTCGCGGCAGCCTTCCCAGACAACACCGAGGTGAAACCGCATGAACTTGTTCCCGGTGACATCGTCGTGGTCCGCAATTTTGACAGATCAAGCCCTCTGGAGCCCCGCTGGAAGGAGCCTAAAATCGTTCTGATGACCACAAGGACTGCAGTTAAAGTCGAGGGAAGGAAAGGGTGGCTGCATTCGAGCCACGTGAAGAAGTTTTATGGACTTCCGCCAACAACTGTTCCCCAGGACTGCCACATTCCAGACACTGATACTAAACTCCCCCTGTTAGAGAAAACTCCGCACCAGGAGTACAAGTCAAAGTTGAGGTTTAGTAAGTCAGACAGTTTAATTGTTTAAGTCCCCCTCGGGTGAAGCGGTTAGACAGGTTCCTGACATGTATAAGATAGACCCCACTAGTGAGAGAGATAGACAGGTGATCAAGAAACGAAAATATTGTAAAAGTCTCCGAAGCCGTTGTATTCTAACGTTACTTATTATGTTTTTTCTGAGTCTCACGATAATCTGCATAAGTTGGATGTTACATATATTCTTTCCCATTGCACATTCTTTTTCTAATAACACTGCAGAGCACACGTTTAGTGATCTGCTCCCACACGAATTGTCTTATCGACTTGCGCTGCGCAACAATACATTCATCCGTATGTTACATCATTCACACCAGACCAGCAATGCCACTAATTGCTGGGTATGTGGCCGACTCCCTCCCTATCAGAACTACAAGGGAGCTCTGCCCCTTTTTCATTATCCGTTTACACATAATGGTTCCTGTGGTGCATGGTTTAGTCTGATATCCTCTTTAGACACTGAATCCAGAATTTCCCAGGGCAATTGGATATGGGGAAATCTGAACACAGTTATGAATAAAGCATGTTTCCCAGACGAGGAAGGTCTTCCACAAAGGACAGGGACTGATCTAGAAAATGAAGTGTATGGATTAGGTAATTTTACACTTGACCTCATGATTCTGAATGTTCAGTCCGAGACTAATCCAGACTTGCCATCAATATCAGTCTTACCAGTAAAAGGTGAATTATGCGTCAGAAAGAATGGTTCAGTACATCTAGGACACAGTGACTGTACTACTGTGGTCGAATTCAGTGATAAAGGCAAGTCTACTTTCAAAGCTTCCCGCCATTCCTATTTCATTTGTGGTCAGACAGCCTATATACGTTTACCTCTAGACTGGGATGGTACTTGTTTTATTGCATTTCTATTGCCACCTGTTTTTCTAGCCCCATCTTATTATCACAGGAATTCCCGCCTCACTCACGTTAGACAAAAGAGAGGTCTCCCAATTGTCGATCAGACTGAAACCACATTAGAACAGTATACAGATTTCAATAAAGGATTCTTTTTCTTTCTAGGTCCTGTCTCAAATAGTAAACTAATACGCAAATTAACTAGAACCCTCGAAGCAGTAGTGAATGAGACTACTTCTGCTTTAGGTAACTTAACAGAGGAACAGTCTGCTATGAGACTTGTTGTTCTTCAGAACCGCCTTGTCCTTGACGTCATCCTGGCCGATAGGGGCGGAGCTTGTAGAGTCATCGGATCCAGTTGTTGCGAATTTATTCCTAATAACGCACCATCAGTATACAAGGCTATCACCAGCCTTCATGAAATAGCTCATCAGCTACACCAGAACCCAGGCACCTGGACTTGGTCCGGTTGGTTCTCGAGTATAATATCAACCTGGGGATGGAAAGTATTGTCATTCCTAGGAATCGCACTTCTCATAGTATTCAGTTGTTGTCTATGCCTACAATGTGGGCCAGCGATTTGCGGCTTGTGTGCCACAGCCTGCATTCCACATCCAAGTTCACGTTCCAGTTCCCGTATGAGAAAAGATGAGCAGATGATGTTATACGAACAGATAGATGGTCTCATGAAAATAGATATATCCTGAAGGGAACGTAGGGGACAAGGAGGGAATGAGGTAATTGAAATTTTTATGGTCAAGTATGTCCCCTAACGTGTACCCCAACGATTCCATGTACGTGCTTAAAGTGCATGTAATTTCCCTCCATGACCGAATATGAAGACGCATATACATTTGCGTCCAACGGTATTATGTCATCTACCAGATCCACCATGAATGGATCGATAATTCAGTCTTTAAACATGCCATGCCAACGTCTTTACATGATATACTTTTACGTTTTCCTGGCTCTGCCGAGCTAGGCCCTGATTTCTGACTTCGAACCACTTCTGTCTCTGAAAGCTGCAGCATGGAGATGTTTCCCTGACCTCTGCCTTACTTCCTGCCAAGCGAGGCGGTGCCTGGTTCAGCCCGGCCTGCCTGCCAAGACAGTATTTTGCCTTCAAGTTATCAGTTCAGCCTCCTCGAAAACACATTCCAGTCTAGTGATATAGGTAAACGTATTCCCGGCTGCAGAGCAAAGGGCCAAGCCTGCCTGTCTCCTTCACGTAATTCATTGCTCCCGTTACCATGGTAGGCCCATGGCCCCGCGCTTAGACACATATGCATTCAGTATAGTATAGCCTCTGCCCGAGAGACCTTTTACTTCAGATAAAACATCCTCCAAACACAAGATATCAGATATGTTATAGGAACAGGTCGATCTGACATGCCAGACTTCTGTCTCCTCTACTAGTGCTAAAGTCAAGCCCCCAGCTCTCCCTAGGTCCACGTCAATCACACGTCATACTAATTGCGCGCGCACCCATGTCAAAGGTTTCTGCTGACCCTGCAGAAATTCTCTATGCATCCACCCACTTATGACACTTTCTGTGACGTTTCCAGCACACACCTCCGTGTACGCCCTTGTACACGCCTTCTTGCTACGCACATGTGTTCTTATCTTATTCTTTTTCACTTTTCACGCCTACTGTATCCATCACCATTGTACAGTTTTACTATACATATTGTGTACTGTTAATAAAACGTTGACATCATTGCCATCATTGCATATCCCTTCCTGAACCCTTGTGGTGATGGATCTGATCTCCATTGGCTCGAGCCATTTTAATTAAAGCCTGTATGACTCAGATACCACGGACTCTGCCTCTCATTTGATTGAGCTATTCTTTTACTTGTCGTTAATTATACGGAAAAATTGCACGGTAATTTTATTTACCACAAAACAACCATGAGAAGCTGTTTGGGAAGCTCTCCCTTAAAGTACCAGAGACTGAAAAAAGAAGGATCTGGAACAGGATCAAAAACAAAGTGAATGCTGTGGGGGTCACCCACCGCAGCATAGATGACTTAAAGAAACGATGGTACGACCTGCGTAGCCGTACCAAGGAGCGGAAAGGCTGAAGGAGGCGAAGGGGACCGGAGGAGGAAGCTCAACAGTCCCAGACAACACAGCCCTGGAGGACATGGTTGAGGGCACAATCCAGCCTGAAGCAGTGGTGGGAGTAACACAGCTGGAAACATCCGGGGCGGCCAGTAGCACACAAGGTAAGATGCATGATAATCAACATATAAATGTACATACTGATTCCCAAACTGTAATCAACCTGCAAAATCACAGTAGAAATAGTCCAGTTCACATTTTACATAGGGACACTAATGCATTATGGGACCTGTAGGCTGTAGAACCTAATTGCCTGTCACAATCCAACATTGTAAGCTCAAATGCTACCAAAATGCAGTACAGTCATTGATGAGAGACAGCGAGAGCATAAATGTAAAGAAATTTTTAATGTTGCACAACTTTTGCAACAACATAAAATAACACTGTACTGTTTCACCTCACAGATGCAGCTGAATTACACACTGATGACAGTGAATGTGGAGTCAGCACACACGTCATTGAAGAGGGTGCCGTGTCAAAACCTGTGACACCACCACCAAAATCCAAGGCACCAGCAAAACGCAGGGCCACAGTTACACCACTGCAGCCAATGGAGACAGAACAGGAACCTGAAACTGCTCCTGGGATAAGCCGTCCAAGTGCGAGCCACACAACTACACCCCAGACACATGTCCGTCCAGGAACAAGACGCAGGCCAAGGACCCATATCTGGGCACAGGAGGCAGGAACTCCCAATGAGTGGGGTGGCGTGGAGTCACAGATGTTGCAGGCGCAGCACCTGCAAGCGAGGCATATGGGAGCCATCAACCTGCAGATGACGAAAATGAACAAAAACATATCAGTCATGGCCGAGAGTGTGAGGGAACTAACTACTGCACTTGTGGAAGCAAACAGACAATCAAACCACACACTGCAGGAGGTGGCGCGTGTGATGCAGGAGGGACACACCACACAGGAGGCATCACCAGTTTGTGACCTGCATGGCTGTCTATACCAGGTCCAACAACAAGATTTGCAACAGCATAGCACAGCTGTCACGTCGGTCGGTGGAAATGCAGATTGATATGGGCCATTGTTGTGGGGATGTGTCCAAAGCACTTGGCCAAATTACCACTGCCGTTGAACTGATACAGTCTAGCACTGGTGAGCACGGCAATGTTACAGGGGAAGATGGTAGTGAGGAATCCAGCCTAAGCAGCATCGCTGCGCCAGTCACCACTGTCAGGAGGAGCAGTAGCCGTAGACAAACACCTCCCGCTGCATCCGGGAATGTAGATGTAGATGCAGGTGAAAGACGTTTGGGTGTGAGAGGGAGGAAACGCTAAACATAATCAGAAAGGTGGAATTCATCAAGGTGACGTAACCATGTCCAATACATTCTTTGTGACTGCATTTCAAGTCCTTTGTGTGTCTCATATGTCCTTCAGTGCATGCAATTAATGTGCTAATGGACACCAGCTATGTTCAATTATACACCCCTACCGCTTCACGTGCTAATAAATATTTTTCTTCAAATGCAAATAAGTGTTGTGTGTCATCATTACATGCCTTAGAAAAAATGCTGGGTGATGTCTGTACGTTTTCTTTGCCCCGCCGCTGAACTCGCAAGATGGGCCCGGCGTGGGTGTGCTGGGGGCTGGTTGCCCTCAGTATCGAATTCCTCAATGGGGATACCTCTCCTTGTTGCTATATTGTGCAACATAGCACATGCCGCCACTATCCTGCAGCATGTTTCCGGATGGTACAGCATTGCTCCTCCAGTTTTATGCAGGATGCGGAAGTGACTCTTGAGCAATCCAAATGTCCGTTCGATTACATTACGTGTCCTGATGTGGGCTGCGTTGTACCTCTGTTGCTGTGGGCTGGCTGGGTTCAAGTATGGAGTCATGATGTAATGCCTCATCGCGTATGCACTGTCACCTACAGGGTTACAAGCAATGTGTTAGTGCCAGGTATGCATTGCCATTACATACTTCAGTGATGAGTATTGTATTAAATTTACCTAGCAGGTGTCCGTTGCCAAAATCACCCCTGAGCAGACGTGTGTGCATGCCACTATGGCGGAAGATGTAGGAATCGTGGTGCTCCCAGGGTATTGTGCTACGAGGTCGGTAATGATGTTTTTTGCATTGCACACTGCTTGGACATTTATCGAGTGATATGCTTTCGGGTTGCGGAAGATATACTCATTTACGGCAGGGGGACATATGGCTCCGTGGGTGCAATCTATGAATCCGATCACGTGTGGAAATTGGCAATTTGGTAGAAGACCTGTTTTGTTTGGGTCAATTCCTGTTGGGTTGTGGGGAAGGTGATGTGGTTGTTGATCAAAGACATCATGGCGGCCAGGAAGGATTTGAAGAACCGCAAAAGGGAGCTTTGTGATACCCCTCCAGCTTCTGCCACTACATCATGGAAGCTACCTGACGCAAGCAGGTGCAGGGAACATAGCACCTGGACATGAGTTGGGATGGCCTGTGTCCTAAGTGTTTGGCTCTGCAATAGTGGGTCCAATTCATCTATTAAGTAGTGAATCATTGCAGCATTCAGCCTGTACTTGTCATATATTTGCTCAGGAGTCTATCCCAACAAAGTGATGCGCAGGCGGAAGATTCTCTCCTGGATTCTCCTTCTGGGCTGGCCTGCTGCAAGTATCCTCCTCCTCCTCCTCACAAAAATGAAGAGTGCTGCCATTGTGGAAGGCCACTATGGCCTCATGGGTGTGTTCAAATAGGCTTCAGATGGATAGCAGGTGAGTAAAGTTTTTAGTTTTTTTACCACCTGATTGTGATTCCCTTTAAACTGCTATCGCAAATTTGCGATTTTTGATGTAAACGCTAATTGCGATTTTTCATGATTTGTGTTTGCGATTATTTAGCGATTTCGCATATTCGATTTTGCAAATGCGAAATTTGGGCTTTTGTGCATCATTGATAGCTTTTCTTTAATTTGCAATGTCGCAATAGCTATTTCGCACCTATTGCGATCGCAATTTTGGTTGATGCATCTGGCTGTTTGCTACCAATACGTCGTGCTTGGACCACGCATGAACACACTCCACAGAACTTTGTTGCTTTAGAAACACACTTGCTGCCCTTCTTGGCTGGGATTATCAATTATTCCTCAATTTCATATTCTAATAGAACATCAAGGCCCTTTATTGAACCTTTTTGTCATAGCTACTACCCTAGCCGATAGTTAATACTCCAAAAGTAATCTGTAAAATTTGCCAAACAACTCTTTCAAAGGGTAATCCAAAAAAAAATACTTCTTTAGCAAAGCAAGTATAGTGCGACACATGAAGAACTTGCACCCCAACAACTTTGCTTGAGCTGCAACACAAAGATTAAAGGGCAACCCACCTACTGCTCCACAAAGCACATCAACTGCTGCAACAGCATCTTTGGCAACCAGTCCATAGTCGCATATTAATCTTGATTGTGGTAAACTTAAATTATTGTTCAATTTGATAATCTCAAGGCCCTTTATCAAGCCTTTTTCATATACATACTACGCCGGCAGAAGGCTGTGCGAAATTTGCGCATTTACTGCCTTTCTTCGCAGACATTATGAACTATTGTTCAATTTGATATTCTGATTCAAAGTCAAGGCCCTTTATCTAGCCTTTTTGTTGTAACTACTTCCCCACCTAAAGATACTGATTAATTTGCACACTTGCAGCCTTTCTTATTTTTGACATAATTCATCTTCCACTCAATCAACACATCATCTACACATACACACACCTACTTGCTACCTTTCTTAGCTACGGTTATCAACTATCTTTCTATTTCATACCCGTATTCAAAGTACACGCCCTTTATCAAGCCTTTTTTATAGTAACAACTACCCCAGCCGAACGCAGTATAAAATTTGTACACTTACTGCCTCTCTTGGCGAGGGTTATCAATTATTCGTGTATTTTATAATACATTTGTGACTAATTTTATTAAGAAAATGATTTTTTTTAAACACATTTTATAAGAAAAACAAAACTAGAAAGGTTTTCAAATTGATTTTTTTTTATTTGTTATAGTAGTCAAAACAATTTGATCACTAGATAAACCAATCCCTTTAATGAAGGGTAAAAGTAAGTGGAAAAGAGTAACTAATAGAAGTAATTTTTCAGAGGTTTTTTTGTGTGAATGAAACCATAGTTCAAATTCTGAGCCTTTTTTTAATAATGACAGCTATCTTCAGAGTAATGATTTCTTACAAGCAGTTGACACTAGTGGTCGTGCCTATGAGCTTAGAAATGGTTGTGCTATTGTGAAAGACAACATTGTTCCTAGAAATGCAAAACAGGTGTTAGCTGAGGAAGTTTTATGGAAATGTCCTAAAGTTCTAGTGAACACTTGCAATTGTAGTAGTATTTATACTGTAACTCAAGAATCTATTGATTCTTTTTATGCAATTTCCTACATAACTATATTATGGAAAGTGTTAAATAAAAGATTTATATGTTGCAAGGACCACAGTCTTGTAGAGGGAGAGAAAATACTGGTTTGTAAGGTCATTCTCTAGCTTGTCTTTCTAAAAAAGTATAGAGAAGTGTTTTTCACCAATTCAGAATGTTACCAGTTCATCAAACTCAAATGAGGAAATTAGTCAGAACATTGTATTACGCAAAAATGTCAGCACTAATGTTAAAAAAGTTAAACAGTACTCTTTTCCGTGCATCTGTATCAGATGTAACGAATGTCTCTCATGAAATTCAACTTACTTACTTTGGTCCTCAGGAAGACAGTGCAAAAACTTAGATATTAATAGAAGAAAATGTGAAAAAGAATATACAATGTTCTACTGAGAAAATTTTGAGCAAGATATTACAAAGTTTAAGTGATTTCACTTCAAACGCCAAAATATTCTTCTATTTGTTTTTAACGAACTCATTATAAAAATTAAACCAGGAATGTTCATCTGTATTTAAAAAGTAAAATAATAAGGAATGAAAGCATTTCGCAACTTATTTGTTGGTAGAGAATTCTTTTGATTTGGGTTCCGATTACCGTATTTGTAAAATATTGTTATGACAAATTAGATGAGAACAAAATGCCTGCTAGAGCTGGGCATAATAATCTTAAGTTGGTAATTATTCCTTCTGAACTATTGGATTTAAATACATATGAGTCTATTCTTATTCAATGTGTGCAACCATTTCAGGCTACTGTTCGTATTGAGCCCAAGGCACGAAAATTGCCTCCTTCAGATTTACAAACAGGATTAAAGGGAAGAGTTGTATATTTGCCTGTAGATTTTTTTTATTGAAACAATTGGTATAGAAAATATAGAAGATCAACCTTTAATTATTCTTTTTAATGGCGTTCCTACTAGGAGTATGAAAATCTGGCAAGAATTAGTGAATGTTAGGAAAGTGTAAAAGGCAACGTATCTACTAAAAAACGAATCAATATTATAAAAAGGTGTATGTGAGCTGTGCTGAGTACACTTGGGATGATTTACTTCAATTTCTTCGTGACACAAATCCAAAGATACTAAATATTGAATACAAGACACCTGGAGAATTGTGCTCTTTGGATCCGGTTAATGTATACAGCTATTTCAATCATAGATTCGAAACTATAATATCTTTTATCACCAATAAAAAAAAATCTCCTCTTGGAAAGGTTTTGGATTTCTTTTGGAGAGAAGAGTATCAACCAAAAAATGCTCCTCACATACATATACTAATATGGATCAAATATGCTCCAAAATTTGCAACTGAGTCAGATGATACTGTGCTGTCTTTTATTAGAAAATATGCCACATGTATTATACCCAAAAGTACACAAGATAAAGACTTAAAACAACAAGTCTTACAATTACAAAGTCAATATTTAACTGAGAAAAAGCCAGAAAATATACGTATTATAGAGTGTACACTTCATAACACTTCCTATTCCAACTGTTCAAAGATCCCTCCCTTTTTATTCATTCTACTTTGAGTTCCTAAGAAGGACCATCTCTCTGAGAATCCTGTTAAATAGAAAGAAAATCACCATAATAACAGCAATGCACTCATCTTCCACCTTTTATTCAAAAAGAGATTTCATTCCTGAACACCCTCCAAAGAAGAAGAAAAAGGCTCTAATTTAGAACTTATTTACTATCCCTTAAGGGCAGAAAAAGGGTAATGCTCCGTTAGTAACCTGTAAAATTTCCCAATATGCACACTTGCTGCCTTTCTTGACTGGGGTTATAAAATATTCTTCTTCTAATACAAATTCAAAGTATACACCCTTTATTCAGCCTTCTTGTTAACTACTTCCCGTAACTTGCAGTGCATAATTTCTACACTTGCATCCTTTCTTCCGATGCACAGTCTGTAATGAGCTTGGTATCCAAATATCTACTTCCATGATAAGACAATGCTTACTTTCCGCATCTTCAACATTTCTAACTTTTTACCTTATTCATCTTCCTATCAATGAACACATCATCCACATGTACACAAACTTACTTGCTGCCTTTCTTGGCTGGGGTTATCATTTATTCTTGAATTTCATATTCTGATTCAAACTCATCGCCCTTATCAAGCCTTTTTGTTATAGCTATTACCCCAACCGAAGGCAGTGGGAAATTTGCACACTTGCTGCCTTTCTTGTCTGGGGTTATCAATTATTCTTCTTGTAATACAAATTCAAAGTACAGGCCCTTTATTGAGCCTTCTTGGTAACTATTACTCATGAATGGCAGTGGGTAATTCGCACACTTCCTGCCATTCATGTATAATAATAAGCTTAATAAAAGTATACGAATATTAAATAAGAACCAGTATGGTCTACGGTTATCAAATCTTCTGTTTGTTATTCTAATTCAAAGTACAGGCCTTTTATTGAGCCTTCTTGGTAACTACTACCCGTGAATGGCAGTGGGTAATTTGCACACTTGCAGCTTTTCTTATTTTTTACATTATTCATCTTCCACTCAATCAACACACCATCTACATGTACACACAGACCTACTTGCTGCCTTTCTTGGCTATGATTATCAACTATTCGATTTCATATTCGTATTCAAACTGCGGGCCCTTTATCAAGCCTTTTTGTTATAACAACTACCCCAGCCGAAGGCAGTAAGAAATGTAAACACTAACTGCCTTCCTAGAACTTTATTAGTGTTTCCTGGAAGTGGAAGGAAACAGACTGGGCAATTAAAGGTATAAAAGACAAATTTGCCGGTGCATGAAAAACTGCATACATAATCTATAGGGGTTTGAAGCAGTCCATGCCCTAAGGCCCACTTTGCAACATGATTACTTCAGTACTAGCTGAATGATTACAATTCTGCAACAAGAATGTCTCAAACCACTTTAATAAATGTATTTTTACAACATCTCATAACTTAACAGAGCTTCTGAAATAATTTCATCATGTATTTCATATTCCTGATTATCAATTTCAAAACTCATATGATCATACTCGATGTCAACTAATGCTTCCAGAAAATCAACATCTAAGGTTTAGTCTAGGAAATCACAGCTAATATCTGCAGCATTTATATCTTCCTCTTCATTCTCGCTACTTGTAAAAAGTATGTTCAGCTCTTCTATGACACTGTTACTAATTTCGAAACTGTCTTCCAAATTGCTTTGTTGATTTTCCATACTGAGTTACTTATGTTGTAGGTCCTTGTACAAAAACATAAACACTTCATTTTATCTTTACTGTAATAACAGCATATGTGGTGATTCATATGGATTATATTAAATATTTATCTTACAAATAAAGCAACAATATTTTGTACATGACTGTAACTGTCTTCCAAATTGTTTTCTTGATATTCCATACTAAATTTCTTATGTTGTTGGCCTTGTACAAAAACATAAACACTTCATTTGATCTTTACATTAATATCAGCATATGTGATGATTGATATGAATTATATTAAATATTTATCTTGCAAATAAAGCAACAATATTTTGTACATGAGTGTAACTGCCTTCCAAATTCTTTTGTTGATTTTCCATACTGAATTTCTTATTTTGTAGGTCCTTGTACAAAAACATAAACACGTCATTTTATCTTTACTGTAATATCAGCATAGGTGGTGATTCATATGAATTATATTAAATATTTATCTTGCAAATAAAGCAACAATATTTTGTACATGAGTGTATTTTATTTTGAAAACATTTGAAAATTAAATACAATAAATAGTGTCACTCTGCATCGTGTCAACTGCTTTATTTATTTATCCTATCTACTGTGTTGCAAACTTAAAACAGTGACGACACCAGTGCCATGCTTTGACTCACCCCATTACGTTGTCAATTAGGGTAGAGGGAAGCAAATAAAAGGGGTAAAGTACATGTCTACACAAATAGGACACCAAATCTTGAACACAAACTGGTAAGTAAGCAAAAGAACGAAAAAGCTACAAACACTGCAACGGACGCTACGATGTGGAACTCATTCTTAAAAGAGGTAGAAACATACTGAAAACAAAATGGAATTCGAATAAAGAAAAAGTAAAAAACATACATGGATGACAAAGTCACTAGATGCTCAGACGTGAGTCCCTTGCTCACTTTGCTATTGGATTCAAGCAAGCCGGGCTGAAGAAGGCTGGAATGCCAGAAACCGGTCCTCGGAAGCTTGTTTCCGGTCCAGGGAAGACATGGCTTGGCAGTTTGGGCTGGACTGTTCCCATGAGGCACAGGGTCAGACTGATTTGCATATAGCCATGTCTGAACTGGGGTGGCAGAGTGAGCTAAAGAACGGTGATGGATTAAACCCAGATCCTTTGACTGGGTGTGAGTGTTTGATTGACTCAGATGCTCCGTCCATCACCACCCCCTTTTGTACCGCTTTTGGCCGCCATAAGTGTGGCAGGGTATGCTCAGACGTGAGTCCTTGCTCACTTTGCCACTGGATTCAAGCAAGCCGGGCTGAAGATGGCTAGAATGCCAGAAACCGGTCCTCGGAAGCTTGTTTCCGGTCCAGGGAAGACATGGCTTGGCAGTTCGGGCAGGACTGTTCCCATGAGGCACAGGGTCAGACTGATTTGCATATAGCCATGTCTGAACTGGGGTGGCAGAGTAGGCTAAAGAACGGTGATGGATTAAACCCAGATCTTTTGACTGGGTGTGAGTGTTTGATTGATTCAGATGCTCCGTCCATAACCACCCCCTTTTGTACCGCTTTTGGCCGCCATAAGTGTGGCAGGGTATGCTCAGACGTGAGTCCCTTGCTCACTTTGCCACTGGATTCAAGCAAGCCGGGCTGAAGACGGCTGGAATGCCAGAAAACGGTCCTCAGAAGCTTGTTTCCGGTCCAGGGAAGACATGGCTTGGCAGTTCGAGCTGGACTGTTCCCATGAGGCACAGGGTCAGACTGATTTGCATATAGCCATGTCTGAACTGGGGTGGCAGAGTGGACTAAAGAACGGTGATGGATTAAACCCAGATCATTTGACTGGGTGTGAGTGTTTGATTGATTCAGATGCTCCGTCCATCACCACCCCCTTTTGTACCGCATTTGGCCGCCATAAGTGTGGCAGGGTATGCTCAGACGTGAGTCCCTTGCTCACTTTGCCACTGGATTCAAGCAAGCCGGGCTGAAGACGGCTGGAATGCCAGAAACCGGTCCTCAGAAACTGTTTCCGGTCCAGGGAAGACATGGCTTTGTAGTTCAGGCTGGACTGTTCCCATGAGGCACAGGGTCAGACTGATTTGCATATAGCCATGTCTGAACTGGGGTGGCAGAGTGGGCTAAAGAACGGTGATGGATTAAACCCAGATCTTTTGACTGGGTGTGAGTGTTTGATTGATTCAGATGCTCCGTCCATCCCCACCCCCTTTTGTACTACTTTTGGCCGCCATAAGTGTGGCAGAGTATGCTCAGACGTGAGTCCCTTGCTCACTTTGCCACTAGATTCAAGCAAGCCGGGCTGAAGACGGCTGGAATGCCAGAAACCGGTCCTCGGAAGCTTGTTTCTGGTCCAGGGAAGACATGGCTTGGCAGTTCGGGCTGGACTGTTCCCATGAGGCACAGGGTCAGACTGATTTGCATATAGCCATGTCTGAACTGGTGTGGCAGAGTGGGCTAAAGAACGGTGATGGATTAAACCCAGATCTTTTGACTGGGTGTGAGTGTTTGATTGATTCAGATGCTCCGTCCATCACCACCCCCTTTTGTACCACTTTTGGCCACAATAAGTGTGGCAGGGTATGCTCAGACGTGAGTCCCTTGCTCACTTTGCCACTAGATTCAAGCAAGCCGGGCTGAAGACAGCTGGAATACCAGAAACCGGTCCTCGGAAGCTTGTTTCCGGTCCAGGGAAGACATGGCTTTGCAGTTCGGGCTGGACTGTTCCCATGAGGCACAGGGTCAGACTGATTTGCATATAGCCATGTCTGAACTGGGGTGGCAGAGTGGGCTAAAGAACAGTGATGGATTAAACCCAGATATTTTGACTAGGTGTGAGTGTTTGATTGATTCAGATGCTCCGTCCATCACCACCCCCTTTTGTACCGCTTTTGGCCGCCATAAGTGTGGCAGGGTATGCTCAGACGTGAGTCCCTTGCTCACTTTGCCACTAGATTCAAGCAAGCCGGGCTGAAGATGGCTGGAATGCCAGAAACCAGTCCTCGGAAGCTTGTTTCTGGTCCAGGGAAGACATGGCTTGGCAGTTCGGGCTGGACTGTTCCCATGAGGCACAGGGTCAGACTGATTTGCATATAGCCATGTCTGAACTGGGGTGGCAGAGTGGGCTAAAGAACGGTGATGGATTAAACCCAGATCTTTTGACTGGGTGTGAGTGTTCGATTGATTCAGATGCTCCATCCATCACCACCCCCTTTTGTATCTCAGTAGATGAGCACTCCCATTTTAGTGCTACGAGGCCTCCGGGTAGCAATGCGCTTTACAAAACCCAATTTCATTTCATTTCATTTCATGAGAGAAAGAACGCCATTAAGGGCATGTCAACTGCACATACACTGGGAGTGGATGGTCTTACTGTAAATTGCTATCAAGAATATGTGCATGCACTGACTACACATATTCTAGCAATGTTCAACAAGACCACCCAGGCTCACCTAGAGGTAACTGTTGTCACGCTACTGACGTTGGGTAAGACCGAGATGTCCTGTGCTTCTTACCTCTTCTGAACACTGATATTAAGATCCTGGCAAAAAAATTGTCATTTGACTCATTCCATGTATGCCAGATCCGGTGCTGCCTGAACAAGCGGGCTTTGTGCCTGGCCAGTCATCCAGCCAATCCTAATGGAACTCCATTGGCTCTCCTTGCAAGCCCACACCTTCTTCAGAACCAATTGCACCATTTACAAATCCTGCAGGAACAGAACCCTTGTTTATCTTGCAGACAGTCTCAAAATTTCTGGTGGTTCAAGGCACATCCACAGACAGGAGGCTATCTGACTGCAGAATAAAAAATGTTAAACAAAAAATACAAGACAGCAGCTCTTGTCTATCTATGCACTAATGGTCTGGAACAACATTCCCATATCCATCAGAACCTCCCTAACGCTGCTACCAATTAGGAAAGAGTTGAAGACTCACCTTTTTAAAGAACACTATATCACAATGCATTAAGCGCCACAACCTTGCTTCCTCTCTTAATTCTGACTTTATGGTTGTCTTAGATCATGTACAGTGCTCCGCTGCTTTTTCACTAGGTACGCACTGTAGAAACAACACATACATATAACTTGTATACATTTCTTGCATTGGTAATACAGTTGCATCCAGAGTTGAATGCAGCAACTGTTTTAGGTCCCTTGAAGGCATTCAGTTCTCTTGAGTGGAGATTATCTCAGCTTTCTTTAGAAAACTGGGAATAGGGCATATGTTGTTACATTTTAATTTATATCACTGCTTTAATCTAATCTCACAGCCAAAGTCATGTTTGCCTGACGCAGTAGTGTATGACACAGTAGTGCTGTAGTCCATAGGTGACATTCAACTTTCAATGCAATGGGTGTATTGTGGGCAACATTTTCTATGCACCTATAGGAAAGTTGAATAAACATGTTGAGTTAGCCAATTGTAACATGTTTTAGGGGGGTCAGAGTATATGAATGGTGGCCTGGTTAGTAGTGTCGCAGTGCATAGAGTAAAACCTTTCTGCAGCATCAGTCCACATAAAGTGGGAGTGCCCATGCACAAAGAAGCAGTTTCTCAAAATGATTCATGAAGAAACATTGCTTATTCTAATAATTAATGTAACCATTCAATTTGTCTATCTGTTTTGAGATGATAGCTTGTTGATTTGAAATGTACAGTGTTAATGCACTTCATCAGTTCTACCAAAATGAATTTCGATTAGCAACTTTGATGACAGGGGCCCATGTTATCTAAACTCGTGGTACCATAAGCCTCCCTTTGTGTCCAAACTGTCATTATTTTGTTCTTAGGCATAAACTGCCATAACTCAGTGAAATAGTTCATTACCACTAAAAATGTGGTGTAGCCATCAGATGAAGAACGTTCTGCGACTAAGTCCACTGTCCTTGGCTGTGTGGGTGGTGGCAGCAGCTTTGAGGAGGAGGTAAGTGGAGGTTTGACATTCCAGCTAAGTTGGCTAACTTGTGCTAATTTGTTTAGTACTTAGAAGACGAATATACAATCTCTGGTATTTTGTGAGAGTACAAGGTGGGGTTTGCTCTGTCATTGCGTGAGCTACCCATAAGAGCAGCTGGGGTCTACACCATCGTTGGAGTCTATACCCACCACAATTCCTTTCTAGTTGTACCCTACCACAGCCTACCCAATTCTACTCAACTCTGCCCACTGTTGTCGCTGCTTGTCTGCCTGTCTGCACTAATTCCACCTCATCCCATTTCACCTCATCTGTGTCAGGCCTCTCCTCTCTTGTGGGCGCATTTGTTATTACCTATCCGGATCTGGGGTTGAATCCTGGAGTAAGTTACTACATCTTCCAAAAAACAGATAGAATGGTCAAGAGAAGTTAACTCATGTACTGAGGGGAAAAGCTCAAAGGGTTTGAAGTCAGTCAATGCAATTATAAAGTATCTGACAGATGCTGTAGGCATGATTGAGAGCATAGCTTTTAACGTCCAGGAGAGGCTAGCCGCATCTAGACATGCAGCAAATTAGGATTTTAATAATATGACTTTAAATCCATGCAGTAAAGTCTAACCAGTTGATGAACCTCTGGCCTTAAACACTACTGCGAACCCCTCCAAAGTAAACCAGGCCCCCCGTGTTTCATATTTGCAGCCTGAAATAAATCCACTAGCTATCAGCCACTCAGGAACCATTTTCGCCGCCTGCAAAAAGGAGTAAACACCCAGGGAAGCAATCTCGTTTAGGGGCTATCTCGAAAAAGACAACTACAACATCCAGCATGCTTGTAGCAAAAAACAGTGATAACACTAAGGGAAAATAAAATGATCGGGACCTACCTGCCTACAATAATATAGAATTGTTATTGAATAAATTAATAATTAAATTTGACTCCTTTGATCACAGAGTTAAACGAGATTAAAAAGAGGATTGTTAAACTTGAAAACTCTGATATCACCCCACATAGTACATCTGGGAGAAGATCTACCCAACAAGAACATTGCACTAAGAAAAGACCTGAATCCTCTGCATTACAAACCTCTGATCATGTGATGACGTCAGTAAATCAACCTAATCAACTGGAAGGGATAAAATCTTAAATGTGATGGGTGCATCTAGCAAATGCGCTCCAGTAAGGACGGGGAAGGATCACTTCATGATAACTGGTCAGTATCCTATACACCTGATAAAGACACGCTACATCTGTCCCCTGATGTTGCCCACTACGTCATTGTACTGAAAGGGGCTCCAAAAGAAAAAAAGAAAACTGGTCCAGTCTAAAGAATAAAGTGATTCACTGTATATCTGGCCATGGTTGTAATGCTAATTTTCTCAACCAAGAAATTATTATGGTTAAAAGAACTTTATGGGTGGGTCCTGATCAGAAAATAGAGGATGATGACTTTATCACAATTAACTTTTGCAACCTGGCAGTGGTAAAGTCCGTACTCACTAACCAGTTAAGATTCCAATTCCAACCCTGTTTAGAGGGAAAGATTGCTGCAGTACCGCTGGGCTTTCTTTATAAACAACCACAGCTCTTCTATAATCACCAGGGACCTTTTATACCACACTATTATGGAAGCCACATACCCCACCATACTGTGGCAACAGCAACAGATTTGCCCCCACCTCAAGCAATGGGGAACAAGACTGACAGAAGGGGAATGGGGGAAAATCGATGGGAACAATGGGGTTAACATTGCAGTAAGTCTAGGGGGGAACATAAAACTAACACAAGAGGCTCAGGAGCACAAAACAAAACTACCATGGTGAGATCCTGAAATATTGCAGGTATAAAAAATAAGTTGGATAATAAGGAGTGGCAATCCCATATCCATAGTGCAGATTTGTTAGGTCTACAGGAAACATGGCACACTGAACCCTTTATAATTAACGGCTATGTAGCAATCATAACTCCAGTACTACCTTCGACCCACGGGCGAGCAAAAGGAGGTCTGGCAATCCTGGTGTCTTCGTTAGACCAGGTGTCTATCACAAAGGTGTTTACTAACTCCCCCTATTTCCAGCTAATTCTGTTAGAGTCTAATGCAAGTCCACACCTTCTTTTGCTTAACCCCTCCTATGCTCATGACGGAACCGTTCCGTCACGAGCCTCGGGTGGGCTGTGCTGGTGATGGAACGGTTCCGTCACGGCCCGCTCGCCGCGCCTGCGCGGCGCAAATTCCGAACCTGCGCTGACGTTCTAATGGGCGGGCGGGTCCGTGACGGAACCGTTCCGCCACAAGCACAGCTCACCTTAGGGCCGTTCCATCACGAGCACGGGACCACCGCGCGGCCCCGCCCCCCTTAGCGCTGCGGCGGAATAGCCGCCGCAGCGAAGGGGTTAATTATTATAACAACATCTTTAATGGCAATCGCCATGAGGGTGTGGTGGATCTGTATAACACACTGAATATATTCATTAATAGCTTAAAAGCAGAGTGTATATACATCTGGCTAGGCGATTTTAATATTAGCCCCTGTGTACATTCATCCGAAGGAATCTGCGGACATATCGATGTTAGAGGTAATAATTTGGCACACTTTCCTCACAACATATATGGTGATCGAATAAATGATGGAGTGTCCCTCTGCCAACCTTCCAAGTGCATAGGAGCAGCTAATTTATAGATCACGTTATGCTCTCTGCGAATTGCTCTAACCTTTTTTGCTCACTTTCTGTAGAAGTTACTGGTTTCAGTTATCACCTCCCACTCACACTTACTCTGACCTTACCTGATAAAGTGGGTGAAATAGCCCAGATGGCCGACCACATTGATATTAGCAAGAAAATGGGATTAGCCTAAAATGGACAGGGATTAACAAACCAACCCTTATGGAAAAAGTGGTAAAAAGCAAAAATGAGGACATCTTAGTCTACACTGACCCAGAGGCCACACCACATAACATTGTGTGTTCCTTTAGTAAGATCACAATGACCATTGCAGAAAATATAAGAAAGACTAATAAGAGGAAAAGGAAAGAGAATTCGGGCTGGTTTGATTATACCTGTTCACAAAGCGCACACCGAGGGATAAAGAGGAAATTAAGTTACTCAGACTTAATTAGAAACAAACAATAAACAAGAGAAGAAAAGATCTACAAGAACAGGTGTGGCTTAGCCTAGAGCAGGCTGCAGAAACCAGAGATAGTTCACTATTCTGGAATATAATAAACTCCCCATTCCTCAAAGACAGCACAGATGCGAAAATCAAGGTTTTAGTTTTCCCACAAGACTGGATAAGTCAATTTGAATGTATATTACAAGGATTCTATCACTATTGACGGTATCAATTGTATACTATCATCTCCATAGAGGTAGTTAGTTCAACTGAGGTATAAACTGCTATTGAAAAGTAATCTGCTAGGAAAGCCCTGGGCCCTGACGGGGTCCCTGTAGATGCCTTAAAATCCTGTCCAGGAATGTGGACATCAAACTTGGTGCAGGTTTTTAATGCTGCAGGGAAATGGTTAATTTCGTCCACCTGGACTGACTCCATAATAGTCCCTATTTTTAACAAGCATTTGCAAAGCAATAGGTCTCGCATTAATGAGAGTTTAAGCTATTGGCAATGCAATACCTTAAACGTTCGAAAATGCGAGACTTATTGCATTGCAAATATTTGCTTTACTAGCGCCCATGTGGAGCTTTCACATTTAAGGAGGTCATGCCCTTTTCTTTAGACAAACCACGTCTAAAGGAAGGGGCATGTCCGACATTAAAGTAAAACTGCGGCATGTCGACATTGACAAAAAAAAGCATCTGTTTTGTCCAGTTGACAAACAGATGTTTTTTTTTTTGGTAAAAGCGCCCATGCCGCGCATTCACTTTAATAACAGAAAACAGTGTTCCTTAACCGCTTCCGCGCTACCGCGTTTTCCCGCTGTGCGCTGGATTTTCAAAAATCGCAGGTTACGTGACAAAGCCAGCTCGTCATGCGCGTAGCGCAGGTAAACCCCATGATGAGCTGGCTTTGTCATCCGTGCGGAAGTGGTTAAGCTAATTATTTCAACTAAACTTCTCAGTTAAAGACTTGTCACGAACGTGAACATGAATTATATTTTTTCAAGAGAACATACAAATATTATACCATTTGTCTTTATTCAATCATATTCTTCTTAAATCATAGGAATATGTATGTGCATCATATTACCATCCATTTACGGCAACACAATAGTGTACTGTTTACTCAATTTTTTCAAAATATACAGTACCATAGGACACTTTTGTAAAGAATATGGACAGTATTTACATATCTTCCATATATACAATAATTTTGCACAAAATATATATACAAAATTACAACTCAATCAATGTTGATGCTATTTACAAAAATGTGTCGTTGCGTCGACGTTTCGGTCTCATACAAAACAATTTAAAGAGACCATCATCAGGACAAAGATTGCACCATGGACCTATAGTGAAACAATATAAATAGAAATATAACTCTTTCTGTACATGCTCTTGAAAACATAGTCTAGATTGTCTGCCCACACCAAACCAAGTGGTGAACATATAAATAAATTAAAAGTGTTGGCTGCGTACCTTTCTTTAGACGTGGTTTGTGTAAGGAAAGAGGCACAGCCTCCTTAAATGTGAAAGCGCCACATGGGTTCTAGTTAATAAAATAAATAGGTAACCGCGGCTGCTAAATAGGGGAAGAGCATTAAATAAAATAGTGCTTAACGACCTTTAAAGCAGACCATGTAACAACACCAGTAAAAGGCCCAATACTTATGGGAGGTAACAAATGCAGACAAGGCAGTGACAAGCCTAATAACCACTCAGAAGCCAGCGTTTAGGAAGGAACAATGACACAAGACAATTAAAAATATGGGCGGAGAGTGGGCGGGCTCCAAAGCCATACTCCACTACTGCATGCCTTACATGCGCTGCCCAGGCTCGACCTAATGATAAGAGGTTTTCTACTCCTGCATCTACTCAGAAAAAATGAGTATATAATAGTTAATGGTAGAGTAGATTTCCACTTCCTGTCACACCGTACCCATAAATCAGCAGCCGGGTGGCCTAGAATTGTCTCTCTCTCAGCCTCTTATCCAGCATGTAAATCGATTCTGGAAATGACCATTATCCACTGCTCCTGGAGTGATCAAACAGCAAGGTCTTTTTGGTAGAATTCTGTCCTCTAGGGGTGGGTCAATGGAAGCTTAAGAGGAATATAACACGTTTTCTGAAATCGGCAGGTGGAATCCATTGGAGACCAGTTTTGATTAACAGAGTAAGGGTTGTTGGAAGCAATACGATTACTAGGGAGTCTGGGGGTGCTGAGACCATGAGACATCTTGTGAGTCAGAGTGGTGCAAGAAAGGACCCTCCGAATCAAAACCCTACAGCAGCCAATTTAGGCCTAAGTAAAGAAGTATATGAGTTAGAATTCAATTTTCCTCTTCTCTTTGGAAAGAGGGAAATTAATTTCTCTCCTTAAGAGAGAAGAAGGCGATTAAAGGAAAGGATGAAAAAACTGAGTATGACTGTAAATGGATTAAACTCAGATGCAGCCTGCTGTTAGGATATGAGAAAATATTTATAGTTTGGAAGTGGATTGAGTGGCTCATGGCCCTGGCCCATCCTCGGCCAGGTAGATTGAGGCCTTCATTTTTTTCTATGGCAAATCCGGGTGCATGGGGCCCGAATGAAGGACCAATCTCCCTTATAACAAGAGACCCCAAACTCTGGGGACATGTCCTGCCTCCTGTCTCGGCACAGTGTTACTCAGGCTGTCCTCCCTCCATCATGGTTAGGGAGCGTCTTAATTCCATTATACTAAAGCGAGCTGTAACTTACTAAACAATTATAGACAATGCGCCCTCCAACACGTAGGAGGCAAAGTGTTTGCGAAAAGTATCTCGGAACATTTGCTGTCCTGGGTCGAAACTGAAAAGAACATACGAAGAGAGCAATCTGCCTTTAGGAAACAACCCTCGACATTAGATAATGTCAGAGGCCTTCAACTCTTAACGGATAAATATGTGAAAATGAGAGGTTTCCAACGATATATCAGCATTTGATGAAGCTGACCATCCCACGTTATGGAGGAAGTCATGATCTGAGTATCCCAGGCCCTGTTAGGTTTCATTTTCGCATTGCATTCTGCCACTTAACGCCAAGTGTTACTGGGAGTAGACAAAGGGTTGTGGCTGTAACTCACACTTACAAGAAATGGGAGCTCGCAGGACATCGCTAGCCTCCACCCTCAAAACATGTGCTCAACCTGGATAAGCAAGTACTCTCTCTCGCCAAGCAATCTGGGACAACAAAGACTTAACCACAATTTCGGTGACCAACCCCTTAAAGAGAAATATGAATGGACCCAAGCTTAGATTATATCACAAAGTCCTCTCCCTGAACGAAATAGCTCTATCGCCTCCCAATGAAATAAAGCAATTTAGACGGTTGGAAAACTAGAACCCATTTCTAATCTTCGATCTCAATGGGTTGACAATTTGCCCAAATTCACAACTGCCCTAACACTTCCAAGTTTATACCGACTCTGCAACCAGTACGCCTTCTGCTTTACTGAGCCACTCACCTGTGTCCCTCGCAGTCCCCCGATGTCCCGGGCACCCTGCAATAGACCTGGCAATGTACCCCGAGCCGCTCCCGTTGAATCAGACCGCTGAAAGCCTCCAGAACTCGCGGAGAGCCCACCATCTCTGCCGGCACCAATGCGCACGTGTGAAACAGAACATGATGACACTTAGAGGAGTGTGGTGAATTTTAATTACCTATACGGAATTTATGCGGTAAAGTTCAATAAGAATAACTCAGTCAAAATGAAGAGGCAGAATCCGTGGTATCTGAGGTTTAAAGGGGGTTTTATTCCTTAAAAAGGAATTGGTTCGAACCAAGGTAGCATGACTCATCGCCACGAGGGTTCTGAGTGGGAATTGCAATGGACATGTACAATGATTTATTAACAAGTAATCATATATATAGTCATTTCATACAGTAACATTGAATGCAGAAGGCGTAACAGCTGAGAGAAACGAGATAAGAGCAGAAACACGTAACAGGAGGCGTGCACTGGGGCGTACACGGAGGTGTGTGCTAGAAACGTCACATAAAGGTGTCATAAGTGGGTGGATCCCTAGAAAGATCCTGTCGAGTCAGCAAGAGCATGTGGCAGAGATGCGCGCGCAGCAGCATGACGTGTGATTGACGTGGAACTGGAGGGTGAAGGGGACTTGACATTTAGCCCTACATGTGGAGACAGAAGTCTGGAGTGTCAGAACAACCTAATCCCAAATCATATCTAATATCTTATGTTTGAGGAACTGTATTATCTAGAAGGAAAGGTCTCTCGGGCAGAGGCTATTCTATACTGACTGCTAGTGCGTGCATATGCGACTGCGTGTCTACGTGAGATGTGAGGGGCCATGGGCCTACCATGGTAACGGAAGCTATGAATTACTTGCATGGAGACAGAAAGGCCGGGCCCTTTGCTCTGCAGCTGGGAAGGATGTTTACCTAAACTACTAGACAGGAATGTATTTTTCTAGGAGCGGAGCAGATAACTTGAAGGCTGAATACAGTCTTGGCAGGCCGGCAGGCTGAGCCAGGCACTGCTAGCCGCGCAGGGAGTGAGTGAAAGGTCATGGATACAGATGCAGGTTCAGGCTGCAGCTTCCAGAGGCAGAAGGCAGGAGAAAGCTTGAATGGCAGAAAACAAGGCCCAACTCGCCAGGGCCAGAAAAACGTGAAAGTGCACCATGTAAAGACGTTGGCAAGGCACACTTAGGAACTGAATATCGGACCCATTCATGGTGGATCTGAAAGAGGACATGTTAACGTTGGACGCAAATGTATTTGCGTCTTCATAACTGGTTGTGGAGGGAACTTACATGTACTAGAAGCATGTACATGGAGCCGTTGGGGTCTACGATAGGGGACACAATTTGACCATAAAAATTCATATTACCTCATTCCCTCCTTGTCCCCTACGGACCCTTCATGATATATCAATCCTCATTAATCTATCAATCTGTTCATGTAACATCATTTGCTCTTCTTTCTTCTTATGGCGTTTTGAATGAGGACTTGAATGAGGAATACAGGATGTGGCGCACAAGCCGCAAATCGCTGGCCCACATTGCAGACATAGGCAACAACTGAATACTATGAGAAGGCCAATACCTAGGAAGGATAGGACTTTCCATCCCCAGGCTGACAACGTTGTCCAGAACCAACCGGACCAAGTCCAGGTGCCTGGATTCTGGTGTATCAGACTTGCAATCTTATGAAGGCGAGTTATGGCTCTATATACTGATGGCGCGTTTTCTGGAATGAAAACACAGCAGCTCGACCCGATGACCTTACAGGCTCCGCCCCTATCGGCCAGGATGACGTCAAGGACGAGACGATTTTGAAGAACAACAATCCGCATAGCAGACTGCTCCTCTGTTAAGTTACCTAGAGCGGAAGTAGTTTCATTCACTACAGCTTCAAGGGTTTTAGTTAATTTTCGTATCAGTTTACTATTAAAGACAGCACCTAAGTAGGGAAAGAAACCTTTATTGAAATCTGTGTATTGTTCCCATGCCGTTTCAGTATAGTCGACAATCGGGAGATCTCTCTGGGGTCTATTATGTACTAGATGGGTGTTTCTATGGTAATCAGGAGGGGCTAGGAAAACAGGTGGCAGAAGGAATGCAATGTAACAGGTGCCATCCCGATCTAGAGGTAAGCGTATATAGGCGGTATGACCACAAATGAAGTAGGAATGACGTGAAGCTTTGAAGGTAGACTTGCCCTTATCACTGAATTCGATCACAGTAGTACATCTACTATGACCCAGGTGTACTGAACCATTCTTTCTGACACATAATTCACCCTTGACTGGAAGTACGGACATGGCGGGCAAGACTGGTTCTGTTTCGGATTCAACACTAAGAATCATGAGGTTAAGTGTAAAGTTACCTAATCCATATACTTCATTTTCTAGATCAGTTCCTGTCCTTTTGGGGAGACCCTCCTTGTCAGGGAAACAGACTTTATGCAAAACGACGTTCAGGTTTCCCCATACCCAGTTACCCTGGTAGACTACGGAATCGGAATCTAGAGAGTTTATTAAACTAAACCATGCGCCACAGGACCCATTATGTGTGAACGGGTACGGAAAAAGAGGCAGAACTCCTTTGTATTTCTGATAGGGAGGGAGTCGGCCACATATCCAACAATTAGTAGCATTGCTGGTCTGATGGGAATGATGTAACATACTAATGAATGTATTGTTGCGCAGCGCAAGTCTGTAAGAGATTTCATGTGGGGGCAGTTCACTAAAAGAATGCTCGGCAGTGACGTTGAAGGTAGAATTTTCACGCTTGAATATAGGATAGTATATGTGGAGAAGCACACTTGCAGCAATAATCATAAGACTCAGAAAAAACATAATCAATACAGTCACAATACAGTGGCTGCGAAGAGATTTGCAATATTCACGTTTCTTGAGCTGTTTCTGTCTATCTCTCTCTCTGTTGGGGTCTAGGGGATACATGTCAGAAAACACGTCTAACCGATTCACCTAGGGGAGGACTTAAACAATTAAACTGTCTGACTTGCTAGACCTCAATTTTTCTTTATACTCCTGCTGTGGAGTTTTCTCTATCAGGGGAAGTTTAGAGTCACTAGAATCTGGACAGTCCTTAGAGGGGGAGGGTGAGTCAGTCTCTGGCAATGCACGAAATTTCTTCACGTGACTCGAGTGCAGCCACCCTTTGCGGCCCTCAACCTTGATTGCAGTCCTCGTGGTGAGAAGTACCAACTTCGGCGCCTGCCACCTGGGCTCCAGCGGACTTTTCCTGTCGAAATTTCTTACAAGTACGATGTCTCCTGGAACAACATCATGCGGCTTCGCCTCAGTGTTGTCGGGAAAGGCGGCAGCGACCTGTGAACGACATGATTGTAGTGCAGACATCAAGGAGGCAAGGTAATCTGTCAACATATTACAATCAACATCAGTAATCTTTCTAGGCAAAGGCGTCCCCCACATATTCGGTGGTCTACCAAAGACCACCTCATACGGGGATAGCCCTGTTCTGGAGTGGGCGACCATTCTCATGTAAAAAAGGGCGACCGGCAAAGCTACGATCGAGTCGACACCCTTCTCCTTACAGATTTTAGCAAGACGAGTTTTCAGGGTCTGATTGTGTCTCTCTACGAGACCTGCTGCTTCAGGATGTCGGACACAGTGGAACTTCCATTGGTAGCCTAGCAGGAGTGATACCTGCTTCATAAGCTCGGACGAGAATGGCTGACCGTTGTCTGAGTACACGACACGGGGCAAACCATATCGAGGGAAGAATTCACGAACCAGCTGCTTGGCAGTGGTCGGAGCAGTGTAATCTGGGACTGGATATGCTTCTGTCCAACGGGAAAGTGCACATACAACTACAAGGACATATTTAAAACCTCGACAACGTTCCATCTGGATATAATCCATCTGGAGGACTTCAAAAGGGTGATCGGGAGGATGAAAACCACCTTGCTCTACGGGAACGCCTTTACCTGGGTTGAACTGACAACAAATCATGCAAGTACGCACTTTCTGTTTGGCTGCTGCTCGTAAGTGTTTATTGAACCAGAGATGTTGAATACTGTCTAACATGGCTTTTTCTCCTAAATGTGCTGGACTGTGTACGGTATTAATGATAACTTGAACCATAGAGTCGGGGAGAAACCATGTGGATTTTCCCTTCGTCATCCATCCTTGATCTGTCTGGGTCCCTCCTAGTTCAATCCATTTCTTAATTTCATCTGGTGTAGCATGTGTCTGTATGTCAATTACATCTAGGGCGGGATCCTTAACTGTCATGCAATGTGTCGGTGTCGCGACTATTGTCTTTGTCGGGTCAGTGGCGTGAATCTGATTCTGAGCTGTATGTTTTGCGGTTCGATCTGCCAGGTCATTACCCTGGGAAATAGTATCTGTAACTTTTGTATGTGCCTTGCACTTCATGATGGATATTGCCGTAGGCAGATGTATTGCATCTAATAGAGTTTGAATGAGGGGACCGTGTTGAATTTTGGCACCGTGAGAAGTCAAAAAACCTCTCTCTCGCCAGAGGACACCGAAGTCGTGGACAACTCCAAATGCATAACGGGAATCTGTGTATATGTTAACTTTCTTGTTCTTGGCTTGAATACAGGCTTGTGTCAGAGCGATGAGCTCTGCTGCTTGTGCTGAAAGGGTGTCAATACAATTCGTTTCTATGACTTCAGTTTCTGTTGTGACTGCGTAGGCGGCCACTAATTCTCCTGTACTTGTTCTCATGCATGAACCATCCACGTAAAGTGTCAGGTCTGGATCTGGTAATGGAGTGTCTGTCAAGTCTTGTCTGGGTTTCGTCGTGATAGTAATGACTTCAATGCAATCATGTGCCAATGGGTCTGTTTCAGTTAATGGCAAAAGTGTAGCAGGATTCAATGTATTACAACGTCTAATTTCTATGTGTGGCTGAAATAATGTCAATTCATAAGTGTGGAACTTGTACTGTCAATGGATGTCCTAACACTATTGAATCACTTTGTCTGATTGCCAGAGCTGTTGCTGCAACTGATTTCAAGCACGCAGGCAGAGCCTGGGCTACTGGATCCAATGTATTAGAGAAGTAAGCACACGGTTTGTGTGAACCTGCTTGATCCTGCGTGAGTACCGACAATGCAGTACCTTCACGTTCTGTGACAAAAAGTGTAAAAGGCTTACTGTAGCATGGTGTCGCTAAAACTGGTGCTTGACATAAGGCTTTCTTTAAGTCGTCAAAAGCTTGTGTATGTTCCTGAGTCCAAGGGAGGACAGTCGAAGACGCTGCCTCCTGAGTTGTTAACTGAATGAGTGGCTTTGCTAGAAATGCATACTGAGGGATCCATTGTCTGCAGTAAGAAGTGAGGCCTATAAAAGCCCGCACCTCCTTTTGTGTCCTGGGTGGTAACATACCTGCAATTAACTGGATGCGATCGGGCGTTAGCTGTCTCCCCCATTTGGACAGCAAGTGGCCTAAGTAAACAACTTGCTGAACACAGAATTGCAGCTTCGAAGGGGATACCTTGTGCCCCTTGTCAGCCAGGAAATGTAAAACCGTCAGTGGCGCTAGTTCACATTCAGGTTCGCTTCGGGCGGTGATCAGTAGATCATCGACATACTGCAGTAGGGCAGTATTTTCAGGCATGTGTATACTGTCGAGTTGTCTTTTCAGTGCTTGGCTATAGATGCTGGGGCTTTCTGTGAATCCTTGAGGTGCGCGTGCAAATTTGAAGCTTCGTCCATTTAAACAGAATCCGAAAAGGTATTGGCTTTCCGGATCAATAGGGACACTAAAGAAGGCGTTCTTAAGATCAATAACAGAAAAGAACGTTGCTTCAGAATCAATAGCTGTCAATAGAGATGAGATATCTGGGACCACAGGGTACTGCGGTACAATGCATTGATTCAATTCGCGCAAATCAATAACCAATCGGTAAACTGGTGGTGCATTGGGATCTGTACGTTTAAGAATTGGAGTGATAGGAGAATTACATAAATTCGAGTTGGTTTCTACAACCACTCCTTGTGCAATGAGCTCTTCAATGATTTTCAGTAAAGCCACTACAGCATCGGGGGGTAACTTGTATTGTCGAATTCGTGGTAAAACAACACCTGGCTTGAGTGTGACTCGATACGGTGTAATGTGCATACAACCTACATCAGTGGGGCCTTGCGCCCATAAATGTGCAGGTACATTCTGTAATCGGGGATCAATATCTCTCAGCACATAGTGACCTTTAAAGTCACGTAGAAACAACCGTACTCCTTCCGGAGAACAGCAAATAACAGCTCCTAGAGCTTTCAGAGTCTTGATACCTAACAAGTTTTCTGGACATGACTTTGTGAGCAGTAAATCTGTAGTACGTGTTAATGGACCAACTGCAAGGGGAAGTGGTTGCGATACTTCATTAATAATAGGCTTGCCTGAAAAACCAAGGGAAACATTCTGTGAGCATGAGAGGGGTGCCCCTGGGACCTCGTCATGACTTATCGTTGTACGGCTTGCCCCTGTATCAATTAAAAACTTTCTGTCTTTCCCTAATACTTGACTGTTTACATAAGGACCCTCTTGATCTACAGGAACCTCAATAAGAGGCAAGCCAACTTCCCTCTCTAGGCTGTTTCATGTGTATCGCTGATAATCGGGATAATCAGTCTGGGCATACTGGTACATCTGCTGTGATGCATGTTGAGTTGCAGCAATCGGTTGGGGTTGTGGCACTGCTACTGTCTGTACTGTCTGTTGTGAGGCTTGCATAGGCTGGATATTCTGTGGTACTTGTTGTTGGACCTGGTCCTGTCTAGGAGGACGCGGTCTCTCTTTAGTTTTTCCAGTAAGTATATTATGTTTTAAAACTGCACAATCGTTTATATAGTGACCTGGCTGTTTACAATAGTTGCATGTCCCTTTAACAGGAGCTGTTGAATTATTTGACTGTATAGTGCCCTTTTTCTGACCGTCAGCTGGAACTGACTGAGCAACTAACATTTTCATTTTCGTGTCTTTCATGCGTCTCTGTTCGTGTTCGTGTTCCTCTCTAATTCTATTCTGGTGGTACTGTAACATTTGTGAAGGTGTATTTGCTTGCCATGTGCTCTCAACTTTCTGTACACGATTCTTGACTTGGGGCAGGGAATTTTCGACTAGCTTTGTTACGAAAAGATGTGGATATGACTCGCTACTTGCTTTCAGGCCACTATTAATACCAAAACATTTCTCAAATCGGGAATAAAAGTCGCTAGTGTCTTCATCGGGTTTCTGTTTACAGGCTGAGATTGCATCCCAGTCCTCCTTTTTAGTTGCTAATAAACGTGGCAATACTTGCACTAACAATCCTGGTAATGCTTTAGATTTGTCCCCTAGCCCTGTTCCTGGGGTACGAATCTTTTCTTCGTCTTCTAATGCAGCCCAATCAATCTTTTGGTCTCCTACCTCCCAATCCTTTTCTTTGAGTTTCTCGTAAATACCGGCAGGCATTAACACTTTCAATATTTTCATAATGTCGGGGTAGGTATAATCCCCCATGAGTAACATGTCTTTGATTTCGCGGTGAAAACCTGCTGGGTCTTTATCGTGACAGGGCACTAATTTCTTCATTTCTAACAGTTCCATTTTCGTTATGGGCGTGTACACAAACACGCGTCTAAAGGTATTATCAGCATTCTGAACTGGATGCACTTCTCGCAAGGGGTTCTGTCTGTCTATGTAATACATTTTTCTGTCTACGGGTGGAGCTGGAACAAACCGTGTATTCAGGAAAGTATTATACCTGTGTCGATGTTCTAGAATTTCTTTAATAAAGTCAGTACCTAGACCTCTCCATTGTGGCGAGAATAGTTCTATTAATATATCAGGTAAGGGACCTGGATCAGAATGTTGGCCTTTGAATAATGTAATGAGATGCTGAACCATATATATGCCAGCTAATTTCTGTTCATCAGGGGAAAGGTTTAAAAAGGTCTGCACTAAACCATCATCACTATATTTATCAGGATCGTCAGTCCATTGTACGGCTGACCTGGCCAATTCTTGTTCATCCATGGAATTGAGTACATGGTACCCCATTCGTTCTTGAAGTATTCTATCAGCGGCCTGGAATAGATGTTCGGGGGTCGTTGGATTTAACATGGCAGCTTGAAAGATTCTTTTACTTTCCGGACGTACCGGACGCATTGAATTATTATAGGGTCTTCCCTTACCTACATATGCTATCATTTCTCTAGCTGGTAATTGTGATTGTCCTGTTGCCGTTTCTGGTGTTTCCTCCTCCCCTGAGGATTCGACCTGTCTGAATCTATTTCTGGTTCTTGCTGTCTTCTTTCATGTATTTTTATTACTGCATTTCTGATCCTTCGGTACATGTTTTCTATACAACTCTGTTTATCATGTTTCCCGTCTGCTATATTCTGACCCCATTTGTTAAGTGCTTTCATTTCATCCGGGTCTACACCCGGCCTATCTTGTTCTCTTATTAGGCAGTTTATGAAAAACCGTAATATCTTGCCTTGAGTGTCAACCTTTTGGTAAGCCATGGCCTCGCCAATGCTTTCAGGGCCTTCCCCCGTTTGAACAAAATGATATATTCTGTCGAGATGATCAACCATTCCTGGTAGTAACAATAAAAAGTTTGAAACTCGTCGTAATCGTACTGATGCGAGCATCATTCTGTCGTCTTTACCGGGTACTGGATCATATCTACAGTCTGAGAGACGTTCTTTAAAAATGTCATAATCGGCTGATTTAGGTGTACGTTGTTGCGCTAGATCCCTATAAGTCAATCGGAGTGCTGGTGGCGGTGTTTGAAAACCTATCGCACCTCCCGAGGTGCCAGGACCAAAAGGATTTAATGGGTTAATGATCGGAAGAATAGGTGCAGGATGGGTCGGGGGAACAGGTGCAGGGGGTGGAACGGGAGAGGGAGTTCGTTGCGGAGGTGGGAGTAGATGATTTCGGGGTGGAGTACCATCAGCAGGTAATGGTTGAGCATGTGGATTTGTATATGCGGGAGCTACGTCATCTAGATAGGAAGAAAGGAATATGTCCTTTGTGGTCTTGTGATGTACTTTAGTCGGGAGCAAGGGAGGGGGCAGATCCTTCGGTATTTCCGGAGTGGCCTTAGGTAAACCCTCGGCCAGCAAAGGATTCATACCATTCATAAGAGTGTTTCGTTGTCGGTCTACTTGTTCTGCTTTTACCCGTATCCCCTCCTCAACTAATACGTTTTCTTGGGCTTTGTCTGAATCCTCTTTATGTTTCTCTGCTTTTCTGAGTGCTTTCTCTGTGCGTCTGTGCGATTCTTTACGCCATAGTTCAATGGCGTCTTTCTGTGACTGTCTGGCTTTCTTTTTCCATAACGCTTCCTCTACTCTCATGATGCACTCGGCATCCCATGTCCCAGTAGCGGGCCATCTTTGATTCTCTGCTAAATCTTTAGTATAGTCTACCCACAAATCGAGATATAATACAGCATCTAGGCCGTGTTTGTGGTACATAAAGTGCCCTGGAGTGTCCCTAGGTGGAACGGGCACTGCTTCTTCTAGAATCCCTTTTCTAGTTCCTATCTGTCTTAGTTTAGAGAACAGCGGCATATTTCAGTCGTGCTACTCTGGGCTTGATACTTTACTCGAACTTGGACACAACTAATACAGTAAACACAATAATGCAGATCGAACAATCACTCATACCACGACATAAAACATACTAAAACATTTCAGAGTGAACAATAATGATTAGAATAAAACTAGCTAATTTCATACTGGATATACTGCTAAACAGTACAGATACACCGCTAAACAGTGCAGACCGGGTCTGCGTACCCAAACCCGTCTTGACCGGCACAAATTAATGCGCTCGTCTAGATGCGTCCCCAGCAATGGTACTCACCAGGAAGCACGGAACAGAAGGCCTCGGAAACTCGACACTGGACTGGACTCGACTGGACTCGACTCGTGACGTAAGCACTTCGGAACTTCGGAACTGGTGGGCCTCCGGATACCTCGGACTTTGCTCTCTCAGCTAGGCTCTGGTCGGGATCCTCCGCACTCCTCACCGCCTCGTCTGGGTGTCGATCGCAGCCTCAGTCACCTCCGTTGGCCTGAGGGAGATACAGGAAATCCTGCGGGTACGCGTAGTTGTCCGTCAGCGCTGTGGCAGGGGACCGGGCCTGCAACGCACCGCCGGCGCGTGGGGTGGGGGAGGGGTCCCTATTCGGGCGCCAAATTATGTGGTAAATTTTAATTACCTATACGGAATTTATGCGGTAAAGTTCAATAAGAATAACTCAGTCAAAATGAAGAGGCAGAATCCGTGGTATCTGAGGTTTAAAGGAGGTTTTATTCCTTAAAAAGGAATTGGTTCGAACCAAGGTAGCATGACTCATCGCCACGAGGGTTCTGAGTGGGAATTGCAATGGACATGTACAATGATTTATTAACAAGTAATCATATATATAGTCATTTCATACAGTAACATTGAATGCAGAAGGCGTAACAGCTGAGAGAAACGAGATAAGAGCAGAAATACGTAACAGGAGGCGTGCACTGGGGCGTACACGGAGGTGTGTGCTAGAAACGTCACATAAAGGTGTCATAAGTGGGTGGATCCCTAGAAAGATCCTGTCGAGTCAGCAAGAACATGTGGCAGAGATGCACGCGCAGCAGCATGACGTGTGATTGACGTGGAACTGGAGGGTGAAGGGGACTTGACATTTAGCCCTACATGTGGAGACAGAAGTCTGGAGTGTCAGAACAACCTAATCCCAAATCATATCTAATATCTTATGTTTGAGGAACTGTATTATCTAGAAGGAAAGGTCTCTCGGGCAGAGGCTATTCTATACTGACTGCTAGTGCGTGCATATGCGACTGCGTGTCTACGTGAGATGTGAGGGGCCATGGGCCTACCATGGTAACGGAAGCTATGAATTACTTGCATGGAGACAGAAAGGCCGGGCCCTTTGCTCTGCAGCTGGGAAGGATGTTTACCTAAACTACTAGACAGGAATGTATTTTTCTAGGAGCGGAGCAGATAACTTGAAGGCTGAATACAGTCTTGGCAGGCCGGCAGGCTGAGCCAGGCACTGCTAGCCGCGCAGGGAGTGAGTGAAAGGTCATGGATACAGATGCAGGTTCAGGCTGCAGCTTCCAGAGGCAGAAGGCAGGAGAAAGCTTGAATGGCAGAAAACAAGGCCCAACTCGCCAGGGCCAGAAAAACGTGAAAGTGCACCATGTAAAGACGTTGGCAAGGCACACTTAGGAACTGAATATCGGACCCATTCATGGTGGATCTGAAAGAGGACATGTTAACGTTGGACGCAAATGTATTTGCGTCTTCATAACTGGTTGTGGAGGGAACTTACATGTACTAGAAGCATGTACATGGAGCCCTTGGGGTCTACGATAGGGGACACAATTTGACCATAAAAATTCATATTACCTCAGGAGACTAGAGAAATAAATTAAGTGACACCAAAGAAGGATTAAAAGGAGGCCTATACGATGACGACGGACACCAGAAGAACTTCCGCGCAGCAGCAGGGGAGGGGGGCTGCGCGATACCCTTGCGGGAGCGTGCGACAATTTGGCGCCGCTCGCTCCCGCAAGGGAATCGCCAGACGTGCACGCGTTGCCATTGCAAGCAATGCAAAGCGTGCACGTCTTTGCAGGGAAAGCTGTGTCGATGGCATTAGGTCTCTCTCCTATGAAGCCCATCTGCGCTGCGTAGGCGAGACCTAAAAAAGGGGACAGGGGAGATGCTTTGCACCACCGCCTGATGTCGCTGTTAGACTCATCTGCAAAATTAATGGAGAGCATTATTTTGAGACACTAGAATTGCGGGTTGCTGAAAATAATGTGCTAACAGCCTCCCAGTATTGGTACCTAAGAGCAATGTGTTAACCTTAATCTTTTAATCTCCAAATATTCAGCAGCAAAGCAAGAACATTTACACTTTTGCTGAACTAAGTAGCGCTTTTGATTGTAATAATCACACCAAATTGTGGAAGACCCTGGTTGAAATGGGCGCCCCAGTGGATATAATCTCATTCCTCCCACAGAGCTATGCCTCACTAACCGCTCGTGTGAGATTTGGGATAGAGGACAATGTACCACAAGCTTTAAAGTGACCAGCGGTATAAGGTAAGGCTGTGTTTTAGTCCTCCCCTTTATCTTCGATATAAACAGGGTTGATAGGAAAATACAAGAAATAATTGTAGATGTGCCCAGAGTAGGTTTAGGTCCTACCCCTGTACTCCTCTACATGGATGATGTGGTATTGCTATCTCAAACAGCAAATGGAATCCAACTTCTGATCAATAGCTTTGTTACATATATGGAACAAAAGGATTTAAAACTAAATCTGGGAAAAAATCTTTGTTATGGTATGTATTAGGGGGAAGGTGAGGAAAAAGAGAAGAAATTCAATATGTGAGGGGCCATAAACCGGAAGAGGTTCCTAACTTCTCTTTTCTTGGTTTGTGTTTTCAAGCTGTAGCCACTGGGGACCTCATATAGAGTTAGTTAACCTTAAATTTAAAGGAACAATAGAGGCTGTGTTCAGCTTTGCTACTAAAATTGGAAATAAACCAATTTGCGGGATGCTGCAGCTGTACAGGAGTACGTTCATCCCCAATGCTACACATGGGGCATCCCTATGGGGACTGGCGGGCACTCAATACTCAAAAAGGAAAACTCTTTTCTGTGTAGGCTCTTGGAAGTCCCTTGTTCTGTACCACCCTATTTCACCCACAGAGAATTGGGTCTAACCTTTCTTGATGACACCTTAGATCAATGTGCCTTAGTAGGGTGGCACAACATTTGGAGCAAGGCTGGTACTAAATTTAAAAGGGATTTAATTAGTGATTGCCTCGCACTATGTGGGATACCCTGGTTGGCACATGTTAACAGATTACTTAAGGAAATTGATGAAAATGCTTCTATTAGTGTCTTACAGTACAGTAAAAAAGGGCTCAAACTGATTTTTACCTACAAACATAATTTAGGGAGAGAGATCAAGGAGATGGAAAAACAGTATCTCAATATCTGGAAGTGCCATTATTCCAAGGTTTGCCTACTTACCGTATAAAGATAACTGTACAAATTAGATTTTACCGAATTAGATTCCAATTGGGCATTTAACAAGAACTCGTTACATTCCCAAAAAGAGAGGTGTGGCTCAAAAACTTGCCAAAATGCCCATGTGATGGCAAAGCTAACCAATCTACAATGCATTTTATCCTCTTCTGTAAGTTTTACTGTGATATTAGAAAACGTTTTATATAAACACTGTTTTTAACAGAGATTCTTATTTCACAAGGAAGCCTATAAATTCTTGTGTAACCTTGGGTCGAAAATTTAGAAACGAACACAGATCTTTTTTTCTCAGTAAGCAGCCGCGGCCGGCAGTGGGAGTACCTGCAGGGCGGTGATGTGGGGAGGGGGAGGGGCAGGGTGGGGGGGGTGTAGTAATGTATGGATAACGGAGTTTTACAGGTAAGTAAACATTTAAATAAATTAAACGAATTTCGTTGCGCACACTGCCTCACATTTGGTGATGCAGTGCACTCAACGAAATTGTTTTTTATTTATTTAAATGTTTAAATAAAACAAATTTCATTGCGCGCACTCCATCACATTTGGTGATGCAGTGCACTCAACGAAATTTGTTTTATTTTTTTAAATGTTTACTTACCTGTAAAACTCCGAAATCCATACATTACTACCCCCCACCCTGCCCCTCCCCCTCCCCACATCACCGCCCTGCAGGTACTCCCACTGCCGGCCGCGGCTGCCAGTAAGATATCTTTGACTTGTCAGTAGTTCATTTCTGTCTTTGGATTTAGCTCGCTCAATGGCTCTATCCAAAACATAGTCAGGTTATCCTCATTGTTTGAATTTGTCTACTAGAGTATCTCTGTTGTTGTTATAGTCATTGACTGTGAAATCATTACTTTTACCTTCCATGGCAAGATTGCAATTGATATGGGCTTTGTCTATTCGTCCACAACAAAAGAACGCTTTATTTAGTCTTTTTCCCATCTTAACCCTACTCTTGTATTATAGGCACATAGAACGAGTGGTGTGAAGAGAGACTGTGTACACCATAACCCATGAAAATCAGATCCTTCAGAAGAAAGTACCTTAAAGTTATGTCGAGTATTTAACAATCCGAGGATTCTCATCCAAAGTTGATGTCAACTGTGAAAATAATTAAATGGGTTATGGTGTACACAGTCTCTCTTCACACCACTCGTTCTATGTGCCTATTTAGACTCACAGTTTGCGCTAAGTGTCACGTTACACACTCGACACACCACTACCACATTCCTTTCCTGATACAAGTGCCTCACGCGGGAAGCACACTTCACCACTTCGTGTTTGCACTACTTTTTCATGCTTTTGTTTCATACTCTTTTGTTTTCAATTAGGTTCTTGTTTTACTGTGTGAGCTACATCTGGAGCCCTGTTTGCTTGTCTGCATGAGCACCATAATATTTAAGCATGATGAATGTAGTCTTGAGCATGATATCCTTTTGATACTTATTGTAATCATTGATTTATTTATTTATTCAATTTATAAGGTGCACAGCTACCCGGAGGTTTCCCGGCGCCATAGGACCACGCACGACAGATGGAATCACGTCTATTTATCAAATAACCAAGTTTTTAGGCCTTTAAGAAAAATCTTCTGGCTGATTTCATGCCGGAGCAATGAGGGTAGCGAATTCCATAGTTTGGGCGCTATATAGGAGAAGGAACGTCCGCCCATGCGTAAAAGAGAATTGATGTTGTAGATTCCCTGACGAAGGGCAGATTTTCGCCCGAAATGCATTGGGAAATGAAAATACAACTGTTACTTGATTCACTATGCCGAGAAAAGCATCATCACGTTCTTTTTGAAGAAATTCTGCTAAGGACTGAATAAAGGCAGATTTTGATCCTTTTCCATGTTTGTAATACTTTAGTGATGTATTGAGCACTTTTGCTGATGGCAATTGATTCTTTGATTACCTGTTTTGAAACCGCAAAAAATACGAAAAGTATTCTCACTACTTAAATAGTACACTTTGGATCAAGTGACACTGTCGTAGTGCACCTTGAGCTCCTGGACATGCATCCGGGCTGATTTCGTTTAATTTTCTAAATATGGCATTTTCAGACTTACAACTTTAAATTTAACTTCAACATAAGTTGTGATTTTAAATTGTGAGTCCAGAGACACCAAACTGGAAATATCTATCTTTTCCCAATTGGAAATATACTTATAAAATGTAATAAGGTAATCTACGGGAGAAATAAGCATTGCAGTAGTGAAAAAATAATGTACGAGTTATTCGCTACCTGGACATGTAAAACTGAAAAGTACATGTCCATCTTTTTTCAAACACTGCACCTTGCTCTTGGGGCTGTCCAAGGCTTACCTTAGGGGTGACTTATATGCATTAAAAAGGACAATTTGGGCCTGGCAAAAGGGTTAACTTACATGTAGATATGGCAGTTTAAAACTACAGACACGGGCTCTGCAATGGCAGGCCTGAAACATGTTTAAAGGGCTACTGAAGTGCGTGGTACAATCGGTACTGCTGGCCCACTAGTAGCATTTAATTTACAGGCCCTGGGCACATCACTAGGGAGTTATGAGTAAAAAAATACGCCAATTGTTGATAAGCCAATGTTACCATGTTATAAGTACAGAGCACATGCACTTTAGCACTTGTCAGCAGTGGTAAAGTATGCAGAGGCCTAAAGCCAGCAAACATGAAGTCAGAAGGCAAAAAGTCAGTAAAAACCACGCCAAGGATGCCAGGTTTAACACTCCCTATTATGACAGAAGTTCAAATTGCATGATAGCTTAAAGGGGTTAGTGATGTTAACCTCTCTGAAGATAGCAAAACAAAATATATATATATATATATATATATATATATATATATATATATATATATATATATATATATATATATATATATATATATATATATATATATATACCAAAGCAGAACGTTTAAGTGCTAGGGAGGCAACAATGGAGGATATCAAGATAGAGAGTATCCAGTAGATTTTCAAATTTAGGGTGAAAAAATTACAAAGAGAGAAAGAAAACCAAGTCTTCCTTAGTTGATAGTGTTACTTCTTTGAAACAACCTTGATTTACATTGGGAACAGATAATATTCAAAAGAATTCATAAATATACAGTAATAAATCAGATATGCCGAAGAGACAAAAGAAAAGCATTCTTTTATGCGTATAGATATTTTACTTTAGAAGAAATATAAAAAGATTTTTATTTGACTCGTGGTACAATAGATACTTTATTGGTGTATATACAAGTTAAAATATATGAAACCCAAGGATATTAACTTGGTTTCTTTTATGCCATAGACAAGAGGCAATGATTATTTATGAAAGAATTGATATTGTTTATAGGGATCACTGACAAAATATCGACCTACAGGAATATCGATGCAAAAATATCGAAGGCAAGAATATCGGCATCCTATCTACAACATGGTAAGTACAAAAATATCGAAAATAAAATATAGATGTTAAAAATATAGATGTTAAAAATATTGTATTTTTTCTGTAAAAATATAAATGTAAAATAAAGTAAATGACACTAATAAATAAAATCAACATAGTTAAAAATATCTAATGTTTAAAATTATTAAATAATACATATATGATAATAATACATTAATTAAACATATACAGAAAATATATAATATATATGTACTTAACAATAAGTTGTAATAATTATTTTAATAATTTATAAATTAATAAAAAATATTATAAATTACAAATACATTGACAAACATAAAACAAAAACATGAATAAAATGTAAATAATTAAGTTTATTAAATAAAAAAAATTAATATACTTTAATAGTTAATATTTTTAAAATTAATTGCATAAAACGTTGGATAGCGTAGGGGTAAAAATTACTATTCCAACTCCAAAAAGTGCAACAGTAGGGAAAGCATTGGATAGCGTAGGGGTAAAAATTACTATTCCAACTCCAGAGAGTGCAACAGTAGGAAAAGCGTTGGATAACGTAGGGGTAAAAATTACTATTCCAACTCCAGAGAGTGCAACAGTAGGGAAAACGTTGGATAGCGTAGAGATAAACATTACTATTCCCACTCCAGAGAGTGCAACAGTGGAGAAAGCGTGATGGTAAAAAGTGCAACAGTAGGGAAAACGTTGGATAGCGTAGGGGTAAAAATTACTATTCCAACTCCACACAGTGCAACAGTAGGGAAAGCATTGGATAGCGTAGGGGTAAAAATTACTATTCCAACTCCAGAGAGTGCAACAGTAGGGAAAGCGTTGGATAGCGTAGGGGTAAAAATTACTATTCCCACTCCAGAGAGTGCAACAGTAAGGAAAGTGTTGGATAGCGTAGGGGTAAAAATTACTATTCCCACTCCAGAGAGTGCAACAGTAAGGAAAGTGTTGGATAGCGTAGGGGTAAAAATTACTATTCCCACTCCAGAGAGTGCAACAGTAGGGAAAGCGTTGGATAGCGTAGGGGTAAAAATTACTATTCCCACTCCAGAGAGTGCAACAGTAGGGCAAGCGTTGGATAGCGTAGGGGTAAAAATGACTATTCCCACTCCAGAGAGTGCAACAGTAAGGAAAAACAATAAATATTAATTAATAAATATAAATAACCAAATAATATTGAACACTCAATTTTTTTCTAACAAAAAACATATTAATAATTAAAAATTGATAAACAATTAAAAAATGGTAAACAGTAAATTTATTTTTGTAATAAAAAGTATTTTTTATAAAAAATATTTACCAATTAATAAAATAAATTTCCAATTAATAAAAATTAATTAACAATAAAAAATATTATTTACCAATTTCAAAAACCTAATTACCAATTAAAAAAATTAATTGCCGATTAAAAATTGTAATGACCAATTACAAACCTTAATTACCACTTAAACAAATTAATTGCCAATTAAAAAAATTTTATTAGCAATTACAAACCTCAATTACCTAATTAATAAAATTAATTACCAATTAAAATAATTAATTACCAATTAATAATTAATTAGAAATAAAATAATTATCAATAACAATCAAAAATAAATAATTACTTAATTACAATTAAATTACTTCCCAGCCAATTCCCCTATAAACCCACAACCCGCTACAGAACTTAAATGCACGAAAATTAATTAAAATTAATTTACAATTACTAAAAATGTATAATTTATTTAATATATTTAAATTACTTCCCACCCTATTCCCCTATAAACCCACAACCCGCTCCAGAACTAAAACATAAAATTAAATTAACAATAACATTTTTAATATATAATAAATATTACACATATAATTTAAAACAAATAAAATACTTAACAAAAACATATAACACATACTTATAAAATACATAATAAAATACATAACAATAAACAAATATCGATATTAGTAACATCGAAATTAGTGACATCGATATAATTGATATCGATATTACTAACTTCGATATTACTTACATCGATATAAAAAAATAGATATTACTTACCTTAAGGTCGATATTCTGTCCAACGATATTCTTGACCTCGATATTCTTCACCTTCGATATTTACAACTCGATATTACTGCAGGTCGATATTAGGGAATCGATATTTTGACTGTGCACCGGTTTATTGCTAATACATTCAGGTGTTGAGGCATTGATCTTGTGTAAGAGGTTTGGGGAATTAAAACTCTGCACATGCTGAAGTCCTGTGTTCGAATTTCAGAAGCAAGTAGGTCAAGAGAAAAGCAATCTGCATCTTGGAACATCTCATATGTTGCTATGAACCCCTCCTATGAACGGAGATGAAATGTGGATTAGCACAGAATTTCTCTGGCACTGCCCCTAATACTAATAGTGCACTGGAATAGGCTGGGTGATGATTACATCAGGGTGATTAAAAGTACATTTATTAAATGGTTCAATCTCAGGCAAAGTGAAGGGCTGTTTGGCCTTGGCAGGGCTGTGTATTGACCACTTTGTTATTGTGCTTGTTTTAAAGTTGTTTACAGATTTGTTCAGCTGAAGAGCATTGTGTTCTGCCAAAAGTCAGCTAGAGAACATGTCAATAATTGTATATGCTTTGAAAGTAGGTTTACGGCAACTTGTAAGTCGGTAAGTGGACTAGACAAAAGAAACACAATAAATTTAAATTATTCTAAAATGAAAATAAGGTCCCCACGGAAAAAGCTTAAGGAGACATTTTCTTTGGTGGATGTACATTGTCTATCAAGATAGGGGTTTCCCTACCAGTAGGTTAGTGCACATTCTCAGAAGACATATCTTGAAAACTCTACAAAAGTTAATAACTGAACAATGTAATTGTGATTAATTCAGGATTATTTGCACTTAACAAACTGCATGGTGTAAGTTCATCTAAACCATGGGTACTCACAAACTTTCTCTGGGGGGCCAAATTTACAGTGTGGTTTGTGGCTGAGGGCCGCACCAGTGGGGTCAGGGTCAATGGGGGAGGAGCGGTGCTAAACCAAAACAAATCGTGACCATGAGGTTGAACACAGGTCCCTGCAGCAGACGCCTTCTTACACTGAGCCACCAGACCCGGCATACACACATCTTTCCCTCTCTCTCTCTCTCTCTCTCTCCCCCTTCTCTCTCTTTCCCCCTCTCTCTCCCCCTCTCTCTCCCTCCCTCTCTCTCCATCCCTCCATCTGTCTCCCTCCGTCTGTCTCCCTCCATCTGTCTCCCTCTGTCTGTCTCCCTCCGTCTGTCTCCCTCTGTCTGTCTCCCTCTGTCTGTCTCCCTCCATCACCCTCCCTGTTGCCCTCTTCCCCCTGTCTCCCTCTCTGTCTCTGTCCCTCTGTCCCGCCCCTCTGTCTCCTTCCCTCTGTCTCCGTCCCTCTGTCTCCCTCCCTCTGTCTGTCTCCCTCCATCTGTCTTCCTCCGTCTGTCTCCCTCTGTCTGTCTCCCTCTGTCTGTCTCCCTCTGTCTGTCTCCCTCCGTTGCCCTCCCTGTCACTCTCCTCCCTATGTCTCCCTCTCCCTGTCTCCCTCTCTCTGTCTCTGTCCCTCTGTCTTCGTCCCTCTGTCTCCATCCCTCTGTCTCCCTCCCTCAGTCTCTATCTGTCCCTCCGTCTGTCTCCCTCTGTATGTCTCCTTCTGTCTGTCTCCCTCTGTCTGTCTCCCTCCGTCGCCCTCCCTGGCGCCCTTCTCCCTCTGTCTCCCTCTGTCTCCTTCTCCCTCTCTGTCTCCGTCCCTCTGTCTATGTCCCTCTGTCTCCGTCCCTCTGTCTCTCTCCCTCTGTCTCCCGCCCTCTGTCTCCCTCCCTCTGTATCTCTTCCTCTGTCACCCTCCCTCTGTCACTCTCCTTCTGTCTCCCTACCTCTGTCACCCTCCCTCCTCTGTCACCCTCCTCCCTCTGTCTATCTACCTCTATCGCCCTCCTCCCTCTGTCTGTCTCCCTCTGTCGCCCTCCCTCTCTATCTCTCTCTGTCTCCGTCCCCCTCTGTTACCCTTCCTCTCTTTCCCTCCCTCTGTCTCCCACCCTCTCTGTCTCTTTCCCTCTCTGTCTCCCTCCCTCTCTGTCTCCCTCTGTCGCCCTCCCTCTCTATCTCCCTCTGTCTCCGTCCCCCTCTGTTACCCTCCCTCTCTTTCCCTCCCTCTTTCTCCCACCCTCTCTGTTTCTTTCCCTCTCTGTCTCCCTCCCTCTCTGTCTCCCTCCATCTCTGTCTCCCTCCATCTATGTCTCCCACTCTTTCTCCCTCCCTCTACCTCCCACTCTATCTGCCTCCCACTCTCTCTGTCTCCCACTCTGTCTCCCTCCCTCCCTCTCCGTCTCTCTCCCTCCCTCTCTCCCTCCCTCTGTCTCCCTCCCTCCCTCTCTGTCACCCTCCCTCCCTCTCTGTCTCCCACCCTCTCTCGCTGTCTCCCACACTCTCTCTCTCCCACTCTCTGTCTCCCTCTCTCTCTGTATCCCACTCTCTCTCCCTCCCTCTGTCTCCTTCCCTCTCTCTCTCTCCCCTCTATTTCTCTGTCTCCCTCTGTCTCCCTCCCTGTCTACCTCCCTGTCTCTCTCCCTGTCTCTCTCCCTCCCTGTCTCCCTCCCTCTCCCTCCATCTCTCTCCCTCTGTCTCCCTCCCTGTGTCCCTCCCTCTGTCTCCCTCTGTCTCCCTCCCTCTGTCGCCCTCCCTGTCTCCCTCTCCCTCCCTCTGTCTCCCTCCCTCTCTGCCTCCCTCTCTGCCTCTCTCTGTCTCCCTCTCTGTCTCTCTCTGTCTCCCTTCCTCTCCCTCCCTCTGTCACCCTCTGTCTCCCTCCCTCTGTCACCCTCTGTCTCCCTCCCTCTGTCACCCTCTGTCCCCCACCCTCTCCCTCTGTCTCCCTCCCTCTGCCTCCCCCTGACTGCCTCTCTCTGTCTCCCTCCCTCACTCCCTCTCCCTCTGTATCCCTCTCCCTCCCTCTGTCACCCTCTGTCATCTCACCCCTGTGTGTGTCCGCTCTCGCTTTCCCGGGACACACACAGCCGCACCCGAGTACTTCACAGGTCTTTAAAAGACCATTTACATGTTAATTAAGCTTTGTTGTATTTCACCTGTTAGCGCCCCTGCATCTCCACGCTCACAATCACTGAAATTCCTCGGCCCCCACAGAGCAGAGTCTCTCAGAGACGGGCTGCTGCAACCCGCAGTGTTTGCTAACAGTATTTTTTTTAAAAAATTTTAAACAGGTAGGATGTCTGCAAGGTCCTCTGGCCGCCAAGGAAGGCTTGCCAGGCCGCTGGTGGCCCGCGGGCTGTACTGTGAGTACCCGTGATCTAAACCTATATTGAATGTCTAGGTATAAGTGTAACTATACTAATTTATTTATTATTTATTTAAGACACTTATAAGCGCACTGTCACCTTGCTGGCATCCTGGCGCTAACTGGTTCAGAGGAGCAGACGGCAGCAGGTGGAGCATGGCCTTTCAAGGGGTAGCCTTGGGAAACAGCCATGTTTTGATTTTTCTCCTAAACGGAAGAAGTTCCGTAATTTGCCTGATCTCGAGCGGGAGCAGATTTCAGAGTTTGGCAGCAGCCACCTCAAAGGATCTGCCCCCAGCTCTGACCTTCCTGAATCTAGGTAAATTCACCAACTTGGCCGCAGAAGATCGGAGCTGCCTAGTTGGAGAGTACCAAACAAATTTGGATTGCAGGGAGGCAGGGCCGGTTCCATGGAGAGCCCTAAAGACTAGGCAGAGGGCCTTAAATTGTATCCTCTGCCTCACAGGTAGCCAATGCAGTTTCGCAAGGGCGGACGACCCATGTGCTCTTCTAGGAAGCCCCAGCGCCAACCTGGCAGCCGCTGATTGGACCCTTTGGAGCCTGTCCATCAAAAACTCAGGGGACCCCAGCAAAAGGGCATTGCAGTAATGCCTGCTGAGGATTGTACACCTTACCACTTGAGCACGAGCTTGAGATGGTAAAAGTGGCAAGACTTTCCTCAGGGAGCGTAAGATGGCAAAGCAACAGGCAGTCGTCTTTTTTACATGAGTCTCCATACTGAGCCTTTTACCCAATTACAGTGCACATTGGTTTATGCGGGTTGGTTGAGGGAGTGGGAAGTAGTAGAAGGTTGTTTCCTGCATAGGGTTGGCTAAGTAAGGAGAAGTATTCCTCCAGGCACCTTGCCGTTAGTCATAGATCTCAAGCCATTGTCAGCAAAAATGAGCTATGAAAATCATTTGTGTTAAAGAAAAAAAAGGCCCTAATCAGAAAATTGATTTTTGTAAACGTGTTGGAGTAGGGACAACGGCACTTAGCAAGAGATTTCACATAATTTCACATAATTTCTTTAAGGTGTTAAGGTAATACAGCACCAACATAGACTTTATGTACTCTTAGTTGAAAATAATGACTTTGAATGTTTTAAGTTCAAACAAACAAGAGAATCTTATAGCTGTAAAACAGATGAAAGGAAAATTAGTCATGTAAGTTATTTGCATGAATATTAGACAATGGGCCTGATTTAGATCTAGTCGGTAATGGTCCCACTGTCACTTTTTCGACTGATTCCACGCCTGCCTACTTGGCTTTCCGCCTGCCCACTCGATTTTGATGTTGCCAGGTCCATGGACAAAAGACTGTCTGAGTCTCGCCAACTCTATCAGAAATTCTTGCCCGCATCAACTGCACCATGGGCGGAAGCTGCTGTCAGCGGGAGGCCAGCCAAGATGACCGCCGAGCTAATCACAATTTGGCTTTCTGCCGAGGCAACTGTGGTGGGGATTGTTGAGGCCGTACCCCAAGGGAGAGTACTCAGTCTCAGGTCAGCAGAAGCGATGAGTAGCAGTGGGCGCCGACCATGCCGCAGATGGTATGAATACGACAGCACCTATATTGGACACCGACCAGACCTCGCTCATTTCCCCCACCCGCCACCCCCATCCGGCTCACCCATCATGACATTGAACCTGTGAATCTTGCCACCGACCGTAGAGACATAGCATTTCGACTGATGCCCGATGGAGCTACCTAGACAGCTATAGAGGAGATGAGCTGTGGACTTCCCCCTCGGCTGTCACCTACCCAGCCGGACATTGGACAGACTTTCCTTTGTCTCTCCGCTGTACCTTCCACCTCGTTACCCTTTTACATTACCCCTTTACCCTTCTACACACCACAAACCAACTGATGTAACTTGTAACTGATGTATCTTTCGTACAATGTGTAACTTGTAACTGATGTCATTTTCCTCATGTAAAGCGCTATGATACCCCTGGGTCTAGCCAGTGCTCTATAAAATTCAAATAAATAAATAAATAATAAAATACCTCCTACATTTTGTTGGGGATTCAAATGAAATGAGGTAAGAACTTAACTTGTTTACTGTTTTCCACTTCTCTTTCCGTCTTGAACCTCATCGTCCAGTTTTCTTCTTTGCTGCTCAGACTCTACCACCATGCCAAATGACTCAGTTGTCGCCGGGATCTATGGTAGGCAACTAGTAGCATTTCTTACTTTGAATTGTATGTTGACAATTGCTGTAGCCTCGTGTATTTTTGCATTGCTTTTACATCCAGTTTTTTCTTATGTGTAACACAGAAGTGTTCATTTGGCAACTTATCAAGGTAAAATTAACACACCTCTATTGACACTTAAAAGAAAATATTGTTGTTGTGGTGCTTGGGGTTGTTGTACTTGTGGTGTTTGTGGGTATGCATTCAATAGTTTGTGTATGTTGTTTGTGGGGCATGCAATACGTAACAAAAGGGGGCATAACACATTACCTACATATGTTTTTGAGTCAAACACAACATTTGTGTGTGATGACACGAAAATAAGTTGTACTTACTAGTCCCCACTCCACCAGGGACTCACTCCGTCAGCAAACCGCTGCTAGGGCTACGCCAGCAACCGGGGACATCTAAATAGGCTCGACTGAATACAGCAGGTCTGACGGGGATGGAGCTAGCAGAACCAGCACACATCTAAATATGGCAGGCGGTCTCTGTCAACTCAAAAGAGTACTTAAAACTGCCGCCACTGAGAGATGGCGGGTGTACCGCCAAGATCTAAATTAGGTCTAATGTATACATCATAAAAGAGTCCTCCTCTGCCCACGCCTTGATACTGATATCACTATTCCACGGCCACAAGCCAAGCTATATTTTTAATTGATTATAGAGGTGTTTAGGTCAAGGTTGAAAAATGGTGGGTAGTTGCAGACATCAGAATGACAGTGAAAGGCCCACCATGCTGATGTTCCTTTTTTCCATGGGTGCCCTGTGAAACAGGTTTTGTGAATGCCCAGAGATTACCTACCCTGGGATGTACATTCACCCCCTGGCAAAAGTTAATCCGCAGGGCATCTAGCAGGCACAGGCGAGGTAAGATTAAGAACATCAAATGGGGACCTAAACGTAAGCGGGTCAGTCTATCCACTTTGCAGAGAACGTTGGGAAATAGAGGGTTAGATGTCCCATGTTTGGAATAATATTATGCAGCCTCGCACTTACAACATGTGGTACAGTGGTTGGATGGGGATGACAATTGGGAGAAGGCCTTGCTGGCGGGGACCCTTGGAGATAGGGGTTTACCGGAGTTGCTTATGATGGGAACAAGGGTGCCCACATCCTCCCATACATTGTCCGCCATGCGGCGAACTGTGGGAGCTTGTGGTCCACAGGGTACTGAAAAGAGCCCCATATGCTCTGGACATACCCCTGTGGGTCGTCCAACCTTTTCAACAGATATCTGCTTCCATGTCAGTGAGGCGGTGGCAAGAGGGAGGGTGTTTAAACATGGGTGACCTTTACGACAACGCACAATATATCACGTGAGAGCAGGCTATGGAAACCTTTGAATTAGGCCCAGGACAGTTTCTGCAGCATGAAAAGAAAGCTCAGGTGGCAAGGGAAATATGGCCTATGTTCCAGGACGAACCTCCAGTCTCCCAAGGGCTACAGAATCTGATAGTAATGGGTAAGGGCCGCAGAGTACTCGCTCATCTTTACCGGTAGATACGAGACGATAAGGTGTTTGAGGGGCTTCCACTTCAAGCGAAATGGGAAGCGCTGACAGAGGGCCAGATTACGGAAAAGGAATGGACCAAAATTCATGAAGGAGTTAAGCAAGTGAGTGTGAATACAAGGTTCAAATTAATTCAATTCAATTTTATACACCTAACGTATCTGACTCCCAAGATGTACCCGGAGTGTTCAGGGCAGTGTCCTAGATGCGGTGAGCTGGAGGCTAAGTTTGTCCACATGATATGGGCTTGTCCTGAGCTGCAGGAATATTGGACAGGAGTGCTGACTGCGTTGCGGGGAGTGACAGGATGGGAGATAGTAGGGGAGATCTGGGTGGTGTTGCAGGGCTTACTGCCCTGACCCAAGATTAAGAATCTTGGCAGGAAAAGGAAATTTGTCCTTTTGGAACTGGTGCTCGCGAAAAGACGGATAGCCATTTTGAGGCTGAGCCGCAGGCCACCCACAGTGGCGCAGTGGGTGCGGGACATAAAAGAATGGGCGACCCCTCAAGTGATTCGGATGTAACAGACTTGACGAAACGAGAAGTTAGAAGAGGATGTATGGGCCTGCAGGGTAATGGTGAAAATGTTAACAGTTGGAGAGATGAATGGTGAAGATGGAGAGGATGCCGAGGAAGGTGTAACATCTGGTGGTTGGTCAGAGACCGATCATGAGGCGGATGGATGGGGTAGCAGCATCAAGCGGACAGTGATTAGACAAGGGACGGGAGGCTCACTGGCGGAGACATGAGATGTGTGACCATACAACAGACATGGAGGGGGGTGGTGGGGAGTTTAGTTGGGGGAAGGGAGGGGAGTTGGTAGATAAAGCGTAGCTGATAAGTTCGGAGACAGAGACTACAGTAGATATACCTGGATTCACAATGTGGCGGCACATGTATAAGAGGAAGGTATCGGGAAAAACAGATGCAAACCTGATTGCAGCCATACTGTGAATAGATTACTGACTACTGTACATGGTGCCTTGCTGGCCTACAGTGTGTGCATACTGAATGTATACTGATGGTTTGTCATGTTATCATATGAGCCAATAAAGATATTTTTACAAAATATATATCAAGTATCCTACCACTTTCCAAAGTCATGAAAATCATAAAAGGGGCCATAAAACTCCTCAGTCCTATGCAGATGTTACTTAAGTGTGTTTGTAAGTTAATATATTACATAAAGATTTTCAAACATTGAGGGATGAAAGCGGTGTCACTGAAACTGAACTAAAATTATCTAAATGGTCCTTCTTTTGGGTCTTCATTAATTGTGTACCAGAGAGTTCACCTTCTGACGCTTTTTCTGTTCAGACTGCCTGCAACATGTGCAAACAAAGCAAACACAGCACATAATCTGATAGTCAAATCGGACTTGAAAGTGAGCTTTGATGTTCATATCAGCTCCGTGATCCAATGTTTTTGTATGTTTGGATCATTAAACAGGCCTTGCCTTTATCATTTGATCCACCATCCACCATCAAGGCAGTGTACAGTCATTTTTCAACACAAATGGGACTGCGCTAGCTCCCTTTTGAGAGGACTCACACAGATCTACTTTGCGTGACTAGTGCACCTTAAAAGTGCCTCGACACATCTGATACTTAAAGTCATTACATTTGGCAGTTTTTCTATAGGAATTGAATCTGCATTGTCTCTTGACGGAGAGAAGAATCATGTTTAAAAATGTATGTCTACGTTTAAGGAATCCAGCAAACACTCCATACACTCCAACCTGGAAATGAAGATCAAGTAGTCAGTGATATTGGAGGCTTCAAATACCGGATAATGTTGCACCAGGCGTGGTAGGTTCTCAGTCTTGAGTCGCAAAGTAAGGCTTTTAAAATGGCCTCCCTACCAAGAGAGATCATCTTGATAGCTTTTGTTACTGAAAGACTTGTGGATGCTCAGATATATCTTTGATGTTTTAATTTTTCTGACTTTTATATATTTTAAGGTTTGGTGCCTAGAGGCAATATGGTGTGGGACTTATAAATAATATAATAAAATAAATACGTATATCAGATCATATGTGTTGAGAAGCTATTGTTGCAATTTGGGGATATTTTAGGATTGCAAATATGAACCACTTCATTTTACAGCCCCTTCCCTTCTCTCTCCCCTTCTCTCTCTCTTCCACTCATCATTTCTGGAAGCACCACCAAGACCTTATATTGGACAGCAGTCATGTCACAGAGCTCTTCTTCTTATAAGGATCTCAAGGTGTCATTAATTAGCTGTTCACACAAAAAGCAACAGCATGTGAAGCTCTTCTTAGAATCCAGAAACAAATAGGATTCCATCCTCTGTGTCCCAGACATCATTCTGCTACCTGTTAGGCCCAGTCTAGCTGAAGACTTACCAACCAGAGCAAAGAGGTGAACGAATGACATTATACCACATAAAGAGAAATCAGAATAAGTATGATAACCACTGTAGTGAAGGATTACTGTCATAGTTGTTGGGGTTCTAGACTCAATTGTAATCTTTCTTTATTTGTTTTCCCACTATATGGCACCGACACTGATCACTACTGGGGCTTATATAAAAAGCCAGTGAACTCCTACTATTATATAATGGCACACTGCAACACAGACATAATGATATTTCCTTGGGAGATATAAGAAGACTCAGGTTACACAGGTTGAGAAAGATACTCTGTAATATGGACATGAAAGATAGTCCGAAGACCTTGACATTGGAGACACTATCAAAGTAGACACAAACATGGGAAGATAGTGGAACACAATAGAAACACACACACACAAAGAACACAGACACAGGGAGTCTATGGCAAGCAAAGAGAAACTGATATAGAGTTACAAGTGACTCACACACAAAGATCCAACCTTTAATGCCATGATATGTTAAATAGGAGCAAATGTCATCTGAACACTATATCAAACCTTACCACTACATATAGCAACATTTAACACCACTACAAGATACTGTTCCACTCCATAAACCAAGACACCATCTAACACCACACAGAATCATACTATATAAATACACTGAAAATTACTGTGACTGATGCACTATACCACATTATTCAATTCCACAATCTTATAGTGTACCTCACCAGATCACACCATAATACATCACACTATCTACTCAACATCAAACTGCAACACACCAATTCCAAAAAGTCATAGTATATACCACAATCCAACACCAATCAACATCATACAACATCTCATCCCACCAGACCATACCACCCAATACCACATGAAACCATACTGCGCCACACATTCCTGCTCATCATCATGCCATAATAAACCATACCACACCATTTCACATTATAGCACCCTAGAACACATTACATCATACCACACCAAGATGTACCATACCACATCACACATTACTGCAACCCATATATCACACCATATTATGTAACATCATACCATACTATACCATACCTCACAAACACACACATACACATTATAACATGGTCCATCACCACATTACTCCACACCACAATATACGGCATGGCTCAAACCATATCACAGCAGAAGACACACTACACACCTCCATTCCACAACATAGCACAGTGTGCAACATCAACTTCCTAAAAAGATCTAGAGTGTCCCTACGGCATACATCTAGTGGACAGTTGAACTAGTCCAGAAGATTCTATGCATCCAAAATCGGACTTATGAACACATCTGTTCTTTAGGTCAACCTCACAACCACAAATAGCATGAACTTACTCATATCTAGGGAGACTGACAATAGAGTACATAGATCAATAATGTTGGCAATTTATAAACACAATTTGACAGAACAAAAGGTGTGCAAATGAACAAAAACGTCTTGGCAAGAGTGTAGTTACAAAATTAAAACATATTTATGTTTATTCTGCTTCATGCAGTTATATTCGTACTCAATAGCAATTACATACAGACATATAAAATTCGGTACATCATAACATTCATGAGAACATTTAAAAAAAAAAAGAATTACACATCCATATTTTAAAATTGTTCAAGAGAACAAATGTTGACGCAACGATTCGGTGTTGATAATAAGCACCTTCTTCAGGACTGTTTCTCTATAAAGAGACACACAATTACCATACAGAAAACATAATAATTTAAAATTTAACAATACACACCTAAGCTTAACATGTTCTGTCTAGCTGGAAATACATAATTCCAATCATTTCTATATATACCTCATTATGAAAAAAACAATTAAGTAGTTTTTCTTTGCACATTTCAAACTTTTACAATTAGATTTGTGCCCCTATATTTTCAGTTCACAGTGTGGTTCTATGTGGTTCCCTAATATATCACAATTTCAGAGAGTTCTTCATTCCATTGCTTGCAGAGACAGAGTAACATAAAGTTGCTACGTCTCTTACCTAAAGTATCAATGCTCTGGGTTCACTCAGAGTCACTGTACAATGTTGCGTCCTCATGTGACTATGCGGCACTGAAATAATACCCGCACCAATACTTCTGCGTGGCATTGTCAATTAAATTCCTAAATGGATAATATTAGAGACAAGTGTTAATACTACTAGTGACCTTTCGTCTCAATTCAAAGGTGCTCTCTATTATAAATGAATAGCATCAATACCTGTATAAGTATGAGTGCAAAATGTACCCTGCCTTGGAGGAGCCACCGATCTTAATCCAGGTGCTGGATATCTACAAAGAACACACAAATATAATTTAGTGCTCTGTAATGCTGTTACTTGTCTATTGTCTCAACTAGAAATAGGAGCCACTCACCACCTATTTCCTGTCACTTCAGGAATCGATGTAGCCAGGCCTGTAATACTGTATACCTCGGCACTTTTAAACTCAGGGCTTGTCCTCAGGTTTAAATAGCGATCTGTAGAATGAGAAATTTTATTGGTGTTTTTATTTCACCTTGTGTTCTCGCTACATGGCATAGATTACACGAAAAACTTCCATAGGCTTCCATACTCAGGAAATGCTAATAGGCTATCTGTCTCCTCTTGCCTATCTTCCGGTGAGCAGCTGTAAAAGTAGAAGACTGGGTTCCGTGTTCTCTGCCCGCGGACACCAGGGAACAGCGTTGAAGTTCTCCTCCCCCTTTTGTATCTGTGGACCCGCACGTCTGACAGTCGATCTCTCCACACTGTTGTGGTGGCGATGCACGGTGGCGATGCTCTGGTTCTCAAAGCAATTAATTGGTTCTCAGAGCGATGCACCAATTCTACTTTTGCAACAGGGTCGATGTGCCGATTCTGCCAAATGCAGACTGGAGATGCATCTATTTCTCTGATGCAAGTATCTGGATCCACTTCCAGTGTACTGAGGACAGGGGTAGGTGTAGAGACTTTGATATCCCTGAGTATGAAGCAACAGGTGGCTAATCAACAAGCCCTTGGAGATCGTTTTGGTTGCAATTAGAGTCCAGCTCCCCCTCAGCAGGGTCAGACAGCAGCACAGATCTTTTGACAGAGTTTAGCTATAGGTCCGTAAGTGTCTGATTTGATGAGGTCAGAGCCCCAGTACTAATACCCTTTTGTTCCTTTGGAGTGGGAGTGACTTCAAAGAAGGGTCTCTGAACTGCACAGAAGCCTATTCTTTCCAGCCCTGGCTCCAGACTATCAGTAGGAGGGAATCAGCCCTTTGTGTTGGGACAGACACTGCCTATTCAGTTGTAAGTGTCTCTCCATCCCTTCCTGCCCAGGAAGAGCCATCAGAAGGCAGATGAATACTCAGACACACCTAACCTTTCTGTGTTTGTGGCTGTCTAGAGGTAATGCACAAAGTGTAGTTGTCACCCACCCCAGACATGTATTGGAGACAGGCTGCAGACACAAAAAGCTAAGATCAGAGAAATATCCGCTTTCTAAAAGTAATTTTAAATAGAATTGCGAATGCTCTCCTTCCCTTATCTTCTCATTAGTTTGTGCTGAAACTGCCAATGTGCGTGCGTGCAAGCAGCGCTGTTGGTTGGGTCAAGGGTCATTATTTTTTTGTTTCTTCAGGTATTGGGCAGGTTATGTTTTAGAGTGGTTGGCTAAGCACATCTTTCTAAATGTGTTACAGCGACCCCTGACGAAGAACCAGACAGGTTCGAAATGCATTGGGTTATACCAAAAGTCCTGTACTGAAATATGATTGGCTGCACATGCTCATGTTAAAGATTGGATTGGCTACAGAAAGCATTTTGAAAATGCATGAATAAAGTATTCAGTGCTATCTATCTGTCTCTGGATTGATTCCACAAAAATACAAAGATTACGATAATTAAAATGACAAGTTGACTGGTTTAACATGGATTACTTGGTTTACGTGGAAAATTTTCTCTTTAAAGCAGTGCAGCAGATGGGGCCGCTAAATGCGGAACCTTTTTGTAATGTCACTTTCTAAAAGTGGCATTTTTAAAACAGTAATGTTAAATCCAACTTTACCAGTAAAGATGATTTATCTTTACCATTCCAATCATATAAAACATGACACAGGTACTCCTTTCTAATCAGGAATTACAGCTTAAAAGTGTATTAAGAAATTCACAAGGTTAACCTATGAGAGGAGTAGCTCTTATAGTAGTGAAAAATGAATTTATGGATTTTCCACTACCAGGACATGCAAAACTTAAAAGTACATGTCCTACCTTTCACTTTGAGGAAATATAAATTTTATGGTCAAATAATGTTCCCTACCGAGTACCCCACCGTCTCCATGTACCAGCTTAAAGTGCATGTAACTTCCCTCCTGTGCCAGCTATGAAGACGCAAATACATTTGCGTCCAACGTTAACATGTCCTCTTTCAGACCCACCCTGAATGGGTTGAATGCTCCGTTCCTAAGTATGCTATGCCAACGTCTTTTTGTGGTGTACTTTACACGTTTTTCAGCTCTGGCAAAGTAGGCCCTGAATTCTGCCATCGAGCCTTTTTCCTGTTTTCTGACTCCGTAAGCCTCAGCTCAGGCTGCCTCTGTACCCGTGACCTCTGCCTTACTCCCTGTGCGGCTCACGGCGCTTAGCTCAGCCTGCTGCCTGCCAAGACTGTATTCAACCTTCGAATTATCTGTTCCGCTCCTTGAAAATGCATTCCTGCCTACTAGTTTAAGTAAACATCCCCCAGCTGCAGAGCAAAGGGCCCGGCCTCACTGTCTCCGTGCAAGTAATTCATAGCCTCTGTTACCATGGTAGGCCCATGCCCCTCGCATTCTCATGTAGACACTTAGGCGCTTATACACGCACTCACAGTCAGTATAGAATAGCTTCTACCCCAGAGACCTTTTCCGTTTAGATAATATGGTTCCCAAACATCAGATATCAGATATGATAGAAGTACGAGTTGATCTGACATTCCAGACTTCTGTCTCTTTCCGTCAGTGTAAATGTCAAGTCCCCTGCACCCTCCAGTTTCACGTCAATCACACGTCATGTAGCTGCGCGCGCATCCAGGCCTCAGATTTCTGCTGACATTACAAGATTCTGCTTTGTTGCCACCCACTTGTGCCACCTACCTGTGACGTTTCCAGTACACACCTCTATGTTCACGCCTAGTTCACGCCTTCTAACTACGTATCACTACCACGTGGATGCTGTTATCTTGTTTCTCTCAGCTGTTACGCCTACTGTATTGGTTTCTATAATGTAACTTAAGTATATAAGCTATGTATTGTCAATAAAATATTGCTCTATCCCTTCCTGCACCCCAGTGGTGTCAGGAACCCGATATCCGGTCTTGACCATTCCTTTTTAAGGAATAAAACCCCTAAGAACTCTAACACCACGGACTCTGCCTTTTTCTTTCCGATTGAGTTATTATTGATTAAGTACTTACCTGCATAGAAATTAAGACGGTAAATCAAATATTTACCACATTATTTTGGCGCCCGAATAGGGACCCCTCCCCCACCCCACGCGCCGGTTGGTGCGGTGCAAGCTCTGTCCCCTGCCATCAGTTAGACGGAAACTACGCGTACTGGCAGGATTTCCTGTATCTCCCTCTGGCCCACGGAGGTGACGAAGACTGCGATCAGCACCCAGACGAGGCGGTGAGGAGTGCGGAGGATCCCGACCAGAGCCTAGCCGAAAGAAGCAAGGTCCGAGGTGTCAAGAGGCCCACCTGTTTCCGAAGTATCCACGTGTCGAGTCGAGTCGAGTCCGGTCTAGTCCAGTCGAGTTTTCAGAGGCCTTCAGTTTCCGTGCTTCCCGGTGAGTACCATTGCTGGGACGTATCTAGACGGGTTTGGGTACACAAATTCGGTCTGCACTGTTTTAGACAGTGTATCTGTACTGTTTAGCAGTATATCAGTTATTTCGAGTCCTTGCACTGTTTTTAGACGGTGTATCTGTGCTGTTTAGCAGTACATCCAGTATAGGGGGGTAGTCATATATGTTTCAAATGTCTTTCATGTGATTAATGTCGTGGTATGAGTGACTGTTTTTAATGTGCATTATCGTGTTCTTGTATAACTAGGTTGTGTTCAGAATTAAGTAGCAAGGATTGAGCATTCAGTACTAAGTAAACAAGATGCCGTTTTTCAATAAGTTAAAGCAGATAGGAACTAGGAAAGAGATACTAGAGGAAGAAATTCCTATTCCCCCTAGGGACACTCCTGGAAATTTCATGTATCAGAAACATGGCATAGACGCCATATTGTATCTAGATTTATGGGCCGATTATACTAAGCATCTAGACGAAAGACACAGATGGCCTGTTACCGGAACATGGGATGCCGAGTGCATCATGAAGGTGGAAGAAGCACTATGGAAAAAGAAAGCTAGACAATCTCAGAAAGACGCCATAGAATTTTGGCGTAAGGAATCACATAAACGTGCTGAAAAGGCACTCCGTAGAGAAGACAGACTTAGAGAAGCACCTGATAAAGTCCGAGAAAACGAATTAGTTACTGAAGGGATCCGAGTAAAATCAGAACAAGTAGACCGCGCACGAAACAATCTCGTAAATGGTATGTATCTTGTGGCCGAGGGTTCGCCTGAAGCCACTTCAGAAATACCGAAAAATCTGCCACCACCATTGGTTCCAACTAAAGTAAATCACAGGACTACTAAAGACATATTTCTGAATTCCTATCTAAACGATGTAGCACCCGCTTACACCAATCCACCGGCCCACGTCCCGCCTACTGACGGTGATGGAGGTGGCAACCCGCCCCAAGATCGCATTCCGCCACTACCGCAACAAGGTTCCCCCGTCCGACAGCCTGTTCCTCCACCTCCACCACTTCCCTCACCTAAGGTGAAGATACCAAATCCGTTCACGCCTGATCCTACAAAAAGACAAGTTCAAGTACAGATCCAAACTCCACAGAGAGATAGTGCTCAAGCCTCCGCCTCAGGAGGTGCGACCGGGGGTCACCAGACCCCGCCAGCAACTCACAGATTACACCTTAGGGATATGCAGAAGCATTTTTCGCTCCAATCACCCCGTCTCGACATACTCAAAGAACCGCTTCAAGCTTGCAGATACGATCCAGTACCCGGCAAAGATGATAGGATGTTTTTAGCATCACTACGCTTACGACAAGCTACAGATTACCTACTGTTTTTCTCAGGAATGAAAGAGCACCTAGATAGAATATATCACTTTGTCCAGACTGGGGAAGACCCTGACAGTATTAAGGAGGCCATGGCATATCAGAAAGTTGACACCCAAGCATATATACTACGTTTTTTCATAAATTGCTTAATAAGAGAACGAGACAGGCCTGAGACAGAACAGGATGAACTAGAGGGACTCAACAGGTGGGGTCAAAATATATCCGAAGGAAAACATGACAAAGGGGGTTGCATAGCCAGTATGTACAAGAAAATACGAAAAGCAGTAATAGAAATACACGAAAAAGAGAAAGAAAAAGCTTCCTCCTCTGAGGAGGAAGAACCTGAAGAGCCAGAAAAGACTACAGATATGATCGGGTATGTAGGGAAGGGAACTTACCTTAGGAAAGGCATTCGTCCAGAAAGCAAGAGAGTTTTTCTCTCTGGCATATCAAAACCGAATTCTCCTGAACATCAGTTCCAAGAGACTGATAAAATGCTTCGAGAACGAATGGGGTACCATGTACTCAATTCTATGGATGAACAAGAACTAGCCCGGTCAGCAGTACTATGGGCTGACAATCCCAACATATACAATGATGACACAGTAGCGCAGACATTTCTGAACCTTTCCCCAGACGAGCAGAAATTAGCAGGGGTATACATGATTCAGCACCTCCTCACGTTATACAGAAACCAACGTTCTGATCCAGGTCCCTTACACGATACATTAGAAGCACTACTCATGGATAGATGGAGAGGTCTAAGTACCAAGTTAATACAAATAATTCTAGAACAACGGCACAGATACAACACATTCTTAAGCTCCGAATATGTTCCCGCTCCGCCCCCAGAAAGAAAGATGTATCATATGGAGCGTCTGCATGGCATTGAAAGTCAGAATCCATTACGAGAAGTGCATCCAGTTATGGGTACCGATAATAACTTGAAACGTGTGTATGTACACACACCTCTGACCAAGTTAGAACTATTGGAAATGAAGAAACTAGTACCCTGTCATGATAAAGACCCTGCAGGTTTTCACAGAGAACTTAAAGACATGTTACTGATGGGAGATTACACCTATGAAGATATCATGAAAATGTTAAAGGTATTGTTGCCCACCGGCATCTACGAGAAACTTAAGGAACGAGAATGGGAGGTGGGAGACAAAAAGATTGTATGGGCAGGAATAGAAGACGAGGAGAAACTTCGTACCCCTGGGCTAGGCCTCGGGGAGAAAACGAAAGCATTACCAGGTTTGATAGTACAGGTTCTGCCAAGAGTACTGACAACTAGAAAGGAAGACTGGGATGCTATCTCAGCCTGTAAACAGAAACACGATGAAGATACTAGTGACTTCTATTCCAGATTCGAGAAATGTTTCCTTATCAATAGCGGCCTTAAACCAAGTAGTGAATCGTACCCACACCTTTTTGTATCAAAATTAGTCGAGAATTCCCTGCCGGCAGTTAAAGGTCGTGTATACAAGGTTGAGAGTACATGGCAGGCGAATACGCCATCCCAGATGTTACAAATGTTACAATACCATCAGAACAGAATTAGAGAAGAACAGGATCATGAACAGAAACGTATGAAAGACACGAAAATGAAAATGTTAGTGGCCCAGTCGGTTCCAGCCGACGGCCAGAGAAAGGGTACGACCCAGACCCAGAATTCAGCAGCTCCCGTTAAAGGGACATGCAACTATTGCAAGCAGCCAGGTCACTACGTACATGAATGCCCAGTTTTGAAACATAATATAGCAACAGGTAAAACTAAAGAAAGACCGCGTCCACCTAGACAAGACCAGGCCCAGCAACCGACTTCACAGAATATACAGCCTATGCAGAATTCACAGCCTACGCATGCTTCATCTCATACAGCACAGACGGTAGCGGTACCACAGCCACAGCCCATTGCCGCGACTCAGCAAGTTTCACAACAGATGTACCAGTATGCCCAATCTGCTTACCCCGATTATCCACGATACACATGAAACAGCCTAGAGAGGGAGTTGGGCTTGCCTCTTATTGAGATTCCTGTAGATCAAGAGGGTCCTTATGTACACAGTCAAGTATTGGGAAAAGACAGAAAGTTTTTAATTGACACAGGGGCAAGCCGCACAACAATCAGCCATGACGAAGTCCCAGGGGCACCCCTCTCAGGCTCACAGAATGTTTCCCTTGGTTTTTCAGGACAGCCTATTGTAAATGAGGTATCAGAACCAGTTCCTCTGGCTGTGGGTCCATTATCACGTGTTACAGACTTGTTACTTACAAAATCATGTCCAGAAAATCTGTTAGGTATTAAAACATTGAAGGCTCTAGGAGCAGTGATATGTTGCTCCCCGGAGGGAGTTAGATTGTTCTTGCGAGATTTCAAGGGTCACTATGTTTTACGAGAGTTTGATGTCAGATTGAAAAATGTACCGGATCACCTGTGGGCACAAGGCCCAACCGATGTAGGCTGCATGCACATTACACCATACCGTGTTACACTGAAACCAGGTGTTGTTTTACCGCGAATCAGACAATACAAGTTACAACCCGATGCTGTAGTGGTTTTACTGGAAATCATTGAAGAGCTCATTGCCCAAGGAGTGGTTGTGGAGACCGACTCCAATATCTGTAATTCCCCTATCATTCCGATTCTTAAACGTACTGATCCCAATGCACCGCCAGTATATCGGCTGGTGATTGATTTACGAGAACTAAATAAATGCATTGTACCACAGTACCCTGTGGTCCCCGATATCTCTTCCCTATTGACTGCTATTGATTCTGAAGCAACGTTCTTTACTGTAATTGATCTCAAGAACGCCTTCTTTAGTGTGCCTATTGACCCAGAGAGCCAATACCTTTTCGGATTCAGTTTAAATGGACGAAGTTTCAAATTTTCCCGCGCACCTCAAGGATTCACAGAAAGCCCCAGCATCTATAGTCAAGCACTGAAAAGACAACTAGATTGTATTCAAATGCCAGTTAACACCGCCTTACTGCAATACGTCGATGATCTGCTGATCACCGCACAAAGTGAACCCGAATGTGAACAGGCATCACTGACGGTTTTACATTTCCTGGCCGACAAGGGACACAAGGTGTCCCCTTCGAAGCTACAATTCTGTGTTCAGCAAGTTGTGTACTTGGGTCACTTGCTGTCCAAAGTGGGGAGACAGCTCACTCCTGATCGCATCCAGTTAATTGTAAATATGCCGCAACCCCAGACCCAAAAGGAAGTGCGGGCCTTTATAGGCCTCACCTCGTACTGCAGACAATGGATCCCTCAGTATGCATTTCTAGCTAAACCACTCATTCAGTTGACAACACAGGAGGCAGCGACTTCGACTGCCCTTCCTTGGACTCAGGAACACACACAAGCTTTTGAAGAATTAAAGAAAGCCTTATGCCAAGCACCAGTTTTAGCGACACCATGTTACAGCAAACCTTTTACACTTTTTGTTACAGAACGTGATGGTACAGCGTTGTCTGTCCTCACTCAAGATCAAGCAGGTTCACATAAGCCTTGCGCTTATTTTTCAAGTACATTGGACTCAGTAGCCCAGGCACTCCCTGCGTGCTTAAAGTCAGTAGCAGCAACAGCATTAGCAATCAGACAGAGCGACTCAATTGTTTTAGGACATCAATTAACAGTACAAGTTCCACATTCTGTAGAGGTTCTTTTAAACAGAACTCAGACTCAACACTTGACTATAGCACGACTGACAGGTTACGAATTAACGCTATTCCAGCCACACATAGAAATCAGACGCTGCAGCATTCTGAACCCCGCAACATTGTTACCTTCAATTATGACAGATCCAGCTCCGCATGATTGTATAGAGATCATTAATACAGTAACAAAGCCCCGACGAGACTTAACCGATGTTCCATTGACAAACCCAGACCTGACACTTTACGTGGATGGTTCATGTATGAGAACAAGTACAGGAGAATTAGTGGCCGCGTATGCAGTGACCACTGAAACTGAAGTTAAAGAAACATATCGTATTGACACACTGTCCGCTCAAGCGGCAGAGCTTATTGCTCTGACCCGAGCCTGTATACTAGCCAAGAACAGAAATGTTAACATATACACTGATTCCCGTTATGCGTTCGGAGTTGTACACGATTTCGGAATGTTATGGCAAGAACGAGGTTTCTTGACCTCTCACGGTGCCAAGATCCAACACGGTCCCCTCATTCAAGCACTGCTAGAAGCAATACATCTGCCTTCAGGCATATCCGTCATGAAGTGTAAAGCACATACTAAAGTTACAGATTCTGTTTCCCAGGGTAACGACCTGGCAGACCAGACAGCAAAACATACAGCATTGACTCACACCCAGACAACTGACGTGACAAAGACAATAGTACCGACACATTGTATGACAGTCAGGGATCCCACACTAGATGTAATCGATATTCAGACACATGCTACTACAGATGAAATAAAGAAATGGACTGAACTAGGAGGGATCCAGACAGATCAAGGTTGGATGACGAAGGGAAAATCTACATGGTTTCTCCCCGACTCTATGGCTCAAGTCATAATCAATACAGCACATAGTCCAGCACATCTAGGAGAGAAAGCGATGTTAGACAGTGTACAGAATCTCTGGTACAACAAACACTTACGAGCAGCAGCAAAACAGAAAGTGCGTACTTGCATGATCTGTTGTCAGTTCAATCCAGGTAAAAGCGTCCCTGTAGAGCAAGGTGGATTTCATCCTCCCGATCACCCTTTTGAAGTCCTCCAGATGGATTATATCCAGATGGACCGTTGTCGAGGATTCAAATATGTCCTCGTAATTGTTTGTGCACTTTCCCGTTGGACCGAAGCATATCCAGTCCCAGATTAAACTGCTCCGACCACTGCCAGGCAGCTGGTTCGAGAATTTTTCCCACGATACGGCTTGCCTCGTGTCGTGTACTCAGATAACGGACAGCCATTCTCATCCGAATTAATGAAACAAGTTTCCTTGCTGCTAGGATATCAGTGGAGATTCCATTGTGTCCGACATCCCGAAGCCGCTGGCCTTGTAGAGAGGCATAACCAGACACTAAAGACCCGCCTTGCTAAAGTTTGTAAAGAGAAAGGGGTCGACTGGATAGTCGCCCTGCCAGTTGCATTGTTCTATATGAGGATGGTCGCCCACTCGAGATCAGGACTATCACCGTATGAAGTGGTCTTTGGCAGACCACCGAATATGTGGGGGACGCCCATACCTAAGAAAATTACCGATGTTGATTGTAATATGCTGACAGATTACCTTGCCTCCTTGATGTCTGCACTCCAATCATGTCGTTCACAGGTTGCCGCAGCCTTCCCTGACAACACTGATGTAAAGCCGCATGATGTCCGTCCCGGGGACACGGTCCTAATTAGGAACTTCGACAGGAAAAGTCCGCTGGAGCCCCGCTGGAAAGAGCCGAAGACCGTCCTTCTTACAACGCGGACCGCTATCAAAGTAGAAGGCAGAAAGGGGTGGATCCATACAAGCCATATAAAAAAGTGTAATGAACTGATGCCAGAAAAGGACTCGTCCACCCCTTCCAAAGACTGTATCGAACCTAGTGACTTTAAAGTTCCGAAACAAGAGAAAACTCCCCAAGAGGAGTACTGCATGAAACTCCGATCTAGCAAGTCAGACAGTTTAATTGTTTAAGTCCTCCCCTAGGTGAATCGGTTAAATAGTTTCTGACATGTATCCCCTAGATCGAGATAGAGAGAGAGAGAGACAACTCAAGAAACGTACATACTGCAAATCACCCCGTAGTCACTGTATAGTGACATTATTGATTATGTTTTGTCTAAGTTTTCTGATTATTGTTGCTAGTATATTGCTTCCCATATACTACCCTATTTTCAAGCGTGAACACTCTGCTTACAATGTTTCTGCTGAACATTCTTTTAGTGAATTACCTCCCCACGAACTTTCCTACAGACTCGCGCTGTGCAACAACACATTCATTAGTATGTTACATCATTCCCATCAGACTAACAATGCTACAAACTGCTGGATATGTAGCCGACTCCCTCCCTACCAGAAATACAAGGGAGTTCTGCCTCTCTTTCCGTACCGGTTCACTCACAATGGCTCCTGTGGTGCATGGTTCAGAATAATTAATTCCTTAGATCCTGATGTCGCTGTTTTTAAAGGGAGCTGGGTTTGGGGAAACTTGAACTTAGTTCTGCTTAATGTCTGTTACCCTGACAAGAAGGGACTCCCCACTAGAGTAGGAACTGATCTAGAAAATGAAGTATATGGATTAGGTAATTATACAATTAACCTTATGATTCTTACTGTTGAATCCGAAGCCGCGCCAGTTCTCCCTGCTATGTCAGTATTACCAGTCACTGGTGATTTATGTGTTAGTAAGAAAGGTTCAGTACACTTAGGTCATAGCAAATGTACTACTGTGGTCGAATTCAGTGACCAAGGCAAATCTTCCTTTAGAGCTACCCGTCATTCCTACTTTGTTTGTGGCCATACCGCATACATACGCTTGCCTCCAGATTGGGATGGTACCTGTTACATTGCATTCCTTCTGCCCCCTGTTTTTCTAGCTCCTCCTGATTATCACAGAAATACAAATCTAGTAAAGAATAGACTCCGAAGAGATCTCCCGATTGTCGACTACACAGAAACGGCATGGGAGCAATATACAGATTTTAATAAAGGATTCTTTTTCTTCACAGGCCCCGTCCAAAATAGTAAACTAATACGCAGATTAACTAGAACACTTGAAGCAGTAGTGAATGAAACTGCCTCCGCCCTAGGTAACTTAACAGAGGAGCAGTCCGCTATGCTGGTTGTTGTTCTTCAGAATCGTCTTGTTATTGACGTCATCTTGGCAGACAGAGGCGGAGCTTGTAAGGTCATCGGGTCAAGTTGCTGTGTTTTCATCCCAGAAAACGCGCCAACGGTATATCAAGCTATTACACGTCTTCATAAAATTGCAAATCAGATACATCAGAATCCAGGCACCTGGACTTGGTCCCGTTGGTTCTGGACAACGTTAACAGTTTGGGGATGGAAGATCCTATCCTTCCTAGGCATTGCCCTTGTCATAGTATTCAGTTGCTGCCTGTGCCTACAGTGTGGGCCAGCGATTTGTGGACTGTGTGCCACATCGTGTATTGAACATTCCAGTTTTCTCTCAAAACGTGAAAGAAAGAAAGAAGAACAAATGATGTTACAAGAACAGACTGATCGATTTATGAGGATCGATATATCATGAAGGGTCCGTAGGGAACAAGGAGGGAATGAGGAAATATAAATTTTATGGTCAAATAATGTTCCCTACCGAGTACCCCACCGTCTCCATGTACCAGCTTAAAGTGCATGTAACTTCCCTCCTGTGCCAGCTATGAAGACGCAAATACATTTGCGTCCAACGTTAACATGTCCTCTTTCAGACCCACCCTGAATGGGTTGAATGCTCCGTTCCTAAGTATGCTATGCCAACGTCTTTTTGTGGTGTACTTTACACGTTTTTCAGCTCTGGCAAAGTAGGCCCTGAATTCTGCCATCGAGCCTTTTTCCTGTTTTCTGACTCCGAAAGCCTCAGCCCAGGCTGCCTCTGTACCCGTGACCTCTGCCTTACTCCCTGTGCGGCTCACGGCGCTTAGCTCAGCCTGCTGCCTGCCAAGACTGTATTCAACCTTCGAATTATCTGTTCCGCTCCTTGAAAATGCATTCCGGCCTACTAGTTTAAGTAAACATCCCCCAGCTGCAGAGAAAAGGGCCCGGCCTCACTGTCTCCGTGCAAGTAATTCATAGCCTCTGTTACCATGGTAGGCCCATGCCCCTCGCATTCTCATGTAGACACTTAGGCGCTTATACACGCACTCACAGTCAGTATAGAATAGCTTCTACCCCAGAGACCTTTTCCGTTTAGATAATATGGTTCCCAAACATCAGATATCAGATATGATAGAAGTACGAGTTGATCTGACATGCCAGACTTCTGTCTCTTTCCGTCAGTGTAAATGTCAAGTCCCCTGCACCCTCCAGTTTCACGTCAATCACACGTCATGTAGCTGCGCGCGCATCCAGGCCTCAGATTTCTGCTGACATTACAAGATTCTGCTTTGTTGCCACCCACTTGTGCCACCTACCTGTGACGTTTCCAGTACACACCTCTATGTTCACGCCTAGTTCACGCCTTCTAACTACGTATCACTACCACGTGGATGCTGTTATCTTGTTTCTCTCAGCTGTTACGCCTACTGTATTGGTTTCGATAATGTAACTTAAGTATATAAGCTATGTATTGTCAATAAAATATTGCTCTATCCCTTCCTGCACCCCAGTGGTGTCAGGAACCCGATATCCGGTCTTGACCATTCCTTTTTAAGGAATAAAACCCCTAAGAACTCTAACACCACGGACTCTGCCTTTTTCTTTCCGATTGAGTTATTATTGATTAAGTACTTACCTGCATAGAAATTAAGACGGTAAATCAAATATTTACCACAACTTACACAGCACCCTGCCCTAAGGGCTACCGCGGGCCTTCCTTAGGGGTCACCTACGTGTAATAAAAGGGGAGTTAAAGGCTTGGGAAAGGGTTTTAATTGGTAAGTCAAAGTGGCAGTGAAATTGAACACACAGGCTGTGCAGTGACAGGCCTGAGACAGGTTTGAAAGGCTACTTGTGTGGTGGGCACAATCAGTGCTGCAGGCCCACTAGTACCATTTAATTTACTGGCCCTGGGTATATGGTATACCACTTTACAAGGGACTTACAAGTAAACTAAATTTGCCAATTGTGTATAAACTAATGTACAATGTTTGAGGGGAGAAGAGCTTGCACTTTAGCACTGGTCAGCAGTGGGAATGTGCTCAGAGTCCTATGGCCAACAAAAAGATTTAGCAAAAAGAGGAGGTTAGCAGGCAAACATTTGGGGGGAAGACGACCCTAAGGCTGACAGTTCTAATATTCATAGTACAGAACACAGCAACATACCACTCAATTGACAAAAATGATATCATATCACTACAAACCATCATGCTATACAGTTGATACCAAGGAAGTTCCCAACATCCCCATACAAGGACACATCTCTCCCTTTTTACACTGCACCACCGAAATAAAACCACATTATGTCTGTATCAGGTGACACTTTTCCTGAACAGCAGGAGAGCTATATAATTCAGTGCAGCGCACTCTTTCATGATCTTTTAGTAGTTCACTCCAGACCACTTTCATATTCAGAAATTTTAAAAAAGCTGATTGGCTGGGTTTTGTACAAGAACGTAGGTGAAGCATTGAAGATGATTGTCACGTGAAACTGAATATTAGGAAGAGGGGACATACTGGGTACATTCACTGACAACATAAGATGAGAGAGTTCAATGGCTGCAGATAAGAAGGAGAGTGTAATCGCACTTGATGCAAAGTTGACTGTAAGTCTGTTAATTCTTTCCATGGTGGATTATTTCATGATCAAACACTGCCTCCGTTTTGAAAATCGCCATCATCAAAGATTTTATTGCACCTTCTACCTTCTCTAGCAACACCCTCTTGCAAGACCTTTGCAAAAAACTCTCTGATTTTTTCTGTAACAAACTCACCTCCATATACAGCAAACTGCATATGATATCACAAGTCAACACCATCACTGAATTGTGCTTCCACATCCTGAAGATGCTGAGGAAGATCTTCTAATGGCTTCCAGGCAACACTAGAAAAACCATCATTTATGCCCGAGTCACCAACAAGTTGGACTACAGGAATACCCTGTATGCCAGGATCACCAAGCAACACACCAGAAGACTACAAACTATTCAGAACTCAGCAGCGTGACTCATCTTCAACCTACCACACAGAACTCACATCACACCACACCTCAGGGAGTTTCACTAGCTCTCAATACACAAATGCACTAACTTCAAACTAGTCACTCACACACATTCAAAGCACTACATAACTTAGGCCCCACCTACCTGAACACTTGCATCTTCATTCACCAACCACTAACACACATCCGATCCACAAGACTCCAACTTACACACGGATCACTGACATAATTTCGACAGACACAATATCAACCTACATTTATATCGACACAAAAATATCGACTACACTGATATCGATGCCCTGTACTGAATTAAAAAAATACACTATTATCGACACAAAAATATTGTTAAACATTAACATTGATAACACTATTATTGAACACATAAATATCATCATTTAAAATATCGAACATTGTTTAAAAATATACCACATGTCCAAAAAAATTCGATCACAAAAATATTGACAGCAATATTGTCGTTTTTTTTAAATATCGCCAAGTTAAAAACAGATAAAACAAACAAATCTTAACACCATAAATATATTTAAATAAACACATACTAGATAGAAAAATAAATCAAATACAATTAATTTAGAAAATAGTAACACATATTATACAACAATAATTCATAAATATACTATTAATACCTATGTACATTTTATATTAAAATAATATACAGACATTATTTTACATCATATAAAATATAATACACATTTAAAAAATTCAACCTCTTAAAAAAAAACTGTAACTGACTCTTAATTAGTGTTTTCCATATATGGAAAACAACTACCAACACAATTAAAACAATAAAGATCAACCAATGAAATACACACAATATTAAAATAAACCAAAAATCGTTAACAAAACTAAGCATGGGCGGAAAATCCGTCCCGTTCGCGGATTTTGCAGATTTTCGGTAAATTCGCAATTCGCGAACGCTCGCAAATTTACTGAAAATCCGCAAATTCGCACGCAGCGGATTTTTTTTTCTTGCTGATACAATTTTGCGGCGTGCGGCGTTCACTTACCGTCATTCAGCGTTTGCCGAGTTGCGCTATTTTGGATCTTGCTGCGGGATCCCGCGGGAGTTTGGCGACCGCGATTACGTAATCGCGGCTTGCCACCTTGCACAGCACCCATCGCGAGAGTTCGCAATTGCGAACACGTCGATGCGGCGAGCAGCAACAATCTCGCATGCGCGAAATTACAAAATTTGAAATTCTGCACAAGAAATCCACCAGCAAGCAGCATAAACCTTCTGAAAATGATGATTTTTATCAGAATAACTCCTTAGGTTGACATTTGCCTGCACTTTTATTTGCGAGGAGTCCATTTTGGAGGGGGGGGTGGGAGGAAGGAAGTGCCTCACAGTCTCCAACTTCCTGATCCTGTCCAGCAGGCTCCTCCCAGTGCTTTCTTCATGTGCTGGTCACTTTAATTCGGATCTTGACCTGAAAGGATACTTTTTGTGGATGCTGCTGGATATTTGGATTTGAGGCCTTTTTGACTTTCTTTGGATCACTTTTGGATTAGAAATTTCACAAGTAAGTTTGTTTGGGGCATTACAGTTGCTGCAACTACAATTTTGGAATGTTCGATCTTTGGGCTGTTGTTGTGGCCTTTTGACCAGGGGTAGTGAGTGGTGCATGGCCCTAGTGTTTCTGTAGGGTGTCTTGAATTTAAACATCATGGATGGCATGGGATTGTGCAGATTTTTCGGTGTTTTTTGATTTTTTGGGGTGTTCATGGGGACAGGCCATGTGGGTGGGGGCCATTTTGAGTGCTGGTACAGGCAGGCCATGTGCTGGGAGGCAGGGGGCCATTTTGAATGCAGGCAGTGTTCTTAGGTCTGCAACCATTTTGCCTAGGTTTCAACCATTATGGCCAGGGGTAGTGAGTGGTGCATGGGCCTAGTGTTTCTGTGGGGTGTCTTGAATTTAAACATCATGGATGGCATGGGATTGTGCTGATTTTTCTGTGTTTTTCGTTTTTTTGGGCTGTTGTTGTGGCCTTTTGACCAGGGGTAGTGAGTGGTGCATGGCCCTAGTGTTTCTGTAGGGTGTCTTGAATTTAAACATCATGGATGGCATGGGAATGTGCAGATTTTTCGGTGTTTTTCGATTTTTTGGGGTGTTCATGGGGACAGGCCATGTGGGTGGGGGCCATTTTGAGTGCTGGTACAGGCAGGCCATGTGCTGGGAGGCAGGGGGCCATTTTGAATGCAGGCAGTGTTCTTAGGTCTGCAACCATTTTGCCTAGGTTTCAACCATTATGGCCAGGGGTAGTGAGTGGTGCATGGGCCTAGTGTTTCTGTGGGGTGTCTTGAATTTAAACATCATGGATGGCATGGGATTGTGCTGATTTTTCGGTGTTTTTCGTTTTTTGGGCTGTTGTTGTGGCCTTTTCACCAGGGGTAGTGAGTGGTGCATGGGCCTAGTCTTTCTGTGGGGTGTCTTGAATTTAAACATCATGGAGGGCATGGATGGCATGGGATTGTGCTGATTTTTCTGTGTTTTTCGATTTTTTGGGGTGTATAACTGAACTGATGTTCCTCTGTCTTCCAGTGCTTTTAGGTGCACAAGACTCAAGAGAACCACCAGTGCCAGGAAGAAGTCCTGCAGCGGTGTGTGTGTGCAGCATAAAGTCACGCGACGTCACGTCTGGCCACAGACAACTCTGCAACTCGTGCAACTGCCTCCTGCTGTTCTGACCTCTGAAGAAGATGGCCCCAAAAAAAGTTCCCCGTAGCTCCTCTAGCAAGAAAGTTGCCAGTAAGGAGCAGAAGAAGCAAGTTAACAAGGAGACTGGTGTGCCGCCCGCCACATTTTTTGGGAGTAAAAAAAAAAGTACGCCTGCAGCAGCAGCAGGATCTGCTGGGGATCCAGCTGGGAGCAGCACCCCCGCTCCATTGGGCTCAGTGCCACCACCACCACCAAGCCAACCTAAGTCCAAGCCCTTGAGTGCTGCGGAGGCTCTTAGTCTAGTTGTTCAATCACCATCGACCAGTGATGTTGGCTCATCGCAAGAAAGTAGCAGCAATGTCCCTCAATCAACACAGGTTGTTGTAACTCATCTGACGAGTGTTGAACAACCACAGCCGCAACAACAACCACATGTGCAAGTACAAGCCCAAGTACTTGTGGAAGGAGAGGCAGCGCAAGGAAATGCGCAAGCAGAGGTGCATGGAGGTTCACAAGTGCCCCCAATTGTTGTTCCTCCAGAAGTAGGGGCACATCAGGAAATCGACAATCAAGCCGAGGTATCATTTGAGGAAGCCACTCCTCCTGATCATTCATTGTCTTCCTCATCCCTAGCAAGGAAAAGATCAAGGGTGGTGTCTACATCTTCTTCAAGCACACCTCCTTCTGATGATACGGATCAAAATTGGGAACCAGCACCACTGCCGTCTATCAGTGAGGCACACCATGATCTGACAAAGGTAGTTAAGCGTAAAAGGAAGCTCGTCCAAAGTCTCATAGTTATGGAGTGTGATGAGGCTCAACAAGAAGTTGCGGATACTGCTGCTGATGAAGACTCTCACGACGACGACCCAGTCATCATAAAGGTCACTGCAGCCCCAGCGGGCATGCAGCAAACAGGCATTTTGACCCTAGCCTGAGAAGCTGCTGAGCGTGATGATGTTGTCGACGAGGAGGCAATGGAAACACCACAATCATTGGAGTTAACTAGTACACCAACACGTACCGCTTCCATATTTCTTCCTCGCTAGAAGGGACCTCCATCCACCTCGACCTCAATTAGTGGTGGTGAAAGTGCACAACGTACTAAAGTTCGGCAATCCACATCCTCCACTTCATCTGCCATTAGCAGCATGACCACCACCACCAGTATCGCCGCCTCCTCCGGCCCCCACAGACATTTCAAGTCCGCAGTTTGGGACTTCTTTAGTGTTTGCCCAAAAAAGGAAAACTTTGCCATTTGTAGCATTTGTAAGCATGCAGTTAGTCGTGGTAAGTTTGGTACCAACTATGGTACCGGAGGCCAGAGAGGTCATCTTGAGAGACAGCACGCTGTCCAATGGTTTGCGCACCTAAAGGAGATCAAGGAAGCCCGAATTGCAAGTCAAGAAAACGTTGATGTTTCATCTGATGATGACGAGGAGGAAGAAGACGTGTCAAACACTTCACTTACACCCAGTACCCCTGTCAGCAGCACACCCCATGTGAGCTACACTAAGAGTGTGGGAGAGAGTGAGACACCAATGCGAAAAAGTTCATCAGCGAGCGTAACTGGGTCGAAGAAGTCATCATCATCATCATCCCGTAAATGCTTGGTCCAGGGCAACATTAGAACCATGTTGTTTTCAGACGCGCCATATGATCGCAACCACCCACTGACGCATCTGTATAACACTAAGCTGGCTAAAATGCTAGCTCTGGACCTTCTCCCTTTTTCTTTTGTAGAAGGGGTTGGTTTTCTAGAATTAGTGGCAGCGCTCTGCCCTAAATGAAAGGTTCCTAGCCGGTTCTATTTTGCCAGAATTGTGGTTCCAGCACTACATGAAGATGTGCTGGAGGTGATTGGGGCAGCTTTGCAGAAGAGTGCTGTTCACACTATACATCTGACAACAGACATGTGGACCAGTGGCACAGGTGCTGATTACATGTGCATCACTGCACACTGGGTCTCTTTTTCAGGGGTTAAAGCAAAGCTAAACGCAGGTGTTGACCCGGACCAAGTTTTTAAAGCTGCTCGGAAACATGCAACACTAGCCATGTTTGGCTTGGAGAAACGTCATACAGCAGAAAACATTTTGAATGAGTTTAACACAAAGGTCTTTCACTGGATGTCCCCAAAAAAACGCCAGATTGGTTATGTTTCCACGGATAATGGCACCAATGTAGTTAAGGCCATGGAGCTGGGTCAATATTTCAGAGTGCCGTGTTTGGCGCACTGTATAAACCTGGTTGTTCAAAAATTCTTGAGTGATGAAGACAGTCCAGCGTGCGAGTTACTGGCCACCTGCCGAAGAATGTGCAACTATTTCAGCCATTCTTTTAAGGCCCGGAAGCATCTGAGGAGCCTGCTACATGAACGTCGAATGCCAGTGAAAGGACTCATCCAGGAGGACCTGAGGGTAGATGCGGTGCAATGGAACCTAGTTAAAAGCCTGACAGACATGCTTCGTCCTTTTGAGGTCTTCACGCGTGCAGTCAGCAAGGAGGACTGTAATTTGGGAAAAGCTATCCCATTGTTGCGCATGCTGGAGCACCAACTGAAGGAGGTGTCTTCTATGTTTCAAAAAGATGAAAAAAAGCAAGACGCTTTTGTTTTGGCGGAGAAATTATTAGAGCGCCTACTTGGTGATGAACGTCTTAAAATGATCCACTCAGAACAGCATTACATTTGTGCTACTATTCTGGATCCACGCTACAAAAAGTCGCTGGCAGGCAGAGCATTCTTTCCTTTTGGTGATGAAGATGTTACAAAGTACAAACGTTGGCTAGCCTTGTCAGCCAAGAGGTTTGAAAGAGAACGGCAGCAAATTGAAGGAAAAGGCAGTACATCAGCACCAGCAGGCCATCCCCAGTCAAAAGAATCCACTTCTGCACCTGTGGCTGTGGCACAAGTGACCTCTCAGCCGTTAAAGACACCGGCAACCGGATCATCTGCACCAGACACAACAGTAACATTGGATGCAGAAGAGGATTGGCTAACTCGGCTTGGGTTTGGTTCTCAAAAGGTCACAGCAAAAAGTAAGGAAAGTGGAGGAACCTTGGAGGACCTTGAGTCGATGGTGCAGGACTATCTGAATGACTCAACAGAGGTCTATGTTAATGCTGACCCATTGGCGTATTGGCATGGGAAAAAAGAATTGTGGGCACAGATCTCCAACCTGGCTATAAACTACCTGTCTTGCCCACTCGCAAGCGTGTCTTCTGAACGTGTTTTCAGTGCTGCTGGTGGCATTGTAACTTCCAAACGGAGCCGCCTCTTGCCCAAAAATGTGGAGAAGTTAACAATGATCAAGATGAATCAGCACCTCATACCACCAGATTACAAAGTACGAGAAAACACGCCGGATGAAGACGAGGAGGACAGCAACGTAGATGAGGGAATTTCTTCTCTGTTAGGTGACACTGACCTCATCCTGCCTGAATTCGCAGAGTATGAGGACGAACCCTTATTCTTATTCCCTGACACCGAGCCCTGAAAATGAGACAATGAATCAATAACTTTTTTTTCGTCCTTATTCACTTTTATTCCTGTGTGTCTGTCTTTCTTTATTTTGCACAGTTAATATAATTCAAACTTTAATCACCTAATCACAAAAACAATCCCATCAGCAGAACTGTCTTCACTTGTTTGCTTATTGATTTGATGGTGCCGCAGTCTGCATTCCTCAGGTTCACAAGTTCACAAGAACATGCTCCTCTATCCTCCTCCTCCAGACTCCTATATCCCTCAAAGCAGGGGGCTGGATTACGCCCAATGAAGAAAGACTCTGCACTTGTGGGGGTGTTCTTCTTCTTTGCGGGTGAGTTGACAGCTCTGGGGCCATTGCTGGGAAGCTCTAATACCGGATAAAAGTGGTTTGGACCAAATCGGAGGCGAATTTTTTTTTGCGTTTTTGCTGAATTGCTCGCCTTTGAGGTGCTCTTTGGGGGGTTTCCAGGTGTTTGTGGGTGAGTGTTGGGGTCTGGGAGCTCTGATGGGACAGTCTAATCTTGATTGCATTTGCTTTTCAGGAAATCCGTGGTGGAAAACGGGAGTTATGACCTAGCTGCACAGCGCGTTTGGACCGAAGGCAGATAAATATTGTAAGTATGATATTTCCCTTTTTGGCTCTTTGGGGGTGTTGTGCTTTTTTGCGGGTGGGTTGGCGGGTCTTGGGGCATTGCTGGGAAGGTCTAATACCGGGTAGAAGTGGTTTGGACAAAATCCATGCAGAATTTTTGTTTGCTATTTCTGACATTTTGCTCAATGTAGCGCTTTCGGGGGCCTGTTTGGGGGGCTTCCTGGTATTTGTGGGTGGGTTTCGGGGTCTGGGAGCACTGCTGGGTATTGATAGTTTTGATTTCAAGAGGTTTGAAGCAAATCCATGGTGGCAGAGGGGAGTTAGGGCCTAGCCTCATAGCGCGCGCGGAGTGATTTTGGAAATTGCCATGAAAATGACTAAGTCCCCATTTTTGTACTTTTGCTTTTTGGCTGTTTGGCGGTCTTCTACTAGTTTTCCCCTGGGTTGACGGCTCTGGGGCCATTGCTGGGAAGCACTAATACCAGATAAAAGTGGTTTGGACCAAATCGGAGGCAAATTATTTTTGCATTTTTGCTGAATTGCTTGCCTTTGAGGTGCTCTTTGGGGGGGTTCCGGGTGTTTGTGGGTGAGTTTTGGGGTCTGGGAGCACTGCTGGGACAGTCTAATCTTGATTGCATTTGCTTTTCAGGAAATCCGTGGTGGAAAACGGGAGTTATGACCTAGCTGCACAGCGCGTTTGGACCGAAGGCCGATAAATATTGTAAGTATGATATTTCCCTTTTTGACTGTTTGGGGGTGTTGTGCTTTTTTGCGGGTAGATTGGCGGGTCTTGGGGCATTGCTGGGAAGGTCTAATACTGGATAGAAGTGGTTTGGACAAAATCCATGCATTCTTTTTTTTTGCTATTTCTGACATTTTGCTCAATGTAGCGTTTTCGGAGGCCTGTTTGGGGGGCTTCCTGATGTTTGTGGGTGGGTTTCGGGGTCTGGGAGCACTGCTGGGTATGGATAGTTTTGATTGCAAGAGGTTTGAAGCAAATCCATTGTGGCAGAGGGGAGTTAGGGCCTAGCTGCATAGCGCGCGCGGAGTGATTTTGGAAATTGCCATGAAAATGACTAAGTCCCCATTTTTGTATTTTGCTTTTTGGCTGTTTGGGGGTCTTCTACTAGTTTTTGCCTGGGTTGACGGCTCTGGGGCCATTGCTGGGAAGCTCTTATACCGGATAAAAGTGGTTTGGACCAAATCGGAGGCGAAATTTTCTTTGCGTTTTTGCTGACTTGCTTGCCTTTGAGGGGCTCTTTGAGGGGGTTCCGGGTGTTTGTGGGTGAGTTTTGGGATCTGGGAGCACTGCTGGGACAGTCTAATCTTGATTGCATTTGCTTTTCAGGAAATCCGTGGTGGAAAACGGGAGTTATGACCTAGCTGCACAGCGTGTTTGGACCGAAGGCCGATAAATATTGTAAGTATGATATTTCCCTTTTTGGCTGTTTGGGGGTGTTGTGCTTTTTTGCAGGTGGGTTGGCGGGTCTTGGAGCATTGCTGAGAAGATCTAATACCGGATAGAAGTGGTTTGGACAAAATCCATGCCGAAAAGCCTTTTGGCACTTTTTGTAACTTAGGGTTCGTTAGGGTTAGCCCTAGCAGCAGGATTGCATGTGTTTTGGGGTGTTCTAGATTTTTGTAACTGAGTTCTGGGGTCTTGTTAGAGCACTCGTGGGAATGTGTAATTTTGGTTGCAAGTGATTTGAAGAAAATCCATGGTGGGAAAGGGGGGATTTGGCATAGTTAAAGAAAGCGTTTTCCACTATTCTTAACTTAGGGCTCATTAGGGTTAGCAGTATTTGTATTGCATGTGTTTGGGTGGGGGGCTGTTTGTGGGGGGGATTGCGAGTCTTGGAGCGATGCTGGGTATGGATACTTTTGCTTGCTTGCAAGTGGTTTGAATACAATCCACAGTGGGTAAGGGGGTATTTGGGCCTACTTTTACTTTCAAAGTACGTTTTCTCACCAGTTTTCTACTAGGCCTCGTTTATTGAGATCTGATTGGTGGTCTTGTACATTTTCGCGACTGGCTTTAGTAAGGGTCTGTGTGGGAGCACTGTTGGGAAGGTCTAATTTTGTTCTAAAACACAGTTTACAGTACACTTAGCTTGAGGGGAAAGATCCGCTAAATTAATTTGCCCATACTTATTTATCCTTCAAAAGGAGACTCAGACAGAGTACGCACTTTCAAAAATATTGTATTGTCTATTAGAAAAATCAAAGTGTGACTTTTTGCACTATACAGCGTACATACCTTATATTTATTTGTCAGTGGTGTTCTAATATCACTTCCTGTTTTTCCATCAATAATTACAGGCCGGGTTTCAGTCTGTGCATTGGGAAAAAAAGGATGAAGTCAGGCTTCACATTAGCGAGCCGCAATTCAGCATCCGCCAGGCAGGCAGTGGACAGGGTGTCTTCTGGTCACCAACATTGATGGACGGAGCGTCAGCTGGAATGGAGGAGTGCCGCTAATAAGAGGAATGGTTTGCTGCATGCAACTTACTTACCAAATTCAACAGGACAACTACAACAACATACAGATACAGTACCAATTCTTTTGTAATGTTTTTTTAAGTAATGTTATTGCTGTGAACTTCTATGAGTGTGACTCTGCATTTCATGGATCTCTCTCTGCTTCTAAATTGATCCCTACAGCCATTCTATAGGTTTTACTTCGGCTATTTTTTAAACCTAATTTAATGTAAGAAGTGTTTCTCTGAGTGCAGAGATAGGCAAGTGAAAAAGCTGCAGCCCTGTACTGTCGCATTCTGTAATTCACGGTTGTCAAAAGTACTACTTACTTTTCAGTAACAATGCATGCAGTAGTGCATGCACTTCCTTTATGTCACTTAAAAGATTTATGGTTAGCTTTGTACCCAAAGATTTCTTTATCTTCAATTATTGTTTGTCCATGCTGTGCTTTTTTTTCTTCTCTCAACAAAACCTACCCAAAAAGGAAACCCCCATTCCCATCCATTTTCCAAACCCTAACCCTCTTCCCCCGGGCTGTGTGGTTTTGATTGATGTGTGACTAAATGACATCAATAATTCCACACACTTGCTGGGGAGGATAAGGTCATAGCAACAGGCTGGTGAAGGAATCCGAGGATATATTCTAGACTTACTCAGCTTCAGTACTATTTCTTGTAGTAGTAGCCAATGTCAAAGAAATTCAACGCAAGTACTAGTTATACTTTCAATACTTTACCATTTGTTAGGCTACATTGTGGCACTGTTCTAGTGTACTGTCACCTGCTATATTCTCTATCTTACCGTTGTAATGCTCCAGTAAAGAGACAAACCAGGTTTCGTTTTCTTTTTTTCCATAGGCATGCAACTGCCACTGTGTCACACCACTAGTACCACCGCAATGAGGACATTTCATCCGCCCAGGATTGCCAACCTTAATCGCCATTTCCCGTGGAGCCAGCCCTGGGCCTAGCCCTACTTTCAAACACAAATTACAGGTAAGATAAGCGTTTGGTGGGAGGTAGTATAATGGAGTATTAGGAGAGACGAGAGATTGACGGTAGTAATACTAAAGTCCTAGGACTCTTGAATTCACTTACTCTGTGAGAGGCACTTAGTGTTGAAAACATTTAGCCATTTACACTTAAAGGAAGAAAATGACACAGACTTAAGTTTCAGGAAAACAAACTTACTGTTAAACCCCCACCCACCAGACTCAAAAGCAGTAAAAAACAGGCATGCTCAGATAAAGTTTCAAAAAGTATATTTGTGTAGCCCTAACAAAATAATCTCCCGCAAGACCCTCCCTAACCCCAACGATTGTCCTTCAAAAGGCCCAAAAACAACCCAACTCCCAATTCCCACCCCCCAAAAGTCTCTAAAAAAGGGGCAAGGGACACTACGGCAGGATGCTGTTCACTTTAGCGGCCAGGGCATTATACTCCTTGTGGAGGGTGGCATGGTCGGAGCAGAGGCCCTCCACCAAGGTCTTATACGTGAGGACCTCCTGCTCCAGATAGGACATTCTGAGGCATAAGCGGTGCTGGCGTGCCTTGCAACTCCTGTGGGGGGCAGCTGCTGTCTTTGCTGCTCGGCGGTAGCGGTTGGCTTTGGTAGCCCGGCTCCGTACCACTGGAGCACTGCGCTGGCTGGCAGCCCGTGGGGGCCCGGAGGAGGATGCAGCTGTCCCAGTGGATGTTGTACCAGTAGACTACGTGTCCTCCTCCTCCAGGGCCACCAGCCACCGATATTCGGCGACAGTGGCAACTGGCATCCATCCTCCGTTGCCGGGCCATTCGAGCCCGCTCCTTCCTTGTTGGTGTTGTTGATTTGGAAGGAGCAACTATATGAAGAAAGAAAGACATAGTCTGTAACCAATGCTCCTTAAGATTAACACAAAATGATTGAGCAGAAAGTTGTGTCACAGTACAACTAGCAACTTGAAAGCACAGCACATAACTATTGAGGCCAGTATCTATCTAACCTCCCACTTCTTCATCCTTGCTCTAACATTGGTGGGAGTTTAAGGAACAAATTCTACGAGCACTATGGACTTCCATTACAGTCGACTATGACAGTACACCAGTCTTATTCTTCTCCTTCTCTCTTGTTTAGGAAAATTGGTACGTTATCCTATGCAAGCCGGCATAATGCCAGCGCAGTGAAGTTGCACCCGAGAAAAACAGACGCACACCATGATGAGTGAGACAGACTTGCGATACTGTACCGGTCCAGTACATGCAGGTGGTGAAGCTCTTACTTTTCTATTACGGGTGGCACTGAGAATACTCTGTTAAAAGGGCTACTGCTTAATTAATTTAACTTTCACCCTACAGTGCAAATGAGTACTAGAAAAGGAAAATGAAGAAGCTAAATAATCTGATTATCTATCACTTCACATGGGATGTATTTGATTACATATGGGATGACTTTAGGTGCTTTGCTTTTTATTGAGTGAACAGTGATACACCCACACATGAATGACGTACTACTACTAAACTAAACTTATTAAGAGAGGTAGGGGGTGTCCACCGTAATAACCGGATATATGCTGTGCTTGCAGTTGCAATACAAACTACTGCAACTATTCATGGTAGTATTTGGACAAAATTACAACTTCTTTTCCTTGCCTTTCCTACACTGGAACAGACGTGCGGGTGCGGTGTTACATGCTCTTCAAAGTAACACTTAGTTCATCCAGTGACCGTCTACTCTCTCTAGATACGCATATGCTATCTAAGAGCCAGATAGTACCATGATCCAGGCATCCATCCATTCAAAGTATATGCACACATACAGTTTCTGTTTCACCCACCCAGGCTGTTCTCCTTCCACCCATCCTTGCTTCATCAATCACCCAGCCATGCACCATACCATATTCTTTCCTTCCCAGCCACCTCAGGGACCAAGCAAACACATATCATTCTTCTTTGCCAGTCATCATTAAATTTCTTGTCCTTCAACACTTACTTACACCCTTCTTTCGCTTTTCATTCATCCCATCCATCAAGTTCATCTCAGATCTGGTTGGGATTCTTGTCGCCAAAAACTTCACAGCTAAGTCGAAGTACATTTAGAGGAGGCTACTACCTGGTTGATTTATAATACACCCGTGCAGATAGCACACTCTGCAGTCTTCAATCTCAATAAGTAAGGAATATATAGCTTACCTCTGCCGCCACCACCATGTGAACCCTCACAGGCACATTGCTGTCGTCCGGCACTTGCACCTCATCCTCCCCAGAAGTGTTCCCCTCATTCAGCACCACCACCTCCGCGCTGGCCCTGCCACCAGATGTTCCACTGACAAAGTACATTTAAGAATGTTAGAATACACCACTCACTACTATATAATATTTGGTCTAGGAATAAAGAAATGTGAAAAAAACAGAAAACAATGTAATAATTTGTGACTGTCTACTCTAAAGTAAAAATGTCCCTCTTTCCAGGGAAGGCTGTTGTCTTGCTGCACTTTTTGGCACAACTGATGAATGCTTGCTTTTTATTTTTACCACGCACCACTTTTTCTCCTAACAGACAGAAGCTAGACTTCTAAGAACACGAGCAAGATCAAGTACAAACCAGGTGAGAGCTCGGCTCGACCACAAGAAATGTGTTCAATTAATCGTCAGCACTAAGCACTTTTCCATTTTCAGTTAAACGTTTAGTTTTATGACAAACTTGATTTTAAGAAATGTGTTTACTTTTAATAAAGCTTTTAAACTTAAATAGACTCTGTGGTTTTTGGTCCTCCAGACTAGAGTGGCTGAGCTAAAGGTTTTGCAATTTTTGCAAGCATGAGTCCGTGCCTCTGACACTTCTTGACTCTGAATCCGTACTCTTGTCCTGCGTTGGATAATCATCATTGGGAATCAATCATCGGTGACTTTGGGAGCTAATGACTCTGCCACACTATCTAGTCAGTAAGGAGATTGGGGGTTCAACTACAAAGTCTGTTATCACTGAGGTATGTGGAAAGTCTAACAGCGCCTATTATAATTGATAAGCTAAGCAATGCATTATTTAGTGTCCATAGTTCTGTTTGTGCAGATTTGTCCCTGCAACAGTAGTAGAATGGATTGTCCTCCTATCCAAACCAAAAGTAAAGTAGTATCCTATTCTTTCTTGATGGTCATTCATCTTTTTATTGTTGGCAATTGTCAAAGCATAAACATTTAGAAGACTTGAAAAGACATTATGGACAATCCCAGAGGACTGCACTCAGTGCATAGAGCTATTGCTGACTAGAATGGGAGTCCAATGGAATTGCCAAATGTGTAATCTTAGTTAGCTACACAGACAGACTAATAAGAATAATCTAGTAATACCACAGGGAGTCATAGTCGAGGCAGGATAAGAATTTAGATACAGTCTACAAGAAGATCAAAGACGATTTAGAAAAAATCGAATGAGGAACGCTAGGAAAAAAAAGGTACTCTATATTAAAATTAAAACTTACCGGGGCCAGCAAAGGAGCCCTCGCCTGCCCGATCTTGGCCTGCATCCTGTTGAACAGTAGCCTCCTCCTCCTGTGTCCTCTTGCCCCTGGGGGGAGCTGATGTACAACATGAAAGAAAGAAAGACCAGAAAACATGGATGATATTTGTCAACCAAATCAAACATTTCAAAAGAACAATAACAAAATATTTTGGCGAAATAGCAAATAGACAACTATTCCACGGGATATATTGACCGATCTCATGTGGTCTACTACGTTATTAGTATTGCTTGATTTGCGGACCGTCGACTTGGAAAGTTCTTACGTAACTCACTAAATAAAATACTAAAAAGGTTCACCTAGGACTGGCAGGCAGCAATCCGCAGCACGTGAAGTGACAGACAAAGTCCATCGTGATTGCAGATCCGCGACAACACTAAAAAGTTTCCTACTACATTAACCAGTCATTAAAATACTCAAACTATCAATCCACCACCACTATTTCTTCTTATCGCCATGTGTACAAAGGAAGGACTGGACTTGAGTCTGTAGGGGCTGATTTAGAAGCCCCTTGCGGTTCTTTTGCTCCATTGTTGCGTGACTTTTGTGACGCAGCGGCAGAACAAAAGAGGCGCCATGGTGCGGCGTATATTAACAACGTGACGCATATGGGAAATGCATCGCGTTGGAAAGCCCTGCGCCATCAGGGGGCGTTCCGGCGCAAGGGAGGGCGTTACTGCGCAGGAACGCATCCTAAAAGTGGCTGAGGGAAATCTACAAGATTTCAATCAGTCACTTTGAGGACAATGATGCGTGACTCAAACCCTGCGCCTTCTTGAAGCAGACGTACGGCTTGACGCAGCATTGGGGAGATAGGGCACCCCAGAGCATTGCTGGAGCTGCGCCATCGTTGGGATGCAACTCCAGCAAAGCGCCGCCTTTACAGCACAGATGCGTAACGCTTTGGTGACGTTTTGGGCCCATGGTGCGCCTCATTATAAATACGGCGCACCATGGGTGGTGGTGGCGTGGCGCACAACTACTGGCGCATCCCTGCTACTTTGCAGGGATGCGTCGGTAATTAAAAATCTGACCCTTAGTGTCTAGCATTATGCAGTTCTTTAAACTACACTCATACATAATTTCACAGGCCAATGAAATGAACACAAAATCGAAAACAAATAAGCATAGTAGCAACGCTACTGAGAAGGAGAGCAGTGCACCTGAAATGCACAGAACATTTTGAAATATAATTTACCTACAATATAATCAGCAGCATTAATGCTCTTGGTAAAAAACAAAAATTTGCAATATAATAACACACAGAGCAGGAGAAAACAGAGTAGTAAAGAAATTGCTACTACTACTCACCAAGCCCGGGATCTCAAGGCCGAGCAGGTCGAGCAGATCGCGTTCCCGGTCCAGGAGATCTGTCCAAAGGTGGGTGGCCTGGTTGTAGGTACGCCGGACCCAAGAGTGTTGGTACATGGCCCGGCACACCTTCTCCCACCGCTTCCGGCGCTCCCGGAGCCCGGAGCCGCTTGCGACCCTGCCGCCTGCCATGATGGTCCTGGGGAGGCGGCGCTGAACATAATAAACTAGTGCGGCCACCTCCTCCGCGCTGAAGATCTCCCGGGCTGTGACCTGCTCCCCCCTCAAACGCCCGCACGGGAGCCGGGCACGGGGTGCGGGACCCTTCCCCTTCTCAGGGTGCTTCCCGGCTCCCTTTACCATGGTCTGGGCAGAAAGGAAGCTAAATAATAAAGAAGAAATGGAATGGAATGAAAAGTAGTTTAAAATTAACCAAAAGTAGCAGAAAACACAAAAATATAGAGCTAGGAAAATAGAGGGATAGATAATAAGTAAAATAGATTAAAAGAAAATTCAAACAAGCAAAGGATGGCAGAGATTCAGAGAGGATAGAAGAAGCATGCCCAGAACCATAGCAATGAATGAGAAACAAGATGGCCGCGCCCGTTTACGACCGCGTGGGTAAGTTTGCGCGAGATTTTCCTCGCGAACACACGTGAAATTGTACTAGCGAGCCGCACACTTTGCAAGATTACACATCGCGACCGGAAACGGAAATACGTCATGCAAACAAGATGGCCGTGCCCGTGAACGACCGTGAGGGTAACTTCACGCCGTTGCGCTACAAGCAGCTCGCTAAAATGCACAAAACCTTGCGAACTAACACGCCGCAAAAAACAAATCGCATATTCGAACGAATTCGCGGCTTTCGAATTCGATCTCGCGCACGTTCGCGCCCCGCGAATCTTGCGAAATTGCAGAAAAACGTGTTTTGCAAAACTGAAAGCACTCAGCAGGTGCAAAAGTTCAAACTCATCATTAGTAACCATTCCCTGTAGTGCTTCCTGACTGGGGCCCCTCCAGAGTTCAGTTGCTAGTTGCAACAATTGTATGACCCTGCTCTGACCCTCACAGCAGGCTCATAGAATAGCTACAAGTAGGCCACAAAGGTCCTGGAAAAAAAATTGCACTGCAACAGAAAGTAAATTACAGGAAGCAGGTGCCAGACTGGAATTTTAAAACAGTGACACATTAATAAATCAACCCCAAATTAATTCATGTCAGTTGAAGCAGGGCAGGTGTGCTTGCTTTTCCCCCCCATAATCTACAGTGATGATGAACCAGAGGGTGGCATTGATGTACCAGAGGGTGGCAGTGGTGAAACAGAGGGTGCTGGGAACCTGTGATGATAAACCAGACGTAGAAACAACATAGTCGCGACCGTTGCGAGCCGACAAGTAAGTTCGCAATTGCGAACTGATACAAAACCCTCGCGAACTGGCAGAAACCCTTGCGAACACAAAAAAAAATCTGCAAATTCGCGAGAATTCGCAGATTTTGCGGATTGTGAATTCGCAAATACGCAAATTCGCGAACGCCAGATTCGCATAATTCGCTCATGCTTAAACAAAACAATTAACTGAACACTATATAAAAAACAAAAAAATATTCTTATTTTACACTCTAAACCAAAAAGAATAAAGAAGAGGAAACTCTGCCGGATTTCTGCCAGAAGCAATGACTTCATTAAAAAAAATATATCTCATACTTCAAAAAGTAAGTAAAATATAATGTATTATATGATAATAATGCTAATCTTAACAGACTACTATTCATCCTGCACAAATAATTAATGTATATCTTTTTGCAATTTGTCCCCTCTGCAGATAATTCTCAAACGATTCCAACAATTACAGACAACCTTCTAAAATCATCTCACATAAAGTAAGTATTCAGAAAAAAGCATTAAAAAAATTATCTAAAACACCCAATCAAACCCCAAATTCATGCCAAACCCCCACCCCACACCATATACAATTGAACAACATAATCTAAAATATGTTTTATTCTACCAACAGAAACATCAGCAACAAAGCAGAATTCTACTGACAAAGGACATCTACATCGAAAAGGAGCTAAAAATCAACATCATCAGTATATTAATAACAATTTGTATGTATTAAGTATCTTTACATTATTAGTTTAGTTAATATTTTGGGGTCGATTCCGGTTCGGGAAAATCCAGTCCGAATCGCCGTATGGATCATTTTTCCCGTACGAATCGTTTCCCAAATCGTCTCCAAACGTACGATGTAGTACGATGTGCACCCAATGCAGTTCTCCGCACGAATCGTACCAAAGACTGTACGACTCAATAATCTGGTCGGTTCTCACTCGGAACACGCAGTACACAATGTCTGTACGGAGCGAAGCAGCTTTGTACGACCCAGCAAGTACGATTCATATCGACAACACTCCGTACGACTCTTTATGTACTGGAGCTTAAAACGTCCTTAAAAGCAGATTTCGCCTCAAAATGCGTACGCTACGGACCCCCCCGGGTACAGTGCGTACACCCCATGATAGCAGCAGTATGGTACATCGGGGTACAGTGCGTACACCCCTGGATTTCAGAGGTACGGTTCATTTGGCCCCATGCATACACCCCATGATTGTAGGTGTATGGACTGTAGGGGTATGGTTCGTACACCCCAAAGTCGTAGGTGTACGATGCGTACGCCCCGTGCGTACACCCCTTGAGTTTAGGGGTACAGTGCATATGTGAATGTGTGGCTCTCCGAACGAATTGCCTATATGCGACGTGTTCCGTACGAATCGCGTACTCATTACCCGGTCCGGATCGTACTTGGCGGGTCGTACGGTTCACTGTGAGAGTCTAAGTCGTACGGATTCAGCCTGGTTTTTCGTACGGTTTGCACGGATTCGGACGTATTTTTAACCTACTGATCGTACTACGCAATTCGGACGGATTTGTACAATTCGTACATAAATGGCTACGAATACGAAACGTCGTACGGATTCGCTTCCCGAATCGGCCCCTTAATGTACATTTTTTGTAGCATTTAAAACATCACAATGACAGAAGGCGCCCAATTTAGCAGTGCTCAGAAAGGAAAGTTCTTGCTATGTTACATGGGTATGTCTAGACCCAGGAAAAGCAAAGTGGACTTAAAATAAATTGGAAATGTAGCAAGTACTATTCAAATAAGTGTTATGGGAGGGCAACAACTAGAGAAACAACTGTTTTGTATACAAGGAAGCATAACCACCCCCCAAATGTCCTAGACAACATTAGAGTAGCTAGCACAAGCTCACAGAAACCTACCACTCAAATACTTAAAGAATTGCTGCCCAAAGTACCCAAACATGCTACTGGCCAAATTTATTTTTTCATTAAAAAGGACTATTCCTCGAACAAAAAAAGCCACAAAAACATTCGAGAGGTAGAAATTCCCCCAGAATTAGCTATAACTGATAACAAAGAACCCTTTGTTCATTGTGACAACACATCTAAAGAAAAAAGAATAATTATGTTTGGAACAGCAAATATTTTAATCACACTACAACAGACGGAAACATGGATGGTACCTTTAAGATTTGTCCGAAACCATACTATCAATTATATACTATCCATGCCCTATTTCAAAACACAGACATCCCTTTTATCTGCGCCTTACTACCTAATAAACAAAATGCCACATATATGGAAACACTAAATAAAATTAAACAAGAAACAAATAATTATTTTCCACAGAAAATAATTATAGATTTTGAGCAGGCAATTATAAATGCAACTCTGAAATCCTACCCACACATCAATTCAGGGTTGCTACTGTCATTTAAAATCAGTAGATACTGAAACACCTTCAGAAATCAACACTAAGGGGCTCACTACAATGCGCCATCATTGCGGTGCTGGGACCGCCCACCAGACGTGCGGCAGTCCCACCACACATATTAGGATTGGCTTTTAACATTGTGGGTGGTGCTGCTGGCTGCAGCACCGTACGCAATGCTAGAAGAGCATGCACTGCATTTCCCTGCACCACGTGGCAGGCACCACACATTGCCTGTCACTTGGTGCATGGAAATGCAGGGGGTACCATGGATACCCCCAAGTGCAGGGACACCCCCCCAAACCCAATCCCTGCCAGCCTTTGACGGCATCGCTGCCACTGAAAGGCCTTTCTGACACCCACATCCTGATTTGGCGGACGGTGCCTAACAGGCCCTGAACCGTCCGCCAGGCAATCAGTGCGATTCCTTGTCACGCTGAAGCGGCGGACAGACTTTGCATCTGCCGCGGTACCCAACGCCATCCTAATTTAGAGGTGGGTAAATCACCATGTGATGGCGGAAGAACCATTACCGCCGGCCCTGCGGTGGCGGTCCTTCCGCTATCATAATAACCCCCTCAGTGTTGAATATGCGACAAACAGTTCATTCACATACCAAATAAAAAAGTATTGTATTGGCGTACGTCCCAGCTACTGACGTGGCCGAACATTACAACCTATTAATAGAAAGTCCTTTCTACCAGCTACATGAACAAAAATTAAGTCACCTCGTAGACTATTTTGAAGATACCTGGGTGGGAAGACTTCTTAGATCACGACATAGGAGACAATCCAAATACCAAATTCCATGGTGGAATGTATACCTTAGCACATTAAACTAAGAGGCAAAAACAAACAATGCTGTTGAAGGTTGGCATAATGTCTTCCAAGCAACAACAGGACGAGTTTCACCTACACTACACACACTCCTACTCTCCCTCCAAAAAGAACATCAGGTCAGACTATACCCAAGAACAAGAGGCCTAGAATACTTAGAAATGATTGCCAAAATGATTGCCAAAACCCTACTCTAATTAATTAATTTGTCTGGTATATTTTATTAAAACAATTAAAAGTGTTTTAAAAAAAGAAACGCTCCATGAAAACCTGAAAAATCAAGGAAGTGTTAAATAATTATTAGTTACTAATATACACTTCCTTAATTAAAAAAACACAATCGTCTTGCCTTTGAAATAACCCAAAACGAGCACGAGCGGTTACAAAATACAAGCACCCAACAAATATTGCAGCTTTAAACATATAAAATAAATGTCTTTTGTTAATAAAAATTTTATTATGTTATATATAAATTACAAAATGTTTTATTAAATTACTACAATTTATAACTCAATTTCCATCATTGTAAAATTATAATAATATTATTAAACATATAATATAATAATATTGTTATTACATATATTTACAAGTTTTATACAAGGTGTATTAAAAATATGTAATATTTCTATTTAATGTTTAAAACATGTCAACCTTATAAAGAAATGTTTAAAAATTAAACAATGTAATAATGTATAATATTAATATTTTAGATATTAATAATATTAATTAAAATGTATTATTATTTGTTTAAAAAATGTCACAAAATATACAATTAAACATGTAATAACAAAATATGAAAACATATTTTTAAAATGTCAACAGTATTTGTAACTAAATAACAAATGTTCAAAAGACAAAATTAAAATAACCAACTGTTAATATTAATTATATTATTTTTTAAATGCTTCTAAACAAATGTAAAAGTTCATTATTTGATATTACAAAGTTTACATATCTTTATTAAAAAAATTACGAATGTTAATAGATATTGTTTACATATTTATAAAATGCTAAAATATACAAATGTCCAAAATATTTTGTTTGTTTAAAATAAATATGATTTTGTCTCTGTATGTCTGGTTTTATATTATATGAACTTAATATAATAAATACATATTTGTGTTGATTGCAAACTCATTTTCAATAAATAAACATTGATACTTAATATCTAAAGTTATATTTTTTCATTTCCAGCTAGGTCATAATTAAAATACATTAGTACTTCAAGTACTTCAAACTATATTAATTGTTTAAGGTTTCAAATTAATACATACATATCTAAATTGCTATTCCCACTACAGTTAATAATAATTCAGGATAGGTGCTCATTTTCTCACTCCAGTTAGCATTAATTCATAGTAGGTTCTGGACACTAAACTTAAATAATTTACTATTCCCACTCAAGTTAGCATTAAATCAGGGTAGGTCCTGGACAATAAATTTAATTAATTTACTATTCCCACTCAAGTTACTATTAATTCTGGGTAGGCGCGGGACACTGAACTTAAATAATTTACTATTCCAACTCCAGTTAGTTTTAATGCTGGGTAGGTGCTGGACACGAAACTTATTTAATTTACTATTCCCACTCCAATTAGCATTTATTCTGGGTAGGTGCTGGGCACTAAACCTAATTAATTTACTATTCCCACTACAATTACTATTAATTCAGTGTAAGTGCTGGACACTAAGATTAATTAATTAATTTACTATTCTCACTCCAGTTAGTATTAATTGAGGGTAGGTGCTAGACACTAGGGGCCCCATTAGGATGGCGGGCGGGCTTTGCCCGCCCGCCATCCTGTCGGAAATCGGGACCGCCCGCCCTAAGGGCGGGGGTCCCGCACACACCATTAGGATGTGCCCCCCACAGTGGCGGGCACATCCTGTATTTTCAGCATTGTGGCGGGCGGTGCGCTCTGCACCGCCCGCCACAATGCAGAAAATGCACTTTCACATTTTCATTTGCAAAGCGGCAGGCACCGCGCGGTGCCTGCCGCTTTGCAAATGAGAATGAAGGGGGGTACCACAGGTACCCCCCATGTGCACCCCCCACCTGTACTTCACTCTGGGGGCCCGCAGGGGGCCCCCAGAGTGAAGACCGCATGCCTTTCCGTGGCGGCAGCGCCGCCGCGGAAAGCCATCTAAAAATGCCCATGGTAATATTGCGAGCGGTGTCTAACAGACACCGCCTGCATGTTACTCGTTTTCCGCCCCGGCCGCTAGGCGACCGGGGCGGAAAACAGGCGGGCGGTATTTTGCACCGCCACCTTCCCCTCCGCCATCCTAATATGGCGGGGGGATTTGAGCTTGCAATGTCGGGCGGTTTGCCTCCGCCAGGCCGGCGGTGGCCACCGCCAGCCTGGCGGAGGCAAACCGCCCGTCATCCTAATGGGGCCCTAAACTTAAATAATGTACTATTCCTACTCCAGTTAGTATTAATTCTGGGTAGGTGCTGGACACCAACATAATTAATTTACTATTCCCACTCCAGTTAGCATTTAACCTGGGTAGGTGCTGGACACTGAAGTTAATTAATCTACTATTCCAATTAATATTAATTCAGGGTAAATGCAGGACACTAAACTTAAATAACTTACTATTTCCACTCAAGTAAGTATTAATTCAGGGTAGGTGCTGGACACTAAGCTTAATTAATGTACTATTCCCACTCCAGTTAAAATTTAATCTGGGTAGGTGCTGGACACTAAACTTTATTAATATACTATTCCCACTCCAATTAATATTAACTCAGGATAAGTGCTGGACACTAAATTTAATTAATTTACTATTCCCACTCCAATTAATATTAATTCAGTGTAGGTGCTGGACCCTTATGGGTCTATTAGTATAGCGGGCGGATCACCACCACCCACATGACAGTGCTGATCTGCCCGCCAATTCTCAACGCCCACCTCCCATTTCTCCCGCCATATTATGATGGCGGGGGGACCCCGGCAGACGGAAAGTCCGTCTGCCGGTTTTTCGCCTGTAGATGAGTCGACCAGGCTGAAAAGGGGCTGAATATGGTGGCGGTATCTGCAGACACGCCATCCATATTATTATGCAGGCGGAGATGTGCCTTTCCATGGTGGCAACACCGCCATGGAAAGGTATGCAGTGTCTGCATGTGGGGGCCTGTTGCGGGCCCCTGGTGTGTTGGGGGTGGGGGTGCACATGGGGGTACCTCCCTGCATTTGGATGCACAACGTGGCAGGCACCGCGTGGTGCCTGCCACGTTGTGCATGCAAATGTGCAACATGCATTTTTTACATTGCAGCGGGTGCTGCTGAAAGCACCGTCTGCCGCAATGTGAAAAATGCGAGATGCGCCAACCAGTGTAGTGGGCGCATCCTAATCTGCATCACTGGACAGCTGCACATATGGCGGGCGGTCCCTTTTGCCTTTACGGTGGCGGGCGGACTTTGTACGCCCGCCATCGTAATAGACCCCTAAAAGTCTGTATTTACTACTCCCACGCCAGTTACTATTAATTCTGGGTAGGTTCTGGAAGCTAAACTTAATTAATTTACTATTATCACTCCAGTTAGTATTAATTCCGGGGAGATGCTGAACACAAAACTTAATTAATTTATTATACCCACTATAATTATTATAAAGTCAAATAATTTAACAAATAATAAACATATCTAATTGTCTATTCGCAAAACAAATATTATAATATATCTAACTGTGCTCTACATTACAATTTAATGATTTAATAATTGCTATTATTTTGTATAGTATATATTTAAAAATTTTAATAATTTTGGTATGTTATAAAATTGTTATACATATATTTAAGATATATTTTTTAATAACAGTGTCTTTTTCTAAATATGAGAAATTACATCTAGATAATATTTATTTTAAATACTAGAAGGAATACTTAATATTATATATTACAAATGTATATATATATATATATATATATATATATATATATATATATATATATATATATATATATATATCATGTTTTCATAAATTAATGTATTAATCAATTGTGTACATTATTATTATTGCATTATTTAACAGTGTACTTTTTAAATAATAATAATAAAGATTTAAATATTAGATATTATTTATATAAAAATATACAGTACAAACACATAATATTATATTAGTTGTTTTCCTTTTTTATAAAAAATAACTTTTTATAATATTGTAACAATTTTTGTAGAACACTCACCAAAATTATACACTTTAAACACAACTTCAAAAAACATAAACAATAATTTTTAAATAAAAAAAAATCAAAAATCAATTTTTTATTTCAGATTTATTAAATTTTTAACTACATTTTTTTAAAACAATCCCCCATTATACCTTATAAACCTAACTTCCCGCTCCTAAAAAATATTTTCTAAATTTGAAAATATATTTTCTAAATTACATTTTTAAATTTCGAATTTATTACAAAGTTAATTCAAATATTTTTAAACACTCCCCACCCTTATCCTCGATAAACCCAACATCCCGGCTCCTAAAAAAATGTTTTCTAAATTCGAAAATATATTTTCTAAATTAAGGGGTCTATTAGGATGGCGTGTGGACTCTAGTCCGCCCGCCACCATAGCGGTACTGGGACCGGCCGCCAGTGGTGCGGCTGTCCCGCACCACCAATTAAGATGTCACCGCCACGGTGATGGTGGCATCCTGCATACATTTGATTGGGGTGTGCGGTGCTGTAAGCAGCGCCCGCCACAGTGCAACACATGCATGTTGTGCATTGGCATGCACAACGTGACAGGTACCGCGCGGTGCCTGCAAACTTGTGCATGCCAATGTTGGGGGGTAACATGGGTACCTCCCAAGTGCAGCCCACACCCCTCCACTCCCCTGGGGGCCTGCAATGGGCCCCCAAAGAAAACAATGTATGCCTTTCCATGGCGGTGTCTCCGCCATTGAAAGGTATGGGAACCGCCAGCATCATAATATGGATGGTGGTGCCTGCAAGGCACCGCCACCATATGATGGGTCTTTTCCACCCCGTAGGCATATGGGCCGATTTACTACTGGCGGAAAACTGGCGAACGGTCTTTCCGTCCGCCTGGGTCCCCACCGCCATCGTAATATGGTCGGGGAAATGTTAGGCGGGCAGAGTAGAATTGGGGGCAGATCACCACCGCCATACAGGCGGTGGCGATCCCCCCGCCATCCTACAAAGACCCCTAAATTTTTTTATTTTGAATTTATTACAAATTTAATTCAATTATTTTAAAACACTCCCCACCCTTATCCCCTATAAACCCAACTTCCCACTCCTACATATAATTTTTTCTAAATTCAAAAATATATTTTCTAAATTAAATTTAAAATTCTTTGAATTTATTACAAATTCAATTCAATTATTTAAAACACTCCCCACCCTTATCCCCTATAAACCCAACATCCCGCTCCTAAACACAAATTTTTTAAATTCAAAAATATATTTTCTAAATTAAATTTTTACATTCCGAATTTATTACAAATTTAATTCTATTATTTTAAAACAATCCCCACCCTTATCCCCTATAAACCCAACATTCCGTTCCTAAAAAATATTATACACATTTTATTTTTTATAACATTAGCTAACTATAATTATACTCAAAACAAACTTTAAAAATAGTAAAATAACTATATTTTAACACAACAATATTTTTACATACATCGATATTTTTAACACTCAAAATCGATATTTTTAAAATCGATATACATAACATCGATATTTAATACTGTTGATATACTAATCTCGATATTTATGTATATCGATATTAAAACATTGATATTCTGTCTACTTACACTTACACACACCTCATTCATACATCAAACCAGATCAGGAGGACAAGTATTTTCTTATATCATCCTAAAGTGCAGAACAACCTCCCACTCCACATCAGAACCTCTTCATCTTATCATGAAGTCTACAAGATGCTGAAGACCTAGCTTTTCAATTATCTAACCTACCATAGGCAGGGCAAGGCACACACACCTGCTGATTACCAGCAAATACACATAACACATAACAAGTACAACCATAAGTGAAGAGCAATCACGAAAGCCTGTTAGCTGATGGTGAGTGGACCAAAGGCCATTAGAGTTGACTTTATAACCTAAACAGGTAGTCTCAATATCCTATTAGATCATGATGGGGCTAAATAAAATGTTAACTAATGGGGACGTAGTTTCCTTATAAGGTTTAATCATTGACAGGAAGATGAACTGACTGCAGTTAGGTGAAAATGCTCAGAAATTGTTGTATCTAATTTGTTGAAGGAAATGTACATAATCTTCCAAAATACACGCAGCATGGTTTGATGCAGAACGTGGAAGGTCTAAATATAAATTAAGCTTTCAACCACAATTTCAGCAAAGCTAGATGAATTGAAGGAAGATAAAGTTGAAGTATGAATACTGCTACATCTACAACATACCCTTAGGAGATTGAATTTCCTAAAGGATAGAGTGGATGCAAAAATAAAATCACAACATGTTTTAGCCAATGGTATCTTTCAGCAGCAATGAATGCAAGAATATGAAAGTACCAGCAATGTATACATAGCTCACTTCTCCCTTATATTTTGCTCCATGCTGGAGAGCTACAAATATGAATACATTCAAAAAGTGACAATAAAGGATAACTATTTGAAATGTGTCAATCTGTAAAACTAAGGTGAGCATTGAGACCAATTGCATAAGGTCTAAAGGTATTTGTTACTGTCTATAATGGATAGTAGCCATAATAAATCTCCTGCCTAAGGTCATAATATATATAAAAAGAAAGAGTCCCAGCCTTCCTGGAGGAAAAGACCATGCCATTTTATTGAATAAAAATAAAAAAATCAATGCTGAATGATTCAGACTCTTGGTACTGTTGGATATTACTGTCACAAAGTACATCGTGTGGAACATGAGCAAGATCAAGGAATTGATAACTGATGGCAATCTACTGCTCTTCGGCTGGACCAATTTTCAGAAAACCGTGCAATTATTCATAATTGTCTAGTACAATAAAATTATGTAGTGTAACAGCTGAAATAGAAAGCTCTTCCAGCAGTTCTGATTGGCTGCCATGTGCTAATCAGAATGGGTGTCTGTGGTTACTGCAAGTCATTAGCAAATTTCTCTGAAGTCACTATCCTCATGTACAATCACGGACTAATTCATGACTGACAGGAGTGGAGACGGACTGTTAAACTTGCAGTGGTTTGTGGTTCATGGCAAAATACAACCTCCCATGTGCTTCCCTCCAATGATTGGAGGAAGCATATCAGCAGAATTAGTAATTTGTGAATGTATGCCAAGATTTGATTCACTTTACCACTAAATGAAAAAAATTATTTGCCTGGGGGGGGCGGAGCTAGCTTGAGCAGAGAATGGCCGCCTGAGCCTAGCTCTCCGCCACGTCGGAGCAATATTTGACAAAAATCCTACAGTAGATCGGTGTTTTACCTCATCAAACGGCAGATCCAGCGTTCGGAGCACGGGAGGGAGCGGCGCGGCGGGACTCGAGGCGGCCCGCACAAGTGGCAAGCAGACGGCGTTTGGAGGCGGCTGACAGGCCTCAAAGCTCCGGCCTAAATTACTGACTCCCAGGAGAGGGCCGCTCATGGAGCGCGACGCAGGCACTCGCCCTCCGTCCCAGTGCAGGCAGCATTGCTTATGAGGAGAGCCTGACATTGGTGAACCAACTTGGGGAGAGGCTGCTGCGGGCTCGTAGGTCCCCGCATTATTGAGGACTTGGTGGCGGACCTGAGCCCAGGAGAGAGCGCGCTGGGGACTACACTATTGGGAGCGGCGGCCATTACTGCAGGGCAGTGAGTGATACCTGGCATCCTTTCACGTCGGGCGCAGAGCCGGAGACGCCTCGGGGTCCACCTGCAGTGTTTGGAACAGTGTGGTGCCACAGCTCAGCGCTGCGGTGACTTGAGGCTCCCCCCTCCCCCCTCTTGTGAGAGAACACGAGCTTTAAGGAGGCTCTGTGAACGGGTGACTGACCCTACTGCCTTCGCTTTGAGGACTACCCAAGGGTGAAAACAAGGCGCCCTTTTCTTTCATTGTGTGCACTGTTATTGTTGATGCAACACAAGTTTGGCAGGGGGTTTGCACCGTATGGTGGCGCACATGGTGGCTGGCAGAGGCGGAGGGCTTGACAGGTGAGGTGCCATCCTTGATCCCCCCCCTCGCCCATACACAGCTTGGAGGCATGTACAGAGAGGGCACATTGGTGTGACGGGAGGTCCAGTTTCCAGCCCATCTAGGTACAGGAGAGTGGCAGAGGTCGCTGGTTTGGACAACAACTGCGACGGACCGATCAGGAGTGGCGGAGCCGCTTGCGCAGCTGGTTTCAAAGCGCCCTCCACTTCGACACGACGATACAAGCCCGAGCCCCTGCAGGTGAGGAATGTTCTATTGCGGACATGGGAAGGGGAGACAAGACACAAGCCAAGCTTTCATTCGAGCAGAAGCGATCGAAGTCTCAGGATGGCGCCTCGGGAGTGGACTCGAGACCGCGGTCCCCTGCAGGTGAGGACACAAATATGGACATTCGAACCATGCTCCAGTCCATGGAGAAAACACTGCAGAGCGGCATTGCATCACTGGGCATCAAAATGGATGCGCTATCATATAGGATGGACAGAATGGCGGAACGCATTGACAAACATGCGGAAAGGGTGGATATGTTAAAGAGGCGAATCACGGAGGTGGAAGAAGCGCACACCACCCTGGATGCAGACCACAAGCAATTGGGGAAAGTACTCAGGGTCCTCCAGGACAAAACGAAAGACTTAGAGGTGCGTTCTCGGAGATGCAACCTGAGGATCACGGGCCTGCCGGATACCACAGCCACTGGCAACATGGAGCAATTCGTGGAGAAACTTTTGGTAACTCTGCTTGGAGAGGGGGTCTTCTCCAACATGTTTGTGGTGGAGAGAGTACATTGGTCCCTCGGACCTAAACCATTGGTAGGGGCTCCGCCTAGACCGATAATTGTGAAGTTACTTAACTACGAGATCGTGATGCGGCGCTGCGGATCGCCAGGGAAAAGAAGGTTTTGTGATATGAAGGCTACGAAGTGTTGCTGTACCCAGACTTCACGGCAAGAGTCCAAGAGGCAAGACGTCACTTTGCACCACTGAAGAAACAACTCTACCCGGTGAAGATGAAGGTGAATAGACAAGGGCGATCGCATGTATTTATGGATCCCAAGTCCCTGCAGCAGGCCATCAAGCGCTGGGCGTCGGAACGACAAAGCTCCCCGGAAAGCAGACTCCTGGATGAGGCAGCTGGAGGTCCACTGGACGAGCAGGACTGAGGTCAAGTGCTGATAGCACGCAAGAAGAGTAATGGGTAAGGTGTGGAGGTTTGGGTGGGGAGGTGCACAACAGGTGGACTGAAAGAGAGGCAATCCTGAATGTGTAGGATAGACAGTGACATTAGTCCTTCAGACACTAGGCGGGGGGCATTGTAACTAATTGTACATTTTTGGGGTGCTTGTGACTATGCGCTCTGGAGGGTGAACCTAGGCCTGGTGCGATAGTTGAAGGCAACAAGACTGCACAAATGGATAATAGCTGCACAAAGTCTGCTGGACTGGGAAGATTTGTGAATGTTAAATTGTTTGGAGGTGACCATCAGAAATTACTGTGAACTGAGTTATCTGAAGCGTGCACGGTTGGGCAGGGTATGGTTTTCTGAAGTTGTGGACTGATCCTTACACGCAGAGCTACCTTCGCCTCAGAGTGCCTTACACAGAGGGGGGAACGGGTGGTTGGGGTTGGGGGTGACATTTACTAATGCAACCAATTTGGGGGTGGTCAACTGTGGGAGGTAATGGGAGTACATGTGGGGAGTTTTCAGAAGTGTTGGGGGGAGTTCTTTTTTTTTGCTTGGAATGATTTGTAAATGGCTCACAATATGCTACACACAGGTACGGAACACTCGAGTGGTTACAGAGAGGTTGCAGAGGATGGAAACTACATTGGATTTGAGAGATCTAGCAAGGTCCTGCCTATTTGCGGATGCACATAGTACAGAGACACCACACATAAATGGCAGGGGACGATGAGGGCATCGGGCGGAAAATTATAGACAATCTGAGCGCCCTGACATGGAACATTAGGGGACTTAATGATCACCGTAAGGTCCGGAAGGTGCTCAATTACCTACACAGGAATAATATTGATGTGGCAACAGTAGGGAAAACATTGGATAGCGGAGGGGTTAAAATTACTATTCCCACTCCAGTGAGTGTAACAGTAGGGAAAGCGCTGGATAGCGTAGAGGTAAAAATTACTATTCCCACTCCAAAGAGTGCAACAGTAGGGAAAACTTTGGATAGCGTAGGGGTTAAATTTACTATTCCCACTCCAGTGGGTGCAACAGTAGGGAAAGCGTTGGATAGCGTAGGGGTAAAAATTACTATTCCCACTCCAGTGGGTGCAACAGTAGGGAAAGCGTTGGATAGCGTAGGGGTTAAAATTACTATTCCCACTTCAGTGGGTGCAACAGTAGGGAAAGCGTTGGATAGCGTAGGGGTAAAAATTACTATTCCCACTCCAGTGGGTGCAACAGTAGGGAAAGCGCTGGATAGCGTAGGGGTTAAAATGACTATTAATTAATTAACAATTAACAATTTTAATTAATTTACAAAATTAATTAATTATTATTAATTTACTTCCCACCCTATCCCCCTATAAACTCACAACCCACTACATAAAATAATGTACTCAATATTAATTATTTATCAATTAAATATTTATAATTAATTACCAATTATATTTTTATTAATTACCAATTAATAATTATTTAACAATTATTATTATTTAACATAATTAATTAATTATTATTAAATTACTTCCCACCCTATCCCCCTATAAACCCACAACCCACTACAGAAACTAATTTACTAAATAATAATTATTTATAAATTAAATATTTATTATTAATTACCAATTATATTTTAATTAATTACCTATTAATAATTAATTAACAATTATGTTATACTTGTCCCTGCTGCCCTGCATAGAATGTGTGACGTAAGAGCCTGTTAGAATGTTCTGTGTGGATGTCTGGCAGTTGAATCTAGACTGAGTGGCAGGAGGCCACTCCTGGTGGGGTTTCCCATTATATATATCTTACCTACCAACTTACCTGATTGAAGAAACATCAAGAAAGCATATGGACTACCTGGCTTTATTTACAACATTTTTGGCGACATTTTACACCTACATTGTGGAGCAGGGTTCCTGCGCATTTCACGGAGACAGCAAGGAAATGTTAGAAAGTGTCAAAATGTAAGGGACGCCCGACTAGAAGGTACTGTGCATCCGCGATTACTCTGTCGCAGTGAGTTCTACACAATAATGGGGATATATTGCTCGGGAGCAGACATCGAGCTCCGGTGCTTAAAAGAAAGCCGATGGGAATGAAAACTTGTACTCTGGAAATGCCGCTATGACATTACTTAATGTATTTGAATTTGTTTTGGCTTTAATGTTTTCCCATGTTTGTTTAGAGTTTCTTGTGGAACGTGAGTCTGTTGGCGTTCCATCACCAGTTTGTGGCTGTGCATGGTATTACACCATGAAAGAGTTATTCATGGATTTGTTTAGACAGTGATTTTTTTTCTGGGGGTCTGCACGATTATAACATCAGTGTTTTGTGTTCACTCACTGTTTTTAGGTACATGAGATGACGAACAGGGTGTTTTAGGTCACTCATTTATGTTTCATGTTTCTCAGTAGAGTTGAGAATGTTTAATATTCAAATGTTTTAGGGGTAATGTGGGGGTTGAGATAGGAGCTAAGTGCTCTGTGTTGAGATAGGAGCTAAGTGCTCTGTATTCAGATAGGAGCTAAGTGCTCTGTGTTCAGATAGGAGCTAAGTGCCCTGCGTTTTTTTGTTTTTTTTTGTTCATAGGATGGTCTCATTCTTTAAGTTTAAGGGAGTTGTGTGTTTGAAATGTCACAGGGCATTATGTGCTCTGTTGCTTTTGGGTTGTGGAGTGATAAGTTTAAATACTTACTTGAAGTTTAATGGAGCTTGCATTTCCAATTTTTCAAATATTTTACATGGAGTTACAGGGAGCTTAGAGTTCCACCTTTAAACATTTTTATGGAATTTGAGGGAACTTGGAGTTCCACTTTCAAATATTTTATTTTTATGGAATTTAAGGGAACTTGGAGTTCCACTTTCAAATATTTTATTTTTATGGAGTTTGAGGGAGCTTGGAGTTCCACTGTACTGTTACGCCGTAAAATTGGGACCTTTTTGCCTCTTACTGACCTGGCCAGTCGGTTTGTTTGGTTTTTGGGTTGAGTATGTGATGCGTGGGCGTGATAGTGTGTTGATTATTTCGTTGTGTCAGTAATGCTTATTTAAGGAAGGGAGAAGGTGGTGTGAATGTTATTTATTCGTTTGCGTGATTGGTTTGTGAGGATGTTAAATTGCTAATCTTATCTTGTTTTACATTTATGTGGAAATTGCGTGATGTGACTTGCTATCTCATTTTCTCTCCGCAATTTCTATTCATCTCTCTCGTTCATCAAATCAAAGAAGGGAGATGTGTTATACTTGTCCCTGCTGCCCTGCATAGAATGTGTGATGTAAGAGCCTGTTAGAATGTTCTGTGTGGATGTCTGGCAGTTGAATCTGGGCTGAGTGGCAGGAGGCCACTCCTGGTGGGGTTTCCCATTATATATATCTTACCTACCAACTTACCTGATTAAAGAAGCATCAAGAAAGCATATGGACTACCTGGCTTTATTTACAACAAATTATTATTAATTTACATAATTAATTAATTATAATAAAATTACTTCCCACCCTATTCCCCTATAAACCCACAACCCGCTACAGAAAATAATTTACTAAAAATAATTTATTAATCAATTATTATTTTTTACAAATTATATTTTAATTATTTACCAATTAATAATGAATTAACAATTATTATTAATTGACATAATTAATTAATTATAATTAAATTACTTCCCACCCTATTCCCCTATAAACCCACAACCCGCTACAGCTTTATATTACACAATTATTAAAGATTAATAAAAGCTACCTTATTTTCGATTTTTTTTTTGTCTATATTCTATCTAGTTGATATTATGTCTAGTCTATATTTTTGATTCGATATTTTGGCTATTAATATCGATATTACTCAATATTTTTGTAGTCTATATTATGTCTGGTCGATATTTTGGCTAGTCTATAGTTTTTTACTCGATATTTTGTTAAAACGATATTTTGGAATTGATATTATGTCTGTTTACCCATCTGTCACATTCATCTGAATCTCGCAGCTTATACCGATATAATCGCGCAGGTGTGTAATACAATCTGTGTATAAATTTGTAATGTAATAGTCTAAGCCTACTACTAGAGGAAATACGCTCAGTTTGTTACATGCTGAATGTCCATTGTTCATCAGTCAGCTCTGTTCCCATTTCATGCTCCCAGCGCGCTTTCGCATCAGGAGGGCACACATCCCTAAGTGAGCGGACCATCTTGTATATGGTGGACACCAATCGCTTTGGTGTGGCAGTCTGAAGTATTTTGTGTAGAGGTGCGAACACCTGGGGTTCTTTCAGAAAATCAGGAGTAAGTGTCTTGAATCCCTGCCGAAGCCGAATATATAAAAAGGTGTCAAGAGGAGATCATTGAGCGCCCGTAAGCAAGTCTTCTAGGGTGTGGAACATTCAGTTTGTATATAAGTCCCCCCATTTCGTAACTTGCATGCGTACCATAAGCTTGCGAAAAATAGCCTCCTGCAGTAGAGGCATATTCGGGTGATAAACTAGAGGGAGGAGTGGTGAGTACAGTAGGAAGATATCCAGTATTTTACCTAGTTGGTTCCATGCATTGACTGTGCTCAAGACCGTCGTCTGAGTCTTGTCTCTGCCTGGGTTGGGTAAAAACAATGCACCATTCAGTGGGACAGGCTGTGCCAGCCAGTGTTCCGCCGCAATCTGTGGCATATACCGAGGCTGAAAGACCCAGTAAAAGGCAAAGTGAGCCTGAGCGCTGTAGTAGTAGAGTTCAAAATCCGGTATGTCGAATCCACCCTGTATATACGGTCTCGTCATAATCTCCCATTTCAATCGTGGATGTTTGCCCCCCCATACCAAGCGAATGAGTTCAGATTGGAGTTGCTGGAAGAAGTAGCATCCCGGTAAATAGGAAATATTTAAAAATAAGTACAGTAACTGCGGCAGTACCACCATTTTGGTAAGGGATATCCTGCCTGCCATAGAGAGAGGGAGCGCGATCCATCTGGTAACTTTGTCAGTGAAGCGGGACATAACGGTACCATAATTGAGTCTCATAAGCTTGTCTCTGTCTCTAGAGATGCAAATTCCCAAGTATTTAAGTTCATCATCGCACCAAGTGATAGGATAGTCCATAGGGAAGCTAACAGTCATGTGCGTTAGAGGAAATAGGTAAGATTTGCTCCAATTGATGTGTATACCAGATAGCCTGCCAAATCGTATAAATTCTCGAAGCACAGGGTTTAAGTTGTCTTGAGGGTCACGGATATACAGAGTAATGTCATCTGCATACATAGACACTAAAATTTGTCTCAGAGAGCATTGTAGTCCCTTGCCATTATGATGTTGCCTTAATTTGGAAGCAAGTGGCTCGACCGCCAAAGCGAAAAGCAGAGGCGATAGGGGACATCCCTGCCTAGTGCCTCTAGTAATATGTATATCTTGGGACAGTTTCCCGTTGATAAGGACCTTAGCCAAAGGCGTTTCATATAGCAGTTTGATCCATGAGAGGAAAATTGGTGGGAAGCCCATACGTGCCATTATTTCTAGTATGTAGTCCCATTCTAATGAATCAAAGGCCTTGGTGGCAGATCTTCCGATACATTATTCATGACAGAAAAAAAAGTCTGTAAGTTATGGGAGGTAGCCCTGCCAGGGACAAATCCAGACTGGTCAGGTAGAACTAGATTGGTCATAAGGAGATTTAATCTGGTGGCAATAAGTTTAGCTAATATTTTGACGTCACAGTTAAGAAGTGACAAGGGCCTGTATGAGTCGCAACTAGTCGGGGACTTCCCAGGTTTTAACAGCGAAGTAATGAGGGCGGTACTCATAGATGGGGGGAGATGGTCCACTTCAAGAGCGTCTTCGTATATTTCCTTAAGCACTGGGGCCATAAAATCAATGTATGTTTTATATAATTCAACGGGTATCCCATCTAGTCCAGTGGCCTTGCCCGATTGCATGCTCATAATAGCATCTCGGACCTTTTCAATTTCAAATGGTGCAGCCAAAAACCGTCTCTGGGCGTCGCTAAGCCATGCCAGAGCTACGTCTTGTAGATAATCATTCAGGTCCAGAGGCTCAGATCGAGACGTAGAATATAAAGCAGTGTAATGTTGGACAAATGTATTCAATATTTGCGTGGTGTCTCTATATATTGCTCCGTCAGTCCCCTCAAGTTCAAGTATAGTGTTAGGTTGTCGCGACAGTCGGACCACAGATGCCAAAGCTTTACCGGGCCTTTCCCCTTCGTTATATCTCCTAGCAGTCCAATACTTTCCTCCAAACTTAGCTTCCCTATCGGCTTCTTCAGCATACGCCGTAATGTTTTTTCCTAATTTTTGCAGCGTTATCATTGTCGGGGTGTAGGGCCAGAGAGCTTTCCAGTGCCTTGAGTTCAGCTTCAAGCTTATTAAGCGTACCTCTGATGCTCCTAAGGACCCCCGATCCCTTAGAGATGCAAATGCCACGCAATGTGACCTTGAAGGTCTCCCAAATAGTCTCAACCTCCGCTACGGTGCCCTTGTTTCGTGCAAAGAATCCTAGCATTTCTTCTCACAATTCCTCCTGGAAAACAGTGTCTAAGAGGATGGTAGGTTGCAGTCACCAAAAGAAACTGGGGGGGCTTATATCGTCTGCGGTCAAAGTGAGACGAACCGGTGCATGGTCCGAGTATGTTCTGGCTAAGTGTGTCACTTTCGATATCGCTGGGCAGAGGGCTGTCGACATCGGCAGGTAGTCTATGGGTGCCCATGTTGCTGCATGTGCGGTATAGTGGGTACCTTCAAGGGTAGCGGGGTGTATATGTCTCCAAGTGTCAGTGAGATTGTAATCTTGTACTATGTTGCGCACCGTAATACGGGCTTTGGTGTAATGGTGGGGGGATGGATTAGATCTATCCACCTGGGGGTCCATTGCCAAGTTAAAATCTCCTCCCCATATGATTTTATCAGGCCCTGCGGCTATCACCGCCGCCCATAATTCTGTGAAGAATTGTGGATCGTCTACATTAGGCCCATAACACCACACAAGGGTGACCGATATATGGCCTAGCCTCCCCCACATTATACAGTAGCGTCCACATGTGCTGCTTTTTTGACTTACTAGTGTGAACGGGGCGCCTTTTTTACCAAGGATCGCAGTACCCCTGGCATATGTTGAGTAAGAGGAGAAGATAGTGTGGGAAGCCCATCTACGAGCGAATGTCGGAGTGCCTTGTGGGTGAAGGTGCGTTTCTTGTAGAAAAGCGAACTGTATATTATGTCTATCAAGATACTATAACACATGTCTCTTTTTCCTGGGATCTCCCAGACCCCGTACGTTCCATGTTAGGAAATTTAAACTAGAGCGCGGTGTCTGTTGCATAGTAGCGGGTAAGGGTGATAAGAGGGTGCACGCTGAACCTGCCAAGGTCTCCCTATCCACAACAAGTTTATCTCAGCATTTCCCAATATCAGATTTGTTGACATACAGCATCGTCTATACCAGTTTGTCGTACAAGGATAGCCAATAGTACCAAATAGTATCATTTCAAATAGTGTCCCTCCAGAAACATCAGACCCCAAACACACCGCAACCTCATAACCATCGTGCTCTCTACTCCTATGCAGTAACAATAGAGCAACTAACCATTGTGCATTTTGTCCCCTCCCCCCTCCCCCACCCACTGCAGCAACCCAAACTTGCCAGAATAGTCTCCCCCCCACCGAAAAAACTCCCCAAGGGTTGAAACAGTCCCCAGTAGTCAAACCTGAACATTGGGGTACGCCCATAAGGGGAAACACATAGAGAGCGCACAGCCACGTCTCTCTCCACCAGCCACAGGTGCCAGCCGAGCATCAGAGATGACGGGGAGAAATAGTGGTCCCTGACATACATTACCGCTGGATTATAGGCACAGGGCCTTCGCATGGGAGTATCCGATGTCCCAAACCAGTTTACGTCATACAGTGTTCAAGGTCTTTCAGTCAACAAGATCAACAAGTGGCGTTCCATCGTCCGATCAGGCTTCATCATCAGTTTCCGGTGAATTCTCCTGGCGTGCCGTCTCTCCACCATTGCCCCTTCGCTGTGCTTTTTTAATGGCCTTTAGATATTCTTCTACCTGGTGAGGCTTAGTGAAAAAACGTTGTTTCCCCTGGTGAGTAACACGAAGTTTCGCAGGATACAAGAGAGCATAGTCAATCTCCGCAGCACGGAGCTTCCGTTAGACCTCCAGGAATTTGCGACGTTCCTCTTGTGCAATTGCAGTGAAATCAGGGAAAATGGAAAAAGCCACACCATTGTAGGACAAGTTTTGCTTGGCACGGGCAGCTCGTAATGCCACATCCCGGTCACAATAGTTTAAAAGGCGAGCTATAATGGGCTGAGGTGGAGCTCCAGGTTTGGGAACAGGAGCCAATGATCTGTGTGCCCGTTCGACTATAAATTGTGTGGAGAAGGCATCAGCCCCAATGGACGTAAGAAGAAGTTTTTCCACATAGTCTTCCATCCGCCCTGTGTCTGTGGATTCTGGAATGCCCGAGACGCGGATGTTATTGAGTCTACTGCGGGCTTCCAAGTCCTCGTTCTTTGCAGCGATAACTCGCAATAAGTTGTCCATACGTGCTAGTTGAGTCGTGTGGGTGGCAGTAGTGTCGTCATTGTCCGAAATTCTCCTCTTGGTCTCCGCAAGCCGGTCTTCATGTTGGTCCACTTTATGCACCAAGGCATCCATTCTGGAGGTAAGTCTATCAACCTTATCCACAACTGTGGCAAATCCCTGGTGCATTTCTTGTAGTATTTGTTGCATATCTAAGTCCCCAGGAGGAGTGTCACTGCACGTCGCACCTGCACCAGTTGTTTTAGGGTCAGGCGTGGTAGTCTTGGATTTATTTTTGTGGGTTGCATCAAAGGTGAGTTTTGGTTGTCGATTGTCCTGTCTCACCATGTTGCCTCCGGTTCCGCTGGGTCTCAGAGACACCGCCGACCTGTTGTGCCCTTGGTTGTTCAGTTGTACTACAATGAAAGAGTTGCAGCTATGCTACCGTGCAACAGGGAGTAAGAGTTGTTGCAAAGACGAGCACACCGGCACCACGTCGCAGACAATCCCTTAGCTGGCGCAATGAGTGGCTCAGCACTATAGGCGGAGGAGACGTCGCAATTCACGAGGGGCTGTTTCAGGCCAGCTTGTCCGTTCTCTCAGGCTCAGCAGCGTACAAGGCCAACTAGTAACCCAGGAGTGCCTTAAGTAAAAATGTTCCTGCAAGGAAATCTCTGTTGCAGGTATCTCGTGAAGGTGGGCAGCTCGTTAACCCAATTGCGGAGGTCAGATGCAGCACCCGTCATGGGGGGGGGGGGGGAGGCCGGCGCTTGGTCAGGCCGCAATGCTATCCACAGTGATAGGGCGCGGTCCGCACCCTCCCGGCGGTACACGCGCCCTCCCGCCGTGCCGCAGGTAAGCCAATGCGCTGCTCCAATTCGGTGCCTCCGAGTTCCTCGTATCTTCACAGCGCGCCCGCCCCGCCACAGAGCAATGGCACTTATAAGGGGGAGGGGGGGGAGGTCACCGGTGTCCAGGGATATGTGACCTCGCCTGCAATCATGCCAGTTCCCCCACTCACCGCACAAAGGAAGGCTCCGGGCCGGGCGTTTCCCCGCTCGGGTCTGGAAGAGCAGTCTACAACCGGCTGGGGGAGGGGGAGTTCAAACACTCGCAGGCTGGTGCCGAAGGGCAGAAATGTCACCTGTCCTCACCAAGCCGAAGTCGTTCTTCAGTTCCTTCCAGGCAGCTGAGGAGGGGGGGTGGGATGAGCACACCGCCCGTAGTGCAGCAAATGTGGGATGCGCTGCGGTCCCCAGAGCAGGATCGTCGCCTTGGGCCTGGTGCCTCGTGGGAAGCCCCGGGCTTTCCTAGTGTCACAACCCGTAGTGCGTTACAGCAGGGGCTCCAACGGCGTCCTCGGGGGAATCTTCCGCACCGATTTTCTCAGGCACCACATCGGAGCCACATAAAATCCGGTCGAGTCTGGTGGGGTATGTAGGTAACCCAATTGCTGAGTTTGGGTGTAATTATTGTCCAGCAACCAAGGATAAAGATCAGATAACGGATCCAGGAAACAGGAGCCTCACCAAAAGGCAGCCATACTGTGTGTGCGCCCTCTAGCGCCCCTCATTCATCCAGATTGTTAAGCACAGAATTTCAAAACAAGCTGAGAGCACCTCTCTAGTCACTCACACAACATAAAAGTGGCTCAAAACAACACACTTCCTCTACACACCATGCATGGTGTCGCATGCAACCTGTGTGGTCAAATGCCCAACTGACCCACATTTGAGTAGTAAGCGTTATATAAATGATACAGTAAAAGAAGTACACTTTCAAAACTTCCCATAAACCATGGACTTTTTTTAATTCATTTGAAAATAAATACTTCCCCCAATATTTTTTAATTTTAAGTGTGGGGAGCTCCCCGATTACTTCATACAGGGCCAGCTTTAGGGCAGTACGACCGGTGCAGCAACACCTAGTACTGAGCCTTGGGCGTCGTGTTTAGAAATAACTTATGAATTTAATAGTTTCTGCTTTAGAATTCCTTGTCTGTCCTGCAGTTTTTAGGCAACAACAAAAATGTCAAGATAACGCTCATGATTAATGTTCCTGCTGGATAGCGAAAGAGATTTGTCTAGTGGCAATTTTGACTTACCATACAGAAGCGCAGAGGGTTAATATGCCAGCTGCAAAGAATGTGTACCCTGCAGATAGGAGAACTGTATTTATGTGGATAGCTCAGTGGGTTTATCAGACAGATACTTTTGCTACTTGCTTTTCATAAGTTACAGCCCTAAGCAAGCCAAGTGGCCTATGAATTGCCATCAAAGAGCTGCAAGACCAAGTCACTGGTCTTCCCTCTGACCCTGGTCACGGAGGAATTCGAGATGGAGTATCCATTACAATGGACCACGGACTTGTTACGGTATTTAGGGCTTAACCTTCATACTGAACCAGAGTTGCTTTTGCGGGAGAACTACGGCAGGGTTATTGATAAACTGGAGGACGATGTGGAGGCGTGGTGCAGGCTCCCCCTGTCTCTGATGGGGAGAATATCAATTATGAAAATGGTAGTTTTACCCCGGCTGTTGTTTCTATTCGTCAATATACCAATAGTCCTCTCCCGATCCTTTTTTCAAAGACTGACGCAGCTGATGCTAAAGTTAGCATGGGCAGGCAAGCAGGCGAGAGTCAAATGGCGAGTTAATGCCCAAAGAATGGGTCCGCTGGCTCTCGCCGTGCAGGGACAGAGGAGTGGTTAGAGCATTACAATTGCTACACTTGAACACTGTGGGAGACCTCTTTCATGAAGGAATGGCCAAAACGTGGGAACAGGTACAGGAGGGGGCAGGGGCAACAACGCAATTGCAGAAATTCCAGCTTTATAGGGCGCGACAGGCTATGATGGAGCACTTTGGTGAGGACATGCAGGAACCCCAGGAGATCCCTGAACTAACTTATGGTGTAAAAACTAGCTCCCCACACAAGCTGGTTACCAATATTTATAGGTTGGCAATGTCACACACGGTGCGTGACTACACGGCAGCCAGACTAGCCTGGCAGAGGGACCTACAAACCACAATCGATGACAAGATGTGGCAGTACCACTGCTCGAACACATGCCGAATATCACTGCATGGGAAACACAGGCTAATTCATTTTAAATTTCTCAACAGAGTATACTACACACCGGAGCGGTTATTTAGATATGGGCTCAGAGACGAAGCGACCTGTGAGAGGTGCTGCGCACAGACAGCTGATTTCATGCATTTAGCATGGTACTGTCCCGGACTTCATAAATTTTGGGGAGAAGTCTTCCGGGAATTGGGGAGGATAGTGGAAATGGAACTGACCCCTGACCCGGCATTAGCACTGCTGGGATTTTCCAAAGCAATCCCAAAAGCTGCCCATAGGCTCATAGACATGGGACTTTTAATAGCAAAAAGGGTAGTGGCTCTGTGCTGGATGAGGGGTCCGGTACCCACAGTGCAAAGATGGTCACACGACATGCTATACTGCTGCACGCAGACGGAGAATTATAGTGAGCTGCTCCCTCCGCGTAGCCTGCCCAAACATTTTTGGGGGTTGTACAGGATATATAAAGATGGGGCGTCTGTTGTGGAGAACGAGGGGGAGAGGGAAAATGTTGGGGTGGCGGAATAGAATACTGGTGCGCTTCCGGAGGGTCTGAGCGTAGACTGTGGTGAAAACGCTGCCTGCCCCATAGGGGTTGTTGACTCAACAGCTGTGTATCCTAATGACTAAATGAGATTCTCTGCAACCATGGGACTACTTGAAACTGTTTGCTATGTGGGTCAAGGAAAATTTGTAATACGGACATACCAGATGATAACTTGTTCTGTAATGTACCGTTCCTGGATGATAACATGCATAAATAAATTTTAATTTAAAAAGTAAAATTGTTTGCCTGACCGTGCCCAAAATGAAAATCTGTTATTTCGGAAATAAATGTTTATTTTCCAAAATTGTCAATCTGAAGTTTGCACATATAATCGTTGACTTTCAATAATAAGCATAAAGTTGATATTAGAATGATAATTTATGTTTTGGAGACAGTCATCACTGATGTTATTGCCTTGATGTTAGAGGGCACTTGCTTCTGTTATTCTTTTTCATGCATGATGAGGCATAATGACATGATGACAAATAAAGGTAACTCACCTGGGCCATAGACAAAGTTGCCCTTCCTCCAGCAATTAAGTAGCTACCACAATTCACCACTTCCAACTATGTGATCATGATGCTGCCCATATATGTGTACCCTGCAGATAGGAGAACTGTATTTATGTGGATAGCTCAGTGGGTTTATCAGAGAGATACTTTTGTTACTTGCTTTTCATAAGTTACAGCCGTAAGCAAGCCAAGTGACCTATGAATTGCTATCAAAGAGCTGCATACCAACGGCTTGAAATAGGATAGAAAGTGAAGATTTTTCCCCAGTCTTTCATTATCCTAATGTTGCTAAAATGGGTTTGGTTGGGTAGAAACACATTCTTATTAGTAAAACTAACGCCTACCACTGTGGTACTTTTTAAATTCTGAGTTTGTGCTTCTCCAGACCAAACATCCTTAAAATGTATTGCATACTAATAAGTATGACATGTGATTCCTACACCTTGTAATCCTTGTTGTTTTATGTAACATGTTCTATAAACTGATTTACGCACATATGATTTAATTCATGTGCGTGTGATGAAAAGTGCTTTGACACCCTACACTGGTATGAGTAGCACTATAAAACACATGAAATTCATGTGAGAGAGGGGCTATGGAGAGATGAGGATCACTGTTGGAGGGTACTCATGAGGTAAATTGTGGAGAAGGAGCTCATGGGGACATCAAAACAATTGTTGCACTGGGCAAAACCAGCCCTGCACTCACAACGCCCTTAGCCCCCAACTCTCAGGGATTTTGGGCTTGTTCTGTGTAATTTGACATGGATATTTACACCGCACCACTTCTTTAGGTCAAGCTTCCAGACCTGTTGTATATTATTTGTGGGCTTACAGTCCACCCACTGCTTTTCATTAATTTTTTTCCAGTGTCCTTTAAAAATCCTTGCTTGCTAGTGGTGAATTCTTCCTCTTTGTCCCTCCTTTTTTGTCTTATGATTCCTCCCAAGGAGCAGGGACCAAGTACTGTATCTCTACGCTTTGGTTGTTTATCTGTTCGTTTGGGGGACTGTTTATTTGTTTCTTTCCTGCTTATGTTACACTGTGGATGTGTGCTCAGCTTCGGCACCTGTACTTTGTTGCATCTTTGCTACTGCCCCCTCCTTACCCTGTTGTTGCTGTAATGTTTCCCTCTCTGCTTGTTTTCCCCGTTACTTGTGTATTTTGTTTCTTCTACCACACACCTTTTTTTTGTTCTATCTTCTTCCCGTGTGTTACACTAAAAAATACAGCATGTTGCTTTTTGGTTTATTTGCTGTCTAGCTGCAGCAAAATAGGGACGAGTTGGGGTATAATTTTTGCTGTGTTATGCACTAATCAGTTGTAGCCCTTCCGCTGGAACCCCATCCTTCCTTGGCTCTCTCAACCGGCCTGGTCTTTCATTTGTCTGCTGGAGGCTTTCTCTCCGTAACAGTCCAGTTCTCCTGATAGTCCTTTATCTGTGTCTGTTAATGTTGAAATGAAAGGCATAAAAAAGATTAAAAAGCTGGAGCTACTTTCAACACAGACCAAAGTATGATGTATCATACAAAACAAATATGCTAAAAAAACTAAAACAAATTCAAAAGAATGATAAACATTTTGCTATTTCACATAAAATTGTTTCCAGATTTATGCTCAATGTAGTCAAATAACTTCTGCTCCAGAACAACAAAATCTTCCCATTCCTTGATGGCTGATGTAATTTTCCGCGACTTTAAAGGCTGAAACTGTCTCCATGGTAAGAGTGAGAGAGCCACGTCTTGGAACATTGCTTGGGCGTATGTGGAAGATCTGTTGGTAGCAAATTTTGTAAGCATTTCTGGATGTATTGGGAGTGATTTTTCCCGATCAGACCAGAAGTTAAGGTTCTGCTGCTGCTGTGAAGATGACAGGATCGCAGGTATGGTTGCAAGAGACCTGGTGGTGGTTCGGTCCCTGTGCACTGTCTTTGGTAAGTGATTGAGCTAGAGGTTGCGTACAAGATATACTATGGAGAAGAGAGCAGAGAAGTACAGACTGAAGGCCAGAGATCACCTTGAACATGGGACCACCATGTAGGACAACCTGCTGTGCAGCTGATGAGCAATATTTAATCATTAGTCTTTTACCCCGAAATATATGCCTGCATTGCAAATGCTTTTTCATGGACTCGAGTAGAGCTCCCCGTGGTCCTGTGTAGAGTTACCGTTGAGTATGATTAGCTGCATGTGCTGCCAAACTGGGCACCCTCTCGCAATGAGGTGTTCGGTGCCATCTGTTTGGACGAACATTGAGGAGTTGGGTACACTTACACACACACAGGAGTATCAACTAGAATTAGAGGAATCATCCAACCGTTGACAATCTGGCTCTCCTTAGAACTGCTAGAGCCCAGTACAAAAAACATATCTTTAATGAGAAAGCCTCCTTTCTACGATCACAACTTGATCAAGCCAGAAACCGCCCTAGAGAACTCTTTAACATTGTTAAAAAACAAACCTCCACTGGCCCTCCTAAAATATTAGCCTCTGTTGAAAGATGCAAAGAAATTGCCAGTTTCTTTACGAACAAAATCAACAAGATCGAACTATCCTTCTCTTCCCTCCCACTCTCACTTCAATCTACTCCCATCCTATACACCCTCCCCAACACTCCTAGCTCTCTTCCATCCACTATTTCCACTCCTTTCGATCCTTCTCATCCCCTCCCTGCTCTACCCCAACAAGATACCTTTCCGAAAATAAGCCCCCCTGCTAAAAACAATGCCTCATGGAGTGATTTTAGTACAGTATCTGAATCTACGATCACTAATATCATTGCCAAACTAAAAACCTTCCTCCCACTCCAAAGATCCTCTTCCCGCCCTTTTGGTTCAAGAACTTAAATTTATCATTGCCCCTATATGGACCAAAATCATCAACTCCTCTCTTTCCACTGGCTGTGTCCCCACCTCCCTTCAGCTTGGTCAAATCTCACCCATTCTCAAAAACACCACTGCTGACCCCAATGACCTTACTAACCTTCGCCCTATCTCTAACCTTCCATTCCTCTCTAAAGCCCTCGAAAAATGTGTCCTATTGCAATTAGAAAAACATATCGCCGCCTTCAACCTCCTTGATGTTTTCCAATCCGGCTTTAGAAATGGATTCAGTACATAAACTGCTATGCTAAATGTCACTGATGACATTCATCGCTCCCTAGACAAAGGGGAATCCTCATTACTAATCCTCCTCGATCTCTCAGCTGCATTTGATACCGTCCACCACCCCACCCTTCTCAACACTCTCACAGACCGGTTCGGCTTAGATGGCAACGTATTCAAATGGTTCTCCTCATTCCTTCAAAACAGATCACAGCAAATCAAGCTCAGCCACTTTCTCTCTAAACCTCAACCTGTCTCACTCGGCGTCCCTCAAGGATCCATCCTCTCCCCAACCCTATTCAATCTGTTCATAGAACCACTCACCCTCATCCTCAAACAAGCTAATATCAATTACCACCTCTATGCCGATGACACCCAATTATATTACAAGATCAAATCCCACAAAGACATTCTCCACCTCAATGAGACCTTGACCAGAATTCCAATCTGGTTCCATCGGAACCATCTCAAACTGTGAACCCGAATAAAACTGAAATCATCCCTTTCTCCCCCAAAAACAACACCCTTCCCATTCAACTCTGGATAAATGGCATCAAAGCTCTTAACTGCACACTCTCCACCTCTAATTCTGTCAAATCCCTAGGCATCAGTATCGACCAGAATCTAAACCTCATCCTCCACATTAAAAATGCATCCAAAAGTGCGCTTTTCACCCTTCTCCACCTCAAGAAACTTAAACCATTTATTTCAGCAGACGATTTCAAACTTGTTGTCCAATCGCTTGTCCTTTCCAGGATTGACTATGGCAACGCCACTTTGGCTGGCACCCCTAAAATCCATCTTGCTCCGATGAAATCTGTCCTCAATCTAGCTGCGAGACTCATCTCTGATTGTAAAAAATTTGATCACATCTCCCCTGTCCTCAAAAATCTCAATTGGCTCCCAATAGAAGGAAGATACACCTACAAGATTGCCTGCATCACTCACAAAGCTCTTCACCAAAACACCCCTTCTTGCCTTACAACAAAACTACACAAAGCAGGTTGCTCCAGGTCCCTGAGGAGCACAAACTCCCTTGTCTTGATCCCACCCAGACTCGAATGTCAAAAGACCCAATCCCGTGCGTTCTCTGGTAACGCTCCTACAATTTGGAACTCTCTCCCTTCGCTGCAACCTCTCTTACCCTCTCTTCAAAAAGGAACTCAAAGTACTTATTCTCAACAAGTATTGGGATATCTAATGTTAATGACTATGACCATGTTCACTCCTCTTCCCACCCCCTCTCAATCCCTTTATTCTCTCACCCCCCCCTCTCCTCACCCCCCTCTCTCTCCTAACTTTTAATTATTAATTTTCCACTTAATTTCTATCTCTCCGTTTCTTTGCCTCCTTAGCCCTGTTGAATGCATTATCATACTGTAACTCGTTTTCGCTTAATTGTTAATTTTATCTCATTATGTTCACCATCCTTGTAAAGCCCTCTGATACTCTTGGGTCCAGTAGCGCTATATAAAACCTTTGAAATAAAATTAAATAAATAAATATGAGAGCAAAACCGTACCCCCAAAATTTGACCTCATCCAGTTCTCCCGCAGGTTAAATCATGTGTTCAGGCACCCTCTAAACATCAATCAGGAAACAAAAAACAGTTCAAATATGTATTTAGGCTGGTTTCAGTAATTCTTTAAAATGTAGCTCACCTCTTTCAATTGGCTGTATTGTGTATCATGGTAGCTACTATGAAGTGCTTACATTGTAATGTATGAGGGATCTCTTGTTCATCTCAAATACACAACGAATCATCACTCTTTAATTTTTCTCTTGAATTAATTGAAAACAGAAAGCAATCTTTTTTGTGGGGTTTTTTTTTACAGCAGCTCACGTTTCACTAAATTATTTAGTCAGGACTACAAATGCTAGCAAGACCTATTGGCTTTGCCTGTGTTTGTTCATAACAAGCTAATGTTACATGTCCAGTGTTCATTAAATAGCATAGAAGCCCACCCATGGGTGTGTGCGGCCGTTCATCAGTGGCACGTGAAGTAGCAGTAGATGTTTTAGCACCCAGGGTAATGTGCTGCATGGCTAAATACTTACAATGTCCCAAAGGCGAGACCTATTGGATATGTCAATGCTTTTTTTTTTTTGCAGTTTAAATAGTGCAGATTCGCCCAGCAAGGCATTGGAGCGAGAGCTGTACATGAGCACCAGTTACATTTCACGTTCATTTTTTTTCTTTTTTAGGCACGAGGATATCAATGGATTTGCGGCTTCCTAAAATCATAGGATATTGATACCAGATCTCGAAAGCCGTTCCCCGACTCCAAGGGGGGCTTGGGGGAGGGCAGCCGACCCCTGGGAGGTCTCCTCCCCCGGGCGGTTTGGGAGATCTGGGTGGGGGTATTCCTTCTAGCAGATTCCATTTGGGCGTTTTTGGGCTGGTTTTAGTTGTATTGTGCGGTCCCCTATAAATGGGCGGGGCTCCTTGCTCCGGGCACCATTTTAGGCTTGGTGACCTGGTGGCCGGTTGAGCTTAGAAGTTTTGTCAGTACTTGGTAGTTTGTTCGTTATTCCTTGTAGCTATTCCGCTTCGATATCATGGCTGGTGAAGATTATCGAGTGTTGGAGGCTATTCGCCTGCTTAGCGAGGCGGGCGTTTGGACCTGGTCATTGGCGACCGGGGTCAGACCGAGACCCCGCGCCCCCAACGGGAGGCCTCTGCGAGGGTGTCGGCTGTGGTGGCAGCATGTTACTCTCCGAAACGCCGGAGGCAGGACGGGGTAAGTGAACGGGGTCGTTCCAGGACTCGGCGGGCGGGTTCTAGGGCCCGCCGTGGGAGTGATTCCAGTTCTTCGGATCCGGCTGTTTCCTTGGATACCTCGTTGGTGGAGGTTGTTGGGGAAGGTAGTTTTCCTTCTGTGGTGGGGGAGTGTTCTACTGTTGGTTTGCGGGAAAGAGCGGTCTCTGCTCCCGTTTTGCGGGGCCGTCGTTCCTTCCAGGCAACGTGGTTGCACGCGGCGTTCGGCTTCGGCCTCCGCGGGTGTGGGGTCTGACGTCACTGAGATGGTGCGGGCGGAGGCCATTTTGGATGTGGTTCCTGGGGCGCAGCAGCCGTTACGGGGTGCTTCGGGTCAGGACATACAGGAGGTGGTCGCTCCTTTGAGCGTTATTCGCCACCATGTGGTTCAGGTCCCAGTAACGGTTGACGGTGGTTCGGTAGGTGTGTCCATCGCGCAGCCTTTGGTGACGGGTCATGGAGTGGTCAGGCCTGAGGGCCCTGGTGTGCTTGTACGGTCTGTGGGGAGGGATTTGCATAGTCCGTTATTGTTTTCTCCCTCGGGGTCTGTCGGGGGGGAGGCTGTGTCCGTAGGTTGCAGTTCTTTGGGGGAGGGGGAATGGGCCCAGATGGGTTTGGGGGAGGGTACTGGGCGGACTGATGTTCTTTTACCTGGAGTGGATTTGGATGGTGCGGGCGTTTCAGTGGGGGGTTGCCGCCCGTTGGACGTGGTAGGAGGCCTTCCCCTGGGGGGGGTCAGGAGTGGAGAGGGTTTTGTTCGGCAACATGAGGTTGGAGAAGGTTCTTTTTATAGGTTGGCAGGGGATTTTCAGTGTCCTGGTATGAGAGTGGTTTCGGGGCCTACATCTCGGGGTTCGTTTGATGGTTCGGGGGTTCAGGATTTGGCTGCTCAGGGTCCTGCTTCGCGGATTATTCAGGCAATGTTGGATGTTAGTTCGGATGAGGAGGTTTGCCCTCCGTCTCCTCGGCTTTGCGATGCGCTAAAGAGGAAAAGTGCTGTTGGTTCTGGGAGCTTGGTGGTGTCTGGCAGGGGTGGTGGATTTACTGTTGGCGGTTTGTCCTCTGCACGTAGAGTTGGTTTTAGTAAGGGACCCGGCACACCAGTCCGGCCTTTTTCTTTTCAGGAAGAGGATCGACCTACGGCAGCAGACTTGGCAGGGCGGCAGGCAGCCCAGGTACGCCGAGGAGAAGTGCGGGTGGAGCCTGGCGCGGCACGTCCCATACCATCGAGGGATCCCGCCGCGGCCATCACACGCAGGTTTACTACGACCTCGATGGCCCCAACGAGGGATTTCAACATGGGCGGTGCATCCGGGTCCAGCGCGACCTTCCCGGCCTCAGCGGTGGACTCCAACGTTGTACATGAGAGCGGGTTACGTACGACCTCTCTCGTGCCACGTGGTGGTTATAATACTGGTTTATCTTTTTCAGGACATCAACAGGTTGTCAGTGGTTCTGCTGGGGGGATGTATAGACGAGTTCAGTCGTCCTCCCCGCCTAGGTCAAGAGTGAGGGCTGGTAAGGCCCATGGTCGTTCGAACACTGTGGAGTCAAGACAGACTTCGGTGGTTGTCACTGCCCCTCCTCAGTTGGAGGAATCGCTCATTTTAGATTATGACGAAGATAGCCCTGAAGAGGGAGAAGTTCGTGAGATTGTGTCTGGGGGGGGCATGTTAATGTTTCTCATAGTATGTTGCAGGATCAGGTGGTTCGGAGTCGTGCGGAATCGTCAAGGCCACGAGTGCTCGGCCCCTCGGTGAGGGCTCCTCGGAGGGCGGACGACGGTGCACAGACAGAGTGGAGGACGGCAGCCAGTCAACCGCCTCTTTTACGCCCAGGTGAGAATGTGGTTCAGGCCGTGCGGCCAAATATGGTGTCTATTGGTGTTGGTGTAGATTTAATATCTACTGAAAAGGATGGTAAATTGCACAAAGGACGTGTTGTAAGAGATCAAGGTGTGGGTACAAACGGGGATGATCTTCATACGGGTGAAAAAGTGGATAGCGGCACGTCCACTGTTGGTTTGGGCACTAAAAGTGTACTTCACAGTAAGGAACTAAAAATCAAAAAGTTGCCGTATATGGGTGTTACGAAGCCTTTGGGGGCTCATTTGATGCTTAGTACAAAGGAAAGGATATGGAATGGTGAGTATGTGGAACTGTTGAAATTGCTCCACAGGGAGGTCCGTGCTAAAGAGGGTTCCAAAGAGGAGGAGTTTGAATTGGCAAAACGCCCTAAGGTACCTTTGACCATAGAGAATTGGACGGCGGCCTTTTTAATTTATGCCAGCGTCTACTGCGAAAAGTTCCCTGAGCGCTGTGTGTCCTTATTTAAGTACATGGATGTCATACGTAAGGCTCAGCTGACTAGGAATGATTATGCTTGGGCTCAATATGATGAAGAATTTAGGGCGCGTATGGCTTGGGATCCCGAGGCGAAATGGGGTGAGTTAGACTCTGACCTTTGGCAGCACACGATGGGGTCGTCTGCCTCTGGTAAAACAATTTTTACAGCCAGTGGTCTCCCGATAGTCTATCGTCCCTTTCAGTCCCGTCCCACCCGGGGAGGGGTGGGGGCCAACTCTACCACCCAGTCGCCTACCGGCACATGTTGGGATTTTAACAGCGGGACCTGTACTAGACAGTTCTGTAAATTCCGTCACGAATGCTCACAGTGTGGTAGGAAGAGCCATCCGTTGTCCCGTTGCTGGGGTCCTAGGACATCAGGCCCCCAGGGTTCCCAACAGAGTTCAGGAACTTTTGTACCACCCCAGCAACCTTCAGCTCCCAGGGGAGGGAAATCTTCATCCGGTGCTGGGCCCAAAGGCTCGTACACCGGTTAATGTTACTCGATTGGCCGCTGCTTTGCGGGATTACGAGCCTGCCGAGCTGCGGTCAGTCTTGTTGTTGGGTTTCCAGGTTGGTTTTCGTTTGGGGTATGAGGGACCACGTTTGAGACGTTGGTCCAAGAATTTGAAATCGGCAAGTGAACACCCTGCCATTGTACAGTCAAAATTGGACAAGGAAGTGAGTGAGGGAAGAATGGCGGGCCCGTTTGATGATTGGCCTCTGGTGAACCTAATTGTATCCCCTATTGGTGTGGTCCCGAAGAAAGAGCCTGGTCAGTTCCGGCTCATTCAACATCTATCATGGCCTGAAGGTGGGTCGGTAAATGATTTCATTGACACCGAAGCTGCATCGGTATCTTATTCTTCGGTGGATGTAGCTATGCAACTGATTGTCACAGCGGGCCCTGATGCTCTCATGGCAAAATGCGACATCAAATCCGCATTTCGGCTCCTTCCAGTCCATCCTGAAGACTGGTGTCTTCTGGGCATCCATTTTCTTGGAAAATGGTACGTGGACAAGGCGTTGCCAATGGGTTGTTCCATGTCTTGTGCGTTGTTTGAAACTTTCAGCACGTTTCTACAATGGTGGTTTACTAAACAGAGTGGCCATGTACTCGTCACTCATTACTTGGATGATTTCTTTTTTGTAGGTACTGCCAATTCGTTGATTTGCCAAGCTGCTCTCACATCGTTTCAATCATTGATGAGTTATTTAGGTGTACCATTGGCCCCGGAGAAGACCATGGGTCCTTGCGCGACCATGTCTTTTTTGGGAATCGAGCTTGACTCTCATTTGATGCAGGCTCGTCTTCCATTGGACAAGAAACAAAAAATGCTTGAACTGGTTGGAACCATGTTGGGAAAAGAGAAAGTGTTTGTGAAAGAGGTACAAGTGCTGCTGGGACACCTTAATTTTGCCTGCAGAGTGGTTCGGGCGGGTAGGACTTTCTGTAGGAGGTTAGGCAGGGCTTTGTCTGGTCATTCACTTCCACATCATAGGGTGAGACTGTCCGCGGGGGTGAAAGAGGACTTGCGCATGTGGGTCTTCTTCTTACATTCCTTCAATGGTGTGCCTTTGTGTTGGGAGGTGGATTGGTGTTGGGATGTCCAGATCTTCTCTGATGCTGCTGGCAGTGAGGGTTTTGGTCTGTACTGGCAAGGAAGGTGGTGTGCCCAACAGTGGCCTGTGCAATGGAAGAATGGTGGTAGAAGTATTGCCTTTCTGGAACTTTTCCCTGTGGTTGTTGCTGTCACTCTGTGGGGTGCGGATTTGGCCCACAAATGGGTTCTTTTCCGGATCGATAATATGGCTGTGGTCCAGGTAATTAATAAACAGTCGGCCAGAGATCCCCAGATTTTGAAGCTCCTTCGAGTATTTGTGTTGGGTTGTCTGAAACATGATATCTGTTTTCGGGCCCTGCACGTTCCTGGCGTGGACAATGACATTGCGGATGCTTTGTCTCGTTCACAGTGGGAGAGATTCCGTGGGCTTGCTTTGGAGGCAGACGAGGAGCCGACTCCCATGCCAGACCACCTGTGGACGGTAGGCAACACCGGGTCATTCACCTGGTTTTAGGTTCCCTGGCTCCTTCCACGAGGACAGCGTATGAGTTAGCCTGGTCAGAATTTTTGGAGTCGGGTGCGTGTTGGCGGGAGCTGGATTGGCAACAATCTGAGGATGTGGTTCAGTTCATTTTATGTCTGATGGATAAGAAGTTGTCTAGAGTTACTATTTCCGGCAAACTGGCGGGTGTTTCTTTCATGGGTAAGCTTTTGTGGGGTTACTCTCCGTCGGCTGGGGAGTTGGGTAGGAGAATGTTGGAAGGGTGGTCTAGGGAGAGTGGTGTGGTGCGCACTTTGCGATCCCCTTTGTCGTGGCAGAGGCTGTTTCAGGTGGTGTCTGTTCTCCCGGCTGTGTGTTTTGATCGAGTGGAAGCGTGTTTGTTCTCCACGTTGATGGTGTGGATGTTTTTTGGAGCCTTTCGGGTGTCTGAATTGCTTGGCAACAAGTCCTCTCCTGGCCTTCTGTGGGGGGATGTTCAAATATCGGATAGGGGGGTCCACATTTGGCTCTCCCACTCTAAGACGGATCAAAGGAGTATGGGTAAGGGTGTCTGGTTGGAGGCGGTGTCCCCTCCGGACACGTGCCCTTTACGTTGGGCCCTTGGTTGGAGGAAAATGTCGGGTGGGTCATTGGACCTTCAAGTTTTTCGACATTCAAATGGTTCATGTGTGTCGAATTATCAACTGCGCATGGTTCTGCGAAAAGCGCTGCGACATATTGGTTTAGATGGATCAGCATACGGTACTCACTCCTTCCGGATTGGGGCGGCCACGGAGGCTTTCCACAGGGGATGGTCGAGGGAGGAAATCATGGGACTGGGGCGCTGGACTTCTGACTGTTTTCGGCGCTATGTTCGTAATGAGGCTGATGGTGCGCTGGCGTCTTCATCTGTTTTGCCTGTCTGACTCTGTTTTCTTTTTCAGGTTCTGTGGCTGGTCCTCGGGCTGCTTTCATTACAGTTTGGATCGTGGGCCATTCCTTCGTTAAGAGAGCTCAAGTGCAAGCTCGTCAAAGTTATTTTGGTTCATCATTGGGTTTCAATGATCGTTTATTTAATGTTGTTTGGAAGGGTAAGGGGGGTATGTTATGGAAGGAACTGATCCCTGCTTTAAACTCTTGGTTGGTAGGGGGGGTTTGCCCAGATGTTCTGGTTCTCCATTTGGGTGAAAATGATTTGGGTTCCGTCAAGGGGGTTGTCCTGCTTCGAGCGATTAAAAAGGATTTGGCTCAGTTGCATAGCCAGTGGTCAGGTTGTCATGTCCTGTGGACTGAAATGGTGCCAAGGAGGGTTTGGAGGAATGCGGTGAAGCCGAAGGCGGTGGATAAATCTCGGAGGAAGGTGAATCTGGAGGTTTCCCGTTTCTGCAGGGATTTGGGTTTTGGTCGCATCGTACATAGTGACATCAAATATGATGCGGTGGAATTTTTCAGGGGGGACGGTGTCCATTTGTCGCGGATGGGTATGGACTTATATCTGCTGGAGCTGCGGGAGGTTTTATCTCGTTGTTTGACTGTGAGCCAGTTTATTGGTGAATAGGTGGTCGCATGTGTTGTAGGCTTTGGTCTCATCTTTTGCTTTTATGGTTTCCCCCAACCCCCCCCCCCTTCCCCCCCCCCTTCCCCCCCCGGTTTTAGGTCTGTGTGGGGGGCAGAAAGGTGGGGGCTCTCTCCGTATCAGTCGTTCACCCCACGCTTTCTGGATGGCGGTTTTGCCATGTGATTGTCAGTTTTGGGCCAGTGTTGGACCCGTTAGTTGTAATCGGATCTTGTTAGGGGATTTTTTAGACTGATTGAGGTGGGGTTCGGAGAATATGGGTCGGGGGATATGATCAGTTGGTTTATAGTCGGAGATGTGATATTTTTGTATTTGTTAGGTGATGTTATAATGTTATAATGTTATTGGGGTTTGTATGGTTTTTGTGTTGGGTATGTACGGGTGAGGGCGGGTGTGATGGAGGGTGTGGGGTGGGGGCGGGGTTTGGGGTTTGAAATAAAACGAACAAAAATTTGGTTTGTGGTTTAGATTGTGAGGCGGTTGCCGAGTTTGTGTATTTGTAAATGTGCACCTGTTCCAATAAAGCGGCCTTTTTCACACTTCAATGGTTTTTGGGTCTGCTCACTCTCCCCCCCACCCCTCTCTCCCAAGGGGGGCTTGGGGGAGGGCAGCCGACCCCTGGGAGGTCTCCTCCCCCGGGCGGTTTGGGAGATCTGGGTGGGGGTATTCCTTCTAGCAGATTCCATTTGGGCGTTTTTGGGCTGGTTTTAGTTGTATTGTGCGGTCCCCTATAAATGGGCGGGGCTCCTTGCTCCGGGCACCATTTTAGGCTTGGTGACCTGGTGGCCGGTTGAGCTTAGAATTTTTGTCCCTCCCTCCCCCCCTTTTGTTGGGGATTTTTTCGATTATTTATTTAATTTTTTGGCTGCTGTTTGGGTCATGTGTTCATGGGGTTTTCCGTTGTTCTTTTGTCGCTTGGGACAGGTGTGTGGCGGTTTTGCCATGTGATTGTCAGTTTTGGGCCAGTGTTGGACCCGTTAGTTGTAATCGGATCTTGTTAGGGGATTTTTTAGACTGATTGAGGTGGGGTTCGGAGAATATGGGTCGGGGGATATGATCAGTTGGTTTATAGTCGGAGATGTGATATTTTTGTATTTGTTAGGTGATGTTATAATGTTATAATGTTATTGGGGTTTGTATGGTTTTTGTGTTGGGTATGTACGGGTGGGGGCGGGTGTGATGGAGGGTGTGGGGTGGGGGCGGGGTTTGGGGTTTGAAATAAAACGAACATAAATTTGGTTTGTGGTTTAGATTGTGAGGCGGTTGCCGAGTTTGTGTATTTGTAAATGTGCACCTGTTCCAATAAAGCGGCCTTTTTCACACTTCAATGGTTTTTGGGTCTGCTCACTCTCCCCCCCACCCCTCTCTCCCAAAGTCTTCTGGCCGTAACGCCCCATCCTCTCTCTTTCAGAAGACAGCAGTGCCAGCCGCCCAGCCTGCTGTTTAAGGCTATTGGCTGAATAAACAAACCTGGCAGAAAATCACACCTCCTGACACGGTTCCATTTGCCAGCATGATTATACGGGTACAATGCATGTAAACCGCCAACTAGTGACGACCCGTTTTGAAAAGCTTTCATCAAGGAGGGTGCCTATCTCTTTTTTCGGCTTTACTGTGTGATGTTTTATTTCATCTACGTTTTAAAAAAAATTTATTTATGTATTTACTTGCAATGCGAGAGGAACTGTTAACGTTAACGACTGAAACATTTCTAAAAATCTCTTTGAGAAATGAAAGCCACGCGCTGCGCATAACTGAAAAGGCGAAGGCAGTAGCCTGGAAAGGAAGGGGTACCTGCTGCCAGTGCACATTTGCGCACTTCACCCCAGCGCTTCGTGCTCAGGCTCCCTTCGTCTGTTGAGTTACACAGGAAACCCTACATTCCTGCTTACAGCACCGGATTTTTTTTTCTTTCGCTCCGGGGCATTGGGCGGGGATTCGAGCTGGAATCGGAGTTTTCTTTACCGAATGCTGCCCATCCCCCATTCTGCCACATATGGGCAGCACGCAGCAGTTGGCGTCGGAAGAGAAGGAGGTAGATGCTTTCTATAATCTCCCCGTATTTGTACGCGGCGGGGAGCTGTTTTAAAGAAGCTTCACCCAACTGCAAACTACTGGATGATTTCGACGCCTACGAGTAGGGTGAACAGAGTCCAGCGTTGAAAGCATATGATCTGGATACCTCACTTCAACTCGTTCTCCTTTGAACTCTCTTACATAGTTGCCATCTGGAGGCCTGTCATGTGCCACACCTTCACCCTTTTAAACAACAAACAACACACTATGTACACAAGGTTTTTTGAGCAACAACGTAGATGCCAAATTAAACTATACGTTCCCTAAATGCATTCTGCTGCTGGGTAAAAAACCCAGACTGGCTGAAAGCGTTGCACATGTCCAGGGCCGACTTTAGCATTGGCGGCGCCCGGTGGGACAATTTTTTATGGCGCCTCTCCTCCCTATGAGCTCGTCCTCAGATTTCCCCACTAGCACCCAGCAAAAGTGCCCCTAATCTCTCCCTAGCAGCGTCGAATTGGTAAAGGGGGCACTCGGGCAATGCCCGAGGGGCGATGTCCAGTCCTAGCTGCGGGACGCTTTTTTGAGAAGCACGGGGCCGATTTGGGTGTTTTCTGAGTTGTTGAAGCTGCCAGCTGCCCATTGGGCGCCTGAGTGCCCCTTCTGGAGGTTGGTGGGCGTCCATTACCTCCCTTTTATCAGGGGTCAGAGATGTCACTCCCTTTCTCTCATTGGACCGGCCCATTGATATACGCATATTGAGCCAGAGCAGAGGGCCTGAGCAGAAGTGGCCTCATTTGTTTTCAGGTATGTTTCACTAGTGTGAACTAATCTCTGCATTTTTTTTACACCCCTTTCCCTTTTTTAAAGTAAAATTTCGATGAAGCAGTGTTTTGCGGAAAAGCAATTTGCAAATGTGGGCCACTTTTTTTTGCGTGCCCGGGCCAATTTTAAATCCCAATCCAACCCTGCTCCATAGCACTTCTCTCGCATAAATTTCATTTGTGTTAAAGAGCTGGTAAAGGCTGGCTTTACTAATCCACTCAGCTATCCACATAAAATACAGATCTGTTCTTTGCAGCAGGCATATTAACCCTCTACAGTACTTAAAGGCTAGTCAAAACTGCCACTAGACAAAACTGATCTCTCTCTAGCAGGAACATTAATCACAAGAGTTACCGTGACATTTTTATTGATGCATGGATACTGGATGCACAAGGAACTCAGCAGCAGGTGCTTTTAAAGGAAATTATTGCTAAACCCTGCGCCCTCCCCTGAGTTCAGTGCCCGCCACCCCAAAGTCAGTGCTCAGTGCAGCCGCAACAGTCGCACTGCCATAAAAATGCCCTTTATAGGACCAGTCGTTTGCTAGCTTCTTATGTGATAATTTTTCTTTTCCATCTTATACCTCCCCTGGAGCATAGCCTCTTTACTTTTCTCTTGGCTGACTGACTTTTAGGGAACTACTTCCTGAATGCATGTGTTTTCCAGCTCTCTCCCTTTTGTGTTTCTCTATACCACCAGTACGCAACTCCATGCTCTGTGTTTGCTCTATCGCGGTTCTCCCGTGTACTTCTTCCCCAGCGTTACTATTGCTCCCTATTGCTGTCTTTCTGGTACGCTTCTACTGCGCCAGCTGTGTTGCTGTCTCCCTGGTGTGCTTCTCTCTCCACATTCCCCTCTTCCTTGTGTCCCGGCCCACTCCTATTGCTCCTCATTATCATGCCTCCATTCCTCCCTAGCCCTTCACTATTCTTTTTTTTAAGTTATATATTTTTTGAGGGCCTGGAAGCAATTTGCTGCCAACCCACCACAAAAGCACCTGTGCACACTTACACATTCTTTTTTTTCATCAATCGATAAAAGTAGCGCCTGCAATATTAGATCAGTCAGTAAAACAATAAAAGAATGTGGTGCCTGCATTATTCTGTAGGCATGTTCATGCTTATTGATTCATGAATGCGCCTACAGAATGATGTGAGCACCAACAGCGGTCGTTCCTTTGTGCCTTTTTTTTCAGATACTAACTTGTCCCACCAAAAAGCATTGTTTTATACTGGTAATAATCAGCTTCACCAGATAGCATTGCCAAAGAAAGCAAATAAGCCCCAAAGACAAAAAGCTTATGGGCTTGGCAAAGGCATGTTTTTTCTTGATAAATTTGGCACCATTTGATGAACCTGCTCAGACGTTTCTGAAATACTTCACCCAATTTATGTTCGCCATGGCAACTTGCAAGCGGATCCCTCAGGGACGGGGTGGCTGGGAGTGGGCTATTAAAGGTAGTCAAAAACTGATTTTTTGCTTTTTAATACCATATGAATCTTTACACTCCAGAAAAAAATGGCAGAGTGGAATTACATCAAACTTGGCGAGGTAGAACATTACTCTAGGTATTGCTTTTGCTTCTTGTCAGACTAGGTTGGAATCAGAGCTTAAAGCATTAGAGAAAATCCAAAATGTTGAGGGCACTGCCGAATCCCTGGCTGAGATGCACTCTAAACTAAACGAATACCAAAAAACAGCATTGAGTGAACTGAACTTCCTGGGCAAAGAAGCAAGAGCTAGGATATACAGAGAGGAAGATAGACCTGTTAAAACCTTAGCTGCCCTGCTAAGCCAACATAAAGCAAGCTCAGTGATTCTATGTCAGGACCGGAGGCTCCGATTAGGCTTCTCATTTCTTTACTGAAATCCACAGCAGCCAATAGAAAACCAGTAAGAAAAAACTTCAGTACCCACGAATGCTGTATGGATCACATGATCAACCATAGAGTATTACCATATAAAAGGTCCAGTCACATAAACAGTGTCCTCTTTCTTTGCTGCTCCGCAGCCAGTTAAGTGCTCTTCACTTACTTTGAATATATTGCTTTGTGTAATGGCTATCGATTTGGGAGTTTATGGTGATTTACTTAATGTGATTTCACTGTTGTTTCTTGCATGTCTTTATCTCTAGTATACTGTGCCTTAATGTCGTTTGCCACTTGTGGCCGGTGTATGGAACGTTGCACCGGTGTGTAGATGCTCAGTTTTAGAATCCCTGCTGTTTTTGTTACTGCGCTGCGTTATTACGTGCATTCGGATGCTCCGGTCGGGCGCTTTTAGCCCGCTTGTTTGATTTAGTGGAGCGGGAGAAAAAAGAGAGCGAGGACGCGCGTCTTCTCTGACACACAGATCTCTTTCAATTACCAGCGTGCGGCCAGCACCGCGCATTGAGCGGTGGCCATTTTGCCAGTTCTTGTCACTCTCGGGCTTAAGGTGAATGCCGGAGCAGCGTTTATGCTCCTCTGACCCCACAACTATAGCGTTTTGCTCCCATTAACACGTTGGTGCTCCCTATTACGTCTCACAAATTACTGAGTGGGACTGTAGAATTTGCATAGGTTTTGCCTAGAGTGGTTGGCAAGCCCTCCCCACACATCTTATCTGAATATCTATATCCTCTAATGATTGAGCTTGGCTTGCCTGGGGTTTACCACTCCCCCTGATTGCATATATATTGTCTGCCTTCTCTACGTGGGTACTACCCTCACTGACTGCAGGCAATCTTCCTAGGAAATAATTAATATGGCTGAGATTTACTACGGTAGTACTACTACTATGAGGAGGATCCCTCGGGGTCCATGGAACAAGACCTCATTGAGGCTCTGGACGCAGGAGTCCAGCATTCAGTAAACAGGGCTTTGGTGAGGGCAATAGAACCCCTTAAGCATCACCTGTGCTCATATGCCCAACAGCAAGACTGGATCCCTAATGCAGGCATTTGCCCTAGGGAAGGTGGTAAAGGGGTTCTGAACCCTCACGCTCCGGATTTCGCCAAATTAGCAAAATCTATGGCTGATCAGGAGCGTAATTCTCCCAGCATGGAAGCAACTATCACGGAAATCACCCAGGATGACGACCAAGATACATCCTCAGATCTATCCACTGATCATGCGAAAGCTCCTAGACCCTCAAAGAAAGAGAGGAAAGAAAAGCACGCAGGCACACCTTCTGCTCACAAGGCCCTCAACTTTGAACTGAGCGAGATTGTGCACCTCAATTCCTCGACCTGGCTCCCACCCCAGGAGGTGGCCGAGTATGTGCAGTCTCACATCCGCCAAGCCTTCGACAAGGATGTACAGGCGAGACTCAGGTCGGAATGCCCCAGGAGACCCCTGAGGTAGACCCCTCCATGCTTACCTACCTCAAGAAATATTCTAAGGATCCTAAGAAGGGTCCAATAGATTTTGGAGGTCATGCCAAGATAAATTGCTGCCAAAGCTGAGAAACTAATTTTTCAAAACAGTTATAAAAAAGCATACATGAAAAATAGCATGGACGCTTGCTTTTTGAATTGCAACGATCTTAATTGTTATATTTAACACTCTTCACAGTTGTTTTTCAAGTTTTGGGAAAAGCCAAATAGTTCGTCACCGTCTGGAGTTTGAAGGGGAAGGAGCGGAGAATCACGAACCATAGAAAGCTTTGAGTACCAGCGTGGAGTACGGCCACGCATTATTTGGCGCCAGAATCGATCAACATGACAGAGCCCATTCAGTCGGGGACACGACCCGAAACAAGCACGCACTGCGGCTAAGTACCTTTCGCTCCACCTAATTTGGAATACATCTGTCTTTTAACCACGGTTGGAGCCATGACCCAACAGTAGAGTTACTTTTTGGTCCTGAGGAGAACCCTGGCACTCACAGGGTTCGAAACGCGTCGACCGACCCGGTCCCGGGTCTTCTGTGTGAATCAACACTGAACTTGATTTGTCAACTTATCACGAACTATTTGGCTTTTTCCAAAACTTGAAAAACAACTGTGAAGAGTGTTAAATATAACAATTAAGATCGTTTTGTACATATAAGATTTCTTTTGACACCGGGACTAGTATGGATGTGGTATAGTATGAATGGTTGGCCAAGAATGTGTTGTATGTGAGGTGGTTTGAATCATTGTACATACTAATTTGTTTGTTTCTTGTTTGTATATAATTGTATATATAATTCTTCATGTTTTTGTATTTCCATGCACAAAAAGAAAATCGACTAAAAACTAAAATAGTCTTGAAAAATTAAAAGCAAAAGTTGCAATTCAAAAAGCAAGCGTCCATGCTATTTTTCATGTATGCTTTTTTATAACTGTTTTGAAAAATTAGTTTCTCAGCTTTGGCAAGTGTGTTGTTTCTTTAAGTTTCATTTGGCTCAGCCTTGCTGAGTGTAGGAGTCAAAACCCTTTTTTGTTATTAAGATAAATTGCTGGACATGACCGGACCCCTGACGACACTCCTCGAATTAGGTTTTGGAGCCAAAGAGTCTGCGTTAGCAATTGATCCTGAAGAACTGATTGGCTGGGCCCAGAGAGCAGTAACGCCAATTGTGCGATATCTACAGAGCGCCACCGCTCTATCCTACTGAAGTTGGAACCCAAACTAGCCAAACTCTCCACGTGTGAGTCAGGTCCCCTGGCCCAAGGTCTGCTGTTCGGACAGCTGTTACTTAAGGAATTAACAACATTTGATGCAACATTCAGTGGTCTGGACAAGGCCAGGGGTTTCTCAAGCGGGCTTTCTGCCCTGGTTTTCAGGAGGTCAGGACAATTTTGGGGGTGCTCGTTCGGCCAAGGTTAAAATCAAGGCGTCCCGCATGGCCAGCAGAGAGGATACTATCAAGACTCCAACTCAAATAGCAACTCCTCCTTCTACCCAACCCGGTGCTCCAGAAATTGATTCCACAAAGGCAGATTTGGACACAATTCAGGCAGCCAACAAGTTTTCTGAACAACAGGTGAGACTGATTCCCTGTTCAGAAGTGATTTTGGGAGGCAGCTTGTTTTTTCTAGATAGCTGGCACATGATGTCTCAGGATGCTTGGGTCTTGGAAACCTTGCAAGGGTACAAGTTAGAACTGTACGACTCTCCTATCCAAGACAGACCCCCTCTACAGATGTCTTTTTCCCAACATGATCAGACTTTTATCTCAGCAGAAATAGACTTTCTACTTCAGAAAGGAGCCATTGTGGTTTCGACTCTCCACCCTCTGGGTTTTCTCAGTAGTGTCTTCCTAGTGAAGAAGAAAGGGGGTGGATCCAAACTAGTGTTAAACTAAAAAGACTTCAATGGCTGGATAATCTACCGATATTTCAAGATGGAGGGCATCCATCTTCTGCGCGATCTCCTCCAAGAAGGGGACTGGATGGTCCGTCTGGACCTGAATGATGCGTATTTGTCCATTCTCATATTCGCCCTCATCGCCGGTTACTGCAGTTTCTCAGGCAGGGGGTCTGTCACGAGTACAGGGTTCTCCCATTTGGCCTTTTGTCAGCACTGTGGTGCTTCACAAAACTTCTTCGCCCTGTAGTAGAATCTCTGAGAGCCTGGGGGTTCGCCTGATCCTCTACCTAGACAACATCATTATCATGGCAAACTACACCCGGTTAGTAATCTCGCACCTCGAATGAACAATCAATCACTTGCAGTGTCTGGGGTTTATTGTGAACACGCAGAAGTCAATGTTGATCCCAACTCAATCGATCGAGATTCTGGTATTCTTAGTCAACTCCCTGATTTGTCACCTCCTTTTACCAATGCTAAAGATCAGGTCTATCTAAAGGGAGCTGAGGTTGACGCTTCACAAGCAGACGGTGTCCTTTAGATAAGTATTCAGAAAAGGGGGTGGTGATGAACAGAGTGTCTGAATTAAGCAGACCACTCTTACCGAGTCCAAAGATCAGGGCTTGATCCATCACCGTTTTTTAGCTCACTGCACCATCCCAGCTCAGAACTTGGCTATATGCAAATTAGTCTGACCCTGGCCCAGTGCATAATGGGAACAGGGCAGACCAAACTACCAAGCCAATTCTTATACTGGGAAGGAAACAAGCTTCCGGGGACCGGTTTCTGGCATTTCAGCCGTCTTCGGCCCGGCTTGCTTGAATCCTGATGGTGCAATGAGCAAGGGACTCACATCTGAGTATACCCTTCCACGCTTATGGTGGACAAAAATGATTCAGAAAAGGGGGTGGTGATGAACAGAGTGTCTGAATTAAGCAGACCACTCTTACCCAGTCCAAAGATCAGGGCTTGATCCATCACCGTTTTTTAGCTCACTGCACCATCCCAGCTCAGAACTTGGCTATATGCAAATTAGTCTGACCCTGGCCTAGTGCATAATGGGAACAGGGCAGACCAAACTACCAAGCCAATTCTTATACTGGGAAGGAAACAAGCTTCCGGGGACCGGTTTCTGGCATTTCAGCCGTCTTCGGCCCGGCTTGCTTGAATCCTGATGGTGCAATGAGCAAGGGACTCACATCTGAGTATACCCTTCCACGCTTATGGTGGACAAAAATGATTCAGAAAAGGGGGTGGTGATGAACAGAGTGTCTGAATTAAGCAGACCACTCTTACCCAGTCCAAAGATCAGGGCTTGATCCATCACCGTTTTTTAGCTCACTGCACTAATTTGCATACAGCAAGGTTCTGAAACTGGGATGGTGCAGTGAGCTAAAAAACGGTGTTGGATCTAGCCCTGATCTCTTGACTGGGTGAGAGTTTTCTGCTTAATTCAGAGACTCTGTCACTCACCACCCCTTGTTGTAAATATTTTTGTCCACCCTAAGCGTGGAAGGGTATACTCAGACATGAGTCCCTTGCTCATTGCACCATCAGCATTCAAGCAAACCGGGCCGAAGACGGCTGTAATGCCAGAAACCGGTCCCCAGGAGCTTGTTTCCTTCCCAGTGTAAGAATTGGCTTTTGTAGTTTGGTTTGCCCTGTTCCCATCATGCACTGGGACAGGAACAGACTAATTTGCATACAGCCAGGTTCTGAAACTGGGATGGTGCAGTGAGCTAAAAAACGGTGTTGGATCTAGCCCTGATCTCTTGACTGGGTGAGAGTTTTCTGCTTAATTCAGAGACTCTGTCCCTCACCACCCCTTGTTGTAAATATTTTTGTCCACCCTAAGCGTGGAAGGGTATACTCAGACATGAGTCCCTTGCTCATTGCACCATCAGGATTCAAGCAAACCGGGCCGAAGACGGCTGTAATGCCAGAAACCGGTCCCCGGGAGCTTGTTTCCTTCCCAGTGTAAGAATTGGCTTTTGTAGTTTGGTTTGCCCTGTTCCCATCATGCACTGGGACAGGAACAGACTAATTTGCATACAGCCAGGTTCTGAAACTGGGATGGTGCAGTGAGCTAAAAAACGGTGTTGGATCTAGCCCTAATCTCTTGACTGGGTGAGAGTTTTCTGCTTAATTCAGAGACTCTGTCCCTCACCACCCCTTGTTGTAAATATTTTTGTCCACCCTAAGCGTGGAAGGGTATACTCAGACATGAGTCCCTTGCTCATTGCACCATCAGGATTCAAGCAAACCGGGCCGAAGACGGCTGTAATGCCAGAAACCGGTCCCCGGGAGCTTGTTTCCTTCCCGGTGTAAGAATTGGCTTTTGTAGTTTAGTTTGCCCTGTTCCCATCATGCAGTGGGACAGGAACAGACTAATTTGCATACAGCCAGGTTCTGAAACTGGGATGGTGCAGTGAGCTAAAAAACGGTGTTGGATCTAGCCCTGATCTCCTGACTGGGTGAGAGTTTTCTGCTTAATTCAGAGACTCTGTCCCTCACCACCCCTTGTTGTAAATATTTTTGTCCACCCTAAGCGTGGAAGGGTATACTCAGACATGAGTCCCTTGCTCATTGCACCATCAGGATTCAAGCAAACCGGGCCGAAGACGGCTGTAATGCCAGAAACCGGTCCCCGGGAGCTTGTTTCCTTCCCAGTGTAAGAATTGGCTTTTGTAGTTTGGTTTGCCCTGTTCCCATCATGCACTGGGACAGGAACAGACTAATTTGCATACAGCCAGGTTCTGAAACTGGGATGGTGCAGTGAGCTAAAAAACGGTGTTGGATCTAGCCCTGATCTCTTGACTGGGTGAGAGTTTTCTGCTTAATTCAGAGACTCTGTCCCTCACCACCCCTTGTTGTAAATACTTTAGATAAGTAGCCCGGATCGTGGGCTTGCTTTCTTCTTCGAATCAGGCGATCTTACTTGATCCCCTTCATTACCGGGCTCTTCAACGGCTGAAAATTTGACATCTCCAAAAAGGCCTCGGATACTCAGAAATGATTCCCCTCTCAGAGGAGGCAAGGCTCGAGATGTTATGGTGGTTGAACCACATAGAGGCTTGGAATGGCCAAGCTCTCTTCAGATCGACTCCGGATGTAGTGATCGAATCCGACGCCAGCCGGTGGGTTCGGGGAGCCGTTGCGGCCATTTGTCCACGGGTGGTCGTTGCCGGAAGTACTCGCTTTACATATCAATTGCCTGGAACTCTTAGCTGGTTCATTTGCGATCCGTTGCCACAAAAAACAGATTGTTGTATTCTTCTTCGGATGGACAACATATCAGCGGTGCAGTATGTGTACAAGTTAGGCGGCACAAAGTCCGGAATGTTGGTGGAGATTGCCAAGGACTTCTGGCAGTTTTACCTTTAGGACAGGATTTCGGTAGTAGCGGAATATCTTCCAGGCTACAACAACGAGGTGGCCGATTGTCACTCCAGACACTTGCAGGATTTCATCATTTGGAAGCTGCATCCTCAGGTGTTCCTAAACTTGAACGACCTTTGGGGTCCCTGTCACATAGACCTGTTTGCGTCTCGCCTCAACAGACAGATTACCAGCTTTTACAGTTGGAGTCCGGACCTGAAGGCTTTGGCCATGGATGCGTTCCTTCAGGAGTGATCGACATCCCTATGTTATGCCTTCCCTCCATTCATATTGATACCCAGGGTTCTGGCACGAACCAGACGTCACCGAGCAGAACTGGTTCTGATCACCCCACTCTGGAGAGCGTAGGCATGGTTCCCAGTTCTTCTGGAAATGTTCTTCCAATCCTACTTTGCGGTTATGGAACCTGTTGCTGGACCCTCTACAGACTCCACATCCATTGGTGGAGTCGGGTCAACTTCCTCTGGTAGCCTGGTGGGCGTCAGGGACAGATGGAAGGTCCCAGGCCTTTCAAAGGAGGCTGACAGATTTATCAACGAGACCTGTTCGGTCAACATTCCAAAACAATATTCCTCTTGGAGACGATGGTGTGATTGTTGCTCTCAACGGGAGGTGGATCCCTCTAAAGCACATGTCTCTCTAGTTGTTAACTTTCTGGCTTCAATAGAATCTTCAGGCTTAGCCTATAGAACAGTGAACAACTTTCGGCCAGCCATCTCCGCAGGACATATACCTGTGGATAGCAAACCAAGTGGTGAGCATCCGTTGGTGTGTAAACTGCTCAGAGGGGTCCGGATGGTCAAACCCTGTGCACACAGTACTCACAGTCATGGGATGATTCTATTGTCTTGAAATTACTAGAGGCCTAGCCTTCTATTAACTATCTTTCTCGATAGTAGTTATCCGCTAAACTGACCTTGTTACTCTGTCTAGTTTCATACAAGAGAGTATCAGATGTTCGAGCACTAGACTTAGCGGAATGTAGGATTTCCCAGGAAGGGGTGTCATTCGCTGTCTCACGGAGGACTAAGTGTAACACCTCCTCAGTTTCCTTTCCGGCTTTCCCCAATAATCCTAAACTGTGTGTTGTACAACGTGTGAAGGATTATGAGGTAAATACTACAGAATTCCTCGCAGATATGCAGGGTCAGTTATTGATTTCTCTTCAGAAACCCTATCGCCTGGTAACTCCAGCCACCGTGTTATGATGGATACGTTGGCTCATGGGCGAAGTGGGTATTGATGTTTCAAAATTTGGGGCTCATTCAGCCCAAGGGGCTATGGCATCCAAGGCTTTTTCAGCTGGTGTGAGCTTGTCAGACATTATGAATGTAGCTGACTGGTCTACAGAGAGTACATTTAAAGATTTTTATTATAAGCCAATTGTGGATGTTGCCTCTGTGGTGGTGTCTAAGCTTTGAACAAGCATAATCGGAGCCTCCGGTCCTGACATAGAATAAAAAATTTGCTAACAATCGTGACAAGTTTTTTCAATTCTATTTTGGACATGGAGGCGAGGATTATCCCACCCAATCGTTATGTTAACATTCTATATGATGATTGATGAAGGTTTAAGGTATATATTTATACTGTAACTATGTTTCTTCTTTACATCCATCCCCCTTTTTAGGTCTCGCCTGAGCCAGTGCATGCGCTGTCCTGGCGAGACATTTAGTGAGTGGGCCTTAAAAAGCCGACCACAGCTTTTTGGGTGGCATAGAGCGTGCGGTTACACGCACAGTTACGAGCAGAGGCGCCATCTGGTTTTCCTCTCGCTTACCCAAGCCCGTGTGCCTCGCTCAGTCCCTCTGTGTCCTTCCTCGTGCTTCAACGCCCCTCCCCCTCCCCACCACAGAGCGCGTCTCGCGGCCGCGGGTCTTTTTGCTCCTTCTCTCTAGCTCCCTTCGCGTACTTATGAGTTTTTACACATAACGTATCCCCTGCATAAGGCCACATTCTGCACTTTGTGCTTCTGAGTGTGCAATATCTACTGCGTTTTTTGTGTCGCTTCCAAATAAACCTTCAGAATGTTAGGTGCATTATTGAAGCGGGTCCCATTGAAATACTCCTTCCTGCGCGATTATCTAAGCAGCACTTTTCTGACCGAGGGCGCGCGCATAGTCACAGCCTGAGTCCCAATGACGAGGTTTACTGTATTGGCGCTCAAATATCTCCGAAGGTTTAAGACATGCGTGCTGTTCTACGGCAGCACCTTTCACCCGTCCCTTCTTAAGCTAGACGCCCACACACGCTGCACTTTCTTCTGGCGGTTTGCTCTCAGCGTGTCTTCTCCTAAAAAGACGGTCACACCTTCTCAGGATGGAAGGGGAATCGTGTGGCCAAATGAGAACGTCGCGCACGTGATGACCTGCTCTCTTTCCAGATTGCTGGGGCTGGGCTTTAAACGGAAGACTGCGCGCAAGCTGTCAGCTTGCGCGAGCACTGGCATTTCTGTTCTGCCACATGCATCCAAACAACCCGACATCTTCATTGATATCTGCCCCATTTCCTATCCATTAGCTCTTTCATTCCAGTCTTGTCTACCAGTAACACCTCCTGCTGTCTCTCAGCATCATAGTTAAGTCATTTCCTGTCTCTGTACCCAACTTCCTTGCCCCTCCCAACTTTCCCTCTCCTATGCAGGTTGTAACTGCACGTGTCCCTGTGCCAGTGTGACACCTCCAGCCTGACTTTGCTTTCTTTTCCATACAACTTTCCATGCTGGAATTGTCTGAGCCCAACCAGGATAATGTGCTGCATGACTAACCAATTATAAGGTCCCAAAGGCGAGACCTATTGGCTACGCCAATGCTCGTTTCTGCTTGATACACTGATCAAAAGGCTATGAAATGGTATTACGGGTGTTTCTCTGTGTCTTTTCAGGGGCTGATAACAAGTAAAGCTTGAAGGTTTAGCTGAGGTGAAGGTCTTTGTGTCTACACGATGTCTCTAAGTTTGTTGAGCCAGGTCCCGGTTCCGAAAGGAGCCCCATTGGGCCTCAGGTCGATCAGTCAGGAGGAGTTCCTCTGCCTTTATGCTGTTCTTCGAGAGCAGGTTGTTCATGGATTTAACTGTTTAATGGTTCACAAAAGAAAGAGGACACTGTTTATGTGACTGGACCTTTTATATGGTGATACTCTATGGTTGATCATGTGATCCATTCTTATTGGTTTTCTATTGGCTGCTGTGGATTTCAGTAAAGAAATGAGAAGCATAATCCTTACCTCCGTGTTCTTAATTGAATTGAAAATTCTTGTCACTAATGTTAGCAAATTATTAATTATAGACTTCGCGACAGAGAGTGGATAAGTAGTCAATAAAACTAGCAGTATACTAGTAGATTTCCCTAGATATTACACAAACCTAAATCCATTCAGAACCAGCCTGGAAATTGCAGAACTAGACCAACACTTTTAAACTGTAGCACTAACATGGATGGAGATAGTGCACACACAGTACTAAGACATGTCAATTACTGTGATGGAACTAACTCAGGCTATTAAGAATATACATAATAAGAGGGGCCGGCTTCCCTACGACCAGGGGGTTGCGAATATTGTAGTCATATACAAGGAGGGTAAACCAAAAATGGAATGTTCTTCGTATCGGCGGATCTCCTTATTGAACGCTGAGCCGAAGGTCTTGGCGAAGCTGCTTGCAACTCGGTTGGTCAAGGCCATCACGCCGTTGATTCACCCGGATCAGTCCGGTTTCATGCCTCGCCGTAATACGGCTCTTAACCTGCGCAGGCTACATGGGATTCTGGGCGGGGTTCTCAAATGCACGAGCAGATGGTCTTGCTGTCATTAGATGCCACCATGGCATTCGATAGGGTGGAATGGCCCTATCTTTTTGCCGTCCTGGATAAGTTAGGCTATGGTCCGGAGTTCGCTTCCTGGGTCCGACTCCTGTACTCCGACCCTCTTGCCCGGGTGGTCGTGAATAATCATAAGTCAGCTGATTTTGCTTTAGGGAGGGGCACCCAACAAGAGTGTCCCCTTTTCTCATTGCTCTTTCTTTTGGCGCTGGAACCGCTCGCGGCGTGGGTACGTTGGGACAGATCAATCAGGGGCCTTAGGTGGACGTCCGAGTGGGAGGATAAGATATCGCTCTATGCCGACGACATATTATTGTATTTGTCTTCCCCCCGGACTTCACGTATAGCGTTTCTAGAAGTCTTGGCGGTGTTCGGGAGGTATTCCGGATTCGCCATTACCTGGGCGAAATCGGTCCTTTTTGTCTTAAGTGGTGATCCTCCGACTGTTCCTGCGGGCTGTCCAGTCAGGGTAAGAGAGGGGGGATTCAAGTATCTTGGTATTTTTGTATCCCTAGATCCGCAGAGTAGGTATGTTAATAACTTGTTGCCGCCTTTGGACAGGCTCCAGAAGGATGTAGTGCGCTGGAAGTCTCTTGCACTGCCCATGCTGGGGCGTGCGGTGTTGTTTAAGAGGATGGCGCTTCCCCGCTTCCTGTACTCGCTCCAGAATTCCATGGATCCGGTCCCCATATCATAATTCAAGGAGATGGAATCTCTTCAGAGACAACTTCAATGGGAAGGCAGGCCCCGAATTGCGTTTGCTAAACTGACGTTGCCTTGGTATGATGGGGGGATTGGCCTACCGAATATCCGGAAGTATTACTGGGCGTCTCAGCTGGCAGCAGTTAACCATGCTATTTATGGTTCGGTGCATGATCCCGGGTATGCTATGGACCGTGGCCAGATACCCGGCGGTGAATTCTCAAGGGCACTGTATGCCAGAAGGGGGCGTTTTCCATTGGTGGGGCCTACGGCGGTGGGTGTTCAGGTGTGGCATGACGCTACTCGTTCCCTTAATTGGGAGGGGAAGATAACTATGGCCACGCCGTTATGGAATGCTGAATGCTTGGGTAGCCTATGGAAGACCAAAGGATTTGACAAATGGGACTTTATTGGGATCTCCAGAGTAGGGGATATGTGGGGTAAGGATGGGATACTTACGTTTGAGACTTTGCAGGAGCTGTATCAATTGCAGGGGAGTGAGCGGTTTCGCTACTTGCAGATCAGGCACACGTTGCTGGCCGGTATTCCCCCAGGGGTGACTCCCCTGGAGGCCTCCCCGTTGGAGGAACGTGTGCTAGATGGTTATCTTCCGACGAAGACGATCTCCCTGATTTATAAAAAACTGGTTAATCATATGGGTGATCCGCTCCTGGCTCTCAGAGATCACTGGGCTGCCGATGGACTGATCCTCGATGAAGATGATTGGAGGGAGGCAGTGGCTTCACCTAGAGTCATTGCCATCCAGATGAGACTCAGGCTGGTGCAATTGAAGATCCTCCACCTATGTCACTGGTCCGCGATTGGTGCACATGGGATTGGCTGTCAGTGGTGAGTGCAGAAGGGGATGTGGTGAGGGTGGAACGTTCCTAAATGTGCTGTGGGACTGTACCCTTATCCGGGGGTATTGGTCGGCTGTTCACGACAAAATGTGCGAGGTGTGGGGAGTTGGCTTTGAGTTGGAGGCACGGCGTTGTCTCTTGAATGTCTGGGAACCAACTGATCTTACGTCTCACGGAAAGGTGTGGGCAAAGCTCGCATGCACTATTGCCAAGCGTAATATTGCTCAATTGTGGGGGGCTACTCAACCACCTACGATCGGGAAGTGGATGGAAGACCTGGATTGGTGTATGTTTAGAGAGCGTGCTGTGTATGTGGCTAGGGGGAGGCCAGGAAGTGGGGGAAAGTCTGGGGTGCCTGGAATGTATATAGGGGGATATTTGTGCTCCCCCGGTCGTGTTAGATGACCCGCCAATGTCGGAGGATCCCTGAGCCCGTGGATCATTAATTGTGCTGTATCTTTTGTGACCAAACGAATGTGACATCTTCAATGTTTTTGCCTGACCGCACCCAGTGTACTTTATTGTTTGTATTTATGATTTCTTTTGTGTGTTTTAATAAAAAGAATTATAAAAAAAAAAAGAATGTACATAATAATAGTGCCCCCAGCCCATATGAGCAGACAGCACAGTTTACAAAGAGTCTTTACACCTTTTAGTTTAGTTTACTAGAGGTATGTGAAGAAGCTTGTCAGAGAGGACGCCAGTCCCCATCCGTTAGAGTGGATCTGATGATAGCACTCCTTAAACCTGGCAAATTCCCAGAAAAACAGATTTGTACAGAACCCTTTCGCTAATAAACACTGATAACGAGGTACTGGCCAAAATCCTAGCTACTAGAATATTGCCACTGCTTCGCCGTCTGACTAGACCAGGCCAATCGAGTTTCATTCCTTAGATTGTGCAAGCTTAGATCTTTTTTTTGCACTGGTACACTAATTAGATCTGGGGTGTGAGCCAGCGCGGTCTTTCTCGACACAGGAAAAGCGTTTGATTGTCTCCAATGCTCGTATAGCATTGCATAGCATAGAGCTTTTTAATTTTTTTGACAACAAATGATAGATTGCCATATAGTTCCCAAGAAGAACTAGAATTACTGTTTACAGCCACGGGGGGAAGAAAGGAATGAACAATGTATGATACTTTCCAAGAAGTGTTAGGCACCATCAAAATTCAGGAGGTGACATATTCTCTCTGCACTTCACTGGTAGCATTGCGGAAGTTTCTCAATGCTTCTTTGTGTTGGATCTTTGCTTCCAATCCATAGCATTGTCTCCAGACACTTTCTAGCTTTTTACATTGTTTTTTTTCTTTCCCTCAGTTCAGGTGGGAACCAAGGGGCTGAAGGTCTGGTCCTCTTTATTCCTAGAGGTTTTAAAGGTACTACTGAGTCCAGGGCATCAGGAATCCATTTATTAAACCTGGCCACATCTGTATCCAGACTCCTGGTTAAGAGGGGTGTCGTAGATTGTAACTTTTGGGAAAGAGATTTCCCTGAGATTTTATGCCATGCTCTGGATAAGGATAGAGTGGGAGGTTACTTTTTTAATCTGGACATTCAATTATTTCATTTACTTTGGCCCATACACATACACCCAAATCCCTGTTGCGCTGGTGTGAAGTATGCAAATTCAATATCAATTCGTGCTCAGCTGTTTAATAATTAGACAGTTCACCATTTTCTCTATAAACCCCTTTGTTCAAATTTCCATCTTCTTGGTCGATGGACTAATTAGTTGAAAAATTGAAGGCAACAGTTATTCAAAAATTGACAGACTAAAATAACCACAGACTCTTTGTTTGCAAATTGTTCAATTTTATCTAACTCAAATGCATTAATCTTAAAAATTACCTCATGAGAGAAAATACACTCTAAACAGTCAGATAATCAATCTCAAGAAACATATTTTGCATGGAGGTGATAGATGAAGAGAAATCAGATATATGCATACATCAATTCCCAATTTAGAAAGATAGATGAAGAGACAAAAGTACAGAGATTATAACTTCAACAAATTATCAGAGAAATCAACACAGGATTTAAGAACGGGAAACCACCACCCAGGCCTAGGTAGTGGCAGGGGACCCCCAGACAGAGAGTCAGGGATAAAAGATTTCTAGGATCAGGACAAAGATAAGACTGGAACAGCTAGGCCTCTCTGCAACCCGATAATCAGCAGAGCACCCTCTCTACTCGCCTAAGACAGCAGCCACATCTGCCGCCCTCACATCAATCTAGAGCCCACCTCTAATTCACTTTTTCTTTATACCTTTAGCATACATGTCCATCCCACAAAAGTTGCTAAAGTCATCCATTCTAGCTACGAGATTGGTTAAAATGAGGGGTGAGTTTTCACCCTATAATTTTTTTTTTAAATATATTTTTATTGTTTTGTTCTTTCCAAACAAGACAAGCGCAGATCGTCATCAAATGGCAGTTGTACAGTCAGCAACATGGTACTAAGATAAATCGCTTTCAGTAGAACATCTCCGACCTCCAGTTATACAATAGAAGTACTAAAAAATTGCAGGCCATAATAGTCGTTAACCCTTATACCGTCATAATATCAGTCCAATTCTCTGGAGATAATCATCCCTGCCGTTGCCGCCCAACTGCAACTAATTACTAATCACTAAACAATTAGCACGAAATGCTATCCGTGTCCCTCCCAACTATCCCTCCCCACTCCCCCCTCCATAATGGCGTAACAAATATTTGCAAATAACAATAATTACAAATCATAGCTGTGTCAACAGTAGACCAGAAACCTGCATTGTGGTGTCAGATGTAGTTACATTAATGAAAGCATTGTAGCCGTTCTCTTAAGGAGGTGCAATCTCCCGAGGTGGAGTCTCCAACCCTGATGCGCTCGAGTCTTCGTCAGAGTCGGTGCGCAGCGTCTTCAATGATTGTACTAGCGCCTCCCAAGCCCTTTCCATCTCCAACGCCCTATCGCTGTTAGCACGGGTTGCCAACTGCAGCCTCGTAATTACCTTACATTCCACCCATTTTATAAATTCAGTACGCCACCTCTGAAAACTAGGCCCCTTCCTGGCTTTCCAGTGGGCTGTTATGTCTCTATTTGCTAGCAGAAGTCCCAGGTCTATAAACTTACTTGTTATCTTATTCTTATAGGGAAATCAGTGCAGCAAGCAAAGACCTATAGTGGTGTCAATGCCCTGTCCGTAATAATACATAAAAGAGCGACCACCTCCACCCAAAATGTACCAAGTTGAGGGCAATTCCACAGCATGTGGCAAAAATCCACTCCTACCAAACCCCACCACGGGAACATTGCTAAGGTCTCATTAAAATATTTATGTATTTTTTCCGGTGTAAGGTATGCGCGATGAAGAATAAAGTAATGGACTAGTTTGAAAAGGGCATTCCTAGTGCTTTTCCATGCACGTTCCACCAGTCCCCCATGCCTTCTCAGGGATTTCGTCATCTAGATCTACTTCCCATCGCCGCTGGAGCCCTACTAGTGGGGACAATCACTCGCTTGTCATTCTACAATATAAGCAGGTAACTGCCTCAATGGTGCAAGCAGCCAGGACTACATATTGACAAACCATAGAGGTGGGAGGTTCCCTGAGTCTCATTTTCCAATGCGCTTGAAAAGCCATTATGAGCGCTAAGTGCAGCAAGTAGTCTCCCCGAGCCAGTTCATACCTATCCTGCAATATCTCATATGGAAGCACTGAATCATCTTCATATAGGTCACCTATGGTGGACAGCCCCCTCTCCGCCCAATCTATTAGCACCGCCCAGCAACTGCCATGCGGTAATGCACTGCAGATCACCAACGGAATCTCAGGGGCATAAGGACTCACTATTTGTGTGCGTCTTTGACTTCTATTTCAGCAGAGCTTGAACGTCCCCATCTCTCGGGTAAGAAAGGAGGCCGGGAGCGGCAATTGCAACAACAGTTTGGAGAGCGTTTGCTTATGTGGCTGATTCCTCTCCCCGTCGCCAGTGCTGCGGAACGTTCGTGCCACTGCTTGAGTAAGCTACTGTAGCTGCGCCGCTAAATAATACGATTCAAAATCAGGGACCGCCAGTCCTCCCTCCGAACACGGCCTCATTAGCGCGTTAAGAGCCACTCTCCGCCGTCCCACAGCCCAGAGGAACGCAACCAACATTGACTGGAGCTGCTTAAAAACAGATGCTGGGATCCAGATCGGCAACGTCCTGAAATAATACAGCAGTCTGGGGAGCGCTACCATGGTTATTAGGTCATACTTTTTTGACTACCTCATTGTTAAGCTTCCATTCCCACATATTCAGTATACATCCCTGCTCTCTCATGAGGTTAAAGTAATAAGTTAAGGACAAATGTTTATATATTTAACATCTTGTAGTTCTTTCACGCAAAGACATTGGAAGTGGCTGCTGGTCAAGCGTCATGTTCTTTACTGTGTCACGCTCTTTCAGCTTGCTCAGCATTCCAGCCATTTAGTCACGTGGTTTATGCGTGCTGCGAGTTTCACTCATCACAGTTTGGCTAACTCAACCCAAAATTGAGACCTGTCCATTTACTAAAAGAACGGAAAGTAGATATTTATTAATAATGTGACAATGCAATTTTCACGGTTTACCACCCACCTTAACTCTAGTCCTTGTTAACAGTTAAACAGTTAACCTAGCACGGCGACTGCAGTTAGGAAAGACCGAGGCGTACTGGGCCGCTGCCGCGCTAGGACTTAGCGTGGTTCATCGCCGCGTGGGAAGCGGGTGGCCCGTTGGAGCCTGCAGGCGCGGAGGAGAAGAGGCTGAACACCCTAGCTGGCGACCCGGAGTGCACCCGCAGATGCAGTGAGTACGACCAGAAAGGCGCGAGGGTCGTGAACCCCCCCCCCGCACCTGCTGTGCAGCACCGGTGTCGGGCGTTGTGGTGCGGCCACCAGGAGCCCGGGAGGAGTGAGGACAGTACCGGAGACCCGGGCCCGGTGCACAGGCGTACATTCAGGACTCTCGCACTAGCGCCACTCAACATCATACTGCGCACCCCCACTCCTTGCGCGGAAAATCAAGAGCCGCCATCTTAACTGAGTTGGAATCACGGAGCCCGCATAGTGAAACGGCAGATCATAGCAGAGCAGCTGGGGATCAGCCACCTGAAGAGCGAGCTGTACTATTATAGAAGCGGAACTGAGCACGGCGCTGATACTACCACACATGCTTTCTACTTAGGACGCCATCATTAGCGCTTACCGCGCCTGCAGCTACGAGACTGCTACACACGGCTTCTGGTTGTGATACGAGGGGGTGGAGCAGGGCAGATGAACGGACCTCCTGCACGGCCACCCCACAACATGAACTTTTAGCAGCCATACAACCTGCGCTGGCCGTGATGGTGGGTACTAATTGACGGATTGGATACACGAAGAGGACGTATTGATCTGCGGCCTCCCAACCCATCCAGGGCCTGAATCTCCCACTGACAGCCAGGAACTTGAGAAGGACATGCGACCAAAGCTGAGTGGGGATTGATATTGCGGGTTGCCTGCCCTGTGTGCCTTACCAACCGCCCACCATGGGTCAAAACAACGCCAAACAAGAGAAATTAACTTTTGAATCCCGCAGAACACCCGGGGCCCAGTCGGCGGGCCGAGAGGATTCGCTGCCGCCGGATGGGACGGAGGACGATTGGAAAACCCTCCTATTGGGAATGAAACAAAGTCTATCCTCCATAGACGCTAAAATTGACTCCATGAACGCCAGGATGGACAAGGTGGTGAATAAATTTGAACAGCACGACCAGAGGATTACGGAGGCTGAAAGCAGAATATCGGTGCTGGAGGATGGAGCGACGTCAATTAAAGAGCACGTACTGCAGATGGATAAACTCAAAAAGATAATTGCAGACAAGAACGAGGATTTAAAGGCCCGCTCGAGGAGGAACTATGTACGCGTCCTTGGCCTTGCGGAGTCCACAAACACGGATCGACTGGAAGACTTTATGGAGAAGCTGATTATAGATCTCTTCGGCAGGGAAGCTTTTTCTGTGCACCTAACAATTGAGAGGGCCCATAGGTCACTGGTGGCGTGTCCGCCGCCGGGGGCGCCACCGAGGCCAATCATAATGCGTTTCCTCAATTACCGGGACAGAGATATGGTGCTGCGCCTGGCCCGGGAGAAGCATAAAGTCTGCTATGAGAAAACTACATTGACCTTTTTTCTCGATTTTACGCAAGCCGTCCAGGAGGCCCGGCGGAGGTTTGCAGCTGAAAAAAGAAGCATCAGACACAGGCCATACCGTATGCCATGCTGTATCCAGCAAAGCTGAAGATCACACACCTTGAAATGCAACACTTCTTCACATCACCACACCAGGTGGAGGAATATCTCAAGCGAGCTCGGCGAGCGACATCCGGATGTTTAGATGCGACGCGGCGCTCCAGATCCCAATCTCCAATGAGGAATCCTGAATGATGATGGGGACTCTGTTTCTTGATACTGGACATAAAGGACATCTGATCTTGAACTGCTCCGAATTGGTGATGTATAAGTATTGTTAATGTTTGTATACAGTGGTCTGCCCGGGCACTCCCACCGTCCCATGGAAACTGCCCGCCGACTTGGCTGGAGCAGTGGATGGGGGCAATACAGGTGGGGAGTGGGCATGGCGTGGGCCCCTAGCGATCCTCACACATGGATGAGCCTCTTTTTGTTTTCCTTACTAGTTGGGGAAAGTAACTGACCGATCGTTACTGTTAAATTGTTGGGGGGGACTAGGGTATATGCTTGGCATGTTGGCGAAGCCGATGTGGGAGGGGGGTGGGAAGCATTGTTTGAGAGTGAGAGCTGACGTTTGTTTCCTTAAAGACTTGCTGTCACACAGAGGTACAGGTTATGTCCACACATTTTGGAAATGGCAGATTCTGTAGGCGGTACGGACAAATTTACAGTTATGACCTGGAATTTCTGGGGTCTCAACGATCCCAGAAAAAAGAGGCAGGTTTTGGGATATTTAGATAGATACAATGTGGGAGTAGCCCTGCTGCAGAAGATGCATTTAGACCCCAGGACAACCCCCCAGTTTTCTGCAAAGTGGGCATCTCACAGATGCTTTGCATCATATTCGGGATACTCCAGGGGAGTAGCCATATTGATTAAGCAAGGAGTGCACTTCCAGCTGGGTGGTGTGGAGTCAGACCCTGAAGGGAGATATTGCCCACTCTGGGGGACACTGAATCAGACTGATGTAACTAAAGCTAAATATTACGGCCCCAATACGGACAACACTCCAACTGTGGGGCAAGATCCATGCGATAAGCACAGCATACCTTATTTGGGGAGGCGACTTCAATGCAGTGGTGAATCCGCAGCTGGATCGATCACGGGTGGCCCCTGCACACTATACGGACACACAACGTACATTGAAAAGCTTATTGGAATCCCACCTCCTCCTAGATGCGTGGAGACACACACACCATGAGATACGGGAGGGGACACATCACTCTGCTGTGCATGGGACCTGTGCTAGACTGGATTACCTTCTTATCTCTATTGAGCTGGCGGCTTAACCCTATGCACCTACATGACTTAGTTTTTAGGATGGAGATGGGGGAAGATATCCAAGACTTCTTCGAAAGAAACAAGGACTCAGTCTCGAGCTTCACAACGGTGTGGGAGGCCTTCAAGGTCACCGTGCAAGGCTGGTGTATCTCCAAAGGAAGCGGTATCTTGAGGGACATTCGTAAAGACCTAAAAAGAATAGAGGGGGGCATAAAGGACCTAGAGCAACGGATAGCAATGGACCCAGGAAACGGGGAGCTAGTTCAAGTTCAAGTTCATAAATTTGTAAAGCGCACTACTCACCCAGAGGGTCTCAAGACGCTTGAGGGGGGTAGGTGCATTATTTATCGAATAGCCAGCTTTTTAGTTGCTTTCTGAAGGATAGGTGGTTCTGTGTGAGGCGGAGGTGAGTGGGGAGAGAATTCCAGGTCTTGGCCACTAGGTAGGAAAAGGATCTTCCTCCCATGGTGGACCTATGGATGCGCGGGATTGCGGCGAGGGCTTGAATGGAAGATCGTAGTTGACGGTTGGGTGTGCATTCAGGTCCTAGGTCATAGAGGGTCTTGTGTGCGTGGGTAAGGAGGCGGAAAGTTATTCTTTTGGTGACACGAAGCCAATGGAGGTCTTTCAGGTGGCCGGAGATGTGAGCTTGGCGGGGGATGTCCAGTATGAGTCTGGCAGAGGCGTTTTGGATGCGTTGGAGTTTTTTCTGAAGTTTGGCTGTGGTTCCGGCATAGAGGGTATTTCCATAATCCAGTCGGCTAGTGACCAGTGCGTGGGTGACTGTCTTTCTTGTTTCGGTGGGAATCCAACAGAAGATTTTTTTGAGCATGCGTAGTAGGTTGAAGCATGACGATGAGACTGCTTTGACTTGTTTGGTCATTGAGAGGGATGAGTCTAGGATGAAGCCCAGGTTATATGCGTGATCTGTTAGAATGGGTGCTGTACCCAGGGCCGGAGGCCACCATGAGTCGTCCCAGGCAGAGGGGGATGATCCTAGGATGAGGACTTCCGTTTTGTCCGAGTTTAGTTTTAGACGGCTGTTTTTCATCCACTCGGCTACTTCTTTCATTCCTTCGTGGAGATTGGTTTTGGCGATACTTTGGTCATTGGTGAGGGAGAGGATCAGTTGGGTGTCGTCTGCGTAGGAGATGATGTTGAGGTTGTGTTGTCGTGCGATGGATGCGAGGGGACTCATGTAAACGTTGAAAAGGGTGGGACTGAGAGATGATCCTTGTGGTACGCCGCAGATGACTTCGGTGGCCTCTGAATTGAATGGGGGAAGGCGGACTCTCTGGGTTCTTCTAGTGAGGAACGAGGTGATCCAGTCCATAGCTTTCCCTTGTATTCCGACGTTGCTGAGGCGTTGAATGAGGGTGCTATGACAGACTGTGTCGAAGGCGGCGGAGAGGTCGAGTAGGATGAGGGCTGCTGTTTCTCCGTTGTCCAGTAGCGTTCGGATGTCGTCTGTGGCAGCGATGAGGGCGGTTTCGATGCTGTGTTTTGCTCGGAATCCAGACTGTGAGGGGTCGAGGGAATTGTTGGATTCAAGGAAGGCGGCAAGCTGATTATTGACGGCTTTCTCAATGACTTTGGCAGGGAATGGGAGGAGTGAGATGGGGCGGTAGTTTTTAAGTTCCGAGGGGTCTGCTGTGGGTTTCTTCAGAAGGGCGCTGAGTTTGGCGTGTTTCCAGTTTTCCGGGAATGTGGCGGAGTTGAAGGAACAGTTGATGATATCCCGGAGATGGGGTGCGATGATGGAGTCTGCTTTGTTGAAAATGTGGTGGGGACATGGGTTGGTTGGCGATCCTGAGTGGATGGAGTTCATCAGGCGGATGGTGTCTTCAGCAGTGATTGGGTTCCAGGCGCAGAGGTTGTGAGAGTGCTGTTTTGGTACGGGGGAGGGTAGAGTTGACTTGTCTTCGGCCTGGTTTTCAAAGCTGTTATGCATGTCGGCAATTTTGTTGTGGAAGAAAGAGGATAAAGAGTCGCAGAGGTCTTGGGAGGGAGTGATGTCGTTGGTGCTGGTAGTGGGGTTGGTAAATTCTTTGACAATGTTGAATAGTTCCTTGCTGTTGTGGACGTTGTTGTCGAGTCGCTCCTTGAATGCTGATTTCTTAGTTGATCGGATCAGTTGGTGGTGTTTGCGGATGGCGTATTTGAAGGTGGTCAGGTTGTCAGTGGTTTGATTTTTTCTCCAGATTTTCTCGAGGGAACGGCATTCCTTCTTGGATTTCTTAAGGTCATCATTGAATCAGGGAGCTATCTTGCTACTTATTTTTGTCTGGTGGTTTTTTAGGGGTGCTAATTCGTCAGCGCTTTGGGAGATCCAATGTGTGAGTTTGGTGGCAGCTTGGTTTGGGTCCGAAGATATGGCAGGAGGGTTTTGGTTAAGCGATTTGAAGAGTTGGTCTGTGGTGATTTTGTTCCAGTTTCTTCGAGGAATAGGATGTGGGGGGATGTGGATCGTGTTTTTTTGGTAGCTGAAGTGAACGCAGCTGTGGTCCGTCCAATGGAGAGTTGTGGTGGGATCGAAGGAGATGTATTTGCTGGAGGTAAAGATAGGGTTGAGTGTGTGTCCGGCTAGGTGGGTGGGGGTGTCAACAAGTTGTTTGAGTCCGAGATTGGCCAGGTTGTCCAGAAGAGTGGTGGTGTTGCTGTCGTTTTTTTTTCCAGGTGGAAGTTGAGGTCTCCCAGTAGAATGTAGTTCTCGGAGGTGAGGGCATGTGGGCTGATGAAGTCAATGATGTCTTCATTGAATTGTGTGCGGGTCCCTGGTCGTGGTGTGTAGCAAAAAGTCTGAATATGAGACTGAGGCGGATTGAGATTGCAGATTTAGAGGGAAGTATCATAGGGCCCGATCTATGGAGAGGGGGACCGGCCGGGGAAAGCAGTGGCGAATGTGATTCGGACGCCCAAATTCTCTAACAATATTGCTGAGGTGCAGGATGACCAAGGCACAGCACGAAGGAACCTTCCGGACCAACTGCAAATATTCCCTGATTACTATGCTAAATTATACACCTCCCTGAATTTACAACAATACTTTGGGGATACTGCACTAGCGTGGCTGGGGGATACACAGCGTAAATTATTAAGCCTGGATCGAGAAGTAGACTAGATAGCTGAGGTAATAATGCACATGCAAACGGGGCGTGCGCCGGGCTCAGATGGGCTGCCAGTAGAATTTTATAAAACATACATACGTACGCTGGCTCCCATACTAAAGGTGGTTTTTAATGAAGCACTGGAGGAAGGCAGGCTACCCCACACTATGCGAGAGGCCCACATTGTTTCCTTATTGAAACCGGGCAAACCCCGTCCCAATGTGAGTCCTACTGACCCCTGTCGTTGCTCAACAGCGACACTAAAATACTAGCGAAAGTATTAGCCATTAGACTTAATTTGTTAATGGAACGCCTTGTGTTGCCAGACCAGGCAGGGTTTGTTCCCAACCGGGACACATCCCATAATCTCCGGACCTTGATGGCTGTCCTGTAAGACATTGACCCTAACTGCTCAGCGGTGGCTGTTTTTTTAGATGCTACAAAGGCATTTGATTCCCTGTCGTGGGACTACCTGATGGAGACACTAGCATACATAAGGATACCACCACTATTCTTGGGATGGGTGCAACTGCTATATGCACAGCTGCATGCCACAGTACTATTAAATGGTACCAGTACAAAACCCTTCCCCATCTCAAGAGGCACTAGACAAGGCTGCCCGCTCTCTCCTATATTATTTGCCTTGGCAATTGAGCCGCTAGCGGCACAATTACGTCAACACCACAAAAAAAGTGCTTTGGCCTACCCGAATAGGCAACTCCTGTTCTCGCTCTATGCGGACGATATGACCCTCTATGTTAAAATCTTGCATGATAACCTCAACCCAGTGTTGCGTGAGATCACTAAATTTGGTGCCTTGTCTGGTATACAAATCAATTGCAGCAAGCCAGCAGTTTCCCGCTAACAGACCGCACTATACAACATCAGCTGGACTACCCATTGGTATGGGAAGCTGATGAATTCAAATATTTGGGCATATATGTCACGAGAGACAAGGAAGCTCTGTTGCGCACCAATTATTGAAAAGTCATTGACAACGTAACAGATACCATAACTAAGTGGATAAAACTACCCCTGTCAATGGCCGGCCGTATATCACTCCTCAAAATGGCGGTGTTGCCGAAGTTCCTCTATTTATTCGTAAATATTCCTTACCACCCTGGCAGATTCTTTTTTAACACCCTGTGGGCACAAACAGTTTGACTCATTTGGGGAGGGGGACAGGCGCGTCTCAACTTGGAAACGCTAATGTTTCCCTATCGTCAGGGGGGATATGACATCCCTAATTTTGAGCCGTACTACTATTGTGCGCATGAGCATTTTGCCACCTATTGGTCCCCCCCCCCCCGTTTATGCTGCATCTAGCAGTGGAGGACGGGTACATGTCCCCAGTACCTCCAGAAGGATACATCTATACTTCAGTAAAAGAGCGGGAGAGGGGCCCGTCCACGGTGGATTGCACTGTGACAGCGTGGAGATGGCTAGCCCGCAAAATGGAGGTGACACTGATGTACCCTCCTAAGGTGAAACTAGCGAATAACCCTCTATTGACAGTTTTTTGTTAAGGGATAGGTAAGCGACTACTGCACAAACTGCAATGTGAGACATGGAGGGATCTATATATCGCAGGGCAATTCCGCACTATAGATCAATTTTTTGGGGAACACACGCCTACACATATGGACATGTTTCTATACACTAGATTGGGTCAAAGCCTGAAGGCTATCACCTCAGAGTTTCCGGGCGAACCAGATATTTTCTTGCCCCTTCACACGCTGCTGCAGGCGGGCACGCCCAGGCATGTCATATCCAAACTGTACAAGCAGGCACAGGCCGCAATACCGCCTAAACCGCTAAGGGCCAGAGCTGAGTGAAACAGGGATCTGGAGACCCCACTTACAGATGACCGATGGGAAACCTGCTGCCAGCAGACTGAGGCATTAACGGCAATAGCAGGCTGTGACTAATCCATTACAAGTTCCTACATAGGCTGTACTACACGCTGGCTAAGCTATGTAGAATTCACCTGAGAGAAGATGATAGATGCGAAAGATGTGGCAGTGAAGGAGCGGATTTTATACATTTGGAGTGGCGGTGCCCGCAGGTGGAGACGTTCTGGAAGGAGGTCTTCGTCGCTATGTCCGAAAAGCTGGGTACACAAATGACCCTGTCACCGCTAATAGCGCTGCTAGGGCACACCGTGACCACAATCACCACACACAAAAAGTACCTAGCGTTAGGAATGCTACTGGCGAAAAGGCAGGTGGCATGCAGATGGGGACGGTGACGTGCGCCTAAGTTTAAGGACTGGATAGCAGATCTAACCAGCTGGCAGGAGCACTTACACGATTACGCAGAACTCCTGCCCATGAAGTCTAAGCCTAAGACATCTGGGGTCCACTGACAGCTTATCTACTAGAACATAGGGGCAATAATTGGGAAGAGGAGGATGGAGGGGAAACAATACAGGCGGAGGGAGGGATATTGACGTGAATAACTGCTACAATTACATGTATATTGGCGACTGTTGAGGAATGTGTCTGGGAATGTATAGAGAATGTTGAGCTGACCCGGAGAACTATTAAGCGGAGTGCGGCACAAGAACATACTTGGGCACCACTGTATATCCTGCATGGCCGGCAACAACCCAGATATGGACACTAATAAGTAATGTATGACTACAGATACTGGCGGCGGAAGGGGCGCGTCCAAGTAAACATTGGCTGCATGCACAGCTGTAAGGGAGAACACGTAGGGCAGATGAGAAGATGACTGAGAGCGGGGGGTTGGGAGGGGGGTCGGATTGAGTGCACTGTAATTTTGATGTGTGACAGTTATGCCAAATTGTACAGTACCAAATGCTAATAAAGGTTTTGGAAACTTTAAAAAAAAAGTTAACCTAGCATAGCATAAGCAGGAAAGCGGCATTAATTATTATGACAAAATAACACAGGTCATGCTTTTTACTACATATACGTGCAATGTGCCATGCAAAACATTCATAACAGGCGCTACACACAAATATTTTATAATTTCGGTTATTTACGTATTGTTAAGATTGATTTCATGCATATTGCAAAGCAAATTCCCCATGTGCGATGTGTAATTGCACGTTATTTTTACTTACTACTTAAAATTAGTACGAATTACAGGGGTACTTGATTTCAAGCATGTTTCTTTTTGCGAACCCCGCTCCATCAAACCTATAGAAGGGCTTTTGATTCCTTGTTGAACCACATGTTGGCTTTGCAAACCTTGGCTTAAGGTCCGCAGAAAACACACAGACTCTTGGGCTCTTGTTGGGGTCTGCATATCTGCTACTGGGCATGGGCATTAATCTTGTTGTGCAAATTATGGTTTGCATGACTGTTGTGCAATTCATGGATTGCGGTAGAAACCATAACATGTACATTTCAGTGGTTATTAAGTTGTAATTGATAACAATACCTGTACGTTAAATTTCGGTTTTAATGTAAATTGGCTGCTGTTTTTCTTAATATAATGTTTTTTTTAACATTATCAGTTGTTCTGCTTAGGTCAAAATGAATACATTTTATTGGCACTCATTAAAACCATGTCAATATGATTCTCACACAGCGATGGAAAGCAAACATTTTTTAAAAAGGTTAAAAAAAAAACTACCCTGTGCCTTTGTACATAAACTAAAAATAATTATTAGTCATACTGTAAGGTCAGTAGTTTAAATACAATTAATTCCTGATACCGCTGCTGCATTGCACAGTACTTTCATCTGAGGAATATTCAAACATTTTACAAACATCAGTCTTGAAAGCTGTTCCTGCAAGTCGCAATTTACAAACTTGCAAAACCGGTATCTACTGCTAAATCATTGTTTCCATGAGTGCCTTTTAATTTGCCCAAAGTAGCAACCAGAATCTGAGTGCCGGAAACTCTACATTTAGATCTTAAGTGATGTGAATAGTTTACTTAATATCCCCAGTAGGTTGAAAATAAATTATATAGAACCGTCGTCACCTTTAGCTTCCATGATCCATTTAACACTTTGTGGAAAAGCAAACATCATGGAAGTATGGTGAAAACAAGTTTTGTTTGAGTAAAAACAAGTTGGATGAATGCTGACTTTTCGTACAACACAAAGAAGCAATACCACGTCATTGCATTTAGGAATGTCCATACAGTGTGTAGCGTATATACTTTTTGGTGTGTTGACCATCTAGGTACAGAGAACTAAACTGTCATTAAAATAAGAAACATGGAACATATTAGGGCAATTCAAAATTTAGATTCAAAATACTCCCTGGCAGCTCACTGAGCAGAACAACATAATTATGAGACAGATTTAAAATAATTTTTTCATGTTTTACAACTGGTTCCCGCCAACCCCGAAAGGTAATAAAGCTAAGTAAAGCAATATCAGAGGAGATCGGCAGGTTAGAGGATTGAGATGGTAATGACCCGAATAATGAATTTCAGTATTTCTTGGGTGAATATGTAACAAAACAATCAATACTGAGAGTGTACAGGTTCAATGCTCAAAATATTACCCAGGGCGAATACAACTGACATCTACTGTTAATGGGATTATAACAATCACAACAGCTGCTTTTATAAGCAGTTACATAATTTAGATTCAGAGAATATTTTAAGCAATTGTCATCTTATTTTATCTTAATTTTAAAGCGCATAGCTACCCTAAGGCTTCCCAGGGCTGCTAGTCAAAAAATGTGCACCTACAGATCTGCAATAGGGCCATAGTTAATTTGGGTATAACCAAGTTTTAAGATGTTTTCTGAATTTGGCCTTATCCCACTCAGTTCTCAGACTGATTGCCAATGTGTTCCACAGTTTGGGGGAAACATAGGAGAAAGATCTTCCACCCCATTTGGCCTTCTGAATGCACAGGACTGTTAGAAGACCTGTGTTGGATGATCTTAAAGTCCTACTTGGAATGTAGGCAGTCAGTAGGGCTCTAATCATACAAGTCCCTTCCCATTTATTACCCTGTGAGTCAAACATAGTGCTTTCAATTTAATTCTATGTTCCACAGGGAGTAAGTGTAAGAAAGTCAAGACTTTCTTAGCTGAGGAACCTTTAAATATCTTATAAATGGTCTGGCCGCAGCGTTCTGCAGCATTTCTAGTCTTTTTTGGACTGCCTTGGGAGATCTGAGATATAAAGAGATACTCTAGTCAAGGCGTGAAGAGATTAATACTTGGACTACCAATCTACTGCAAGGGTTAGGCAGTAGATCCAGAATGTTCCCCAGGTTCCTCAACAAGGCAAAGTAGGAGGTAGTCAATTTATTGGCTTGGACTTCCATCGACAGAGAACTGTCTAGCCTCATTTCCAGGCTTTTTATAGTGGAAGACAAAATGGATAGCATCCCTCGACTGTTTGGCCAACCCAGCAGTGTCACTGGGGGTCAGTTATTTTCCAGTACCATCATTTCAGCTTTGTCCCCATTAAATTTCAGCAAGCAGCTTGCCATCCAGTGGGACACTTTCTCAAGGCATGGGCCGAACGGAGGCTGAGAACCCTCATTTGTGGTAAGGAAGAAGTCAAGTTGTGTTTTGTCAACATAGTAGACAATGGACACTCTGAATTCCTTGTCAATGGATGCCAGTGTTCTGACATAGATATTGAAAAGAGTAGGGCTGAGTATGGACCCCTGCGGGACCCTACACTTCAAAGAGGTCCTTCTGTATAACAGTGCTGGTTAGTGGGCCTCGATGACTGGCATTAGAGACCCATATATCACTCCTTTATTTTATTTTAAAAACAGAAGCAAATAATACAAAAAAGATGCCAAGCCTTCTTATTCAGGAGATGGGCTATCTGTATATCACAAGCTGGGTATTTGTATTGTAGCAGGGTTTCCGTTCTCCCACAGAACTGTGCATAGAGATCTAGAACCTCAGTGAGTTAGGATGATCCAAAACTCATCTCAGTGTCAGAAATCCCCTTACCTAGCTAGCTACAGTGCCTCATGGATCATTATGGAATGATACATGTCTTAGGCAAACCAGAACATGATCTTTAGAATACCTCAGGAATCGTGGAACACATGAACACTCTTTCGTTATATAATCATTTCAAACCAAAACTGAGAGTCAAAGAACACAAGTGCAAGTTTGAAATATTTATTATTCAATGCAAAGTTCTCAAACGCAGTATCTTGTATAATACCAAAATGCAGATTATAAAAACCATAGTCAGCAGCATAGTCACTAATCCATAGTAAGCAAAAGGTGCTAGCATGATATAATGCAAAACCTATAGAAATCTCTAGCACCTATATTTCGCGCACCCTATCTAGCATATTATTTTATATCTAAGAAGGTCTCATTCGGGCTTTAGCAGGGCGGCCCCATACCTCTCAATGTCAGTAGGAGCAGTTCACATCAGCAGCTACCAGCTCTCTTCCTGCGCAGCACCAAGTGTTTTTGTTCATTCCGTGTAACTCTATCTTAAACCCGCGTAGAGCCCAAAATGTTGGCATCAACATTATTTGTGTTATGTCTAATGTCTAATGTGGTGCGAGGATCAGACTTCCCAGCAACCTTGTGTTAGGTTAATCTTAGAGTGTGCAGCTCTCAGTGTGCAGACAGTTGTACCAAGTGTACGAGGCAAAGCTGATAGCATAGGAATAACATATTATTCTCAAATAAAACACCTCACCGCTTCTAGGGTGAAAGCTACAACAACAAGTACGTGTCGTGTGCAAAACTGAAGCCGAAGGAAAAGCGGCTGTTTAAACATGTAATACACTCATGCTAACTTAACGCAATATATGTAATGAAGTATCCATATGACACCCCCCCATTGGTCCGAGCACCGCCAATCATAAGGGAAAAGGCAATACTAAATCAGATACAAAAATTGAAAGCAAAATTCAATAATCTTGAGCTAAAATAAGCTAAAAATATGTATGAATGAATATGTATGAATGAATATGTATGAATGCCTACAGTGGCCTCAAATCAAAAAAAAAAAACAAAAAAACAAAAGCCTTGAACAAAAAGTCTTCCGCCAGGTCCAAAAAATATGAAATGTATGACCAGGTCGCATCCTTTCAAATGTTTGTAAGAGAAAAAACCAAGGCACTTATCCGATATCCAAAGTCATGTGCCACCTAGACGTTATCTCCAGCGACATCACGTGAGTGAACTTTCCATCAGCTGAACATAGTCCATCCCTCCAATTCAGCGAGGGGAAAGTTATATTTCACAACAAAGCATTCCCTCCAGGCATCTCACGATTGGAAAGTATATGCAAAGAAAGTTGCAACAGCCTCCAGTATGAAATCACTGCCATCATCCGAAAATAGTTCAGCCATCCAATTTAGCAATGGGAAAGAACATACGTGCTCCTCCAGCATCGGATCCTCCTGCAACGTCAGAGGACAACTCGGTGGGTTCACCAGATCGCTGTGTGTCAGAAAGGCATTCGCCGCTGCAGAGATCTCCCATTGGCCCAGAACTCCATTTATTGCTGCCAAGGCCATAACTCTCTCGCCAGAACAGATCAGCTCGTGAGCCACAACGGGACGCATTAGCTGATCAAAATCGACGTCAGGAGCAGTCCTCAAGCATAGGCATAAATCAATGGCCCAATCGAACTCGCAGCTCAGGCAGTGAAACACAGGTTGGACACACGTGAAGTCGGTGAACCGAAATGACAATCTATAGGCCGTGCTTAATGCTGCAAGCGGCAATGTTCCATAGTAATTGAGCATCCGATTACGACACAGGGTCAGGAGGCGTTGAACGGCGTCTTGCGCAGGATGGGCATCCATGTTTTATGAAGAAAAACACCAACAGAAAGCCTGCGGCCACAGCCAGCAAAACAGGTAGTCCACCAAACAAACTCGAAAAAATAGTGTGGAAAAACGTGGGAATGATACCAAAAACTTTTTCAAACGTAGTCACGAGGCCACTGCTTACTAGTTTAAAAAAATGTGCAAGGCCAGTCGTTGAAGAAGCATTAAAAATCTGGTGTACCAGCTCGCAGAAATGAAATGGCAAATCAGTGTTTAAGAGCGCCTGCACCTCTGTGCGGGTGTTGGCTATGTGAAGGACATAAGTTTCCCGGGCCGAACTCAGGGTCACTTGTTTTTGAGACAAAAGGGCCCTTATTCTGCTTAAACCATTGAATTTCGCTTCCAAGGTTGGGATCCGTGGCCAGATGGAGACATCTGAAGAGCCATGCGTGGGTGGGTATAGCACGTTCTTGCAGCACACTACACGCTCTGATACAGTAACTATATAAGCCACACCAATTAATAAACCACAACATAATTCGTTGTTTAAAAGCAAATAACTACCATTAGCTAATAATGTAAATGTGGGCACTACTGCTGGAACTGGCGTGCCTTTTAAAACACATGCTAAATTTGGGCGGTCCTGATTACAAGAACCGTGTAACTGAATGTGTCTGCATATTAATGAATGGTCAGGTGACTGTGTGCATTCCTCACCATTAAGATTAACCTCTTTTCCATCTTTCAGACATCTGTATGTGTATGGTAATGACCATGCCTCATGTAGGAATGCATTGCCTAGCGGTTCATATCGTCCTATAGCAATATAACGCATACAGTTAGTAAATTTATATAAAGGGAATGGTAATGTAATTAATCCATGAATAAGCCATGTGGCAGTAGTGGTTTCAGCAACAGAGAAAGGCAAGGACTCTAGCTTTTCAATATGTAGCATAGAAAATGAAGCATCACGCATTGAAAGCATGCGCTGTTTCTCAGTAAGATTAAAAGGAGCAAAAAGGGATGAAACGTTCAATGAGGTCCAGGGAACTCGACCAGCCTTAAGAGTCTGTAGCGTCCATGCAAACTGCATCACAGAACGCAATTGATTTTGACCATGGTATAACGTGGACACTTCATCATGTACAATATCAACAACAGAAGAAACAATATTATCCAATGTGTAAATTCTGGAAGAAAGCATGTTAATACTGTTATCGACCACTGCAAGCACTTTTTCCAAATTTGCTTGATCAATAGCTCTCAGGCGTTTTGCTGCCTCAACTTGTGAAAATTTCCAAATCTCATTGTATATAGCATAAAGAAAGCGTTTAGATCTACCCCTAGCTGGGCCTTTTATAAAATCATTTAGGTCTATATTTTCATTCAACTGGGACAGATGCAGTTTAACTGCAGCCAAAGTGGAATGTTGTAACCAGTTCTGACACAATTTTCCTACTGAATAAGTAGTAACAGTGTGATCTGTTTCAAACCTGGGATCTGGCCTGACGTGTGTAAACCCTTCAGACAAACCCAGAAAACGACGTTGGCAAGCATCAGAGCTCCTTTGCCACAAGAGCCACCCCTCCGGGTCGAAATGGGAAACATTAAAGGAGGAGTTCTGCAAAAGTGCTTGTATCTCACTGATGGACAATGTACTGAAATTACTCCAACCTGAATATTCTTCCAAATCAGGGATAGTAGCGGTATTTAACTTTTTAGATGTAGCCAATCCAAAACATGTTGTTTGGGAAATAGTTGAATTTAAAAACAACATGTGATTCGGGATGAGACATGCACGATGCAAAGCCTCAGTGCCTTGTACCTGCCAATCTTTGGTACCCCAAACCGATTTAAGGTCAATAGTATCCTTCCATAACTCATAGCCTTCTACAGATAACCTTTCTAGAAAGGACTTTGAATACAGCAATTTTGTATCAGTCAGTCTGACTTTGGGCATGAATTTCTGGTTTACTTTAAAATAAAACGACTCAGGATTTGATTGATTAAAGTCTGTAAAATAAGAGTATTTTCCCAGAAACGTACTTGAGCTCCCCTGTAAAGGAGCAGGGCAATGTTCCCACTGAGTGTAATTCACAGGAACCCTCCTGGAACTTGTCTTGTGTAAGAAATGATTTCCATAATGTTGATAACAAAACAAATCACCATAATTGACAGAATCTAAGTACAAATCCTCAGCATCAAAGGCCGAATAATATTTTAAATCAGAGAACAATGCTTCTACGGCCTGAAGATCCCAGTCATCAGAATGAATATTTTGTTTAACCACATCTCCCATGTTTACTCTAAGCACATTAGGAACATTAATAACTTCTGTGGGGCCATGTATCTGAAACCTAACCGCATCCCACACAATCCCATCAAGGACAGGCCAAGCAGTAATTTCTACTGTTTTCAAGTCTCTCCGTAGCCTGTGTGCTGAATGTGAGGAGGAAAGAGGGGCCAATGTTCCATTAAGGTACCGAATTCCTGTTCTTTCTTTCACATAATGGCCATCAATCAAGCGGAAAAAATAAAACACAAAACCAATTGACATAAAAAGATAAAATGAAAATAGTATCAGCCAAACGTAGGTCCAAGGTGGAATTAAAAAATGTTTTTTAAACAACGTGGCATATTTTGCAATAGTCGATGGTTTCTTTGAAAGTTCCGAATCAGAGTCAAAAGAGAATCTTGACTGGTTAGCCAAACGAGCATTTAGATCAGACATAGATAAATCAGCAGGATCTGCATATGTCCGCTCATCAATGTTAGCAAGAGGAATAGTATTTAATAAAGGATTGGATATAGCAGGCATCTCGAGGGACACCTCCTGATCTGCACCAGATGTAATAGCCAGCACAGAGTTCCTCACCATGGAAGGACAGGAAGCAGCCGGTGTCATACTATGAAGAATCGGCCACCCTGTGTATCTTGACATTGTCAATAGAAATAAATCTGTTTTCTTTACGACCTGGAAGTGGTGGTAAAATGACTGTTCTTGTGCCCTTCACTCCAAGGACTCGAACCGGCGTTCTAAATGAGGGACCAAACTCTTTCTTGTTATCGATCTTCTCTCGAACCAGTTCTCCAACCTGGGGTAGCCAGCCAACTACCGGGATCTGCAACGCATCATCCGACGTGGAGGGCAAGTGTTCCTTTGCAAGACTGTCTCTGGTCTTTTGTAGATCCTGTAAAACATTACAATGTTCATCTACGTCAAAGGCCGCGGCCTGGGCCTGGCAGTCTGCACCATCAAGGTCAGGGACGTACATCTTGATACCAAAGAGCATTTCGTATGGGGTCCGCCCACCCAGAGACCTTCTAGGGAGATTATTAAGCGCACGCTGCACGCCATAGAGGTGGGTCAGCCAGTTTCTACCAGTGCCTATAACACGTGCTGTCAAAGATTGCTTTAAGTCGCGGTTCATTCTCTCTACTACAGAATTGCCCTCAGGCCTGTAGGGACTTGAAAACTTCACCTGTACTCCCAACGCAACCATTGCATCCTTATACGCCTTAGAGGCGAAAGCCGGACCCTGGTCCGAATGGAAAGTACCACAAGCAAAGATTCCCACAAAGACACGCAAATCCTTAATGACAGTTCGCGAATCAGCGCTTCGATGCGGCCATACCCATACAAAGCGTGTGCATGAGTCAACTGCTACTAAGATGTATTTATACGCAGTATCAGAAGAAAAAGGACCGCAGTGATCCAAATAAACACAACCAAGCGGTTTATTAGAGATGTACAACTGTGTCTGAGGCGGACGCGCAGCAGTAGAAGGCTTAATCTGCTGACAAATGTCACACATAAGGACATAATCGCGCGTCTGTTTGTACAGTCCCCGCCACCAGAACCTCTGTTGTAGCTGTGATACAGTGGCTGAGACGCCTGCATGCGCAGACGCCACACCTTCATGAGCCGCTGTAATCAGAGAAGCTCTGCGATCCGAGTTGGGAACCAGACGCTCTCCAACTTCAGGAATTTTCACATAAGGAACCTTATCGGGACTTAAGTGGTATGTGTATTTCGAAGGGAACCCCGCAGGATATTTACCTCCCTTCGCTGTGGCAGCAACAGCCGCCAAGATGTCGTCATCTATTTTGCTCTTGGACCTCGTGACCGCTGCAACTAAGTATTTTGATACCGCAGACTTCGCTGCCTCATCAGCAAGCGAATTGCCAACAGCGTGGACTCCCACGCGCTGGTGGCCGAGAGTATGAATCACAAACACGAGTGGCAGTTTCTCTTTAAGTTCCGCCACTCGGACCCAGATCATTTTATGTTTTATTGTACTACCTTTGGAATCACGAAAATCATTCTGAATCCAAAAGAACAAGTTCTCATTGTAAGACTGGACACAGTAGTAAGAATCACTTACGATTAGAGTCGTCACACTAGGATCTGCGTACTCCAATGCGAGCATAAGAGCACGGAGCTCTGCTAATTGTGCGGTGCAGTCTCCAAGCGTCTGCGTGTGCACGACACTGGACTTGAACTCATCGTTCACCATTGCACCGACCACAATTGCGCAAGCGGAAACGTAGGCATGTTTAGAGCCATGCGCAACCTGCGCCGAACCATCCGTGTAAATGATACAATGGAAATCCTCCAACGGCCGCATTGCTAAAGGAGCAGGATGAACAAATTCATACTGCAAATACTCCTGCGACCGTAAAGCGGCGTCAAAAATAAACGTGACATCCTGAGATGTCAATGATGTAGCCCACTGAATCCACCGAGGGTGCAAAGCTTTAGAATTAGGTACACTGGCTTTCGTGACCGCCTCCAATGCAGGACACGGGGTAACAACCAACATGCGCTTTCCCTGCGACAGGGCACGTTCTTTAAGAATTGCCATCTGCACAGCCGTTAAAACTTTCTCCACAGTGGAAAAACGCAGTTCAGCCGAAGTGTACAAGTGTGACTTGTAAGCAATAGGTACAGTATCCCCCTCATTAAAAGTCAGGTACGTGAAACCCACCGTCCGAGGGATAATTCTTATCACCAGGTTAGTCTGGTTATCACGGGTCTGTAAGTAGTCAGAAGTGAGCAAATCAGCCTGCAAAGATTGCAGAATGGCTGAATGCTCAGGCAGCCAGCATGATTTGGAAAAAGATGGTTGTACCAAGGCATATAAAGGCTTGATACGCTGGGCATATTCCGGAATGTATGTCCTCCCGAAATTCAAAAAACCCAGTAAAGACTGTAATTTTTTCAGCGTTGTCGGAGAGCGCAACTGCGCACACTTCTCCAGGAAGTGAGGAGCTAACCCCTTTCCTTCATGGTTAAGTTCATAACCTAGAAACAACACCGTGTACTCCGCAATGTGTGATTTTGCAAAGTTAAACTTGTAACCTATGTCTGCAAAGTTACAAATTATGCTGTTTACTCGACACAGATGCACCCAAAGCTCGTCGTCTGTAAGATAAATGTCATCCACATACGAACATGCAACTGGATCGAATCGCTCCAAAAGAGAGACAATGCGGGCGGAAAACACTCCAGGACTATTTTTATATCCCATTGGGAGTCGTTTAAACATTTTTTGTACGCCGCCGCATGTAAAACTGGTCCATTGGGAACTTACACCATCTAATCTATGTGCATAAAAACCATTGGAAATGTCAAGCGTGGTTTTGAACCGTTTACGCTCAAGACTATTCACCAGGGCAGAGCCGTGAGTATTCTGTACTGCACAGTTACGGCAATGCGAGTTCAAATGCCGGTAATCCAAAACTAGACGATAAGAGCCGTCCGGCTTGTTAACAGTAAAAAGGGGATTATTCATAGGTGACACACACGTTTCAATTACACCTTGATACTCCAATTGTTCAAGGATAGCCGCGACTGAAGCTTTAGCTTCACGCCGTATGGGGTACTGGGGTTGTGGCTGTGGCTGAGACCGTAAAGGAATCTCATGGCTAGGGGACAATTTATCCCAGCCACACTGATTTCGGTACACAGCCGGCGCAAGCGCCAGAGCCCACTCCTCTGCAAAATGCAGCGCTTCCACTCTAGATACAGTGTGCGCGAAACTGGGGAGGATCACCTCCTCCCCTCGCGGAGCTGCGAGAACAAAAGGTGGGGGCCAGTCAGCCTCCGAAAGCAAAATGTCATACGTATCTGAAAGATTTTCCCAAAATACCCCTTTTACAGTTCGCTGCATGTCACCTTCAATTAACAGGACAATTTCAAAAAGCCTTTCAGGGGGAGCAACATGTGTATCAGCTGTTTCGATTACAACATAAGTGTCAGTCGCTGTCACCTTCAACAGTGGACGGAGGGCCTCTCTCACTATGGTAATCTCCGCCGCGCTGTCCAGCAAGGTCAGAGCCCACGTCAGATTCCGAAGCCGCGTTCTCACTATCTGGGGCATATCGATGCGCCGTTAAGGCTGCGACTTTCTTCTTGGCAAACTGCGGTCTCTTTGGCGTAGAGTCGTCCCGCTGGTCCCCTTCACTTCGCGTGCGGGGCTGGCCACGTCCTTGCTGACCACCCCTGCCCCTGCCGCCCCCTCCACCACCGGTTGATGTAGCCGATGAGTCCTGAAAGGAACGAGGAGAGCGTTGGTCAGATGACTGATATCTGTCAGGCGATTTAATCGTAGCGCGATCGCGCAATTCATAAACTCGCTCCGACTGCGCAGGTTGTGAAGGCGCCGGACTAGAGACCTTTGTCTGTTGTTGCTGTTGCTTACCCTGATTCTGCTTTTTTGGCCAAGTTTGTTTTTTGGACTTGGGCTGTCCACCTGTTTCCGAAGACTGCCCCTGGGGCTGCTTCTTTTCTTTTTCAAGAAAAACCTTCGCACCCTTAGAATTGCGGCCAACCATTTTATAAGCCGCCACAATAATTCTTGCCAGCTGACGGGGTTTCTCGGCATCGGGTACTAACGCCAGACCATTGGCCACCTGAAAGTTCACTGCATCCCCTTTTACATTGGCAAGGATAATACCGCAAACTGTCTCAAATGAACTGTTCAGGCGCATACCCAACTCAACCGCCGACTCAGGTCCGTGATCATCCTGAACACGTTTGAGGATCGCAGACAGGTTCGAAACTGAAGGTGTACCAAAGCACCTCGAGTAAACCGCTGCAAATGTCTTACCCCATGTCTCACAGTCAGCAAGTTCCGGGGCTATTTCCTTCGGTAAACTAAGCGTAAGAATCCGGTGTTTTTCACTCGGAGTCGTATTAGGAAACACAGCCTCTAACTGGTCGAATTTCTCGGCAAGCCAGTAAGGAAACTCATCCGTACTATCTGGCTTTCTGCCCATAACGGAATTCACCAAGACAGGACTGATTTTCAAACCAGCCTGTTCTGCTCGAAGCTGCGCACCTGCGGGGGCTGCGCCTTGAATATTACGACTAATGTAATGAACAAGCGCTCTAATCACTCCAACCGAGACCTCATGAAGACGTCTCAGGTCGGCTACGTTACACGTGGCGCGATTAGGATGAGGAGTAAATCCACCCAAGGCGGGCCAATTTGTGCCCGGAATGGACAAAGGACCTAACCTCGTAGCGTTCAAAGAATGGGGTAGGGCGCCACCAAACCAAACACCGTGCTGCCAAGCGTCAATAGGTACTTCCAGTGCCCTGTACGGAGCATAAGCCGCCGGTACTGCCGAGGCAGTGTATGAATGGAAGACGCCCGAATTAGCGTCCACAGCCGGAAATGTTACCCAGGAATAAAATAATTCGTACGGGTACGCATGTTCCGCACTCACCACTAGAACCACAGCCAAGCCGTCCACAGGGACATTGTATGTCCTCAAGTGGTCGCGAACCGCGATGCGGCTATGCTGCGCAATTTCCACGGCCATGGTAGCAAAGGAAGTGAAAAGAGACAAAGAACAGTTTGTAGCACAACTGGGTAGTAATTCAAAGAAACCGTTTACAGAAGAATTCAAGCTTGAAAATACCTATTTCAAAAATAGGTAGGTTTTTCCGACACCACCGTTTACCGGAAACGGGTATGAAGGTGTTAAGGTTTGAATGATATACTACTCGAGTGTCACGAAATACGGCCAACCAATCCGTTGGGCGCCATGTAGCAGGGTTTCTGTTCTCCCACAGAACTGTGCATAGAGATCTAGAACCTCAGTGAGTTAGGATGATCCAAAACTCATCTCAGTGTCAGAAATCCCCTTACCTAGCTAGCTACAGTGCCTCATGGATCATTATGGAATGATACATGTCTTAGGCAAACCAGAACATGATCTTTAGAATACCTCAGGAATCGTGGAACACATGAACACTCTTTCGTTATATAATCATTTCAAACCAAAACTGAGAGTCAAAGAACACAAGTGCAAGTTTGAAATATTTATTATTCAATGCAAAGTTCTCAAACGCAGTATCTTGTATAATACCAAAATGCAGATTATAAAAACCATAGTCAGCAGCATAGTCACTAATCCATAGTAAGCAAAAGGTGCTAGCATGATATAATGCAAAACCTATAGAAATCTCTAGCACCTATATTTCGCGCACCCTATCTAGCATATTATTTTATATCTAAGAAGGTCTCATTCGGGCTTTAGCAGGGCGGCCCCATACCTCTCAATGTCAGTAGGAGCAGTTCACATCAGCAGCTACCAGCTCTCTTCCTGCGCAGCACCAAGTGTTTTTGTTCATTCCGTGTAACTCTATCTTAAACCCGCGTAGAGCCCAAAATGTTGGCATCAACATTATTTGTGTTATGTCTAATGTCTAATGTGGTGCGAGGATCAGACTTCCCAGCAACCTTGTGTTAGGTTAATCTTAGAGTGTGCAGCTCTCAGTGTGCAGACAGTTGTACCAAGTGTACGAGGCAAAGCTGATAGCATAGGAATAACATATTATTCTCAAATAAAACACCTCACCGCTTCTAGGGTGAAAGCTACAACAACAAGTACGTGTCGTGTGCAAAACTGAAGCCGAAGGAAAAGCGGCTGTTTAAACATGTAATACACTCATGCTAACTTAACGCAATATATGTAATGAAGTATCCATATGACAGTATCACCGAAATACCAAGCCCTTTGGGGACAAGATGTCTTAATGCCCAGTTTGTCGCTTTTACAGATCCCATCACCCCAGAAAATGCGTGAAGACAAGCAATTGGAAGACTGACCTCTGTACCCAGGCTAACTGAGAGAATCCCGAGCTCATCCCCAAGAAAAGCATTGCTTCCTATTGAAGGCCGTCGGGGTGTAGTGGGGGTGGTTTGCTTTAGTGGTGGATACTGTGCGCCCGTTGCCAGTGAGACTCCAGGATGGGTGTAGAAACACTACTCTGCCCCTGCATTTCCCAGCGAGAGGCTGATATACACTTACTAGATACCATGAGTCCGACCTGGATATGCTGCAATTAAGGAAGGAGGAAAATGTAACTCGGTGCATTGTGGGGAGTCAAGAGTGCCTTCCATCGTCCCATGTGTTTCCCCATTTGGATCGTGTGTGTCAGTGCAAGGTGGCAGTCCATCCATGTGGGTGAATGTGTATTTGCAGGGCATATGCACACACATTGTGGTGTATATGTGTGTACACTGTGTGTGTTTGTGCCGCTTACTAAATGTGCGAATAAAGAATTTGATAACATTCTCACCAAATTTCATAAATCGAAATGATTAGAAGGAATTCATCCCATTTCTCAAGAATTTATGAATAAACTGGTAATTCGATACACAACCAGAGCAGACACATTGGACTCCTACTTAAAGCAAAGAACAACCACCAGCACCAACCCATTTCCCAAAATTCCCTCAAAGAGTAGGCTAACCCAGCCTTTGCATTCCTTCAAACAAATATCACAAAGTGAATTTATGGATCTGGTCAAAGCAAGCAGGCCTGCCGGCAGAATTTCTGACTTTTGTCCACCACAAATCTTCAAGAACATTGTTTTAACTACCTCTTCTTTCACATCAGTTAGAAGAATTATTGATTAACTACAGGAATCTTTCCAGAGGACCTAAAAAAGGCATACATATGTGTTAAAACGAAGTATGGAAGCTCAGACATGTCTTGTAGATAGTTATAGAAGATTTATTCATGTAGAAATCTATCAGGCTCTCAGATACAAGATGATAAGTAGATCCTTAGTAAAGCCTGGAGATGCCCCACCAGGAGCAGGGTCCTCTCTGCTCAGCCCACCAGGAGCAGGGTCCTCTCTGCTCAGCCCATCACACCAACTGATTCTCTGCTACATACAAACCAACCTCAACATTCCAAGTGACCTCACCACAGGCTGAGCAGAAAGGCAGAGAACCACAGTGGAGAGACCCCATTAGTAATAAGCACATTACAACAATATGCCCATTATTAAAGAAAAATAACCTGGACCCACTTGACCCCGGCAACTACAGATCGAGTACAAATGGACCCTTCCTGGGAACATTTATAGAGCAGCATTTGCCCAGATGTCACAATACATTGAAGATAACACCATACTTTCCAACTTCCAAACAGGATTCTGTCTAGGAAGAGGCACAGAACCTGCCCTCATTGCCATCTAGGATGACTTTAAGGACACAGTAGACTGAGACAGGGTTGCTGCACTACTAATCTTGGACCTCTCAGCTCTCTTTGACACCGTTAACCCTAATGTTCTAATACAAAGTCTCTACAAAGCCGGTAAAGAGGGGACTGTCCTTGACTGGATCACATCCTACTTCCAAAATAGAACAAATATCATTCATTCGCCCCCTTTCTCATCCATACCGTACTTCACAAAACCAGGGGTGCCTCATGGCTCTATCATCTCACCCATGCTTTTCAACATGTACATGAAATCACTACCGGCAATGATCAATGAATTTCAGCTCACATGCTATAACTATACAGATAACAAACAAATACTCCTTAAACTGGAAAGTCACAAAGACATGGGAATCTTCAGTTCCCTCAGAGCCGTTGATCAATGGATGACATGGAGCCATCTCAAATTGAATGCTTACAAAACGGAAATGCTCTCATGTAGTGACTGGAAAAATATTGACCCACCCATTGCCTGGCCTGACTATCCGGGGCCATCTCCTAAAATATCTAAGAAAATAAGAAACCTTGGAATTGCCATGGACTCCAAGCCATCCATGAAAGCCCAAGTGGACAAATTAGCAAGATCAAACTTCATTACTATGAAAACACAGCAACGCATCTTTCCCCACCTGGAATTTCCACATAAGGTCCAGGCTACTATCTCTCTACCACGGATCATCTTTAGCAACTATGAAAAGACTACAACTGATTCAGAACTCTGCATCCAGATTACCCCTACCATCTAAAGCCACAATCACATATCTCCTCTGCCTTGAGGACCCTACATTGGCTACTTGTTGCCAGAAAATCCACATTTAAGCTGATTTGTGCCACCCACAAAGCAATACATGGGACAGGATCCCTTTTCATCAGGAATACAATCAATAAATACACTCAACAAAGGAACCTCTGCTCCAGATTGGCATCTCACTTCAAAATCCCATCATACAAGAAATAAAACATAGGGGGTCCATACTTCTCTGTTCAAGCAGCCAAGCGTTGGAACTCATTACCTCCAAACATAAGATCCATGGGGAACTATCTTATCTTCAGAAGACTACTCAAGAGTTCGCTCTTCCCTACATAACCGCTACACTCAAATACACATGTACAGCATATTCCTGTGTATCTAAGCATTTAATTTGATACAATGTATGCATCTAAATATTTGTATAAATATGTATAGTAATTATGTTTTTTAATATATAGATATTCTTTAGGTTTGCTGAACATGTACATATTACTTATGGCTAAAATACATATATATCCTGTGCTTAACAAGAATAGGTCACTGCATAGTTTTCATACAAGTTATTTGATTAGATGCTTATGGTCAGTTTATTTATCTATCACAATACATACATTTTATCAGAACTATTTATATACAATTGCTTCACTATTTAAATTATTGGAAAAATATTTAATAATAAAAATAATACATATTGATATATTACCTTCCTCATACATGTATACCATCCATGCACTTATGTATCTGTATATTTATTATTTTACTCCTACTGTAAAAAACTTGAGCCTCTCCAATTTCCTACTATATGTTTCACCATATACGTCTCTCAGTATATCCTCTACCGCCACGCTCTGACCTATCCCAAACCACATCTCTCATTGCATCATCCCAAACCTCATTATACTACTACAATCTCACAAATAACCCTTTCTAAATTCTTCCCTCAGGTATTCCTTCTTAGGCTCATCAGAGACCTCATTTACTACTATGATCTCCCTATTCCATTTCTAGAGACTCTTGCCTCCTCCATCTTTCCTTTACTCATCCCAAACCTCCTCCTACTACTATGATTCCCCAATAAACACTTTCTATTCATCCATTATCCTTTCAATCCAGCTAACAGACTCACATGTCCACTGCCCAAATTAATTCATATTTCCCTATACTAATTCACCACTAATCCTGTTGGGTTCCGGACTAGCGTGCTCCGCTACTCCATCTTCAAAAAGACGCCTCGTCAGGGGTAGTAAATACAATTACAATTACAACGTAATAGGTGTGCAGCACAAACATACTATGCCTGCTACCTCTCTTATCTAGTTAGTACATGTAATGACCTCTAATGTTTGTGTAAGTTACATTTTAAACATCAAATAGTGAGACTCTGAGTGGTATTCAGCTCTCATATCTGTTTGAATAACTACTCTGTTAAGGGAATCAATCTATAGATTGTTAGAGCGATGTTTATAGAATTGTATTTCCTGTCAGAGTTTTAATCTTAATATACCTGACTCAGCAGCTCTTGCCTGGAATCATAATCACAAAAAATCACCTTGGAGCACTAAAATTTGCTTTGTAAGCGAAAATTTGAATTGAATTTGCAGCTGATTGGTGCTAGCTGGGATCCCAAAAAGCAGTCTAAAAAGTTTACACTGAATACAGTGAAGCCATGGTTCAAGATCCCCAATAAAAGCTTCCAGACCATGTTTTAAGGTTGGGATAAACTTGACTCATATGACATATAGCACTAACCTAAGAGTTGAACGCGATAAATGTTTTCTTAATTGTTTCATGACACACCAGAATACTGTGGCGCACAGGGAAAAGTTGCTTTCTCATGGAATATCACTTATAAGTATCTGTACGTCATAGCACTTTGCTCTTTGCTTCTTGAAAGATCTATCTTCCAGGGGTATTTGGTTTGCCACCTAAATATTTCTACATTTGATTTTGAATGGTTAATCACCAGATGTTGTTTCTTGCAATAGGTGCCAATGGTACTTGGGATATGTTCCAGGCTTACATTAAGTCATACAAGACCATGTCATTATAGTGTATTGCAGAATCACCAGAGTGATTCCCTCCACCTATGGTGGGTACGCATGTTTCATTGTACTTGCAGCATCGATGTCTGGAGTGTACAGGTTAAAAAGCAATTGTGCAATTATGTACTCCTGGTTTAACATTTTGTGTAAATAATTTTGGCAAGCGAGGTGTTAACCCAAAGTTTTACCTGAACTCATGTATTTTGATATAACATGTGAATTGCTCTGAGCAAATTTGAGGAACGCCCCCAATCTGAAAGCTTTGTCCAATAAAGAATGCATTCAGCTCTTGTGTCCCTGCACACATAAACCTATAGACATGGAGTCCTAGCAAGATTGTGGGGTCTATTACGATGTCCGCCGCCATCTCAACGGTAAAGGAACCGCCAGCCATAGGTGCAGCGGTCCCGCCATGCAAATCCGGATACGCCCGCCACTCTGGCGGGCGCATCCCGCATTTAGTACATTGCGGGTGGTGGTGCTGTAAGCAGCACCAGCTGCAATGTACAAAATGCATGTAGTGCATTGGCATACACAACATGGCAGGCACCTCGCGGTGCCTGCCACCTTGTGCATGCACATGCAGTGGGTACCATAGGTACCACCTATGTGCACACCCCAACACTCTGGGGGCCTGCAAAGGGCCCCCTACAGGAAGGACGGCAGGCCTTTCCATGGCGACAATGCCGCCATGGAAAGGCTCTCCTCTGCATGCATCATAATGTGGATGGCGGTCTCTTGCAGACACCGCCACCATATTATGCCCCTTTTCCCCCCAGTCGACTCGTCGACGGGCGGAAAAGCGGCAGACGGTCTTACAGTCCGTCGCAGACCCCCAGCCATCCTAATATGGCAGGGGGCCTTCTGGCATGGATGGCAGGCGGATCGCACCCGCCGGGACGGCGGTGGCTACCGCCGGTCGAGTGGGGTGATCCATCCGCCATCCTAAGCATCCTAATAGGCCCCCATATTTTCAAGAATGACCCTACTGCTTAAAACATGATTGAAACCAAGGCAGGAGCTTTTTTCCTTGAGCTGAGCCCTGTAGGTCTTCTAAAGTCCGGATTCAGACGAAACCACAGCACCGAGACAGCCCTCATCGCCGCCACAGACGACATCAGACGCCAACTAGACAAGGCGAAACTTCAGCCCTCATCCTGTCAGTCGCCTTTGACACGGTCTGCCACCGCACTCTAAAGACACGCCTCCAAGAAGCCGGGATCCAAGAGAAGGCCCTTGACTGGACCACGTCCTTCCTCTTCGGCAGAACCCAGAGCGTCCGCCTACCCCCCTTCCGATCTGAAGCCACCGGCATCATCTGCTGCGTCCCCCAAGGCTCATCCCTCAGCCCGATGCTGTTTAACGTCTAGATGGCCCCCCTCGCACATGTGGCCTACCAACACAATCTCAACATCATCTCCTATGCCGGCGACACCCAGCTCATCCTCTTCTACACCAAAAACCCGCACACCGCCAAAACCAACCTCCACGAGGGAATGAAGGCCGTCACCGACTGGATAAGGAGCAGCTGTCTGAAGCTGAACTCGGACAAGACGGAGGTCCTCATCCTCGGACCCACCCCCTCAGCCTGGAACGACTCCTGGTAGCCGACCACATTAGGAACAGCACCGACACCCACTGACCACGCACGCAACCTAGGATTCGTCCTCAACTCCTCCCTCTCCATGTCTAAGCAGGTCAGTACTTAAAACAAGGTTTAAGGCAACACATTTGGGCCTGGTGCTCCATCCTTCCTACTGTTTGTTATTCTCCCTATAATGCTCACTTTTGCAGCCCCTAATTTGAGGTTGCCTTTCATTATTACTGATCAATAAAAGATGTTGGCAGCCCCCTGGCTCCATTGAGGTGGATAACAGAAAGTTCCAGTGAGTATCAGGATTGGGGCATCAAGATAGCTGTCTGCTATGATCGCATTGGAATCTTGTATGCAGGCTGTCAAATCTGGGGCTACAGCCTCCTTACAGATATACAAGGACTGTACGTCACGTCCAGGCAAAACTATTTGCACAGTTAATTTCGTGGTTACAAGTGCCTATTTGGAAACCCAATATCCCTCAGCATTTCAATCCTACCTAATCTCTGCCAGGTATACTCACTATTTATCTACAGAGGACTTTTTTTCTTCCTATATTGACTATTTGTATTTAGCTTTAATCACATTAAGTGAGGATAGAAATGCTTGATTAATAAGGTTGTTTTTTGTTTACCTTAAAGCTTTGACCAACGATTTTTAAGCTTCCTTAAATCAGGAGTAAATCTTCTTTTTTTATGTTGAGTGTAGTGAAGCACCCAAAGGAGCTTTGCTGGCTGAGGCATTAGCTTCTGTCCACTGTTACACACCTGTTTTCAGATCATGAGTATGAAAAAACAGCATCATATTAGCTATGGTTGTGGCCCTACTATTGGTTACATTAATTTTACTGGTTGGATTCCATCTTAGGGCCCGAAAGTGATGCGGGCTGAAATGGCTTCGACCATCGGTCGGAGCCCTTCAGCCCGCATCGTAATCGGCTGGTCTTATTCCTTTCCCACCGACCCATTTTGATGGGGTCGGTCGGAAGGGAATCCGAATTGGATTTCCGAATGGCTTCTGACGGGCTCGGAGAGCCCTACCGGAAAGCCTTTAGTAATACCTCCGCTAGCTCTTTCCAGCCGACGGATTACAATGGCAGATTCCCAAAGCCTTTCTGTGCTGGCCATTCCAACACAGAAAGGCTTTGGGAATCTGTCTTTGGGGGCCACCATGGGTGCAAGCCCACCGAATGAGGTGCCTACCATGGGGACCATGGGGAGCAGGGATTAACGGCACCTCTGCTCTTTACAGTGAGAGCATGTATTCCGTTCAGAAAGCATGCTCCCATTGTATAAGATTGCCACTGAACAGGGTTCTGTCGCATTCTACTTGCTGGGCTGGAACCGACGACACAAGGTCATTCGGTTCTAGTTCCCAAACCATGTCAAACAGACTGGTCCGTCCCGCATCATAATCGGGCCCTTAGTCTCTTTATTTACTGCACACGAGCCAAAGACTCAGTCCCATTAACATACAGAATATTGGACTTATCTACGTGCTGCATGGCATTCTTTGGCACATGATCACTCATGGATCCTATGTCAATTTTAAAATCTGAAATGACTCCAAAGAACTGTAAAGAGTCAAACGTGTACTCCAACACAGCAATGCGGCTGCATGAATAGTGAATAAAATGTATTGGACTATCACTCGCAAAACACAGTTTAAGGTGTGGACTCTCAAACTGTGCTGTAAGCCCAGCAATCGAGAACCCCTGCTATTGGTCATTTAACTTGGAATGGTTGCCACATGGATCTTCTGATGAGTTAACAGTTCGATTACGTCACCTATAGTGGGCTCCCATAATCAGAATGGTTACGCAGTAAATCTATTAAGCCTTTCATAAGATTTTAAAATTATGATTGCTTCTCTTTTGCATTCGATTGCAAATGTTCATAATTAACTCTTTTTATGCCAACATATTCCAGAAATCTTCCCTGCTAGGACACTGGAAAAGCCAATATAGATTTGGGGCATTTCCAGGCTCAAGGTCTAGACTGGAAGAGATAATCACTAGGCCACCTGCGAGATGGCATTTTCTTTCATTCCTAACCACTGTAATAGAAACATTTTCAAAGTCTAACAAAGATATGTGGCTGAGGTACTGTGATTCCTTAATGCAAACAATGTCATGGACAAAAACAAAATTTAGGGCATTGTCATCCTCCAACATATATTTCCAGCCCGCTAAGTTATGAGAGCAATTTTTTGGTGTGGATGTTGCACGTAAAGTATCCTTGCAAAATTTAGGGCATCGTCATGAGAGCAATTTCTTGGCGTGGATGTTGCACGTAAAGTATCCTTGTATTGGTTCCCGTTGGGGCATTACTACGAATATTTTTCTTTCAAGTTTTGCTTGAGAAGAACAGAATTAACAATCATGAATTAGAAACTCTGAAAGCCAATTCGAATCCACTGCTTTATTTACTAATAGCTTTGTGGCTTTTCATACCCTGTTGCCACTTCTAGTTAAGGTTACACATAGATCTTCATTCTGAGTCCTAGTAATGTCTGTCCTATAACTTTTAATAGTATGATATGCTTTTGAATGTCTTTGGGAATGGAGATAACAAATGGGGGTAATGAGGGAGTGTGACCTGGGTACGTAAAATGTCTCAGGACATAAATTGATTTATAAAGTAAACGCTTGGTCAGCAATTTCTATAGGAGTCCAAATAATTTTGACAGTTTCCTGGCAGTCTCCAATTCGCTTTTTTATTTGATATCAGAACATCCTTTCAGGAGATGTAGTATATAGCAGCGATTAATGTTGTCATGAAGATCTCTAGATGAATATAAAAGGTTAAATACTAAGGTAATTCATCAGCTCCGTCCACAGGATTTGCTGTAAAGGTATTCTTTCTGACTTCTGATTGAGATTTTGGGATGCGGGACATGGGCACCTGTATTTTCAGTGTTTCCATTGAAAAGCTTTTTTTGTTTTGCTAATAACTAGTTCCATTTAAGCTGCTTGAAACTTTCCAAGAAATATAGTTTATCTGATTTAGTTTGGCATGCAAAGTTTCTTACAGATGTGTCAAGGGTAGATTGCAAATAGAGGAGGGGTCAGTTTAGGAGCATTTCCAAGTTTTAACACCCATAGGAATATTTGCTTTTCCCTACAGAAAAAAACAATGAAAGGAAATACACTGAACTTGGTGTTAGAAGTGGGGTTTCTGGTTCTCTAGGATATGAACATAAGTCAGGCAGAACCCACCACTCTAGACAAGGCAAGCAAGGTGCACACCTAAGATAAACAGTGTTCATTCTCGGGCAGCTTGGCGCAGAGCAGGAAGTTTTATCATCAGAGGAAATGTGTAAAGTGTTTGCACAACACACTCACACAGAAACACAATGAACACACTACAAAAGAGACTCCACACATGATTATATAAAAATATTTAGTATATTATACCACTGCTTGAAATGTAAAAATAGAAGTGCAGGTGCTCTGTACCATAGTACCTGCTTTTTTCTGAGAAGTGCTGGTACTCTACAAATAAAAGTATATAATTTCTCTTGAGAAGTGCCATTACTCTCTCTCTCAAAATAGAAAAGTGCTGGTACTCCGTACTGGACAGTACGAGCCCATTTAAAGTACTGTATTATAAAACACGTCCAAAACGACGTGAATCATAAATACTGTGCACACTATGCAAATCTTGAGAAAGTACTTAGTATCCTGCCAATCCAATAATCAAAACAACATACATTATAACATCTGGGAATGAAATGCAGCAGTTTGGTTAGGAACACAAAGCACATGAAAAGCAATATCACTATAAATACTTGGATCACAAGATCTCAACAGAGGCACATAGGGGCAGTGCACCTGCACTTCTATTAAACTTTATAGAAACAAGCATGGGTGAAATATCATATTTATGCCAATGATACTCAACTTTACTACAACCTGTCAACTCACAGTAACATCCGCCTTCTGAATACCGCACTAAACAAGATACAAAACCGGCTGAACACCTATCATCTAAAACTAAACCCCCCAAAAAAGGAACTTTTACTCTTTTCTCCACATGTCAAGACATCCCCAATCCATAAATGGCTGAAGAGCTTGGATGCTCTGAACTGTTCTTTCACACTCTCTAACACTGAAGCCCCTAGGAATCACCCTGGACACAAATATGTCAATGAAAAAACATATCAACAATTCAGCCAAAAGGGTGCTCTACACCCTAAAACATTTCAAGAAACTCAAAACATTTATCCCACTGGAAGATCTAAAGACCATAGTACAACCACTTGTCCTCGGGAAACGTGATCATGGCAATGCTATAATCCCCGGTACACCAAAAAGCCACATAGCGCCTCTTACATTAACTATTAATGCAGTCGCTAGACTCCTCACAGGTACCAAAAGATTTGATCACATCTCACCGGCTCTCAAGAATCTCAATTGGCCCCCAATAGAAGGAAGGTGCATCTTCAAGACAGCCTGTATCACCCACAAAGCTCTTCACATAGCAAACCATAACTATTAAGAAAACAAACTATTGAGAGCAGGCAAAACTCGGGCTCTAAGAAGCTCTGACTCACTTCTTCTCATATCTTCCAAATTGAAAAAAAAATAATCACAGAAATGTTCTTTCTCATGTAAAGCTCCATCAATTTTTAACTCACTGCCAGAAGACCTTTGCTGCAACTACTCCTATACCTGCTTCAAGAGGAATCTCACACCTGTACTACTGAACAAATACTGCAACCTGCCCCCTTGAGTTTGCTACATCAACAGGACCATCAAATACGGTCACTGACCCAATTCAGCGTCTAGGCCATTGACGGACAATGCTGGATTATTTGTGACTCTTGGAGATATGTATATTATGTTGCACTGTTTTTCCCTCTTGTGATACTATGTACACAATGAATCCTTCTTTTAAAGCTTTTCTTGTAAAGCACCCTGATACCCACGGGTCTAGTCAGCGCTATATAAAACTCTCAAATAAATAAATAAATATCCCTACAGTGGGCTCTCAAGCACCTGCACAACTAGTATTGGTAATAAGGTCATTGCAGTGAAACCCCTGCGATAGAAACCACATGCAGCAGTTTCAAATGCAGAAAGGAAACCTGGTGATCCCAACAAAGTGGTATTCACCTCTATTACACCAATTACGGTAATTTGGTTTTAGGTTCAGTGCCATCGTTCCCCTTCGTAGGTCCTCTGACTTGCAGTGAACTTGTGAAGGGCCGCCCGAGTGAGTGCAGGGAGGCTTTTCATAGTGCACGGCGCCCAGGTGCGGCCCAAAAGGGGGGGCGCACCTTGCAAAAACTAGCGTGGAGACCTCGCTTGGTCTTCCCCCGTGCAGAATAGCTCAGGTCAGCGGCCATGAGTAGGCGGTGCAGCTGCTGTGGACCCCGTATGGCTCACAGAGCGTGCTGAGCCTCCTTAGGGGGGTGGGACCTACCACAGTAGCCAAAAGACCTCACGGGTCGCAGTACTTCTACTTCTAACGCTGTCCGTCAGAGCCAGTGCCTTCCCAGGATGAGAAGTAGGGTTGGCGTCGGCGGTGCTAGCTTCAGCGGAGACAGTGATTGTTCACTGCATTTCTGGCTTGCCCGTAGTTACTGGGGCAACGTATTTTTAAGTAAGAGAGCCGCGCTGGAAGCCAACGCAGCGATGAAGTAGGAAGGTGGGGTTTCGGCCAGTTATGCTCCTGAGGCGCTGGATCTCTGTGAAAAGGCAGTGCAGATTGGAATGCAGTTGATCAGATTCTTTCTGACCCATAATCCCCGCCAGCTGGTGGACTCGCAAATGTCCGAGTCTACGCTAGCGACAGGGAAAATACACCTTTCAAGGTCCTCAGGTTTAAGGAAAATGGGGGCAAGCAAACAAGCCCTTGGAGAACGCTGGTAGGGCACAAGAGCAAGTAGGCAGTCAGCAGGCCGGCTCATGAGGCTAAATGTAAAGTGGCAGTCCCTGCTGTAGCCAGCAGGCAGCAGGCCAGTCACAACGAAGCAAGTAGTTGCAATGGGGGTTCCTACTGGCCGCACAGCAGTTCTCTGGCGAAGTGCAACATGTAGAGCCAGCTGCATCTGGTTACAAGTCCCATACAGTTTCTGAAATCATTTGGTCAGAGTCCCTGTACCTATACTTAAAAAAATTCTTTGTTCACGGGTGTCTTCAAAAGGAACCCTTTCAAGTGCACAACAATTCCTTTCAAACCCAGTCCTGGCTTCAGATGTCAGTAGGGGGTAAATCAGCCCTTTGTTAGAGAGAAGGACACAACCTATACAAATGCAAAGGGTGAACACCTCCATCCCTCCCACGTCCCTCAAGGATCCTCGCTGAGCCCCACCCTCTTCAACGTCTACATGAGCCCCCTCGCAGCCATCGCACGCCAACACAACCTCAGCATAATCTCCTACGCCGACGACACCCAGCTGATCCTCTCCCTGACCAAAGACCCCGCCGCCGCCAGAGCCAATCTGCACGAAGGGATGAAAGATGTAGCCGAGTGGATGACGACCAGCCGCCTGAAACTGAACTCAGACAAGACGGAGGTCCTCATCCTGGGCTCCTCGCCCTCCGCCTGGGACGACTCCTGGTGGCCCCCGCCCTGGGCACCGCACCCAAACCGACAGACCACGCACGCAACCTGGGCTTCATCCTGGACTCCTCCCTCGCCATGACCAGGCAAGTCAACGCCGTCTCCTCGACGTGCTTCAACATCCTACGCATGCTACGGAAGATCTTCTGGTGGATCCCCACTGAGACCAGGAAGACCGTCACCCAGGCCCTCGTCACCAGCCGACTGGACTACGGCAACGCCCTCTACGCCGGTACTACGGCCAAGCTCCAGAAGAGACTCCAGCGGATCCAGAATGCCTCAGCCAGACTCATCCTCGACATCCCACGAAACAGCCACATCTCCGGACATCTGAGAGACCTGCATTGGCTCCCCGTCAACAAAAGAATCACCTTCCGTCTCCTCACCCACGCACACAAAGCCCTACACGATCAAGGCCCGAGCTACCTCAACAACCGAATCAACTTCTACGCTCCTAAACGCCACCTCCGATCAGCCAGCCACGCCCTCGCCGCCGTCCCCCGCATCCGAAGAGCGAAACAGGAGGAAAGTCCTTCTCCTACCTGGCCGCCAAGACCTGGAACTCCCTCCCGACCGACCTGCGCCTGACCCAAGACCACCTCTCCTTCAGGAAGAAGCTGAAGACCTGGCTGTTCGAGCAGTAACGGCACCCCCCCTCCAAGCGCCTTGAGACCCTACGGGTAAGTAGTGCGCTCTATAAATGTCTTTGATTGATTGATTGACTGATCTTCTCGCATCCAACAAAGACCATTAGTATGCAGATGAATGCAGATATAATCCCTGTTACACCCAGCCCTGCCTGTGTTGTGGCTATCTGAAGAGTATACACCAATTTCAGCTTTTACCATAGCTCAGATGTGGTTTGGGGCGCCAGACTGCAAAGCATAAATAGTCAAAAGCACAGAGAAATGCCAATTATTAGAAGTGGCATTTCTAAATAGTAATGTAAAATCCAACTACACCAGTAAGTAGGATCTATCACTACCATTCTAAACATATCAAGCATGGCAACACCACTCATTTAAGATCAGGAGTTACCACTTAAACATCTATAAGGGAATTTCCAATTGCAAGAGAGGAGTAGGCCTCACAGCATTGAGAAACATATTAGGCTGTTTGTCACTACCAGGACATGCCACACAAAAGCTGCTTACTTCGCTCCCCCTCTCTCCCGCTGCCCAGGACCACTCCCAGCCGAGTATTGACGAGGTGGAGCCGGTCCCGAGCACTAAATTGCGGCGGCCATCTTGTGTGTGGGGCGGATCGAGTGCGCTCTAGTTGCGCATATAAGGGGTCCCGGCATGCCCAGCACTTGATTGCATGATTGTATTGAGCACCTCTTGAGGCGGAAGCCGGGAGGCTGTAATATTTGTTAGCGCTGTGTATGATTTTACCTGTTTTAAAACTGCACTTTTAGCCTAATCGGCATTTAACTGATTGCACTGCAAACCTAGCTAGAATAGCTTGATTTTACAAAGCTTTAGCTGCTTACTTCGCTCCCCCTCTCTCCCGCTGCCCAGGACCACTCCCAGCCGAGTATTGACGCTGTGGAGCCGGTCCCGAGCACTAAATTGCGGCGGCCATCTTGTGTGTGGGGCGGATCGAGTGCGCTCTAGTTGTGCATAAAAAGGGATGATTATGTCTTCGCGCAGCGAACGCCCACAGCGGGCGCGCCTGACTCGCGCCGGAGTCGCGCCAGAGTCAGGCCCGTCTACGCCCATCCACGCCCGGCCGGGACCAGGAGCTACAACCCCTGGCCCAGGACCCTGCTACTCTAGCGAAGCCTTGCTTGCACTTAACAACAAATCCGGTCACATAAGCCCACAAATAGCAGAGACACTTAAACAAGAGAGACTGTTGAAACCCACAGACAAGCCACCTATTAGCAAGACCAACTCGAGGAGGAAAATAGAGAAAGTAACATCACAGAGCGTTGCCCTGCTCAATATGCGCTCCCTCCAAAAACACCATCTGGAGGTGTTCTCCCTGCTCCAAGAAGACAACCTGGATATATTAGGGGTTACGGAAACCTGGCTTGAAGACTCTTCCATGCCCGACTTGGTGGCAGCACTGCCTCCTAACTTCAGCGCCATTACTCATAATAGGAAAGATGGTAGGAAGGGAGGGGGTGTCGCCCTTCTATATAACAAATCATTTAAAACCGAGACATCTGTGCAGAAAGTCTGGAGGGTGCGGATATTCTGGGAGTCAAGCTTTGTTCTGCCACCAACTGCTTGGTGATACTCCTAGTTTACCGCCCCCCAAGGACCCCCCCAGCCTTCATGGAGCCGTTTCTGGGATTGGTCCATGACCTACGAACAAGGTACGAGTGTCTCATGGTTATGGGAGACTTTAATCTCCACTGGGAGGAGTCCCCTAAAGACGCTATGTCTAAACAGCTAGAAGAGGCCATGATCTCGCTAGACCTAACCCAGAGTGTGACCGGTCCGACACATGAGAAAGGCCACACACTGGATCTGATCTGGACATCAGTCCCGATGATGAGCCCTATTACCATCTCGCCCTGCATATGGTCAGATCACCACCTGTTGCAGGGTAGAATAGCATTCCCGGGGCAATGTGCATCACCTACTGCAGAGTGGCAGGTAGTGAGAAGGTGGAACACAATCAACTCTGACACGCTTATCTCCACCCTAGAGAAACTACTGTCTCACTTTAACAGACTACCAGAGGATGACACCGAGACTGCCAGTCTCAAACTGTCAAAAAAACTGGAAAGTGCTATTGAGGCGGTGGCACCAGCTCGAAGGGTCAAAATCAGAGATAAGGGTAAAGGTGTTCCCTGGTTTAATGAAGCATTGAGGCTGTTGAAGCGCTCCCTGCGTCGGACAGAGAGAGCCTGGCGCAGGGGCTATGACTCAAACACTCGGGCTTTATATGCCAAGGAGCTAACCAGCTATAAACAAGCTATTAGGGCCAGGAAAGCTGAGTTTTATGAAGACAGAATTGTGACATCATCGAATCCCCAGAAAGAAATCTTCAAGGTCCTGTAAGAATTAAGAAAAAAGAAGGAACAGTCACCATACTTCTCCCAAGAAGACTGCCAACATTTTCAGTCTTTCTTTACTATCAAAATAACGACCTCTTGTCAGAAATTGAGACCACCCCCAGACTGGACTGTGAGGATACTACTACTAAAATCATCCCAACAGTCACCCAGCCCCTGATCTCATTACCCTTACTCACTAAGGAAAACATGAGAACAGTGATGGGCCGAGTCAAGTCAGGTTCACCGGCGGACCCGTGTCCTCCGAGGATTTACAAACAAGCCTGGTCAGGGCTGGAGGATGATATACTATCACTCCTGAACAGCTCACTCACTACTGGACAGGTTCCTTCCAACTTCAAGGAAGCCCGGCTGATCCCCCTCCTGAAAAAGGTAGGGACAGATATAAAGATCCTGAAAAACTACAGACCCATTTCACAACTACCGTTCCTAGCTAAAAGTTTGGAACAACATGTCCTGTCCACCCTCTCTCACCACCTTGAAAACAACTTCCTGTTGGAACCCAACCAGGCCGGTTTCAGGGCCCATCATAGCACGGAATTGGTCATGCTTTCCGTGCTGGACGACCTGAGACTTAGAGCAGACAAAAAAAAACAGTGTGCCCTGGTACTGTTAGACCTCTCTGCGGCATTTGATACGGTCAAGCATGACCTACTGTTGTCGCGGATGTGGGATCTCGGTATCCGGGGCACCGCCCATGCCTGGCTGACCTCCTTCCTTGGTGAACGGGTTCAGAGAGTGCAATTGGCTGACCTGGTATCGGAGGCAGCAGGTATCACTTGCGGAGTCCCTCAGGGCTCAGCATTATCACCCCTATTATTTAATGCTTACCTGCAACCTCTTATCTCAATATTAAATCAGATGGACTGCAGTATATACAACTACGCCGACGATACGCAGATCATCATCCAAATTGACAACTGTCCAATGGCATACCAGAGAATGCAAAACATCTTAAAATTTACAGTGAACTGGATGACGGCCAACTCCTTAAAAATAAATCCTGACAAGACCGAGGTACTGGCGATCACAACGGCATCTAGCCCTTGGAACGATCTCTTGTGGCCCACTGAACTAGGGCCTTCCCCAGTACCAGCAGAAGCAGTAAAAAGCCTAGGTCTGATCGTGGATACCAACCTCACTATGTCGTATGCCGTAGTAGGCACCTGTGTAGGCCTAATGAGACAACTGCACAAACTTTCACCTATCCTGTCGACAGACATGCTTAGGAGAGCAGTTTCAGCACTCATCCTGGCACGTCTGGACTACGGCAACATTTTGTATGTTGGTATCCATCAAAAATTGCTGAGTAGACTTCAGATAGTCATGAATGACGCCGCCAGGCTAATCTTCAACCTACCCAGAAGGACCCATGCCACCCCCCTCCTTCACAAACTCCATTGGCTGCCGGTGAAACAGCGTGCCAAATTTAAGGGCTTATGCATTACGCATAAAGCCCTGTACGGACACGCCCCAAAATATATTAAGGAACGTTTAGTCCCATACGCTCCCAGCAGGAATCTACGATCTACAGATGCTGCATTGTTTGTCTGCCCGCGATTCAAACTATCCTCTTTAGGAGGGCGCACCTTCTCTTATACAATTCCCAGTGCATGGAATAAACTGCCAGAGAATCTGCGCAAAGAAACAAGCCTACTACCTTTTAGGAAAAAGCTAAAAACGGTGCTGTTTCAGGAGGCATGGGGTAATGTCTAACTCTATCCCCATTAATTACTGTGCTCATCCTCTGCAAAGCGCTTAGAGACCCCTGGGTGATATGGCGCTATACAAATCCAATATACAATACAATACAATACATGTCCTACCTATTACTTTCACAGTACCCTGCCCATAGGGCTACCTAGGGCCTATGTTAGGGGTGACCTATAGGCTTGCAGGTAGTTTTAAATGGCAAGTTAAAGTGGCAGTACACTCGGCACACAGGCCCTGCAGAAAGGCTACGTCTGTGGGCGGCACAAGCAGTGCTGCAGGCCGACTAGCAGCATTTCATTTAAAGGCCCTGGGTTTATGGGATACCACTTAACAATGTACTTACAAGTAAATCAAATGTGCCAAACAGGTAAACCAATCATACTGTGTTTATAGGAGAGAGCACATGCTAAAGCCAACAGAAAGAAGGTTAGAAAAAATGCCGGAGAAACGCAAAAAGTTTGAGGTCAGCCCTGCGAAAAGGGCCTGGTCCAACACTTGGGATGAAACTAGAACTTTACTCACAGAATTGTGGTTGTTTGAGTGGGTGTAAATCCAATCAGTGTTTTTCAAGCGTTACAAACATTTGTCTGTGGGCTTGAAAGGGTAAAAAGTTAGAGATATCTTGACAGTTTAATGTAAGTTTTGTTTATAGTTTTAGGAACATTTGATAAATGTTCACCAAAAGTTTGCTTACTCTGGATATTTTTACATTTGTACAGATTTGTCATGGCAGCACAGTTAACAGGCATTAGCAAAGTCAATAGGTCTTGCCTATGCAAGATGTATTGGCTGTATCAATGTTTTTATAGTTACGTTGCACAGTATTCTATGTTATGGTATGCCATGTTATTGTATAGTAAGGATGTTTGGTATGGCTTGTCATTGTACAGTATGGTATGATTTGTCATTTTATGGTATGGTACAAGCATACATTTCCAGATACTAAAATGGTATTAATTGCCATACCTTATATGCTCTTCAATGTACACTGATGTTGGTATTCTCAGGGAAAAAAAATTATTAAATTAATATAATCCAAAAATATGTTTATTGGGATTGACAAAACAGACATCTTGGATAACCAAGAAATTGAAAATGTCAAATCACTCTCTGGGGTTATAAATGACTGAGAGATGGAGCAAAAAAAGATAAGAAGCAAAATTGTTTCATATAGTGTAAATAATGGGCACATGAGGCACAGGGCTAGAGGAGTTTTGTGGTTATTTTGCTCTTTATTGTACAAAAAGCATGTTAGGCACATTTTGAAGTGGTGGATAGCGTCCACTTAAGTTGTTGGCAGTTTTGAACATTGCCAAACGTTCCCTAATTGTTCTCGTAAGGTGTCTTCTCCTTGCTAGCTCCTTGCTGCCCACAATAAAGTTATCGCTTCTGTTAACACAACAGAGCTGCACCTACAACGCGTACAGATATATTATTTTGACTGTTTTCAATATGGGATCACTGCATTGACTGCAAATGATGTCATACAGCTTTTTTCGTGTGGTGCTTTGGTGTGTGTGTTGAATCTAAAGAGGGTGAAACCAAAATCTTTCTAAATCTGTTGGTCGTAAGATTGCAAAAAAGAAGCCAGCTGCCCCTGATCAATGAAAGTGCAGTGTTGACATTTTTATGTCCTAATCACTAATGCCATTACCATGCATGCCTTTACAAAGCGGTCTAAACCATGAATATGCCTGAACCAGCATGTCTTTAGCATGCATACCACTACCTCGCATAGTGATACATTAAAACTACCACTACCAGGCATACCTTTACCACTCATACCATTACATCACAGCTTAATTGTACAATCAAAATAAAGGATTATGCACTGACATTTTTTTAAACATATACATTGAGCCGACCTCCACATTGTGACCAGTGGTACCCTGACACTGCTCATGACCAAACGTCTCTCTGGACTCTCTGAGGAAAGTGTCAGTTTGCTTAGGTGGTTTGCTACCAGGCAAAGTAAGTACAATGTTTACAAAAAAACACATCCATAGTATGTCAAATTACTCTGAAAGATAAATATTAATAATACATTTTTTCCCTTATTTCACAGATTTTTACATTTCATTAAAACAAAATGTAAAAATGTATATTGTACTCTATTCAATTAACATAATGTGAGTAATTATACATTACTTTTTTCCTGAAACGAAAATAAAAATGTACAAACTTATTTTTTAAAATATTTTTAGTCTTCTAACACCGCTGTGGTTGTCCCTATGGGCAGGTGCTGGACAGTGACTGGGGGCAAATTTACTTGTCTAACTCCAATGGGGGCGTCTTTCAGGGCAGGTGCTGGAGAGTGAGTGGGCACAAAAATACTATTCTAACTCCGCTGGGGGAGTCCCTCAGGGTAGGTGCTGGACAGTGACTGGGGCAAATTTATTATTCTAACTCTGTTTGGGCTGTCACTCAGGGCAGGTGCTGGACTGTGACTGTGGGCAAATTTACTTGTTTAACTCCTCTGAGAGTGTCCCTGAGGGCAGGTTCTGGACAGTGACTGGGGGCAAACTTACTGTTCTTATTCTGCTGGGCTCCCCCTGAGGGCAGGTGCTGGACACTTACTGGGGGCAACATTTCTATTCTAACTCGACTGGGTACGTCCCTCAGGGCAGATCCTGGATAGTAATGGGGCGCAAATTTACTTTTCTAACTCTGCTAGGGGTGTCCCTCAGGGCAGGTGCTGAAAAGTGACTGGGGATAAAATTACCTTTCTAACTCTGCTGGGGCGTCCCTCAGGGCAGGTTCTGGTCAGTGACTGGGAGAAAAATGAATATTCTAACTCTTCTTGGGGCATCCCTCAGGGCAGGTGCTGGACAGTGACTGGGGGCAGTTTACTATTCAAACACTGCTGGGTCATCCTACATGGAAGGTGCTGGAGAGTGTGTGAGGGCAAATCTACTATTCTAAGTCTGCCGGGGTTATAGATCAGGGTTAGGTTCTGGACAGTGAGAGGGTGGGTGAATAAAATACTAGAAAACAAGAAGAGAAGTTTTATTTTTTATTTTCTTTAAGTGCTAAATGCACACCTTCACAAACAGAAAACATCAGGAGGCATAACCGAATTTGAAGTAAGTGAACATGAAAAAAAAGATGTCACCAACAAACCAAAACCTAAAAATACGAAAGGATAGAAAACAAATAACTTATTTTATATTATACCCTCAACCAGAAAACCGACAATACCAAGTGCCCGATTACAATGTCGGGCGGAAAGCCTAGGACCAGTGGTCAGAGACTCTCTGCCCGACATAGTAGGTTTCATTCCGACCCCCGTATTAGGATGACGGCGGTTGGAATGCAATCAGCTAATGATTGCGGAGCTAGGCTCGCTCCACCGTCTGGATTATGATGGCAGTGTCCGAAAATCACTTCATGTCGGCCTTTCTGACATGAAAAGGCTGTTGGTAAGTATCTTTGGGGCCCCCTAGCAATGCCTCCTTCCCCCCGGCCCGCCACAATTGGACCTGGGGGGCCACATAGGTGTCCCCCTAAACATCAATTTGTCAATGGAAGCTTGTGCTGCAAGCCTTTTCCGCCCGCCACACAAGCTTCCATTGACAAATGGCTGTTTTGGGTGGTCGCATCGTAATCCTGTGGTCAGAACCACCGACCTAAGGCTGGGAGGTTCCTTTCAGCAACGGCGTCCGCCCGGCATCGTAATTCAGCCCTGAATGTCCAAAATCATGAAGTCCAAGCTGGAATTTAAAAAGTGCAGTTCTCATTCTAAAGTACCAAGCACAGGTAAATAAATCTCACCTTTCCATTTCTCCTTATCTAACGAAGTACAGTAAAAAGTGATAATTAACAATGCAACTTCACATTTTCTACAGGTTTTCAAATCTGTTCATTTATTTCACAGAAAGACAAAAGTAACAAAACCATTTGCATATTTTTTCCAAAACAGGCAAAGTAACAGAGTACAAAAATTAAAACAAAACCAAATACACAGTAACTTACACTCCTTTCTGTTTCTTTTTTTTGTCAACAGATTCACCAATAATGCTGTAGCTATACAAGCTATGTTTGTAAAATCAAAAAGGGGAAACCAACTTCTGAAATATGGTGGCTGTCTTTATTGCAAGGATAGATTGACTGAGCCCAGGCGTCATTGGAGGGGTGTGCAAAATGTCCATCCCACTGCACAGTCAGAGCAGTTACTCTAGGTGACTGTGTTGAAAGCACCTCTGAGCAGAACCAATCTGCAATGAGATAGAAGTACAAGAAAACATCCAGCAAAAAAAAATCCTGTGTCTACCACCAATGAACCCTGTAAGGCAGTTTTGATGGAGGTAGCACAAAATGTTCCCATTCATGTAGCTAGTAGTATGCCCACAATTCCCAACCTTAGAAGGATGATCCAAAGACAAAAACAAGCAAGTAATCACCAACGTGTGATCCCCACAGACCTTTTCTGAAAATAATATTCCCCCGAACTATTATGTTCACTTGATGGAGCAAGGTTTCGCACGTAAAACGACTTGCTCACACTCAAGAACCTCGCATAACTCATAACGTCATTAACCAATCTGTTTTGTCATTAATATTGCACTTTCACACAACACGCGAGTGTCCCAGAGATGCTTGCCTATGTGTCTATTAATCCTAATGAGGCTTGCATACTACAGAATCGCTGCTTCGCAGAAATCTAGTCTGCGCATGCGCCGGTCATACCCATGTGATGTGACGCACACGCAGTTCTGGAGGGATTTTTCGCTCATGCGCATTACAGCTAAAATGGCCGCTTTGTCTTTATCATGCTCTCTGCTTGCTACTGCCGCTTTTGCACATCTATCTATTTCTGCCTAAAACCCTAATGCTATAGATATTATAAAGTAAAGGGTGCAGTGTAGCTTATCAAGGTGTACAGTGTATTCATTTTTTCTGTGTTTCTAATTTGTTTTCGCTTACTTTTCATGTACCGCGTATCTGTGGGTCTGGGAGTGGGAAGCCTCTCCATCTTAGAAGTCTGACAGGGACTCACCACGTGACATCTGACAGGGACTCACCACGTGACATGAGAACTGAAGTCTTGCAACAGTGGAACACAGCGAGCTGGCTGCCGAAGCTGAGATGCTCCTGGGAATCTGCGCTTTAGCCTGGGAGAAGACTTCGACTTGTACCTAAAATGTATCTAGTTGTACGACAATGTTTGTGTGCTCCATTGTCTTTTCTACACGTATGCCAGGGGAGCTGGAATGTAAGGGGTGGGTACGGAAAATTAAATATTCATCATGGGAACACAGAATTTTAGGTGGTGACAATGACCTAACCACCTCTCCTGACCAATCCTAAGTTGGGGATCCTGTCACTCGCAACATTTGTGGGTGGTCTAGGACCCGAAAAGGGTATAACTAGCCTAGTCTTAGCTAGAGAATTTGTCCGACTTGTCCGAATAGCTGACCTGTCACCGACCCTACGAACTCTATAGGTGATTGATACAGAGAGCTGCGGAGCACTCTGTCCGTAATTTCCACAAACTCCAAGGGGTGGAAATAGTCTTAAGTGCTGGCGAAGCACTTTGCTGGGAGATTGGAGAACCCAATCGGGGTTATTGGTGGATTCCGTGTAGTGAGGGAGTAGCGCAGGCTTTGCATCCGAAGCTGCAGGTGTTGGTTGTGCCCTTTTGGTGAGCCCAGTCCTGACCCAAATCCTGAGGGGTATCCTGTCCTGACTGTCCATGAGCTGTACCTGCTCGCCTACTGGCATCCTAAATCCGTGAGGGTCCTTGTCCTCGCCTTTCCTAAGCTGACCCGTGGCCAGGGTTAGTCCTCATTCCTGTCCTAGATAAATATAATTGTGGGTGTCAGTCTATCTATTCTCTTTTTCTTCTTTCCTTTTAATAAAGCATCCTTGCCCATGGTATTCTCTCTGTCATCTCCAAAAGTCTTACATGCAAACTGTTTATTAGCTATGTTCCATTTTCCCCTACCTGTAGGACTATATTGAAACTGTTTTACTTAAATTAGTGTGAGCTAAATTCACTTGTGTTTAGGATTTAGGCGTGGTTTAGCGTTTAGTCTAAGATCAGTTTGAATCATTTGTAGAACTTTAGCAATTCACTGACTAATATGTTTTAAAACCTCACCTACCCTAGTATAAGCCTGAAACTGAATAGCATGTTCCCCGTTACCCTTACCCAGTAGTTTTCCACTCGCACTCGATGGTGCTTGCCCTCATTCACAGTTATATTATCGTTATGATCTTGATTATTGATATTCTAATCTGTATTAGTTTTATTCTCACGTCACTCTGAATTTTACTTACTATATAAAATCTTTAAAACCCTTCAGGTGTCTGTGGTCATTATAAAGGTATCAAAATGTTATTAAATGTATAAAGTATCCAGTATATTCTTATCTCCTGTCCACTGCTAGCTCCTGATCCATCAGGAAAGCAGGTACCTGCGGTAAGTCAGGTACTCTGGTAATTGTGGTAAGAAAACACATAGAATTACTGATGGTGGTGTGTAAACTCGCCCGATTCACAAAAATACTGTCATAAACACGTCATGGGCCCAAGTGCGTGAAATCCGGTAAAACTAAGAGTTGGGTGACCTGCGCGCTCTATCACACTAATTAAACTTTCCTACCGCATGATAACCAAAACCCTCAAAATAGAATACACATTTTTGCAACATCCCATAACCTGGTAACACTTGAGAATAGTGATGTTTGGGTGATGTATAGTACGTTTAAATCCACACCCTATCCATTTGCCCAAATATACACTATACATGATAAAATAAATAACACAACCGTACCATAAGTATGCAGATTACTTCTAGACAATCATCAACATATACTGAATTTTTGATAGTGATAAAATCCAAAACCTTTGATGAAAGTTCTAGAAAAGTGATAATTGACTTCGAATTAACAATGATTAACACCATTTGTAAATTGTACCCCACCACCCACATTCAAGGATGTTTTTTTCTACTTTTCTCAGGCATATTGCTGTAAAATTAAAAAAACATAATTTGTTCAGGATTATATGTTTGACAGTAAATTACAATTTGAATTACGAAAACGCACTGCCTTATGCTTCATACCCACTGAGTGTGCAGACGAGTTCTACACATCAGGTACTGAATCTGACAATTTTACACAAAACGAAGAGAAATTGTCACCCTACTAAATTGTTTCGAAGACACTTGGATTGGCCATCTAAACAGGTCGGGGCACAGCAAGAAGCCAAGGTTCCCTTTAGACTGGTGAATCTACTCCGCGACCTGCTTAGAGGGAGGCGAGAAGACTAATAATGCCATAGAGGGCTGGCACAACTCCTTCAACAAATCTATTGGCAAACACCACTCAAGCCTATACCACTCCAGGAAATTTTGAAGACGAAGCAAAGAACCTCATTACGAGTCTTGCAGTCTTCCAACCGCCAGACCGCGGTGGCGGTCCACCGTTTTGCCTAATACGATGTTCACCATTGTATCGGCAGTGGACCGCCGGCTGTGCCAGGGAACAGCCGTACCATGGCGGTGGTGTAGCTACGCCATAATGCAATATGCTGAGCTGGGACTGGCGCACACCTGCTCAGCATATTATAGTTCCAGCACTGCCACCCATATCATGGTGGAGCAATGCCATGAAAAGGCTGGTGGTGCAGGAACAAATGGGCCCCACAGGGCCCCCATGTGCACCCCTGCCATGTGGATAAATTCAGGGGAGCACAACATATGCCATCTTGTCTGTATCTCCACAAAGTTCCAGCACAGCATGGACGTCATTGTCCATGCTGTACTGGAACTTTTTTGCTGTTCCCATTGTAATGCCTGTTTTCTTGGCACCACCATGGGAAGGGCAAAGGACAGCCTGCTGCATTACGAGTTGAACTTTTTCAACCTGTAATACGGCGTGTGGTCCTTGTGCGGGCTTGGCGCCGCTGTGCTGGCGGGGAGCGGACCCAACTGCGTCAAACTCGTAATCAGGCATAAAGATTCCAGGAAATGAGAATAGCTCAATCTTTTACAGATATTCGGAACCCCGGATATCTAAAAGAAGCAAACAAATGTCAGTAAGACTAGTGTTAAAGGTCAAAGATTTTTTGGGATGGATACATCAGATTACCTAGAAAGTAGTGCCTGTATCTTACACTGCTACCATTGTTTAACACCCTGTCCCATTCCTTTCCTCAAATTGGCATTTTGTAAGCATTTATTTTTCTAAAAATCAACAATCAATTTCTTCCTACCTGCAGATGTCTTATTTTTGCAACTCTTGCTAATGTTTTAACACCACCTGTCACCTAGACCCTTTTGATTCCCACTTTCCAAATGTGTATCCAACATCCAAATCAAAGTCTATAAACAAAAAATATGTTAAATTGAAAAACGAATTCCTTTTTCAATGCAAAAATCGATCCAGTGTTTGAAGAAAGGATCATCCAAAATGCCATTTCCAATGACTGTTCCAAAAATGAAGTGTGCTCCATTCCTGTGCAGAAATCCGATGTAGTTGTCCAAAACCAGAAAACAAACCATAATCCACGAATGTCATTAAAAATGTTGCGTCATGTACAAAATCTTAAACAGTTTCTTTATTAAGGAAAACAAATCCAAAAATGTGAAAAAACATAATAAGAATGTTAATTCTTTCTAAAACGTTTTAAAAAGTACTTACTAATGTACTTTATCACTTATTTAAATGTATATTGAAAGAAACTGTAACCATCCCGATGCGGGAATACTTTAGCAACCTGTGTGGGAATTAAAATGTTTTAATACCATAGAAATAATACATTGTACATCCTTACTCTTATATACCTCCCCCTATTTATCCTGGCAATAAATATATCACCTATGTACTTTGAAAATGGATATAAAGTTGTTCTTACCTGCCCACAGCTCTTCCCCGCGATGCTCCATTGACTGTCAAAACAGACGCACAACCATGCACGCCATGGCTGAAAGTAAAACCTGAAAAGGGACAATTTCTCCCATTGAAATGAATAGGAAACTGTAGTAACGAGGTCCAAGCAGGCAAGATGTGGTTCAAGATGTTTTATTGTAGTAAGTTACAGGAAATGTAGATCAGCCCTACCAGGAGCAGCCACCATTGTGCTCAGCACAATCTCAACTGTGACTTTATCCTCACAGGCTCCCAACATTCCGAAGTGCATCATCACCTCAACATTCCATGCTGCACACAGCACAAACACAATTGCTGAGCAGGTGGTGAAAATGGCATAAAATTAATATGGACAGGATACTACAGAAACCATGGGAAAGTGACTTGAATTTTTGATTTTTTTTACAATGAATTATAAAAATTCAAAACATATTTATTCAATTTTTCGCCGATCTTTTGAAAAAATGTATAATACATATTTTATTTAAGAAATTACCAATATTTACAAATGTATTTTATTTACATTATTTATTTGTTCCTAAAATATTTTTCATAATTAAATTTTTTAGAATAGTATACTATCATGTTTAAATGTGTAAATTATTTATTTGTACTATTTAATAGATTTAAAAAAGAATACTCATGTATTTGAATAAACACCTAAGTATTAATACACTTCCCGCCCTGTGCCCCTTTATCTCTTTTATCCTGTCCCTACATTTTAGTGTTACAAATTTCTAAGCACATATACAATAATTGTATTAGTAATAATATCATAGTATACATTGATACACAAGTATTAAAATGCATACCACCCTAAACTCCTTCCTCCTTTGCACCTGTGCCTAATTCTCAGTGTTAGAAATTACTTATTACACGTAAGGGCAATTTTATCTTATTTTAAATTGCTGTATAAATTAATACGCAATTATTTAAATTAATACTTGATAGACTTTTTCTCTAACATTTATTCGAAACAGAGGACTAGCGAGGGAGTACTCCAGAGCCAAGATACAGGTAGGGCAGTCCAGTTTTTTACGCCCATCAAATTTCATATCTCGCTTCTGGATGTAAATACTGCAGTTAGGGCAAGCAAGAGTGGCAAGGCTGCCGGTCCGGATGGGGTACCAATTGATCTCTATAAGTCAAATCTGGAGGTATGGGGCCCCATTTTAACTAGGGTTTTACAAGCATGCTGTGAAAAAGGATTCATAAGTACATGGCCTGAATCAATCTTAGCCCCCATTTTTAAAAAGGGTGAGCAGGAGAATCCAGCTTGCTACCGCCCAATATCTTTGTTGGACTCCTTAATGAAGGTAGCGGGCAGGATTGTTTTAGATCGATTACAGGCATGGGCTGAAGAAAATTGTATTTTAAGCGATGTTCAGTAAGGCTTTAGAGCCAGTCTAGGCACTAACAAGAAGATTTTGAACCTTAGTATTTTAATAGGTAAATACACGCAGGCCAAAACAGGTACATTTTATTTGGCCTTTGTAGACCTCAAAGCCGCCTTTGATTGCGTAGATCACGACAAGCTGTGGGGTGTTCTTAATAAACTAAAAGTTGACCCTGTTTTAATCCAGTTTTTAAGGCGGGTATATTCTGGAGCCACTGCAAAGGTTTGTTATGGTATAGAGGGAGAGTGCACCGCCCCATTTAAATTAGCCTCGAAGCAAAGAAGGGTTTGGCTTGAGCACAGTAAGGCTACGCCTACAACTATACGTAACAAAACAAATGCCAGTACTGCTCGAACAATTTAACCAGAGACTCAATAAGCTGAGTAGACACTTCTCAACTTAGAATGACCACTCTTTCAGTCCACACCAAACGTTTTTATGTAGATGTTTAATTTCTACTTACAAAATTATTTTGAGATGCTTTTTAAATTTTTATATATATATCAACTAAAGACAACAAAGAAGAAATGAGTCTAAAGGCCTATACACAAAAAGGAGTTGTCAATATGTACAATTCAGTGTGAAAAGGGGAGATGTGTAGGCAACGCGGGGAAAACGACAAACAACATAAATGTCAGATTCAACTTTCTCAAACTAGCAACACTGGCATTCATACAACAAACATTCTACGTGGATACACTGCATATACAAGAGGTGGGGAAGTGAAAAGATGTGAGAGAAACTATTTACAAGGGGATAAGATTCCTATCTAATATATACAACTAGAATAAGCAAAAAAGCTCAGTTCTTAATGACAAAACAAAAACAATACATTCAATATGGAAAAATACTCAAACTTAGATTTCTCGAATCAAATGCACGATATGCAACCATCTAGTTATATCTCAATCACTCCGATGGCACATGGTATTCGAGAGGAAAAATAAACAAATATTCAAAACTAGAGGGGTCGACGCGTTTCGAATCCCATTACTCCTTAGGATTCTCCTCAGGACCAAAAGACAGATAAAATCTGTCGGGTTTTCTTGTCGGGTTCTTTAATGAAAGTGAGATGTATTGTGTAATCCTCTGTAAAATTTAACGTCTGTGATTCAGTCTCAATGAATGAAGGGAAAGGCTTCCGTTATGATTTAGTCGTCGGTAGTCTTTATCCGTGAACCTCATTTGGCAGTGAATTCCGGCACCGGAATTCACTGCCAAATGAGGTACACGGATAAAGACTACCGACGACTAAATCATAATGAAAGCCTTTCCCTTCATTCATTGAGACTGAATCACAGACGTTAAATTTTACAGAGGATTACACAATTTATCTCACTTTCATTAAAGAACCCGACAAGAAAACCCGACAGATTTTATCTGTCTTTTGGTCCTGAGGAGAATCCTAAGGAGTAATGGGATTCGAAACGCGTCGACCCCTCTAGTTTTGAATATTTGTTTATTTTTCCTCTCGATGACCATGTGCCATCGGAGTGATTGAGATATAACTAGATGGTTGCATATCGTGCATTTGATTCGAGAAATCTAAGTTTGAGTATTTTTCCATATTGAATGTATTGTTTTTGTTTTGTCATTAAGAACTGAGCTTTTTTGCTTATTCTAGTTGTATATATTAGATAGGAATCTTATCCCCTTGTAAATAGTTTCTCTCACATCTTTTCACTTCCCCACCTCTTGTATATGCAGTGTATCCACGTAGAATGTTTGTTGTATGAATGCCAGTGTTGCTAGTTTGAGAAAGTTGAATCTGACATTTATGTTGTTTGTCGTTTTCCCCGCGTTGCCTACACATCTCCCCTTTTCACACTGAATTGTACATATTGACAACTCCTTTTTGTGTATAGGCCTTTAGACTCATTTCTTCTTTGTTGTCTTTAGTTGATATATACATAAAAATTTAAAAAGCATCTCAAAATGATTTTGTAAGTTGAAATTAAACATCTACATAAAAACATTTGGTGTGGACTGAAAGAGTGGTCATTCTAAGTTGAGAAGTGCCTACTCAGCTTATTGAGTCTCTGGTTAAATTGTTCGAGCAGTACTGGCATTTGTTTTGTTCCATTTAAATTAGAGCGGGGCGTAGGGCAGGGCTGTGTTTTGGCACCACTCCTGTTCTCTCTATACAACAATGCTTTGGAACAGGAGTTGGTGTCACACACCAGGGATCCTCCATTTGTAAATGCCCGGCCAATAGCCTCTCTCCTACATGCTGATGATGTGGTGCTTATGGCCCGCACCCAGATTGGACTACAAAGGGCTCTCTCCTTCTAAACTAGCTTTATGGATAGGCTCAGATTAAAACTGAGTGCCAAGAAAAGTTTTGTGATGTTATGTGGGAGAGCGAAAAATAAGAATAGAAGCTATCAGGCGGGGGTAGCACGGTGGAATCCATCACCTCATTTAGCTATTTGGGTGTCCTTTTTGACAGAACTGGCTTTTGGGCTCCAGCTGTTAAGGCTAGGTCCTTACTTTTTATGAAGTCTATTGCAGCCCTAATAAATTTTACAAAAAAACTGGGGAAAAGGCCACCGAAATGTTATTAAAGATCTATCAAGCAAAGTGCGTGAGCATAGCAGTGTATGGGGCAGGCATCTGGGGGTTTCAAGACTGTATATCAATTCAACGTATTGAAAACACCTTTTTAAGGTTCATTTTAGCCATCCCAACTAGCACACCTGTTTTTAATTGTCATTCTGAGATAGGAGCTCCATATATCCCCGATTTAATTAAGGTCCAGCCGGTTTTGCTATTGCACAGAATTTGGACCACAGTTAGTACGGGCCTCAATAGGGAAATAATAAGGGATGTGATGAGACTAGACAATGCCCGCAAAATGTCATGGCTTAAATATGTTGAAAATTTAATGCAGGATATTGGACACCCAGAATTTTTCCCCTCACCTGATAATATGAACCCTATTATTTGAAAGGAGTTTAAAAATGCTTGCATGACCCACCTAGAAGAAAACAGGTTAACTCTTGAGTTGAATTAACGTATGGTGGTTAAACATCAACTAATTAATATTATGTACGATATCCACCCATATTTGTTACATGTCATGGGTGGATGCAACAAATATCTTTTGACAAGATTTAGGTTTGGGACCTGCCACCATTTGATTACCTATCCAACCAGTAATGATTGGTCAAGGGAGCTCTGTCGATGCCCCTGTGACAATATTTCATCACAAAGTACAAAACATGTAACCCTATTCTGTAAATTCTATAGCTGCGAAAGGTGCAGATGGATTATACCTTTACTAAAACAGGGAGGATGGAGGCAATGTTGCCCTGCTTTTGTGTATTTACAGATGTTGGCAAACTGGTACTGTATTGGTTCTATTTTTTTAAAGAGCGCATTGAGGACTAGGAAATGTCTAAATATCTGAACCGTGAGATATGTAATGGGCTGGAATTAACTAGTATGAGATAGTTTGTTTAGGGAATTATAGAATGTTTACATGCAAATAGTGAATTCACAAGAACTTTTTCTTGAAAGATGTGTATTGATGAATTTTACTTGTAAAATACGACGATGTACCCTTTTTATATGTCTTCTTTTATGATTTTAATGTTCAAAATCGAATAAAGCTCGCTTTGATTTGATTGATTGATTGAGTATTAATACACTTCCCGATCCAATACCCCTATATCCCTTGCGCCCGTGCCTAAATGTTAGAGATGCAATTATTCTTACCACATGTTTAAAAATATAATTAATATTTACAATATCGAATAAATGATTACTCAGACATTTAAATACATATCTGAGTATTAATACACTTCCCAGCCCAAAAACTCCTACAACCCCTGCAGCGCGTTCCCAAATTTTATTAATATTTACATTATTGTGTACATTAATACTCAATGAAAATCTGAGTATTAAAAATCACCCCCCCCCAAAAAAAACTATCCCAATATACTTACCTATATGCTTACTAAATGTAGGGTAATAACATTCATTGTCAAGGAAAATTCGTTGCAAGGCATGCATGGTAATGTAAATCTGTGGTAGTGACTTCGTGGTAAATGCATGTCGTGGTAATAACTGCGTGGTAATGGGCTGATTCAAAGCAACTTTTAAAGTTGTTTCTTCAGAACAAAAGATCTTGCAAGTGACAGTGCATGCACTGTGTCAGGCAGAACCTAAAAAGGGGGTTTAAAACATATTCATATGCTGTGGTATAATTTGTCAAATGCACATGAAATTTGGCAGACACTTAGCATGTTTAGTCTTCTGTGGGTATGACAAGGTTTGTCCTGATCTGTAAAGGGTGGGCAGAGTTAAAAGAAGACGGTAGGGGTGGGTGGCAGAACCTTTTTCATGTGGCAATAACTGTGATGCTGCTTAATGAATCTGTTGGATATTTTTCAAGCTGTAACTAAGTCAAACCCAGCTCAGGAATCTTAGGTTTTATGCCGATTAAAATGAATAGGGCAAAGATCAAGATTGAATCAAAAATCAATGATTCACTAATAACTTTAGCGCAGTTTACAGATCTGCACAACACTTGGCAGACACTTATAATGTTTAGCTTACTGATGAGTTTCATGCAAATCCATCAGTGTGGGAACATTTAAAGGGGGAGGCAAAGAGCGGAAGTTCCCATTTTAACTCACTTTGGAATCTTACACTCTGCTGCACAAAAATCACTGAAAAGAATTATACGAAACGTGGCATGAAATGAGAAAATGTATTCAGGGAAGTACCATTGCTTGGTTTGGTATAAATCCATTCAGTAATTTTGGAGAAATTAGAGTGCTAATAATGTGTATGGTAAGCTTCAAAGGGTTACAAATTAGAGATATCTGAACCTTTAATCCACGGAAAGTCCACAAACCTGGGTTTGCCAACTGTGCGCAGACCTAAATGAAAAAAATAAAAGATCACACTGGGTTGGGGAGCTTTTTTGCGCCCATCGTCCACTGAGCTGAATGCTTTAATGGACTGGCTGCAGCAGAACATGGTCTGTTTCAACTGTCATTACTGGATAGGGTGCTGGTTCCCCACAATTTGTAAACAAAAATTGAGGCGAGTCAGAAGAGGACGGATAGAGTATCCTCTAACCCACTGGATCATGAAGATGGTGTCCTACAGGAACTTTACATTTGCTTAAAAAAACTGTAAAAAAGGACATTTTACCAAAGGGTTTCCAGGATAGGGTTCACAAACCCCTGATTGAGACTCTGGTTTTCACAAACTCTTCTCCTAGTGCATGGTCCCCAAAGAATGGCTCTAGGAACCTTGTTGGACCCTTCGCTTGGGTTCAAAGACCGGGGTCCAGGTTTTCCGGGAATACAGGAAACCCAACAAGGGCCTAGGAGTCCTCAAGAGCTTGCCAACCCAGATTGGGGCTTGCACCTCTGCCCCTAAGACTACTAATAAACAAATAAATACATAATACTAGCTTAAATGAACATATAAATAATAATAAAAAATAAACAAAAGGGACAAGTTCCTGCTTAGGCATCCGTGGTAGGCGGTGGCCAGCGCCTGCTGTGTGCAGCCAAAGGCCAGGACTCATGAGACGAGAGCCTCGAGTGCCCCTCCTGTTCATCAAACGTGTTATTAAATAACACATTACAGAAAATTAATGTGCATACTTTATATATGTTGTGCTACAAGTAAAAGTCTTTTAACCAGAATCAGGAATACAAGGGGTTAATTCATGGACGAGGAGAAAATCACACTGAATGGATCTCCTGACTATTAGCAGAGTTGTATTCTTTGGTCAAGCCATTGTAACTAGCACTTTTTTAGACAATAAGCAGTGTTTTGTAATGTCAGTTTCATCATACTGTGGAAATGTGGAATTTGACTTTTGCTCGGCAATAAAAAACACGTGAAGGTCACGTGCTCTAAATAAGGTGTTATTGGGCCACCCATACTTTCACTGATATAACATTCAAATGTATTCACTTGGAAAAATGCAGCCAAGGTACAGTTATGGTTATGAATAGAAACCGAAAAACCACATAAATGTCCCTGCTCATGAAATCGCCCTTATAAATGATCTTACAGGCAAGATCAATTAATAAAAATGACTAGGAATGAAAAATTATTTGTTGGTTTTTGTCATTATTTAATGATGTACTGCTTTTAGGTTTTGTTACTTATTGATATGAATATGTGAGCATTGCATTTGTTGTGAGATTTATGTTTTGCATGGCTATTGTGCGAGTTATGGATTGCGAAACTATATAACCCTAACCCGTGAATTTCACAGCTTTTCAGTTTTAATTCGTAATTGTAACTCTACTTTAACTTTTGTTTTTCTGTGAATTGCAGTCTCTTAATGATATACTGTGTAGAAATTCTATATATCATTCCATTTCCTCCTGTGCACAGCCTTTAGCCAGGCCCTATGTCCAACCCCAAGGGAAGTGCACCGAGGGGGTTGGCCTCCAGGCATGGCCTATTGCCAGGTCTATCAGCCAAACACTCCAGATTACCTTGCAGGCCGTAAGACTTAATAGAGACAAGCTCTTTTATTCAGTTTTTTGTGGTTCTTAAAAAAAAATGTTTTTAGATTTTTGTAGCTTTTTTTGGATTTTGTGATTTTGTGTTTTAGTGGTAGTTTTTGCTACTTTAGCGGTCAGTGCTTCTAAATGTTGATCCCTTTTTCACATTGATGGGATTTTCTATAATGTTTTTCCATTGTTTCATTCCTAGTCCCTTGTTTTTTCACCTGTTCCAGATGCCAGTTTTGCAATCCATAGGAGAGTGCACAGATTTTGAGGTTCTTCCAAAGACTTGAAATACTCATTTTCATGTTTTGACTGTTTTGTCTTACGGTTGAAGTCCTAAAAGCATAGCCTCTTCGCAGCTTCCTGCTTAGCTTCTGGTCCCAAAACTCACACCCCAAAGCTGCGGTTGTGTCCTCCAGATTGTTGGGGTCAAACCAGGTAGAGTTTCTAAGACCTAAAAGGACACTGTGAGAGAAAATATGACCTGGCAGACAAACTAGGAGTTGGACAAAACCAGCTATGGAGCAGTGCTCTACCGGTTTTGAAAAGAGCAGTGCCACATACCATGAAAGCAGTATGCACACACAGTGTAAGAAGGTATGGCTTACTTCTTAGATTCAGAAGAGAGTGTACTACTCCAAACTCGCTTGCACTGAATCCATCTCAGAGAAGGAAAGACTGACGCTATCAGTTCTGCCTAGTGTGCCCGTATTGAGAATGCACTATGTGAAGGTGCCTCAGTGACAAACTACATTTCCAGCAGTTGCTGAGCTCTAACAGTGTTTGTAGACGCCGGCAGCTACCTTGGATTATCAGGTGCAACTTCCCTCACATTTCACAGAGTCCCTGTCAGGCAATTGTAATCAGTGCCAGTGGAATTATGTGGCAAAGCAGGACCAAATTATGCAACATGATTTACTAAATTATGCAGCATGAAAATGCAAGTTATGCAGAATTTTGTGGCATATTTTGTGATGATTTCTGTTAGTCCATTATATTCTTATTTACACATAATTTAACACTATGTGAACAAAGGTTTCACCTCATTAGTACTAGTGTACACCATAATACAGCAATATACAACTGAAAAGTAAATATCCAACCTTTGGGAAATGTCTTCGCTGCACAGCAGCATGTGTCACAATATATATTTTTAGTTACTTGTGATCCGTTTGAGCTAGAACCAATCTTTTTGTTAAAATTTGAAAATTATGCAGCAGATGATGGATTATGTGAGAAATACAGCAAATCAATAGTTATGCAAAAAATGCAGTGGCTGCAGGATCTAATAATTCCAGTGGCCTTAATTGTAATACAGTGTTCCTCCCACCAGGATCTCGCTACGTGGATTTCCAAAGGATCATTGCTTTCTTTGGACCCCGTTGGAGGACATTTGGGAATACACAGAATACACAGAAGCATTCTCAAAGTTGAGTCATGTAGATAAAACAAACGTGAACTTTTTTTTAAAACTTCAGTTTGAGCACTTCTAAGACTGTAAAGGATGTCACTATCCACTTGGGGTTGATCCTGCCATAGAAGATGAAGAACTTTCTGAATTAATCAAGGTAAAAAATTATACATATATAAATAAATATGTGTTACATATGTATTTGTAAAGGGTGATGGAAGAATACATTTTTAAATAAGTGTCTAAATGGATGTTTTAAAAAAAAATTGATTGGTTAACTGGCTTATTAAGTGTATCTTAGTGAAAAAGGCTACATTTTTTACAAACTCTATCATTCTTTTTTCCCCATGGAACGCTTCCCGGTACGCTCCACGGTGCGCGTACCGGGCGCTCCCCCCGCGCAAATAAAAAAATATATTTTTTTTTTGCCCCGCGGGGCCCTTTTATAGCCCCCACATCACTGATTCACTGTTTGTATGTGTTTTGAAGACAGCATATGTGCAGGACTGTATGGGTGGATGAGTGTGTATATGTGTGTGTTAGTGAGTGAATTACTGTCTGACTAGTGTTTTTATCAGTAACTACATATGTTTTAATCTAGTATATGTGAGTATTGATGTATATAAGTGAGTATATGTGAGAGTGAGAGATTGTAAGAGTTCCTGTTTAAAAAAGTATGTGTTTCTATAAGTGTTTGTTTAAGAGAGTAAGTATGTGTAAGTTTCCTTAGCAGTAAGGTGGTAGTGTGTGTATAGTTGTATATGCAAATAAATGGATGTTCTATCGTTTATTTGCATGTGTGAGTATGTGTTTGAGTAACTTTTGGATGACTGTCGGCGTGTAACAGGATGTATATGTGTATCACTACATATGATGAGTGAGTATATGCATGAGTGACTATATAGAACTGTTGGTGAATGAGTGGATGTGTATATAGATGGTGGAATTACTGAATTGGTTGTTGTAACTGGTATGGGTATGTCCATTTTTTTGAAAATGTTAGTTTCTATTATTGAATATGTGTTTCAAGGGTTACATTACACTGAAAGGAGGTCTGTCACTCTGTCACAAGGATGGTGTCATCAGTGATGTCATGAGTGTTGTCACTGACCATGTCATGAGTGATGTAATATGTGACGTCATCAGCAGTGCATTGCAGGATCGCAAGTTATAGTGAGTCCAACTAACTATAACGTGGAATTTCAATGGTTTTATGTCAGTAAAATTTCCAGCTAACTATAACTGGTGTGAAACCTATGGGTTTTTCAGTGAATTTAATAGGTTTTTTAAATGCTAATTCCTAATTATAACTGGTGTGAAACCTATGGTTTTTTCAGTGAATTTCATAGGTTTTTTAAATGCTAAATCCTTACTATATATAAGGCCTCAAACCTATGAAATGTAATATTTTTTATAATGAATCCTATATTGTATATTTATATAATACTTTTTTTTTTTTGCCCTGGTGCGCTCCCGGTGCGCGCCCCGGTGTGCGTACTGGAAAGCGCAGTTTTTTGGAGCGCCCCGGGTCGCGCACCGGTGAGCGTCCCGTTAGCGCTATTGCCGCGAACGAAAACATCATGACGTGTTGCGGAGCCGCGTCCGCGTGATACGCATGGCGTAAGCGCACCAGGAAGTACTCGAGCGAATACGATCACGCAACGTAAGCATCTGACGCGCCCCGTGGTGCGCCCCGGGCCGCATCGTGTAAGCGCGTCGGGTCATGTGACCTGAAAATAACACTTTTTATTGGTGCAGAACAGTTTTGGTTTCCAAATGATGAAAGCCCGGGTCATGTTACCTGAAAATAACACTTTTCATTGGTTCAGGACAGTTTTTTTTTCCAAATGATGAAAGCCCCCACCTTTTTTCCTTATTCTGACTTTGTCCTTTGACTAAGGAAGACCTGTTTGGAGATATAAGAGAAATATTTTGTACTTTAAAATGGCTACAGTAGCAGCAGCAGCTGGAGCATCTGCACCACCACCACCACCACCAAGAGGACCACCACAACATTACATTGGTGGTCAAGAAGAAGAGGAGGAGGAGGAGGAGGAAGAGGAGGGGAGAAGGTGGCTGCCAGAAGACAATACCCCATACAGGCCAAGGCAGCACATTGTATGGGAGTTTTTTTCTATCCCAGAGGGCAAGAAGAAAGTCAATGCGCCAAAGGTGACTTGCAAAATCTGTGGCATTGAACTTTCAAGGGGAACCCTAACAAAAAATATTCCTTTGGTAATAACACCATGATTAGGCACATGCAGCGCAAGCATCTGAACAACTATGCTGCCGCAGAGGTGAGAGAACTGGCCAGTAACCCTCCCCAATCTTCAACCAGCACCTCCAAAAGAAAGCAACCCACTCCATCGGGACCAGAGATAGGGAGATGATACCTTGCATACAACCACGGTTTGGTGAATTCAGGATCACATGTATTTTTTGTGGTAAGACCATCTCCTATGGTGAGCAGAGCATAAAGCTCATCCTCCTTGCTGGTGACAACCACAATTGCCCCAAAAAACCCTAATTTTTTCCTGACTTTTTTTTTGCTCCAGTTGAGCCATTTTCAATTCCCTGTTTTTTGTTTCTCCCCATAAAAATAACAAAAAAAATAAAATAGTTCATAAAAGCCAAAAAAAAGTACAAAATGTTCAAAAAACAAAAAAATATAAAACAACAAAAAGAAGAAAAAAACAGTTCTTTTTAGAACTACCTCCAAATTATTAAAAAAGGCTACATTTTTTACAAACTCTATCATTCTTTTTTCCCCATGGAACGCTTCCCGGTACGCTCCACGGTGCGCGTACCGGGCGCTCCCCCCGCGCAAATAAAAAAATATATTTTTTTTTTGCCCCGCGGGGCCCTTTTATAGCCCCCACATCAAACCTAGGGGTCAGGGGGGTCTACTCTGCCCCCTTATGGTCATTTCCCCCTTTGTTTTTGCCACCTCTTGTGTCTCGATCCTACCGAGACACAAGATGGCGGCCACTCCGGACTGTTTGGAATGTTGACAGACACATAGAGCCAATCAGCTTTCCGCGCGCGAACTCGCGTAGCGCGCTGGTTAGCGCCCCAGTGCGCGTACCGGGCAGCACTTATAGATATATATACTTTTTTTAACGTAAATTACTCAAAATCCACTGGAGCACATATCTTGAGACATAGCAAAGGCACATCGGGCTACCAGTCCCTACAATTTTGCCAAGTTTGGTGGAAATCCATTCAGCCGTTCGGGCTAAAAGTGAGGTCGACCGCCCTATGGAAATTAACATTGGGAAAACACGTTTTGGGACCCCCCTTTTTTCTCGGCCTCCACTTGACAAATCCCCCCCAAACTTTCAGGGAAGGACCGGGGCACCGCGAGGCAAATTTGAGGAAATTTTCAGGCACATTCCTCAACCGGCGCCAAAGTTATTCTCAATAGAATTTTGAGATTTTGTTTTGAATATAATCCTAACTATAACTACCTGCTGGCAACTGCCAGTAGGTAATATACACACATATATATATATATATATATATATATATATATATATATATATATATATATATATATATATTTGTTCAAATGCTCTGCCCTTCAGTGACGCACTCCGCAGCAGGTAATTCAATTATTTCATGCTTTTGAAGGTCGCCTGTAATCCTCCTTTATCACCTTGCGCCAACGCGTTTCAAAGCTGTTTGCTTCTTCATCTGGGCGTGATGACTGATGTGGGCTGGTACCTCCCACGTGTATTCAATCCCATTTATGCTCAGTAGCAGTTCCAGTGTCTGTTGGGATTTGTAGTTTGCTTGGTAGCACAAACATAAATACGTGGGAAGTATAATGTATTGACCCTCAGTGGGTCCCACAGTTCGTCATTTTTCTTTCAGGAAACACAGCGATTTATCTTTGCATTCACTGTGCATGAAAAGCTCTCCAGTGAGCTCCGGATTGCAAAGCTACCTTCACTTTGAGAGCTGCCTGCTGCGCCATGAACTAGGAAGGTTCCTGTCCATATTGCCCTTTCTCCTACGGCTCCTTCCTCACTCTCCGGCGGTTTCGGTCGTAGCTGGCGCACCACCTGGAAGGAAGGAGGTAGGGGGGCGTGGCCAAGATGGCGATGGAGTGAGATGCTCTTTCGAGTCCCTCCGGCGCCGAACCCTTCTTAGCTTTGTTTAGCATATTTTGCAGGTGGGCTATCTGACTCCCGGAGGCCAGCGGTGGACCCCGGAGGGAAGGGGTAGAGTCCGGTGCTGACGGCGGGGTCGGAGGTCATCTGGAGCGGTCTGTGAAGTGGCAGCGGACTGCGGCCCTGTGAGCCTCGGCCTTGCGTGGAAGAGGGACCGGACCTCCTGCTCCGCAGCGGCGCGGAAAAGACACCAGCGGAGAGCTGCAACGGACTCGGGGCTCTCGGCCCCCGTCCCGCAGCCTGCCGGAGCCTGCGCACACCTCAGGGGAGGAGCGGGGGCATTGGGAGCCCCACGACAGCCGGAGGACCAACGCCGGTGGGACGAACCGGCTGGAACCAGCGAGCGCGGCGGCCGCGGTGCTGCTTTCACGTCGCCTCTGATTGCCCTCTTGAGCGGACTGCCCAGCCGGAATTACTCACTCGACAGGGTCCTGTTGTGGCCCCCTGGACAGCGTGGTTGAGGTGAGCGATGCCCTCTGGCCGGCGGGGGCATTAGGGGGACCTGCAGTGATTTGGCGATCCGAGGCCTAGAGATCCCCGGCCTGTGGTGACTGAGGGGCCCGGGCTCCCTGATCCGAGGTGGCAGTAAGGACCCGTTGAAGGGGGGCCGCGGAGGGCTGAGCTCTTGGCATCCTGCAATCTCGGGCTGACACCTGCGGGGGAGCTGCACGGGGAGCCGACTGGACAATTGGGGCCTGCAACTTTGAACAGCCGGACCCAGCAAGTACAGTACTTGCTCACTTCGCTCTCCCCAGTCCCTGACTTGACCGGGTGATTGGAGCAGCCTTGCATCACTCCTGGATCTCCCAGCTTGAGCTGAACTTGGGGGCCCACGGCAGTCATCCCCCATTTGGGAGCAGCAGGTGGACAGGCGGAGACGTCGCACAGGTACCTCCTGGGGTGAGGGTCCTGGCGGTAATCCCTGGAGGGAAGAAAGGAGATTTGACCCCCGACTGAGCTGGCTGGTGGGGGTGCTATACGGGCTGCTGTCTTGACGGCGACGACGGGGTGTGGGCAACCGCGTTGACGCCCTTTGACCTCTGGATGTGCCCGGTCGCCCTGCCTTCCCACTGAGGCGGGAGTCCCACGATGTCCAACACGCTGCGCAAAGGGAGGCCTGGGAAAGATGGCGCGTCAAAATCTTCTCAGCAGCCGGCTTCTTCCGGAGCCAGTGGGTCGTCCAAGCAATCGGATGGCGAGGCCCCTGCTACCAAGGCCTTTATGACTGAGCTCTTCGTCTCTATTAAAGAGGACATCTCTGAGCTTCGCGCTCAATTGGCATCAGACCTCCGGGAAGTGCGGAGAGATGTAGATGGCATTGGAGAACGAGTGGCGACGCTGGAGGATCATGACTTGAGCGTGGCGAACGATGTCCACCAGTTACAGCAAGACGTCATCCGGCTCACGGAACAAAATTTAGACCTCCAGGCCCACTCGGAAGACTTGGAGAACCGTTCCCGGCAGAACAACATCCGCATCCGTGCGGTGCCATGGGACGGAGAGTCGGGGGACTTGCGTGGATATGTCCAGGCGCTTTTCCTGCAGAATCTGGACGAGGAGGATATACAGGACATCAGAATGGATAGAGTCCATAGAGTCGGTCTGCCCAGTCGAGGAGGGGGGCTCCCTCCGGATATTCTCGTTTGTGTACACGACTTCCAGTTAAAGGAACGCATCCTGCGGAAGGCTAGAGCCCTCCCGCCTTTGCAGTTCAGGGAGCACCGTACGCAACTTTACCAGGACCTGGCGGCATCGACGCTCCAGAAGAGACGGGAGTTCCATCCGGTGACCTCCTTCCTGCGGGAACGCAACATCTCCTACTCGTGGGGTCATCCCTTCCGCATCATATTTCGATGGCAAAACAGACTGGCGCAGATTCGCTCTCTTCAGGTGGCAAAAGATCTTTTGGGCCTGGATGACATCGCACCGTCGCAGGAGGCGAACATCTCACCATCGCGGAGGCGTCGTCAGTCCTCCTCCTGGCACAGAGTGGGTCCGTCCCCGGCCCGAAGACGGCCAGATCGAACTGCTAGCCTGCAGGAAAGGGGAGATGCGGTAGCATCAGTGGCCTCAGCAACGTTGGCAGATTCCCAACAAAGCTCTGGAGTGGCATGATCCTTGAACCGCTGGTGGTTTGGTGCCGGAGGGGCACAGGATCTCAGGTCCCGTGGGTTTGGTTGAACTTTTGGAGAAGACACCCCGGACCGTGGCCCTGGGGGACGCTGCGTTGGTCCCCCAACCCCAGTCCAGAGGGGCCCTCACGGACTATGGTCTACTGGGACTGATAAGTACAATGTTCAGGTTCAGTGAACTGTGTTATTTTTTTTTGTTCTTCTGTTTGCAGGGGGTGGGGCGCCTTGGGGGTGGACAGTGCGGGGGGGCATTGGGGCTCGGGGTGTGGGTGGCAGGGAGTGGTGGCGACCAATGGATGCTTGGGGTGTGTGTTGTTCCCTCTGGAGGATTGCTGAGCAGACCTCTGTTGACGGTGCCTTTGTTCAGGTGATATCCATGACCTTTGCTAGGGATCCTTGCTTACTACTGAGTGTCTGGATTTTTGGGGCCCTTGGAGCTTGGGGCCTGTGGTGGGAGAGAAGGGGTGGGAGTTGGGCGGAGGTACTCAAGGGTGGGACTGGACCTTGGAGGGAGGCATGGACGTTGGGGAGAGTCAGGGGGGGACCAGGTCATCCTAACGAGCACACAGCACTGGGGATTTATGACTCATTATGCCTGTTAGTATTGGCACTTGGAATGTGAAGGGTCTCAACTCCCCACAGAAACGCCAGAAGCTCTGGAAATATCTGTCGGACCATTATCTTGATGTGGTGGGCCTCCAGGAGACTCATCTGGCTAGGAAAGACGAACTTAGGCTCCGGCACAGACACTTCCCTCTCATCTATAGGGCGTCTGCGTCCACCAAGCATAGGGGGGTGGCTCTCCTGTTTCGGGCGCCCCTTCACTTTCAACCTATGGGGGTGAGTGGCGATAAGGAGGGCCGTTGGCTGATGGTGAAGGGGTCGTTGTTTGGTCGATTTTATACCTTTGTGGTGGTGTATGCTCCCAATTCTAGACAGAATAGCTTTCTACAAGAATTGTTGGACAGGGTGGGGGACTTTGTGGAGGGGCATTTGTTTCTTTTGGGGGACTTTAACATGGTGTGGGACAAGGGCTTGGATAGCTCATGTGCACAGAGGGCGAAGGCTGGGGTCTTCTCCGATGAAACGCAGCGTCAGGTGGGTGATCTGGGGTTGATTGATAGCTGGCGTTTCTTGCATCCCCAGACCAGGGATTACACCTTCTTCTCACACGTCCATCGCTCTTACTCTCGCATAGACCATATCTTCGTGAGCCAGGCTCTTAGAGGTGATGTCCGTGTCTCCAGCGTCTTTCCACTTTCCGTGTCGGATCATAGCCTGGTGGTTCTCGGGTTACACTGGTCGGTGGGGGGACGGTTGGCGGAAGTGGCACTTTCCGGCGGCACTGGTACGGGACGATGTCTCCTGCAAGGAGCTGCGGAAGGCCATTGGGGAATTCCTGACTCTTAACCCGCCGTCGGACACTTCGGTGTACAACACCTGGGACGCCTGCAAGGCCTCGCTCCGGGGCACCTGCCTGGGCCTCAATGCGAACCTCAACAAATTAAGGAGGAAGGAGCATGAGGACCTGGAGGCGGAACTCGCAGTATTGGAGCAGGCGCACAAATCAAATCCATCTAGAGTGACCCTCCGACCTCTAACTGCGGTGCGGGGGAAGCTGAGGGCCCACTACAACAATCGGGCGGAATTCACTCTCTTGCGCCTGCGGCGTGTCTCCTACTCATAGGGGAACAAAGTGGGGCGGCACTTGGCCCAGCAACTCCGGGACAAGAGGGAGAGGGTCTACATTGGGGGGATTCAGGACCCGACGGGGTCCGTGCAGCACCGAGATGCGGACAAGGGGAATATCTTTGGCCGCTTTAATGCCAATCTTTATACGGGCGACGCCCTGGATCGGGATGCCCAATCTGCGTTCTTGGACGGCCTCCTTATTCCACAGGTCTCCAAAGAATGGAATGAGTTGTTGTCTGCCCCTATCTCCAGGGAGGAGGTGCTGGACGCTATCAAGGGTCTGAAGCTCCACAAAGCTCCGGGCCCAGATGGCTACACTGCCCTGTTTTATAAAACGTTTGCTTCGGAGCTGTGCGATTGTCTGGTTTCCCTTTTTAATGAGATGGCATTCAACGGGTGGACCTCTGGGACCATGGCCGAGGCCATGATTACCGTTCTTCCCAAACCGGGGAAGGATCTCACCAAGTGCTCGTCGTATCGCCCGATAGCTCTCCTCAATCTGGATGCTAAACTGTATTCCTCGCGAGTAGGCTCCAGGACTTGATGCCGGCCCTCATTCATCCAGACCAGTCCGGATTCATAAAGGGGCGACAAACTCACGACAACTTGAGATGGGTGATCCAGCTGATAGAAAAGGCCAACAGGTTTCATATACTGGCGGTGCTGGTGGGGCTCGACGCGGAAAAAGCCTTTGACCGCGTCGACTGGGGATTCTTATACCGTACCCTGGAAGCCTTTGGTTTCTCTCCCCATTTCATAAAAATGATCAGTGCCAATTACAGCAATCCCACTTCTAGGGTGATGGTCAACGGGCATAGATCCGCCTGCTTCCCTCACTCGCGCGGAACAAGACAGGGGTGCCCTCTCTCCCCACTCCTCTTTGCTTTAAGTATCGAACCTTTGGCCCTCGCAATCCGGGAGAAGGAACAAATCAAAGGTCTTCCCTTTACGGGTGAGCAGCACACGATTTCCCTATTCGCGGATGATGTGCTGCTGTCGGTGGGGGACCCGGCCCAATCGCTGCCTCACATTCAAACAGTGCTCTCTGACTTTGAGACGGTGGCAGGGTTCAAGGTCAACTTTGACAAATCGTACATACAGAACCTGACTCTTCTTCCCGCAGAGGTGGACCGGGTGCTCGCGCTTACACCCCTGTCATGGTCATCTGCCTCTCTGCTGTATCTGGGCATCCGACTGACTCCTACCCTGGGCTCGTTATTCTCAGCTAACTTTCCTCCAATGCTAACGGCAGTGCGCGCTGAGCTGGAGAAATGGAAGCCGAAATATATTTCGTGGCTGGGTAGGGTCCATGCTATCAAGATGGTCCTACTTCCTAAGTTCTTGTATCTTTTTCAGGCTCTACCTCTACCGGTGGAGTTGGATTTTTTTCGCCGCCTTAAGACTTTGATGCTGAAGTTTGTGTGGCAGGGAGGCCGGGCATGACTCTCGTTTTCGACGATGAGGCGACCACGGAGGGAGGGATGGGTGGGGTTTCCGGACATGCACCTGTATTATAAAGCTGCGCAGTTGAGGGTACTGGTAGAGTGGTCCCAGCAGCTCTCAGAGAAACACTGGCTACATATGGATCGGAGTGTGGCCGGGAGATCCATTTGGGACTTGGCCTGGAAACCTAAGGTTGACCGACCCAAGAATGCGTATATCAGCACTCCCACCAGAACGGTCCTAAAAGTCTGGACACGGTCAGTGGCGATGACCGCTGGACCACATTCCCATCCCCGTTTACGCCTATTCACTTTAACCCGGCATTTCCTCCGGCTCTGAGTGAGGGACCCTTTGGTCTGTGGAGAGAGGGAGGATGTAGAGCCCTCACCCACTTGTTCCACGGTACAACGCCTCTCACCTTTCAAAATTGTATGCGAGATTATGGTGTTCCACCCACTGAACGCTTCCGCCACATTCAGCTCCTGCAGTGGGCAACGTCGGCGGGAGTGGCAGACGCCGCCACAAGACCATTGACGACGTTTGAGGCCTTTATCCTTCGCACGTCCACTATGAAAGGGACGATCTCCTTCCTGTATGGGTTGCTGCTCGACACCGTGGTATCCCCTCGTCCTCGCTACATGGAACATTGGGAGGCCACCCTAGGTAGGGACATCTCTGACTGCGAATGGAAGAGCCTCTGGCGGGACGTGGCAGTGCATAATCACTCGATAGACCTTAGAGAAGCTCATTTGAAGCTTGTGTTCGATTGGTACCTCTACCCATCCACGCTACATCGGATATTCCCAACCACCTCAGACAGGTGCAGGAGGGGCTGCGGTATGTTGGGAGACTTCCGCCATATCTGGTGGGATTGCCCTACCATCCAGCCGTTTTGGTCTGAGATTTTGTCCCACATCAAGGATGTAGTGGGCTATCCGATTCTGGAGTCGATGGATTATATTCTGTTGGGGCTTCAGGATCCGATGTTGGAACATCAGACTAAGGCCGACAAACGTATTATATGGCTGTGCTTAGGAGCGGCCAAGTTAACACTAGCGGCTGCCTGGAAGAAACCGACTGCCCCGGCTATTTCACTGTGGCACGTGAGGCTATGGCGTCTGCTGAGCATGAAGAGAATGTCAGATATATTCTTGGGTCTCTTTAAAAATTTCTTGTTCCGCTGGGGTCCTCTGGTCCGATTTTTGTCTCGAGGTACCCATCTGCGGTTTGTCCCTCCGCACTTCGTGCACTTCACCTCTTCCAAATTTAACCAGCTGGTCTGTATGAGAGCCTGATATGAATGAGTGAATGGTCGCCACCGCCGGGGAGGGGGGTGGGGGGGGAAGGTGGGGAGTGGGGGGGGTTGCGGGTGGGGTTGTTAGTTCCTCTTTGTTGCGACACTACTTAGCTTATGGAGATGGACTATGTTGTTTCTTATGCAGCTGTGTCCCCCAGTCGGGGTTGTCACCTCTCATGGCAAACTTGCGGACCATTCGTGAAGGGGTTTGAGCCTACTTCTCCTGCTGCATCTGGCGAACATTGACTCTTGAGCTTGCATTAACGTTCATATATGCTATCTCCCCTTGCCTCTTTTGTGGAAGCGTTCTTCAGCGCCCCCTGTGTGGGGTTATTTGGTGGCTTGTCACCTGTACTTTTTCCTTTTTCTCCTTCTTTCTTCTTTCTTGCTCTTCCTCCTTCTCACATTCCAACTTAAGAAAAAATAAATAAAAAATGTTATAAAAAAAAAAGGAGGTAGGCTGGCCCCGGGGGATGGGATCCCCGGGGCCAGACGTGGCTCGGGAGGGGGGCTACGTGGCAGAGCCTCGGGGGATGAGGTCCTCGGGCTAAAATAAGCCACAGGAGGGGGGCCAGCAGCCTTCCTCCCCATATTTTTTATAACTTCTGGTGTGAACGAGTTCGGTACGCGTACCGTACGACGTATGATGCCTAATTCGTAAGGCCTACTGTACGCGTACCTAAGCAAGAAAAAGAATATTATTTTTCAGATATTTATCAAGTTTATGTGTTTAGATGTTGGGTGGCTCTAAAAAGAGCCCTTGTGTTTATTGGGAGATTTTAGTACCTACAAGTAAGTAACGATGCAGAGTCTAAAGTTCATGAGGAAGACTCTGTTCCCTTCATCTGTAAAATGTACAACATCTCCCCTAAGATGCCATGCATATTGAAATGCAGATTGTTGTTGTAAATGGATCCCATTCTATAATCTCGGAGAAAAGCAGAAACAGAGTTTTTCACATGTTTCCTAGCTTTCTCAATCTGTGGACAAAATTGATTAGACCAGTTCCATTTCTGTCTTTGGCATATGTTGGAATACACAAAGGCAGTTTGGGGGAAAAGTGGCATCAGTTCTGTAAAGGTGTCCTTCATAAACATTTCCAGAACTACCCCAGTCAAAGTGCCATCACAGTGCACAATTATGAGGTCAGGGTGTTGGAGATATAAAAACGATTTAACCAATGGCATCAATTGGTGCCACTTTAACCCTTTCTGTCCAATCCATTTAATGTCTACATTTGGTAAACCTAGGTCTTTGTGAATTCCTGTCTGTTCTGCGTACCTTTGGCTCCAGAAAATATAGCTGTGCTCCATAATCCACACTCTAAGCATCTTGAAGAGAGGTCTGGATGCACTCAGATGGACCCTGTAAATGAAATGGCAGTTTGAAAAGTAAGATTTTTCTAAAATGGTGGATAACATGCAGTTTTGAAACGATTGGTTGTTTGAAAACATTTTACACAGAAAACTAGGGTACCATTTTCTATTTTTAAAAAGCCTGATATTTATTGGTTAACAAAAACTGATAGAAAAGAACGTTCCTTTAGATAAGCTGGTATATTGAAAAGTCAAACACACTTGCTGTTTTGATTTGCAACATTGTTTGATGAACTTTTCACCTGTGTGCTCAGTTAAGTGTTCCCTGAAGTGTTTCTATGGTAACAGGCAGAAGGCAGAATGGGGGTAGGGTTGAACATTTTGTCAGTTGGAAAGGGTTCAAAAGTTCAAGCAATAGAAATGTGTGTTTCCTCTTGATTTATTGTGGAAATAAATATGATTTGTTATTTATTTGTGTACGTGTGTAGATTGAGTGTGTAGATTGAGAGGAAAACTTAGTTCTTTGCCATAGGACTTCTTGACCCCCAGGCCTGCTCTGGGTGTCCTACAAGGATCCTCAAGGTCTAAAAAATCTATATATATTTTTTTTTAAATTGCGTGATACGCATACGGTACGCGTACGCCGTGAAAAGAAAAAAAGCAGAAGGTCATTTTTGTGGTAATTAGCCCCCGGGGGGCCTAGTTCCGGGGGCAAAGTGTTTATTGTTGTGGGGGGCCAGAGCAGCCCCCCAGCCCCGGGGACCGCCACCCCCTGGGGCTTTTTTTTTAAATAATAATGGGACGTCCAGAGGGGCCCCCCAGCCTGGGGACCGCCACCCCTAGGGTTTTCACATTATGATTGCGAGGGGTTCACTGACCCCCGGCAGCACCGAGGACCGCCACCCTCCTGGGCTTTTTTTTTTAATTAAGAAAATAAAGTTGTGTGGGGGGCCAAGCCCCCCCACACGGCCCGGGGACCGCCACCTCCCCGAGGCACTACATTTTTAAAATGGGGGTCCGTGACGGACACCCCAGATCTGGGGACCACCACCCTCCTGGGCTTTTAAATGTTGGGAGGGGTGCCACGCCGCCCCACTCCTGGAGCCTTGTGGATGGCCCTGGGGACAGCCACCCCCCCAGGGCCGGCTCCTGCAGTGTCCCGGGGTGCCTACTCCCAGGACACTGCTATTTGCTATGGTAGGGCGGGAGCATCGCGGCCCCCGCCCTACCATAGCAAATTGCTTTGGTTTGTGGAAGGTTAACCTGCTCTCTCTTCCAAAAACCAAAGTCGATTGCTTTTCTGCATTGGAGAGCAGCATGTTAGCTGCTCTCTATGCAGAAAAGCAATGCTGGCTCCCGAAGGACGTGGGGAGCCGGCTGGGACCGTGGGGGCATTGGGGCTCCCCCACTGTCCCCAAGATTTTATATGAGCCCCGGGGATGGGGTCCCCGGGGATAATAACAATTAGTGTAAGGGGCTATTTTTTTAATGATTAAATTAGAGTACGCGTACCATGCGTGGCCGTACCACGTATGCTGCGAGGTTTCTAAGTCGTCTCGTATGCGTACCTTAGCAAGAAAAAAGAAAGAAAAAATATATATGTTTCAGATATCTATCAAGCTTATGTGTTTAGATGTTGGTTGGTTCTAACTAGAGCTTTCTCTTTATTGGTACTTTTAAGTAAATACCTATGCAGAGTCTAAACATGTTGAGGAGGAGTGTTTTACAGTATGCTGAACTTTTGACCTCTGTGGTCAGTTGAGTTTTGCATGATCTGTTATTATGGTAACAGCATAAATCAAATTGGGGTAGGGTTCAAAGTTATGTCAGTTGGAAAGGGTTCAAATGTTCAGCCAATAGAAATGTGTGTTTGGTTTTGAATTAATGTGCAAAGCAATTTGTTTTTTTATTAACATGTATATATGTGTAAATTGAGAGGGATAGTGTGCAATCTTCTCGTTCTGCTACGAACACTGAAGTAGAGAGGTTCTGTATAAGAATATCTGCTGTGTGATGGCATTCTTTTTAATCTACAAATCAATTTGAAAGGTGGGTTGATAACTTGTAAGGGAATGTATGTGGTGCATTTTGTTTTTAGTAAGAGTAATGTGTTTATCCATCTAAAGTATGTAGAATCACATTCTGAGTTTGTCTGCATTTGGATAACCATTGTGATAAAACCATTTGGTAAGTTAATGTGTTTGGCGAGTCAGTTTTCTGAAGTAAAATGCAGTACTAAAAAATGTAGAATGTGTGCAGTCACTTTTTCAATTCTAGAGTAGTTAATAGTGTTGCTTGTTTAGAATAAAGCTTGTGTTTCTAATCTATAATTTTCCAGTCAGTATACATACACTACTGCAAACTCTCTGGGGCAGATTTACAAGCCTCTTGCGCGTCTTTGTGTTGCCATTGCGTCACTTTTTTGATGTAATGATGGCACAAATAATGCAGCAAATTGCTTATGTATTTGCAAAACGAGTCAGGATTGTGCAGTGAAATGTAGTAGTTATATACATGGAATGTGTTCAGTCACTGTACCGTTTCTAGATTAGTAAATGTGTTTTGGTAAAATGCAAGGTTTAATATTTTTTGTCTAGAATTACACTGTGCGTCTGTGTGTATTTAGGAGTGAAGCATTGTTGTATGTTTTGTGTTTCTAGACATATAAGTGCTTAAATATCTATCCTTTTTTGAAGTTTTGATAGAATTAGAAACTAGTTATTGTTTTTGTATTTGCAAAATGAATCATGGTTGTATAGTAATATGCAGCAGTCATATATATAGATTGTGTTTAGTCACTTTACCGTTTCTAGACTAGTAAATGTGTTTTGATGAAATGCAAGGTCTAATATTTTATGTCTAGAATCACACTGTGCATCTGTGTGCATTTAGGAATCATTCTGAGTGAAGCACTTTTGTATGTTTTGTGTTTGCAGACACACAAGTGCTTAAAAATCAATCCTTTTTTCAAGTTTTGATTGAATTAGAAACTAGTTATTGCCTTTGCATTTGCAAATGACTGATGGTTGTACAGTAAAATGCAGTATTTATATTTCTGGAATGTGTGCAGTTATATTAGCCCTTTAAAGTCATCCAGGCACTCTCCTTGCAGAACTGTAATCATTTAATTAAATTTAATTATGGGTTTCTAACGCGCTAGAATCGACTCCCGAAGGAATATCTCTGCGCAATAGACCGCTGAGGAACCCGTCCTGGCTTACCCTGTGAGATGGTCCCTACTGGGTATCTCCAAGGTGAAACCAGGCATCCCCGGTGTATGTGGGGGGCGGTTGTGGAGATGAGGCAAGCTAATGCCCAGAGTTGCCGAGTGTGATCCCTGGTTAGAGTAGGCACCGAGGTGAGAATTATCAAGTCCGCTGACCCTGGTCCACGACCCTACCGCGTCGGGAATTGAACCCTGGTCCCGGGCCGTCCTCTGCTCCCGGGTCTGCCGCCTCTAACCAGTGAGCCACACCTTCCACTATCATTCCATCACTCCATCATTCAGTCAGTACTTAAGTAGTCATGCAGCAAAGTAGGCCTTAGGGCATAGACTGTTTCAAACCCTTATACACTATGCATGCACTCTTCTATGCACCTGCAAACTTGTATTTTATACCTTCAAATGCCCAGTCTGTATCCTTACACTTCCACCAAACACTCTGCCACTGCTGTTTCTGTATTATAGTTAGCAGTTCAGCAGTATGTGCTTATCTATGCACTGTGCTAAATGTGAAGCAGTTATAAATTCAGCCAGGCACTCTCCTTGCAGAAGTGTAATCATCCAGTCAGTACCCAGGTACTCATGCAGCAAAGTAGGCCTTATGGCATGGACTGCTTCAAACCCCTATACCCTATGCATGCACTTTTCTATGCACCTGCAAACTTGTCTTTTAAAGCTTCAATTGCCCAGTCTGTATCCTTACACTTCCACCAAACACTTGCACTGCTCTTTCAGTATTGCAGTGAGCCAGTCAGCAGTATGTGCTTATCTATGCACTGTGCTAAAAGTGAAGCAGGTATAAATTCAGCCAGACACTTTCTTTGCAGAACTCAATTCATTCAGTCAGTACCTAAGCACTCATGCAGCAAAGTAGGCCTTAGGGCATGGACTGCTTTAAACCCCTATACACTATGCATGCACACTTCTATGCACCTGAAAGCATGTCTTTTATACCTTCAATTGCCCAGTCTGTATCCTTACATTCCCACCAAACTCTCTGCCACTGCTCTTTCAGTATTGTAGTGAGACATTCAGCAGTATGCGCTTATCTATGCAGTGTGCTAAAAGTGAAGCAGTTATAAATTCAGCCAGGCACTTTCTTTGCAGAACTGTAATCATTCAGTCAGTACCCAAGTACTCATGCAGCAAAGTAGACCTTAGGGCATGGACTGCTTCAAACCCCTATACACTATGCATGCATTCTTCTATGCAACTGCAAACTTGTCTTTTATACCTTCAACTGCCCAGACTGTATCCTTACACTTTCATCAAACACTCTGCCACTGGTCTTTCAGTATTGTAGTGAGCCATTCCGCAGTATGTGCTTATCTATGCACTGTGCTAAAAGTGAAGCAGTTATACATTCAGCCAGGCACTCTCCTTGCAGAACTATAATTATTCAGTCAGAACCCAAGTGCTCATGCAGCAAAGTAGGCCTTAGGGCATGGACTTCTTCAAGCCCCTGTACACTATGCATACACTCTTTTATGTACCTGCAAACTTGTCTTTTAAACCTTCAATTGCCCAGTCTGTGTCCTTACACTTCCACTAAACACTCTGCCCCTGCTCTTTCAGTATTGTAGTGAGCCATTCAGCAGTATGTGCTTATCTATGCACTGTGCTAAAAGTGAAGCAGTTATACATTCAGCCAGGCACTCTCCTTGCAGAACTGTAATTATTCAGTCAGAACTCAAGTGCTCATGCAGCAAAGTAGGCCTTAGGGCATGGACTTCTTCAAGCCCCTGTACACTATGCTTACACTCTTTTATGTACCTGCAAACTTGTCTTTTAAACCTTCAATTGCCCAGTCTGTTTCCTTACACTTCCACTAAACACTCTGCCCCTACTCTTTCAGTATTGTAGTGAGCCATTCAGCAGTATGTGCTTATCTATGCACTGTGCTAAAAGTGAAGCAGTTATAAATTCAGCCAGACACTCTCCTTGCAGAACTGTAATCATTCAGTCAGTACCCAAGTAGTCATGCAGCAAAGTAGGTCTTAGGGCATGGACTGCTTCAAACCCCTATAGACTATGCATGCACTTTTCTATACACCTGCAAACTTGTCTTTTAAACCTTTTATTGCCCAGTCTGTATCCTTACACTTCCACCAAACACTCTGTCACTGTTCTTTCATTATTGTAGTGAGCCATTCAGCAGTATGTGCTTATCTAAACCACCAGCCGCCCACCAAACCAAATGGGGGATTTTCTCGACTCTCTACAACTCAAAGTCGCTGATTTAGCTGTTATTAGCCCACATCTCACCATACTAGGTGATGTTAATATACATCTGGATAATCCAGATGATCCCTCAACTAAAGCCTTGTTAGAAAATTTAGAAGCTATCCAACTCACACAGAGGGGCTTCGAACCCACACATGAGAAAGGACACCTTCTGGATGGAGTGTTTAGCAACGACCACAGGCTAGTGGTAGGAACCCCTGTGGCCCTCACATGGTCTGACCACTATTTGGTCCCGCTACGGTGGCTACACACTGCCTCCGCTCCACCACCCCCGCGTACATCGCTTCAAGGAAGAGAATGGACTAAGCTCTCTGTCGATAAGTGGACAGATGCCCTACTCACCACCACCCCACAAGCTACGGATGACCCAACACTACTATATGATATTTACTCCCAATGGATCTCCAAGGCCCTTGACTCTGTGTTACCAATAACAACACTAAGGGAAAAAACTAAATCTAAGGCATCACCATGGTACACCTCCAAACTTAAAGACATGAAAAGACACTGTAGGAAGCTAGAAAGATCTTGGAGGGCTTCTCGCAGCAGCTCAGCCAAAGCAAACCATCATGATGCCATAAAAGAATACAAAGCAGAGATTAACTCAACCAAAGCCCGCTTCTTTGAAGATAAAATTAATAACGCCCATAACTGCCCCAGAGAAATTTTCCAAATAGCCAAATCTTTAATTGACACCCCATCCACTCCCCAGGACCCCAGCAAAGCACAATTCCGATGTAAAAATCAAGCGGAATATTTTTATAAAAAAATACAACTAATCTCTTCAGCATTTGTAGCTCCAGATTTAGCTGACCTTGAAGCAACCATGCCACCCGGCATCACACCTCACAGACTAGAAGAGTTCCCCCCAGTAGGAGCAGACGATTTGGAGCACATAATAAGGAAAGTTAAATCTGGATCCCCTAGTGATCCCGCACCGCCTTGCCACCTAAAAAAGATCACAGACACAATACGGCCAGTTATTCTCAACATCCTCAACAACTCCATCATTACCGGCATAGTCCCTGCGGCCTGGAAGGAAGCCCAAGTACGAGCTCTCCTGAAAAAACCCTCCCTGGATCCAGATAATATGGCCAACTACCGCCCTATATCCCTGCTCCCATGGGTCAGTAAACTGCTCGAGAGACACATCAACACATCTCTTACTCAATACCTAGAATCAAACAATATACTTCATGATTCTCAGGCAGGTTTCCGCCCCAGGCTGGGTACGGAAGCAGCTCTTCTGACTGTGACTGAGCTAGCTAGGAAACAGATGGACGCAGGCGGCACTACAGCAATTATTTTGCTTGATCTGAGTGCCGCTTTCGACACTGTGAACACCATCATCCTCATCCATCGTCTCAAGCAAATCGGAGTATCAGGAACAGCCATTCGCTGGCTACAATCCTTCCTGGAAAACCGCTCCTTCCGAGTAGTCGAGGGTACCACACAATCTAGGATATGGCCTCTTGATCAGGGTGTACCTCAGGGCTCGTCCCTGAGCCCCACCCTTTTTAATATATATATGCTCCCTTTGGCAGACATCGTCCATTCATTTGGCCTGGAGTTAGTCACATATGCTGACGATACTCAATTGATCGTCTCCATGAACCAAACCACCGCCTCCCCACCTAGGCTTGAGAAATGTCTAGTGGCAGTTAATAAATGGATGGCCAGCTCCCACCTGAAACTTAATGGTGATAAAACGGAGCTTATGATTCTGGGAAACCCAAACATTTCCTGTCCGCTCCCGAACTGGCCCCCATGCATGGGCACCCAACCCCAATCCAAACCCCAAATAAAGAGCCTAGGCATTTGGCTTGATGCTAATCTCAATTTTAACCATCAAGCAACGACCGTATCGGCCACCTGTTTCGGCATGATGCGCATGCTCAGGAAAGTACTACCACTTCTCCCCCCACAAGCCCGTAGGATCATGGTGCAAGCCATTATTCTGTCCCGTTTAGATTACGGGAATGCATTGTACCTAGGGGCCCCGGCGACTACAACAAAAAAGCTCCAAGTCACGCAGAACGCAGCAGCCCGCCTCCTGCTGGGCCTTAACCGGCGGGACTCAGGGACTGCTGCTCTAAAACAACTCCACTGGCTACCCATCAAGGCCAGAACACTGTTTAAATCAATGTGCTTTATGCACAGGGCTATGTGGAAGGAAGCGCCTGCAATGATCTGCTCGTTGGCCACCCCATATCTCCCCCGCAGGTCGCTGCGCTCCAGCACAGCCTTTCTGGCCACCGAGAACAAAGTCAAACGTGCCAGATGGGGAGGCCGTTCCTTTTCTTGGAATGCAGCTAAGGCGTGGAATGCTTTGCCAGTCTTCCTGCGTGGTGAACCCAACCTCCTAAAATTCCGCAAGAAACTAAAAACCCTCCTTTTCACGTAAATTTCCCTACCCTCACCTGTCTCCCCAGTCACACTCAGCGCTACGAGGCCTCCGGGTAGTCTGCGCTTAATAAAACCCAATTAATAATAATAATAATAATAATCTAAGCACTGAGCTAAAAGTGAAGCAGTTATAAATTCAGCCAGACACTCTCTTTGCAGAACTGTAATCATTCAGTCAGTACCCAAGTACACATGCAGCAAAGTAGGCCTTAGGGCCTGGACTGCTTCAAACCCCTATACACTATGCATGCACTTTTCTATGCACCTGCAAACTTGTCTTGTAAAGCTTTTATTGCCCAACACAAGGTGATCCCACATGTGTAACTGTGTCCTGAGTCCTGAATAGCAGTGAGCCCCAACTCCGTGAGACAACTACAGCAACAGACTCCCTTCAATCAGTGAGGCATTTTGCCATATGGAAGGCTGGCGACACGTGCTGCCACTAACTCTGTTCAAGACAAGCCGATCCCATTGTGTAACTGTGTCCTGAGTCCTAAATGGCGGTGACCCCAAGTCTGTGGTAGCGACTGCAGCACCAGACTCCATCTGATCAGTGAGGCATATTTCCACATGCAATGGCAGCGACACGTGGTGCCACTAACAATGTTCAACACAAGCTGATCCCACATGTGTAACCGTGTCCTGAGTCCTGAATTGCATTAACCACAAATCCATGGCAGCGACCACAGCACCACACTCCCTTTGATCAGTGAGGCATTTTTCGATATGCAAGGAAGGCGACACATAGTCCCACAAACCCTCTTTAACACAGGCCGATCCCACGTGTGCAAATGTGTCCTGAGTCCTGAATAGCAGTGAGCCCCAACTCCGTGAGACAACTACAGCAACAGACTCCCTTCAATCAGTGAGGCATTTTGCCATATGGAAGGCTGGCGACACGTGCTGCCACTAACTCTGTTCAAGACAAGCCGATCCCATTGTGTAACTGTGTCCTGAGTCCTAAATGGCGGTGACCCCAAGTCTGTGGTAGCGACTGCAGCACCAGACTCCATCTGATCAGTGAGGCATATTTCCACATGCAATGGCAGCGACACGTGGTGCCACTAACATTGTTCAACACAAGCTGATCCCACATGTGTAACCGTGTCCTGAGTCCTGAATTGCATTAACCACAAATCCATGGCAGCGACCACAGCACCACACTCCCTTTGATCAGTGAGGCATTTTTCGATATGCAAGGAAGGCGACACATAGTCCCACAAACCCTCTTTAACACAGGCCGATCCCACGTGTGCAAATGTGTCCTGAGTCCTGAATGGGAGCGACCCCAAGTCCGTAGCACCAAGCACAGCACCATACTCCCTTCGATTTATGAGGCATATTTCGATATGCAAGCCGGACACACATACTCCCACTAACCCTCTTTAACACAAGCTGATCCCACATGTGTAACTGTGTCCTGAGTTCTGAATGGCAGTGACCCCAGCTACGTGAAAGCGACCACAGCACCTGACTCCCTTCGATTAGTGAGGAGTATTTGCATATGGAAGGGCGGCGACACGTGGTGCCACTGAACCTGCACTACGTAGGCCGGTGGGGCCACCAACGTATGCACATGGCTGTGGGCCCTTCCTCATCGCTACATCTGGCCTACACTACGGTCAGCAGGACTCACAATTCAGATACAGTCCCGATTCCAAATGACGCAGTCCAGTAGGCAAGACACATTGCTCCCAGTGCGACCCGTCCACACCAAGCATCATTACAGGCTCATACAGTCTCAATGCTTCTGGAACCACTAACCCTATTTAATACAAATCGATCCCACATGTGTAACTGTGTCCTGAGTCGAGAATGGCAGTGACCCTAACTTTATGGCAGTGACCACAGCACCAGACTCCCTTCTGTCTTATTTGTCATTCTTTTCTTTAAATACATTTTTTTATATGTAAATCTATACATGACTAAGATTCTTCTTTGTTCAACCGCACAGGGACAAGAAGGTTGTTGGGGGTATGTTGGTAATGTGGGAAGAGGGTGCGTTACCTGCTAATGTGGGGAGAGGAAGCAACAAAGGGATATCTCTCATAGAAAGAACTCCAATATGTTTTTACAAATGCCTCGGACAGATGCCAGCTGATGGACTGAATCACAAAATGATTCTTCAATACTTATATAGTGTGAGTTATCAACAGTTCGGACCCAGGCTCGCAGAGGGACAGCTGCGGTCCGTCCGCTCAACTCCCAGATGCAGTACTACGATCTGTCCGCATCATTGTGACTATCCCTGCCCAGTTCCGTCGTACGCCACGCCACGCCACGCCACTCCGATTACGTTCTGACATTGGCCCCACTTAGCTACCTGTCGCAGGCGGACTCGCTGTTGGTGTGCAGGTCAGTTGTCTAGTTCTCTACATCTCATGGCCCCTCCCTGAGGGCAGGTTTGCACACACACCATACCGATCCGGCACATGAGGCACAGGCCATGTAACTATGCAAATATAATAGATCGACAATGTCACATCCTTTATTTCCGGTGCTCACTAGCTGGCGAACGCTGAACGGGTCTCAACCATAAAGAGTACATGAAAAGTTGTGCAGTAGGTTAGTCGCATCCTCAGCTGTATGGCCATCCGCTGCCTACGATTCCCTTGGTGCGGACTTCATATGCATAGGGTTAGTGCCACCCCAAAGTTATGTGGCCATCAGGAGCCTACCACCACGTGGTACGAACTTGAGTTCCACAGGTTTAGCGGCACCAAACCCTGAGGTGGTCTCCGCCATTGACGACTCAGGACTCAGGGACATGTCTGAGATCTGCCGGGCCACGGAGAAGCTGAAGTGATCTCCACCATTCAGGACTCAGGGACATCTGTCACATCCGCGGAACAGCTAATGTGGTCTCCGCCATTCAGGACTCAGGACTCAGCGACATCTATAAGATACGCACAGAATCTCATGTGGTCTCCGCCATTCAGGACTCAGGACTCAGCAACACATCTGAGATCGGCGGAGTATCTGATGTGGTCTCCGCCATTCATGACTCAGGACTCAGCAACACATCTGAGATCGGTGGGGTTTTGACAGGCACGTGGAGTCCGGCCATTGCTGCACACTCCGCCGGCACCAGGTAAATATTTGCTCATGGTTGCGCAGACGCAACAGTCTCTCTCTCTCTCTCTCTCTCTCTCTCTCTCTCTCTCTCTCTCTCTCTCTGTCTCTCTCTCTCTCACTTCCCTCTCCTCTCTCTCTCTCTCACTCTCTTCATTCCTTTCCTTCTATCTCACTCTCTTCTCCCTTTCTCACTCCCTTTCTTTCTATCCCTCTTTTTTTCTCTCTGGCTTGTTTTTCCTTTTCTGTTTCTCTCTCTCGGTCCTTTGATGTGCGCATTACACATGTCCCTATTTTGTGCTTTATTTTTCAGGCTCTGTTGTCGACATCCATGGTCCTCACAGGAGTCTTCCACCTTGTTTTTTTCTATCATGTTTGTTGAATTTTGTTTATTGGTTTATTTTATATATATAAAATAATAAAAAAATAAAGTTTTACAAAACATTTTTTCTTAACTGCTGTGTGACTCTTTCTTGTTCTTAATTCTGTTATTTGCTGGTATGCACCATGGTGTTACATTTTGGACCAATTATCGCAGGAATACTGGTGATCTCTGCAGTTTGCACCAACTTTTGAATACTGTGTTAGATTTGTCTCAACTTTAGTTGCATTAAAGTGCTGATAATGAAATGCAGAGTAGCCATGCCCGTCCAAAAAGACACGAGGTGCACCTTTGCAATATATTCTAAATTCTAAAATCCTGTATTGAATTGCACTGAGGTAGTGCCTGCACTTACAGTGAACACACAAAATCAATGAAGAAATCTCCTTGGATTTATATTGATTAGAAATACCCCGTCAGGTGTTGGATCTTGACAGGATACACTGCCCAGTTTGCATATTGTTCTGCACACGAAAAAATGACATCACAACTTTCACAACTGCAATGCGAAATTAATTCCGGCGATAACCCACGTTGCCACCAGGAATTTTACACCTGCTTTCTGCTGGTGTTAAGCAGGACAACTACCTGCAGCGTGAAAGGAAACATAGCCAAGAGCCACACCAGAACACCCACAGGTGCCATAGAGTCAATGAGCATGATACAGGGATACCTATGAGGGCCACAAGACTCATCGCAACAACGCCAGGACCACCAACACCCCCCAAACCCGCATCTGAGCAAGTCTGTCCGTGTGGTCATTGTGTTAACATGACAGGCACGGGCCCTGCAACATCACAGTGTGCTGTCTTCAGCAGACGTTACCATGTCACCTCAGTGTTGGCAGTGACCCTGGACCTGTAGCTATGCACGCATCCGCCTGCAAGCAGAACACACGTGTGCTGGTCCGGCATACACAGGTCAGTGCAGGGGTCGGGGTGTCTCAGACATGTCCCTGTGCAGGAAGTGCGGTCAGTGTGTCTCTGTGTTCTGGTGTGGCCTGCCACAAGGCCCGCTGCAGATGATGTTGTAAAGTGGCAAACATCACCACTAAACAGCACTCTCATGGTGTAGTTGGAATGCCGCAGGACATGCCGGAATAGGCATTACAATGCTGTGCTGTTTGAGTGCACTGAATACAACAGCGCACAGTACAAAAGTGTGGGTGCTCGGGGAGGGAGGAGCAGATGTTTGGAAATGCAAAACACACTCTGAACCAGCCCATGTGCCACATCCTTGGCATCTCATCCATGATGACCACGGTCGCACACATCCCACAACACCCATGATCGGCCTTTGTACACATCCTGTATGAATGCAGCGTGGTTTTCACTTCTATGCTCGTTTAGTGGTGTGATGTTGCCAGATTGTGTGACTTATGCGCCTTGTTGGTGTGTTTCATTTTGGCCCTTTGTCTATACTTGTGCTGTACTTGATTGAACGCGTGTGCCATTGTGCCCTTTTCCCTCCTTCCCCCCACTCCCTGCTTCTTCCTCTTCCTTCTGCTGTTGTTTCTATAATTTTGCTCCTCCACACATACATACAATTCAATTCAATTCATAAGTCTTTATTTCGATTTTTAAATCATAAAAGACATTTACAGCAACTAGACATATTCAAATACTTAGAATTAAAATTACCCTCCATTAACAGTTAATAACGACCACTAAACGCCGCATCAATTATTGGCCATCCAACAAAAATTTAACACATAAATTAGATGCATATAAGCCAATATTAATTAAATCTGGTTCAAATCATTATTATGCAATGTTTTTTAAAACCATTTCTGTAGTTACCTTTTTTTTTTAACTTATAAATTCATCATTAAACACATTCTATAATTTCAGGTGAGGTTAGCCCATAAAAAGACATTAAGGAAGAAGGAAGTGCCACTAAAATGTCACTGTAGGCTTATTTTACGGGACCGGATAATCCACATCCAGTGGGGGAACTTAGCCACAGCTATAACCACAGCCTGGGAATTATCAGTTCGAAGGATCCTGACAGACTCATAACCTGTTTTGAGAACTAACTGAACACAAATGGGTTTTATCCAGGATAATCTAGGGACCTTATATTCAGGGCAGGCAAATAAGATGTGCCCAAAGCCTTCCTGCTGGGTGGGGCAAAAGGGGCAGACAAAGCCTTGACCCCCGCGCCAACTCGCAGTGAAGGCATTAAGTGGTAGTGTCCCCACCCTGAACTGATGGTATTTCTTCCTGGCCCCCGGGATGGTAATCCAATCCCAGTAACCCTCGAAGGCTGGAGAGTGTTTCAATCCTAGGAATTCCGCCGTAAATGATGGTTCAGTACAACGGCCAAATCTTTTTACCTCAAGTATGTTCCAGTACAGGTCTCTAAATGTTTTTCTAGGTGGAAAGGTATTCCCTGTTGGGTCATCCCACAATGGGGATTGGCCCATGGCCGTATATATTGCTTTTACCTCCCTCAACCATAATATTTTGTGAGCCCTATCGGCATCTCTAACCTCGAGAAAGGCTTGAGCATACTGGGAGTGTTCTGGGGTAACCCATAATCTCCTCCAGTAGGCAGCTGATCTGTATCTGGCCATGTCTTCGAGGCAATAAATTCTCAGGTCATAGAGAAGAGGAATCAGCGGAGTAGAAGCCGTGAGGCCTGTAATATTGCGCAAGAATTTACTTTGCGCACCCGTCAACTTTTTTAAGTTACTAAGTCCCCACAGTTCCGCTCCATAGAGGACTGCCGCTCCCACTTTGGCATCATAAATCTTTAAAACCGGAGTAATTGGCCTAGTATGTGACAAATAAAATTCCTTGGTAAGTGCTCCCGATAGTTGTGCATGCTTCGTGACCAGCTGGTTAGTGTGGTGTCTCCAATCTAATTTGGATGATAGGGTGATACCCAAATAAGTGAATACTTGGGTCTGTTCCAATTCAACCCCGTCCATAACCACCTTCCCTCTAACATGTCTATTTTTATGTATGTAAAGTGAAGGGGGAGCTCGCACAGCTAAGGTTTTTAAAGGTGATCCGTTTTGTACATGTGTAGTGTGCTACGAGAGGAAACACTGTCTGGCCAAGCAGTGTGCAATCCAAGGAACTCGTGCAAAGCTCACTCTAACGAGAGAGAGCACCTCTGTGCACAACAAGAAGGACCCGTGGGTCTAGTTCATTTAAACATCAAAGGGTAATGAAGATTAAACGACGAATTGTTCATTGAGTATTCACTGTTTATTCAACAGTTGTTGAAATTGCTGCTTCATGATTCAATCAACGTAAGATATCCAAAATTAAATTTCCTTCATCAAATAAGTCATTTAGAAGCAGATTATCACAAATCCCGATGCATTTCGGGCCACGCCCTTCTTCAGGGGATTACTTTCAAGACGAGGCCGGAAAAACTACGCGGAGTTCCGCGGAGTCAGTGTTCAGAGGTCATAGAGAAGAGAAATCAGCGGAGTAGAAGCCGGGAGGCCTGTAATATTGCGCAAGAATTTACTTTGCGCACCCGTCAACTTTTTTAAGTTACTAAGTCCCCACAGTTCCGCTCCATAGAGGACTGCCGCTCCCACTTTGGCATCATAAATCTTTAAAACCGGAGTAATTGGCCTAGTATGTGACAAATAAAATTCCTTGGTAAGTGCTCCCGATAGTTGTGCATGCTTCGTGACCAGCTGGTTAGTGTGGTGTCTCCAATCTAATTTGGATGATAGGGTGATACCCAAATAAGTGAATACTTGGGTCTGTTCCAATTCAACCCCGTCCATAACCACCTTCCCTCTAACATGTCTATTTTTATGTATGTAAAGTGAAGGGGGAGCTCGCACAGCTAAGGTTTTTAAAGGTGATCCGTTTTGTACATGTGTAGTGTGCTACGAGAGGAAACACTGTCTGGCCAAGCAGTGTGCAATCCAAGGAACTCGTGCAAAGCTCACTCTAACGAGAGAGAGCACCTCTGTGCACAACAAGAAGGACCCGTGGGTCTAGTTCATTTAAACATCAAAGGGTAATGAAGATTAAACGACGAATTGTTCATTGAGTATTCACTGTTTATTCAACAGTTGTTGAAATTGCTGCTTCATGATTCAATCAACGTAAGATATCCAAAATTAAATTTCCTTCATCAAATAAGTCATTTAGAAGCAGATTATCACAAATCCCGATGCATTTCGGGCCACGCCCTTCTTCAGGGGATTACTTTCAAGACGAGGCCGGAAAAACTACGCGGAGTTCCGCGGAGTCAGTGTTCAGAGGTCATAGAGAAGAGAAATCAGCGGAGTAGAAGCCGGGAGGCCTGTAATATTGCGCAAGAATTTACTTTGCGCACCCGTCAACTTTTTTAAGTTACTAAGTCCCCACAGTTCCGCTCCATAGAGGACTGCCGCTCCCACTTTGGCATCATAAATCTTTAAAACCGGAGTAATTGGCCTAGTATGTGACAAATAAAATTCCTTGGAAAGTGCTCCCGATAGTTGTGCATGCTTCGTGACCAGCTGGTTAGTGTGGTGTCTCCAATCTAATTTGGATGATAGGGTGATACCCAAATAAGTGAATACTTGGGTCTGTTCCAATTCAACCCCGTCCATAACCACCTTCCCTCTAACATGTCTATTTTTATGTAAGCAATGTATAAGGCCTAGTGTCAAAAGTCACTAGGGCTCTAGTACGCACTACAAGAGAATTTTCTTTAAAGTTTACGTCATTCAGTTTATTTTAAACCTTTCTTTTAAAAAACATCAAACATATACTATATTCATTATATTCTTCAAATTGTATTTTCCAACACAAATGCTACAAGCATCATAGTCAAATGATTAAATTGTAAAAAACAAAGACAACATTTTGTTAATACACAGGTTCAACCTAGTGTAAACATAAATCAATACAGAAGGAAAAAGCAAGAAAACCCAATGCATTTCGGGGCAATGGCCCCTTCGTCGGGGGTCTGAAAAAGAAAAAGAGAACAAGGAGGCTAATGTGTATCAGTATATTACAACGTGTGTATGTTCATCACCCTATGTATTATGAGTCATAGCTTACCTAATAAATAAAATCAAAGTTGTAACCTGCGTATAGTTACTCCTATTTAGCCGAACAATTTCTGAAAAATCAGAAAAAAATTGAGGTATTAAAGAGACTCATTCTAGCAGTGTCTAATCTTGCTTTAGAAACTAAAAATAAAGACTCATGTGTTACCTGTCCTCTAGTCAATTTTGCATCTAAAAAGAAAAAGATAGTTTCTATAAATGCATGTTGCTCAATGTCAACTGATGCTGCATATACTCTCTGCAAAAATATAAACAAAGCAGCTCACCTGAGTGAAAGACTTGTGCGTATGAAGAAAAACCTGATAAAACAAATGGTTATTGTCAGGGTGCTGCTTAATAACCATAATAAAACAGGTAAAGAAACCGGAGAAGCGGCGCTAAATACCTGCGTGTCTAAACAACAGCGTCTCGATCACGCAAATGTGTTTCTTCACGATGCTGTGAATTTAAGAAGGAAAAGATTGTAACCATTGTCGTTACATTTTGCCTTAGTACGCTATCAAAACACTACAAGCTGACTCACCGCCTGGTATTTCAGTATTTAAATCCTCTCTCTTTAAAGCTCGACCGAGTATTTCATCACCATGCTGTGAATATAAAAAGGGAAAAGTTGTAACCATTGCCCTTTTGTTTATTTGTTCCGCCTACGTGTGCCATAAAGAAGCTACAAACTAACTCACCGCCCGGTGTCTCAGTATTTCGATCCTCTTTCAACAAAGTTCGACCATCAGAATGTTAACTAGCCGGCGGCGGTACGAAATTAAAGAGTCCTTCGTCTGTTCTAAGGATACGCTGACGAATGGTAAACAGCGGTGACAGACTCTGTTAGGGCTTCATGATCAGGTTAGCCTTTTTTTTTTTTTTTTTTTTTAGTAAAAGCTTTATGCGTTTGCTGTGTGAACAGCAGGAACACGTATTCTCAGGTTTAAAGGACAATGAACGATACATCAAGCTCTTGTGGAAAAAATGAAACATCATGGAACTGATGTAAAAATACCATATTGTGGAGCTAGATCCGCTAATGCAACTGTGTCAACAGTTGATAAAACGCAAAAAATCGGCTCATATGGCGAGTGTGTTTAAAGATGGGTAAAAAGATGTGTGTTAAGGCATCTGATGTCTGAATGTAAAAAATCAAAGAAAAGAGGGAAACGCAGTCTTATTTCTGCCTATTTACAATCTACGAACATATTGCAAATGATAGATACATGTCAATTACGGTATACATGCTTCTTAGTTGAAATGAACAACCTAACTGCACATCAAGAAATAATCATTCCTCCTATTTATATGCTGTGAAAAAGTTACAATACTTCGCTAGTGGCTATTATATGTGAAAACATGTGCAAATAAAATAGTTACAATTTTACGTATTCATTACTCTCAACTGAGTGATGTGATCTATCTGGGATATCGAGGTAGTTTATGGGATCTGAAATTTTAGAGATAGCACGCCATTTATATTTTATCATTTAACCCAAACGGGGTCATGGTTTGCAATTTGCGAATCCAATACGTTTCTCTTTGGAGTAGAATTTTGGCATTGTCCATACCTAGCCTCTGAGGTATCAGCTCTATTATTTGAAAACGAAGCTGTGCTATACTATGGTTTGCATCTAACCAATGCTGTGCCAATGGTGACGTTGTATTTTTGTTTCTTATACGACTCTTGTGCTCGGAGAGTCTTGTTTTTATCTTTCTGTCTGTTTTGCCTATATACAATAGGCCACATGGGCATTTGATGGAATATACTATATGTTCAGAGTCACAGTTTGTGGTATGTCTAAGCCTTATTTTTTCTCCCGTCCTTGGATGTTGAAGTGTGTTTCCTGGGATAACGTTATTACAATTCTTACAGTTGAAACACTTCATAGTTCCTTTGTAGATTTGTTCTTGTTGCATAGGAGTCGGTTGATTAAGGAGTTCCTTCAGATTTTGAGCTCTTTTGTATGCGAACAGTGGTCGTTCACTGAATAATGTTCCAAAATCTTGTTCTGCGAGCAAAATTTCCCATCTTTTTGATATGGTTCTTTTAATGTCCCTTGAAGCAGTTGAGTACTTTGAGACAAATACCATTCTCTTGCTTGAATCCTTAGATTTCTTTTTTAAAAGTTCCGTTCTCGGTATTGTTTTTATTTTCTCTAGATGTGCTTCCAATAGTTTTTTGGGATAACCTCTCTCGAGGTATCTTTGCTTTTGGTCATTGAGACTTTTGTTGCATTGATCCGGATTGGATGATATTCGTTTGATTCTCATAAACTGAGAGACTGGCAGGTTATTTATCAAACTAGCTGGATGAAAACTGCTGTACAGTAGCGCCGTGTTTTTGTCAGTTGCTTTTTTGTACAATTTCGTTTGGATGGACTTGTCTTTAATTTCAACTAAAACATCCAAGAATGGTAGTTCTTCACTGCTTGTGCTGTATGTGAATTGAATCCTTGGGTCTACAAGATTCAGACTGCCAATGTTCTTTAAAAGATCAGCTTTAGAGCGTTTCCATATGATGAAAATGTCATCTATATAGCGCTTGTAATAAATTAGACCTTGTTGCCAAGTCAGATCCTCTAGGATGAAGTCTAGTTCAAATTTCGCCATATAAATATTTGCATATATACATGCTCCTGGGAAGCCCATAGCCGTACCTGTCAGTTGGTTGTAATACTTGTCCTGCCAAATGAAATAACTGTTAACCAAACAGAATTCCAGTAGTTGTAGAAGAAATACCTGTAATCCATGTGGTTTATCAGTTTTAAGGAGGGCCCATTCCATAGCCTCTATCCCTTGTTGGTGCGGTATTGACGTGTACAGTGACGTGACATCTATGGTGCAAAGTGTCCATTCACTACATCCAGTTGTGTCAATAGTTGCCAGACTCCTGAGGAAGTCCGAGGTGTCCTGCAAATATGTGGGCCAGTTCTGAATAAATGGCTGCATGTGGGTGTCAATAAAAATACCAAGGTTCTCAAAAATAGACGAACAGCCTGACACTATTGGCCTAAACGGTGGATTTTCAATACTTTTGTGAACCTTTGGCAAAAAGTAAATTTTAGGCCTCCGCGGATAGATCTGCCGAAGGTACCGTTTTGTGTTATTATCTATCCAATTCAGTTTTTCTGCATTATCCAGAATTACATCAAGACTGTGCCCAATACTTGTTGTTGGATCTTGTTCCAAGAGAGCATAAGTGTTTGCGTCATTAACGTGCTCATCTCCTTTTTCCTTGTAGAAAGTGTGATCCATAATCACAAGTGCTCCACCTTTGTCGGCTTTTTGTATTGTGATGTCCTTATTTCTTGCCAGTCGTTGTATCGCACTTTGTTCTGCCCTTGTCAAATTGTTTAGCTTCCTTTTGTAATGTATTTTGCTTAAATCCGTTTTGACTAGGGTTTCAAAGGTATCTAAACTTTTGTGAGATACTGGCGCCATGAAGTTGCTTTTAGGTTTGAAAGGTTTGTCCGTGTCATCCTGATTATCCGTAGGATTCAATGTCATGAAGAAGAACTTCAACCTTAGGACTCTCATAAATTTGAAAAAAGATATTTCTGTTTCCAATTCGTTAGTTTGATATGTTCTGACGAAAGAAATTCCTTTATTCAGAAGCTTTTCTTCAAAAGTTGAGAGCGAGTAGTTTGAAATATTTATGACAAGGTTTTGGTCTGGCTCCGTAATGATGGTTTTTTGAGCTGTTCTCTGTCCTTCTCTTTCTCCTTTTCCCTTTCCTTGTCCTCTTCTCGTCTTTTTTCTGGTTGTGTCGAGGACAGATCCGGTGGTCTGCTGGACATTAGGTCCTTTTCTAAAAAAGCAACAGATGATGTTGCAGATGTTGTTGCCGTTACATCAGTAGTATGACTTGTTCTTTGTGTTGGTTGGGGCACGATTGGTTGTCTTGTGGTGCTTAGTTCGCTGTTGGATACCACACTTTCATCTGAAGAAGTTGGCTGCTGTTTTTTGCCAACGAACCTCCTTTTTGCATAAACCTCTGCCCACGTATATGCCTCATTAAGCTTATAATCGATGGTATCGCGCTTAAATTTACGTAACTTGGTTTCCTGCAACTCTTTTCCATACTTATCTAGACGTGTATTTATGTCTTCTAATATTCTTGCCCATTGTGCCTCTTCTAGGCGTTCTGATAGTTCTCGCTTGACATTGAAGATTTCTTCCTCGAGATCTTTTATTGTTTTTGCGAGCTCCTCAACAAGCAGCAGAATTAGGTCCAAAGAGCATTTGTTTAGGATCTCAAACCATTTTTCCATGAATTTTGGATTGCTATTGAGTCTATATAACATAGGACGAATAGCCAATCTGAGGCCTCTAGGGATTCTTCTAACTCGATGGTACTGAATTAGAGTTGTAGCATGCAAACGCTGGTTAAGTTCTCGTCGGGTTAAGTATTCTAATTGTTTTAATTGTTGTTCAACTGAACCTCCTTGGGTGTCAAATGTTTTAGCTTCTTTAATGAGTTTGTAGATTTGGCTAGCCTCATCAGCTGTATAGGCCTTAGTGTTTGCCCGATTATCAGTGATTGAAGCGATCGAGTCAAAAGACATTTTTGGTTTGGTGCAGGCGCCCTAAGGGTGCAGTATGAGAAAATATGAATGGGGTAGGGTGCTGCACTCGTGTGTAACACTGCGGTTTTAGTCCTATATATCGATACGTGTGCTGTACCAGATTAGTGCCTGCCAACTAATATTCAAACAATGTATAAGGCCTAGTGTCAAAAGTCACTAGGGCTCTAGTACGCACTACAAGAGAATTTTCTTTAAAGTTTACGTCATTCAGTTTATTTTAAACCTTTCTTTTGAAAAAACATCAAACATATACTATATTCATTATATTCTTCAAATTGTATTTTCCAACACAAATGCTACAAGCATCATAGTCAAATGATTAAATTGTAAAAAACAAAGACAACATTTTGTTAATACACAGGTTCAACCTAGTGTAAACATAAATCAATACAGAAGGAAAAAGCAAGAAAACCCAATGCATTTCGGGGCAATGGCCCCTTCGTCGGGGGTCTGAAAAAGAAAAAGAGAACAAGGAGGCTAATGTGTATCAGTATATTACAACGTGTGTATGTTCATCACCCTATGTATTATGAGTCATAGCTTACCTAATAAATAAAATCAAAGTTGTAACCTGCGTATAGTTACTCCTATTTAGCCGAACAATTTCTGAAAAATCTGAAAAAAATTGAGGTATTAAAGAGACTCATTCTAGCAGTGATTAATCTTGCTTTAGAAACTAAAAATAAAGACTCATGTGTTACCTGTCCTCTAGTCAATTTTGCATCTAAAAAGAAAAAGATAGTTTCTATAAATGCATGTTGCTCAATGTCAACTGATGCTGCATATACTCTCTGCAAAAATATAAACAAAGCAGCTCACCTGAGTGAAAGACTTGTGCGTATGAAGAAAAACCTGATAAAACAAATGGTTATTGTCAGGGTGCTGCTTAATAACCATAATAAAACAGGTAAAGAAACCGGAGAAGCGGCGCTAAATACCTGCGTGTCTACACAACAGCGTCTCGATCACGCAAATGTGTTTCTTCACGATGCTGTGAATTTAAGAAGGAAAAGATTGTAACCATTGTCGTTACATTTTGCCTTAGTACGCTATCAAAACACTACAAGCTGACTCACCGCCTGGTATTTCAGTATTTCAATCCTCTCTGTTTAAAGCTCGACCGAGTATTTCATCACCAAGCTGTGAATATAAAAAGGGAAAGGTTGTAACCATTGCCCTTTTGTTTATTTGTTCCGCCTACGTGTGCCATAAAGAAGCTACAAACTAACTCACCGCCCGGTGTCTCAGTATTTCGATCCTCTTTCAACAAAGTTCGACCATCAGAATGTTAACTAGCCGGCGGCGGTACGAAATTAAAGAGTCCTTCGTCTGTTCTAAGGATACGCTGACGAATGGTAAACAGCGGTGACAGACTCTGTTAGGGCTTCATGATCGGGTTAGCCTTTTTTTTAGTAAAAGCTTTATGCGTTTGCTGTGTGAACAGCAGGAACACGTATTCTCAGGTTTAAAGGACAATGAACGATACATCAAGCTCTTGTGGAAAAAATGAAACATCATGGAACTGATGTAAAAATACCATATTGTGGAGCTAGATCCGCTAATGCAACTGTGTCAACAGTTGATAAAACGCAAAAAATCGGCTCATATGGCGAGTGTGTTTAAAGATGGGTAAAAAGATGTGTGTTAAGGCATCTGATGTCTGAATGTAAAAAACCAAAGAAAAGAGGGAAACGCAGTATTATTTCTGCCTATTTACAATCTACGAACATATTGCAAATGATAGATACATGTCAATTACGGTATACATGCTTCTTAGTTGAAATGAACAACCTAACTGCACATCAAGAAATAATCATTCCTCCTAGTTATATGCTGTGAAAAAGTTACAATACTTCGCTAGTGGCTATTATATGTGAAAACATGTGCAAATAAAATAGTTACAATTTTACGTATTCATTACTCTCAACTGAGTGATGTGATCTATCTGGGATATCGAGGTAGTTTATGGGATCTGAAATTTTAGAGATAGCACGCCATTTCTATTTTATCATTTAACCCAAACGGGGTCATGGTTTGCAATTTGCGAATCCAATACGTTTCTCTTTGGAGTAGAATTTTGGCATTGTCCATACCTAGCCTCTGAGGTATCAGCTCTATTATTTGAAAACGAGGCTGTGCTATACTATGGTTTGCATCTAACCAATGCTGTGCCAATGGTGACGTTGTATTTTTGTTTCTTATACGACTCTTGTGCTCGGAGAGTCTTGTTTTTATCTTTCTGTCTGTTTTGCCTATATACAATAGGCCACATGGGCATTTGATGGAATATACTATATGTTCAGAGTCACAGTTTGTGGTATGTCTAAGCCTTATTTTTTCTCCCGTCCTTGAATGTTGAAGTGTGTTTCCTGGGATAACGTTATTACAATTCTTACAGTTGAAACACTTCATAGTTCCTTTGTAGATTTGTTCTTGTTGCATAGGAGTCGGTTGATTAAGGAGTTCCTTCAGATTTTGAGCTCCTTTGTATGCGAACAGTGGTCGTTCACTAAATAATGTTCCAAAATCTTGTTCTGCAAGCAAAATTTCCCATCTTTTTGATATGGTTCTTTTAATGTCCCTTGAAGCAGTTGAGTACTTTGAGACAAATACCATTCTCTTGCTTGAATCCTTAGATTTCTTTTTTAAAAGTTCCGTTCTCTGTATTGTTTTTATTTTCTCTAGATGTGCTTCCAATAGTTTTTTGGGATAACCTCTCTCGAGGTATCTTTGCTTTTGGTCATTGAGACTTTTGTTGCATTGATCCGGATTGGATGATATTCGTTTGATTCTCATAAACTGAGAGACTGGCAGGTTATTTATCAAACTAGCTGGATGAAAACTGCTGTACAGTAGCGCCGTGTTTTTGTCAGTTGCTTTTTTGTACAATTTCGTTTGGATGGACTTGTCTTTAATTTCAACTAAAACATCCAAGAATGGTAGTTCTTCACTGCTTGTGCTGTATGTGAATTGAATCCTTGGGTCTACAAGATTCAGACTGCCAATGTTCTTTAAAAGATCAGCTTTAGAGCGTTTCCATATGATGAAAATGTCATCTATATAGCGCTTGTAATAAATTAGACCTTGTTGCCAAGTCAGATCCTCTAGGATGAAGTCTAGTTCAAATTTCGCCATATAAATATTTGCATATATACATGCTCCTGGGAAGCCCATAGCCGTACCTGTCAGTTGGTTGTAATACTTGTCCTGCCAAATGAAATAACTGTTAACCAAACAGAATTCCAGTAGTTGTAGAAGAAATACCTGTAATCCATGTGGTTTATCAGTTTTAAGGAGGGCCCATTCCATAGCCTCTATCCCTTGTTGGTGCGGTATTGACGTGTACAGTGACGTGACATCTATGGTGCAAAGTGTCCATTCACTACATCCAGTTGTGTCAATAGTTGCCAGACTCCTGAGGAAGTCCGAGGTGTCCTGCAAATATGTGGGCCAGTTCTGAATAAATGGCTGCATGTGGGTGTCAATAAAAATACCAAGGTTCTCAAAAATAGACGAACAGCCTGACACTATTGGCCTAAACGGTGGATTTTCAATACTTTTGTGAACCTTTGGCAAAAAGTAAATTTTAGGCCTCCGCGGATAGATCTGCCGAAGGTACCGTTTTGTGTTATTATCTATCCAATTCAGTTTTTCTGCATTATCCAGAATTACATCAAGACTGTGCCCAATACTTGTTGTTGGATCTTGTTCCAAGAGAGCATAAGTGTTTGCGTCATTAACATTAACTTTTTGTATTGTGATGTCCTTATTTCTTGTCGTTGTATCGCACTTTGTTCTGCCCTTGTCAAATGGTTTAGCTTCCTTTTGTAATGTATTTTGCTTAAATGACTGGCAAGAAATAAGGACATCACAATACAAAAAGCCGACAAAGGTGGAGCACTTGTGATTATGGATCACACTTTCTACAAGCAAAAAGGAGATGAGCACGTTAATGACGCAAACACTTATGCTCTCTTGGAACAAGATCCAACAACAAGTATTGGGCACAGTCTTGATGTAATTCTGGATAATGCAGAAAAACTGAATTGGATAGATAATAACACAAAACCGTACCTTCGGCAGATCTATCCGCGGAGGCCAAAAATTTACTTTTTGCCAAAGGTTCACAAAAGTATTGAAAATCCACCGTTTAGGCCAATAGTGTCAGGCTGTTCGTCTATTCTTGAGAACCTTGGTATTTTTATTGACACCCACATGCAGCCATTTATTCAGAACTGGCCCACATATTTGCAGGACACCTCGGACTTCCTCAGGAGTCTGGCAACTATTGACACAACTGGATGTAGTGAATGGACACTTTGCACCATAGATGTCACGTCACTGTACACGTCAATACCGCACCAACAAGGGATAGAGGCTATGGAATGGGCCCTCCATAAAACTGATAAACCACATGGATTACAGGTATTTCTTCTACAACTACTGGAATTCTGTTTGGTTAACAGTTATTTCATTTGGCAGGACAAGTATTACAACCAACTGACAGGTACGGCTATGGGCTTCCCAGGAGCATGTATATATGCAAATATTTATATGGCGAAATTTGAACTAGACTTCATCCTAGAGGATCTGACTTGGCAACAAGGTCTAATTTATTACAAGCGCTATATAGATGACATTTTCATCATATGGAAACGCTCTAAAGCTGATCTTTTAAAGAACATTGGCAGTCTGAATCTTGTAGACCCAAGGATTCAATTCACATACAGCACAAGCAGTGAAGAACTACCATTCTTGGATGTTTTAGTTGAAATTAAAGACAAGTCCATCCAAACGAAATTGTACAAAAAAGCAACTGACAAAAACACGGCGCTACTGTACAGCAGTTTTCATCCAGCTAGTTTGATAAATAACCTGCCAGTCTCTCAGTTTATGAGAATCAAACGAATATCATCCAATCCGGATCAATGCAACAAAAGTCTCAATGACCAAAAGCAAAGATACCTCGAGAGAGGTTATCCCAAAAAACTATTGGAAGCACATCTAGAGAAAATAAAAACAATACCGAGAACGGAACTTTTAAAAAAGAAATCTAAGGATTCAAGCAAGAGAATGGTATTTGTCTCAAAGTACTCAACTGCTTCAAGGGACATTAAAAGAACCATATCAAAAAGATGGGAAATTTTGCTTGCAGAACAAGATTTTGGAACATTATTCAGTGAACGACCACTGTTCGCATACAAAAGAGCTCAAAATCTGAAGGAACTCCTTAATCAACCGACTCCTATGCAACAAGAACAAATCTACAAAGGAACTATGAAGTGTTTCAACTGTAAGAATTGTAATAACGTTATCCCAGGAAACACACTTCAACATCCAAGGACGGGAGAAAAAATAAGGCTTAGACATACCACAAACTGTGACTCTGAACATATAGTATATTCCATCAAATGCTCATGTGGCCTATTGTATATAGGCAAAACAGACAGAAAGATAAAAACAAGACTCTCCGAGCACAAGAGTCGTATAAGAAACAAAAATACAACGTCACCATTGGCAAAGCATTGGTTAGATGCAAACCATAGTATAGCACAGCTTCGTTTTCAAATAATAGAGCTGATACCTCAGAGGCTAGGTATGGACAATGCCAAAATTCTACTCCAAAGAGAAACGTATTGGATTTGCAAATTGCAAACCATGACCCCGTTTGGGTTAAATGATAAAATAGAAATGGCGTGCTATCTCTAAAATTTCAGATCCCATAAACTACCTCGATATCCCAGATAGATCACATCACTCAGTTGAGAGTAATGAATACGTAAAATTGTAACTATTTTATTTGCACATGTTTTCACATATAATAGCCACTAGCGAAGTATTGTAACTTTTTCACAGCATATTAATAGGAGGAATGATTATTTCTTGATGTGCAGTTAGGTTGTTCATTTCAACTAAGAAGCATGTATACCGTAATTGACATGTATCTATCATTTGCAATATGTTCGTAGATTGTAAATAAGCAGAAATAAGACTGCGTTTCCCTCTTTTCTTTGATTTTTTACATTCAGACATCAGATGCCTTAACACACATCTTTTTACCCATCTTTAAACACACTCGCCATATGAGCCGATTTTTTGCGTTTTATCAACTGTTGACACAGTTGCATTAGCGGATCTAGCTCCACAATATGGTATTTTTACATCAGTTCCATGATGTTTCATTTTTTCCACAAGAGCTTGATGTATCGTTCATTGTCCTTTAAACCTGAGAATACGTGTTCCTGCTGTTCACACAGCAAACGCATAAAGCTTTTACTAAAAAAAAGGCTAACCCGATCATGAAGCCCTAACAGAGTCTGTCACCGCTGTTTACCATTCGTCAGCGTATCCTTAGAACAGACGAAGGACTCTTTAATTTCGTACCGCCGCCGGCTAGTTAACATTCTGATGGTCGAACTTTGTTGAAAGAGGATCGAAATACTGAGACACCGGGCGGTGAGTTAGTTTGTAGCTTCTTTATGGCACACGTAGGCGGAACAAATAAACAAAAGGGCAATGGTTACAACCTTTCCCTTTTTATATTCACAGCATGGTGATGAAATACTCGGTCGAGCTTTAAAGAGAGAGGATTGAAATACTGAAATACCAGGCGGTGAGTCAGCTTGTAGTGTTTTGATAGCGTACTAAGGCAAAATGTAACGACAATGGTTACAATCTTTTCCTTCTTAAATTCACAGCATCGTGAAGAAACACATTTGCGTGATCGAGACGCTGTTGTTTAGACACGCAGGTATTTAGCGCCGCTTCTCCGGTTTCTTTACCTGTTTTATTATGGTTATTAAGCAGCACCCTGACAATAACCATTTGTTTTATCAGGTTTTTCTTCATACGCACAAGTCTTTCACTCAGGTGAGCTGCTTTGTTTATATTTTTGCAGAGAGTATATGCAGCATCAGTTGACATTGAGCAACATGCATTTATAGAAACTATCTTTTTCTTTTTAGATGCAAAATTGACTAGAGGACAGGTAACACATGAGTCTTTATTTTTAGTTTCTAAAGCAAGATTAGACACTGCTAGAATGAGTCTCTTTAATACCTCAATTTTTTTCTGATTTTTCAGAAATTGTTCGGCTAAATAGGAGTAACTATACGCAGGTTACAACTTTGATTTTATTTATTAGGTAAGCTATGACTCATAATACATAGGGTGATGGACATACACACGTTGTAATATACTGATACACATTAGCCTCCTTGTTCTCTTTTTCTTTTTCAGACCCCCGACGAAGGGGCCATTGCCCCGAAATGCATTGGGTTTTCTTGCTTTTTCCTTCTGTATTGATTTATGTTTACACTAGGTTGAACCTGTGTATTAACAAAATGTTGTCTTTGTTTTTTACAATGTAATCATTTGACTATGATGCTTGTAGCATTTGTGTGGGAAAATACAATTTGAAGAATATAATGAATATAGTATATGTTTGATGTTTTTTCAAAAGAAAGGTTTAAAATAAACTGAATGACGTAAACTTTAAAGAAAATTCTCTTGTAGTGCGTACTAGAGCCCTAGTGACTTTTGACACTAGGCCTTATACATTGTTTGAATATTAGTTGGCAGGCACTAATCTGGTACAGCACACGTATCGATATATAGGACTAAAACCGCAGTGTTACACACGAGTGCAGCACCCTACCCCATTCATATTTTTATGTAAGACCATGAACTTAGTCTTAGTTGTATTAATGATAAGTTCATGGTCATTGCAGAAGACTTCAAAAACATCAATGGCCTTCTGAAGGCCCTGTTGTGTTTTTGAAATTAATAACATGTCGTCTGCAAACATCAGCAGGGGGATCAGCTTACTATCCAACTTCAGTGCATCAGTTGGTTGCTGTTCATAGTAGCTGATCACCCTGTTCATGTACAATGAGAAGAGTGTAGGGTCTAGCACGCACCCTTGGCGAACTCCCCTTGCAATAGGAAATTTGTCAGTTACACTCCCCTGCTGGTTCAAACGAACTCGGGCAAAATTGTCGTCATGTATAAGCATGGGCGAATTTTGCAAATCTGGCGTTCGCGAATTTGCGTATTTGCGAACTCGCAATCTGCAAAATCCGCGAATTCTCGCGAATTTGCAGATTTTTTTTATTTCTGTTCGCAAGGGTTTCTGCCAGTTTGCAAGGGTTTTGTACCAGTTCGCAATTGCGAACTTACTTGTCGGCTCGCAACGGTTGCGACTATGTTGTTTCTACATCTGGTTCATCATCACAGGTTCACAGCACCCTCTGTTTCACCACTGCCACCCTCTGTTTCACTTTCACCCATGCCACCCTCTGGTACATCAATGACACCCTCTGGTTCATCACTGTAGATTATGGGGGGAAAAGCAAGCACACCTGCCCTGCTTCAACTGACATGAATTAATTTGGGGTTGATTTATTAATGTGTCACTGTTTTAAAATTCCATTCTGGCACCTGCTTCCTTATCTGTAATTTGCTTTTTGTTGCAGTGCAATTTTTTTTCCCAGGACCTTTGTGGCCTACTTGTAGCTATTCTATGAGCCTGCTGTGAGGGTCAGGGCAGGGTCATAGAATAGTTGCAAGTAGGCAACTGAACTCTGGAGGAGCCCCTCAGGAAGCACTACAGGGAATGGTTACTAATGATGAGTTTGAACTTTTGCACCTGCTGAGTGCTTTCAGTTTTGCAAAACTCGTTTTTCTGCAGTTTCGCGGGATTCGCGGGGCGCGAACTTGCGCGAGATCGAATTTGGAAGCCGTGAATTCGTGCGAATATGCAATTTGTTTTTTTGCGGCGTGTTAGTGCGCAAGGTTTTGTGCGTTTTAGCGAGCCGCTTGTAGCACAAAGGCGCGCAGTTACCCTGACGGTCGTTCACGGGCGCGGCCATCTTGTTTGCATGACGTATTTCCGTTTCCGGGCGCAATGTGTAATCTCGCAAAGTGTGCGGCTCGCCAGTACAATTTCGCGTGGGATCGCGAGGAAAATCTCATGCAAACCTACCCACGCGGTCGTGAACGGGCGCGGCCATCTTGTTTCTCATTCATTGCTATGGTTCTGGGCATGCTTTCTGTATCCTCTCTGAATCTCTGCCATCCTTTGCTTGTTTGAAGTTTTTTTTTATATCTATTTTACTTATTATCTATCCCTCTATTTTTCTAGCTCTATATTTTTGTGTTTACTGCTACTTTTGGTTAATTTTAAACTACTTATTTAAACTCTTTTCTTTACTTCTTCCCTATTCTATTTCTTCTTTATTATTTAGCTTCCTTTCTGCCCAGACCATGGTAAAGGGAGCCGGGAAGCATCCTGAGAACGGGAAGGGTCCGGCAACCCATGCCCGGCTCCCGTGCGGGCGTTTGAGGGGGGAGACAGTCACAGCCCGGGAGATCTTTAGCGCAGAGGAGGGGGCCGCACTAGTCTTTTATGTTCAGCGCCGCCTCCCCAGGACCATCATGGCAGGTGGCAGGATCGCTAGTGGGTACGGGATCCAGGAGCGCCGGAAGCGGTGGGAGAAGGTGTGCCGGGACATGTACCAACACTCTCGGGTCCGGCGCACCTACAACCAGGCCACCCACCGTTGGACGGATCTACTGGACCGGGAACGCGATCTGCTCGACCTGCTAGGCCTTGAGATCCCCGGACTTGGTGAGTAGTAGTAGCTATTTCTTTACTACTCTGTTTTCTCCTGCTCTGTGTGTTATTATCTTGCAAATTTTTGTTTTTTACCAAGAGCAATAATGCTGCTGATTACATTGTAGGTAAATTATATTTCAAAATCTTCTGTGCATTTCAGGTGCACTGCTCTCCTTCTCAGTAGCGCTGCTACTATTCTTATTTGTTTTCGATTTTGTGTTCATTTCATTGGCCTGTGAAATTATGCATGAGTGTAGTTTAAAGAACTGCGTAATGCTAGACACTAAGGGTCAGATTTTTAATTACTGGCGCATCCCTGCAAAGTAGCAGGGATGCGCCAGTAATTGTGCGCCACGCCACCACCACCCATGGTGCGAAGTATTTACAATGCGGTGCACCATGGCCCCAAAACATCACCGAAGCGTTACGCTTCTGTGACATAAAGGCGGCGCATTGCTGGAGTTGCGTCGCAACGATGGCGCAGCTCCAGCAATGCTCTGGGGTGCCCTATCTCCCCAATGCTGCGTCAAGCCGTACATCTGCTTCAAGCAGGCGCAGGGTTTGAGTCACGCATCATTGTCCTCAAAATGACTGATTGAAATCTTGTAGATTTCCCTCAGCCACTTTTAGGATGCGTTCCTGCGCAGGAACGCCCTCCCTTGCGCCGGAACGCCCCATGATGCCGCAGGGCTTTACAACGTGATGCATCTCACATATGCGTCACGTTGTTAATATACGCCGCACCATGGGTCCTCTTTTGTTCTGCCGCTGCGTCACAAAAGTCACGCAACAATGGAGCAAAAGAGCCGCAAGGGTCTTCTAAATCAGCCCCTACAGACTCAAGTCCAGTCCTTCCTTTGTACACCTGGCAATAAGAAGAAATAGTGGTGGTGGATTGATAGTTTGAGTATTTTAATGACTGGTTAATGTATTAGGAAACTTTTCTAGTGTTGTTGCTGATCTGCAATCACGATGGACTTTGTCTGTCACTTTGCGTGCTGCGGACTACTGCCTGCCAGTCCTAGGCGAACCTTTTTAGTAGTTTGTTTAGTGAGTTACATAAGAACTTTCCAAGTCAACGGTCCGCAAATCAAGCAATACTAATAACGTAGTAGACCACATGAGATAGGTCAGCATATCCCGTGGAATAGTTGTCTATTTGCTATTTCGCCAAAATATTTTGTTATTGTTCTTTTGAAAAGTTTGATTTGGTTGACAAATATCATCCATGTTTTTTGGTCTTTCTTTCTTTCATGTTGTACATCAGCTCCCCCCAGGGGCAAGAGAGCATTGGAGGAGGCTGCTGCTGCTGCTGCTGAACAGGATCGGTCAGGCGAGGGCTCCTTTGCTGGCCCCGGGAAGTTTTAATTTTAATATAGAGTACCTCTTTTTTCCTAGCGTTCCTCATTCGATTTTTTCTAAATCGTCTTTGATCTTCTTGTAGACTGTATCTAAATTCTTATCCTGCCTCGACTATGACTCCCTGTGGTATTACTAGATTATTCTTATTAGTCTGTCTGTCTAGCTAACTAAAATTGCACATTTGGCAATTCCATTGGACTCCCATTCTAGTCAGCAATAGCTCTATTCACTGAGTTCAGTCCTCTGGGATTGTCCATAATGTCTTTTCAAGTCTTCTAAATGTTTATGCTTTGACAATTGGCTAGGAGGACAATCCATTCTACTACTGTTGCAGGGACAAATCTGCACAAACAGAACTATGGACACTAAATAGTGCATTGTTTATCAATTATAATAGGCGCAGGTAGATTTTCCACATACCTCAGTGATATCAGACTTTGAAGAACTCCCAATCTCCTTACTGACTAGATAGTGTGGCAGAGTCATTTAGCTCCCGAATTCATCGATGATTGATCTCCAATGATGATTATCCAACGCAGGACAAGAGTACGGAGTCAGAGTCCAGAAGTGTCAGAGGCACGGACTCATGCTTGCAAATTGCAAGACCTTTTGCTCATTCACTCATGACCAAAAACCACAGAGTCTATTTAAGTTTTAAAGCTTTATTAAAAGTAAAAATATTTATTAAAATCAAGCTTGTCATAAAACAGAAACGGTTGATTAAAAATGGAAAAGTGCTAATAGTGATTTATTTCACACATTTATTGTGGGCGAGCCGAGCCCTCACGTGGTTTGAACTTTAATTTTTCTTTTTGGTGATGAATCGTTGGTCCCTCTGTCCTAGTGGTGATGATGATGATTTCTTCTTAGAAGTGAAGCTTCTGTCTGTTATGAGAAAAATGGTGCGTGTTAAAAAGCAAGCATTCATCAGTTGTGCCAAAAAGTGCAGCAAGACAAGACCCTTCACTGGAAAATTTTACTTTAGAGTAGACAGTCACAAATTATTAGATTGGTTTCTGTATTCACATTTCTTCATTCCTAGACAAAATTCTAGTGAGTGGTGTATGTCTATGAAATCTAACATTCTTAAATGTACTTTGTAGGTGGGACATCTGGTGCTGGGCCCAGCGCGGAGGTGGAGGAGGAATGCTCTCGGGTGGAGGCGGTGCAAGTGCCGGACCAAACTGCTGTGCGGGCTGCCACGGTAGTGGCGGGCAGTGGTAAGCTCTTATATTCTTTACTTATTGAGATTGCAGACTGCATAGTGTGCTCCCCGTGAGAAAAGGTAAGGTTTGTCCAGATGAGAGACAAGAAAAAGAATGATTGACATTTAGGGGCCTATTATGATGGCCAACGGACCTGAGTTATGTTATGTTATGTTATGTGATCTTGTATAGCGCATGGCTACCCCAGCGACGGGGCGTCCCAGCGCTTGCAGACATGCCAGATCCAGGTATGGTAAAGGAGGTGCTAGATGGATGCAAACAGCCAGGTTTTTATAAGTTTTCGGAATTGCAGATGATTTAGAGTAGCCCGAGCTTTAGGGGGGATAGAATTCCAGAGCTTAGGGGCCAAATACCTGAAGGAGCGGCCACCGGCTCTGCTCCTCCGAATTCTGACAGTACAAGCAAGTGAGAGATCCGCTGAGTGGAGTGCACGCGTGGGAGTATAGAAAGAGCACAGTCCCTGCAGAGTATGGGGGCCAACATTATACAGGATTTTATGGGTAAGGCAGAGGGTTTTAAAGTGAATGCGCTGTTGTATAGGAAGCCAGTGTAGTCGACGGAGAAGGGGGGACGTGTGACAGGTTTTAGGTAGAGCAAATAGAACGCGAGCGGCAGCGTTCTGTGCTCTTTGCAACCTATTTATTGCAGTCTTGTTAGATCCTAGCATGAGGGCATTGCAATAGTCCAGGTGAGATAGAACTAAAGCCTGGACTATGATCTGACGAGTGGTAGGCTCAAAAAAACCCAAAATGGGTTTAAGAGAGCGAAGACGCCCAAAGCAGGTACCTGCCACTTTTTGAGCATGAGACTCCAAGTTGAGTGTATTGTCCAATAACACCCCCAGGTTTTTTACTGACTCCTTGGGTATAGGAGCAGGTCCCAGCGCCAGAGGCCACCAGTGCTCTTCCCAAGTCTGCGTGCCATTGCCAATCAGGAGAACCTCTGTTTTGGAGGCATTAAGCTGAAGGCAGTTGTTGGATAGCCACCTTGAGATCGCCAGAATGTCTTCCTGGAATTTAATTTGGTCCTCCACATTGTTGTTGGAAAAGTTGAAAATAAGTTGCGTGTCGTCCGCATATGATGTTAGTAAGATCTTACGTTCCCGGGCCAACAAGGCCAGGGGGCCGACGTACACATTAAACAATGTGGGACTGAGCGCAGACCCCTGAGGCACTCCACATTCAAGAGGGAGCTTGCTGGATGAGTACGGCGGGGCGTGCACCTGGAAGGAGCGATCAGATAAAAAAGACGCAAACCAATCCAGGGCCGTTTCCCTGACTCCGATCTCCCATAGTCTCTCAAGTAGTATCTTGTGGGAGACCGTGTAAAAGGCCGCACTCAAGTCCAGCAAAACCAAGATAGAGGTTGCGCCCGTATCCAGGGAGGCCCTGAGTCCGTCCGCCACCATAAAGTAGGAGGGACCGTCGCAGGGGCAGCGGCGGTCCCTCCGTGGTAATTAGGATGTGACCACCACCCTGGCGGTCACATCCTGTATTTTTATCATTGCGGCGGATGCTGCTTGAAGCAGCACCCGCCACAATGATAGAAATGTAAGTTGTGCATTTGCATGCACAAAGCGGCAGGCACCGCACGGTGCCTGCCGCTTTGTGCAGGCAAATGCAGGGGGGTACCATAGGTACCCCCCATGTGCACCCCCCATGCCCCCTTCACCTCTGGTGGCCCGCAACGGGCCCCCAAACAAAAATCCGTATGCCTTTGAACGTCAGAAATGCCGCAGTGTAAAGGCATGTTCCTCAAGACATCCTAATATGGCTGGCGGTGTCTGGTAGACACCGCCAGCCATGTTAGTGCTTTTCCGCCGCGGACGGGAGGCGACCCGGGCGGAAAAGCTGCGGACTGAAAAACGATCCCCCAGCCATCCTAATCTGGCGGGGGGTCTTTTTCAGTCCGCTGCGGATTTCCCGCATCCTCCGGGCCGGCGGTGGATTCCGCCGGCCCGGATGATGCGGGAAATCCGCAATCCTAATCTGCCCCATAGTTTGAATGGATGGATGCCTGGATCATGGTACTATCTGACTTTAAGATAGCATATGTGTATCTAGAGAGAGTAGACGGTCACTGGATGAACTAAGTGTTACTTCGAAGAGCATGTAACACCGCACCCGCACGTCCGTCACAGTGTAGGAAAGGCAAGGAAAAGAAGTTGTAATTTTGTCCGAATACTACCATGAACAGTAGCAGTAGTTTGTATTGCAACCACAGCATATATCCGGCTATTACGATGGCCACTCACTACCTCTGTTAATAAGCTTAGTAGAACTCGGTCATTCATGTGTGGATGTATCACTGTTCACTCAATAAAAAGCAAAGCACCTAAAGTCATCCCATATGTAAGTAAATACATACCATGTGCAGTGATAGATAATCAGATTATTTATATTCTTCATTTTCCTTTTCTAGTATTCATTGTCACTGTAGGGTGAAAGTTACATTAATTAAGCAGTAGCCCTTGTAACAGAGTATTCTCAGTGCCACCCGTAATAGAAAAGTAAGAGCATCACCACCTGCCTGTACTGGACTGGTACAGTAACGCAAGTCTGTCTCACTAATCATGGCGGGCGTCTGTTTTCCTCGGGTGCAAGTTGACTGCGCTGGCATTATGCCGGCTTGCAGAAGTTAACGTACCAATTTTGCTAAACAAGAGAGAAGAAGAAGAATAAGACTGGTGTACTGTCATAGTCGACTCTAATGGAGTGAGTCCATAGTGCTCGTAGAATTGATTCCTTAAACTCCCACTAATGTTAGATCAAGGGTGAAGAAGTGGGAGGTTAGATAGATACTGGCCACAATAGTTATGTACTGCACTTGCAAGTTGCTAGTTCTACTGTGACACAACTTTCTGCTGAATCATTTTTTGTTAATCTTAAAGAGCATTGATTACAGACTATGTCTTTCTTTCTTCAAATAGATGCTCCTTCCAAACCAACCCGGAAGGAGCTGGCTAGACGGGCCCGGCAACGGAGGCTGGAGGCCACTGTCGCTGAATATCGGCGGGTGGTGGCCCAGGAGGAGGGGGACACGCAGTCTTACCGCAACATCTACCGGGACAGCTGCATCCTCCTCCGCGCTCCCTGGGTCACCCAGACGGCGCAGGTCTCCAGCGGTACAGAGCCGGGGTACCGCAGCCACCCGCCACCACCGAGCAAAGAAATCAGCTGCCCCCCACAGCAGTTGCAAGAAACGTATGCACCGCCTTTCCCTGAGGGTTTTCTACCTCGAGCAGGAGCTGCTCAACACCAAAACCCTGCTCGAGACCCTCCGCAAGGAGCATTCCGACCTGGCCCGGAAATTCAACAGCAGCAGCCAGCAGTAGGAGGAGACTGTCCCTTGCCCCTTTTTTAAAGACTTCTGGGGGGTGGGAATTGGGAGTTGGGTTTTTTCACTTTTTTGGACTTTTCACGGACATTCGTTGGGGTTAGGGAGTGGGGTTGGGTTGGTTGTTGTGGTAGTTTATTTTTGTCAGGGATATAAATATACTTTAAACTTTATCTTTGCATACGTGGTTTTTTTACTGCTTTTGAGGCTGGTGGCTGGGGGTTTAACAGTAACTTTGTTTTGGTGACACTTAAGTGGCATCTTGATTCAAGTTGTGTAACTAATTGCCCATATGTTTTCAAACTAAGTGCCTCTCACAGAGTAAGTGAATTCAATAGTCCTAGGACTTTGCTAGTACTAGCGTCAGTCTCTCGTCTCTCCTAATACTCCATTATACTTCCTCCCCCCAAACGCTTATCTTACCTGTAATTTGTGTTTGGAAATAGGGCTAGGCACAGGACTGGCTGCATGTCAAATGGCGATATGGCAATCCTGGCCGGATGAAATGTCAATTTTGCGTTGGTACTAGTGATGTTACACAGTGGCAGTTGCAGCATCTGAAAAAAAAGAAAATGAAACCTTGCTTGTCCTTACCGTAGCATTAGAACGGTACGATAGAGAATATAGCAGGTGACAGTACACTAGAACAGTGCCACAATGTAGCCTAACAAATGGTAAAGTATTGAAAGTATAACTAGTACTTGCGTTGAATTTCTTTGAAATTGGCTACTACTACAAGAAATAGTACTGCAGGTGAGTAAGTCTAGAATATATCCTCGGATTCCTTCACCAGCCTGTTGCTATGACCTTATCCTCCCCAGCAAGTGGGGGAAGAGGGTTAGGGTTTGTAAATTGGATGGGAATGGGGGATTTTGGGAAAGTTTTTTTGAGAGAAGAAAAAAAGCACAGCATGGACAAACAATAATTGAAGATAAAGAAATCTTTGGGTACAAAGCTAACCATAAATCTTTTAAGTGACATAAAGGAAGTGCATGCACTACTGCATGCATTGTTACTGAAAAGTAAGTAGTACTTTCGACAACCGTGAATGACAGAATGCGACAGTACAGGGCTGCAGCGTTTTCACTTTCCTATCTCTGCACTCAGAGAAACACTTCTTACATTAAATTAGGTTTAAAAAAATAGCCGAAGTAAAACCTATAGTATGGCTGTAGGGATAAATTTAGAAGCAGAGAGAGATCCAAGAAATGCAGAGTCACACTCATAGAAGTTCACAGCAATAACATTACTTAAAAAATACTTTGAAAAGATTGCATACTGTATCTGTATGTTGTTGTAGTTGTCCTGTTGAATTTGGTAAGTAAGTTGCACGCATCAAACCATTCCTCTTATTAGCGGCACTCCTCCATTCCAGCTGACGCTTCGTCCATCAATGTTGGTGACCAGAAGACACTCTGTCCACTGCCTGCCTGGCGGATGCTGAATTGCGGCTCGCTAATGTGAAGCCTGACTTCATCCTTTTTTTCCCATTGCACAGACCTGTAATTATTGATGGAAAAACAGGAATTGATTTTAGAACACCACTGACAAATAAATATAAGGTATGTACGCTGTGTAGTGCAAAAAGTCACACTTTCAGTTTCCTCATAGACAGTACAATATTTTTGAAAGTGCGTACTCTGTCTGAGTCTCCTTTTGAAGGATAAATAAGTATGGGCAAATTAATTTAGCGGATCTTTCCCCTCAAGCTAGGTGTACTGTAAACTGTGTTTTAGAACAAAATTAGACCTTCCCAGCAGTGCTCCCACTCAGACCCTTACTAAAGCCAGTCGCAAAAATGTAGAAGACCCCCAATCAGATCTCAAAAAAGGAGGCCTAGTAGAAAACTGGTGACAAAACGTACTTTGAAAGTAAAAGTTGGCCCAAATCCCCCCTTACCCACCGTGGATTGTATTCAAACCACTTGCAAGCAAGCAAAAGTATCCATACCCAGCATCGCTCCAATACAAATACTGCTAACCCTAACGAGCCCTAAGTTAAGAATAGTGGCAAACGCTTTCTTTAACTATGCCAAATCCCCCCTTTCCCACCATGGATTTTCTTCAAATCACTTGCAACCAAAATTACACATTCCCACGAGTGCTCTAAGACCCCAGAACTCAGTTGCAAAAATCTAGAACACCCGAAACACATGCAATCCTGCTGCTAGGGCTAACCCTAACGAACCCTAAGTTACAAAAAGTGGCAAAAGGCTTTTCCGTATGGATTTTCTCCAAACCAGTTTTATCCGGTATTAGACCTTCCCAGCAATGCCCCAAGACCCGCCAACCCACCCGCAAAAAAGCACAACACCCCCAAACAGCCAAAAAGGAAAATCTCATACTTACAATATTTATCGGCCTTCGGTCCAAACGCGCTGTGCAGCTAGGTCATAACTCCCGTTTTCCACCACGGATTTCCTGAAAAGCAAATGCAAGGAAAATTAGACTGTCCCAGCAGTGCTCCCAGACCCCAAAACCCACCCACAAACACCCAGAACCCCCCCAAAGAGCACCTCAAAGACAAGCAAGTCAGCAAAAACGCAAAAATAATTTCTCCTCCAATTTGGTCCAAACCACTTTTATCCGGCATTAGAGCTTCCCAGCAATGGCCCCAGAGCCGTCAACCCAGGCGAAAACAAGTAGAAGACCCCCAAACAGCCAAAAAGCAAAAGTACAAAAATGGGGACTTAGTCATTTTCATGGCCATTTCCAGAATCACTCTGCGCGCGCTCTGCAGCTAGGCCCTAACTCCCCTCTGCCACCATGGATTTGCTTCAAACCTCTTGCAATCAAAATTATCAATAGCCAGCAGTGCTCCCAGACCCCAAAACCCACCCACAAACACCAGGAAGCTCCCCAAACAGGCCCCCGAAAACGCTACATTGATCGAAATGTCAGAAATAGCAAAAACTTTTTCCTCATGGATTTTGTCCAAACCACTTCTATCCGGTATTAGACCTTCCCAGCAATGCCTCAAGACCCGCCAACCCAACTGCAAAAAAAGCACAACACCCCCAAACAGCCAAAAAGGAAAATCTCATACTTACAATATTTATCGGCCTTCGGTCCAAACACGCTGTGCAACTAGGTCATAACTCCTGTTTTCTACCACGGATTTCCTGAAAAGCAAATGCAATCAAAATTAGACTGTCCCAGCAGTGCCCCCAGACCTCAAAACCCACCCACAAGCAGACTGCAGCACCTTCAAATCAATAAGCAAATAGGTGAAGACAGTTCTGCTGATGGGCTTGTTTTTGTGATTAGGTGATTAAAGTTTTAATTATATTAACTGTGCAAAACAAAGAAAGACAGACACACAGGAATAAAAGTGAATAAGGACGAAAAAGAAAGTTATTGAATCATTGGCTCATTTTCAGGGCTCAGTGTCAGGAAATAAGAGTTCGTCCTCAAACTCTGCGAATTCAGGCAGGATTAGGTTAGTGTCACCTAACAGAGAAGAAATTCCCTCATTGAAGTTGCTGTCCTCCTCGTCTTCTTCCAGCGTGTATTCTCGTACTTTGTAATCTGGTGGTATGAGGTGCTGATGCATCTTGATCATTGCTAACCTCTCCACATTTATGGGCGAGAGGCGGGTCCGTTTGCAAGTTACAATGCCACCAGCAGCACTGAAAACACGTTCAGAAGACACACTTGCGAGTGGGCAAGACAAGTAGTTTATAGCCAGGTTGGAGATCTGTGCCCACAATTCTTTTTTCCCATGCCAATACGCCAATGGCTCAGCATTAACATAGACCTCTGTTGAGCCATTCAGATAGCCCTGCACCATCGACTGAAGGTTCTCCAAGGTTCCTCCACTTTGCTTACTTTTTGCTAGGACCTTTTGAGAACCAAACCCAAGCTGAGCTAGCCAATCCTCTTCTTCACCCAAAGTTACTGTTTTGTCTGGTGCAGATGATCCGGTTGCCGGTGTCTTTAACGGCTGAGAGGTCACTTGTGCCACAGCCACAGGCGCAGAAGTGGATTCTTTTGACTGGGGATGGCCTGCTGATGTTGATGTACTGCCTTTTCCTTCAATTTGCTGCCGTTCTCTTTCAAATCTCATGGCTGACAAAGCTAGCCAACGTTTGTACTTAGTAACATCTTCATCACCAAAAGGAAAGAATGCTCTGCCTGCCAGCGCCTTTTTGTAGCGTGGATCCAGAATAGTAGCACAAATGTAATGCTGCTCTGAGTGGATCATTTTAAGACGTTCATCGCCAAGTAGGCGCTCTAATAATTTCTCCGCCAAAACAAAAGCGTCTTGCTTTTCTTTATCTTTTTGAAACATAGAACACACCGCCTTCAGTTGGTGCTCCAGCATGCGCAACAATGGGATAGCTTTTCCCAAATTACAGTCCTCCCTGCTGACTGCATGCGTGAAGACCTCAAAAGGACAAAGCATGTCTGTCAGGTTTTAACTAGCTTCCACTGCTCCGCATCTAGCCTCAGGTCCTTCTGAGCTGTACCCAGTGTTAAGAAATACTGATCGAGTACCGTATACTGCTCATACAGACGCTCAAGCATGTAGAAGGTTGAGTTCCAACGTGTTGGTACCTCCTGGATGAGTGCTTTCACTGGCATTCGACGTTCATGTAGCAGGCCCCTTAGATGCTTCCGGGCCTTAAAAGAATGGCTGAAATGGTTGCACATTCTTCGGCAGGTAGCCACTAACTCGCAGGCTGGACTGTCTTCTGCACTCAAGATTTTTTTAACAACCAGGTTTATACAGTGCGCCAAACACGGCACTCTGAAATAGTTACCCAGCTCCATGGCCTTAACTACATTGGCGCCATTATCAGTGGAAACATAACCAATCTGGCGTTTTTTGGGGGACAGCCAGTGAAAGACCTTTGTGTTAAACTCATTCAAAATGTTTTCTGCTGTATGACGTTTCTCCAAGCCAAACATGGCTAGTGTTGCATGTTTCCGAGCAGCTTTAAAAACTTGGTCCGGGTCAACACCTGTGTTTAGCTTTGCTTTAACCCCTGAAAAAGAGACCCAGTGTGCAGTGATGCACATGTTATGTTATGTTAAGTTACGAACTTTTGTATTGCGCACAGCTGCCCAAGCTAAGGGGCGTCCTGGCGCATGGCAAGTAATAAGCAACACCTACAGGGAACATAACAGAAGAGGAGACAAAAGCAATTTATTCGAACAGAAAAGTTTTTAAAGCTTTACGGAAAGCTAAAAGATCAGCAAGCAACCGCATCTCCACAGGAAGAGAGTTCCAGAGCTCGGCCGCTCTGACCCAGAAAGAGCGGCCACCGACCCGACACAGCCTGTAACGGGGGATCACCGTAAGAGCTTGACCCAAAGATCTCAGGGATCGGGTAGGCACATACCAGGACAAAAGGTCCACAAGAATTTGAGGACTCCCACCCCTCAAAATCTTGAACGCCAGGCACAGCACTTTAAACTGGATTCTTGCCCTGATAGGCAACCAATGCAGAGATCTCAATGCGGCACTGGTCCACATGTCTGTTGTCAGATGTATAGTGTGAATAGCACTCTTCTGCAAAGCTGCCCCAATCACCTCCAGCACATCTTCAACTTCATGTAGTGCTGGAACCGCAACTCTGGCAAAATAGAACCGGCTAGGAACCTTCCATTTAGGGAAGAGCGCTGCCACTAATTCTAGAAAACCAACCCCTTCTACAAAAGAAAAAGGGAGAAGGTCCAGAGCTAGCATTTTAGCCAGCTTAGTGTTATACAGACGCGTCAGTGGGTGGTTGCGTCTGAAAACAACATGGTTCTAATGTTGGCCTGGACCATGATTTTACGGGATGATGATGATGACTTCTTTGACCCAGTTACGCTCGTTGATGAACTTTTTCGCATTGGTGTCTCACTCTCTCCCACACTCTTAGTGTGTCTCACTGTCACGACTGCAATGATCACAACATGCAGGGTTAACAGAAGAGCTAAAACTCGTACACAATTCAGGGATAAGGCTAGATATCCAAGGTGGAGAAGAAGACATGTAGTATCTACCTTATTCATAAATCAGTGCTTGACAGCGTTGAGGAGAAACAGAACGCTATATGGCGGAACGAAATGGTCACAACGAAAGTCAGGTTGCCGTTCTAGCATTCTGGAGCACGAGCGCTTCAACGCTAATGAGGTGCGCGTTCCACAGATGAACTACGCACTTCAACTGTAACCGTTCCCGGGTGAAGAGGTGCTTCTCTTCGCTATTTGGAACTCAGAGCTGTTTAGTCAGAGGAGTCGGAGGAAGAAATAAAGTTTGAATTATCGCATGCGTAACGGGGGAGCCACAGTGTCCTGTGACAGAAATTTCTTGTATGTGTGAGGTAACTCGGAAGAATTCAGCAGTGTGTTCGACGGTAGGAAATTCCTGAAAACTTGAACTGTAAAGAACCATCTGTTCATCACAGAACTTTTGAACTGTCTCCGCAGTTTTGTTGCAACTTAGTTTACTCATAGCTAGGGTTCGTTTTCTTGTGGTGCGACATCTACATTTCGTCAAGTTCCAGTTGAAGCAAGTCAAAGTTAATTTATACCAGCACCAGGTAATGAGTGGAACTGAAGGGGGGGTCAGAAGACATTTATTGAGTCACAAACCATTGACTGAAGTTATATGTTGTTGTTGCAGGATTCTGGTATAAGAACATCATATCATTACATTAAGAGAGAAGCAATAGCCTTGTCTTTAAGGGGTAAGATATACTAGCAGTGAATGAATGAATGAGTACAGATTTGTATAGCGCTGGCTACCCGGGGGCATCCCAGCACTTTAGACCCATCTCAGACAAATCACTCAGCAGAACAGGAAGGCAGTAGCATCATAGTAGTAAGAAGTGTAATCAGGTAGTTTGTTATAACATGCCTTCCTTCTAGGTACACTGCAGTATTCCCAAGACCACTGACGAAGAAGCCGAGACGCTTCCAATCAAGGCTGTCTCTCTTTTCTCTTCCACTTCCCCTTTCCCTTCAGCTTTAAACATCACTTTGATATTATTATCGAGTGGTGGTTGAGGTGGTGGGGCGTTGGGATCATCGTCGACTCCTGTGGATATCGTTGGTGCCTTGACAGATTGAAGTGCCCTCTTATATCCACCCGAGTCGGCAATGGCTGAAGGTTTGGATTTAAAATCCTTGGCGGGGGTTTTAGATGGGTTACAAAATCAATTAACTCGCACGTCTGAGGAGAATAGGGTTCTTAGAGACGAGGTCAAAAGGTCCCAACAAGAGACTCAACAAATCAAACACAAAATGGAGGCTATTCTGGCGGGTACTACTCCTTTACCGGGGTTGGATCCTACTCGTAAATCAGCTGCTGAAGCAACAACTCAAGTGATTCACTCGGTAGCTCCAATCATTCCGTTAGCTAACCCTGAGAGATTTAGCGGGGACCCCCATAAGGCCCAATTTTTTCTCACCCAGTGTTCTCTACACTTTTTAGGTAGGACGGTAGTGTTTAAAGAGGATCAAGCGAAGGTTGCATTCATATTGTCCTACTTGAGCGGTGACGCTGCAGCCTGGTCCATGCCATTAACCTCCAGAAATGACCCTGCCTTGTACGATTTCGAGCTCTTCAAGAAAGAATTTTTAAGAATTTTTGATAGGCGCACTGCCAACCAATCCACGGACAATGAATTGTTGGATCTTAAGCAGGGGAATCGTGATTTGGTAGCGTACATTGCCCAATTTAATAAACTAATTGTGGAAACAGACTGGCCCGAAGGCAAGCGCTCAGCCATATGTTATCGTGGCCTATGGGACGAGTTAAAAGACGCCCTGGCTCAAATACCGAAGAGACCGCAAGAAATTTCGGAATTGATAGACTTGGTATTACAAATAGATCATCGACTTTATGAGAGACGATCTGAGAAGAAAAAATATTTTAGAACCTGGATCCCTCGTTTAAATCGCATCAAGTCAGAAAGCAAATCCGACGTAGCCACTGGAGAAGAACCAATGCAGATAGGCTCTATCAGAGGTCCTTTGACTAAAGAGGAAAAGGAGAAACGACGTTCGAACAATTTATGTTTGTATTGTGGAGCCTCGGGGCACTTTGTGAAGGAGTGTCCGAAAAAACCCAAGATCAGTTTGGGGTTAAAAGAGAAATCCCATCAGTAGAAGGAGTTGCCCTGATGGGATGTTCTGAACAGTCAACTCTAGATCATCAACAACTGGTCAACACTTTACAATCAGCGGCGCCTCACTTGACTCTCACGTTTACAGTCAAATTTGGATCACGAACAATCACAGGGGTGTCAGTAATGATTGACTCAGGCGCTACAGGAAACTTTTGCGATTTGAGATATGCTAAAGAAATTGGAGTCAAAGCCATCAGGAAAAATCATTTTGAGGTAGTCAAAGCAGTGGATTGCATCAACCTGACTTCGGGCCCCATCACAGAAGAGACTGAGACGCTGGAGTTAGAAGGGTTGCAGGGACATCGCGAATTCATATGGTTCAATTTGATTGATGCGCCACAATTTCAGTTAATTTTGGGGTTGCCATGGTTGACTGAACACAATCCCACCATTGACTGGGAGAGGAGGACAGTTGAAATGAACTCAGAGTATTGTGCGAAGAGCTTTTTTGGGGACAAAAAACTCAAGTTCGAAGCATCAGCCGCTCACGAGCTTGCGCAGCTCACTACTAGCATTTGTGTTCTTGAGACACAGAATATTCCCAAGGAGCGCCAGGACTTGGCCAGTGTATTTGACAAGCGTAATGCTGAGAGACTCCCTCCTCATCGGGAATATGACTGCAAAATTGAGCTACAACCAGGGGCTATATTACCTTGCAGCCGAATTTACGCTTTGACAGAAGCTCAAAATGTTCATCTCAAGGAGTACTTGGACGAGTATCTGAAATTAGGTTTTATTCGACCATCTGAATCACCGGTGTCGTCGCCTTTGTTTTTCCGTCCTAAGAAGGATAGGACCCTGCGCACCTGCATTGATTACCGCACATTGAATCAAGTGACAGTCAAGAACCAGTATCCTTTGCCCCTTATTTCCCAGCTCCTTGATCAGGTAAAAGGGGCCAAAATTTACACCAAGCTGGATTTACGAGGAGCCTACCACTTGGTCCGTGTGGCTGAGGGTGAAGAGTGGAAGACAGCATTCAGAACTAAATACGGACTATTTGAGTATCAAGTCATGCCCTTTGGTTTAAGCAATGCACCGGTGGCCTTCCAGCACTTTGTCAACGACGTCCTGGGGGAGTTTTTAGACAGAGTCGCAGTGGTATATATTGATGACATATTAATTTTTTCGGATTGCGAGGAGGATCATGTCAAGCATGCAAGAGCAATTTTGAAAAAGTTGCTGGACAACCACCTTTACGTCAAACTGGAGAAATGCTCATTCCACGTGGAGCGCGTGGAATTCCTCGGTTTTGTGCTGTCAGCTGAGGGAGTAGATATGGATATGTCCAAGGTTAAGGTCATTCAGGATTGGTCATCGCCGAAAAGTGTGAAAGAAATACAAAGCTTCATTGGCTTTGCCAATTTGTATCGACGATTTATTCCAAACTTCTCTACCAAGGTTGCACCAATCACTCAACTGCTGAAAAAAGGGAAAAAGTTTGAATGGTCCAACGCTGCTGAAGCAGCTTTTCAGAATCTAAAACAGGCTTTCGTCACAGCTCCAGTTTTGATGCACCCAGATCCTGAACAGGCCTTCTACGTGGAAACTGATGCTTCAGACTTTGCTACCACCTTGGCTGCTGTGACTTTTCCCCTCCTGTGCGGACATTCTTTGAATACCATTGTTCACGACAAGCTCAGCTCGTCAAAAGCACAGCTCCACTGTGCCTCATGACGAGCTGAGCTCGTCATGAGCATGGAGGGGGTTACTGGTGGTATATTGTCTCAACGATGCAAACAATCGGGTCAGCTCCATCCAGTGGCTTACCGTTCAAGAAAACTGTCTGGGGCTGAAGTTAACTATTCTATAGCTGACAAGGAATTGTTGGCGGTGAAAGAAGCTTTTCAAGATTGGCGCCATTACCTGTTGGGAGCCAAACATTGTGTAACAGTATTTACAGATCACCGAAATTTACAATTCTTAAAATCTGCAAAAACCTTGACCCCCCGGCAGCTGAGATGGTCCTTGTATTTTTCAGAATTCAATTTTGTAATAACTTACAAACCGGGAGCCCAAAACGGAAAGGCTGGTGCTTTATCCCGAATGAATTCGAGTGAAGAAGAGAGAGCTCCACTGAAGGAACCCATTATTCCAGCAGACAAAATCATCGGAGCAATCCACTTGGAGGAATTTACTAAAGAAGTTCAAAAGGCCTTTTCAGATAATGAATTTAAAGATTGGGCAGAGTTGGGTGATGAGAGAACTGTGACTAATGGGCTTCCATACTGCGGAGGAAAATTGTACCTACCAACTCAAGTATTGCAGGAAAAGGCCATGAGTGGGTGTCATGATGATCGACTAGCAGGACACAAGGGCGTGAAGAAAACATTGGATTTAATTAGGAGATATTTTTGGTGGCCAGGCATGGCAGCTCAGGTGGGGCAGTATGTTTCAACTTGTGAGATTTGTATCAAGGGAAAACCTAATCGGCAGGCCCCACAGGGTTTGTTACATCCCTTGACCAATGCACCACATCCATGGCATACAGTGACGTTAGACCTAATTGTCGATCTACCCCCTAGTCAGGGCAATACAGTAATATTGGTATTTGTAGACTCCTTTTCAAAAATGAGTCATTTCATTCCATTAAAATCTGTGCCTTCTGCCTCTCAATTGGTACAACTATTTAATCAACACATCATTCGTGCTCATGGAATCCCTCAGGTAATTATATCTGATAGATGAACACAATTTCTATCGAAATTTTGGAGGAAATTCATGCACAATAAAGGTATTGACACCCGATATTCTACCAGTTACCATCCTGAAACAGATGGGCAAACCGAGAGAGTGAACCAGGAATTAGAGCAGTATTTGCGTCTCTACCTGCTGGAACAGGAGGGAAACTGGTCAGATTTATTGTGGACGGCTGAATTTGCTTACAACAACGCACTTCACGATTCCACTGGGTACTCCCCCTTTTTCTTGAATTCAGGCCGACATCCTAGTCTGATGATTGGTAGACAGGATGTTGCTATGCCAGCCATCACAGATGTAATGACAGAGTTAAAAACGTCTTATGAAAAGGCCCAGAGAAATTTAACAAAAGCTAAAGAAACCTACAAGAAACAGGCAGACAAGAGAAGAAGAGTGGGAGCTAGCTTCAAGGTTGGGGGTCAGGTATGGTTGTCCACCAAACATCTGAGACTTAGAGGGAATAGAAAATTCCAACCCCGATTTATCGGTCCTTTTAAGGTTTCAAAGATCATAAACCCAGTGGTAGTAAAGTTGAAACTTCCCAAGTCTTTAAGGGTTCATCCAGCTTTTCATATTTCCCTCTTAAAGAAAAGTCCAATGAATGCTAGACTTAAAGACACTCCTATACCAGTAAATGTAGAGTCAGAAAATGAGTTTGAGGTCAGCAAAATATTAGATTCTAAAATCTCCAGAAACAGATTGTATTACTTGGTAGACTGGAAGGGTTTTGGCCCAGAGGAAAGATCATGGGAACCCTCCTCCAATGTCCATGCTCCAAGATTAATCAAAAGCTTCCATAGGGCTTACCCTAAAAAACCAAAGTTAGGGGACCCCCCCCATTGGAGGGAGTTATTGTCACGACTGCAATGACCACAACATGCAGGGTTAACAGAAGAGCTAAAACTCGTACACAATTCAGGGATAAGGCTAGATATCCAAGGTGGAGAAGAAGACATATAGTATCTACCTTATTCATAAATCAGTGCTTGACAGCGTTGAGGAGAAACAGAACGCTAAATGGTGGAACGAAATGGTCACAACGAAAGTCAGGTTGCCGTTCTAGCATTCTAGAGCACGAGCGCTTCAACGCTAACGAGGTGCGTGTTCCACAGGTGAACTACGCACTTCAACTGTAACCGTTCCCGGGTGAAGAGGCGATTCTCTTCGCTATTCGGAACTCAGAGCTGTTTAGTCAGAGGAGTCGGAGGAAGAAATAAAGTTTGAATTATCGCATGCGCAACGTGGGAGCCACAGTGTCCTGTGACAGAAATTTCTTGTACGAGTGAGGTAACTCAGAAGAATTCAGCAGTGTGTTCGACGGTAGGAAATTCCTGAACTCTTGAACTGTAAAGAACCATCTGTTCGTCACAGAACTTTTGAACTGTCTCCGCAGTTTTGTTGCAACTTAGTTTACTCATAGCTAGGGTTCGTTTTCTTGTGGTGCGACATCTACATTTCGTCAAGTTACAGTTGAAGCAAGTCAAAGTTAATTTATACCAGCACCAGGTAATGAGTGGAACTGAAGGGGGGTCAGAAGAGCATTTATTGAGTCACAAACCATTGACTAAAGTTATATGTTGTTGTTGCAGGATTCTGGTATAAGAACATCATATCATTACATTAAGAGAGAAGCAATAGCCTTGTCTTTAAGGGGTAAGATATACTAGCAGTAGCATCATAGTAGTAAGAAGTGTAATCAGGTAGTTTGTTATAACATGCCTTCCTTCTAGGTACACTGCAGTATTCCCAAGACCACTGACGAAGAAGCCGAGACTCTTCCAATCAAGGCTGTCTCTCTTTTCTCTTCCAACTTCCCCTTTCCCTTCTGCTTTAAACATCACTTTGATATTATTATCGAGTGGTAGTTGAGGTGGTGGGGCGTTGGGACCATCGTCGACTCCTGTGGATATCGTTGGTGCCTTGACACTCACAGGGGGTGTGCTGAAAGGGGTACTGGGTGTAAGTGAAGTGTTTGACACTTCTTCCTTCTCGTCATCTTCAGATGAAACATCAACGTTTTCTTGACTTGCAATTTGGGCTTCCTTGATCTCATTTAGGTGCGCAAACTATTGGACAGCGTGCTGTCTCTTAAGATGACCTCTCTGGCCTCCGGTCCCATAGTTGGTACCAAACTTACCACGACTAACTGCAAACTTACAAATACTACAAATGGCTATGTTGTCCTTTTTTGGGCAAACACTAAAGAAGTCCCAAACTGCGGACTTGAAATGTCTGTGGGGGCCGGAGGAGGCGATACTGGTGGTGGTCATGCTGCTAATGCCAGATGAAGTGGAGGATGTGAATTGCCAAAATTTACTACGTTGTGCACTTTCACCACCACTAATTGAGGTCGAGGTGGATGGAGGTCCCTTCTGGCGAGGAAGAAATATGGAAGCGGTAGGTGGTGGTGTACTAGTTACCTCCAATGATTGTGTTGTTGCCATTGCCTCCTCGTTGACAACATCATCACGCTCAGCAGCTTTTCGGGCTAGGGTCAAAATGTCTGTTTGCTGCATGCCCGCTGAGCCTGGAGTGACGTGTATGATGACTACGTCGTCGTCATGAGAGTCTTCATCAGCAGGAGTATACGCCACTTCTTGTTGAGTGTCATCATCACACTCCATAAGTACGAGACTTTCGGGGACCTTCCTTTTACGCTTAGCTACCTTTGTCAGATCATGGTGTGCCTCACTCTCAGACGGCAGTGCTGGTGGTTCCCAATTTTGATCCATATCATCAGAAGGAGGTGGGCTTGAAGAAGATGTAGACACCACCCTTGATCTTTTCCTTGCTAGGGATGTGGAAGACAATGAATGATCATCAGGAGGAGTGGCTTCCTCAAATGATACCTCGGCTTGATTGTCGATTTCCTGATGTGCCCCTACTTCGGGAGGAACAACTATTGTGGGCACTTGTGACCCTCCATGCACCTCTGCTTGCGCATCTCCTTGCGCTGCCTCTCCTTCCACATGTACTTGGGCTTGTACTTGCACATGTGGTTGTTGTTGCGGCTATGGTTGTTCAACACTTGTCAGATGAGTTACAACAACCTGTGTTGATTGAGGGACATTGCCGCTACTTTCTTGCGATGAGCCAACATCACTGGTTGATGGTGATTGAACAACTAGACTAAGTGCCTCTGCAGCACTTAAGGGCTTGGACTTAAGTTGGCGTGGTGGTGGTGGCACTGAGCCCAATGGTGCGGGGGTGCTGCTCCCAGCTCGGTCCCCAGCAGATCCCGCTGCTGCTGCAGGCGTACCTTTTTTTTTACTCCCAAAAAATGTGACGGGCGGCACACCAGTCTCCTTGGTAACTTGCTTCTTCTGCTCCTTACTGGCAACTTTCTTGCTAGAGGAGCTACGGGGAACTTTTTTTGGGGCCATCTTCTTCAGAGGTCAGAACAGCAGGCCGCAGTTGCACGAGTTGCAGAGTTTTCTGTGGCCAGACGTGACGTCGCATGACGTTATGCTGCACACACACACCGCTGCAGGACTTCTTCCTGGCACTGGTGGTTCTCTTGAGTCTTGTGCACCTAAAAGCAAGGGAAGACAGAGGAACATCAGTTCAGTTATACACCCCAAAAACTCGAAAAACACATAAAAATCAGCACAATCCCATGCCATCCAAGCCCTCCATGATGTTTAAATTCAAGACACCCCACAGAAAGACTAGGCCCATGCACCCTTCACTACCCCTGGGCCTAATGTATGAAAGCTAGGCAAAATGGGTGCAGGCTTGAGAACACTGCCTGCATTCAAAATGGCCCCTTGCCTCCCAGCACATGCCCAGCGCCTGCCTGTACCAGCACTCAAAATGGCCCCCACCCACATGGCCTGTCCCCATGAACACCCCAAGAAATCGAAAAACACAGAAAAATCAGCACAATCCCATGCCATCCATGCCCTACATGATGTTTAATTCAAGACACCCCACAGAAAGACTAGGCCCATGCACCACTCACTACCCCTGGTCAAAAGGCCCCAACAACAGCCCAAAAAATCGAAAAACACAGAAAAATCAGCTTAATCCCATGCCATCCATGCCCTGCATGATGTTTAAATTCAAGGCACCCCACAGAAAGACTAGGCCCATGCACCACTCACTACCCCTGGTCAAAAGGCCCCAACAACAGCCCAAAAATCGAGAAACACTGAAAAATCAGCACAATCCCATGCCATCCATGCCCTCCATGATGTTTAAATTCAAGACACCCCACAGAAAGACTAGGCCCATGCACCACTCACTACCCCTGGGCCTAATGTATGAAAGCTAGGCAAAATGGGTGCTGGCCTGAGAACACTGCCTGCATTCAAAATGGCCCCTTGCCTCCCAGCACATGCCCAGGGCCTGCCTGTACCAGCACTCAAAATGGCCCCCACCCACATGGCCAGTCCCCATGAACACCCCAAAAAATCAAAAAACACAGAAAAATCAGCAAAATCCCATGCCATCCATGCCCTAGATGATGTTTAAATTCAAGACACCCCACAGAAATACTAGGCCCATGCACCACTCACTACCCCTGGTCAAAAGGCCCCAACAACAGCCCAAAAATCGAAAAACACTGAAAATCAGCACAATCCCATGCCATCCATGCCCTCCATGATGTTTAAATTCAAGACACCCCACAGAAAGACGAGGCCCATGCACCACTCACTACCCCTGGGCCTAATGTATGAAAGCTAGGCAAAATGGATGCAGGCCTGAGAACACTGCCTGCATTCAAAATGGCCCCTTGCCTCCCAGCACATGGCCAGGGCCTGCCTGTACCAGCACTCAAAATGGCCCCCAACCACATGGCCAGTCCCCATGAACACCCCAAAAAATCAAAAAACACAGAAAAATCAGCACAATCCCATGCCATCCATGCCCTACATGATGTTTAAATTCAAGACACCCCGCAGAAAGACTAGGCCCATGCACCACTCACTACCCCTGGTCAAAAGGCCCCAACAACAGCCCAAAAATCGAAAAACACTGAAAAATCAGCACAATCCCATGCCATCCATGCCCTCCATAAAATGTTTAAATTCAAGACATCCCACAGAAAGACTAGGCCCATGCACCACTCACTACCCCTTGGCCTAATGTATGAAAGCTAAGCAAAATGGATGCAGGCCTGAGAACACTGCCTGCATTCAAAATGGCTGCTTGCCTCCCAGCACATGGCCAGGGCCTGCCTGTACCAGCACTCAAAATGGCCCCCACCCACATGGCCATTCCCCATGAACACCCCAAAAAATCGAAAAAACACAGAAAAATCAGCACAATCCCATGCCATCCATGCCCTACATGATGTTTAAATTCAAGACACCCCGCAGAAAGACTAGGCCCATGCACCACTCACTACCCCTGGTCAAAAGGCCCCAACAACAGCCCAAAAATCGAAAAAACACTGAAAAATCAGCACAATCCCATGCCATCCATGCCCTCCATGATGTTTAAATTCAAGACACCCCACAGAAAGACTAGGCCCATGCACCACTCACTACCCCTGGGCCTAATGTATGAAAGCTAGGCAAAATGGATGCAGGCCTGAGAACACTGCCTGCATTCAAAATGGCTGCTTGCCTCCCAGCACATGGCCAGGGCCTGCCTGTACCAGCACTCAAAATGGCCCCCACCCACATGGCCAGTCCCCATGAACACCCCAAAAAATCAAAAAACACAGAAAAATCAGCACAATCTCATGCCATCCATGCCCTACATGATGTTTAAATTCAAGACACCCCACAGAAAGACTAGGCCCATGCACCACTCACTACCCCTGGTCAAAAGGCCCCAACAACAGCCCAAAAATCGAAAAACACTGAAAAATCAGCACAATCCCATGCCATCCATGCCCTCCATGATGTTTAAATTCAAGACACCCCACAGAAAGACTAGGCCCATGCACCACTCACTACCCCTGGGCCTAATGTATGAAAGCTAGGCAAAATGGATGCAGGCCTGAGAACACTGCCTGAATTCAAAATGGCCCCTTGCCTCCCAGCACATGGCCAGGGCCTGCCTGTACCAGCACTCTAAATGGCCCCCACCCACATGGCCAGTCCCCATGAACACCCCAAAAAATCGAAAAACACAGAAAAATCAGCACAATCCCATGCCATCCATGCCCTACATGATGTTTAAATTCAAGACAACCCACAGAAAGACTAGGCCCATGCACCACGCACTACCCCTGGTCAAAAGGCCCCAACAACAGCCCAAAAAATCAAAAAACACAGAAAAATCAGCACAATCCCATGCCATCCATGCCCTCCATGATGTTTAAATTCAAGACACCCCACAGAAAGACTAGGCCCATGCACCACTCACTACCCCTGGTCAAAAGGCCCCAACAACAGCCCAAAAATCGAAAAACACTGAAATATCAGCACAATCCCATGCCATCCATGCCCTCCATGATGTTTAAATTCACGTCACCCCACAGAAAGACTAGGCCCATGCACCACTCACTACCCCTGGTCAAAAGGCACCAACAACAGCCCAAAAATTCCAAAATTGTAGTTGCAGCAACTGTAATGCTCCAAACAAACTTACTTGTGAAATTTCTAATCCAAAAGTGATCCAAAGAAAGTCAAAAAGGCCTCAAATGCAAATATCCAGCAGCATCCACAAAAAGTAATCCTTCAAGGTCAAGATCCGAATGAAAGTGACCAGCACATGAAGAAAGCACTGGGAGGAGCCTGCTGGACAGGAAGAGGAAGTTGGAGACTGTGGGGCACTTTCTTCCTCCCACCCCCCCCAAAATGGACTCCTTGCAAAAAAAAGTGCAGGCAAATGTCAATCTGAGGGGTTATTCTGATAAAAATCATCATTTTCAGAAGGTTTATGCTGCTTGCTGGTGGATTTCTTGTGCAGAATTGCAAATTCTGCATTTCGCGAGTGCAAGATTGTTGCTGCCCGCCGCATCTACGTGTTCGCAATTGCGAACTCTCGCGATGCGTGCTGTGCAAGGTGGCAAGCCGCGATTACGTAATCGCGGTCGCCAAACTCCCGCGGGACCCCGCAGCAAGATCCAAAATGGCGCAGCACTCGCAAAATATCGAGAAAAACAACTCGGCAAACGCTGAATGACGGTAAGTGAACGCCGCACGCCGCAATATTGTATCACCAAGAAAAAAAATCCGCTGCGTGCGAATTTGCGGATTTTCGGTAAATTCGTGAGAGTTTGCGGATTGTGAATTTACCGAAAATCCGCAAAATCCGCAAGCGGAAGGGATTTTCCGCCCATGCTTAGTCATGTAGTCTAATTAGGAGGGACATGATATCCAAAGGGATACCCTGATCTTTTAGGGCTGCCCACAATTTTGCGCGTGGCACCAGATCGAACGCTGATTTAAGATCAACGAAGGCTGCAAACAGCATACCCCCCCCCCCTAACAGCACTACTCGCCAATATATTAAAACAAATCCAAAAACTTGATCAACCGTACTGGTATGGCTGCGAAACCCGGCCTGGAGAGGCGATAGAACATCATTGGTTTCTATCCAGCCCTGAATACGCTGTAGTAAAAGCTTCGCCACCACCTTTTGTATGCATGCTATAAGGCTAATTGGCCTGTAATTTCCTGGGTCCGAGCACTCCCCCTTCTTAAAAATTGGGATAATCTCGGCGCCCTTCCAGGACTCCGGTATAGGTGAGCCCATAGCAATGCCATTTACTAAGAAGTGGATATAGGAAGCCCAAAGATCCTTGTCATGCATGAAGAGGCCTGCTGGAACTGAGTCTAAGCCTGGAGCTCTAGCTTTTGGGATGTTGTTCAGAATCTTAATAACATCTGTTCTGGTGAAGGAAAGATGATTTGTACCCTGGGTTATATTAGAAAAAACCTCACGCTCATCACCATCTTTGTCAGTAGACGCAAACTGGGATGCATAGTGAGAAACCCAGTCATTAGGCGAAACGTAATTAATAGGTTCGCCCCTTTTAACCCCCCCTCCCCATTTGACCATATCCCAAAAGGAGCACATTGATCTTTCACTACTGGCACTCAGCAACTCCCTCCAGTATTCTTTGTCCCAGTCACGTTTTACTTTATATTGGGTTTTTTATACATGACTCGGGCAGTCTTAATCCTAACTATGTCTTTGGTATTTACTGCATCTGATAGGGCCTTATACGCTGTTCTACAAGACTTGCCATACCATTGGTCTTCCTTCCTCAGTGGCCCACCCTGTTTTTTAGTCACCTTTTTAATGAAATGAAAAAAACATCTTAACTGATTTTTTTCATGGATTGGGCCAGTATTTGATACAATTTCCTCCACAGTGGAGTTGTTCTGAAGTTCCTCGATGGCCTAGAGAGCCAGATCCCTCATAGCAACAATATTTTCTTCATTCATTGCACAACTAGCCCATCTTACTCGTCTATAGTCGTTTGAGAGGGCTATTTCCAAACAATCATATTGGCCCTCGCTTTTAGATAATTCAAATAGCCTAAATGATAGGATGAATGGTCCGTGATCGCTCTCTACTCGTTCCACTATCCGCATATCCTCAATGCTAGCCCAATTCTCTTTATTAGTGAGGATATAATCTATACGGCTATGGGATGCACCATTGTTAAAGGTAGATACGCCCTGTTTGTCGGAACCCGTTCTTCCATTCGTGGCACGTAGGCCATGCTCGACACAAAGGACTTTAAGTTGCAGCGCGGCCTCTGTCCATCTTTTAATAGGTGGTATTATCAACTGAGGGAAATTCCAGATATAATCCTCTTCCACCGTGAGGTCTATGTCATAGCTGTCTAGAGGTTCGAAACAACAATTAAAATCTCCTGCTACAATAATATCACCCTTTGAGCGATAGCACTCAAGAAGAGCATCTAATTGGTCAACTGCTTCAGTGGATTTACCACAGGTAGCCCCCTGGAGTAAATATTAAAAACAAATAGGTCCTTATAATCAGGACATTTAAGTTTAATTAGCAAAATGTCTGGGCTATTAGTAGCCAACTGCAAAGTAGAATACCTACTATCCTGCTTTACCCATGTAAGTAGGCCTCCTTTTGGTCTCCCCCGCAAGCTAGGACTAGCCGGAATATAACAATTTAAATATCCTTGGTTAAATTCCGGGGTCACCTGCCATGTTTCCTGGAGAAGGATTATATCCCTGGTATCTAAAAAGCCTAGCCAATCCAGGGATGTTAATTTACTTCTCAGCCCTGCCACATTCCATGAGACCAGGGTGGGTACATGTGGATGGTTGGTACTGTTGGGTTGAACAGAGGAACCAGTGCCATCCTTGCCCTCTTTTGATGTAATATCCCCACAGTTGCTGACCTTTACTAATTCATGAATTGGGTCAGTACTACTCTTTGCTAAGCCATCAATCCCAAAGAAGATGGGATCCTCCGATGAAATATTTATCATGGGGCAATGTTCTATCACATTTCTGAGAGACCATAATTCCTCATGGTCCCCCTCCTTAACTAGAGGGAGTCAATCATTACAATCTAGAAAGATCTCAAATCTATTACTTAGTGGAAGAGTACTACTTAAGGGGACAGCCAGTGGCAAGCCCTGGCCCTTTGTATATATTCCTGATTCAGAACGTGGGAGATAAAAGTAGCCCAATGGAAGGACATTTACAGAGTCCTGATGAATCCTAAACGATCCAGTCTGCCTAAGAATAAGTCTGACCAATTCTGGTGAACCAAAATTTACGATAACACAGTCCCCCTGCATTCCCTTGTTTGAGTGACCCAACCAAGATACTCTGCGAACCATCTTGAAATTGGCATACAAGTGTTCTCCCAAAACTGTTTTGATACTCAGGTAGTGTAGGGCCTTATTTTTCAGCGATGACCAGTGCTCTACCTCACCTTCTGGAAGCTTGGGGACATTAGCCAAAATGACAGTATAGGGACAAGCCTCCGGGGGTAAATGAAGAATAGCTTCCCTTGAGAAATTATTCACATTTGGAAATAATCTCCCACTCGGGCCCTTGGGGGGAGACTTAGCTGGGGATTAATGGTTGGTGTAACTAAAGGAAGATCCAGGGCTACGGGGACATTAGTGCTAATGATCTTTGAACTTCCTGGGTCCTTGGGCTTTAAACCTACAGGAGCAGGAATGTTAGCAGTTAATGCTGATATTTTCTGAGCCCCTTTGTTGGGCAGGCGATCGTTTCTAAGATGATTTTCCATTAAATCCAGCCTACATTCTATCATCTCAAGTTTCTTCATTACTGGACGAAGAAGGGATCCAAATAGCTCCTCCATGCGCCCAATCAGATCGGACATGGTTCCTTCAATGGGGCCATTTGAAGGAAGGGACTGTGTATCAGGCCTGGGATTGGGCACTGGGCGAAACATTTGAGGGATAGAGTTTTCTAGATTTTCACCTGACCCAGTTGCAGAATTTTTGTTTTTTGCTAACTTTGCTTGTTGGCGGCTACCCTTCGGGGGGACCTGAGCTTTTCTCTTCATAGGTTGATCTTTCTTTCTAGCCCCGGGAGGTAGTCGTGACTGCCTAGTACGTGTGGTGGGAGGGGAGGGTGAGGGGCTAGGTGTAGGTGAGCCATCTGAGTTTGAAATTTGCAAAACTGCCACACTGTCGTCCAAGGAGGGCGGTACCAGCACCTGTGGGTACTCAGGGTTAGGACATATATTATCGGAAACATCTGGGGCCACGGCTAAATCAGGGTTAGAATTTAGACATTGTAATGGCTCTAGCGAGAGTCTCCTCTCTACTAGTGCTATCTCCTTATTAATTTCCACTTCAGCCTGTTTGAGAAATGCATCCATTGTCCTAACACCACCACCACCCCTTCGAATAATTTTGGTCATTGTTCGCGGGATAGGAACCGCCTTCAAAATCCAGAATAATATACCCCTCTACCCCAAATTAGTGCAGACGAATGAAACTCTGAAGTGAACACCAATACTGATGAATCATAGATGTCACGAAGTTAGGGGAGTGGAGTTGTTCTGAAGTTCCTCGATGGCCTAGAGAGCCAGATCCCTCATAGCAACAATACTTTCTTCATTCATTGCACAACTAGCCCATCTTACTCGTCTATAGTCGTTTGAGAGGGCTATTTCCAAACAATCATATTGGCCCTCGCTTTTAGATAATTCAAATAGCCTAAATGATAGGATGAATGGGCCGTGATCGCTCTCTACTCGTTCCACTATCCGCATATCCTCAATGATAGCCCAATTCTCTTTATTAGTGAGGATATAATCTATACGGCTATGGGATGCACCATTGTTAAAGGTAGATGCGCCCTGTTTGTCGGAACCCGTTCTTGCATTCGTGGCACGTAGGCCATGCTCGACACAAAGGACTTTAAGTTGCAGCGCGGCCTCAGTCCATCTTTTAATAGGTGGTATTATCAACTGAGGGAAATTCCAGATATAATCCTCTTCCACCGTGAGGTCTATGTCATAGCTGTCTAGAGGTTCGAAACAACAATTAAAATCTCCTGCTACAATAATATCACCCTTTGAGCGATAGCACTCAAGAAGATCATCTAATTGATCAACTGCTTCAGTGGATTTACCACAGGTAGCCCCCTGGAGTAAATATTAAAAACAAATAGGTCCTTATAATCAGGACATTTAAGTTTAATTAGCAAAATGTCTGGGCTATTAGTAGCCAACTGCAAAGTAGAATACCTACTATCCTGCTTTACCCATGTAAGTAGGCCTCCTTTTGGTCTCCCCCGCAAGCTAGGACTAGCCGGAATATAACAATTTAAATATCCTTGCTTAAATTCCGGGGTCACCTGCCATGTTTCCTGGAGAAGGATTATATCCCTGGTATCTAAAAAGCCTAGCCAATCCAGGGATGTTAATTTACTTCTCAGCCCTGCCACATTCCATGAGACCAGGGTGGGTACATGTGGATGGTTGGTACTGTTGGGTTGAACAGAGGAACCAGTGCCATCCTTGCCCTCCTTTGATGTAATATCCCCACAGTTGCTGACCTTTACTAATTCATGAATTGGGTCAGTACTACTCTTTGCTAAGCCATCAATCCCAAAGAAGATGGGATCCTCCGATGAAATATTTATCATGGGGCAATGTTCTTTCACATTTCTGAGAGACCATAATTCCTCATGGTCCCCCTCCTTAACTAGAGGGAGTCAATCATTACAATCTAGAAAGATCTCAAATCTATTACTTAGTGGAAGAGTACTACTTAAGGGGACAGCCAGTGGCAAGCCCTGGCCCTTTGTATATATTCCTGATTCAGAACGTGGGAGATAAAAGTAGCCCAATGGAAGGACATTTACAGAGTCCTGATGAATCCTAAACGATCCAGTCTGCCTAAGAATAAGTCTGACCAATTCGGGTGAACCAAAATTTACGATAACACAGTCCCCCTGCATTCCCTTGTTTGAGTGACCCAACCAAGATACTCTGCGAACCATCTTGAAATTGGCATACAAGTGTTCTCCCAAAACTGTTTTGATACTCAGGTAGTGTAGGGCCTTATTTTTCAGCGATGACCAGTGCTCTACCTCACCTTCTGGAAGCTTGGGGACATTAGCCAAAATGACAGTATAGGGACAAGCCTCCGGGGGTAAATGAAGAATAGCTTCCCTTGAGAAATTATTCACATTTGGAAATAATCTCCCACTCTGGCCCTTGGGGGGGGAGACTTAGCTGGGGATTAATGGTTGGTGTAACTAAAGGAAGATCCAGGGCTATGGGGACATTAGTGCTAATGATCTTTGAACTTCCTGGGTCCTTGGGCTTTAAACCTACAGGAGCAGGAATGTTAGCAGTTAATGCTGATATTTTCTGAGCCCCTTTGTTGGGCAGGCAATCGTTTCTAAGATGATTTTCCATTAAATCCAGCCTACATTCTATCATCTCAAGTTTCTTCATTACTGGACGAAGAAGGGATCCAAATAGCTCCTCCATGCGCCCAATCAGATCGGACATGGTTCCTTCAATGGGTCCTTTTGAAGGAAGGGACTGTGTATCAGACCTGGGATTGAGCACTGGGCGAAACATTTGAGGGATAGAGTTTTCTAGATTTTCACCTGACCCAGTTGCAGAATTTTTGTTTTTTGCTAACTTTGCTTGTTGGCGGCTACCCTTCGGGGGGACCTGAGCTTTTCTCTTCATAGGTTGATCTTTCTTTCTAGCCCCGGGAGGTAGTCGTGACTGCCTAGTACGTGTGGTGGGAGGGGAGGGTGAGGGGCTAGGTGTAGGTGAGCCATCTGAGTTTGAAATTTGCAAAACTGCCACACTGTCGTCCAAGGAGGGCGGTACCAGCACCTGTGGGTACTCAGGGTTAGGACATATATTATCGGAAGCATCTGGGGCCACGGCTAAATCAGGGTTAGAATTTAGACATTGTAATGGCTCTAGCGAGAGTCTCCTCTCTACTAGTGCTATCTCCTTATTAATTTCCACTTCAGCCTGTTTGAGAAATGCATCCATTTTCCTAACACCACCACCACCCCTTCGAATAATTTTGGTCATTGTTCGCGGGATAGGAACCGCCTTCAAAATCCAGAATAATATACCCCTCTACCCCAAATTAGTGCAGACGAATGAAACTCTGAAGTGAACACCAATACTGATGAATCATAGATGTCACGAAGTTAGGGGAGTGGAGTTGTTCTGAAGTTCCTCGATGGCCTAGAGAGCCAGATCCCTCATAGCAACAATACTTTCTTCATTCATTGCACAACTAGCCCATCTTACTCGTCTATAGTCGTTTGAGAGGGCTATTTCCAAACAATCATATTGGCCCTCGCTTTTAGATAATTCAAATAGCCTAAATGATAGGATGAATGGGCCGTGATCGCTCTCTACTCGTTCCACTATCCGCATATCCTCAATGATAGCCCAATTCTCTTTATTAGTGAGGATATAATCTATACGGCTATGGGATGCACCATTGTTAAAGGTAGATGCGCCCTGTTTGTCGGAACCCGTTCTTGCATTCGTGGCACGTAGGCCATGCTCGACACAAAGGACTTTAAGTTGCAGCGCGGCCTCAGTCCATCTTTTAATAGGTGGTATTATCAACTGAGGGAAATTCCAGATATAATCCTCTTCCACCGTGAGGTCTATGTCATAGCTGTCTAGAGGTTCGAAACAACAATTAAAATCTCCTGCTACAATAATATCACCCTTTGAGCGATAGCACTCAAGAAGAGCATCTAATTGGTCAACTGCTTCAGTGGATTTACCACAGGTAGCCCCCTGGAGTAAATATTAAAAACAAATAGGTCCTTATAATCAGGACATTTAAGTTTAATTAGCAAAATGTCTGGGCTATTAGTAGCCAACTGCAAAGTAGAATACCTACTATCCTGCTTTACCCATGTAAGTAGGCCTCCTTTTGGTCTCCCCCGCAAGCTAGGACTAGCCGGAATATAACAATTTAAATATCCTTGCTTAAATTCCGGGGTCACCTGCCATGTTTTCTGGAGAAGGATTATATCCCTGGTATCTAAAAAGCCTAGCCAATCCAGGGATGTTAATTTACTTCTCAGCCCTGCCACATTCCATGAGACCAGGGTGGGTACATGTGGATGGTTGGTACTGTTGGGTTGAACAGAGGAACCAGTGCCATCCTTGCCCTCCTTTGATGTAATATCCCCACAGTTGCTGACCTTTACTAATTCATGAATTGGGTCAGTACTACTCTTTGCTAAGCCATCAATCCCAAAGAAGATGGGATCCTCTGATGAAATATTTATCATGGGGCAATGTTCTATCACATTTCTGAGAGACCATAATTCCTCATGGTCCCCCTCCTTAACTAGAGGGAGTCAATCATTACAATCTAGAAAGATCTCAAATCTATTACTTAGTGGAAGAGTACTACTTAAGGGGACAGCCAGTGGCAAGCCCGGGCCCTTTGTATATATTCCTGATTCAGAACGTGGGAGATAAAAGTAGCCCAATGGAAGGACATTTACAGAGTCCTGATGAATCCTAAACGATCCAGTCTGCCTAAGAATAAGTCTGACCAATTCTGGTGAACCAAAATTTACGATAACACAGTCCCCCTGCATTCCCTTGTTTGAGTGACCCAACCAAGATACTCTGCGAACCATCTTGAAATTGGCATACAAGTGTTCTCCCAAAACTGTTTTGATACTCAGGTAGTGTAGGGCCTTATTTTTCAGCGATGACCAGTGCTCTACCTCACCTTCTGGAAGCTTGGGGACATTAGCCAAAATGACAGTATAGGGACAAGCCTACGGGGGTAAATGAAGAATAGCTTCCCTTGAGAAATTATTCACATTTGGAAATAATCTCCCACTCGGGCCCATGGGGGGAGACTTAGCTGGGGATTAATGGTTGGTGTAACTAAAGGAAGATCCAGGGCTACGGGGACATTAGTGCTAATGATCTTTGAACTTCCTGGGTCCTTGGGCTTTAAACCTACAGGAGCAGGAATGTTAGCAGTTAATGCTGATATTTTCTGAGCCCCTTTGTTGGGCAGGCGATCGTTTCTAAGATGATTTTCCATTAAATCCAGCCTACATTCTATCATCTCAAGTTTCTTCATTACTGGACGAAGAAGGGATCCAAATAGCTCCTCCATGCGCCCAATCAGATCGGACATGGTTCCTTCAATGGGGCCATTTGAAGGAAGGGACTGTGTATCAGACCTGGGATTGGGCACTGGGCGAAACATTTGAGGGATAGAGTTTTCTAGATTTTCACCTGACCCAGTTGCAGAATTTTTGTTTTTTGCTAACTTTGCTTGTTGGCGGCTACCCTTCGGGGGACCTGAGCTTTTCTCTTCATAGGTTGATCTTTCTTTCTAGCCCCGGGAGGTAGTCGTGACTGCCTAGTACGTGTGGTGGGAGGGGAGGGTGAGGGGATAGGTGTAGGTGAGCCATCTGAGTTTGAAATTTGCAAAACTGCCACACTGTCGTCCAAGGAGGGCGGTACCAGCACCTGTGGGTACTCAGGGTTAGGACATATATTATCGGAAACATCTGGGGCCACGGCTAAATCAGGGTTAGAATTTAGACATTGTAATGGCTCTAGCGAGAGTCTCCTCTCTACTAGTGCTATCTCCTTATTAATTTCCACTTCCGCCTGTTTGAGAAATGCATCCATTGTCCTTACACCACCACCACCCCTTCGAATAATTTTGGTCATTGTTCGCGGGATAGGAACCGCCTTCAAAATCCAGAATAATATACCCCTCTACCCCAAATTAGTGCAGACGAATGAAACTCTGAAGTGAACACCAATACTGATGAATCATAGATGTCACGAAGTTAGGGGAGTGGCCCGTCCCGTCCGCCTCCGTCCCCGGACGGCCACAGACGGCCCTCCCTTTGCCCGGACTTTGCCCGGCTGTGCCCGGGCACGCCCCGCAACGCGGGAACTCTGACTCCTTTTAGAGCGCCGGCTGGCGCGGAATCCTTGTTGGCGGAGTCAGCCGCGGGGAGTGCTGGGCATTGTGGTCTCCCCCCTCGGCGGCCGCGCACGGATGGCAGGGTGCAGCAGTGGCGTGGGAGACCAACAAAAAGCCACTGAGTGTTTCTACGCGTCCCTCCCAGCCCTGTTGCTCCGCAAAGACACCACCACAGAGGCACCAGTCACAGGAAGGGTCCCAGGTAAGAAGGGCTGGTCCGTCGGTAAGGGAGTTCTGTATTTACATGTAAAAAAACAAATTAGAATACTTCCTTGATTCTTTTACGTTTCAAAACTTATCTTTATTAGTTTCTTTTTAATTTGCCATATAAACAGTTTTTTTCATATTCCACGACACATAGAAGTCAGCAATGCAAAGTATTCTTTCAACACACTTTCTAGAACATTCTACAACCCATGCAGGTTAAAAGTTCATCAATTTTTTAAAACCTAATGATTTATTTGCAAGATTTTCTCAAACATTTAACGGCACGTGCAGGTTAAAAGTTTACGATGGTTTTAAGTTCGAACAGTGCCTTCTAAATTCATATGCATCTTACTTAACATAAAAAAAAACTAGAAATTTTCTGAAAAAACAAAGATTACACGGACGGTATAGTTAGACTCAGATTTCACTCCTACACAACTAGTGAAATTCAGCAGTTACAGTTACCTGAGCTAATTATAACGTACGCCCCCGCAATGTACCACTAATGACCTCAGACATTACATCATTCATGACATGGTCAGTTACATCACTCAAGACATCTCAAATGAGCTGTGAATGGAATGGAACTATAATCACTAGAACATTATTTAGGGATAGTGTGTGTATAGAAACACCTTTTCTTTTCTTTCATGTAAGAACCATTATATTATGCAAAGTGTCCAGATTAATATAGCCGATAGCCTTTGCATTTAAAAGTAATGTGTAGTCCATTGTTTATGTTGATGTTTGTGATCCTAAGTATGTTTATTATGAATAAGTCACTTTGACGAAAATATATGGAAAGATATGCTGAAATGACATTGTGTGCATATTAACACTTGTTTTCTTTTCTTTATTGTATCAATTCCTGAATTTTCACATCGTGACCAGGCCAATATGGCCACCAGCTTTTTGGATTAAAGTAATATGTAGTCCTTTGTTAATGTTGGCAACTTTAGGCATTTGTACATTGAAATAAGAATGCTATAATGACATCTTGTATCGTTATCAAGGTTCGGACGAGCCGAAACGCGTGGATCTTGTCCTTTGCAGATTAAATACTTCCAAACTACAACCTGAGTGCTGATTCCTTCCTTGTAAGAGTGAGAGGAGATTCAATACATATATATAAAATTCACTGAAAAAACACACAAGTTTCAGGGACATGATAGCTAGAAATTAGCATTTAAAAAACCTCAGAAATTCACTGAAAAAACCACAGGTTTCATGGATGTCATAGTTAGTTGGACATTTCCCTCGTACAAAACAAGAGAAATTCGGCCAGTATAGTTAGTTGTGCTAACTATAACTCTCACCCCCGCAATACACTGTTGATGACATCACATATTACATCACTATGACATGGTCAGTGACATCACTGATGACTTCACTGATGACATCTCAAATGACATCACTGCTGACATCATCCATGTGATAATATGATGCACCTCTGCACACCCTAAAATACAGACTACCATTCTTGAAACCATAGACACACCAATACTAGTACAGCTACAATATTCTGTGCACTATGCATGCAGACCTCTAACCAGCTACATACTATTGATATGCTCTTCTAAATACCCAGTTAGTACCTATGCAGTCTAGGAATCCTTCTGTCTGTCCCATGCACTTCTCCATTCAGTTATCCATCACTATCTACGTATCCTTTCACTCAACCAATACCTAAGCACTTATAAATTCAGCATGCACTTCTTTGCAACACTGAAATTACTCCAGTTACTAGTCGTATACTTAAGGAATGGCATAGTCACTAACACAAGTGCAGGTAAAATATTTCGCACACTATTCATGAACACCTCTAACCAGCAACAAACTATTGATATGCTCTTCTAAATACCCAGTTAGTACCTGTGCAGTGTAGGAATCCTCCTGCCTGTCCCAAGCATTTCCAATCACCCATCCAGCACTATCTACTTATCCTATTACTCCACCAATACCTAAGCACTTATAAATTCACTATACACTCTATTTGAAATACTGTAATTATTCTAGTTACTAGTCATGAACTTATGGAATGGCCTAGCTACTGACACAAGTACAGCTTTAATATGTTATGCACTATCCAAGAAGACCTCTAACTAGCTACATACTATTGATACACTCTTCTAAATACCCAGTTAGTACTCATGCAGTGTAGGAATCGTCCAGTTTGTCCCATTCATTTCTTTAACCACTTATCTACCACTATCTACTTATCCTATCACTCCATCAATACGTAAGCACTTATAAGTTAAGTGTTCACTCTGTTTGCAGCACTGTCATCATTCCAGTTACTCATGGTATTCTTATAAAATGACCTAGGCACCAACACAATTACACATAAAATATTCTGTGCATAATCCCTACAAATCTCTAAGCAGATACATACTATTTGTCCACTCCATTAAATACTGAAGTAGTACCTATGCAGCGTAGCATACCTCCTGTCAGTCTCATGAAATTCTTCAATCACCCATCCAGTACTATGTTCATATTGTACCAGTCTGTCAAAACCTAAGCACTTATGGGGCAGATTTACAAGCACCCTGCGCCACCAGTACGTCACTTTTTGTAATGTAGTGATGGCACCAGGCACTCCTTCATATTTATAAGGAGAGAAAAAACAACCCTACATGGTATTTCCTCTCCTTGTAAATACGACCCCTTCTTACACAGAACTTTGCGTTGAAGGGGCGTTCCATAGGTGTTGCTGTGGGTGTTCCCTCACAACACCATACAACGAGACACATCTCCAGATTTATGAGAAATCGTAAATCTGGAGATGTGTGTGAATGCTGCGCCATCCTAGAGTTGGTGTAGCAAGGCGCAACGAGGAGAATTGTTTTCCTTTCTCCTCATTTTTTTTCCTCTTTCAATGCATGCTGCATTCCACAGCATACATTGAAAGAGGAAAATGCCTTTACTGATTGTTTTTGTGCAGGAAGATGTCCCTTCCTGCACAAAAACAATCTCCGCAGGCATGACACAGGCACCCTTGCACCATGGTGCAAGGATGTCTGTGTCATGCGGAGATTGTTTGTCACCGCATGGCTGAAGTTTGTGCAGCAGTGCAGAGGGAAGCAGAGAGTTGCAACATATTCATGTACATATGTCACATTCCTGTGCTTCGGAAGTGCCATAGGGCAGTGCAGCTAAAGAGCTTGCAGTGTCACGCTGCAATACTTCCTCATTAATCTTCACCTATAAATTCACCATACACTACTAATGCATTCTTTCAGTCAATCATGCTGTATACATATATTCAACCAAACGTTCACACACTACCTTGCAATTATAGTTCTTTCTTTAACCCGTTTACCGCGGCCCGATTTTCCCGCAGTGCGGCACTTCCGCAAAACGGGCGGGCCGCTTCGGCCATTGGCCGTTGGCAGCACTGGGGAGGTAGTGCTGCCGTCGGCCAAGGAAAGGGTTAACCAGATAAGGTAGTTCTAATAAGAACTTTTTTTTTTTTTCTTTTGTATTTTTTTTTTACAATTGTGAATTTTTTGGGGTCTTTTTTCAAAAAATTAACAACAAAAAAACCTGAATAAAACAGGAAACCTTTGGAATTACTTATCATTCCCAAAACAACAACAAAAATTAATAACAGTGGTTGCTTTGCGCAGCACAAACTGCATCCACCGACTGCTCACCAAAGCATAAAAGTTTCTTACACTTAAGGCAGTGTTGCTTGAGAAAGGCGAATTATGTCCATTGCAGGTGTTCCAGAGGACGCTCCAGACGTGCTTGCCACAGCGGGTGAGGGGTTCAAAGCAGCTCGCCTCATTTCCTCCCGAGCAAGATTGAGAGGATGTGTGGTCTGGAGATGCTTGTACATGGAAGCAGTGCCACAAGAGTATTTTTTTCACTTCCTCTTGACAGGACTCGGTCACAAATTTTGCACGTCACCTTTCTCACATTTACTTTCTTCTCTCCAGGTGGAAAAGTGAAGAATTTCCACACGACAGAGTCCGGCCTCTGTGGACGTGGTGCCTCCTGCAAGAATTCTTCTTCAGAAGATACTTTGTCCTGCTGCTGCTGCTATCCAGATGCCATTTTGTGTGAAAAACACCCAAAAAAGCAAGCAAAATGGGTTCTTGTAGGAAAAGAGATGTCTCTCTAAAGATGCTTCAACAAGAATGATTAAAGTGATTAAAATGATTTAAATGATTTAAATGATTAAAACCTTTCAATCTAGATGGAGCCTTGACCGCACTATTCTCCAGGATGAGGAGGTGATAGCGACTCTGACTAGAGAAACAGAAGAGTTTTTCCATTTTAATCTAGGGTCAACCTCACTTGGAACTATCTGGGATGCCTACAAAGCATTTCTTAGAGACAGACTAGGGACAATAGCGGCCGGAAGAAGGCGGGGTTTCTATGAAGAGGTGTCAGAATTAGAGAAACAAATCCTGTTTTTTGAGAAAGATTTGTCAGACTCTGCCATAGAGGAAGAAGCTAGGGTGAATTTATTGCAAAAACTACAGGCGGTAAAAGCTAGCCTTGCAACAACTTTGCATGAAAGGGTGAGAAAGAAATGGGACGCAAGCAAGCTGGCTCATTTTGAATACAGCGAAGCCTGTAGTAAATTGTTGGCTTGGAAGGCGAGAAAAGAGCAGGGGAGGAACAGAATCGATCAGCTCAAGTGTGACAGCACAGATGTTCTTATTCGGGAGGATGAGGAGATTGAGCAAGTCTTTCATAAATATTACTGTAAGGTGTATCCGGAAGATCAAAACCCCTCTCAAGACAAAATTGAAGCTTGGTTAGGTCAGAACTCAGGAGAGTCCCTCAAGGATGAGAAAAGCAGGTGTTTAAACCAGGCAATTGGGGAAGAAGAAATCGACTTGGTATTAAGACAAGGAAAGAAAGGGAAGGCTCCAGGCCCCGACGGCTTGCCTCTGGAGGTCTACAAAGCCCTGGCTGACACATTAAAACCTATACTCTTAGAAATGTTTAATGATTTTTTCATTAATGGGGCAGAAATGCCTGCTTCATGGATGAGGCAAATATTTCCCTAATTCTGAAGCCCGGCGAAAATCCAACTAATTGCGAATCATATCGGCCAATATCCTTCTTAAATTGCGACTATAAGATCTTTGCTAAGATATTGGCTGATAGACTGAACGGTCCCATGGCATATCTGACCAAACGGTTTTATCCAGGGGGAGGTCCCTAAAGGAGCTTACTTTTTCTTTGATAGGGTCGATAGACCTCGCTTCTACTTATGGGCTCCCACTTGCGGTCATAGCTTTGGATGCTACTAAAGCTTTTGACCAGGTTAAGTGGACCTTTTTGCAGGTCGTGGTAAAGGCTGCCAACCTGGGTCAGAACTTTAGTAGAGCATTGAAAGCAATATATAGTGTACCAAAAGCTAGATTACTGATTAACGGCTCCTTGACGGCACCGGTCCTTATTGGTAGAGGCACTAGGCAGGGGTGCCCTTTATCTCCACTCGTTTAATTTATATATAGAGCCCCTGGCCAGAAAACTAAGGGAGGACCTTGAGATTATACCGTTACAATTTCAGGGCTGGAGCAGGAAACTAGGCTTATACGCGGATGATTTTCTTATTTATTCATCGAACCTTCATGATACCTTAAGCCGAATTATGATAATTACAGCTGATTTTAGGAAAGTATCAGGATATGATATAAATTAAAGCAAGACCGAAATCATGGTTTGGAATGTAGAGCCAGGGGAAGTTGTTAAAAAAGAAGTAATGAGATATCTGGGGGTTATGATTCCGCAGAATATTTCTAAACTTACAAAAATACATTTTGAAAAGGCAAAAAAAGAGATTAGTGTGCTTTTAAAACTTTGGGAACATCTCCAACTCACTCTATTGGGACGGGTCAATCTAATAAAAATTCTGATCCTCCCAAAGTTAACATTCCTGTTCGATTCTATTCCGCTCCCCTTTGAGAGTGATATGCTGAAAAAACTGCAAGGCCAGATCATCAGTTTTATTTGGTCAAGCAAAGGCCAAAGAATAGCTTGGAAAAAATTAAGAAGGAGGGTGGTGATAGGTGGCTTAGCTCTGCCAGACCTGCTTTTTTATTCTTGGGCCTTTCTATTAAAGAACGGGAAAATGGTATTAAATACACCCACACTATCTGAAATAAATCGGGAGACTTCTGGGAGTCATGACAGTACAGGAGTTGGGAGGCAGCCAGGGCTTTATGTTCAAGTATGCAGACCTCAAGTATTTCAAGAAGGTAAGGCTGAAGACTTTGAGGGGCCTTGCCGAAACCTGGTATAGGGTCAGGAAAGCACTTAAATAACATATTAGTGTTCTATGGCCCCTATCTGGGACTCACCAGGATCACCGCAGTGGCCAAAAGGCGCTTTGGCCAAACCTTTGAGAGAGGCAGGTCTAATGAACTGGAATGATATCACAATTGACACGCAATTAATTAGCTGGGAGATGTGCAATCTTTTATCCGGTCGACAAATATCCAGATTTCAATATTTACAAATGCGGAGCTGGTTCCAAGATTCACGTGTTGGGATAGGAAATATGAATGAATTAGAGGGCTGACTTCTGGATGAGTCACCTAATAAGTAAGAGTTGGTGACGATTTATTGGCTGCTGGTCGAGCTGGAAGATGGAGACTTCACACTACCTAGGGAATTATGGGGAAGATGCTTGCCGGAGTCTTCACTGGACAATAAATGGCAAGTATCAATGTCTACGCTTTTTAAAATTGTAAAACCTGCACACCTAAGAAGAAATCACCTTTTCTCCCTTCACAGAGCGTACTGGTCGCCACAGAGGCTGTCAAATTTCGTGAGAGGAGGTGATGTGGCTTGCCCAAAGTGTGGTAGAGATCCAGCTCTTCTGGACTGATGTGAGTAAGGCATTGTCCTCTATGTTGGGGTCTGACATTAAAGTAAGCGTTCTCTCTATAATTTTTGGCTATGAAGAATCGCTTACAGGGTATACAGAAGATAAGTCAAGGCTGTTCTTTTATTCTATGTTACTGGCATGCAGGGAAATTGGTAAACAATGGATATCGGTCTCCCCTCCCAGTTTCCAGGACTGGTTGTCTTCTGTTAAGTATGTGGCCAGTCTAGATATGAAGGTTTTAAGAAGCATAATTTCTGGTCCCCAGTTTTTAAGTGGTGTGAGCAACAAACAAATGCTGTTGTCCAATGATTATGCCCTATCCGCCCAGTGCGGCTGGTTTGCCGGAGGGGAGTCGAGGATAAAAGGCTAAGCTTCTTTGACCAGGGCGGATATGACTTCGAAGCGGGCGCCCCCTCTCTCTTCTTCCCCCACTTCCTGCACAAATGTACAAAAGGGCGCATTTCCCTCCATTACACTGGGGTAAGTGAAATGGTTGTCTTTTTCTTTGGTAGAGGCAAATGAGGACAGAGAAAAATTAAAAAATGTTTTTAAAAAGAATGATTAAAATAGGTGGGGTACTTTAATAGTTACAGTGGGAAATGTTATGAACCAATGCAATCTTTTTTTTTTAGGTCACTCTGCGCTCATGAAGCACGCACCCGACCCGACTTAGCAAAAATATATTTAAAAATAATATAAGTTTATTATAAGTACAAATATATTGTTTTTATGAATATCCTAGATAATCTCTTGCCCTAATATGTATATTTAAGACACATACATATTATTTTAGAACATAAAAAATGTTTGCGGGAGTCGCGCACCCAACACGCCCCCTGCAAGTATATAATATCATGCAGGACCCGCCACCTCACAAGCGTCACATACTGTAATGCGCATGTGTCGCAAACGCGCGGGAACAGGAGTTGCGGACTGGTTGCATACCAATAGCGCACATCACGTATTATTAAATGTATATAATGTAACTGAAAAACACGCAGCCGTCGCACACCGTACACGGATCCTTCATGGCTTTTCTAAAATGGTGGCTAGAATCCGCGCACCCAACGTGATGTGTACGCTTAGGGTGCGCGTTTTCGAAAAAAAATTGAAAAAAATAGAAATTCCTCCGTTATAGTTAGTTCTGCTAACTATAACTCGCGCACCCGCAATGCACTGCTGATGATGTCACATATTACATCATTCATGACATGGTCAGTGACATCACTGATGACATCTCAAATGACATTACTGATGACATCACTGATGACATCATCCATGTGACAATCTGATACACCTCATCATACACTAGTATAACCTTTCATCACTCACTGTAAAATACAGAGTACCATATTTGAAACCATTGACACACCAATACCATTACTGCATACCCACTCACTGATTCCTAAGTCTACACACACAACTACCCATTCAATCACAGAATCACTTATGCATGCAGTCACTAATTAATAGATGTGAAAAACAAGGGTACCCTGTAAGACTGATAGTGATAACCCCTAGGTCAGGGAACGGGTACTGTGTAGGTATCAACCTAGGCGGTCATGAACAACACTTGCCCACATGAATAGTGTTTAAGACACGAGAACCCACTTCCGTAGTCAAGGCAGATTGTTTATTATAAAAATTCATACACAAACTAAACCACAATAATTTTATATATAAAACAGGGCATGTAGAAACATACAATGAATATAAGCAATGAAGTAAAAAGACATGAACACACTTTTTATACAATAATCATAAATTTCATAAAAACATAATAATAATTCCTTAGTCAAATATTAATAAATGTGTTGTCGACGCGCGTTTCGGCAACCAGCGCCTTTTTCAAGACAGACAAAATTTCAGTAACTTTAAGGAACCAATATGGCATCTGGAACTATAACATTATTTCTTTTCAAATGAGCACTGAAGTCCACTTTAATTATTCTCCCCTCATTTTGAGGGTAAAAACTTGCTAATTATTTTAGGGCACATATACTTTTAACCCACTTCTGTCATAGTGGTTCCTTAAAGTTACTGTAAGATGCTATATTATGATGTCAGTATAGATTGTGGTGTCTATTGATAAATATAATTTGTTCTCTTTCTTAGTTAAATTAATGAATGTATTCTTTTTGATCAGTAATTATGCTTTCATACTTAGGTACCTGAAATTTTGTCTGTCTTGAAGAAGGTGCTGGTCGCCGAAACGCGCGTTGACAACACATTTATTAATATTTGACTCAGGAATTATTATTATGTTTTTATGAAATTTATGATTATTGTATAAAAATTGTGTTCATGTCTTTTTACTTCATTGCTTATATTCATTGTATGTTTCTACATGCCCTGTTTTATATATAACATTATTGTGGTTTAGTTTGTGTATGAATTTTTATAATAAACAATCTGCCTTGACTACGGAAGTGGGTTCTCGTGTCTTAAACACTATTCATGTGGGCAAGTGTTGTTCATGACCGCCTAGGTTGATACCTACACAGTCAATAATTAATAGAACATTATCAAATGCACTTATACACATATATAGACATTGACACATCAGCAGTCATCTTAGTCGGTTATGCAGTCATCCTACTTACTCATGAAAAACATTAATCACACTTACATTTACTCACTTACACAATTATACACACAACACCTCATTTATTCAAACACATAGTAACTCATAGTTAATATGTTAAAAAATCACCATTTCAATTATACACTCATTCATATAGTTACTCTCACAATCACTGACTCTTACATATACTTATTTATATACACCAACTCTCACATACAATGCCTTTTATTTTTTTAACTTTGTTGAAGATGTACAACTTGAACATATATTCGCTCACCAACACACAAATAAATACACTCAGGCACCCAAACAACTGCTTTCACATGCACTCTTAAACCTATACACCTAGTCAATCAACCATTCACACATCTATGCATAGAGTTACACACACCCCATGCAACCACACACAAACTCAGTGTCCCATACAAATACTCACCCACCTAATCAATAACTAATATACACACTCATGCAGTTAGTGACCAACTGATGCAGCATGTTATACAACAGAGACAGTGATGCACACATTCACATAGTTTAGCTACTAATCCATGTATTAAGTGAGACACTTTTAATTACTCACTTAAACAGACAGTCAGACAGCTACTAAATCCTCCATCCAGACAGTTATATATACATCCACTCAATCTTCAATACAGATTGGTATATACATAATATATATTTAAATTACAAACTAAACCACATTCACAGGATGATGCCATCAGTGATGTCACTGACCATGTCATGAATGATGTAATATGTGACATCTTCAGCAGTGCATTGTGGGTGCGCGAGTTTTAGTTAGCAGAACTAACTATAACGGAGGAATTTCTATGGTTTTGTACGAGTGAAATGTCCAGCTACCTACAACATCCCTGAATCCTATGGTTTTTCCTGTGAATATCTAAGGTTTTTAAATGCTAATGTCTAACTATAACATCTCTGAAACCTATGTTTTGTTCATTGAAAATATATGTATACATTTTTTTTCTTTTTTTCAAAACCTGACGCCGAAGTACCAGAATTAGGGGACACACTCACAGAAAAGTTTCTCTTGCTTCTTTATTGTGAGTACAATTACACCCAACGCATTTCGTCTCTTCCTAAACCTTGATCAAACTTGGGACAAACTTACACTGATTAACCTTTCCGATGGACTCTTAAATGAGACGGAATTTAAGTTATTAAGTCTAGAATGATCCTTTTCCACTTACATTCCATGTCATCTAACAGCTAGTAAAATTGACCTCTATAAATTTGTATGTAACTTGAAATTACATATTTATATCATGCGTGATAAGAGGATTGATACCACAATTTGAACCTCGATAAACAAATCTAACCTACTAATTGCAGACAGTGAGACCATGGATACTTTGTAAGCTTTAAGCCATGAAATGTAACCAGTTGAAGATATCGATGTTTTTGAGATAAGCAGGCGCTGCTTTTTCTGCCGCTTGAGTAGATGTTCTACTTGAGCAGCAGCTTTCTCAATGTGAACGCTAGCGAAATGCTGGGTCCTCCTGCATTGAGAAATCTTGCAAGGAGGTGTTCTAGCGCTCGATTTTCTTGCTTGCACTCACCAAATTAAACGTGCAAGAAAAAACTCCACCATGCAGTTAGCAGAGTTTTCTGGAACTCTGCGCTCCAAACAGAGTGGGCAAATCTCAGCGAACTCCACCAGTGGAGCAGAGTTTTTTGCTCACCCCTAAGCCTTAATACATTTGGTCAATATTCAGTGTTTAAAATAAAATGGGCAAAGTCCATGATATTCCGACTGAAGAGGTGTGGACCCCCCTATCATTCTTAAATTTTTTGCTACATGTGTCGACTGTGGCTTCAGATATATGGGAATCTACATTACCTATTACAGAGAAATCGTCAAGGAAAAACATCTGGGCCCCAAATCAGTAAACATTAAAAGTCTTGGTATGTTTTACGGAATAAGCCATTTTGTGTCCCAAAGTCTTTTTTTGTTTGGATAGATTTGATACTTCATACACAATTATGGAAGGAAGTGTTCCTAAAATCTTGGTACCAAACCTACTTGGAAGGGTATACGATAAAGGATTTGTGCTAACAGATATTAGGAAGTATTATTCTCCCAAATAACATTGGTAAATACCTAAAACATAGGATTTTATCGGAATCTCAAAAATAGAGGATGCTTGGAGATGCGTGTGTCCCAAAACATTTGAAGAACTTAAGGAAGAGCATGATCTAGTGGAATAGCAATTAAATAAATATATTCAACTTAGATTTGCATTCGTCCCACATACCAGGGAGCTGGCTGATATGCAGAGGTGCTCCCTGTTGGAACATATGCTAATGTCCATTCCCCTGGAGAAGAAGAACTATCTCAAATGTAAAGACACTTAATAATACACTCAGTACGCTTGACTAGTGGAGAGATAGGTAGAAGAGAGATTTGGGGTTAATGAGACAAACGAGGAGGCGGCCAGCAGCTTTTCTAGGTCAATTGCTATATGATTTGGGTTTAGACTGGTGCAACTGAAAATCTTCCATCATGTATTTATAGTACACCAGATACATATGTATACATGTGGTAGTGCCTACAGCTCACAGTGCATGAGGGACTTTGGACTGGAATGCTCATTCTTTCCCATCATTTGGCAATGTTCTGTGATAGAGCGGTTCTAGAGAGCTGTATCGCAGTATCTGGCAAAGATCTGTGATGGTTCCTTTAAATGTTCCTTTATGACACTGGTCCTGGGTATATGAAATGATTTAATATCCTCAAAATATGTTTTTTTAAATCAGGATATCGGCCTAGTGGTTCCCAGGAAAGATGTGGCTGAAAAGTTGGTAGGGGAAGGTTGGAGAAGGTTGTCCAAGAAAGTAAGACTTGAGGGAAATATATGGATTGGGGCATGATGACAGAAAGAGTTGTCTGTAACGGTAGTAGATGCCCTCACAAAAATAAAAACATCTGGGGGAAGTGGCAATAGGCACACAGTAGTCTATAACTACCAAACCACTGTTCTGATAATATGAAGAGGGTTTACAGGTCCCCTTGCAATTTGCCCTGGCCTCGGTCTGCAACTGTTATTAATAACAATTTGGGGTATTTACATGGATTAACAGATATTGTTTCCAAATACTTTTCTATTAATATCTCAAGTCAGTTTACAGTGTATCATGTAAAGTTATACTTAAGTGTAGTGTTTATCACATGTACCATGTAATCACGTCTAGTGACATATTTCATGTTTATCTTATTGTGAAACAAATTTGCTGTTTTTACAATAGAAATCTTTTATTCATACGGGGCAGTCTGAATTACGGATACTAGACAAAATGTAGCAACAACATCCAGTTATGTTTAGGTAATCTCTAACAAATGCAGGAGAGTTGCATCATATAATACAGGGGTACTCATAGTACGGCCCAAGGACCCCCAGCGGCCCGACAAGCCTTCCCTGGCGGCCCGCGGACCTTGCAGACAATCGTACCTGTGCTTAAAAAAATTATGTATTCGTGTTAGCAAACACCGCCGCAGCAGCGCTTGACTAAGAGGACTCAGAGACTGATAATCACTGTTCCCCCGGCCCCCACAGAGCAGAGGCTTTGTTGTATTTCACCTCTTAGCGCCCCTGCATCTCCACTCTGACAATCACTGCTCCCCCGGCCCCCACAGAGCAGAGTGGAGTTGCAGGGGCGCTAAGAGGTGAAATACGACAAAGCCTCTGCTCTGTGGGGCCGGGCGAGCGGTGATTGTCAGAGTGGAGATGCAGGGGCGCTACAACAAAGCCAACAAAGCGTCAATAACATGTAAATGGTCTTTTAAAGGCCTGCAAAGTACTTTGGTGCGGCTGTCTGTGTGTGCGCGCTGAGGAAGCTGTCTCAGCCTGGGCTGAAAGCTGACACAGACAGACCACACACACAGTGAGATGACAGAGGGGGAGGGAGAGGGAGGGCAGGAGGGAGAGGGAGAGTAGGAGGAAGAGAGAGGGCAGGAGGGAGAGGGACGGCAGGAGTGAGAGAGAGAGGGCAGGAGGAAGAGGGAGGGCAGGAGGGAGCGAGAGAGGGCAGGAGGGAGAGAGATGGAGAGGGAGAGAGAGGGCAGGAGGGAGAGAGAGGGCAGGAGGGAGAGGGAGGGCAGGATGGAGAGGGAGGGCAGGAGGGAGAGAGAGGGCAGGAGGGCAGGAGGGAGAGGTCGGCAGGAGGGAGAGGGAGGGAGAGGGAGGGCAGGAGGAAGAGAGAGGGCAGGAGGGAGAGGGAGGGCAGGAGGGAGAGAGAGGGCAGGAGGAAGAGGAAGGGCAGGAGGGATAGAGAGAGGGCAGGAGGGAGAGAGAGATGGAGAGGGAGAGAGAGGGCAGGAGGGAGAGAGAGGGCAGGAGGGAGAGGGAGGGCAGGATAGAGAGGGAGGGCAGGAGGGAGAGAGAGGGCATGATAGAGATGGAGGGCAGGAGGGAGAGAGAGATGGAGAGGGAGGGCAGGAGGGAGAGAGAGGGCAGGAGGGAGAGAGAGATGGAGAGGGAGGGCAGGAGGGAGAGAGAGGGCAGGAGGGAGAGAGAGGGCAGGAGGGAGAGGGGGGCAGTAGGAAGAGAGAGATGGAGAGGGAGGGCAGGAGGGAGAGAGAGATGGAGAGGAGGGAGAGGGAGGGCAGGAGGGAGAGGGAGGGAAGGAGGGAAGGCAGGAGGGAGAGGGGGGAGGGAGAGAGAGGGAGGGCAGGAGGGAGAGGAAGGGAGGGAGAGGGAGGGCAGGATGGAGAGGGAGGGCAGGAGGGAGAGGGAGGGCAGGATGGAGAGGGAGGGCAGGAGGGAGAGGGAGGGAGAGGGAGGGCAGGGTGGAGAGGGAGGGCAGGATGGAGAGAGAGATGGAGAGGGAGGACAGGAGGGAGAGAGAGATGGAGAGGGAGGGCAGGAGGGAGAGAGAGAGATGTAGAGGGTGGGCAGGAGGGAGAGAGATGTATGTATGCTGGGTCTGGTGGCTCAGTGGATGAAGGCATTTGCTGCAGGGACCTGTGTGCAACCTCATGGTCACAAGTTTTCATTTTGCTATAGCCCCGCCCCTCCCCCTCTGACCCCGCCCCCACCAGTGCGGCCCTCGGCCCCAAACCACACTGTAAATTTGGCCCCCGAGAGAAAGTTTGTGAGTACCCATGATATAATACATAAATGTTTAGAAATAAAAAATAAGTAGACATGAACAATTAATAATGTTAATAATAATTCTAATAGAAGTCAGTTGGGTACGTGTGTTGCAAATAGTCAATTTTTTATGTCTGGTGTATGAGTTTGGTAGAGATGACGTTCAATGTCGGGGTCCGTGCATTCCACTTATCTCAAATGATGTAACTGTATCTGGGAGGGGGTTCGGTCCTCCAAACTTGTTAGAGGGGATCTGGATTTGAAGATTGCAGTTTTATGTTAGTGGTTCTCATAGAGTGCAAACTGCTACTCTTAATAAGCATCTTGGTGCTGAGAGCTAAAAAGATCACTGCACAACAGTAACTCTAAATCATTGTTAAGCAAAAAGCAAGGGTGTAAAGAGCCTTTCTGAAAGGAAGGTGTGAACAAATCTCTTTTAGCATGCGCAGTAACGTGTTTCAATTTTTTCCTGCTATATAGCTGAAAGCTCTGCCTCTGAACAGTGATTTTTTTTATTTTTTATTTATTGAACAGCAGGTAAAAAGAAACATTAGCCGGTGCAGTGCACGTCAAGAGCACCTATCTACATGAATGCATTGTACATCATTACATATTCCAACTGAGTACACATATGCCACAGGCCACACAGTAAGTAGTTTTAATGAGGAACAAAGAGAACACAGAGGGTGGGCGTAACCCAACTTGCTAAGGCTCATGATAATTCGAGACTTCCTGGTGCATAGGTGCTTCCTAGGGCCCCCTGTCTTGGTATTGGCCTGACGTCTTCTTTGCTAGGTACTGTGTTAGAGAACCCCAAATGTCCTTGGGTCGTGAAGTTCTGGGTCATAGTTTGCTATACATCTAGGCATGAGTAGGGGTCTTTCATCCATTCTGTTGTCATATGGGCTTTTCCACTGCCCCAGCACATGGCTACTTTCCATATTTTTAGTGCGAGACAAACATACATTTCCTTTTACTCTTTGGTACCCTTTTCACGTACCCCAACAATGCCTACAACGGATCCGCCACCAAGGACAAACCTATCATGTTGTTTGGAGTGTGGAAAAAAACAGCCCCAGGTGCATGCCATCTTAAAGAGTGTGTGTTTTCATGCCCACCCAATTTCGCCAGGGATATACATTTCTGTAAGAATTTGTAGTGAGCTAGTCTGTGCTAACCATTAATGTATACTTCCTTAGAGTGTTCACAGCAGTATACCCATTGTCCATCGGATAGGTCGCTTCCCAGGTCACACGATCATTGTGCCGTTGTCCAGCTAGGTTCTAATATCATATTCCCCATCAGTGCACCATTCATTATGGTGAATAGCTTTCTTGGGTGGGTCAAGTGGCCGCCATTGACAGCAGCCCCCAGTTCTTTGGCTCCCTTGGGGACATGGTGAATCTCTTTTTGATCATCTCTCATAATCTATAATAAAGGAACCCAGCTAGTGGTAATGCTATGCCCCTTTCCATGTTATCTGTCAGCGGGATAAAGTTACGGTCTGTATATACCCCCCTGTTGAAAGGAGTCCCCTGCCTCTCAGCCGTTTAGCAGCTAGAGGTTCAAATGAAATCTCAAGCTTAGGGTTCCTAGCTAGTTGCATATGCAGGGAGGATCTATTGTCTTTAGCAAGGCCGGACTGGGAACTCAAAGCAGCCCTGGCAATTTTGGCAGACCAGCGGGGGGCGCAAATGGGAAGCACTGCTGCTTTTGTTACGGGGGACCGATATTGCAGCACTGCTGCAAAACCAGCCCCCATCGCTGCAAAACCGGCCCCCACCCTTCCAGCCTCCTGGGGAAACACCTGACTCCCAGTTCAGCCCTGGTCTCTAGTAGGTAGTTTCCCCCAGCCCGTGCCACACACATACTGTGCAATTGAAGGTGTGTATTTCTTCTGACTCGGTCTTTCAATAGCACTGTGTTTAGCTCATTGGGCTCAAGAGCACACTCTCCAGCACCTATGTGTGGGACCTGTCAAAAGTTATGGAACCAATGTAAAGTGAATTATGCTTGTACTATTGAATAGTGTAAATTCCATCCCGCCATGCCAGTGGGACCACTGTATAGTGTTCCAGCTTATTCAAAGTTGCTTACCAGCTCATGCTAGTTTTATCATTAGCTACTAGAGGTGGTCACGAAATGCCTTATTAAGGGGTATAGGAATATTTTGAAACAAATATAGCATTTGAGGCAGAATAACTATTTTCCATAAATCTGACTCAATCCACCATAGTTAAGGGCAGTTCTGTCCATTTATCTTTGTTGGTAGCAATTTTATCCAAGGGTGTGACATATTTATTGCTAATGACAACAGACAACTCTCGATGGAACTGCACTCTGAGATGTCTGACCGGGGTGTCTTACCACCATAGTAGGTATGCTAATGTCAGCCTCATAGTGCCTGCTGTTAGTGGCATCATGATAAATTTCGACTAATTAACGGTCAGGCTGGACCAGTCTTCTAATTTCCCAATTTCATTGATTATTGGGTGTAGACTTAAGTCTAGGCCTTTAACTATTAATAAAAAATTGTCTGCATCTAGAGATATCAAGAGCCGGTATGTGCCAAACTGTATGCCTCAGTGTCCATGAGATTCATGTAATATACAGGCGAGGGACTCAATTGCAAGCGCAAAGATCAGAGGTGACAAGGTGCATTCATGCTTCGTACTGCTCTGAATATCAATAGGGTTAGGGATTTAACCATTGACCAGTTTCATGCAACTGAGTGCGCATGCAAGAGTCCTATCTATCACAGAATTGCTTTCCCCTGGTCCAGTGTACTGAGCATCACCATCAAAAATAGGCACTCAATTGCGTCAAAAGCTTTGGTCGTACCCAGAAAGACTGCCACCACTTTAATCTGAGGATCTAACTGATGTGCCACCATGAAGAGAGTCCTTAAGTTGTTTGCTGTAGAACAACTGGGTATGAATCCTGTCTTGCCCGGCAAAACCAGCCCGACCAATAAAGAGGTTTGTCTAGCTGTGAGAATTTTACATGATATCTTATTATTGATGTTTATGAGTGAAAGCAGTCTGTATGACTCGTACAACTACAGAGGTTTACCTGACTTTAGTAGCGGGATCACTTTTGCCTCTCGTAAGGGCGGGCACAGCTTACTCTTCAGAATTGCCTCTCCATACATTTCTAGTAGGTGCAGCATAAGTAAGTAACTACATTCTTTGTAGAATTCACTGTTCAACCCATTACCACAAGGTGCTTTTCCAATCCACAATAGCTTTTCTATTGTCTTCCTCTGTGATCAGGGAACACAATACCACCCTCTCAGCGATTTAACCCATGCTAAAGTAGCTGCCTGCAGGTGTTGGTGAATATCGTCTGGCTGTTTTGCACAGTGTGGCTTATAAAGTCTGGTAATATTTTGTGAATGGTGAACTCTGGCACAGCGTCCCCTTCATCTGTTTTGATCGTGACAATATGTTCCGCCGTTCATTTAGGTCTGATAAAGCTTGGCAGTGTATGCCCAGGACACACACCCTCACCATATACCCTTGCAGCTGCGTACCTTCCCAGATAATGTTCCTCACTCTCTGCTTCTTCCTTGTATTCCATGAGTTTAAGCTGAATAAGGGTTTGAGTGGCAGAGTCTTGGTCAGCGCTATGGTTACTTTTTGGCATCTGGAGCTCATCTTCCCAGTTTATCTAATCTGCCCCAAATAGATGTTAAAATCCCATGGCCTTTAGCAATGTATTCCCCTCATTCCACTGCCTGGAAGGCCTTCCAGATCACTCTGGTCCTGCACAGTTTTTATTAGACTCAAAGTAGTTGGCTATGTGTTGCTTTATCTCCTCCCAGGTGACACTGTCTAGCAGCATGAGGGGTTAGAATCTCCAACCAGTATATTTCTGAGGGTGGGCATGTAAGCAGAATGTCAAAACCACCAGGGAGTGATCAAAGTATGTGCGGAGTAGATGCAAAATGTCACGGTCCAACCCACCACGTCCCTCCATCCTAACCAGTAATCTAACCTAGGGGACGAGCCATGGGCTGCGGAGTGGGAGGTGTATTCACATTTGTCATTATAGATAGCTCTCTATACATCTAAAATACATATACATTATATATATACATTTATTTATTTATTTATTTATTTATATTTATACATATATTAAATATATACATTTTTACAACCTGCACTGTTAATCCAGTCCATGCGGGCTGGTGTAAGCCACACGAGCTGATAGTTCTATTGAGTGTGGGCTGAAGTGGTGATTTTGAACAAATGACAAGCGGTGCCCTGCGGAACTAGCGCCGAGACGCCTACGGGCATTTGTTCGCGCTCTATAAATTGTAAAAATAAATAAATAAATAAATAAATAAATAAAAGATCATGGTGCTGCATAATCCGAGTTAGTGCCACTCTCATCCCTTTCTGTTCCCCACCTCGAATGTTAGTGCTATCTAGTGTGCCGTTGAGGGTAGCATTGTGGCCTCCTACCCATATTATTATTAGGGTTTCAATGTTTCACATTTTGTGAAAACCTTAGAAAAAAAGTGCGGACCATCATGATTCCGTCCATTTGTTCACTATAGGGACAGGAGTCTGGTTCAAAATGCCTCTCCAGAGGAGTACCGCTATCCCTCTGGAGTAGCCAGAGTACTCAACAAAATATCTATGTGGTCCCCAACTTCTGGCTACCCTATTGCACCTCTTTATAACTAAGTATTTCTCTTGCAATAAAAGCACAGCTCTGTGGTATCTAAAACGTATGCTAATACATGTTGTGTCTTTCTTGAGTCATTAAGTCCCCTCATGTTCCAAGTCATCAGTCTAATTTGTTGTTGCTCACCTCTACACATTACATTATACTGTGCCTCTGAAGACTGTGTGGTGTTCTCCACTTCTGATCATGCCTGCCCCGCTGCATAGAACATTGTGGTAAACATTTTCTACTTTTTTCGTGTCCCTAACTCTGGATCACAACTTTCCAGCAAACTCCCCTTTTGCATCCCTTTGCCCAACTTAACTCAACAACTACCCCATCCCCGCCTCACAGGTATGCAACCAAGCTATTTCACTATGGTTGCGTTCAGCAATACTATGCTTGGGGTCAAGTGCCTCTGCAATATTTGTCCTGCCCGCCCAATCAACCAGTCATAAGCTCTGCACACGCTAGCTACACTATGGTGTCTCTGTTCTATGCTGACCCAATTAGGTACCATCGTAATCGGCACTTATAGCAGTGAATACATGTTCCATCCTCCCAATCCGTGGATAGCATTCAAACGATACACATATCACTTTCACAGATGTCTCCCCATTACTTAGGATCCAAATAGGGCTACAGTTTGCTTCTTGGAGGTCCTAGGTGCATTGCTTGAAATGTTTATTTAAGAAAACCGCTGCCTGGTGGTCTGAGAAGAGATACCCTTTTCCATCCAGGGAGAAGTGAAGTCTCACTATATAGAGCATAGTATATCCAACATCAATTTCAAGCAGTCTTTGCTTTATGGCCGCAAATTACTGGTGTGCTTCCTGCATGGCCTGTGTGTGGTCAGGGTAAAAAGATAGATGGGTTCCTTTGTGTGGGATGTCTTTTATGTCCCTGGCCAGTGCAAGTATGGTGTCTGATCTCTGCAATTAAGTCATTTGGGCAGTATGGGTCATGATGGTGCACCAGGAATTGATTTTCTCCCTTGCTGTGGATACTGGTACTCCTACAATGCACACATTGCTCCTGCAAGATTGCACCTCAAGATCCTTGTTTTTCCACTTCTCTTTATCAGGTTTGATCTCCATGTCTGTCTGTGTTTTGACCACACCCACCAGTGCATCATCTGTATAAATTATCTGTTTTGTAGCCAAAGTGGGATTTGATCATGTTTCTCCAGCCTCTCCTTCATCCCATCTAGTCTCAATGGTCACTGCATCAATATCCCCATCGATTTTGGCCAGGTTACTATCTATTTCCCCCAGTTGTGCCTTCATACCACTGTCATCCTCTTCCTCAGCCTGCCTGCCCGTTGCTCCATGTGTGTCTACTTCCATGTCATTTTCTGGGGCACAGTGAAGCTTCCTGGATTCAAAGGCTAGTTTTCATTGTCGCATGCCCATTGTTGTAATACAGGGTGTACTCTAGTCTGCAAATCTCGACAAACAGCTTTCAAAGACCTAGATTGAGCCATACAAAATCCCCGAGAGAGATGAAGTTGGTCTCTTAGCTGTGTTGCTTCGTTCTCTCCTGGGCGAGTGCCCCTTGTCTGTTTTTTGCTATCCTTGTGGGCAAGGAGTTCATGCTACTAACAGGTCTCCGCTTTCTGTGTAGCTCGAGCAGGCATGATGGATGTCTTTTGAGGGGCCCACTTGACTGCTGTGGTCACCTCCACCTACTTCTTACCAGATGCGGCTATTGTTGTCCGCCATAGTAGGATCATGTATGTGCGTCTTGTCCTAGTCTGATAGCACGTGAGTTAGTGCTAGGCTGTCCCTGGCAGCCTGCGCCATTAGCCCCCCTGTGCCTGCAGCCATGCCAACCCACATTCATCTATGGCCTCCCAGGAGGCCCACACAGTGGTCAAGGGTCCCACAGGGTAACAGCTGCAGGCCTCACTCCATCCAAACTCTCTATGGCCGCACAGTCCAGGCTGTCACTTCAGCGGGCTCCCCGTCTTCAGCAAGTTCCTGTGGGTTTCTGCTCAGTGCAAATGTGGTATTTTCTCAGCTACTCAGCAAATTTTACAGATAATGCTGCATTCTGCCACCAGGCACAGAGTGCTGCCATCTTGCCAGGCTCTCAAGCCACGCCCTCCTGGCCCGTAAAGTGATTTATTAAACCTAAATAGCACCAGATCGCGATTGCTGACTAAACAAAGAGGGTGATTAGTGGTATACTCCAAAAATTGTTCCTGCGGGTACTGTGGTCTTGTATTGTGAATTGCTAATTGGACCATACACAGGGACTTAAAAAGGATCTGTTTCTCAACAGCCAAGCTATGTAGTTTATGGCTGAATGCAGGAGGTACATATTTCCTTCCTGTAAGTCCAAATACCAAATGAAGTGCTGCATTCTGCAGCACCTGAAGTTTTGACTCTCCCGCTTTGGAAACGAATAAGGCTATTATAAAAATCCAATCATGAAAGAATAATTGGGAATTAGTGAAAAAAAATGTATCAGCAACTTAAATTGTAAAAATTCAGTATGCAGGTTTTATTTACCTGTTGTTGAGAGATGACCTGTGATCGCGATACACTCCAAAGTTCTACACCACTGATTTGAGTATCGCTGGCACTCCCAATTCCATAGACAACCAACTTTCTAGCCAAATCATCTAGTTTTGACCAAAACCCAAAACCCCTCTCTTATCTGAATTAAGTTTCAGAGCATTATTAAACACTCATTTTACTATATAGTAGCAGAGAGGCGTTCTCTAAACTGTGTCGGGTTAAAACCATGATCCCCATCCATCCTGAAAATCAAGTGGCTACCATCAGCAAACATTCCAAAATGGAGCATAAAGGAATGGCCAGTTGGGTGACATAAATATGAAAAACAGATGATCTTCGTGGAATCCTTACTCTTAATAAGCAGTGCTTCAACTTAGCTCCAGCCCTCCTGCACTTATCTCTGAGAGTCTATCAAGTAGGATCCTATGAGAAATTGTGTTAAAGGCAGCCAATAGCTCTTACGGTTTGAGGGCTGCATCACCCCCTTAATCCTAAATCCACTTTATCTCATCCACCACTGATGCCAAAGCAGACTCACTGCCATCCCTGGCTCTGAAACCAAACAGAGCCGCCTCCAAGGCCTTATTTGATTGTAAGGATGTGGATAGAATGCCATTTTCATGTTTCTGCAAAATTCAAAATTGATGACAGAAGTAAGGATACAGGTCGAATTTTGCAAAAACAGCTGTATCAGTTAGTGTCTATTTCAGGATATGGGTGATAAGTTCATGCTTCTAACTCAATGAAACTGAAGCCAATCTTAGAGAGGTACTGCAGAGTTACATCAGAATTGGTACCAATGAACGTGTGCCTAAGTGTAACAACTTAACAGCACACACTTATTAAGCCTAAGGGCACAGCAAGCCTCTAAGATGTCAGCTGCCTTTTCTTGGAAAGGGAAATCTACCCAAAGATTAAAGTCACCTAGCACCACTAGATTCGCAGAATTTTAAAAAAAAGGAGGATAACCAATAAGGGAACTCAACAAAATATCAGTCAAACTCTGCTGGTCTGTAACCAATCCGTATCATGTGTGACCAGAAAGGAAACAAAGAATTCGTAACAGTCAAAAACTAAGCTGAAGGGAATTTATCTGACAGAACCTGCTGAACTAAAACACATCTCTAAAAACAACCACAAGCACACCTTTTCCCATTTCCACACAATATTATCTAATGGTATTGAAAAGCAGTGGGATCACTAAAGGTACATTTGGATTGGACCATTCCTGCAACCAAGTCTCAGTTACAAAACATAAAATCACATTTCTGATGAAGAATGAGATCTGACACCTTCATATGATGTTTAGGGAAGGATCTTAGAATAAGATTGCCCCAGTGGCGTCACCATATAAGCTTAGTACTTATACTGACGTGACTGAGTTCATATTACTTAGATCACACCTGCACCTGGTCATGGTTATTTATCTCCTGACTACTATCTTTAATGTTTTTCTTTAAGAAGCAATAAACTGTTTAACAAAAATGCAGTTATTGATATACACATAATAATGACTCATGAGACGTATTCCGTGGATCACTGAAAAAATATTGACCTATGAAATATCGACCTACAGAAATATCGACACTGCAATATCGAAGGTAAGAATATCGACATCCTATCAACAACATGGTAAGTACAAAAATATCGAAACAAAAATATCGATGTTAAAAATATCGATTTTTTTCTGTTAAAACAAAATGTAAAATAAAGTAAATAATACTAATAAATCAAATAAACAGTTACAAATATCTAATAATGTTTAAAATTCATAAATAATACATATATAATAATAATACATTAATTAAAGATATACATAAAATATATAATTTATACTTACTTAACAATAAGTTTTAATAATTATTTTAATAACTTATAAATAATAAAAAATAGTATAAATCACGAATACATTTACAAACATAAAACAAAAACATAAATAAAAAGTAAATAATTATGTTTGATAAATTTGAAAAATTAAATATACTTTTAATATTTTTTTAATGAATTATATACTACATTATCTGAAATAATACAAAAAATATTAAATAGCTAAATAAATAAAACCACTATTCAAAGTCCAAAACTAAAAAAAACGACAGTAATAAAAATGTTGGATAGCGTAGAACTTAAAATTACTATTCACATTCCATAGAATGCAACAGTAGGGAAAGCGTTGGATAGCGTATGGGTAAAAATTACTATTCCAACTCCAGAGAGTGCAACAGTAGGTAAAGCATTGGATAGCGTAGGGGTAAAAATTACTATTCTAACTCCAGAGAGTGCAACAGTAGGAAAAGCGTTGGATAGCGTAGGGGTAAAAATTACTATTCCCACTCCAGAGAGTGCAACAGTAGGGAAAGCGTTGGATGGCATAAGGGTATAAATTACTATTCCCACTTCAGAGAGTGCAACAGTAGGGAAAGCGTTGGATAGCGTAGGGGTAAAAATTAACTATTCCCACTCCAGAGAGTGCAACAGTAGGGAAAGCGTTGGATAGCATAGGGGTAAAAATTACTATTCCAACTCCAGAGAGTGCAACAGTAGGGAAAAAGTTAGATAGCATAGGGGTAAAAATTACTACTCCAACTCCAGAGAGTGCAACAGCAGGGAACGCGTTGGATAGCGTAGGGGTAAAAATTACTATACCAACTCTAGAGAGTGCAACAGTAGGGAAAGCATTGGATAGTGTAGGGGTAAAAATTACTATTCTAACTCCAGAGAGTGCAACAGTAGGGAAAGCGTTGGATAGCGTAGGGGTAAAAAAATTCTATTCTAACTCCAGAGAGTGCAACAGTAGGGAAAGCGTTGAATAGCGTAGGGGTAAAAATTACTATTCCAACTCCAGAGAGTGCAACAGTAGGGAAAGTGTTGGATAGCATAGGGGTAAAAATTACTATTACCACTCCAGAGAGTGCAACAGTAGGGAAAGCGTTGGATAGCGTAGGGGTAAAAATTACAATTCCAACTCCACAGAGTGCAACAGTATGGAAAGCGTTGGATAGCGTAGGGGTAAAAATTACTATTCCCACTCCAGAGAGTGCAACAGTAGGGAAAGCGTTGGATGGCATAAGGGTAAAAATTACTATTCCCACTTCAGAGAGTGCAACAGTAGGGAAAGCGTTGGATAGCGTAGGGGTAAAAATTAACTATTCCCACTCCAGAGAGTGCAACAGTAGGGAAAGCGTTGGATAGCATAGGGGTAAAAATTACTATTCCAACTCCAGAGAGTGCAACAGTAGGGAAAAAGTTGGATAGCATAGGGGTAAAAATTACTACTCCAACTCCAGAGAGTGCAACAGCAGGGAACACGTTGGATAGCGTTGGATAGCGTAGGGGTAAAAATTACTATCCCAACTCTAGAGAGTGCAACAGTAGCGAAAGCATTGGATAGCGTAGGGGTAAAAATTACTCTTCCAACTCCAAAAAGTGAAACAGTAGGGAAAGCATTGGATAGCGTAGGGGTACAAATTACTATTTCAACTCCAGAGAGTGCAACAGTAGGGAAAGCGTTGGATAGCGTAGGGGTAAAAATTACTATTCTAACTCCAGAGAGTGCAACAGTAGGGAAAGCGTTGAATAGCGTAGGGGTAAAAATTACTATTCCAACTCCAGAGAGTGCAACAGTAGGGAAAGTGTTGGATAGCATAGGGTTAAAAATTACTATTACCACTCCAGAGAGTGCAACAGTAGGGAAAGCGTTGGATAGCGTAAGGGTAAAAATTACTATTCCAACTCCACAGAGTGCAACAGTACGGAAAGCGTTGGATAGCGTAGGGGTAAAAATTACTATTCCCACTCCAGAGAGTGCAACAGTAGGGAAAGCGTTGGATAGCGTAGGGGTAAAAATTACTATTGCAACTCCAGAGAGTGCAACAGTAGGAAAAGCGTTGGATAGCGTAGAGGTTAAATATAACATACTTATAAATAACTTTTGTATTTTAAATAATTAATAATTTAATTTTTAAATAACTCTACATCATTTACAAATACCCCTTAATAATTATTTTAAACCTAATTACAATTGAATCATTAATTAACAATAAAATAATCGGTAAAATCCCCTACGAATCGCCGTACGGAGCATTTTTCCCGTTCGAATCGTACACCTTCAAGGTCCCCTTACGTACGATGAAGTACGATCCGAATCCATAGCAGATCTCAGTACAAATCATACGAAAGACCATGCGACTTAAAAATACGTACAAATTGCATTCGGAACACGCAGTACGCGATGTCCGTACAGACTGAAGCAGCTTTTCATGAACTAGCAAGTACGATTCGTTACGACAACACTCCGTACGACTCTTTTCCTACGGGAGTTTAAAACGTCCGTAAAAGCATATTTCGACTCGAACCGCGTGCGACACGGACCCCCCTAGTACGCGAGTGCACCCCATAATTGCAGGGGTATGGTGCGTAGAGGTAGAGTGCGTAGGGGTACAGTGCATCGGGGTACGGTGCATGGGTGTATGGTGCATGGGTGTACGGTGCGTAGGTGTATGGTGCATCGGGGTACGGTGCGTAGAGGTACAGAGCATAGGGGTACGGTGTGTACCCACATGATTGCAGGGGGACGGTGCGTATGTGAATGTGTGGTTCTCCGTACGAATTGCTCATACAACGTTTTCCGTACGAATCGCGTTCTCGTTCCCCGGTTCGGATCGTACTTGTCGGGTCATACAGCATGTTTATGATTCGTACGGTTCACCGTGAGGGTCCGTATCGTACAGATTTTCCCTTGCTTTTCGTACGGTTCACACACATTCGTACGTATTCTTTTACTACGGATCGTACTACGCGATTCAGATGTATTTGTACGATTCGTACGGAAACGGCTAAGAATACGATTCGTCGTACGGATTTGTTCCCCGAATCGGAATTGATCCCAATTTTGATAAATATTAGTTACCAAATAATAAATATTGAACACTAAAATATTTTTCATAACAAAAAACATATTAATAATTAAAAATTGATTAACAATTAAAAAATGTTAAACAATACATTTATTTTTTTAAACAAAAATTATTTTTTATGAAACAATAATTACCAATAATAAAAAATGATTCCCAAATAATAAAAATTAATTAACAATGAAAAAAATGAATTGCTAATTAAAAAAAGTAATTACCAATTTAAAAAATGTATTGCCGATAAAAAATGTAATTACCATTTAAAAACATTAACTATCAATTTAAAAATGTAATTACCAATTAAAATAATTAATTACCAATTAAAATAATTAATTACCAATTAATAATTAATTACAGATAAAATAATTATCAATACCAATAAATAAAAATAAATCATTAATTAATTACAATTAAATTACTTCCCACCCAATTCCCCTATAAACCCACAACCTGCTACAGAACTTAAACGCAAACATGATTTAAAATTAATTTACAATTCCTAAACATGTATCATTAATTTAACTATAATTAAATTACTTCCCACCCTATTCCCCTATAAACCCACAACCCACTCTGGGACTAAAACATAAAATAACTTAAAAATAACATTATTATTATATAAAGATAGTACACATATAATTTAAGACAAATAAAATACTTAACAAAAAACATATAACACATACATATAAAATACATAATAAAATACATAACAATAATACAAATATTGATATTAGTAACATCGAGATTAGTACCATCAATATATTTGATATCGATATTACTAACGTCGATATTACTCACATCGATATAAAAAAATTGATATTACTTACCTTAGGGTCGATATTCTGTCCAACGATATTCTTGACCTCGATATTCTTCACCTTCGATATTTCCAACTCGATATTACTGTAGGTCCATATTTCGGATTCGATATTTAGACTGTGCACCGTATTCCTTTATGCAAGGAATCTACAATTCAGTTTATCACATTTTCTGTTACTCAGAGTTCCCTTTGTTAGTTTTCATCATCACTTAGAAAAGCAGCATTATGTTTAGGATAACACAAATAAATAGATGCATCTTTTTTCAAAGGGTTTTTGTGTAGTATTATTGTTATTATCCTGCCTTTCCAGTTGATGCTATGAATAGTGTGTTTCATTAGTGTGCCAAGTTGTTAGTTCAAAAACATGTCTTTCTCTCTCAATGCAAATTCACGATTTGCACTTCTTCGATCTCTTTCTGGCCACAAATTCCAAACCTTTGAATATTTTCAACGATGAGAGTATTAATTCACAAAGTTCTCTACCGGTGCTCTAGGCTTGGCATGATTTTTAAGGCTCTAATGTGTTCTTTCTAACTTTACCTTGCCTGTCGTTTTATTGATAACACCTTACATAACTTATCGAAAAATTGAACTATTTGCCATTCACAAATTGTTCAAATTGTGGATCTTGCCTCTGTGATCTTTAAATATTGTTGTTGTCCCTGTACGTGCGCACAACAAATGCATGAGCCACATTTATAACAGGCCTTTGGAGCATTGGGTAGCCAATATATGGGTACATACAAAATGGAATCACTTCGACAGAGTAAACTTCTGATTGTTCTGCTCTTTGTATGTCTTACTTTAGGTTGCCTTCCAAAATATTGACAACATTTCTTATCCAATGTCAAGATATTAGTAGAATATTAAAGTTCACGACTCTCCAATGTATATTTAGCAAAACATCTGATCTCTCACTCCAATTTCTTTGGTCTTGTAGCAGGGTTTCCGTTCTCTCACAGAACTGTGCATAGAGATCTAGAACCTCAGTGAGTTAGGATGATCCAAAATTCATCTCAGTATCAGAAATCCCCTTACCTAGCTAGCTACAGTGTCTCATGGCTCATTATGGAATGATCCATGTCTTAGACAAACCAGAACATGAACTTTAGAATACCTCAGGAATCGTGGAACACATGAACACTCTTTCGTTATATAATCATTTCAAACCAAAACTGAGAGTCAAAGAACACAAGTGCAAGTTTGAAATATTTATTATTCAATGCAAAGTTCTCAAACGCAGTATCTTGTATAATACCAAAATGCAGATTATAAAAATCAGAGTCAGCAGCATAGTCACTAATCCATAGTAAGCAAATGGTGATAGCATGTTATAATGCAAAATCTATAGAAATCTATATCACCTATATTTCGCGCACCCTATTTATCATATTATTTTATATATATGAAGGTCTCATTCGGGTTTTAGCAGGGCGGCCCCATACCTCTAAATGTCAGTAGGAGTAGATCACATCAACAGCTACCAGCTCTCTTCATGCGCAGCACCAAGTGTGTCGTTCATTCCGTGTAACTCTATCTTAAACCCGCGTAGAGCCCAAAATGTTGGCATCAACATTATTTGTGTTATGTCTAATGTGGTGCGAGGATCAGGCCTTCCAGCAACCTTGTGTTAGGTTAATCTTAGACTGTTCAGCTCTCAGTGTGCAGACAGTTGTACCAAGTGTACCAGGCAAAGCTGATAGCATAGAAATAACATATTATTCCAAATAAACCACCTCACCGCTTCTAGGGTGAAAGCGACAACAACAAGTAGGTGTCGTGTGCAAAACTGAAGCCAAAGGAAAAACGGCTGTTTAAACATGTAATATCCTCATGCTAACTTAACGCAATATATGTAACGAAGTATCCATATGACACCCCCCCATTGATCCGAGCACCGTCAAACATAAGGGAAAAGGCAATCATAAACAAGATACACAAAATGAAAGCAAAGTTCAATAATTTTGAGCTAAAATAAGCTAAAAAAATATGTATGAATGAATATGTATGAATGCCTACAGTGGCCTCAAATCAAAAACTAAAAATAAAACTTTCGAACCAAAAAAGTCATCCGCTAGGTCTCAAAATCATAGAATGTAGGACCAGGGCTCATTAATTCAAATGTCTGTATGAGAAAAGAACAAGGCACTTATCCGATATCCAAAGTCATGTGCCATATCGACGTTATCTTCAGCGACATCACGTGATTGAACTCTCCATCATTTGAGTACAGTTCACTCCTCCAATCCAGCAAGGGGAAAGTCATATTCCATAACAAACAATCCTCCCAGGTCTCTCACGATTGGACAGTATATGCAAAGTAAGTTGCAACAGCCTCCAGCAAGAAATCACTGCCATCCTCCGAAAATAGTTCAGCAATCCAATTCAGCAATGGGAAAGAACATACGTGCTCTTCCAGCATCGGATCCTCCTGTAACGTCAGAGGACAACTCGGTGGGTTCACCAGAACGCTGTGTGTCAGAAAGGCATTTGCCGCTGCAGAGATTTCCCATTGGCCCAATATTCCATTCATCGCTGCCAAGGCCATAACTCTTTCGCCAGAACAAATCAGCTCGTGAGCCACCACGGGACGCATTAGCTGATCAAAATCGACGTCAGGAGCAGTCCTTAAGCATAGGCACAAATCAATGGCCCAATCGAACTCGCAGCTCAGGCAGTGAAACACAGGTTGGACACACGTGAAGTCGGTGAACCGAAATGACAATCTATAGGCCGTGCTTAATGCTGCAAGCGGCAAAGTTCCATAGTAATTGAGCATCCGATTACGGCACAGTGTCAGGAGGCGTTGAACGGCTTCTTGCGCAGGATGGGCATCCATGTTTTATGAAGAAAAACACCAACAAAATGCCAGCGGCTACAGCCAGCAACACAGGTAGTCCACCAAATAAACTCGAAAAAATAGAGTGGAAAAACGTGGGAATGATACCAAAAACTTTTTCAAACGTAGTCACGAGGCCACTGCTTACCAATTTAAAAAAATGTGCAAGCCCAGTCGTGGAAGAAGCATTAAAAATCTGGTGCACCAGCTCACAGAAATGAAACGGCAAATCAGTATTTAAAAGCGCCTGCACCTCTGTGCGGGTGTTAGCTATGTGAAGGACATAAGTTTCCCGGGCCGAACTCAGGGTCACTTGTTTTTGAGACAAAAGGGCCCTTATTCTGCTCAAACCATTGAACTTCGCTTCCAAGGTTGGAATCCGTGGCCAGATGGAGACATCTGAAGACCCATGCGTGGGTGGGTATAGAACATTCTTGCAACACACCACACGCTCTGATACAGTTACCACATAAGCCACACCAATTAATAACCCACAACATAACTCGTTGTTTAAAAGCAAATAACTACCATTAGCCAATAATGTAAATGTGGGAACCACTGCTGGAACCGGCGTGCCTTTTAAAACACATGCTAAATTTGGGCGGTCCTGATTACAAGAACCGTGTAACTGAATGTGTCTGCATATTAATGAATGGTCAGGTGACTGTGTGCATTCCTCACCATTAAGATTCACTTCTTTTCCATCCTTCAGACATCTGTATGTGTATGGTAATGACCATGCCTCATGTAGGAATGCATTGCCTAGTGGTTCATATCGTCCTATAGCAATATACCGCATACAGTTAGTAAATTTATATAAGGGAAATGGTAATGTAATTAATCCATGAATAAGCCACGTGGCAGTAGTGGTTTCAGCAACAGAGAAAGGTAAGGATTCTAGCTTCTCAATATGTAACATAGAAAATGAAGCATCACGCATTGAAAGCATGCGCTGTTTTTCAGTCAGATTAAAAGGGGCGAAAAGGGATGAAACGTTCAATGAGGACCAGGGAACTCGACCAGCCTTAAGTGTCTGTAGGGTCCAGGCAAACTGCAGTACAGAACGCAATTGATTTTGACCATGGTATAACGTGGACACTTCATCATGTACAATATCAACAACAGAAGAAACAATATTATCCAATGTGTAAATCCTGGAAGAAAGCATGTTAATACTGTTATCGACCACTGCAAGCACTTTTTCCAAATTTGCTTGATCAATAGCCCTCAGGCGTTTAGCTGCCTCAACTTGTGAAAATTTCCAAAATTCATTGTATACAGCATAAAGAAAGCGTTTAGATCTACCCCTAGCCGGGCCTTTTATAAAATCATTCAGTTCTATATTCTCATTCAAACGTGACAGATGCAGTTTTACTGCAGCCAAAGTGGAATGTTGTAACCAGTTCTGACACAATTTGCCTACTGAATAAGTAGTAACCGTGTGATCTGTTTCAAAACGGGGATCTGGCCTGATGTGTTTAAAACCTTCAGACAAACCCAAAAAACGACGTTGGCAAGAATCAGAGCTTCTTTGCCACAAAAGCCACCCCTCTGGATCAAAACTGGAAATATTAAAGGAGGAATTGTGCAACAGGTCTCTCATCTCACTTATGGACAATGTAGTGAAATTATTCCAACCTGAATATTCTTCCAAATCAGGGATGGTTGGTGCATTTAATTTTTTAGATGTAGCCAATCCAAAACATGTTGTCTGGGAAATAGTAGAATTTAAAAACAACATGTGATTCGGGATGAGACATGCACGATGCAAAGCCTCAGTGCCTTGTACCTGCCAATCTTTGGTACCCCAAACCGATTTAAGGTCAATAACTTCCTTCCATAACTCATAGCCATCTACAGCTAACCTGTCAAGAAAGGACTTTGAATACAGCAATTTTGTATCGGTAAGTCTGACTTTGGACATGAATTTCTGTTTCACTTTAAAATAAAACGACTCAGGATTTGATTGATTAAAATCGGTAAAATATAAGTATTTTCCCAGAAATGTACTCGAGCTCCCTTGCAAAGGCGCAGGACAATGTTCCCACTGTGTGTAGTTCACCGGAACCCTCCCGGAACTCGTTTTGTGTAAGAAATGATTTCCATAATGTTGATAGCAAAACAAATCACCATAATTAACAGAATCCAAGTACAAATCCTCAGCATCAAAGGCCGCATAATATTTCAAATCAGAGAACAATGCTTCTACGGCCTGAAGATCCCAATCATCAGAACGAATATTTTGCTTAATCACATCTCCCATGTTTACTCTAAGCACATTAGGAACATTAATAACTTCTGTGGGGCCATGTATCTGAAACCTAACCGCATCCCACACAATCCCATCAAGGACAGGCCAAGCAGTAATCTCTACTGTATTTAAGTCTCTTTTTAGTCTGTGTGCTGAATGTGAGGAGGAAAGAGGGGCCAACGTTCCATTAAGGTACCGAATTCCTGTTCTTTCTTTCACATAATGGCCATCGATCAGGCGAAAAAAAAAAAACACAAAACCAATTGACATAAAAAGATCAAATGAAAATAGTATCAGCCAAATGTATGTCCAAGGTGGAATCAGAAAATGTTTTTTAAACAACGTGGCATATTTTGCAATAGTCGATGGTTTCTTTGAAAGTTCCGAATCAGAGTCAAAAGAGAATCTGGACTGGTTAGCCAAACGAGCTTGTAAATCGGACATAGATAAATCAGCAGGATCTGCATAGGTCAGCTCATCAATGTTAGTAACAGGAATAGTATTTAATAAAGGACTGGATATAGCAGGCATCTCGAGGGACACCTCCTGATCTGCACCAGATGTAATAGCCAGCACAGAGTGCCTCACCATGGAAGGACAGGATACAGCCGGTGTCATGCTATGAAGAATCGGCCACCCTGTGTGTCTTGACATTGTCAATAGAAATAAATCTGCTTTCTTTACGACCTGGAAGTGGTGGTAAAATGACTGTTCTTGTGCCCTTCACTCCAAGAACTCGAACCGGCGCTCGATATGAGGGACCAAACTCTTTCTTGTTATCGATCTTCTCTCGAACCAGTTCTCCAACTTGGGGTAGCCAGCCAACTACCGGGATCTGCAACGCATCATCCGACGTGGAGGGCAAGTGTTCCTTTGCAAGACTGTCTCTGGTCTTTTGTAGATCCTGTAAAACATTGCAATGTTCATCTACGTCAAAGGCCGCGGCCTGGGCCTGGCAGTCTGCACCATCGAGGTCAGGGACGTACATCTTGATACCAAAGAGCATTTCGTACGGGGTCCGCCCACCCAGAGACCTTCTAGGGAGATTATTAAGCGCACGCTGCACGCCATAGAGGTGGGTCAGCCAGTTTCTACCAGTGCCTATAACACGGGCTGTCAAAGATTGCTTTAAGTCGCGGTTCATTCTTTCTACTACAGAATTGCCCTCAGGCCTGTAGGGACTTGAAAACTTCACCTGTACTCCCAATGAAACCATAGCATCCTTATACGCCTTAGAGGCGAAAGCCGGACCCTGGTCCGAATGGAAAGCACCACAAGCAAAGATTCCCACAAAGACACGCAAATCCTTAATGACAGTTCGCGAATCAGCGCTTCGATGCGGCCATACCCACACAAAGCGTGTGCATGAGTCAACTGCTACTAGGATGTATTTATACGCAGTATCAGAAGAAAAAGGACCGCAGTGATCCAAATAAACACAACCAAGTGGTTTATTAGAGATGTACAACTGTGTCTGAGGCGGACGCGCAGCAGTAGAAGGCTTGATCTGCTGACAAATGTCACACATAAGGACATAATCGCGCGTCTGTTTGTACAGTCCCCGCCACCAGAACCTCTGTTGTAGCTGAGATACAGTGGCTGAGACGCCCGCATGCGCAGACGCCACACCTTCATGAGCCGCTGTAATCAGAGAAGCTCTGCGATCCGAGTTGGGAACCAGACGCTCTCCAACTTCAGGAATTTTCACATAAGGAACCTTATCGGGACTTAAGTGGTATGTGTACTTCGAAGGGAACCCCGCAGGATATTTACCTCCCTTCTCCGTGGCAGCAACAGCCGCCAAGATGTCATCATCTATTTTGCTTTTGGACCTTGTGACTGCTGCGACCAAGTATTTCGATACCGCAGACTTCGCTGCCTCATCAGCAAGCGAATTACCAACAGCGTGGACCCCCACGCGCTGGTGGCCGAGACTATGAATCACAAACACGAGCGGCAGTTTCTCTTTAAGTTCCGCCACTCGGACCCAGATCATTTTATGTTTTATTGTGCTACCTTTGGAATCACGAAAATCATTCTGAATCCAAAAGAACAAGTTCTCATTGTAAGACTGGACACAGTAGTAAGAATCACTTACGATTAAAGTCGTCACACAAGGATCAGCGTACTCCAATGCGAGCATAAGAGCACGAAGCTCTGCTAATTGTGCGGTGCAGTCCCCTAGCGTTTGCGTGTGCACAACACTGGACTTGAACTCATCGTTCACCATGGCACCGACTACAATGGCGCAAGCGGAAACGTAGGCATGTTTAGAGCCATGCGCAACCTGCGCCGAACCATCAGTGTAAATGATACAATGGAAATCCTCCAACGGCCGCATCGCTAAAGGAGCAGGATGAACAAATTCATACTGTAAATACTCCTGCGACCGTAAAGCGGCGTCAAAAATAAACGTGACGTCCTGGGATGTCAAGGATGTAGCCCACTGAATCCACCGAGGGTGCAAAGCTTTAGAATTCGGTACACTGGCTTTCGTGACCGCCTCCAAGGCAGGACACGGGGTAACAACCAACATGCGCTTTCCCTGCGACAGGGCACGTTCCTTAAGAATTGCCATCTGCACAGCCGTTAAAACTTTCTCCACAGTGGAAAAACGCAGTTCAGCCGAGTGTACAAGTGTGACTTGTAAGCAATAGGTACAGTATCCCCTTCATTAAAAGTCAGGTATGTGAAACCCACCGTCCCAGGGATAATTCTTATCACCAGGTTGGTCTGGTTATCACGAGTCTGTAAGTAGTCAGAAGCGAGCAAATCAGCCTGCAAAGACTGCAGAATGGCTGAATGCTCAGGCAGCCAGCATGATTTGGAAAAAGATGGTTGTACCAAGGCATATAAAGGCTTGATACGCTGGGCATATTCCGGAATGTATGTCCTCCCGAAATTTAAAAAACCCAGTAAAGACTGTAATTTTTTCAGCGTTGTTGGAGAGCGCAACTGCGCGCATTTCTCCAGGAAGTGAGGAGCCAACCCCTTTCCTTCGTGGTTAAGTTCATAACCCAGAAACAACACTGTGTACTCCGCAATGTGTGATTTTGCAAAGTTAAACTTGTAACCCATGTCTGCAAAGTTACAAAATATGCTATTTACTCGACACAGATGCACCCAAAGTTCGTCGTCTGTGAGATAAATGTCATCCACATACGAACATGCAACTGGATCGAAGCTCTCCAAAAGAGAGACTATGCGGGCGGAAAACACTCCAGGACTATTCTTATATCCCATTGGGAGTCGTTTAAACATTTTTTGTACGCCGCCGCACGTAAAACTGGTCCACTGGGAACTTAGACCATCTAATCTATGTGCATAAAAACCATTGGAAATGTCAAGCGTGGTTTTGAACCGTTTGCGCTCAAGACTATTCACTAGGGCAGAGCCGTGAGTATTCTGTACCGCACAGTTACGGCAATGCGAGTTCAAATGCCGGTAATCCAAAACCAGACGGTATGAGCCGTCCGGCTTGTTAACAGTAAAAAGTGGATTATTCATTGGTGACACACACGTTTCAATTACACCTTGATATTCCAATTGTTCAAGGATAGCCGCGACCGAAGCTTTAGCTTCAAGCCGTATGGGATACTGGGGTTGTGGCTGCGGCTGTGACCGTAAAGGAATCTCATGGCTAGGGGACAATTTATCCCAGCCACACTGATTTCGGTACACAGCCGGCGCAAGCGCCAGAGCCCACTCTTCTGCAAAATGCAGCGCTTCCACTCTCGATACAGTGTGCGCGAAACTGGGGAGGATCACCTCCTCCCCTCGCGGAGCTGCGAGAACAAAAGGTGGGGGCCAGTCAGCCTCCGAAAGCAAAATGTCATACGTATCGGAAAGATTTTCCAAAATACCCCTTTTACAGTTCGCTGCATGTCACCTTCAATTAACAGGACAATTTCAAAAAGTCTTTCAGGGGGAGCAACATGTGTATCAGCCGTTTCAATCACAATAAAAGTTTCAGTCGCTGTCACCTTCAACAGTGGACGGAGGGCCTCTCTCACTATGGTAATCTCCGCCGCGCTGTCCAGCAAGGTCAGAGCCCACGTCAGATTCCGAAGCCGTGTTCTCACTATCTGGGGCATATCGATGCGCCGTTAAGGCTGCGACTTTCTTCTTGGCAAACTGCGGTCTCTTTGGCGTAGAGTCGTCCCGCTGATCCCCTTCACTTCGCGTGCGGGGCTGGCCACGTCCTTGCTGGCCACCCCTGCCCCTGACGCCCCCTCCACCACCGGTTGACGGAGCCGATGAGTCCTGAAAGGAACGAGGAGAGCGTTGGTCAGAAGCCTGAAATCTCTCAGGCGATTTAATCGTCGCGCGATCGCGCAAATCATAAACTCGATCTGACTGCGCAGGCTGCGAAGGCGTAGGACTAGAAACCTGTGTCTGCTGTTGTTGTTGCTTACCCTGATTCTGCTTTTTAGGCCAATTTTGTTTTTTGGACTTGGGTTGTCCACCCGTTTCCGAAGACTGTCCCTGGGGCTGCTTCTTCTCTTTTTCAGAAAAAGCCTTTAAACCCTTAGAAGTGCGGCCAACCATTTTATAAGCCGCCACAATAATTCTTGCCAGCTGACGGGGTTTCTCGGCATCGGAAATTAACGCCAGAGCATTGGCCACCTGAAAGTTCACTGCATCCCCCTTGACATTCGCAAGGATAAGACCGCAAACCGTCTCAAACGAGCCGCTCAGGCGCATACCTAATTCAACCGCCGACTCCGGTCCGTGATCATCCTGAACACGTTTAAGGACCGCAGAAAGGTTTGACACAGACGGGGTGCCATAGCACCTCGAGTAAACCGCTGCAAAAGTCTTACCCCAAGTTTCACAGTCAGCAAGTTCAGGGGCTAAATCTTTCGGTAAACTAAGCGTAAGAATCCGGTGTTTTTCACCCGGAGTCGTATTAGGAAACACAGCCTCCAGCTGGTCGAATTTCTCGGCAAGCCAGTAAGGAAAATCATCCTTATCCTGGGGCTTCTTGCCCATAACGGAATTCACCAAGACAGGACTGATTTTCAAACCAGCCTGTTCTGCTCGAAGCTGCGCACCTGCTGGGGCTGCGCCATGAACATTACGACCAATGTAATGAACAAGCGCCCTAATCACTCCAACCGCGACTTCATGAAGACGCCGCAGTTCAGCTACACTACAAGTAGCGCGATTAGGGTGAGGAGTAAATCCACCCAAAGCGGGCCAATTTGTGCCCGGAATGGACAAAGGACCTAACCTCGGAGCCGTTAAAGAATGGGGTAGGGCGCCACCAAACCAAACTCCGTGCTGCCAAGCATCGATAGGTACTTCCAGTGCCCTGTACGGAGCATAAGCCGCCGGTACAGCCGAGGCAGTGTATGAATGGAAGACACCCGAATTAGCGTCCACTGCCGGAAATGTCACCCAGGAATAAAACAATTAGTACGGGTACGCATGTTCCGCACTCACCACTAGAACCACAGCCAAGCCTTCCTCAGGGACAGTATACGCCCGCAAGTGGTCGCGAACCGCGACGCGGCTATGCTGCGGTATGTCCACGGCCATGGTAGCACAGGAAGAGAAAAAAGACAAAGAACACTATGTAGCACAACTGGGTAGTAATTCAAAGAAACCGTTTTTAAAAGAATTAAAGCTTGAAAAGACCTATTTAAAAAATAGGTAGGTTTTTCCGACACCACCGTTTACCGGAAACGGGAATGAAGGTGTCAAGGTTTGAATGATATACTACTCGAGTGTCATGTTTTAAGGCCAACAACGTACGGGCGCCATGTAGCAGGGTTTCCGTTCTCTCACAGAACTGTGCATAGAGATCTAGAACCTCAGTGAGTTAGGATGATCCAAAACTCATCTCAGTATCAGAAATCCCCTTACCTAGCTAGCTACAGTGTCTCATGGCTCATTATGGAATGATCCATGTCTTAGACAAACCAGAACATGAACTTTAGAATACCTCAGGAATCGTGGAGCACATGAACACTCTTTCGTTATATAATCATTTCAAACCAAAACTGAGAGTCAAAGAACACAAGTGCAAGTTTGAAATATTTATTATTCAATGCAAAGTTCTCAAACGCAGTATCTTGTATAATACCAAAATGCAGATTATAAAAATCAGAGTCAGCAGCATAGTCACTAATCCATAGTAAGCAAATGGTGATAGCATGTTATAATGCAAAATCTATAGAAATCTATATCACCTATATTTCGCGCACCCTATTTATCATATTATTTTATATATATGAAGGTCTCATTCGGGTTTTAGCAGGGCGGCCCCATACCTCTAAATGTCAGTAGGAGTAGATCACATCAACAGCTACCAGCTCTCTTCATGCGCAGCACCAAGTGTGTCGTTCATTCCATGTAACTCTATCTTAAACCCGCGTAGAGCCCAAAATGTTGGCATCAACATTATTTGTGTTATGTCTAATGTGGTGCGAGGATCAGGCCTTCCAGCAACCTTGTGTTAGGTTAATCTTAGACTGTTCAGCTCTCAGTGTGCAGACAGTTGTACCAAGTGTACCAGGCAAAGCTGATAGCATAGAAATAACATATTATTCCAAATAAACCACCTCACCGCTTCTAGGGTGAAAGTGACAACAACAAGTAGGTGTCGTGTGCAAAACTGAAGCCAAAGGAAAAACGGCTGTTTAAACATGTAATACCCTCATGCTAACTTAACGCAATATATGTAACGAAGTATCCATATGACAGTCTTTAAGGAGAGCCTCTAAAAGTTTATTTCTCAGTCACACTTTCCTTTCAGAAGGCATTTTTGTTTTTTCTTATAGTTCTTGCCTCTATTGATGGATCTACTCAAGATCTGTCAATCTCTTGGCGTAGGTCGCTAATGTCCTGCATGCAAATTTTCATGCAGTTCCAAGCAGAGGGATAAAAAATGTGCTCTGCCCTTTTACCTCTCATAGCAAACTTTGCCCACCAGTAATAGAAAAAAAGCAGAATGGATTTATGCTAAATTTATCATGAACGTAGAACTTTACTCAGAAAGCTTTTCTTGGTTTGCTGTAAATTCGTTCAATAGTTTGTGAAATATTATTGTTTGAAAAAAGGTGTCAAATTGGTTTGAAATCATTTGCTTTTGTTTAGCTTAACAGTTTGAAAATGCATTTTCTGAGTGACGGATATGCAGGAAATTTTGCAGACACATAGGGCCAGATTGACAACCTTTCGCGCTGGGATTACATCTCGATGCTTTGCAATGGAATGTCGCTTGAAAGTGATAAAAGCGCTGTTTTGAGTTACTCTGCAATCCAGGGGCATTCCATGGGTGGCACATGGGCCTTCCTGTGCAACCACCTATGGTTTTCGGTCAAAACCTGATTTACAAGAGTAGACAGGTTTTAGCATCAAAACCTAATGAGACTTTGAAGCAAGCATTGAAATGCTTTTATTGCTCCTTTTTCCGCTTTGCATGTGTGCTGCGCTGTACAGCACACGTCCAAAGTGGGAAGCGTTTTAAAATTAGTCTAAGCAATGTATTTTTTACTAGAGGGGTAAGCTTCTAATACAAACACATGCTAGACTCATGCAGACACCACAGCACTATGGTGCGAAAGAGTCTGCCAGGCCCTCGCAGCTTAATGGCGTCAGTGCTAGAGGGAGAGCAGGATGGTATCATATCCAGTGCTTTAAATGGGCCGGTACTCATCAAAGGTAGGCTTATTGTTGCTTTGGCGCACGAGCACGAACAAGGCTGTCTGAGAGTCAAAGCACCTCTGTAACCGAAGCAGAGCCACCTCTAAACTATTCGGCAGGGCTCATTCGCATAATGTCCGGTGTTCCCCGCCACGCTGTGTTTGACAGAGCAGGGTCCATTCAGGCCCTTTGCTGTCAATCAAATTCACACCATGGTGTGTATGTGTGCACACACTAGAATCAAGGCATCCCCCTGATGGCAGCAATTAAGAAAGCAGCTGGAGATAAGGAGTGTAAAATGGAAAGGGGCGACCATTCGGTCCCCCCGAACGTATGGCCGAGTACCACGATCCCCCCGGGAAGCCATCCTGGGCGGGAGGCGAGTCTCGGCTGGTATGCCCGAAGCGGCGTAGCCGGGGCGCGCCTTTTTCCCGCCCTGGAGTAGGCCGGCCTAGACACTGACGCAGCCGGGCCACGCCCTCGGGGCAGGCCGGGGCGGGTTTACGCCCGCCCTGAAGACGGATAAAAGGAGCAGCAAGCCAAGGAAGCATCCTCTTGTTCCTGTGCTCTGAAGCTGCACCACCTCGCTGCACGTGAGCTCGAGACGGAACGAAGAGCCAATTTTGAGCGTTGTAATCTTTCTTGTTTGTTTTCCAGATACTCTATCGAGAGAATGACGAAGAAGGTTGGAAAGCGAATGACTACTGACCAGATGCTGCGTGTTCTCATGAAAGAGGTGACCGATTTAAAGAAGCGAATGGCGGAGAAAGACGAGGAAGGGGGCCCGAAACGTCCTCTGGCGGGGGCAGCACCAGGAGGAAAAGGCAAGAGGCCCAGAAGGGGAGCAGCTGGGGGAGACAATCCACTTCCCTGTCCCCCACTCGAAGCCCCGCTTGAGGCACCAACTCCCGTGCCAGAAGGAGGGAATCCGATTCCCGTGGTGGTCACCCCTGTGTCCGGGGAGGATATGCCGCCCGAGCTGGCAGCTCAATTAGCAGCGTGGTTGGGTAAAGGTAACAAGGGCGCCACGGCTGACGACGCGCAGGTGCTGATGAGGCAACTGCGGGAAACAAGGGAAGCGACGGCGGCACCATCGCCATCAGTTCCAGTCGCAGATACAGCTTCCGGTTCAGGTAAGCGGCCATTGCCGATTGCGAGGGATGAGTCAGCACCCTCTCGGCGGGAAAAATTGGGTCAACATGTCCCTCTGGCGATTAAGGAGAAGATATGGGCAGGGGAATATGTAAACATCTTCTCGTTGTTAACTGATCATTATGAAATGGAGCATGTTAAAAGCCAGAAAGAGCTCATGCACCCAAGTGTTTGGCGCGCAAAGATGGCCGCCTTTAAGGTAAATGAAAACATTGGTAATTGGGGCAAGGCATGGGGGGTTTTTACATCCATCTTGGGTGAACGTAGGCCCGAATTGCTGCCCGAACTGCCGATTTATCAGTCACGGATCATGGGGTACTCCGTATCTCACGAGGGCAATCATTGGTTTTGTTACGACAATGTCTTCAGAAAAGCGAAAGAACATGATAAAAACTTAACTTGGGACTGTTATGATTCTGTGTCTTAGTCCAATATGGAGGACTCCGGTATGTTAAAGGTGCCATTGATAGGAAGTAACGTTGGGGAATCCTCCCGCCATTATGCGGGGACGCCCTTTCGATCAGGTACAAGTAACGACAATCACTCGAGGCCAGCCGGCAATGCAAATAAGAGGGGGGTTTGTTGGAACTTTAACAGGGGGAAATGTTCTAGGCCCCAGGGGTCATGCAAATTTAGGCACGAATGTGGGGGGTGTGGGCAATCGTCCCACCCTGAGTCCATGTGCAGAGCCAAAACGGGTGATAACGGGGGTAGAGGAGGCGCCAAACAGGTCTGACATAGTCCGAGGGGCGCCTTTACCTACCCCGATTGATACCATGGCAATGATTCCTTGGCTCAGCGATTACCCGGATCACGCTTCCGCTGGGGTGTTGCGCAACGGATTTTCATACGGTTTCCGCATCCCAGTGGGAGAGTTTCAGGGTATGCCACAATGTAAAAATCAGATATCGGTCTTACAGCATACGACTGTGGTACAGGAAAAGATCAGGAAGGCCGAGTCGCCGGTCCATTTAATGTGCCACCAGTTGCTAACTTTGTTTGTTCCCCTTTAGGGGTGGTTCCCAAGAAGGACCCGGGTGAGTTTCGGCTGATACATAATTTATCAGCCCCACGGGGTCTTTCAGTGAACGATGCGATAGACCCGGAAGTGTGTTCGGTACGGTACGCATCCTTCGATGAGGCCGTAGCCATTTTGAATCGCCTGGGGCACGGTGCGCTGATGGCAAAATCTGATATCGAGTCAGCGTTCCGGTTGCTCCCGGTACATCCAGACGATCAGCGTCTTCTTGGTTTCATGTTTCAGGGTCATTATTACATGGATAGGTGTATGCCGATGGGGTGCTCTATATCTTGTGCCTATTTTGAAAAGTTCAGTTGCTTCCTACAATGGGTCTTCACGAGGAAAACGGGGTTTCAAAATGTGATGCATTATCTTGATGACTTTTTGTTTCTGGGGGCAGCCGGGGATCCCGAATGTGGACAGGCTTTGACTGAATTTTGTGTTCTGATGAATCATTTTGGCGTGCCATTGGCACCAGGTAAGACTGTGGGTCCCTCGACTTGCCTCGAGTTTCTGGGGATCGAGCTGGATTCCGAGGAAGGTTGTTTTCGTTTACCAGGGGACAAAGTGTTAAAATTCAGGGCATCCCTGCAAATGTGTATAAATGAGTCTAAGGTTAGGCTACATCAATTACAGCAATTAGTGGGCCAGTTGAATTTTGCCCTAAGAGTTATACCGATGGCCCGCCCTTTTTCTCGCTCGATCGCTCAAGCCATGGTCGGCCTGAAGGAGGGTCATCACCGCACACGGCTCTCGGCTGAGGTTCGCCAGGACATGCGCATTTGGTTGGCATTTCTGGCGGATTTCAATGGCCGAATTGTCTGGAACAAACCGGCCGTGTCCTCCGAAGAGCTGGGGCTGTGGACGGACTCAGCAGGGAGCATTGGTTTTGGTGCCATATTCGGCACTCAATGGTCGGCACAAAAATGGCCTCAATGGTGGCATGATAATGGTCTGACAAGCAACATTGCTTTCCTGGAACTTTTTCCCATTCTGGTGGCCCTGAGAACTTGGCCCGAGGGGTTCAGAGATCACTCTGTGGTATTTTGGTCCGATAACATGACCGTGGTTGAGTGTATCAATAGCCAGGCAGCACGATGCAAATGGGTCCTGAGATTGCTCAAGGAGATTGTGTTATTGTGTATGCAATTGAATGTCCTATTTAAGGCAAGACATGTCCCGGGGGTGATGAACCAGGCGGCTGATGCGCTTTCTCGTTTTCGTATGCAGGCCTTCTGGGGATTTCTGCCCACAGCGGACCCGGTGGCAGCACCCTTTCCCGAAGCTCTCTGGTCTCTCGGTGCCCCGAACTACAGAACCTCGTGGGAGAGAGTTTAGCACCCAGGACGAGGAAGGCATACAAAGGGGCGTTCCGTTCCTATTGGGCCTTTTTGGGGGCAGCTAGAGGGGAGCTTTGGGGCCAGGAGGAGGGGGTAGTGAACTTCCTGCTGTATTTACGTCAGGCAGGCAAATCAGTGGCTACGGCCCAGAGGCATCGGGCCGCCATTTCCTTTGTGGCTAGGGCTCATGGGATCCAGGACCCGACAGCGTCTTTCGTGGTGCAAAAGGCGCTACGCGGGTGGCAACGCCTTGAGGGTCGCAGAGTAGATGATAGGCGCCCGATAGGTCTGGATAGGTTGGCTTTGTTGTTATCTGTACTTCCTGCAACATGTTCATCCCAGGATGAAGCAGTGTTATTCCGAGCCGCTTTTGTGCTAGCATTCCATGGGGCTATGCGGGTAAGCGAATTAGTGGCAAGGAACAAGCAGGATACCAGGGGGGGACTGTGCCGAGAGCATGTCCGAATCAGGGCGAGACGATGACTGTCTCATTTGTCAAGTCCAAGACCGATCAGGGTTCAATGGGGGACTGCATAATGATACGAAGGATCCCCGGGTCATCCATGTGCCCGGTGAGCTGTGTAGAGGAGTATTTAGCACAGAGGGTGGCATCATGGGGGGGGACATTGTTGAGACACGCTGACGCCACCCCACTGACGAGGTTTCAGTTTCAGCGGGTGCTTGCGATGTCGATTACGGCTGCGGGCTTGAACCCGAGCGAGTTTGGGACCCATTCCTTTCGGATAGGGGCCGCTACAGAGGCTACGGCCAGGGTTCTGAATGTTGAACAAATTAAACGTGTGGGGCGTTGGTCCTCCGATTGTTATAAGAGGTATGTGCGGTTGCACATGTTGTGAAGCTGTAACGATGTACTCACGCTTCTTGTTTTTGTTTGGTTTCAGTTGTGCAAGCTTACGAGGCGGGGCGGACTGTTCAGTCGACCCATCACCGGGCCAGCGGTCATACTTCACCGGCTGTGAAAAAGGAGGTGTGGGTCGTGGGCCACTCATACGTGAGGCGAGCCGCGGACGTATTCAAAGCAGGTGACATGAATCACGTGGCTGGGGAATACGGGTACAGTATGTCCTTCTACGGAAAGGGCGGACTCTGTATTGACCAGTTTCAATCATTTTTTGAGGGCTTGCTAGGGCGGACGAGGTCACCGCCGTCTATAGTCATAGTACATCTTGGGGGCAATGATTTGGTCACCACTGGTAGACGACTTCTTCTTGAGGCGATGCTTTCCACTGTAAGTTGGTTGGCGAGGAGAGTTCCAGGGTGCACGATTGCATGGTCACATATGATCCCACGAAAAGTGTGGCGGGGGGCTATTTCTGTTTCTGCTCTGAATCATTCAGTAAGAAAAATTAATAACAAAGTGAGTAGATTGTTCCGTTCCAATACACTGCATTCTATTTCGCATGGTTGTATTACTGGCGACAGTATGTATTTGGGGGATGGTGTTCATTTGTCCCGGGTGGGGAACGAGTTACTCATAGGAGACTGTATAGCTTGGCTAAAGACTTTAAGACATGACCTTTAGGTAGGAGTGTTGTTGGGGGTCCGGATAGCCGGTCAACTATCCGGCCTGTGGCGGTAAGGTCATGATCGGTGAGCACTAATTGGTAGATCCCTATGAGTGGGCGTCACCCATTACGGATGGGAGCGCTCGAAGGAGGTGGCCATTGGCCCCTCAACGGGGAAGGCGGTCCCTTCTAAGAATGGGACGCCGAAAGGAAAGGAAAGGCGGTCAAGGCCCCTTCCTGGGTAGGGGGGGCTACAGCCCCCTCCCGGAGAATTTCCCGGGGCCAAGACATCTGCGACGGCAGATGTGGTAAGATGTGTGGGGTTTGGGGGGGGGGTCTACGCTACCTTCTAGATTCCTCACGCGAGTCCTCGGACGACCTTTAAGTGGCGTCGAGTTTATTGGGGCCCCCGTCAAGTCAAGGGAAATTGGTAGTTGCACTCGAGGTACACCTCGGTGCGGTCGCCCCTCACAAGTGGGGGGGATATTTCTGGTTAGGGATCTTGACACCGGTTACGACCTTGCCGTTGGCCCTTAAACGTTAGGATGTACAATTTCAAAATTTCAAGTTAGAGGTGTTGTAGGATGTTAGTTCGGCTAGGAGAACCTTTGTATTAGAGACTATGTTAAGGTTAGCCAAACATCGCAATGTGGAAATGAAATTGTACATAATATGAAACTGTTATTTTAATGTTTTAATTTTGTTTCATATTTTAATAAATACGGCCGGGAGGGTCACTCCCTCCCGTCTTCCAAAAGTTCAGATCTGTTTCCGGTTTCCCATCCTTGGGGATTGTGTTGAGAGGGGGTGGCGGGTATCTCGGCCATATGGAAAGGGGCGACCATTCGGTCCCCCCGAACGTATGGCCGAGTACCACGATCCCCCCGGGAAGCCATCTTGGGCGGGAGGCGAGTCTCGGCTGGTATGCCCGAAGCGGCGTAGCCGGGGCGCGCCTTTTTCCCGCCCTGGAGTAGGCCGGCCTAGACACTGACGCAGCCGGGCCACGCCCTCGGGGCAGGCCGGGGCGGGTTTACGCCCGCCCTGAAGACGGATAAAAGGAGCAGCAAGCCAAGGAAGCATCCTCTTGTTCCTGTGCTCTGAAGCTGCACCACCTCGCTGCACGTGAGCTCGAGACGGAACGAAGAGCCAATTTTGACCCACCCACCAGCCCCTGAAGACAGCGAATTGTCTTGAATAAAGTTTGATGTGGTAACTCCTTTTTTGCAGGTCGGATTATTATCGTGATAAACATTGAATATGTAATAAAGATATGGTCAATTGGTGGTATGTTTTGCAAATAAAGTGATCTTGCTCTAGTGTTGATCAGTAGCATGTTTAGTAGTATTGATCAGTAGCATGTTTTAATAAAATTGTTGCTTTTGACTGTCTTTTAAGTCATTTAGTCATTTGGTTTAGAATTCTTTTTAGCTTAGAACTGTCGTATTTATTTTGGTCGGGCGGTAAGGTCATGATCGGTGAGCACTAATTGGTAGATCCCTATGAGTGGGCGTCACCCATTACGGATGGGAGAGCTCGAAGGAGGTGGCCATTGGCCCCTCAACGGGGAAGGCGGTCCCTTCTAAGGATGGGACGCCGAAAGGAAAGGAAAGGCGGTCAAGGCCCCTTCCTGGGTAGGGGGGGCTACAGCCCCCTCCCGGAGAATTTCCCGGGGCCAAGACATCTGCGACGGCAGATGTGGTAAGATGTGTGGGGTTTGGGGGGGGGTCTACGCTACCTTCTAGATTCCTCACACGAGTCCTCGGACGACCTTTAAGTGGCGTCGAGTTTATTGGGGCCCCCGTCAAGTCAAGGGAAATTGGTAGTTGCACTCGAGGTACACCTCGGTGCGGTCGCCCCTCACAAGTGGGGGGGATATTTCTGGTTAGGGATCTTGACACCGGTTACGACCTTGCCGTTGGCCCTTAAACGTTAGGATGTACAATTTCAAAATTTCAAGTTAGAGGTGTTGTAGGATGTTAGTTCGGCTAGGAGAACCTTTGTATTAGAGACTATGTTAAGGTTAGCCAAACATCGCAATGTGGAAATGAAATTGTACATAATATGAAACTGTTATTTTAATGTTTTAATTTTGTTTCATATTTTAATAAATACGGCCAGGAGGGTCACTCCCTCCCGTCTTCCAAAAGTTCAGATCTGTTTCCGGTTTGCCATCCTTGGGGATTGTGTTGAGAGGGGGTGGCGGGTATCTCGGCCATATGGCCTTTATCCCACCAAAGTCTTTGGAATGAGTGTCTGTTTACTTGTGTCTGGGTGTTTGCCTGCTTGTTTGCGCATGTTTGTGTGTGTGAGTGAGTGAGAAAAGCGAGTGAAAGAGGGAGGGAATCCAGACACAAGGGAGGGGTTTTAAAGGACATTCTGGGAATGCTTGTGTGAGCATTGCTTATTGTTTCTGTGATTGTGCACTTAAGAATATCTACGTAATCATCCACATAGTGGAAGTGTCTTGTATGTCTTGTCCTTAGCCCCTCCCCTAGCCCCGCCCACTTGCTACACTCGTAGCTCATTGTAAGAGTACCTGCACTTATTTTTTCCCATTTAAAGCACTGATCATATCTCTGTAGATATGGCACTTTTCTGTTCTCTCTCTGTCACGCAACGCATACCACAGCTTTGGTTGCGCTCTGCGTTGTATGACAGTTGGGTGAAACTGGGCCTTAGTATGTTTAGCCTACTTTGGGCATTTTCAAATCCAAGCAAAGAGAGGCAGTTAAATAGTGGGGTCAAAAAAGTGTTGATTTGCTAATAATTTTGGCACTGATATACATGCATGAGATTTGACAGAATTTTAGAAGGATTAGGTTTTTATTTTATGTCAAGTGTTATGCCAATTACTAAAGGAGGTGGAAATGTTATGGATCCGCAATACCGTTTTCATTTGCTAATAACTTTGCAACTGGTTGGGGGTTCTGCTTGAAATGAGGCATGTAGTTAGCAAGTTTCAACCAGTGCAGATGTTTCAAACATATCAGTTTTCATGGGGTTCGGTTCACACATGGAGCGACAAAGTTAAAGGGGAGGTCCAAAAAACTGCTGTGGCCTGATATTTATGGAGGGGTGGATGAAAGGCCTAGCCAAAGGCCATGACCTTTTGGCCAAATCCCTATTGTACACGGTCAAAGGGGTCAAATGCCATGCATAAAAGAAATTGTCTGCCTGTCTGGGTTTGTTGCAACTCCTGTTGAAGGCCATGTGCTGGGTGGAGTGGGAGCATGGTCAGTGAACACAGTACATCATACAAAACCCTAGAAATTAACTGAAAAACAGGTAGGGTTGGTTATGGTTCAGCAAACACAAAATCAATAAAGCCTTGAAATTTGCAAGTTGTGATATGCAATGCACACTAGACGCATCATATAATTACTCCGCCGGCCATGCTCAGTGTACCACTTTGCCACTGGCACATGAAAGAAAAGCTGCTTATCGAGGGCAAAATATGGCGCGGAAATTATGGTGCGTGAGTTGCGTTTCATGCCTTACCTGGCTAATTATCAGGGCCTTTTCAGGTTTAGGTGTAAGAGAGAAAGAGAAAGTGTGTGTCTGTGTGTGTGTGCACGCGCGCCTGCGTGTGCGAGTGAATGTGGGATTCCTTACTATTGCTGTTTCCAATCCAGTTGAGTTAACAAAGGCCCCCGCAGTGCAGAGAGGGCACCTCAGCACAGTCCCCGGCTTGTGAGCTCCTGAGTGAGTCCTGAGGGAGCCCCTCAAAGTACTTTGCAGCCCCCCATCTTTCTTGACGCCACTGTTCCAGGCTAGTTGTGTCCATGCATATAGAGCTATTTCAGAGAGTCTTAAAGTTCGCCATTTCCTTGTATCCTCGCAGTTACATGCTGTGCCTTTTATGTTGCTATTGATTCTGGTGGGAACATTTCCCTCTGGAGTCACTGGCTGCTGCTCGACAGGACGACCTGCAGCAGCAGTATTTCCGGTCAAGCTTTTGTCAGTTTCTGTGGAAGCAGACCTGGAGCAGTGTGTAATCAGGGTTTTTCTTTTACCTTTGTGTCTGTGCCATCCTCTCCTGCGTAAACTAGGTATGAGCCAGATGTGACTGAGATGTCTTGTTTACCAATAAATACAACCACGCGTGACTTGGACAGAACTAGCTGCAGATCTATTGATCTCCTGGTAATGTTTCTGCTGAGAGCACTGCCTCGCTGGCAGTAATTGAGTTTGTGCTGGAATTGTTGCCTTCCTGTCTTACCCTGGTTTAATGTGCTGTCTTCCAAGATGATGTTACTGATAAACTATAACGGTGACATTAAACTATAACGGTGACATTAAAGGGAACAACGTCTGTCACACAGTATTTCGCAGCTGCTTTCTTAGTGTGTTTGGATGAGAGCTTTCACTTTTGTTTAAGGTAGCTTCGTTTTTATACAGAATTGATGCTCCGAGGTTTTTATGTTCTGATAAATCATTTTCTTTATTTTTAAATAGCAGTAGAATTATGAATTAATTACCAGATCAATTCATGGTGGCTTTCAGCATTTGGCGGCTGAATGTGGTGGCTCAGCAGACTAATCCACTGTGGCAGTCCGTGCTGGACCCCCATGTTATGTTATATTATACAGATTTGTAGACCGCACTATCACCCAGGAGGGGTATACAACGTTTAGCATGCATTTTTTACCACGCACTACCATTACAACGTAGGCATTACCACGCATACCATTACAACGCATTGCGCTGGGGGGCGCTCTAGGATAGGGAATACGTTTAATTTTATATCCAACACCTTCCCTATTGTCCACGGGGACTGGAGTTGGAATATAAAATTATACTTACCACTATCCAGCACCTCAAAGCGCTATGCGTTGTAACGGTATTTGTTGTAAATACCGCGTTGTAAAGGTATGCGTGGTAATAGTATGCGTGCTAACGTCATACATCCCCCAGGAGGGTATCCTGGCTCTGAGCAAGTGAGAGGATAGCCAAAGCTAGGGCCAACTAGAGCTACTCGAAAAGCCAGGTCTGCAGCTTCTTGTGGAATTCAAGAAGGGAGGAGGAGGCTCTTTTGTGTAGTGGCAGGTCATTCCACTCTTTAGGAACAATGCAGGTGAAGGCTCGACCACCAAATCTGTTTTTAAGTACATGCAGTGTTGCCACCTGGCCTATTTAATAGCGGCCTAACCAGTATTTTAATGTCTCTCCGTTGCAAAAATTAGAAAAATCACTTATAGAGTTTTATTTCCTCTTATCGGTACATCCTTTAAAAAAGCACTTTCCAAAGTGGGTGATTGCTACCTGTCTCTGCATGGCCGGGCTTCGCTCCGCCGCAACGCCGCAGCACCAGCAGCAAAGGGCCGGCCTTGCTCCGCCTGCTTCCCGGCCGGGCTTGGCTCCGCCGGGCTCCTCTCACCACCACCAGTGACGTACCAACAGCGCCAGGAGGCGCATAAAGGCAGCGCCAGGGCCGAGTCCCGTGGGGGTGATTGCTACCTGTCTCTGCACGGCCGCGCTTCGCTCCGCCGCAACGCCGCAGCACCAGCAGCAAAGGGCCGGGCCTTGCTCCGCCTGCTTCCCGGCCGGGCTTGGCTCCGCCGGGCTCCTCCCACCACCACCAGTGACGTACCAAAAGCGCCAGGAGGCGCATAAAGGCAGCGCCAGGGCCGAGTCCCGTGGGGGTGATTGCTACCTGTCTTGGCACGGCCCGGCTTCGCGCCGCCACAACGCAGCAGCACCAGCAGCAAAGGGCCGGGCCTTGCTCCACCTGCTTCCCGGCCGGGCTTGGCTCCACCGGGCTCCTCCCACCACCACCAGTGACGTACCAACAGCGCCAGGAGGTGCATAAAGGCAGCGCCAGTCCCTCGTCCCGCGGGACGCGGGCGGGCGCGCCCTGGAGAAGCCCGGGACGAAGGCGGGGCCGTCTGCGGCCGTCAGAGGCCAGAAGAGGCTGGGCTGGGCCACGGACTTTGGTTCTCACCCCCTGGTTTCTGGACTAACTGTAAGATATATTACTAACTTTTTAATCTTTATTTGTTTTCTGTCTCTTGGCCTTTTTTAATAACATAGAATTCTACATCCATTGGGTGAGACATTGCTGATCATCCTGATTTGTGTATAGTATTTTGTGTCCCAAAATGTCAAAGCTCACAGCAACTAAAACAACAACCGCTAATGATATAAGGACAATGGATAACTATCTTGTTAAGGTAGTTAATAAGATTAACAAAGAAAGGTGATTATCGCTAAATAGGGTAAGCCCACATACTTCACCCAAAAGGCCGAGCTCTCCTACTACTCCGTTGCCCCATTCAGATAGTTGCTTGAATGACCTCAACGTCACTGTCACCAATGATGTATCCATCACGGAGACACCAGAAGAGCGGGAAATTATAACTGATTCCATCCCCAGTCAGAGTCCGACACCCTCCCCAAGGTCTTCACCAATCCATTCACCTGCTCGGAGAATGGTGCGGGCATGTAGGAAGGCCCCTGTCAAAAGGGTGGTGGGCCGGAAGTCAAAAAAGTCAGGTACCACATCAATCAGTACATCAACTTGCAGTGGAAATACACCAGAGCCCATAAATAATACTGAGGCACACACTTTGCACCCTGCCCATATAGAGCTTTTGGCATCTATTTTTGAGTCAAAATTAGAAGCAATGATCAGACCATTAGTGGCAAAGTTAGAGCAGGTCACCAAAGAGGTCTCCAGATTAGGGGGTCTTCTAGATTCCCACATGACCCGGGCTCACATACATACGAGCCCTACTCCTGGTCCCTCTAGTTCCTCTGGTAACAGCTTAGCCAGGGCCGTTGCATCTGCATCTGCCAGTACTAGGGACATAGGTCCAGTGGTCACTGTACAGAACTCATCAGCCTCAGGATCACAGAAAACCTCACCCTCCATTTTACCATCTGGGGGAACCTCTATAGTACATTCAACAGTAAAACCAACTACATCACACACTGATAGCCAGAACACCACAGCAGGAGGTGAAATTGGTGGAAGAATTAGGCCTAGGAGGAAAAATTCGGTCAACCTTCCACCGGAGTGTGTCCCATACACTGTGGTATTAACAAATGTCCCAGAGGTTGATTCCTGTTTAAATGACTCTAGATTAGAAACCCATGCTGCTTTAAAAAATAAAACACTTGCATGGTTAAACAGGAACTGTGGCTTTCCGTTTGCTTTTTAAATGATATAATATCAACTCGTAGAGTCAGCTGGATTGGCAACGCTAGAAAGAGTTCAAGAGGGGACTGTATTATTGTAAACTTTAAGCATCCACAACATGTGGCAACAGTCCTCCTCAGAGCAGCCTCTTTACCAACTGAGGAAAATTCGGTATGTGCTAGACCCCTTGGCTTTTTCTTCAAACACTTGGATAATACCCAACATCGACCACCACTTCAGCATAGGTATCCAGTAAATGGGCATAGAAGGGGGGTGGCTGGTAGTGTTCCTAATGCCCCTCAACGTCAAAACAACGGGGAAACATATTGCTATCAGGTAACAAATAGGCAGTTTGATTATACCTTACCATTATACAATCGTTATACCGCTCTATCCTCGCTTGAGGAAAACGATTGACTGCCTATTATCTTGGGAAGCTCTTTCTTGGGAAGTTCTGTCCAGCCACCAGCACCGTCACTCAAAATTGCTACATGGAATGTTGCTGGTTTAAAGAATAAAATCGGAAATGCTGACTGGCTAAAGACATTAAAATCCTTTGATATTATTGCATTACAAGAGACACGGGATCAATCGAATAGTTTCTCTTTGGATAGCTATAGCCACTTTAGCAATCCTGCAATCAGTAGTGCTGCAGGAAGAGCCAAGGGAGGTTTATTGACTCTATTTAAACTAGATATAAAAGGTAAATTAGTTCAGTGTATTTCTGGCTGTGAGAATTGTTTGATTGTTGAACTTTCCACACAGGATAAGGCCAAGATTCTTTTTGTTAACATTTATAATTCAAATGCTAATGAATGTACCAGTCACAATTTGGAAGTACTGGATACATTTCTGTCAGTCTACAGTGAAAATGTAAATACTTTTGAATTAATACTCTTAGTGGATTTTAATATTCACCCATGCACCCTACCATGTATTAGCCAGGATGATGAAGGCCCTCCGCTCTCCTCATCTATTCACCTGGAACACACTAGGCGAGGAGAGCTTCTTGAAACCTTTCTTGCAGGATGGAATCTATACGAGTCAGGTTGTGGGGAGGGTAAAAATAGGTCCCCTACTTTTAAAGGAAATGATGATGGCACTATTATCGACTATATTTTATGTCTTCTTTTTTGTTGAACAATGTGATAAATTATTATACTGAGGTATCAGTTTTTAGTGACCATAATCCCGTTCTACTTGAAGTGAAGCACACAGAGTTACTTTCACTAAAAACGGTGAACCGTAGAGGGGGATTAAATGTCGCCGTTAAAGACCAGAAGCGCAGGCTAAAATGGACAAAAATAATCCCTGAAACATTCCTTCATGAGGTTCTGTCTAAAGTAGAAGATGAAGTTGCAATATGCTTAGCGAATCGAACATAAAACAAAGAGGTTATACTGGCGTTCGATAATATCTGCATAGAAATTAACCATAGTCTACAGATTGAATCAAGGCAGAAGCTGCCTCTAGGCAAAAGATGGTTTGATAAAAAATGTACGAAGGCGCATGGGGAGTTACTTAAAAATTGTGCAGATATAGCTAGTGCAAGGACTGTATATAAAAAAGCTATTTTAGAAAGGAAAAGGGACCTAAAAGATACAGCATGGGCCCAACTTCTCGACCCCGAAACTCTTAAAAACAGTGGCTTATTTTGGAAAATCATAAATCAGCCACTTTTTTCTGGAGATGAGAATACCCCCCTTGAGGCAAACATTCCAGATGAGGACTGGATCCAACACTTTAGACAGATATATTCAGAAATTAGCTGTGCAGATGCTCCTGTTGTCACCGTTGAGGCAGTGGAAGTGGAATTTAGTAATGAAGGGGTCCCTGCTGTCACTTTTGAGGCAGCAGAAGTGGAAAGGGCAATAGACCTGAATTTGAAAAACAAAGCACCAGGCCCCGACGGGGTACCAGGGGATGTTTTCAAATGTGCCCCGAAATTTTGGTCTAAAGTTCTATGTAATGTTTTTAATGCTCTCAAACAGGACAACATCCCGGCCACTTGGAAAAAATCTATCATTGTACCGGTCTTTAAAAAGGGTAACAGGCAAGACCCCTCCTGTTACAGACCCATTTCTCTGCTTGATTCATCGGTGAAAATATTGGGCCGGGTTATTTTATCCAAACTGAATGATTGGTTGGACGAGAAAGGGGTCCTATCAAATGTTCAGTACGGTTTTAGACCAAAAAGTAGTACGTTAGATCAAGGTCTTAACCTGCAGCTATTGGTGGATAAATACACTAGGGCCAAGGAGGGGTCCATGTACCTAGGGTTCATGGACCTCTCGTCAGCTTTTGACCTCGTAAATTGTTCAAAATTGTGGCATATCTTAATTGACATGGGCCTGGATAGGGCCCTGGTTAATCTTCTAGCAGATCTACATACCGATCTTATAGCATCGGTTAGAGTTACCTCGGAGGGTCGTTGCATGAGTCACTTTAACTCTGAAAGGGGGGTCAGGCATGGGTGCATATTGGCACCCCTCCGATTTACCATCTATATAAACGCTTTGGAACCAGCTTTAAAAGAGGCATCCCTTGACGTCCCGCGTATAGGAGAACTTGGAATTCCAGTTCTTCCATACACGGATGACGCCGTCTTGCTTTCACGGACTGGTGTTGGTCTCCAACGCCTCCTGGATGCTTTTGAAGACTTCATGGGTTCTTTGGACCTAAAGATAAATGTAAAGAAGTCTCAAATTATGATAATGGGAAAGGGAAATAAGAATAAATCTGTAAAAACATTGACTTGTGGCAAACAAGAGTTATGCAGAGTTGCCACTTTTCCATACCTGGGGATCACTTTTGACGAGAGAGGCACCTGGGGTCCCCAGCTAAAAAACGGAAACGTTTCCCTTGCCAGATCATCCTCTGCTCTTCAGGGTTTTACGAAAAAATTAGGAGCTAGGCCAATAGCAACATTAATAAAAATATATAAAGCAAAATGTCTGGCTGTGGCCACATATGGTTGTGCAATTTGGGGATACTGTTCTCCGGACAGTAGTCAGATTACCGAGAACACATTTTTAAGAGCTGTCCTCTCAGTCCCACAGTCCACTCCTACTTACATAATCCATACTAAACTAGGAGTAGGATACATTACAGATCTGATTAAAGTGGCTCCTGTTCTAGCTTGGCTGAAAAAGACCTGGTTGAACCAAGAAATTCCCCTAAACCATAGCATTTTAAAAGACTGTTTGAAGCTAGATAGAGTAAATAAGATTCCATGGCTAGCTTATATTAAAGACAGTCTTATAAAGCTAGGGAGACCAGAGCTCTTCTTCTCACCGGCCTCTATAACAATAAAGGACATTGCCCTGGTTAAAGGTATGATGGGAGAACTGTTAAGTATGGAGAGGGAACAATTGGAACTAGAGAAAGCAACGGTGAGGGCTAGCATTATTATGAGTACTCAAGTAGGCCCTGAACTGTATTTAACTACCGTGAATCAACCCTACCACCGTTTTCTTTTGACACGATTTCGGTTTAATTTCATTCATTTCAATCTTGGCCATTTTCCAACCTGGTGTACCCCTGATAATGCATTGCCGTGTACTTGCGATAATTTCTCTACCCAGAACACATTGCACTTTCTGATGTTCTGTGGTCACTACACGGCAGTAATGATGAAATACTTGATCCCTATTTTAAAGGAGGCAGGGTTCATCCAGGTAAAGCCAGCACTCCTGTTTTTACAGTTATTGCAGACCCCCAGGATCATGTTCCATGTTGCCAGTTTCCTAGTGGGGGCTGTTAGGATTAAGAAAAGGAGGATGATCAATAATTCTGGTAACATGACTCTTTAGTGGATGAGATTAAATACTGTTTATATTATAGGGTATGCTTACTTTATGAAACTGATGAAATTGATTGTGTAAAAATAAAATGTATGTGATTATGTTGTCCTATCTAACTGACCTTTTTTTTTTATAGTATTTTAATGTATTTTAACATGTATTTATAAAGGAAATTTTTTGAATACCTTTTTGTAAATATATAGACTGTGTAAATTAATTATGTTTTTATTCTGTATTAATTATGTAATTTTGATTGTGTCAATATTTGTATAGTGCTATTCTCTTTTTATGATATTGATTTATCGAAAATAAAGTATTTTGACTGACTGACACTTTCCAAAGTGTTCTATAGCTGCCCTAATGGCCCCTGGCTGATAATTCAACTGAATGAATACAAACAACTTCATATAAAGTTGTACTTGGGAATCATGTCTGGGCCTTTGTTTAATCTTAAAACCTCAACAGATGGTCAGTATTATTCTCTGGGAAATGTGGCAACTGTACATACATGTGTGCAAGTAGGAATCAGGACGAGCAGAGGTCTCTGGGAAAGTTTGTGAAAGCAGATGCTATTGTTGAGGTATGCTTAGACAGTGGTATGTAGTGCCTGGAAAGTGTGGGTGAGGAGCTTGGATTATGCTGTTTATGTATGGGGAGCCAGTGAAACTCCGTCAGGTCTTGTGTGATATGAGTGCGGCGTGGGAGGTTGAGAGCAATTCTGGATGCAGAGTTCTAAATGGTCTGCAGGCTTCTAGTGAGGTTTTTGTTGATCCTGGCATAGAGGGTGTTCCCATAGTCCAGCTTTCTTTTGACCAGGGTGTGCATGACCATTTTCCGGGTGCTGTTTGGGAGCCATTTGAAAATCTTCCTCAGCATCTTCAGGGTGTAGAAGCATGAGGCACTGAAGGTGTTGACTTGGATGTTCAGGTCGAGTTTGGTCTGAATGACAATCCGGAGGTTCTTAATGTTGGTTTTGGGGGTAGGTGTCAGACTTAGTTCTTTTGGCCACCAAGTGGAGTTCCACCTTGAAATGCTCTTCCTGAAGATGATAATTTCAGTCTTGTTGGTGTTCAGCTTTAGACAGCTGGTCTTTATCAATCAATCAATCAGGGGAATTGTAAGTGCGCTATTCACCCGTGAGGGTCTCAAGGCGCTGGTGGGTGGGCTGGGGGGGTACGCCGAACTGTTAGCCGAAGAGCCAGGTCTTGAGGGTCTTCCTGAAGGTGTTCAGAGCGGAAGCGCGTCTGATGTCTGCCGGTAGCTGGGTCCATGTCTTCGCTGCAATGTGAGGGAAGGATCTTCCAAGTGTTCTGGCTCTATGGATGTGCAGGGTTTCGCCAGTGCGAGGTTGCAGGATCAGAGGTTTCGTTTGGGTAAATGGAAGTTGATTCTGTCATTTAGGTATTCGGGTCCATTGTTGTGTAGGCATTTGTAGGCATGAGTGAGGATTTTGAAGGTGACTCTTTCCTCCACGGGGAGCCAGTGGAGTCTTCGTAGGTGTTGGCTGATGTGTTCATGCCGGGACATGCTGAGGACGAGTCTGGCGGCGGTGTTCTGTATCATCTGGAGTTTGCGGAGTAGGGACTTGTTGATGCTGGTGTAGAGTGTTTTTCCAGAGTCCGGTCTGCTGGTGATGAGTGCGTGGGCGATGTCTTCCTTGACTCAGGTGGGATCCATTTGAAGGTCTTGCGGAGGATCCGGAGGGTGTTGAAGCAGCTGGAGGTGACGGCGGTGACCTGTCGGTTCATGGTGAGTGATAAGTCAAGTATGATGCCGAGGCTTTTGACGTGGTCTGTGTGGGTAGGTCGGCTTCCGAGGGCGGTGGGCCACCAGGTGTTGTCCCTTACTGAGGGGGTGGTTCCAAGGACGAGGACTTCTGTCTTTTCGGAGCTGAGTTTCTGGCAGCTGTTGGTCATACATACTGCAATGTCATGCATTCCTTTCTGGAAGTTGAGTTTGGCTGTGGTGGGATCTTTGGTGAGGGAGAGGATGAGCTGGGTGTCGTTGGTGTAGGATAAGATGTTGGTGGACGATGGCTGCGAGGGGGGCCATGTAGACGCTGAAGAGTGTCAGGCTCAGTGATGACCCCTGTGTGACTCCGCATGTGATTTTCATGGGATCGGAGAGGAAGGGTGGTAGTCTGATCCTTTGGCTTCTTCTGGTGAGGAATAACGGGATCCAGTCCATTGCTGTTCCTTGCATGCCAGCGTCGTGAAGTCTGGCAACTAGTGTGTGGTGGGAGACCGTGTCGAAAGCTGCTGATAGGTATAGTAGGATGAGTGCTGCGGAGTGGCCTTGGTCCAGGAGGGTGCTGTGGTTGCTGCGGAATCTGGATTGGGACAGGTTGCCAAGGGCGTTTTCTTCAATGAATCGAGTTAGTTCCCTGTTGACTCTTTTCTCTGCAACTTTGGCTGCGAAGGGGAGGAGTGAGATGGGCCGGTTGTTCTTGAGGTCAGTGGGGTCAGCTGTGGGCTTCTTCAGCAGGGGCCTGACTTCTGCGTGGTTCCAGTCATCTGGGAAGGTGCCTGTTTTGAAGGTGATGTTGATGGTGCATTGTATTTTGGGTGCAATGGCTGCCGCGGCCCTGTGGTAGATGTGAGGAGGGCAGGGGTCAGTGGGTCCCCCGAGTGGATGCCTTTCATGGTTGAGTCGGTGTCTTCGGTCGTGATCGGTGTTCAGTTGGTGATGGTGGACTGGCTGGGGTCTCTGGAGGTCGGGGGAGGCTGTGGCGTCTGGTGGATGGTCAATGAAGTTGTCGCTGAGGTTTTTGATCTTGAGGTAGAAGTAGTTTCCAAGCTTGTCGCAGAGGTCTTGGGATGGGGTAATGTCTGTGGCTCCGCTGCGTGGGTTGGTGAATTCCTGGGTGACACCGAAGAGTTCCTTGGAGTTGGGGAGGATTTTGTTGTTGATGGAGTTCCTCTAGGTTGTTCTGAATTGGTTGTGGTAGTCCGTCATGGCGTTCTTGTAGGTGGAGTAGTTTTCTGTTGTCTTGGTGTTTCTCCTGTTTTTCTCCAGGCGTCTGCAGGAACGCCTTGCTTCTTGGAGATCGGTGGTGAACCAGGCGGCTTTCCTGGGGCGCTGTTTGTCGGGGTTGCGTAGCAGGGCAAGCTCGTCTGCACAGTTGGAGGTCCACGTGAGGAGTTCTCAGGCTGTGATGTTTGCATCGGATGGCCAGGTGTGTTGTCTCGGATGAGGGTGGAGTTGGGTGCTTTCAGCCATGCAGCTATTGAACTTGAAATGGGTACTGGGCATCTTGTGCATGAGGAAAAGAATGAGTTGTGTGTTGTCAGCATAGGAGAGGATGTCGGTATTGTAAGAGGGAGTGATGCTGGCTAGACAGATCATTGGGCTCAGGGAGGATCTTTACAGAACTCCACAGATGAGGTAACAGGCATCTAAAGTGTAGTTGCCAGGCTGACTAAATGGGTACTTTCAGTCAGGAAGGGGCAAATCCATCATAGTGCCTGTCCTTGGGTTCTAATGTCCTTTATTCATTGAATGAGGATGAGGTGAGACACGGTGCTACAGAGAGGTCCAGGAGGATGAGGGCCATTGTAAATTCTTGTGTCCAGAGTCATGCAGATGTCATCTGTGGTGGCAATGAGGGCAGTTTCAGTGTTGTGATTGGGTCTGAAATCAAACTGAATGGTGTTGAGGAGTTGGTGGTCATTGAGGTATTTGTTGTGGCACCTGATTCTCTCTAAGTTTTTGGCTGGGAGTGGTACAGCCGCAGTCCCTGCAGGTAACAGTGGTAGGGCGGTGGGGCCACTTGGGGTGGGGGGAGATTTTGAGGGACAATGCAGAGGGGAAATTAAATAAATAAATAATTTTCCCTCAGCCTCATTCCTTGAAATTCCTCCCCACACAGCCCCACCGCTGTTACCTGCACGGATCGCGGTTAGAGCGGTGGCCAGGATATTGGGCTGTATTTGGCTAACATTGAAGGTTCTGGAGAGGGTTTCTTCAGGGATGGGAGAACAGTTGCATATTTTCAAGCATCTGGGAAGATTGCAGGAGAGTTGGAGGCATTCAGAATGAGTGTGAGCATGATGCTGACAGGTTGCACTCGCTGATGGGTTGCAGTCATCTGGAATAGGCATGGTGGGGCAAGGGGTACGATGTTGCCACTAAGTTGATGGCCTTCATGGTGGTGGCGCTGTCTATTGGGGTGCTGATGGATCATGTATTTTAACATTTTTTTTGGGATAAGATCAGGAGGTGGTTGGCAATATCTTTTAGGGCCGGTTGTGGGCTGTAGTTTCCCTAAGTCGCAGTGACTTTGCTGCTAAAGAATTGGGAGAGATTGTTGTAGAGGTCCTGCCAGGGGGGTGATGAAGTTGGAGGTGTCCCCGGGATAGGTCAAATCCTTCACAATGGAGAATATTTCCTTTGCTTTGGGGATGTTGGCATCCATGGTGTCCAACAAAGTGGTGCGTTTAGTGGTCCAATTATTTGGCAGTAGCGTCCCAGGGAGGATTTGAATGTGCTCCTGTCTATATTGTCCTGGCTCATTCTTCATTTGTGCTCCAGTTGTTTGCAGTGGCATTTCATCAGTCTCAGTTCTTCTATGTGCCAACTGTCCTGGGTTCTAGATCTCTTTGTATTGCTGTGTCCGAGGGGTGCCAGGGAGTTGGGGCAGGATTCCCACTTACGGCAAAAATGCAACACAAAAAGATGATGGACGGAATGTTGAACATTGTCAAACATTTATCCCCAGTCACAGATCTCGGTTTAATCCATCAATATTTTTCCATTGGATTCAAGATTGCCTGGCTGATGAGGGGTGAAACCCCTAAACCGGTCCCAGAATGCTTGTTTCCGATCCTGGGAATACCCGGCATGGCAGTTCGGGCTGGACTGTTCCCTTGAGGAGCAGGGTCAAGACTGATTTGCATATGGCTGGGTTCAAACTGGAGTGGCATAGTGAGCAAAAGAATGATGGATTTAACCCAGATCTCTTGCGAGGGTGTGAATGTTTGATTTACTCAGTATTCCATCCATCATTTGTTGCTATAGCACTTTTCTCCCTAAGTGGGATGGGTATGCCCAGACATGGGTCCCTTGCTCACTGTGCCACTGGATTCAAGCTAGCTTGGCTGATGAGGGGTGAAATCCCAAAACTGGTCCCAGGATGCTTGTTTACGGTCCAGTGAGGACCGGCCTGGCAGTTCAGGCTGGACTGGCCCCATGAGGAGCAGGGTCAAGACTTATTTGCATATGGCTGGGTCCAAACTGGGGTGGTGTAGTGAGCAAAGGAACGATGGATTGAACCCAGATCTCTTCAGAGGGTTTGAATGTTTGATTTACTCAGCATTCCGTCCATCATTTGTTGCAGTGGGCCAGTGTACCCTTAATGTAGAAAGGATGATAGATGGGTTAAATTGGTTAGTTGACTTTTAAAATTCCCTACCCCTTTCCATTATGGTCATATTGCCTTGGTTAAGATGGTCTTTTTTCCTTGATGCCTATATTTGTTATATAATGCTATGTCTCCTATCACGGCTAGTACGGACATCTGGTTGGATAGTCTGATGTGTGCCTTGGTCTTTGCCCGGGAGCATAGCTGTGTAAAACTGGCCACTGTAAAGCTTCTGTGGTTAGGGGGTGGATTAGAGCAGCCAGCCTTATTTTTATATAATGCTGTGGCACATCTACAGCATGTTTTCCATTGGTTTGAGAAGGACCATCATTGGGAGACCCAGGCGAGTATGCACCTTACATGTTTCTTGAGTTCTTTATGATAGGGCTGGATGTGCCACTGGAACGCCTGCATTTAAACCAGCAGATGACAGAGGAGTGGAACAGAATGGTAGACAAAGTGTTGAAAAGATCTTCTTTTGCTTCAGATATTCCCCCTGGTCCATTAATCCATCGCAAGCCATGTTGAACAATATGTCTTTCCTCAGATGGAGAGAGCAAGGCTGTTAGACAGTGTGAGATTTGCTTCTCTACAACAGATTTGAATGTTTCTCCATAGGCTCAAGAGCAGTTTGAAGTGGTCTTGAGGTAATTTCAACAATATGTGGTGGTGCCTACTGCGTGAGAAATCTGCAGCATATTCCCCAGGCTCGGCCAGAGCATATAGTTCCTCACCGGCTATTGGACCTTGCTAGGTGTAGCAAAACACATCTGCCAAACGGGTCACCTAGTATACCACTGGACTAAGAACTAAAATACATGTGCTTCTTCCCTAAACATGGTAACATTGGTGTATATAAAATTGACATATTTAGTTTACTTGTAAGTCCCTTATAAATTGGTACGTCATATTCCCAAGGCCTGTAACCTAAATGCTACTAGTGGGCCTGCAGCATTGATTAAGCAGCCCACACAAGTAGCCGTTCAAACTTGTCTCAGGCCTTCCATTGCAGGGCCTCTGGGTGCAGTTTACTGCCACTTCAACTCGGCATTTAAAACCACTTGTGAAGCCTTACACTCCCCTTTTATTACACATACGTCACTTCTAAGGTAGGCCCTGGATAGCCCTTAGAGCAGGGTGCTATGTAAGTAGAAGGTAGGACATGTACCTATATGTTTCTCATGACATGGTAGTTACAAACACCCACATTCGTTTTTCACTACTGTGAGAACTACTCCTCTCATTGGCTAGCACTGAGAATTCCTTTAAACACTTTTAAGCTGTAATCCTTGATTAGGAAGTAGTAGCTACATCATGTTTCATATATTTCGAATGGGAATGATAAATCCTCTTTACTGGTAAAGTTGGATTTAACATTACTATTTTCGAAATGCCACTTTTAGAAAGTGGATGTTTCTCTGCTCTTACTGCTCCATGTGCCTTGCAGACTGTCTCCAATACACGTCTGTGGTGGGTGGCAGCTACACTATGTACATTCCCTCTAGACAGCCACAAACACAGGAAGAGTGGGTGTGAGAGAGAACTCATCTGCATTCGTAGCTGATAGCTCTTTCTGGCCAGGAAGAGAGAGAGAGAGCGGACATTTACACCTGAATAGGCAGTGTCCTGTTTCACACAAAAAGGGCTGATTATCCCCCACATATAGCCTGGCTTAAAAGGAGCGGGATGAAATGGGACCTGTGCACTTCAAGGGCCTGCTTTGAAGTCACCCTCACTTCAAAGGCACAACTGGGTATAAGTACTGGTTCTCTGACCCTACCAAGACAGCACACCACTGGACCAGTGAAAAACTCTGCCACGAGTACAGACTGATGTGCTACAAGGATTGCCATTCTGCTTGACTGCTGCTCAGAATGAACTGCTTATCTGCTTTGCTGAGCTACCCTGGTGCCTGCAGATCTCTGCCTTGCTAAGGACAAGGACTAGACCCATCTCACTAGAACCCAGAGTGACTCCAAGGGTTTGCTGGTTTCCCCCTTTTCTGAAGTCTCAGGGGGCCATCAAAGACTTCCTTCAACTCTAGAACATCACCTGGACTCTGCCATTCAGGTCTGGTGGCTCAGTGGACTAATGCGTCCATTGCAGGGGCCTGTGTTTGACCTCATGGTCACAGGTTCAAATCCCGTGGGTCCACTTAGTCTTTCATCCATCTGAGTACCATTGAGTTGGGTAACAATAAACATCTGTTATTCAGCGCCAAGATACCTCTGGGTGAACGTGCGCTTTACAAATACACGTTATGTTATGTTATCCATAAGAAATGATATAGAGATGGCGGCACTCGTAGGTAGGAAATATTCATAAGTGTAAATGATGTAAAAAAAAAATTTTTAAGTCTTTTAGGGTGCCAGGAAATAGTCCCTTCCGGCCGGTAAGGACTGGTACTTGAACAGAAAAAGGATGGAGTGCAAGTGCTGCTTGCACTGTTTCCTGAGGCACTCCGTTCGGAGATCAAACTCCTAAGTTCTGGTAATATCACAAAATTTCATAAAGTTCAAGCGATTCAAATGAATGTAGTCAATGGTATTCTTTTCGGAAAGATCATTTAATTAGTGGGTTACATATTAAATCTTCATAGTAACTCATTAGTTACGCAATGCGTGAAATACGTAATTCAAAAACATCAATTGATCAATGCATCATCCCTATGCATTTCGGGCGGGGGCCCTTCGTCAGGGGATAGCAAAAGATCTGTGAATAAATGAAATGGTATCAGGAAGGGGAGCTCGCAACCACAAGACAAATATGACGTTCAAAGCTAAAACTAAACATGCATTAATCAATGCTGGGGGGAAAAAAAGGGTGCACGTGAGAGTGAAAACTACCATAACCATAGTAAAAAAATGAAGGTAAAGCGAAGACACCCATAACGTGCCTATTGAGCTTGAAAGCGACCTCAATTAGGTGAGAAAATAGCCGTGTCAATGACGAAAAGAATAGTGAAACCAAATCACCCATAACGTATAAGCAAAACTCAAGTCTATAAAAACTAAACGGAATAGTATAACGTGTCTAATGTGCCAAGACGGCGTGCACTTAAAGACAACACCCTTAAACGAAACGGTCCGACAAAAGTGAGCTTACCATTAAGTTCAATTCAGCTACACGCGAAGCACCGGGTTGCCAGAAGTTAGTACGCGAGCTAGTGAATGCGGAAGTGAATAAACAGTTGTAGCACTAGTAATAAACAACGGACTTCCGTGTGTGTTAATGAAAGTGATGAACCATGCCAAACATATCGTTAATTCCTCTGAGTTGAACAAAGTTTCATGCTGGCCGTGGCCTAATGAAATGCCGCATTAACAAAGAAATAAGATCAATAGATAAACATGATAAACATTAGCGAGTGTGAACAACCCTTAGAATCAACTTTGGCGGCCATCTTGGGATGGTCAATCGTAATGTGCATTCACTATGGGTAACATCATATACATGAAAATGAATCATAATAGAGTGTCAAAAGGGTAAGCGGATTAAAGAAAGTCATAACTGTCAAAAGAAGAAAGGTAGATAAATATTTGAGCACCAAAACCAAAAAGTTGAGGAAAACCTGAACCCAAGGAGTAATAACCAAGTAAGGGCCAAAGTACAGTGGAACAGGGTAGAAACTGGGTAACACAGTAGAGAACATGATGAAAAAGTAAACTGTGAGGGTATGAAATGTGGGAATGGTGAAGGGTTGGAAATTGGAAGATAAAAAATAGACATGCAAATTCAAACGAAAGTGTGACAGATGTATGTACATTGAGACAACATTTGATTATAAGAAACAACTATATTCAAGCCTGTCATTGAGACCCTTAGGCTGGCAGGCATCGAGTCTCTTGATCCACACAGTTTTCCTTTGAAGGAGTAGTTTCTTGTTATCAACACCTGTTCTCAGTGGGACAACCTCCAATACAAGGAACCTCAGTTGACTCACGTTGTGCTGGTGTGAGATAAAATGTGCAGCCAAAGGTGCTTTGGTTGATCTGTTTCTGATAGTGCTTTTATGTTCGGTCAAACGGACTTTAATTTTACGTTCAGTTTTGCCTAAATAAGGCAGTCCGCAGGGGCATTTGAGTAGGTACACGACGTTCCTGGAGTCACAAGTGGCGTTGGTTCGTAATTTGATGGCTTTCCCGGATGACGGATGGCTTAAGATGTTGCCTGGAATTATATTGTGGCAATGGCCGCAGTTGAGGCACGGTATAGTGCCTGAATAGTTAATGGAAGGATTAACTGGTTGAGTCTCAAGAATGTTTTTGATATTTTTAGCTCTCTGGTAGGCAAAGAGTGGTCTGGTGTTGAAAATGCCCTGGAAATCTGGTTCAAAACGGATCATATCCCAGCTCTGAAGGATGATGTTCTTGATGGCCTTGCTTCTGTCGAATATTTGGAAACAAAGACTGGTCTCTGTTCGCCAGTGAGTCTGATGTGTGTGGTTAAAAGCTCTGACCGAGTTTTGGTGGCCACACGATTTTTCGCTGCTTGAAGTGTTACCTCAGGGTATTTCCTTTCTCTGTATCTCTGAAGTATTTTTTCTTCCGATCCTACATAATCTTCAGGTTCTGAACAAATCCTTTTAGCCCTTAAAAGCTGAGAATATGGCAAGTGTGTTTTGAGTGGGGTGGGATGGCAGCTGGTAAACATTAGAGCATTATTCCTATCCGTAGCTTTGACGAATAGGTTGGTTGTGAGTTGATTGTCTTGTAATGTGATTTGTACATCCAAGAATGGTAAACTATGTGAACTGATGGTATGAGTGAACTTTATGTGATCATCCAAAGAGTTTATGTATTTTAGAAATTCAGGAATTTCATCAGGTTGACCAATCCAGATAAGGAAAATGTCATCTATGTACCTCCATAGGGTAAGGATGTTATGGTTATGGTAGTTTTCACTCTCACGTGCACCCTTTTTTCCCCCCAGCATTGATTAATGCATGTTTAGTTTTAGCTTTGAACGTCATATTTGTCTCGTGGTTGCGAGCTCCCCTTCCTGATACCATTTCATTTATTCACAGATCTTTTGCTATCCCCTTACGAAGGGCCCCCGCCCGAAATGCATAGGGATGATGCATTGATCAATTGATGTTTTTGAATTACGTATTTCACGCATTGCGTAACTAATGAGTTACTATGAAGATTTAATATGTAACCCACTAATTAAATGATCTTTCCGAAAAGAATACCATTGACTACATTCGTTTGAATCGCTTGAACTATATGAAATTTTGTGATATTACCAGAACTTAGGAGTTTGATCTCCGAACGGAGTGCCTCAGGAAACAGTGCAAGCAGCACTTGCACTCCATCCTTTTTCTGTTCAAGTACCAGTCCTTACCGGCCGGAAGGGACTATTTCCTGGCACCCTAAAAGACTTTAAAAAATTTTTTTTACATCATTTACACTTATGAATATTTCCTACCTACGAGTGCCGCCATCTCTATATCATTTTTGATTGTCAACGTACCTCTGGCCAAACTTGGCGGGCACCGAACCTCAAACCATGTCTTATGAAGAAATTGCCAGTACCACAGCCAATCGGGCTGATACATTTGGATACACTCTAGAAGAAACCAGTCGCATCTATGCTCTGATTCAGGAAGTAGACCCCTCTTCCACGAGCGCCTTTTCCAACCCAAGTATGTTGAGACAATTATTGTATACCTCCAAGAGAATCATCAACCAACGTTTACACGCTGGAACTTTAATCAGATACCACAAAGATCAGCGTATCCCCAGAGGATTACGAATCACCTTGAAACCAACTCTCTGTCGGAATAACCCAAAATTCACGGAACGATGGTACGCCATCCTTAACCGTTGTTCACTGGATCTAATTCTTCTTATAGTTGAAGAACTTTCAAAAGTTATCGATGATTTAGACAAAGAAATCACGCAAATCTCACGCAACCTTGAAAATAATATGCCCAAAGAAGATCTTGACAAAGCTCTTGCTGATATCAACATTTAACTTGACAGGTACACTAAAGAAATCAACGATAGAAAAATAAGGAAATATAAACGTGACACCATGGACTACAAACTGGGTGAGGTTTATAGTTGGGCAGAAGTCTATGCCCAACGCAGACAACAAAAACCGCACAACAATCCGTCTTCCGATGAAGGGAGTTCCACCGATGGTTCTACCACACAAAGAAGTAATACCAACCACGGAAGACCACCCAGGAACACTACACCACCGAAACCATCTGACCATGCTCCTCAAACTACAGCCTCAACCTCTGGTGTTCCTTTTTTAGAAACAGGCCAAACTGTCAACGTCGAACCAGGCGGAGCAGAAGCTCAAACAGAAAAAAACCACTCCGATCGCCCAGGCAACCAGGAGCAAAAAACCCTCCTGATTAATATATCCAAAACGAACTTATCTCAACTACAATTGTCCACCCTGGAACGTGGAACCTCTTTTGTTCCAACATACAACACCTCCGAACTGGAGACTGAGATAAGCTTATACAAATTTATGCGGATCTTGAGGCTCCGACACTTTTTCACCAATGTGTGTCCTCCTACAAGCACAACCGCACAACATGCGTGTAAAGAACTCAGAAGCAAAAGTACATTTGTGGCTCCAGTCAGTCACAAAATATTTGATTCCTTTGAAACCATTACTTTGAATTCCATCAGAGATAACTTCAAAAAACCTAACCCCAAATACAACAACTTCAAACTCAAGGAATCGAGAGCACTCAATCAAATTGTCAACAATCCAGATATCACTTGTTGCAAAGCCGACAAGGGCGGTGCACTTGTCGTCATGGACAGTGACTTCTACCATACCAACGTAAGTGACCATGTCAGTGATAAGAACCTATACATGAAACTACCTAATGACCCTACTGAAGTTTTTGCCAACACACTCAAAGTCATTCTGGATAAAGCTCTAACAATGGGAACGATTACGGATAAGGATCACAAGTTTCTCATACAATCCCATCCAAAATGTCCGAGCATACATATGCTTCCGAAAATTCATAAGGACTTACATCATCCTCCGTTTCGTCCTATAGTTTCAACTAAAAACTCCATTCATGAGCCCACTGGCAAATTCATAGATTTATATCTACAAGACATTGTCACATCAATGTCAACTTACTTACGTGACACAACTGATTTCCTGAACCGTCTTCAACAAGTCATCATTGAACCTGACAAACAACACACTTTGATAACCATTGACGTATGTGCTCTGTACACATCGATTCCACATAATAGGGGTATGGAAGCCATATAATTTTTTTTACTTAATAATCCAATCGATGACACTTTGAAAGTTCTGATACTGGAACTTATACAGTTCACCCTGTACCACAGTTACTTTTCATTTAACAACAAGTACTATCTTCAACTCGTTGGAACGTCAATGGGAAATTGTGCTGCTCCCAGCTATGCAAATCTGTTCATGCACCGGATGGAACTCGATCACATCTTAAGTCACAACAAATGGATCCACAACATCCTTACCCTATGGAGGTACATAGATGACATTTTCCTTATCTGGATTGGTCAACCTGATGAAATTCCTGAATTTCTAAAATACATAAACTCTTTGGATGATCACATAAAGTTCACTCATACCATCAGTTCACATAGTTTACCATTCTTGGATGTACAAATCACATTACAAGACAATCAACTCACAACCAACCTATTCGTCAAAGCTACGGATAGGAATAATGCTCTAATGTTTACCAGCTGCCATCCCACCCCACTCAAAACACACTTGCCATATTCTCAGCTTTTAAGGGCTAAAAGGATTTGTTCAGAACCTGAAGCTTATGTAAGATCGGAAGAAAAAATACTTCAGAGATACAGAGAAAGGAAATACCCTGAGGTAACACTTCAAGCAGCGAAAAATCGTGTGGCCACCAAAACTCGGTCAGAGCTTTTAACCACACACATCAGACTCACTGGCGAACAGAGACCAGTCTTTGTTTCCAAATATTCGACCAGAAGCAAGGCCATCAAGAACATCATCCTTCAGAGCTGGGATATGATCCGTTTTGAACCAGATTTCCAGGGCATTTTCAACACCAGACCACTCTTTGCCTACCAGAGAGCTAAAAATATCAAAAACATTCTTGAGACTCAACCAGTTGATCCTTCCATTAACTATTCAGGCACTATACCGTGCCTCAACTACGGCCATTGCCACAATATAATTCCAGGCAACATCTTAAGCCATCCGTCATCCGGGAAAGCCATCAAATTATGAACCAACGCCACTTGTGACTCCAGGAACGTCGTGTACCTACTCAAATGCCCCTGCAGACTGCCTTATGTAGGCAAAACTGAACGTAAAATTAAAGTCCGTTTGACCGAACATAAAAGCACTATCAGAAACAGATCAACCAAAGCACCTTTGGCTGCACATTTTATCTCACACCAGCACAACGTGAGTCAACTGAGGTTCCTTGTATTGGAGGTTGTCCCACTGAGAACAGGTGTTGATAACAAGAAACTACTCCTTCAAAGGGAAACTGTGTGGATCAAGAGACTCGATGCCTGCCAGCCTAAGGGTCTCAATGACAGGCTTGAATATAGTTGTTTCTTATAATCAAATGTTGTCTCAATGTACATACATCTGTCACACTTTCGTTTGAATTTACATGTCTATTTTTTATCTTCCAATTTCCAACCCTTCACCATTCCCACATTTCATACCCTCACAGTTTACTTTTTCATCATGTTCTCTACTGTGTTACCCAGTTTCTACACTGTTCCACTGTACTTTGGCCCTTACTTGGTTATTACTCCTTGGGTTCAGGTTTTCCTCAACTTTTTGGTTTTGGTGCTCAAATATTTATCTACCTTTCTTCTTTTGACAGTTATGACTTTCTTTAATCCGCTTACCCTTTTGACACTCTATTATGATTCATTTTCATGTATATGATGTTACCCATAGTGAATGCACATTACGATTGACCATCCCAAGATGGCCGCCAAAGTTGATTCTAAGGGTTGTTCACACTCGCTAATGTTTATCATGTTTATCTATTGATCTTATTTCTTTGTTAATGCGGCATTTCATTAGGCCACGGCCAGCATGAAACTTTGTTCAACTCAGAGAAATTAACGATATGTTTGGCATGGTTCATCACTTTCATTAACACACACGGAAGTCCGTTGTTTATTACTAGTGCTACAACTGTTTATTCACTTCCGCATTCACTAGCTCGCGTACTAACTTCTGGCAACCCGGTGCTTCGTGTGTAGCTGAATTGAACTTAATGGTAAGCTCACTTTTGTCGGACCGTTTCGTTTAAGGGTGTTGTCTTTAAGTGCACGCCGTCTTGGCACATTAGACACGTTATACTATTCCCTTTAGTTTTTATAGACTCGAGTTTTGCTTATACGTTATGGGTGATTTGGTTTCACTATACTTTTCGTCATTGACACGGCTATTTTCTCACCTAATTGAGGTCGCTTTCAAGCTCAATAGGCACGTTATGGGTGTCTTCGCTTTACCTTCATTTTTTTACTATGGTTATGGTAGTTTTCACTCTCACGTGCACCCTTTTTTTCCCCCCAGCATTGATTAATGCATGTTTAGTTTTAGCTTTGAACGTCATATTTGTCTCGTGGTTGCAAGCTCCCCTTCCTGTTACCATTTCATTTATTCACAGATCTTTTGCTATCCCCTGACGAAGGGCCCCGCCCGAAATGCATAGGGATGATGCATTGATCAATTGATGTTTTTGAATTACGTATTTCACGCATTGCGTAACTAATGAGTTACTATGAAGATTTAATATGTAACCCACTAATTAAATGATCTTTCCGAAAAGAATACCATTGACTACATTCGTTTGAATCGCTTGAACTATATGAAATTTTGTGATATTACCAGAACTTAGGAGTTTGATCTCCGAACGGAGTGCCTCAGGAAACAGTGCAAGCAGCACTTGCACTCCATCCTTTTTATGTTATCCATAAGTCCTGCCCTGCCAAGTGGTGCCAATCCAGTCTCGACCCTTGAAAGGATGATTTCTGCTGCCCAGAACCATCAAAAGCGACGCAATGATGACTTTGCGTCAATTGAAATGATGCTTTGCACTTCACGCTGATGCTGAAGCCAATCAACAACATTGTTTTGACAGACTGCATGGCTCGACGACAATGGACAGCAACACTTGAAGACAACATAGCGCCTGCATTATAAAAAAGGGTTCGTCGACGAAGTCTTTATAGACTGCGTGGATCGACGCAGACACTTCGCCTCCATCCACCGGATCGATGCAGAACCTCCTCGATTGCTCGCATCAAGTCATTGATGTCGACGCTTGCTCCATCCAAGGTACTTTTTTAGCGCGACCTGCATGAGTTCTATACCCGGCCTGCCCACACCCCCCCCACCCCTCCCTCCAAATCACAGTCACTTGAACTTTGAATGTACCCCGGTCCAGTGCGACCTCATGTAACCCCTACACACTATTTGCTTCTATGCACTACTTTTTGATTTATTCTTTGAGAATTTAGAATTCCAGTTCTACTTATTGGATTGTTGTCATTTTTGTCTTGTTTTATTCATTAATGGCCAGATGTAGGTAATTTTAATTTACCGATTCTAAAATACCGAATTTTACTGACTCTGTATTTTAGAATCGGTAAATGGGATGTAGATAAAAATTCAGTACAATTTAGTGAATCGGTAATATTTGGTATCATCCATTCGGTATTTACCAATTCGGTAAATACCGATTCGGTAAATCCCATTCATTCCTATGGGTGAATCGGCTATTTGAAAAAAGAAAAAACCCAGGATTCAGCCAATCAGGTGCAACCACCCCCCTCCCAACCAGGAAGTGGCCACACCCTTGCAGCTGCAAGCAATTAGAAGCTGCTGGAGAGGCTGTGAGAGCAGAGCAGAGCCCCTGAGCCACAGGAAAACTTTACTCCTGGGAAACTGACAAAAGGGCAAACAAAGACATTGAGAGGGAAGGTGCAGAGAGGAAGAGGAAGGTCAAATTCAGCACCATGGAGCTGCAGGTCCTGGTGGAGGAGGTTGTAAAGGAACATCAGACATTTTTTGGGTAGCAGTCCCTGCAGGTGGCAAAATCTGTCAAAAGGAAGATTTGGCTTGCAATACAGTCAAAGGTAAATGCCATCGGTGTGACTCCACGGAAGATTGATGACCTGAAGAAGAGGTGGTACGACCTCAGGAGCTTAACAAAGCGAAAGATGGCTGAGCTCCACAAACAGGCAAATCTGACTGGAGGAGGGAGAAACAGAGCACCTGCCCTGACTGAGCTGGAGGAGCTGGTGGAGTCCACCATTGAACCACACAGCATCTGTGGACTGGGAGATGCAGACAGCTCAGCCCAAGCTGCCACCAGAAAAGGTAAGGAGCATGCACAGCAATCACCTCCACCCCATCCCCTTCCCTTTCCCCTTCCCCTATGTGGTAGTGTTAACCCCACTCCAGGAGAGGTAGCAATATACAGCAGCAATGCATTATGGGAGATGTAGTCATTCAAACACCTACCATGTCAGTCAGCACACCAAACAACAAGGCATGCGACACACATCAGTGATAAGCAAGATGAGGCAATAGTGACAGTGTATCAGAGATTAGAATTTAATTGTATAAGCAGGGCTGCAGGACCACAGAGCTAATTTTCAAATTTCTGTCCACCGATGAGACATCTTGCAGGCGTACCCAGGAAAAGGAAGGCAGTGCACCAGAGAGGGAGGACACACAGGAGGCCAGCACAAGTGCAGGGAATCCCACACAGGAAACTGGTGCACCAACAGCACAGCCAGCCTCCCAAGACAATCCAACATCACCACAGCTGCAGGCATCCCCAGAGCGTTTTGGCTCCCCTCCACTCCTGTCCTCACCTGAACTGCTTGCGTCACCGGCTGCCACAACACCTGCAGTCCGAAAAAGCAAGAGGCATGAAGTTGCCACACTTGTGGAAATGGAGCCATCAGCAGGAGAAATGGTGGGGGTGATACACCAACCGTGGCTGGTGAGAAAAAACCCTGCCAATCAGCAGTCCAGCGCAGAGGGGGTCCGCACAGGTACCAGACGCGGCAGGGCCAGAGACAGTAGTGATTTGCAACATGGCGAGGGTCCCAGTGTCTTCCGTGGACTGGTAGCATGGTTAAAATTCAGCGCATGCAGGGGAAGGCCATACAGTCTGTGCAACGCCAGATGAGAAACCTAAATCAAAACATGTCAAACATGGAAAAGGGCATCAGCTTAATTGCGGAGGGAAACAGAGAGATGTCAGCAGGCATGAGAGAGATGGCAGCGGGCATGTGTGACATGTCGCAGTCCGTGTTGCTCTTGTGCACAAAGCTTGACCAGGACAGGGCAACAAGGCGGAAGGACACACAGCAAGCACAACAACACACGAAGGCAGTCAACCGCCTGGCCACTGCCACTTCCCTGCTTTGCAGGTGATGTGTAAACATGCAGGAGGGACTGGCACACAGCAGCAGTGAAGTATCCAGGGGCCTTGTGAGGGTGACAAGTGCTGTTGAGGTGCTGCTTACTACGTAGTAGGCACATACTGTTGCTCTGATGTGGGTGAGAGCGAGGAGAACACCAGTAGGAGCAGCATGACAACACCCCCTATTCCTGACACACAGAGGAGCAGCAGGCTCCATGGGGCTGCCACTACCCACACACCCAGTGAGGACAGCCAGCCAATTACATCTGGCACCAGTAGGCGTGGCCGCAAATGACTAATGATGCCCACACTCCCTGACCTGGAATGGGGAAGTTACCCAGAACTCCAAGTGTGGAGGGATACAATTGGTCTTGTACATTTGTGCCTTTGTGTACTGGCGTAGTGCCAAAAATTAAACTACGTTGGGTACATACTACACCTGGCTGTGTCTCTTTACTTACTTAGAAGTAGTTGCATATGATCTCTGCCCGTCTCTGTCTCCCATCTGTTGCTGGCGCCACTCCTGCTGTGTTGGGCTCAGGCTGTGCACATTCGTCATCATGGTCCTGATAATCACTTAATTCCACTTCTATACCTTTCTTGGTAGCAAGGTTGTGCAACTTTGCACAAGTTGCAATGATCTTACAGCAGATCAGTGGTGAGTACTGACGTGCGCCTCCGCTTTTGTGGAGGCAGCGGAACCTGCTTTTTAATAGCCCAAAGGTGCGCTCCAGAACGTTCCTAGTAGATTTGTGTGCCACGTAGTATTGTCTCTCGCTCTGGGTTGATGGGTTCAGGTAGGGTGTCAGGATAAACGAGCGGACGACATATGCGCTATCACCTATTTGGAAATGAGAGAGCCATTAACCACATGCACACCAACACATACATCTGCAATATCTATCAGGGTGTGTCACAGTGTTTTACCTAGCAGGTATCTGTCTCCAAATTCCCCCACTGTCAGGCGTGTGTAGATCCCACTGTTCTGAAAGATGTAGGAGTCGTGGGTGCTTCCAGGGAATTTGGCCACAATATCTGTGATAATGTTGGCAGCATCACAGATTACCTGCACATTGATAGAGTGAGTTGACTTTCTGTTTCTGTAAATGTACTCTGTCGCTGCAGGGGGGCAGATTGGGATGTGTGTGCCATCAATACACTGATGACGTGTGGGAACTGTGCCAGTTGATAGAAGTCAGTCTTGGTCTTTAGCAGTTCCCCATGTGTGTCAGGGAAGCTGATGTAATGATGCATTCTCTGCATCATGGCCTCCAGAAACTTCCGGAACAAACGGGACAGGCAGCTCTGGTACACTCCACCTACCGCAGCTATCACCCCCTGGTAACTCCCAGATGCAAGCAGGTGTAGGCTACAGAGCATCTGCACATGGGGTGGGATGGCGTGCACCCTTGGTTTTGGGTGCTCCAGGAGTGGGTTCAGGTCCCTAATCAAGTCCAGGATGGTGTGGGGGTGTAGCCTGTACCGTTGCAAGATCTCTGCCTCAGTGAGTTGGAAGAGCGTGATCCGCTGTCTGTAGACTTGTTCCTCCCGTCTCCAGATCCTCTCTCCTGCTGCCTGTAGCCGTAGCCGCCTTGCTATCACATAGAATGCCGCCATTCTGGTCACACTGTTGCATTTTGGGGCCTTTTTTATAGCCTGCACTTGGTTACCACCTGCTTTCAATCCTGGTATTTACCGACTCTTAAATGAAATTCGGTATTTTAGAAGTTTCCTACATCTCTATTCTCATTTTTTACCATTTCTTATTTACCTATTCGGTAAATATGAATTCGGTATTTTCCAAATCGGTAAATGCCGAATTGGTAAATTCCGATTCTGAATTTACCAATTCATATTTACCGAATCGGTCTTTTTTGGGCTCCTACATCTCAAATGCCCAATACCGGTCGGTAACAGCCGAAATTCTATAATTTCGGCCATTAGCGACCGGTATTGGGCTACATACATCTGGCCCTAAGTTATTAAATATTTTTCTAAACCTGTGTGGGGTTTTTTTGTGGTGTTTTCAAAGTGTTATTGCGTGTGTGTGTGTTGCAAAAATACTTTACATATTACCTCTTTAGATAAGCCTGACTGCTCTGTGCCAAGCTACCAGAGGGTGAGTACAGGTTATCTTTCAGTGTGTATCTAGCTTACCCTGACTAGGATTGTGGTCCCAACTTGAACAGGGTACATACCTCTGCCAAAGAGAGACTCAATTTCTAACAGTGCACCAACAAAGAGCCCATGAACTGAGCCACTTTCAAGACATCCCTCCATCAATACCACCAAAGCCTGAAAGAAACGAAAAGGAGTGTCCTTGCAGACAACATCAAAGCCAGTTCTAACTACAGCAAAGGACGCTTCAACATCGTCAAAGAGTTCTCCAGCCCTGCAGCCACCAAAAACGTCATCATCCTTCCCAGAAAGTCTGTGATACACTGGTGGACTTCTTCGACAACAAGATCTTCATTATCTACATAAATTTCAAAGCCCAACCCGCCGCTCCCAACATGCCGAGCCTCCCGCTCCCACAGAGGCTAACCCCCACCACCTGCTCACCACTTGGGATCAGCTCACCGTACAAGACACCACTGTCATCATGAACTCCATCCATTCAAGAGCTTACTTGGACCCCTGTACCCACCACAAGGTCAACCTCAGGAGCAAGACAATCAGCAACAAGCTCACTGCCATTCTCAGCGCAACCATCATACAGGCACCTTCCCGAAGAATGGAAACATGCAATAATGAAACCCCTTCTCAAGAAACCTTCAGCCGACCCCAGTGAACCCAAAAACTACTGTCCTATCTCTTTGCTCCCCTTTACCCATCAAAGTCCTCAAAAAGACTATCAACAGCCAACTCACAGAACACCTGGACAACAACTATCTTCTGGACATCTCTTAATCCGTATTCCGCACCAACCACAACACCAACACCACCCTAATCACTGCCACCAATGACATCAGAACCCTCCTCAACTGAGGAGAAATGGTGGCCCGGCTCCTCCTCGACCTCTCTATCGTGTTTGACACCATATCCCACCACAACCTTATCAAGAGGCTTCACCACATTGGAATTGAATGATACGCCCTCAAATGGAACGCCTCCTTCCTCCTCAGAAGTACCCAGAGAATCTGCCTTCCACCTTTCACCTAGAAACCTAAGAACATAATCTGCGGCATCCATCAAGGCTCATCCCTCAGCCCAACACTGTTCAACACATACATGACCGCGTAGCCAACATCGTGAGAAGCCATGGACTAAACAATATATCCTATGCCGAGGACACCTAGCTCAACCTCTCACTATCTGAAGACACCTCCACCACGATGGCCAATTTCCGCAGGTGCACCTAGTGCATGAAAGACTACTACCTAAAACTCAACACAGACAAAACGGAAGAACTGATCATCGGGAACAACACCTCTCATTGGAATGACACCTGGTGGTCATCTGAATTAGGACCCGCAACAACTCCTACTGATCACACCCGCTACCTTGGCATCATCCCGGACAGCAAGCCCACCATGAGAAGCCAGGTCGAGAGACTACAGACCATACAGAATTCTGTGGCCAGACTCATCCTCAACCTCCCAAAGCAGATCCACATCACCCCTCACCTCAAGAAGCTCAATTGACTTCCCATTCAGAAGAGATGTTAATTCAAGATGCTAATCCACACCTACAAAACCCTACACAACCAAGGACCAGCATACATCAACCAATGCCTGAACTTCCACCAATTCTACAGACACTTGCACTCCATCTCACTCTTCTTCGCTCACACCCCCCAACATCTACCAAAGTAAAAGTGAAGGACGCTCCTTCTCCTACCTCATGGCAAAGTCCTGAAACGACCTCTCCTTCAAATCCGGACCTCATACTCTCTGTTGGAATTCAGAAAAGGACTCAAGACCTGGCTGTTCAAATGAACCTTCCTCCACAGTGGGGTTCTTAGTGCCTGGATACCCGTATCCATGATTAGCTGTGCTTTACAAGTCCAGATTTATATTTCTGCTCTACATGGTCATAGCGGAAATGTCTTCTAAGGAATTAATTTGCAGACTGTTAGCTATACATTCTTTGGTGACAGCAAACTATGCTGTTGTGCAGGATTCCTTGGGTTGTTTGCCTGTGCATTTCACATCATTAATGAAGTTTACTTTACATTATTGAGCCATGCCTATGGGATTTTGCGCTTCCATGAAAGCCTTCAAGAACTGATTTTTGACAAGCATGTGGGTCTTTGTTTATTTGAGAGTTACCATGGAGATTTACTTTTGTGTTGTATGCAGCAATCAATGTTCTAGTGTATTTTCTGTCTTGGGACAGCACAGATCAATGTGATCTAATTAAATACCTCAATGTAATTTCTACTGGTGATTTAGTCAAGCACTAGTTCACTTTTTAGCAACATAGGTTCCAAGCTTCATTTCGACATGGCGGCAATAGGAATTAAAATTGATCTTGATGTTTCTGGGTCTGTATCATGTACATTTTCTAATTCAATATGCAGATTCAGAATGGCTCTATGCCCTTAATTTGGTCAAGCTGTGCTATCTGCAACACATATTTGGCAACACAGAACAGTGGCTGTTTCTTCGTGTTTCTCGGCTGCACTGTCTGCAATTTATGTGCTAACTCGTAGATTTTCTGAGTTAATGCAACTCAGTTTCTCCAACACTGGTGCATAGACTTCTTCTGAGTCTATTCTTCGTTGCTAAAAATGTCTATAAAATAGTCCTTGTCCTTCTGTATGAGGAGATTTGGCATCTTTTGGAATGTTTATAGACCTGTGCATTATGTGAGGACATTAATTTTAGAGGTGTCTTAAGCACTGTGATATTTTTTGCCATCCTCTTGATGCCTGAGTTTTCAGAAAGCAAAGCTCTGTAAACCTTTCAGTGAAGGAGGGTGATATCATGGTGTTGCCTCGTTTCCTGGACTCAGACCCTGCTCATAAATCAGCTTTTCAGTCTGCTGGCCACTACACAGCAGTATGCAGTGAACACTGAGCTGAATCCATATGAGGTGGGCCATGCTCCCCAAGTGTGAGTGGAAGGAGTTCTAGGGAGTCCTGGGGCCTTGCGGATGTTTGAATTGTGACTCTCATAGGCACTCACAAAAACGACCTAACCCCTATGATAGCCACACATAATTTAGCAGCAAGACTCATATAAGGTGAACGACGCTCAGACCAAATTCCTCCCACACTCTCTAGGCTTAAAATAGCTACTGATCAAAGTCAGAAACATTTTCAAAACTGCCTGTATTACACACAAAGCTCAGTGGGCACCAAATTGCCTAGTGAGAAAACTGACAAACTCACGAAGAAATGACACACTCAGAAGCTCTGGCAGACTACTACTGGAGTTATCCATATTAAAAAGAAAGGACATACACACAATCTTTCCTGAGAAATGCACCCAGAATCTGGAACTCACTTCCACTGGAAGTACGATCAAATCTGTAGATGCCGTTAAATACTGTTGCTTTTAAGACACCTAGGCCCAGAAAAGGAATAACCAACTTTCCTCCATGGACTATAAAGAAACTGCAGGAAAACCTCTGAGCCATGCAACAAACTGGGTATTGTCACATACCACATAGCCAACACACCAGGGGTGGATAGATTGTATACGTCAGACATACCTCTAACGATGTGTACAGAAATTTCTATATAATAACGTGTATGCTAGAAACCATGTAACTTGTATTTAACTATTCTATAACCTTACAGATCATGTAACCAACTGTTTAGAGGTGTGTAAATTGTTTATTATGTAAAGTGCTCTAATGCCCAAGGGTCATGTTTGCCCTATATAAAACTACTAACAAATAAAAAAAATTACAATTAAAAATTAAAAGGGCATATTGATTGATTTACCATAGCCCAAGAGGGTCATAAATGGAGCAATCCATCACAGAAAAGTGCTTGGAGGTAGAGAGTGTGCGTCTACAGCTTTGATAACATAAGCCACCAAAACAGTAACAATGCACCATAATCAGGTGTTTTCAGTTTTCTACTGAGAAACAAATATTCGCTTTGGTGGAGTTTTATTGGTTAAAATCGGTTTTAACCGTTAAATGGGAAACACTACATATGTTTAATAATCAATATCTTTATTACAGTGTGCTGCAGAGAAGACTTCAGTGTTTGTCCCTCTCCTACCACTTTTCCCCAGTTTCCCCTTAGTCTGATTTTCTGCACTGGTTTTCATTCGCCATTTGAGTGCATAGCTACACCACTCTGAAGTTAGAGGACATTTGCTGCTTCTTAAATTAAATTGTCAATCTTTCTCAACAAAAACATTACACCACATCCTTGATTTTATTAAGCTACTTTTTATAACTGGAACATTTTATACCACTGAAGAGTTTGTGATTGTCTCCTTCAAGGTTCACGTACTGGTAGTTTATTAGGTTGGGGAACACAATTGACATGACATTTTTTAAGCAGACCTAATTGCAAATACATTTACATTTTTCTACTAGTTTTCACCCCTAGATGAGAGGGTCAGACAAAACGCATTAGTCAAACATTAAAGCAATATATGAAATGGTATATCCAAAATTGCGTAGACTTCTCTGTGAATTTGATCTGGCTAATGGAGTTTACATTTGACGAGCTGCAGAAAAGTGGAACTAAAAGGTTTTCTAGAGATAAGGTCAAGGAGACCTTGGAAAGACAAAAACAGAGTTCAACTACTTTGGGGAGTTGGCAGGGTAACAAAGAGGCAAAAGCAGGTATCTTTCTCAGCCATGCCCTAAGCACTCATTTCAAGTGCTAAAACACAGAGAACAACAAAAAAGGTGAAACTCCTATTCCCACCTTTGCACCCTTCGTTTGGTCAAATGTTATGGACATGGAGGCCCCTTATAGCCTTTGCATTTTTCTCCCACCCCTAATCAAACAATCAATAAGGGTTAGATGCAACCAGCTCTGCTGTCCTTCGACCCTAATGCCACCTGCTGTAGCATCGATTCAGAAAAGGGGGTGGTGATGAACAGAGTGTCTGAATTGAGCAGACCACTCTTACCCAGTCCAAAGATCAGGGCTTGATCCATCACCGTTATTTATCTCACTGCCCCATCCCAGCTCAGAACCTGGCTATATGCAAATCAGTCTGTCCCTGGCCCAGTGCATCATGGGAACAGGGCAGACTAAACTACCAAGCCAATTCTTCACCAGAAAGGAGACAAGCTACCGGGGACCGGTTTCTGGCATTTCAGCCGTCTTCGGCCCGGCTTGCTTGAATCCTGATGGAGCAGTGAGAAAGGGACTCATGTCTGAGTATACCCTGCCACACCTATAGTGGCCAAAATCGATTCAGAAAAGGGGGTGGTGATGAACAGAGTGTCTGAATTGAGCAGACCACTCTTACCCAGTCCAAAGATCAGGGCTTGATCCATCACCGTTATTTATCTCACTGCCCCATCCCAACTCAGAACCTGGCTATATGCAAATCAGTCTGTCCCTGGCCCAGTGCATCATCCCTCACCACCCCTTGTTGTAAATAATTTTGTCCACCCTAAGCGTGGAAGGGTATTCTCAGATGTGAGACCCTTGCTCATTGCACCATCAGGATTCAAGCAAACCGGGCCGAAGACGGCTGTGATGCCAGAAACCGGTCCCCGGGAGCTTGTTTCCTTCCCAGTGTAAGAATTGGCTTTTGTAGTTTGGTTTGCCCTGTTCCCATCATGCACTGGGACAGGAACAGACTAATTTGCATACAGTCAGGTTCTGAAACTGGGATGGTGCAGTGAGCTAAAAAACGGTGTTGGATCTAGCCCTGATCTCTTGACTGGGTGAGAGCTTTCTGCTTAATTCAGAGACTCTGTCCCTCACCACCCCTTGTTGTAAATAATTTTGTCCACCCTAAGCGTGGAAGGGTATTCTCAGATGTGAGACCCTTGCTCATTGCACCATCAGGATTCAAGCAAACCGGGCCGGAGACGGCTGTGATGCCAGAAACCGGTCCCCGGGAGCTTGTTTCCTTCCCAGTGTAAGAATTGGCTTTTGTAGTTTGGTTTGCCCTGTTCCCATCATGCACTGGGACAGGAACAGACTAATTTGCATACAGTCAGGTTCTGAAACTGGGATGGTGCAGTGAGCTAAAAAACGGTGTTGGATCTAGCCCTGATCTCTTGACTGGGTGAGAGCTTTCTGCTTAATTCAGAGACTCTGTCCCTCACCACCCCTTGTTGTAAATAATTTTGTCCACCATAAGCGTGGAAGGGTATTCTCAGATGTGAGACCCTTGCTCATTGCACCATCAGGATTCAAGCAAACCGGGCCGAAGACGGCTGTGATGCCAGAAACCGGTCCCCGGGAGCTTGTTTCCTTCCCAGTGTAAGAATTGGCTTTTGTAGTTTGGTTTGCCCTGTTCCCATCATGCACTGGGACAGGAACAGACTAATTTGCATACAGTCAGGTTCTGAAACTGGGATGGTGCAGTGAGCTAAAAAACGGTGTTGGATCTAGCCCTGATCTCTTGACTGGGTGAGAGCTTTCTGCTTAATTCAGAGACTCTGTCCCTCACCACCCCTTGTTGTAAATAAACCTGCTGTAGCATGGCAAGCTCCAACACCTGCAGTGCTGGTAACTGCTGAGCAGCCTCTGCAATGGTGCAACATGGCATGATGCTTTGTGGATTCCCTACCCTTATGATGCCCGCGTCATTGAAACATAATAATGCAATGGCATATGGAGTAGCCTCATGGGCAGTGTTATAGCAGCAGGCATATGGCCAAACCAAATTTTGGCCACTCCTGGCCTCTCCCCATCGGTGATCATGTTATGTGCTTTGGGCTTCCTTAAGTTGCCTGGCCTCCATCTACTGTGAGAACTGTAACTTTTGCCCTATATATCGGCAACACCTTACCACACCTCACATACTATAGTCACATGCTTCTGGAAGCACCTTCATACCCAACACAGAGTACCAGTCACACACTACTAGATTCATTTTTACACACCCAGCAGCACTTCCACACCCAACAGAAAACAGTCACAAAATTCCAACTACTTCCACAGAAACACTTAAAATGCGCTTGGTAAGAATGACTACAAGCTGCCCTGGTATGCCTCCATACCCTCAGGCAGTAATCCCAACCTGCGAGAGCAACACGTGTTTGTAAAGTCAATGCTTGCATTTTCATTTTTAAGCCAGGCCTATTGGCATTGACACATTTTGCAACATGTGTATGTAAAGTCAATGCTTGCATTTTCATTTGTAATGAAACACCTGGGGGGACTGAGGGCCAATTAATAAGTCCAGCATACAGGCCCACGGGAACCAAAACAAGAAAAGGTATGCTGTTCCTAATGTGTCCTGCAGGTAAATGTATGTAAAGACAGCATAGGAGTGCTAATGTAAGTCTGAGAAAATCTTTTCTCTTTTCAGAAAAAGACCCTCACACACCCAGCCAGCTAGGTGTCTTGCTTCATCCATGGGTCTGCTCCTTATTGGGTCGGCGATGCAAACCCGATCGGCGCCGGTGATGGGGCCTTCTTGGCAGAGATCTTTTTTCTTAGCCGTTGGGTGCGGTGAGTGTAAGGGCCCTCGTGACTGTAGATGTATAAATGTAGAATGTGTGAAATATAAAACAGGAGTTAGTGATCCACCCAAAATTATTTTAATGACTGTGGTCACTATCCTGATTAAAACCATTAGAGGCGCGGACGCCTGCTCTAAGGTTGCAGGGTTGTGTGCTAAAACTCAGGCCAACATGTTTCTTGCCTAGTGTCAGTCAGATTGACGGCAATTCTTCAGGACCTATTATTGATCATTCTACACTTTTTGGTTGGTGGTCTGTTAGTTCAACAATTTTAGTGACCACCCATACAGCACCCTAAAAAGTGGTATCTGTCGATCAACAACAGTGCCAAGCATGGGTCATCTCAATGTAACAAAGTGTCGCGGCCGGTGTAGACACTGCAAGGTTCATTGTCGTTTTCCGATCCGTCCGATCATGGTCGACCTACCCCTCATTCTGTTGTGAAAACGACACTGAACCTTGCAGTGTCTACACCTGTCTCGACACGTTGATACATTGAGCTGACCCATGCTGGGCATTGTTGTTGATCGACAGGTACCACTTTTTAGGGTGCTGTATGGGTGGTCACTACAATAGTTGAACTAACAGATCACCAACCAAAAAGTATAGAATGATCAATAGTAGGTCCAGAAGAATTACCTTCAATCTGACACCAGGCAAGAAACATGTTGGCCTGAGTTATAGCGCACAGCCCTGCAAACTTATGGTTTTAATCAGGATATTGACCACAGTCATTAAAATAATTTTGGGTGAATCACTAACTCCTGTTTTAAATTTCACACATTCCACATTTACACATCTACACACCTGAGGGCCATTACACGCACCGCACCCAACCGCTAAGAAAAAAGATCTCCGCCAAGAAGGCCCCATCACGGGCGCCGATCAGGTATTGCAGCGCCCACCCGATAAGGAGCAGACCCAGTGATGAAGCAAGACACCTAGCTGGCTGGGTGTGTGAGGGTTTTTTTCTGAAAGGAGAAAATATTTTCTCCCACCTTCATTAGTACTCCGATGCTCTCTTTACACACATTGACCTGTAGGACACATTAGGAACAGCATTTCTTTTCTTGTTTTGATTTTCATTTGTAAGTCAGACCTATTGGACCTTTACACTTATTCTGACCGGTCTGAGCAACATGTGGACTTTGGGTCCTGAGCATCTGCCCCATTATATCACCCATTAAACCACTGCTGATTTCTCACCATATAAACAAATAGCACACAGTAGTCGTTTGCATAGGTGCTGGAGGGCTGCGGGGGTGCTGCAGCCCCACCAAAATAAAGAAACTCGGGGCAGATGTATCAAGATTACGATTTGCGAATTCTAAATAGCGATTTTTTGCTAATCGCTATTTAGAATTCGCAAAATGGAATGTATGTAATAAATCGCTATTTTTTAGCGATTCCTTAATATTTTTTATTTGCGAATTCGCAGTTTGCGAATTTGCAAATAAGGAATAATTTCCAATGCATTCCTATGGGCCAGGAGGCCCATAGGAATGATAGTGCAATAATTCTCAAATTGCGAATTCGCAATTTGCTAATCGCAATTTGAGAATTATTTGAAGGGTGCAGGGGTGTCTCAAAGACACCCTACTGCACACTACAAGTTGGTGGTAATTTGCGATTTCTTAACCCAAATTCGAAAATTGAAATTGCTACATACATAGCATTTAAGGAATCGCAAAAATTGCGATTCCTTAAATGCTATGGCAAAATAAGGAATCGCAATTTTTTGCGATTCCTTAAATTGCGATTATTTCATACATTCCAAATCATGCTAAAAGGCCGTTTGCGAGTCGCAAAGGCCGAAATTCTGCGAATTTCGGCCTTTGTGAGTCGCAAAAGCCTTGATACATCTGGCCCCTGGAGTTCAGAAGATGAATGAGCAATAAAGGTGCCTTTAACTTGTGTTTTTATCTTGTCAGGTTTGCTGTGCTTTAAAGACAGAGGTCAAAAGTCTGTTTGTCTTGTGTGTACATTCCTGCTTATTCTTGTAACATGGAGATTAGTGTTTACTTTCTCTGACTGCAAAGTGAGAGGACTTTGAACTCTGAACTATGTGACGATCTTGCTGAGATACAGGAAGTGGGAAAGGAAAGTCTGTTGGATACCTTTTTTATTTATAGTGCCTATTTCATTGGAAAGTGTGCTGTCTGCGAATGAGAGTGCACTACTACACAATGCTTTGGTTAAATGTTTGCAAAGCGTGCTCCAAATGCATAACTGGCTACATATTACAACCATCCACTTTCCTGAATGGGCGTGGCTCATTTTCAACACTTGCCCTTTGTTGGACTTTTCAAATTTCCAATGATTTATTGTGATGGCAGCATCCTGCATTCTGAAATCTGTCCCAGTACCACTGGCTGTTTGCACTGTAGGGGGCCTCTGCATTATCAATTTGCAAGGCTTTTTTTTAGCATACCTGCCTCAGTGTATGTTTTATGTCCTTGAAAAGCGTGCGGTGTCTTCTCTGCACAGTGACATAGGAAGACATAAGGTCTCTTGTCCAAATTACATTTCTTGTTAATTGTCCATTCACCAAAATGCCACGGGTAGAGGAACTGACGGAAATGATGTTGTGCACCCTTTAACCCCTTATGGCATCATTGTCCCATCTTTAGAGCCTCTGCTGCTGAAGGACTGTGGGCAGGGCAAGATCAAACTACAGAAAGGGTCTCCTAGAGTTCTGTTTACTTTCTGTTCCTGCCAGGGACTTCGTGACCCTTAAAGTCTTGGGCAGCAGCTAACAAGAGCAGCGCCTGTGATAAAGGACAAGCCAGTGGTAGCAGCTGCCACCCTTGGCGTCCTTTAATTGACATCCATCCAAGCCATCCCATAACAAAGACCCTGATCGTGTAAGGATCGGTTCTGGCTCAAACACTACTCTATTTTAAACACATTGATACAGGAACTAGAGAAAAAGTCCTTGTACAGAATGATCTGTAAATTGCCAGAGTGATAAAGAAACAAGTCACAGACAGTGCGTTAACATGCGAAAATGGTAGCCATGGCGACCACAATGAGCTGGAGTCCAGACCTCTGACGGGATTCGTCTGCTGCAGCCATCACCACACAGACAGACACTTTACCACATTGTGCAACCCGGGATATATTTGCGTGCAACACGGTAAATCAGCAGCACACAAAAAGTACAGGTCGTAAAAACTCGCTTCAAGTGGGGTGTAATGATGCATTGTAGTACTTTAAGACTACTACCTTCGGGCTTAGTTACCCAACAATGTTCCCGCTCTGCACGTGTGTAAAGTAATGCATGCAAATGTATGCGTAGTTTTAATTCGCTACGGATTTAATAATGGCTTCCCGACGCTGTGCGCTCCCCACGCGTCACGTCTAGCACGCATGCTTAAGGTATGGCCATTTGCAATATTTAGTCGTAATGTCTTCCCCTCAAGGCTGTGAATATGTTTACCATGCATGTATCCAATCTATGAACTAGGACCGACCTTTAACATGTGGGAGGGGGGCAGACGCAGGACGCAGACCCTCCCATAGTCGCACTTATACCTAGGGCCAAAGAAAAATGTGTTAAAACCCTTTAGGTTTGGAGTAAAGGAAGTCAAGGTGTCAGAGGACTTTACGTTCAGACCCACAAATTTAAAGTTCACCGCCTACACTGCGGTGAACTTTATGGGTTTATATGAACCTATCAGAGCGTTTCGTAGAAAGCCATTTAAAACTTTGATGTGAGTAAATAATGACCTATACGTATAACAAACTTTTAAAAGTTTTTACTTTTCTGAAAACAAACTCTCAATGCAGTACTTTGTTTCTGTAATAGTAATAATTAATAGGCCCTGATAGTAATAGTGTGGGGATAATTTGTGATTTTTACTGTCCCTGATATTCCTGGAGGTGCCGGACTGTAAAACAAAAAAGAAATGAACTGCCTACTCTAAACCTCCAATAGCCCATACACCCTTGGGTTGTCTGCAGAAAGTTTACCCCGACAGAGCAATTTTCCTCTACATTTTACTTAACAGCATAAACCTAGGCAACCACGTGACTCAAAATTGAAGCGGTAGACCACGAGTTTGGTGGACAGAATAATGTGCAGCTATTGTGATGGAGTACTGTGTCCACCAGCCTCTAAATCAGGCCCTTAAAAGTTAAGTGTGTGTCTGCCATTGGTAATGAACGCTTATACCAAACTGTGAAAAGTTTTTACTTTTCCAAAATGAAATTCCCAAAATGGGAGTTTGTTTTTGGAAAAGCACATACTAACAGCCCAAAACAATGAGAGTGTTCTTCCTTGGTGTGTTGGTTATTTTATATAGCTTACCATTTGTTAGCTTCAGCGTCTCTCTCATTTTCTTCGTCCCTGTTTGTCTTGGCATGTCTGCGTCATGTCCTATGTTTAGCCCTCCCCTGCAGCATACTTACTTTCTTTTGTCCTTCCACTGCTCCTGTTTTTGGAGCTACTTTTCATTTTTTGGGTTCTAACACTCCATATGAGAGATTGTGTTTTCAGATCATCTCCCATATGTAAATGTAAATGTAAATGTAAATGTGCTGGACTTGTAAAGCGCACAGCTGCCCGGAAGCGTCCCGGCGCTTGCTTAGGGAGCCCGTCCTGGTATTCCCCTGTGAGAAACCACGGCAGGGTCCACAAGGTGAAAGCCAGGCTCCCGCCGCGAGGGGCCGTAGTGGAGATTAAGCAAGCTATTGCCCAGAGTCGCAGAGTGTGACCCCGTGAGTTGAGTAGGCACCAGAGCAAGAATTGTCAAGTCCGTGGAATTTTGAGCCCGAGACCCGCTGAGGCGGAGAATCGAACCCTGGTCCACGGGAGATCTCAGCTTCCGGGTATGCCGCCTCTAACCACTGAGCCACGCTTCTTGTCCATTATGTTTTATTTTCCTCCAACCGCCCTGAACAGCAATGTTTAGGTCTCGCCTACACACTGCATGCATTGTGAATCAAAAGAAGTATTCTTCACTATTTGGTGGGCTTACAAACCACCATAGCATACCATTCATTGTTTTCATTGTCAATCTCATTTACAATCTTTCATTGCCTAGTTCACCTAGTGTATTTCTTCTGATTTGAAACAATAGGACACAGCTAAACTCAACACTCCCAAGAAGAGGCAAATATACCTCTATGCCTTTAAATAACACACATACAAAAAGAACTCAGTACTCTCAAGACGAGGCAAGGAAACAACTCCAGGTGCATTTTAACATGTGTATTTAGGAATTCAACACTTTTAGATGGAAGGCACAATATATTGGTTAATGCAGATTCCCAAATATCAACTAAAAGGAGTCAAATGCAGATAACATGTAGACAGGACACGGAAACATATAAAATATGTACATGAACCAAGGAAACTCTGGAAGTGTATACATAAAGTGGATAAAGAGAACACCTCACCGAGCAAGTTTCATTCATCATTATGGTCAGTCAGTAACTGGGAAGCCCTTGACGGTCTGCCAGAAGTCTCGAACAAGAACAGAAGATACCCCACAATGGTGTGTCCTCCACCTAGGAGAGCTTCTGATTCAGCACCAAGATTTTCTGCCTTCAAAACCTTTTACTATGCCTGAGGAGAAGTTTCTAGAAACCTTGCCCCCTTTCCTCTGTTACGAAAACCAAACTGACCATCGGTGTCAGGGTCAAGACAGAAGCTGGTCAGGCTCCTGTATTTTGACTCCGAGACAGAGCTGTACATTCTGCACATTTCTCTGGCAACAACAATCTCTGCCCTGAAAGGTACCAAGCACGCATCCCAGACTACATGTTCCAGCTTACTCTGCATGGTGAGGAGTGAAAACAAGTGAAGTATAAAAACATCCCTCCCCATCCTGCAACTGCATGAAAGCACAGAAAATGGAGTCAGTTACACAAGATTGAGTCAATAATAAATGTTTCATTCCTAATAGCATCACACATAGGCTTCCCTTTCTTTCTTGTGTTAGCTCCTCCCTGGAGCATGGACCAAGTACATGTGTTCTTCCTTGTGTTTGTTTTTCAGTGTCTTTTTGCAAACTCACTATTTTATTTCTTTACAAGTGTTTCGGTATTATTCCTGAATCTACGATGGGCTTTCCTTCTTTTAACACTGGTTTACAGCTTCTCCTTTGTGTTGCTTTCACCCTATCTGCAGTCTTTACTGACACTTTAGTTACTTACACCCACAACTACTCTACCCCACTCTGCTGTATGCTACGCCATGCCACTCTTCATCACTACACTCCATGCCACTCTACTCTACGCCACTTCACTCCTGTCTATGTCACTCCGTTCTACTCTATGCCACTCTACGCCACTCCACACTACTCCACATGACTCTAATCTATGGTACACCAGTCCTATTCACTCTATGCCACTTCACTTCACTCTACGCCACTCCACACCACTCCACTCTACGATACACTACACCACTCCACACAATGTCACTCCACTCTATGCCACTCTCCTCTATGTCACTCCACTCTAAGCCACTTCAATCTACACCACTCCACTCTATGCGGCTCTACTTCATGCCACTCCAATGCACTTTATGCCACTCTGCTTCACGCCACTCTAAGCCACTCTGATACACTCCATACAACTCTACACAATGCTCCACTACTCTATGCAAACCTGTTCTACGCCACTCCGGTTTCATGGCCACCCATTTTACAGGGTCAGATATTTCACAGAACATCCCATGAGGTTGGTATTTTTGGGTACATTTATGGAGATGCAAAAAGATGGTTCCCAAAGCTTTGAGACTTGGGGGGGTCTCACAAGTGTTAAAATGTAATAGAACTGTAACAAACTTAATTTAAGACTTTTGGTAATATGAAATAAAAATATACAATGGTGGTGGCTATGCCAATTGTCTGCACATCAATCAACAGTGTCCAACAGTTTGTAAGATAAGAATCAGTGTGCTAATATAACATATATAAAAGCTAACGAACAGGAAGCAAAATACGTAGTCCAATTTGTGTTGCTCACGTGGTGAACATCCAGCCACCCAGGGTGTGGTATACCCTACTGTGTAAAACAGTCGGGGACAAACTTCAGCCATAGCATCGAAACACAAACTTGTGTATCAGTACATTCCTTGGTAAGAAAGGAAGGTGGAATAGTTCAATGTGATCTCTCCATGTATTCCATATAGGTCGTAGTGTGGACTATTGGATGTTCCAGGCAGACGACATGTGTTTCGTCCATAGGACTTCTTCAAGGCTATAATTAGTCACTGAATGGAGTCACAAGATGTAATTCCTTAGTATGCGATGTCCCAGATAAAAAGCGCACTCAACTCAGGTGAACCATCTACTAAGGAGTATGCTCCAGATGCACAATCAGGGCTTTCAGTATAGGGACCCCTAGACGGACCCACCCATGCTGTAAACAAACTCATACTTATCAAAGTGATTCCCACGTAAATATAAGAGAAGGATCTCAAAGTGTGGGATTACAGCTGACCGAAGGTAAGTGTATGAGTAGCTTGAAGGCAATTCCCTTGAACTATTTGAGCCCCAGTGTTCAAAAATGAAACAGGACCATGATATAAGTCAGTGCGTTTTGTTGTATTGCCACTTTGCTGAGATTCTCGATGTCGAAGGGTACAGAGTGGCGATAGTGAAACATTTGTCAAGGTCCAACATCTCCATTCACTATCGCCGCTCTGTATCATCCAAGATTCTTTTTTTTAATAAATATAATAATTTTTTTGTTCAGTTAGTTAAAACCATAACAATATTACATACACTATTTAGAAAAAGAGAAATTGCGTAAAAGTTACATTATTCTAAAAACGTCATAAAATATACCTAATTGTAAAAGTATTCTTCAGATTTTATCATTGAGCTGCTTTAGCTTTCAATTCCTGTTCACGAATGCGTAAAAACGTAATCAATTTGCAGTTCATTTGAAAATCGGTAGAGTCCAGTCCTCTTATAATAGCAGTTCTACACGTTGTTATATCTCTGTCCAAGAACGCTCTCCGTAATAATGTGATTCGCACTGGTTGCAATGTCTTACAGTGGCATACAAGATTAACCAAATCTTCCTTTTTTTAGCCACAATGCCGGCAATTTTCGTTTTCCGTATGCATCCAATACGGAGTGTCCGGAAGAGTAGGGAACTGTCCAAACCATGATATTTCTAATTGTCTTTTATAAATATAGAGAAAGTGGAGTCCAACTAGGCCAGTTGTTTTATAAGTATTGATCACTGTCCAAGAATGAGTTCTTTTGGAAAAAATGCCTTTATCAATCAGCAGCGAGTGGAACTTTGCGGCCTTGTTTAATTTCAATTTGAATGTTTGGTAGCGCATATGTTTTTTCCAAAGATCAGTAGTGCAGGTAACCTTTAGCGCATGTTCAAAAAATGTTTAGGCTCACGAATATTTGTCCTGTTCCATTTCCTGCCATGATAATTAGTTAAGGCTATTTTCTTCTACATTTTGTTTTATCTGATACCATACTTTTATGTATGTGTAGAGTCTGCTCAATGTTTCATTCAGGAGCCCGAACTCTAAGCACATTTGTGCTGGTGAGGCAGTCTTCGGAAGCTGAAGAACCTCGTTATTAGTTTGTTTAGGGTGTCTGAATCCTTCCCATGCATAGCAGCACTGGCGTATGATAGTGTTGGCAGTGCTTTAGGAGAAATAGTCATCAATAACGGGTTTAATGATGGTCCCTCCAGTTTTTTTGCAACTGCTTTGAGGGCAAATGGAGGGGCCCCTGCTCGCTGCGTCATATATTTTTTATGATCTCGAAATGATAATTTATCGTCTACATTAAATCCCAAATATTTGTAGCATGGTACATTCTTTAACAAATTACCTTTTAGTCTAATGTTATGATTCAAGGCCGTTTGGTTTGTAATAAGCATTGATTTAGTTTTGGAAAAATTTAGTTCCAGTTTATTTACGGACAGAAATTCAGAGAGTTCATTTAGTAGTCTTGTCAAGTCTACCTTTGTCAAGCTCCAAAGAACTATATCACCTTCATGAATGTGAATTAATTCTATCACGCTTTCTCGATAGGTCTGAGACAAATAAATTAAAATTGTGCTTAGCCAGCACTCTCCCCTGTTTCAGTCCCGCTCTGTACCATCCAATGTCGGAGGGTACAGAGTAGCGATAGTGATGGGAGACATAAGATCTTGATGAAGGTTTGACTATAGGGCGACATTCCCACTCTTTACCCGGTTTTAGAACACAGATTGTGAAACTCAAATATTTCCTGGAGTGTTACAGGTGTCAAGTATGGCCTGTTAAACATTTTTCACCTCTATAGAGATAGTAAGGAGGAGGCACTTCTTTAGCGATAATAGCTAATGGATCTTTATCCTGATGAAGGCCCATGACCCTCGGTGACAATGATATGGTGGAAACATGTTGATATTAGCGGAAAGACTGACAGGGATATAATTTGCAAGTACACAATGTCTTTAAGATTTTAACCCTGACATTGAGGGCCCAAAATAGAATTAAGAGGGTACCTCCTGAGACAGTTTTATCTTCACTTTTTCTGCACATTGTTTGATCCCTTTTGAGTCAGTTACTAAATATAAAAAACACAGCGCTCCACCCTGAACACTGGTCTGCGTCAGGGTGTGTTAGCGGCCCAATGATGAAGCATGCCACTAACTAGTGGGTGAGGGTAATTTTAAGAAACTAAAGGGTTTACCAGGAATACTTTTAAATTCTAAGGTTGGGCGGTAAATTCTGTTCCGCTCGCGGAATATGCAAAATTTTGACGATTCCGCGTGGAACGCTGAATTGCTAAAAATTCTGCGATCCGCGACCTAGCGGAATTCATGAGCATGGGTGTGTACTGAGTAATGACACAAACCGTGGCATCTTCTTGGATAAACATGCTGGGCAGGATTCATTCTGGCACGATGCTCCTGTCACAAAAATTAAACCTCAATAGGAAGCACTTGCAGATATAAATAAAGTAGGTGCCTGAGTTAAGGCTCAAATTTGGTAACGCATTAATCAGCAGGAATAGAATCGTGACTTCAGTCGAGATGGGGCAGGTGTGCTTTCTCTCCATATCTACCTTCAAAAAATAAAATTAGCCGTGATGCTTGATGGAGGTCTTTGCATCCTTGACTTTCTTGAGCACAATCCCTGTGTAGTTCCTGTGACCATGAGGTTCTTTCTCCTCATCTGCTGCTCTGAACGGTCTCTGACCTTACTGCCAAGGCCGCGAAGCCTCCACCAAAAAATACAGGGCACCTCAGTTACCGGCTTGGCACAGTCAGGAAATAATCCAGTGTGGAGGTCAGTTGGCCACCGTTATTGTCTCCGCACACGTCTCTGGCAGGGTTCATATGAGTGTGAAGAGGTGTGTAGTGTTGTGCACATGTGAAAAAGTTCCCTGTGTCACATGTCAAAGATACTACACTATTTCATAATCAATGCTGCATTCGGAAATGCATAGATTCGACTTGATTACTAGTTTGACAGATGAAACCTGATTTGCATAAATTCAGATGGAGCTATTTACATGTCAATAATCGGTTTACAGGAGGGGACACCAGACAATTCTTAGTGAACTGAGCTCTGCGCACTGTGAAAGCCAGGTGCTCTCTATTCTCTGTTTCACCCTTGACGCACACTGACTTCTCACACTAAGATGTGAATGATGGGAGAGGCCCAGAATAATGGAGTGATCCGGTGACCATAGGCCCCGGGGATGCTATGGACACCAGAGATGGCGGCACCGACACAAGCCATGAAATCACACCCTGGCCTTGTCAGCTCCTTGCAGAGGACCCTGTAGGCACTTGATAATCCCTCTCACCCTCCGGTTCCCTCTTCTCACTATGCTTCCTTGAGGGAACGGTCCCTTTTGCGTGAGCACACCAACAATTTGTTGGCAAAGCAGAAGAGTTAGAAAAATATTGCATATGCCAGTCACTGTGTCACAGCAGAAGGGAATTGTACTGACAGGGGAAAGGAAAATGGAGCTGCCGCATCTGTTCCCACTTTCCCGCCTATCAGTCATCAGTGGGCACTGGTGCAAGAAGGTGCCCGGTGCGGCAGTGTTTTCACATGTTTCTTTTTAATTGTGTGTGCACAGGGCGGAGCCACAGGTACCGTACATGTGGCTTTCCTGGAACTCACCAGTGCTTCCAATCACTGGATGTTTGATAATAATCTGAGAGTTTGTGCTTCAAATGATTCTAGGCTGGGTAGCTCGCTTGTACCATGACCCTTGGCTAACTCATGCCATGTACCACGCAACATTTCCTCTAGCTAGTGCGCTGTCCCCCGGCTTGTCCATGCCCTCTTGCTAGCCCTCTGTCCCACTTGTGCCGTGTTATCTGGCTCATGGCATGTCCTGCAATCAGCACCCTGTTCCCTGGGTTGTGCCATGCCATCTAACTCATGACATGTCTTCTTGTTTGCACGGTAAACAAGAGGCATGTGAACTCGCATAGAAGGCAGAAGCCTCGCCCCACACACACTAGCAGTATGCAACGTCTTCCCACCCTTTACCCACTATGGTGGAAATCTCACTCAAGGGTCCCCTGCGACTTTCAGTGTGGTGGCAAAGTTACAGACACACATGGTCACTGGAGATAACTGGAGATAACTCTTCTGGCCCTTTATGCAGATGTAGTGTAGGAAAGGCACTATACAGAATACATTTACCCCACGAGGTAGCACTTACTGATTGGCCAGTAGTACTCCAGTTGAGTAGAGGTATTGCACAAAATGGTAGCATCATTCTTCTTGGATAAATATATGCTGGGTCGGATTCATTCTGGCACGATGCTCCTGTCAGGAAAAAAATGTCTGTGAGTTCGTGGAGTTCCGCGTGCTCGCAGAGATTTTTTGCTGTTCGGCAGAACTTTGCGTAGCCCGACTACACAAATTCCGCCCACCCTTACATTCTTGCCTGTAGTTAAGTACCCTTATGTACATGGACTGTTGCTATCTAAATTCGTCTACAATTTGGGTGCAATAGACAAATAGGTTTTCCTCACTGGGAACTCCCTTCCCAGCAATGTGGGAGGCACTGTAAAAAATGTTTCTTAGGTGGCTGGAGAGGTAGAATGGAAAGCAAGAAGTTCAAGGAAAGGAGTCCCAACGGACTGTATTTATAAAATCTTCGCATAATTTTGGTAGTAAGATAGATAGTCCTGGTAATAAGAAGAAGGTACTGGGTGGTGCGGCATCATTTTTTGTTCCCAGTCAGTTAAAGAGTTTGGATAGCTGATTTTAAGCCTTCCGTGATTCTAACTTCACTGCCACAGCAGCAGAGGAACAGCCACCACATTTAGTACTGTCATCCAAAGTAGTGATATTTTCTCTGCTAAACTGGATGATCCGCCATGTGAAGAGTCACTCAGGAGGGGATCTTTGGTGGAAAACATGCTGCTCTCTAATCTGTTATTAGATATTCCGGTTTATTTTTTAAATACTTAACGATAATGCATTTGACTGTACAATCCTAACTAAGAAACAATTTCAACTTTCACCACCAAAATGGTCTTGGAATGCACCCCCAAAATTGGGGAACTTTGAAGCCTTCCTAACATGCTGGGGATAGTTCTTCATCATGTCAGGCATGCTACACCTTATCATTACTAACGGTCCACCAGACTTTGCCTACCACTCATGTTTTCTACACAGGACAGTGAATAATGCTCTAGTTCATATTTTAAGAAGTACACTGAATTAATCCTACGTATCCCCTCTGTTTCCTTTAAGACTGACCTTGCAAAGTCATCCCTTCTCATAGCCACTTTTCACCTGCTATGTTTACTAAATAGCATTTGAGAATGGAAATTTTCTGAGCAGTGGCCTTAAAGCAGATCATGGCGGCTGCTCTCTAAAAGAGCGCTACATTGCCATGAACATCATCCACCTATTCCGGTGCCTTTCCCCAAGGCTCTACACCTTGGATTGATCCCCAGGACATGGCAACATCCTCCTTGATGAGGGACCCCACTGCAGACATTTTAAACATGGTTTTATATTATTTTGTATGTATTGCAATGGTTTTAAGTAACTATGCAAATAAAGTTTTACTATGTCTTTCTATGTCACTACAGCGACACTGAGCATGGCCAGCGTCAATGATTGTGCTGTCAACGTGAGATCTGGCAGGTGATGCCAACGAGTGACCTGTGCGGTAGACTCACACTGGGTTTCCCATTATCCTGTCTTCCATCGGTGCCTTTTCCAGCAGCCCCGCAGACTGAGACGTGGCACTATGATACCCTTCTCTGAACCTTGCAGCCACAATCCCCTGGTGCCTGGAGAGAGGCCTGCGGGTCGAAAGGGGGAGTGGCCTGCAGCGTAACTACGGCCTGGACTTTGTGAAGATCTCTCACGCCTAGCAAGGACCCCCATTGCGGACCTGCAATTCTTCCTGTGGGATTATCCATCAAGGGCACTGTTCCCGCTGACGTCTTCAATACTCCTCTTGGCCCCACCTTGTGACCCTTGTTATACTTTGCATACCTCGCTGAACTCCTCTCAACTTCATTCCACCGTGGGTTCAACTGTAATTGTTATTTCTTTAGGCAACCATTTTTTGTCCTGAGGATGAACCTTTATTATGTATGGTTCGAAACGTCGTCGACCTTAATGCACTAAATGCATAGTTGACATAAATTGTTCATGCATATGTGTATACTGTGGATTATCTGTTTTATGATTTATGATATTCAGATGACCCGATTTTGCCTATTACTTTTCTTCTGTTTGTGTCCCTTCAGTGTGTTATTCGGACATCGGCTGGTGTCCCACGTTCATCACACTCTGTGTCTTATTTTTCTGTGATTACTTTCATCAAGATATTAAATTGTCCGGCTGGACATTTCTTAAAAATATAGTTCTATTTAGTCTATATTTATTCTCTTTAAAAATTCCCTCTCTTGTCTAAGGACCACTGTCTTTGAAAATAAGTACCTACCCAAGGTCCTTAGCATACTGCGGCCTGGGTTCCCTTGTTTTGTTCAAATGTCAACGTGAGCTCTGGCAGGTGATGCCAACGAGTGACCTGTGCGGTAGACTCACACTGGGTTTCCCATTATCCTGTCTTCCATCGGTGCCTTTTCCAGCAGCCCCGCAGACTGGGATGTGGCACTATGATACCCTTCTCTGAACCTTGCAGCCACAATCCCCTGGTGCCTGGACAGAGGCCTGCGGGTCGAAAGGGGGAGTTGCCTGCAGCGTAACTACGGCCTGGACTTTGTGACAGCAGCGGAGTATGCCGCATTGGCTGGCGGTCAGGGGAGCAGAGGACGGGCCCTAAGTAACTATGCAAATAAAGATTTACTATGTCTTACTATGTCACTGCAGACAGCGAGACAGCGACAATGAGCGTGGCCAGCGTCAGTGATTGTGCTGTCAACGTGAGCTCTGGCAGGTGATGCCAACGAGTGACCTGTGCGGTAGACTCACACTGGGTTTCCCAATATCCTGTCTTCCATCAGTGCGTTTTCCAGCAGCCCCGCAGACTGGGACGTGGCACTATCTATGATACCCTTCTCTGAACCTTGCAGCCACAATCCCCTGGTGCCTGGAGAGAGGCCTGCGGGTCAAAAGGGGGAGTGGCCTGCAGCGTAACTACTGCCTGGACTTTGTGACAGCAGCGGAGTATGCCGCATTGGCTGGTGGTCAGGGGAGCAGAGGACGGGTCCCCCTCGCACTACAAGTCATTTGGAGGGCCACAAAGGATGCCTGAACTACTCCGTCACTATGGCCAGAGAGGTGGAGCAGCTGGTCCTGTTTGCACTGGCCAACCCTGGGGGCCCGCGCCCTGCACACTAGGGCCCTAATATGAGGAGATGTGACACTGGGGCCCTGGGACTGCCTTGCAACAGTCGTGGGAACACACATAAGGTGAGGTATCGCTGATGGGGCCTGTGACTGACCTTTTGTGGTGCGGACTGAGGCCAGCATCTGGGATCGAGAGGGCTGTGGGATATGTTGGACCACTTTTAGCCCCCCTTAGTCTTCGTCATTCTCCTCTCTTTGGACTTGTGCCTCAAGTCCCAGCCCAGGGTTTGACCAGATACCTGATCGCCATGGGGGGGGAGTGAAGGCCCACCTTAAGCAGAGACTACATCTAAGCATAGTTCATTGCTGGTGTGGTCCACCAACCCCAGGCCGGGGAGGATGTGGGAAGCAACGTGGGGTGCCCCCTGTGATTGGCGACATCATCGTGTCATAGAATCCGTAGTAAGAACCCAATGACTGTGCTGGTACCAGGGCGGAGCAGAGGTTCATTTTCCTGGATGCCCTGGCACAGGGTGGCATTGAAGGTAATCCGGGCAGAGGCTGTGGCGGTTCAACACCCCTGTGGACCCCTGGGCCCTGCATTGCTGGGTGGGTGTTCCATGGGACTGTCCATCGCACTTCAGAGAGAAACCCACACAGGGGGTGATGCAGTCCATTCAGGGACAGAGGCGAGGCACACACCTAAGTCAATCCCCACAGACCAACTCATATCATGTCAAGTGACAAACTGACCACAAAGCCGGTGGAGGCAAGCGCCATAAGGGGGGATGTTTGCCCAGAGGTACTCCAGACAGCCTCTATCCTCCAGGCCATCCAAGACCAAATGGTGAAAATGGATGGCAAGATAGGAGAGTTCAAAGTGGATTTATCCTTGATTAGAGCAAACACAAGGAGATGATGGACGAAGTACTGAATCTGTTCAAACACTCACCCCCAGTCACAGATCTGGGTTGAATCCATCATCGTCACCCCCGGTTCAGACACAACTATATGCAAATTAATCTTGACCCTGTGCCTCATGGGAACAGTCCAACCCGAACTGTCAAGCCATGTCTTCCCTGGACCGGAAACAAGCATCCTGGGACCGGTTTCGGGGTAACACCCCTCATCAGACAGGCTAGCTTGAATCCAGTGGCAAAGTGAACAAGGGACCCACGTCTGGGCATACCCTGCCAACTTAGGGCGAACAGAATAAACACAAGCAGATGATGGACGGGGCGCTGAAACTTTTCATAAACTCACCCCGAGTCACAGATCTGGGTTGAATCCATCATCGTTCGTTAGCTCACTAACAAAGCTATATGCAAATCAGTCTTGACCCTGTGCCTCATGGGAACTGTCCAGCCCGAACTGCCCCCCTGCATGCATTCCCATTTCAGAAGGCACCAGTTCCTCACAGCCAGCAGTTTCATGGCGTGAACACCGCCATGAGACCGCTGGCAATGAGGAAACTCGTGAAATACTTAGCAGGGCCGCAGCAGCCCTGCCGAGCATATTGCGGCCTCACACCACTGCGCCACCACCAAGGAACGCCATTCCGGCAGTGCAATGGCGGCCTGACTGCCAAAGTTGTAATACCACAGTTGGAGCGGCACGCCCCCGCGAGTCTGGCGGTCCTCGCGCTGCCAGACTACTACCCAGGCCCAGAGTCTTTAAGGCCAATTATAATTTTCCGCTCTGTCGTTGACATATCCTAACTCATCACACTCCGGGACGTAGCACAGGCCCTTGCTGCCCTTGCAGTGCAGGAAGGCTGCCACGCTTCAAGGGGCTCCCCATTCAGCCTGAGGCCTAAGAATATTCGTGAGATATATTTAAATGTCAGGCCCTAACCACATTCCCTTGCACTGTGCTACTGCATCACATTCCTCACACTACATCCCATACCATGATAACTCTGCCTGGGTGGTCATCGTGCACGACTTCAATGCACTTTCCTCGTAGTCTGAAAACAAAAGCAACTCCCTTCCAACCATAAGCTTTACGCGGGGTTGTGATCAATGTGGGTATGCATCTCAGTGCTCCAAATAGGTCTAGTAGGTGCTATACAAATGTTACAGTGCAAAACAATACAATGTATAATGACAATGTTTATTTATGTAGCGCTTCATGTTGTACTTAAGCCACTTATAAGCGCTACAAATAACAAGTGTTACCATAACCCAACATTATTGGCACTGTTTTTGCACAACTCACGTAATGCATCCTGTCGAACTCAGAAGTATTAAATGGTGTGGAAACAGGGATTCAAAAGTCTGACTTGCAAGTTGGTGACAAAACTGCAACCGAATGCATTACTACACTGCTATCTCGACAGCTCAATAGATCATCTTAAATTATGACACTAAAACGTTCAAGTATTTTTTCCTCATTAATGTACATTTTTCTTTTTCTTCTGATGCGATTTCGGAACGCTTTCTATTTTAAACTCAAAAAGTCCCTGTTGTACTTTTATACTTTGAGGTTGCTTTGAGCTAAGCTCTCTTCGTGCCCCCTCCTCTAACTTGACTTGATGTGCAAGGTTCGGACAGCCTGCTTTCCCTTTTTCTCAGAGCGCGGAATGTCTGCATTAAACAATTAGAGTAATGTGTGGAATGCAGGGCGCCACAATTGTGATCTCCACACAAATGTCAAGACTTTTTTGAGGGAAAGCGAAGCCGACTAAAACCCTCCTCCTATCAAAATGAGGCGCCTCCCCAAGCAGTGTCATGATTTATATTGTTTAATATGAATCGTGCTACGGTATTGGTCCATGCTTTGATCTATCTCATTGGCTCAGTCTCGGAACCTCAAGCTGTCTTTTGGCAGACCTAAAAAACATGAAGGTAATAGCCTTGGCTTTCATTTATTTTCCTTAGGTGGACCAGAGCACCTAAACTTTCTTACCTAACCAGCTATTTAATGAACTTGCATGACGAGTATGTCTTGCTGTGTTTGTGCCTGTAGGCCCTCTTTGAGCAACACAACCTTCATTTGGAAAGCATTTTTTATTTTGATTTATGCGTTAACAAAAAGAATAAAACCATGTACTTGCTTCAATCTATAGCTTAAACAGACATCGCAAGCATACGTAATCCGTGGTTCAACAACAAAAATAAACCAAACTTTTAGAGCGGCAAATAATATTAATTTAATTTCAATTTATTAGGTTATTTACATCAGCTTAACATTTTACGCAGAACACCAAATTACCTGTCCTCACGTGCTGGTGATAGCGCGAGGGGTGCATTATAATCATGGATAGCCTGCCCCCACATATATATTCATGTTTGTATTAACGTGCTATTATTTATTATTATTATTATTATTTTGTTTTTTAAATTAAATTCTTTATTAACATTTTACCTAAGACAAAGAGACATCATAGCTTTAGGTACAATAATAGTATCCAACATGAATCCTTCACAAGTCACAGTTTGATGGCCGTTCTGGCAGGCCTAATTTCCGGCACATCTACAGCCCCTACTTTCTGCCCCACCACATCGTAGTACATTTTCGTAGGTCAGTACTAGTACAATCCTTAATTTACTCGCTGAATGTCTGCCCGCCTCCCCCATATATTCCCAGCAGTGTATGAATCTTTTCTATCCTGTTGTTGTCCCGCACCAACGCGCGTGGGAGCATCCTTCCCCTCTGCCTCAGGTTGTTTAGGCTGAAGATATGTTGTGTAAAGTCCCCAGAAGTTTTTGGGTCTGCTGCGCGGTGGGAGCAGTTTGCTATAGTTCTCGCTACTTTGTGCCTAGCTATTAGCAGTCTCATGTCTACTAATCGTCTAGCTGCCTTTGCTATTCGTTTGGAATACCCCAACAAGGCCAATAGGGGATCAGGTGTCAATGTTGTGTCTGTGATCTCTCCCTGCTTCTTAAATACCCCAATCCAGAAATCAGCAATCCCTGGACATAGCCAGGCTAAGTTTATAAAATCTGCTATGCTTTCCCCGCAACGCTCACATTCCTCTGTGTCACGCAGCTCATATCTGAATAGTCGCTCTGGGGTATAATAAACCCTATTCAAAAATTTAAAGTGTATCAGCCTGTGCCTACAATTCAGGGAGATCCGTTTGGTACTCTCACAACAGTATTTCCACGTTGGATCATCAAGCTCCCCACCCAGGTCTACCTGCCAAGCGAGGCGTGCCTTTGTGTAATGATTTTTCCGGTATTCCTGGGATAGTTTGTAAATTTTAGACACCATTCGAACTGGGGATTCAGCTTCAATCACATACGTAGGGGGAGTTATTTCGGGGGGGGGTTCTGCTAGGTCTCTGCCTAGGATGTTCAACATAGCATGCCTAGGTCTGTAGTATTGGAATTTGTGCAGCAGTGTGGGATTTTCCGCTGTGGCCATTATCCCTTCCCAGTTTTTTGCAATGCCTTCTACAAACATATTGTCTATCGACAGCACATTAAGAGTGTGGAGAGCTCGGACAACCCCTCTATCCCTGCACAGGAGTAACCAATGGCTCCAATCTACTGGGGTCAGCGGGGAATATAATTTGGCTCCGGCCTGTAGCTTCAGCAACTGCTGCCAAGCCTGCGTGGTCGCATTAATGGAGTCCATAATGCCAGTTCGGCGATCTGGCGGCTTAAACAGCAGGACTGGTAGTGGGTGTGGGGCTGCCACCACGCGCTCTATCTGTAGGTGGGGTATATCAGGCGAGCTGTGCATCCAAAAGTGGACATGAGTGCATTGTGCCGCCCTATAGTACAAATCGAGGTCAGGTGCCCCAAGTCCCCCATAATATATGGAAGCGTGAGGATGTCCCACTTAACCCGAGCCTGTTTCCCAGCCCAGGCTAGCTTAATCATTAGTGAGGTCAGTGTGCGAAAGAAGACTCCAGGTAGTACCATTGGTATGTTGGCGAAGAGGAATAGGAAACGGGGAAGAATCATTATTTTAATTATCGCAACCCTAACTGTCAATGACAGCGGCAACCTGATCCATTTGTCTATATCGTCCTCAAGTTTACCAATAGCAACACCATAATTCTCTCTGAACAAGAGTTCTGAGTCGGTATGCACTTTGACGTCTAGGTATCATACAGGGTCTGTCGTTCATTGGACAGGTAATCCAGTGTAAACTTTTTTGTATTTGGGGTGAGTGGGAATATAATGGATTTTGTCCAGTTGATGTTCTGACCCGAAACTATGCCAAATTTCACTACTTCCCTCAGAATTGTTGACAAGTTACTATCAGGGTCTCTAACGTAAAGTAACATGTCGTCTGCTAATGCGGAGACTATGAGTTTGTACCCTGGAAAGCATATTCCCCTGTACCTATGATACTCCCGAAGTGCACAGGCCAATGGCTCTGCCACCAGAGCATATAGTAGTGGGGATAGTGGGCGTCCCTGTCGTGTACCTCTAGATATGTGTATTGGGGGCTGTGACTAAGTCACCCACTTTTATTCGAACTGTGGGGAATTATATAGTATTCCTATCATATGCAAGAAGATGCTCCCAAGACCCATCCTTGTCAGGACCTGCTTCATGAACGGCCATTCGACCGAGTCAAACGCTTTTTCCATATCTAGAAACACAGTCACTGCCTGCACTTCTGGTCTAATATGTTGCATTGGACTGAATACCGGTCTTAAATTACAAGTTAAGTTTCTACTGGGGACAAATCGCGCCTGCTCTGGGGCCACTAGCATCGGAATCAGCGGTGCTAGACGAGCCGCTAATATCTTGGCATAGACTTTGGTGCCTACATTAAGCAATGACAGTGGCCGGTATGACGAGCACTCGGTGGGCATCTTATCAGGTTTTATGATGGCCACTATAACTGCCTCTCTCATAGATGGCTGCATAATCTCTTCCTCGCACATCTCCTCAAACAGTGTTGCCAGGTGCAGGACCAGCAGCTCTTTGAATTCTTTATAGAATTGGACAGCCAGACCATCTACTCCTGGCACACTGCCCGCTTTCATCCCTGCTAGTGTCACCGTTATCTCCTCCAAATCCAGTGGTCTCATAAGATATTCCCGGTGTGCATTGGTGAGCCAGGACAGCTTGATATATGCCAAATAGTCAAGTATTTCCTCTTCTGTGCCAACACTCTGGGAACTGTTTAGGGTCGAGTACTACTGCCTGAATCGTTCCATTAACATATGATTATTAGAAGTGGTGTTATAATGATGTGATGTTAAAAGACAGAAGTGTATTTGTGCCATGCGAAGAGACATGGAATGACAATCATGACTGAAATTGTAATCTTTAGTGTGCTGCAATTGCTTAACAAAAAGTTTATGTGTAATGAAATGCATTTTAGTTTAAATGTGTGATGGAGCAAGGTTTCACACGTAAAGTGACTTGCTCGTACTCAACCCCCTCGATAATAATATGAATGTTCTAATAACATGTTTTGTCTTATTAATATTGCATTACACGACATATTAGATATCTAGGGGAAGCTTGCCAATGTGCTTTTACTAACTATAATACGCTTGCACTAAAATGGCTGCTGCTAAGCGGGATTTTCTACTGCGCATGCGTCTGTCATGCCCACGTGACATGCTTGTTGGGAAAACATTTGCTTCTGCGCAATAGAACTAAGATGGCTGTTATATGTCCTAATGTGCAAAAAGCTTGCATCGCTGCTTTGCTAAGCTGTTTTTTTTTGCTTAATATCTAAGGCAATAGTTACAATAAAATAATGGGAATAGAGTAGAAAGAAATGGTATACAGTGCATTCATTTATTCTGTGTTTCTTTTCTATTTTTATATGTTATCAAAATTATGGGCCTAAATGTTTGCTGAACTCCATCTTTGGAGAAACTGCACCTGTGCGACAAATGTCCTGAAGCCACAGAAGCTGTAGCCTTGAATCATGGCCAAGACGGACATGGAAGGCGGAGAAGAGTGAACTCCTTGCCTTTGCAGAGGAAGCTGAATTGATTACATTGTTTAAAATGATCATTGATACATTTCACTACCGGGAGGAATAAAGAACATGGATGGATAAAGTTATGGGAGGGAACGACTTGAATACATGATTGACAAGTTGCTTCTAGAAAAGTATGGTGTGATGGCTACTCCTCGTTCTTTGTCCAATAAAATTGTGGCATTCACACATTTGCAACATTTGGGGGTGGTATACTGACCTGAAAAATAGTATAACTCGGGTAGGCTTAGTTAGTTAGTTTGTCCGACTTGTCCGAATAGCTGACCTGTCACTGACCCAACGCACTCAATAGGTAATCAGGAGCAGAGTTGCTGGCGGAGCACTCTGTCAGAAGATTCGATAACTCAATCGGGGTTCTGGGGAGGAGATCGATGACCCAATTGAGGTTCGACTGTTAGCTGCAGAGAGGGTTTACAAAGCTGGGGTTTTGAACTTTAACTGTGGTGCTGGTCTTAGCCTGTGGTGGTCCTATCCTGATCCAATTTGGTCCGTAACCTGTCCTGATTCTGGCTTGCACCTGTTCTTTTCTGCTGGCACCTGTACGTTGGGATTCTATTTCTTTGACTCAGCCTATGACCAGGGTTAGTCATCACACCGAAATAGGTAACTATTAAGTGTGGGTTTGTCATTGTACTGTTTTCCCTTTTTCTCTTACCCACCCTCAGTTCAAATGCTTAACGACAATTTCTCTCCAAGTTATTGCAAATGTTGGTTTTAAAATCTGCATTAGTCTAACCAGAATAAGAAATTAATTTGAGTTTCATGTTTTATAAGTCTTTCAAAGATTTACTTAGATAAAGATTTTAAAACCTTTCCAGAGTTTGTTGTTATTTATGAAATGCTAAATGTTATTATTGCTACCGGTTTCATCGGCGCCTAATTGCTTCATCGCATTCATCGGTACCACGCTTTGCCCTGCTAAGCCGAGCAACTCGAGAAGCTGCTGAGCTCTTCCACCAGCCCCCGTGGCCCTGCAGCTTCCAAGGCTCCCGCGACCCCTACTGCCTGCCGGCTCTTGAACACCGCCAGTGCTTTGTGCACGAAGCTCTGACCCTGGAGTGTGCGGTCAGCGTCTGCTCTATCTGGGCTCCAGGGGCACTGAAGGAGCTGGAGGAGTGGAAGGAGTGCTAAAGTATTGACAGAGAACAGGCCCTACCCGCACTCTACTGTTTTTCTGGTTAACGGTTAATGGTCAGAGAGCGGGACTGTGTTGCAGCGGCGGTGGTAGCGGTGGTAACAGGTCCTAGGAGTGTCGGGGGTCCTATCCGGTTTGAGACACTGCATTAACTGGAGCCCTGAAGAAGTCTTGAGAAAAGGGACGAAATGCATTGGTGATCCAGAACTCCAGGTTTTGCAGTCAGCTGAACGTCACGTCGAGGAGCTGGGGAGCAGAGCGAAACGAGCAGCAGGCTGCGTGCAGCGGAGCAGAGCTGAGTGCTGAGACAATAACGCCGCCACCGCAAGTGAAGCCACAGGGGAAACCGCAGCCGGTGAGCGGCAGAGGTGAGCAGCCGGTGAGCAGCAGAGGCACGGAGCTGAGCTGGGCTGCAAACTGTAAACCGGGGGCCGGGATTTGGACCGGGACCTGTTGGCTTGATCTCCCGCTCGGCTCTTTGGCTTTCTCCCTCCTCCCCTGCCCCACCCCGCCTTTCGGCTCCCCCAATACTGACTCGAAGCGGCTAGCAGGAACTTTCTGTGCGGTGGTGCGACAACCATTGCCTTGAGTCAGCAGGAGCCACGAGGCATCTCTTTAACGCAGCTGTAAGCGTAAAACCACTTGCACGCAGCAGGCAGGAGCCGCAAAACAGAACTTAACGCTGTCAAAAGCCTCACGCAGCAAGGTCAGTTGAATAGCTCAACAGCTTAATAGCTAACAGGTTAGCAGCCCCAATAGCCCAATCACCTAATAAAAAGAGGCTTCATTCTAACTCTCAACTTCCAAATCTAACCACCTGTACCTACATCAATCTTCCCTTTCGCGAACCCAGTGTACTCACAACCATGAGGACAAGAAATTCAAACCTGGTCCAACACTAAGAAAAGACTCGCCCCCGCAAATCAGCAAGGCAGCAAAAGGCAAAGCTGCTCTACCCCCCAGGAAGAGGGAGCTCCAAACCAGGGTGAGGTCCCAAGGAGGACCAGAAAATAGGAGATTTACTAGCAGTATCAGCACCCGCGACTCCATCAGGAAGGGCTCCAAGTCCAGATGAACCTAAAACCAACAAGAGCAGTCTCAGCACTACAAAGAGAACAACTGGTACAGACGGCAACAGAGATATAAGAGAATTCCTGCACCACACAGCACCTGATAAATCTAGGGGGGCAGTGTGCCCACCATGCATACAACGTACGGGAAAAACCACCAGAATCGTCAGCACGCTAGCAGATGCTGAAAGATCGATAGGACCCCACTGACCCAGGCATCCAGCCATTCCACTTTCACCAGAAATAATCATTTTTTGAGGGGAAATAATACCAGTAATATCAGAAACAAACATGGTACCAGCCATGCCCATCTATAATAGTCCCTCAAAAGACTAGGGACACGCAATCGAGTCCCGCAGCAAATGGAATCAACTGAGCCAACAGAGCCAACAAAACCAAAGCACACACAATTAGTGAAACAATACAAACACCAGAAACGAATTCCTTAAATCTCAGTGGTTTCACACAAGATAAAGATTCTTGGATCCTCAGTCCTCGAAGTGGGGGAGTGGAAAAAGAACAGAAGCCCCCATTAATAGGAAATCACTTAGCACTAATTAACGAAGCCTTGATTTCAATGGCAAACACGGCAATAATGCACAAAGACAACTTGACGCTCAAATAAACATCCTACAAACAGTTGCTGGCCTAATTTCAGGGATAGACTCCAAACTGGAACATCTGAACTCACTAATACACAGAGCCCAAGCTAATACCACATCAACAGTCAAACCAGAGAGCTGCGGCTTCAGCCCCATATTGGCCAACCTAGAAAAACTTCCAGACATAATGAACACGCTAATCGACGACCTTAAGAACAAAGTTAGCAAGCAACGGAACAACTCACACTCTCAGCAAAACACCAATGAGCCTTCCAATATTAAAGAGGCACAAACTAGCGACATAGAATCCTCCCAAGACAAGATAAGGGCAGCGACCGAGCTTTTAGGCAGGCTGACGGCATTGGAACTAAAATCAGCTCCAATCCTGAAAACAACCATGGTCATCATAATAACCTACAGCTGGCAAACCCTGACACCTATCATCTTTCCCGAAAAAATAAGAAAAAAAAAAAAAACTGAACAAACAGAGAAAAAACAAATCCATCAACAATGACTCCATTCGAAATGGTTACTGCCCGAAAATCAGGAGACTGTCGCCCACATTAATGACCAATATGAGACCAATATTTCAACCAAGACTGAAACCATAGACAAAAACACTGTAGGCTCAGAAGCATTAGGTAAAATCAACTCTGAAATCAACTTGACCACAGTGGATCACTTCTCAGACCACCAGTTAGACCCTATGGACACGAGTGAACAAAAACAAAGCTGGCATGCCCACCAATCACAAGGACAACAAGCCGGGGAAGGAAATCAGGACTTACAGAGAGACCGGGAAGCCAACTTCAAAAGCCCCTCGCTCACTAAATCATTGAATATAAGAACAAGCAGTAGGAACCAAGAAACCCCAAAAACAAATAAACAAATTACCACGACAGCACCAGACCATAGGGCATCTCATGGCAACACTGAGTCTACCGAGAACAGTGAGATGAAACTCAGGCCCTCTAGACCACGCTCCGAGACGACAGTGCAGCAGACGGCGGTCACACCAAACCGGGGAGAAGCTTGTTTGGACACCCTGGCACAGGCAACCCCAAACTCTACAAAGGCCCACGACCCGCAGGAGGCAATCACCCTACAAAATCTGTCATCTACAATCACTACGATCGGAAAATACTGCAGGCCTAGAAAAGACAAAAACAATGGACATTGAGAGTGTTTCCTTCCTTACCCCAGGCCCAAATGAGACAAAGAAGACCACAGAGCTAATCTTTACCAGCCTAGCCATGGCTGAGGCCTTGAAAAGAAACCAAAAGCTACTGGGAAGCTGGGTTATAAAAATGGTGACACAGCCTGCGCTAAAATACCTAATGATCTTAAAAAACAGCGACTTGAAGTACCCATCAGCCCCCCAGGAAAAGAATACTCAAAAGAAGCCAGTCATGAACGCCTTGTCCTATTCAGCGACACAAATTGAGTCCATCCTCCATGGGACCAAAGGCGGCACGAATATAAGCCTCACCAACGAAAGTCTCATCAAAATAACAACAAGTTTGGGACAGGGCACCCGCTCCTGTTCAATTAAGGGGAACACCAGCAAAGACTGGTCTTGGTTGCCACGGGCTTTAAACCCCAGCCCCTAACACCCGTCGCTCTGTAAGCAAGGAGATCGCTCAGCACCGGCCGAAAAATGGTTCAGCGAAGCACAGCAACCCGACGCTCAGCATTCGTAGATTGAACATCATGACTTGGAACGTCGTAGGGATTACAAAGCTCGTGCAAAACCGAGCAGCATTGGCATTCTTGGAAGGAGCCGACTTAATTTGCACCCAAGAAACATGGGCAACAAAACCAATATCAATAAGACGGTATGCAGAATATTGCAAACCGGCCATTAAAGACAATATATTTGGAAGACCCTCAGGAGGGATATCCATCCACATCAAGCACTCGCTGAAAATTCATTTTACAGAAATAAAAACCACATCAAACATGTTTCTGGCGGGCATTGTGAAAGGTGTCTCCACGACCAACGGCCGACTTCCAATACTATTAATTAATTTCTACGTCAACTCTCATGGGCCGGGCGCCAAGGATAAACTGACCCTGCTGATAAGTCAGATAAAATCTCTGCTCTTACAGTTTGCACCAATGGAATCCATCATCCTTGGGGACCTCAACACACACAATATAGGGATCACTGCAACACAAAGCAACAATTCCGGGGCTACAGACGCTTACAATGCCCTAATACAGACCTACAACCTGTTAACAGCAAACTATCTGTTTTTAAGGATCAAGCCAGGGCTTTCTTTGCCCCCACATACAACAATCAAACGACAAAAGACTATATCATCCTAAGCGAACAAATATAAAATCTAATGTCGAACTACACAGTGCACCCGCGAAACGAAAGTGACCATGCCGCCCTAACAACTACATTGAACCTCACGGTAGACACACGCCATATGTTACGCTGCATTGGGGCATCTAATGGAGAAGAACTGCACAAGCTACCAAGAAGAATCAAATGGGGGCCAGCGCCAACCAATAAGTTTGACAAATGAAAAAAAACATGGGCAGGCTGGCTACTTAGCGCAAATAACAGAGGTGCTATAGAAGAATGGGATCGATCCGCCAGCAAATTAGCCTCACAGCTTCGAGGAGAAATAATAAGCACAATCCCCCGACATCCACCACATACTTTTGGTATTATCCCAGCAATTAAAGAGAGTGCCAAACAACTAAACGCCAAACGCAGAGCTTATTGGAAAACCGGCACAGCACCGGCCAAAAGGCTATTTAAAGAAGCCGCAAAAAGTCACTCGAAGAAGGTCTGGGCCGCGAAACGCGAATGAATCAAGGCAAAATGGCTGAAGATCTTTGACCTGCTGAGACCCTGCAAATCCCAAGAGTTCAGGAGATACCTAAATACCCTAACTCAAGGAGACAATCACAGAGAGAACTCTCTCGAGGCACACACCTGGGTCGGCCATGTACAAACACTGTACAAAGAAGATCGAAGTAGACTTTCCTCAAATAAAGGCCTTAACACAAGAGAAGAACTAGACATCACCGCTCACACATCTGAAACATTGGACGATGACGCTCCCCCAGGAAAAATTTTAGTTTGCACAATCCTAAAAAAAATTAGACATGATGGGGCACCGGGCCCTAACTGCCTGCCTGGCTCCCTCTTCAGGGCGGACACAGACTTCTGAACAGAAAGATTGACCCAGCTATACACAGCATGTCGGTTCTTGGGAGATGTTCCAGACTCCTGGAGAGGGTCGCTCCTGCACCCAATACATAAGAAAGGGACGAAATCTGATCCAAAAAATTACTGCATGTTTGCCCTGTTGGACATCGAGGGCAAGGCCTATGCAAGTACCCTCTGGTGGAACTATCAAGCTGGGCCAGCACTGAAGGCCTTTTGCCCTTCTTCCAAACAGGGTTTAGACCCGGGGCATCAACGGTGGACAACATAACTGCCCTCTCATATCTAGTCCAACAAGCTGTGTCTCGCAAAAGCCTCCCTCTCTTCGCTTGTTTTATTGACTGCTCTGCAGCGTTCAATGGCGTAGATCGTTCCACCCTCTGGCAGAAGCTGGCACGCTGGAATATTAAACCAGCTCTACTAAAAACAATTCAATCACTGTATCTAAGGACGTGGAGAGGATCCAAGATGGCGGATTGACACCGCCAGGAGTGGGAGCGCTGAGCCGGGTCCAGGTCCAGGTCTGAAAAGAATAGCCGCGCTATGATCCGACACAGCATACAGCGCTGTCCGTGAACCGCTGTTACACAGTCAAAACTACAGCATGGAGCACGGAGCAATCTTACCTCGATTATATTAGGAATACCGCAACATTGGGTGATGTGGAAGTTACGGCAGGTCAGGAGCCGTTGTCAAAACTTATTTTTTTTCGCCGATGCTAAAAGAAGTGCCAAAGGAAACGAGACACCGCAACAGCAACAGCAACAGCAGCGAGTAACTGCAAGGTCTTGGCGGGGCTGGGTAAGCCTGGTAGCGTGGATTAAGCGGGGATCGACATCAGCGATCCGCTGGCCAGGTCTGCGTTCCTCCATAGCACCGGCAGCAGCCCAGTCAGAGAGAGCGAGCGTCAGCAGGATGGCGCCGAAACCTCCCACAAGGACAACGCGCAATACTACAGCGAGCGGGAGAGCAGGAGCCTCGGCAGTTTCCTTGTCGGTGACTGCTATCAACGAGATACTAGCAAGTAAGAAAACCATCGTGGACAAGGCTCAGAGCTCGGCTCAGAGCACTGAGCAGGAGATACAGAATGGAGTAAATGGAGGAACAGGCACAGCAGCAGCAGCGGCAGCAGCAGCAGAGATCACTGTTGAAAAGGCGCAGAAAAATAACCAAGGTAATGCAGTTGATAAGGGTCAAATGGGAGGCAGTGCTGCAAATGTGGAGGAAAGAGAGCAGAATAACTTAAAAGACCCTGTGAAGCACTCTCAAAATGCCGCTATTACAGTTACCACAGCTCCTGCAGCTCAGGTTAATATTGGGGTGCGGGCTTTAGACACTGATCTATTGGAAAACGGAGCTTTAGCGGTGGTAGCAACGGAGAATATTGCTGATTTAAATCCCACCGTTAGCATTACCACTATTAACAATACTAGCTGCACTTCTACCCACCACATCGAACCTGAAACACTTGATTCTTCAAGTCTGAATTCACCCAGTACTGACATCAACGCTAAAACTTCCACAATTGCTACTAATGTCATCAGTCTATCCCTCGATAAAGGCTGTGCTGTGGAGGCTACTGAAACTGAAGGAATTGAAAATGAAGTTAACGCAGATATAAGTGAAACAGATGAAGAATATGTGGATGTCAATGAACAGGGGAGTAACACGCCCTTATGCTTGATTAAAGACAAAAACAAAACAATACCTAAAAAGCCCAAGGGGAAAAGTAAGAACAAGATGGCTAAAATGGCAGGCAAATCAAAGACAAATGCCTTGAAGGCTATCGTTGAAAACAGCCCTATCAGACAATGGGTTCAGGCTAAGGGTGGTGTGAAAACCATGGCTCTGCGTCTATCTGGTAATAGCCCCAATTATGTAATCACTGTATCCACGGACAAAACAAAAGTGGATGTTCCACTCAGCCCTACCCAATCTATTCTTACTGAGAAATCAAAGGTTAGTGGAGCTAGCACTGGAGCTAGTACCATGGATCAGTTACAACCTCACTCTTCTGCATCCACCCTGATATTTACCGGAGATAATACTGCTTCAGCTTCTGTGTTAACTGACTGCAGCAATACTAGCAATAGTGACAGCATAATTGGTGACATGTGTGATATGCCTAAAGCCACTACTCCGGAGGTTTTAAAGACCCCACTAAGTGAATCAATACAAGTAATGCACATGGGCGACAGTACTTCATCCTCATCAACTGGGGCAACTGAATGGATACCGCAGGGTGAAGTGACTGCTTCTTTTCAGACAATTTTACACCTCTTAAACGAACAGAAACAAGAGGCTAAAACTCATTATCAGCAAATGAGAGAAGACAACAACAGAACTCAAATTTCTTTACAAGAGATGGCATGTAAATTGGGGGCAGTATCACAGGACATAGAAGAATTGCAGCAGAGAGTGGCTGCTTCGGAAGAGAGATCGCAAAGCTCTGAGGCAGAATTGAATAGGCATGATTCACAAATAACCCAGATGCAGGCCAAACTGGAGGATTTGGAAAATAGGAATAGAAGGCAGAATCTTCGTGTTTTTGGTATTGCGGAAGGAGCAGAGGGGGCAGATCCGAGGGCATACATTACCCATTTGTTTCAAAAGGCTTTTCCTGATCTCTCAGACTGGGACTGGGACTCACAGATCCAGCGTGCGAATCGTTTACCTTTATTCCAGAGAGATAAGAGCGGGAAATTTCCAAGACCTATTCTGATTTACATTGGCAACTTTCTGCTTCGACAGGCCATCTCTTTGAAAGCACGTCCTAATACCCCAGTCACTATTGAGTCAGTCACCTTCTTTGTGAGATCGGACTTAAGTAAACTATCGTTAGAGAAAAGATGGAAGCTAAAGCAGTTCATAGATCCGATCAAAGAACTCGAATTTCAAGCATATCTGCAAGAGCCTGCAAAGCTAAAAGTGATAAAAAATGGCCGTTCATATTTTTTTGTGGATGTAGATGATGTTGAAAAAGCAATTACCTCTTGGAAAACTGGGAAATGATTGATTGAACTCAGGATTAATGTGAAGTAAATAGAGGTGATATGGTTTTTTAGCTTCTCATCACTTATAAAAATGTTTTGCAGGACATTAATTGAATGCTTATATGACATTGAAGAAACTAAAATAGAGGCAATGAGAATATGTGTAGGACTGTGTCGTACGGGCTAACTATAAATACCTGGACCCGATTAGCGTTTTTTCCACCCACCTACTGCCAAGTGAACGGCAGTCAACAGGAAGGGGGGATCCACAGGTAAACACGGGGTGCGGGGAGGTAATTTCAGAGTGAGGGGTGGGTTAAGGGAAGCTATGGCTTGGGGTAAAAACTGCATCAAAGGACACAAAAATGACAAAGAAAAAATTAAGATGTTTTACAAGGCACTGATTGTGATTATTTTTTTTGGTTACATAGGTTACATAGTTAAGGAAATATATAATTTAGAATGCATTTAATAAAGTGCTTAACCTGGAATGTTGCAGGATTAAACAATAAAATTAAGCGCCGTCTTGTCTATGAGGAACTTAGGATGTATAGTCCGCAAATAGTAGTGCTAACTGAAACACATATTGCCTATAAAGACAAAAAATTGATTAAACAATTAGGATTTGATCCAATAGTTTGCACGGAATTTAATGCTTCCATTAGGGGAGTAGCGATCTTAAAACATAAAGGGCTGAAATGTGAAATAATTAAGACTTTAACCGATAAAGCTGGCAGATGGGCGATAGCGCAGATAAAGTTAGGAAATTTCAAACTTACAATATGCGGAGTCTATGCTTCTAATCAAGATGAGCCTATAATCTTTGATCAAATTAATATGGAATTACTGGGATGGAGGGGAGAGATAATTGTGCTAGGAGATTTTAATTGTATAATGAATTATAAACTGGATATCACAAGAAAAAATGCTTTTCAAAGGATGAGGAAAACTAGAGCTGCAATTGTGGATCTGGCAGCAATTCATCTTTTAAAAGATGTATGGAGATCTTTAAATCCTGATATAGCTGGATACACTTTTTATTCTGCTGCTCATAAGGTATGCTCACGCATTGATATGATATGGACCTCAGGCTTGATTCTTGATAAATGCAAATGTTCAATGGATATATATCCAAGGGTGACGTCTGATCATAACCCGATCTCTATAACATTTACACTTACAACTGAGGAAAAAACTACTCGCTCCTTCTCTTTTCCTCGTTATTTATTCTCTGACGCCATATTTATAAATCAGCTCAGGGAGCATATAAAAGAATTCATCGACATCAACAGACAATCAAGTTTACCATGGATAGTCTGGGATTCATGTAAAGCTAGCGTACGGGGATTTACCCAACAATACATTTGGCGACAAAATAAAGAACTTCGAACTATAAATCAGCAAAGGTTAAATGAAATTAGGGATATTGAACTCCAGATATCTGATGCTATCTGTAACAATGCTTTAAACTTAGAAGACCTAAACTTCAAATTAATTGAGCTTAAAGCAGCAATTAAAAACCTTTTGAGGGATAAAAGCATTAATAAACTTAGAAAATATCATATGGAACAGTATGAAAGTGGAGATAAAAGTGGGAAATTATTGGCTTACAAAGTTGCGGAAGAACGCTCCATTAATATGGTTAAAGAAATTAAAGGGGACAACAATCAATTATTTTGTGATCCAAAATCGATCTTACAACAGTTTGCTTCTTTCTACCAAACTCTCTATACACCGGAAGATGTTATCTTAGATGACTGTATTAATAATTATATTGATATTAATAAAGTCAATAACTTAGATTCAGACCAATCGGCTCAATTAGAGGCCGAGATCACGCCTTTAGAAGTCAGGGGTGCAATTAAATCTCTTGCAATGGGTAAAGCGGTTGGGGAAGATCTTATTCCCTTGGAACTGTATAAATACTGCACGGAAGAATTACTACCATTATTTGTTGATGTGATTAGTGCTATTGGTAAAGGGCAACAAGCACCCAGATCATGGAATCTAACTCAAATTATCTTCTTTTTGAAAAAAGGTAAAGCACCACAAGAGAGGGGATCTTACAGGCCTATCTCTCTTATTAACAGCGATGCCAAAATATTTGCTAAAGTACTGGCTACTAGATTAGCTCCATATATGTCCCAACTTGTCTCTCCCCAACAACATGGATTCATCCCTAAGCGTGACACCACAGCACATATTAACATGGCTATATCAGCTTTTGATGCGGCACGGATTAAACACACCCCACTCGGTATGATTTTATTAGACGCTGAAAAAGCATTTGATCGGGTGGGGTGGGGTTTTCTGTGGGCCGCTTTACAGGCATTTGGTATCAAAGGAAAACATCTACGATGGATTCAATCTTTATATGATAATCCTATGGGTAAGATTTCATATATGGGAAAATGCTCTTCTCTGTTTTCCATTAAAAGAGGGACAAGGCAAGGGTGCCCTTTATCACCATTACTTTTTGCTCTTGCAATAGAGCCTTTTTTAATTGCTTTACAACGTCAAACATTAATTTGCCCTCTTTTTAATGGATTAGAGAAATTAGATATCACTGTATATGCTGACGATATCGCAGTTTTTACCCCAGATGTCGCTAAGACTATGAAAGGTATTTTAATAGAAGCTGGTATTTATGGCTCAGTTTCTGGCTACAAACTTAATACCACCAAAACCCAAGTTGTCATGAATTACCAATCTACTACCCCTGTCCCTGGAATTAGCAATATAGCCACCTACTTAGGTGTTAAAATATGCTCAGACATTGATTCCATCATAGGATTAAATTATGAACCTTTATTAAAAGAAACTGCCATGCAACTTAAGAAATGGCATAAACTTCCTATCAATATCATTGGTCGAATCAATTTAATAAAAATGAAAATTCTGCCTAAATTCTTGTATTTGTTTCAAACAATCCCTTTGCGGGTCAATAATTCCTTTTTCACCAGACTAGAAGGTATCATTGGCAGCTTTGTATGGGGGTATAAAAAAGCCCGGCGTGCGGTATCGCTGCTTAAACTTCCCTTTAGTCAAGGAGGATTGCTATTTCCGGACTTCAAATTTTACTATTGGTCAGCATTTATGACTCGGATCTGCAGTTTGGCAGTTTTGGATAAATGTTTATATTTTCATAAGTTTCTACTAGGATTAGATGTCAATATGTTTGTGTATAGGATGAATGACCCCAATTATTTCAAAAGGGTTAAATTTAAGACCATAAGGGACACTGTGAGTATATGGCGATCTATTATGGCTAAATGCAATACTTCTCTTTTTCATAGCCAAACACCTTTATGGGGCAATCCCGGCTTTCCTACTATTTTTCATGATGCAGCCTGCCAAATGTTTTTAAACTCTGGTATTAGACTTCTGGGGGATCTATATGACCATCTTGGTTTTATGGCATTTGATAAAATGAAACTATGCTATAACCTACCAGAAATAGCTAGGTTTAAATACTATCAGATTAGAGATTACTTGGTGAAAAAAATAGAACTTACTACAGTCTCAGAATCCGAGATATGGGACTGCATCTATAGAGATGCTGACAAATCTATCATAAGTCTGGGTTATAAGCTCTTTTCTGATCTTAAGACTGGTGATGCTACCAGTTTAACAGAGAAATGGAATAGGAAACTGGCAATGAATATTCCTACAGATTTAATTGTTACATCATTTAAAAGCCTAAATACAACAGTTCAATCTTCCAGCTTAAAATTGCAGATGTTTAAAACAATCTGTCAATTATATTATACGCCTGAAAGGATACTTAAATGGGCAACGAATAACACTCATTCAGATAAAACGAAATGCCCTAAATGTGATTTGAGTGGTGCGGACATTGTTCACATGTTTTTTACTTGCCCTCACCTCAAGGAATACTGGGAAGGAATAACTAAGGTTATCACTGAGAAGCTGGAGCAACCTTTCTCACTCTCAAATATTGATGTTTGCGTAGGCATCAGTGGGGGGGAAAGGTTTAAAGATCTGTTGAATGTCCTAATCACTTGTGGTAGGTTAATTGTTGCTAGAGCTTGGATTCAAAAGAACCCACCAACAGTTTTTGAATGGTGGAGTTTAGTAAAGGAGATTCATAGTATGGAAGCCGCTATTGCAGATTCAAGAGGAGTGCAGGCCAGACGGAAAATTGACAGAATATGGGGGCTATTCATGTCTTAGCAGAGGTGTTTCAAAATACAAGTTTATCGATTCTTAACTTTATGCTCCGCACTGTTTAAATAATGCTATTTATATATTTATCTAAATGCAATTATGGAATATTGTTATATTTTTGTTTCTGTTTCTGTTTTCTTTCGTAAAAAAATGAATTGTGTATTGCCAATGTGATCCTTTGATGCAAATAAAAAACTTTAAAATAAAAAAAAAAATAAAAAAAAAAAAAAATGTATCTAAGGACGTGGGTCAGAATTAAACTCTTGTGCGATTCTGCTACAGAGAAAATCGAAACGGACGGCGGCCTAAAGCAAGGGTGCGTCTTAGCCCCGTTGCTCTTCAATTTATACACCGCAGACATGGGCTAAGCTTTGACTGGAGCCGCTCTAGCAACACCTAGGATTGAGGGCACTAAGATCCGACTAATGCAGTATGCTGACGACCTGGTACTCCTAGATCACACCACAATAGGCTTACAAAAAGCACTCACGGCTCTGGCAATTTACAATGTTAAAAATAAGCTGGAGGCCAACCCATCCAAATCCAAAATAGTTATTTTCGGGCATTACCCCCCAAAAAAATTTGCAAAATGGAGGCTTGGCCAGCTGACTCTGGACTGCACACAGCATTACAACTACTTGGGAGTCTGGTTTAGCGAAACAGCCCGCCTAGGAGTCCATCTTCACAAAATTCAAACCAAAGGGTAAAGCATCACTTACGCCCTCTGCATGCTACACGCCACTCTACATAGCCCCAGAACAACGGCCATTCAAAGAGTTTTGAGGGCAAAATGAATGCCATCCCTTAATTATGCACAACAGGCGTTTCCAGGAAAACTAGCTAAAGACCTTGAAAAAATCTGCTTTACTGCACATAAAAAGCTATTCCACCTACCTGCCTGCACCAGGAACACTCTAGTGCGATTAGAATTCAATTTGAACCAACAAAAACTGGAAGAGATGGCTTCTCTGAGTAAATACTTCTATCTCACAACAGCGGCACAAGAGAACACAATGAAGGCAGTTTTAAAAAGTATCTTCTTGGAACCTGGCAACCCTTGGTCAGCCACCCTCGCCGCGGCCACAGACCTCCTGAAATTAGCACTAGAGAACTGGGCCCCCAAGACAGTCAAGTACTCTGCCATCAAAAATATAATTAAAAAGTAAGTCCGCCTTTGCTCTCGTACCTTGAACTTGGAATCGCTGGCAAGAAGAGGCTTCCACGAGTCCCAAAGCCTCCCACACACAGAGCACAACCCTTAACTTCACGTCACGCAGGCCGTGGGTCGACAAGCCTTACACTTTTAGCGTTCAGACTACACCCTCTACCCCTCAAAGAATTATACACCACCGATTCGACAAGAATGGCGATCATGTGGTGCCGGCTCTGCAAATTTAAATGTGAGTCTTTGGCCCACCTCCTACTTTGCTGCCTGGCTCTGCGCTTAACTCGCAGACTTTATCTTAGGTCCATCTTGTTACAACTGGGTACGCGAACTGCAAAGGAGGCAGTCCATCAACTGTACACACTGAACATAGTGAAGCAGATGGCTATGTTTGGTAAATTAGTCCAACAGACCCGCACGAAGCTGATTTCCACTCCCTGTTAAGCGACCAGATAAGCATCTGCGCAGAGGTCACATAACACCTTGTACCATTCGATTAGCTCAACTGGAGCACACACAGCTATTCGCTAAGCTTAAAAAAAACCTATGTTGTACTGAAAGACTATGGACCTTTTGCCCCTCAGATTTTAAATACACAGTTTTTCTTTGAAAAGTTTATCCTTTTAAAAAAATGTTGCATTCTTTTGTTTGTACCTTGTTTTTAAGGTAATGGTTTTGAGTAACCACGCAATAAATTATTTATTCATTCATTCATACCTATTTTCTCTCTAACTCCTTTGATGCTTTAAGACTTTAGGTATCGGTGACTTGGATTGGTAAGATAAATGGAATAAAAATCCAAATGGTAAAATCCCAATTGATCTGAGTGTAGGTTTACCTGTTTAATGTTTATATAATCATATGGGCCCAGGTGAGTATGTTGAGCAGGTGAGCCTGCGCTCTATCAGTTATTTTGGTAGCAGAGGCAAGGTTGAGGATTACTGTAGATAGGTAGTTAGTAAATATTGATTATTGATTGATTATTAGTTATTGATTTTATTGATTTTATGCATTAACTAAAACTGTTCGTACCTGTTTTTATGTTTTGTCTGGAAACCCCGGGGGCAGAATAACAGGTGGTAAATGGAAGCCATTCTGTAGTGAGGTCACTTGTTCGAGGTAGTAAGTGCATGGTTACGTAAAACCGTAAGCACTGTTTTAGAGATTTTTCTGAATAAATGTGTAAATAATTGATAGCAAATAGTTCGCTAGTAAAACCTCGATGTGATATCACCTAGAAAGGGTCACACTGGAGGAGTAGCAGGTTCTTCTGAGCTTGATTGACAGCAAAGGGGTTCGTTGGTGAAACTTTGGCCTTACATAACCTAGAAAGGGTAAGCCAGATGGAGTAACATGTTCTCCTATGCTTGTGTGAAAGGTAGAAGGAAGGGATCTACTTGTAGTGTATGAAGAGTAAACAGAAAGGAGTTACTTGCAGTGAATATAAATCATTCTTTTGAAATAGTTACTCGGACACAGTGGCAAATGTTTTGACATTGTTAATTAATGAAAATGAGCATTTAAAATAAATCTCTCGTATTACCTTGCAAAGGAGGGAGTCAGTTGCGGAGCTACGCTGACGTCACTCAGAGCCGCTCTGGTGTTGGTTAATACAGCGGTGTGTAGCTGAGGTAATTTCGTAAAGGAAGGGTGAGTACAGGAGCGCGAGAAATCGTCTCACGGGAAAAAGCAGCGCAACCATTGGTTGAAAATATTTTGGGTTTTAATTGTTGATTGGTCATTGAAAATAAGAAACATTTTGGTATTGGAGGTTTTTTGTAAACAAACTGAGTGTTATTACGAAGTAATGCGGCATAAAATATATGTGGCATTTAGATCCAGAATTTATAGGAAATAGACCAGTTAGAAAATATCTAGGTTTTGCTAAATAACAGATGATAAGAAAGAGACCTTATATCATGTACGGAGACAAAAGAAAAAAGTCATTTGTCAAGAAAGTTAAAAATTTCTTTTAAAAGGATGAACCGATTAAAACCAGAGAAGGGATTATTATTCCACCATCAAATACGCCCGCATCATACATGATGGTTGAAAGGGGCTACCATACTTGCATATGGTTAGAAAACTGGATAAAATACACAAAAGATGATGGAATTTTGGCATTTCTAGAAAATTGTACCTTTAATGGTAGAGTTTTGTACAATTTAAGAGCACGCATGAATGAATTAGATCCAAGACCTAGTTTAACCCAATATGAGGCATTGGAGGAATGGGAAATAGAAGCTTTTGAGCGAGACAGATCTAGAAGTGATAAAAGTATTAGTAAATGTTATCCTAAATTTCCTAAAGAGACAAGTAGATGAAACAATGGAGACAGTCCATGCTGGTGGAAGGATTATATCCTGTCCGAGCATTAGAAGAACTAACAGGGAGTAAAAGTACTGAGAAAAAAAAATTAATGACAAGTGCTGATCCAGAAGATGATTATTTGGAGGATTTATTAATGAAAAATCCACCACCTTATGATGAGGAGCAGAATCAGACAAATGCTAGTGCTCCGTTTTTAAAGCCACCTTTAGTTCCACAAATGTTACATGAGGCATCATTAGAAGAAGTGCTGCAGGAAATGGAACGAAAAGCAATAATTAAGCAAAGGAATGAGTTAATTCAGAAAATTACACAGTTGAATATCAGTCCTGAAACCTTGACAATTCCGGTGACTATAGGTCCAGTTGTTCCTTTAGATGGAGAAAAACAGACTAGTCCCGGACCTCCTGTTTTAACTAAGTATGGGTGAATTTTGCGGATCTGCGGTCCGCGAATTCACGCGAAATCGCAAAAAAGTTTGCAAATTCGCGGATTTTCCCACGAAATCCCTTATTTTTTTGCGATTTCCATCTACTCAACTGGAGTACTTTCTACTGGCTAATCAGTAAGTGCTACCTCGTTGGGTAAATGTATAGTGCTTTTCCTACACTGCAGCTGCTTAGGGACAGAAGATTTGTCTCCACTGAGCATGTGTGCCTGTAACTTTGCCACCGCGCCAAAAGGCGCCAAGGTCCCTTGAGTGAGCTGTCCATCATAGTTGGGAAAGGGCGGGAAGACTTTTGATACCGCTAGTGTGTGGTGCAGGGCTTCTATGCGTGTTCACATGCCTCTTGTGTATAAAGGGTCAGAGAGCGAGCAGGGCAGCAGGTAAGGAGAAAGAAGCCTCCTGGTCACAGGAACGGGGATTGTGCTCGAGAAACTCAGGGATGCAAAGACCTCCCTCGAGTATTACAGCTAATTTTTGACGGCAGATATGGGGTTAAAGCACACTTGCCCAGCCTCGACCGTACTCACTAATGTTTTGGGCTGATTAAAACTTACTGAATTTGAGCTTCAACTCGGGCACCTGCTTTATTTATATCTGTAAGTGCTTCCTGTTGAGGTTTAATTTTTGTGACAGGAGCCTCGTGACAGAATTAATCCTGCCCTGCATAGTTATCCACAAAGATGCCACCGTTTTGTGCAATACCTCTATTCAACTGGAGTACTTTCTACTGGCTAATCCAGTAAGTGCTACCTCATTGGGTAAATGATAGTGCTTTTCCTACACTGCAGCTGCGTAGGGCCAGAAGATTTGTCTCCACTGACCATGTGTGCCTGTAACTTTGCCACCGCGCCAAAAAGCGCCGAGGTCCCTTGAGTGAGCTGTCCATCACAGTTGGGAAAGGGCAGGAAGACGTTTGATACCGCTAATGTGTGGTGCGGGACTTATATGCGTGTCAACATGCCTCATGTATAAAGGGTCAGAGAGCGAGCAGGGCAAAGCAGCCTCCTGGTCACCGGAACGGGGATTGCGCTCGAGAAACTCAGGGATGCAAAGATCTCCCTCGGGTATTACAGATAATTTTCGACTGCAGATATGGGGTTAAAGCACACTTGCTCAGCCTCGACCGTCCTCACTAATGTTATGGGCTGAATAAAACGTAACTGAATGTGAGCTTCAACTCGGGCACCTGCTTTATTTATATCTGTAAGTGCTTTCTGTTGAGGTTTAATTTTTGGCCCACAGGAAGCACTTACAGTTAAGGCAGGTGCCCGAGATGAAGCTAACTTTGTAACCATTTTACAAAGGCGCCAGCAAGCACTCTGGCAGCTTGCCGGCGCCATTCTAAAATGGTTACAAAGTTAGCTTCATCTCGAGCACCTGCATTAACTGTGCTTCCTGTGGGCCAAAAAAAGAAATCCGCCCACTCGCGAATTCGCAAATTTTTCTGCAATTTCGCAAGATTCTCGGATCGCGAAATTGCAGAAAATTCGCAAATTTCGCGAGCATAGCGGATTTTGAGCCCATACTTAGTTTTCACTACACCTGTAAAACAGCCAAGGAAAGAAACATTAATAGTGGATGACCAACCAAGTGATTGTGGGTCAGAAATTTCCTTGATGGATTTACCTATAAGAGAACCAGTAAGTAGCTCAGCTAGGAAAACTACACCTGTAAATACTAGAGAAGTGCAAATAGAAACCTTTTCAGGTACGAGAAGTGCAACTGTAGTTACTCCAGAAGAAATTGAAAGATGGTCCAGAGAAATAGAAAAACCAAAATCACAGTCAAAGACATTGGATATTTTTAAATTAAGAGTTGAATTAGAAGAAATGATTGCTGGAATGTGGGATTAGATCAATTGAATGCATTAAATGAAGATGAATCGTTGTTTATATGTCGAAGTATCACTCGAAATAC